>NC_143060.1:790000-2140000 GCF_052426305.1 Pelodiscus sinensis
GGGCAGGGGCTGGGGGGCGGTTGGAAGATGCAGGCGAGTCCGGGGGGGGCGGCGCTGGGGGCAGGGGCTGTCTGTCTGTCTGGCCGTCTGTGTCTCTCGCTGTCTGCCCAGCGCTGGGGGCAGGGGCTGTCTGTCTGTCTGTCCGTCTGTGTGTCTCGCTGTCTGCCCAGCGCTGGGGACGGGCTGGCTGGCTGGCCGTCTGTCTGTCTGTCTCTCACTGTCTGCCCAGCGCTGGGGGCATCTGTCTGTCTGTCTGTCCGTCTGTGTCTCTCGCTGTCTGCCCAGCGAGGGGCTGTCTGTCTGTCCGTCTGTGTCTCTCGCTGTCTGCCCAGCGCTGGGGGCAGGGGCTGTCTGTCTGTCTGGCCGTCTGTGTGTCTCGCTGTCTGCCCAGCGCTGGGGGCAGGGGCTGTCTGTCTGTCTGTCCGTCTGTGTCTCTCGCTGTCTGCCCAGCGCTGGGGCAGGGGCTGGGGGGGCGGATGGAAGATGCAGGCGATTCCGGGGGGGCGGATGGAAGATGCAGGCGAGTCCTGGGGGGCGGATGGAAGATGCAGGCGAGTCCGGGGGGGGGAGGGTAGTGTAGACATACCCTCTGGATGGAAGATGCAGGCGAGTCCGGGGGGGGGGGCGGATGGAAAATGCAGGGGAGTCTGGGGGGGGGCGGGGTGGGGGATGCAGGGGAGTCCGGGGAGGGGGGGGGATGGAAGATGCAGGCGAGTCCGGGGGGGCGGCGGATGGAAGATGCAGGCGAGTCCGGGGGGGGGGGCAGGGCGGATGGAAGATGCAGGCGAGTCCGGGGGGGGCGGCGGATGGAAGATGCAGGCGAGTCCGGGGGGGCGGATGGAAGATGCAGGCGAGTCCGGGGGGGGGCGGCGGATGGAAGATGCAGGCGAGTCCGGGGGGGGGCGGTTGGAAGATGCAGGCGAGTCCGGGGGGGGGATGGAAAATGCAGGGGAGTCGGGCGGCGGATGGAAGATGCAGGCGAGTCTGGGGGGGGGCGGCGGATGGAAGATGCAGGCGAGTCCGGGGGGGCGGCGAATGGAAGATGCAGGCGAGTCCGGGGGGGGGGGGCGGCGAATGGAAGATGCAGGCGAGTCCGGGGGGGGCGGCGGATGGAAGATTCCGGCGGGGGGTTGCTGGCTGGTGGTCTCTCTGCTGCAGGAAGCCAAGGGCAGCACAGACCCATCCGTGCCCCCGGCCCTGGCCCGCTGGCGCCCCCCTCAGGCCATGGAGGGAATTGCCTTTGTCTGAGGGGCTGTGGCTGTGGGCCGGGGGCGGGAGAGAGGGCGAAAGCCACCCCTCCCATCCCACTGGGCCGGCGGGCAGGGAGGTGAGCCCAGGGGGCTGCCTCGGCCTGGCGCCAGTCCCCTCAGCAGGGCGGTGTCTGGTCCGTCCCTTCCTGTGCCCGGGCCCGTGACCCCACAGCCGTGACCTCGTCACGCCCGCGGGAGCCAGCTGGGGCGGCCCCTCAGCCCTGGGTCCGCCGGGCGCCGGGTGCTCAGACTGGAGAGCGGTCCCGCGGTGCGTCCCGGGCCCTGGGGGGCTGGAGAGGGGTGAGCAGGGAGGATGTGCACGTCCCGCGGCGCGTTCGAAAGGGAAAGTCCTCAGGCTGCGGGTTTTCGGCAGCCCCCCCCTCGAAAAGCCGCTTTTCCTCCAAAATCAGGTTCCCTCTTTCCACCCTTCAGCGCAGGCTGGGGGGCCTTGCGCCCGCCCCCCAGCGTGGGTCGGGACCGGAGGCCTTGCTGCACTCCTGGACTAGTGCCAGCGTGGGCGTGGGCCTGGGGGCTAGGGCCAGGCCTGGCTCTCTGGGCGCCCCTGGGCGGGCGGGCGGGCGCGGAGAGGCCTGTGCCACGGGGAGCAGGGGCTGAGCAGGCTCTGAGGCTGGTGCGTCTCTGGAGCAGAGGACGAGGGGCCGGGCAAGGACGCGCCGCTGGCCCCCAACGAGATGCTGCTGGGCCTCTTCCACGGCTGCCTGCAGCAGGAGCTCAGCGACCGGGAGGTCCCCTTGGCCGACGCCGACCACGCGGCCTTCACGGCGCAGGTGCGGCAGCGGGACCGCGATGGCCGCCCAGGTAAGGGCCGAGACCGGCGGCTGGAGGGCGGGCCCCTGCCCCGCTGCAAGGCCCCCTCCCCACGGCCTGTCTCTCCGTTCCAGAAGAGCCCTCGCTGGACCCCCCTCTGCCTACGCGCCCTGGCGGCACCGGCACTGCCGGGGATGGGAGCGACTCCGCCGGCCCCCTGCAGGTACCCCCTGGGCCGCGCGCCCTCCCCGCCTGGCCGCCCCCCTCCCGTGTCTCAGCCCCGCTGGCCCCCAGCCCTCCCTTCCTGCCTGGCCGCCCCCCTCCCCTGTCTCAGCCCCGCTGGCCCCCCGCAGGTACCCCCTGGGCTGCGCGCCCTCCCCGCCTGGCCGCCCCCCTCCCGTGTCTCAGCCCCGCTGGCCCCCCGCAGGTACCCCCTGGGCTGCGCGCCCTCCCCGCCTGGCCGCCCCCCTCCTGTGTCTCAGCCCCGCTGGCCCCCCGCAGGTACCCCCTGGGCTGCGCGCCCTCCCCGCCTGGCCGCCCCCCTCCCCTGTGTCTCAGCCCCGCTGGCCCCCTGCAGGTACCCCCTGGGCCGCGCGCCCTCCCCGCCTGGCCGCCCCCCTCCCGTGTCTCAGCCCCCCTGGCCCCCCCCCGGTACCCCCCGGGCTGCGCGCCCCCCCCCCCCTGGCCGCCCCCCTCCCCTGTGTCTCAGCCCCGCTGGCCCCCAGCCCTCCCTTCCTGCCTGGCCGCCCCCTCCCCTGTGTCTCAGCCCCGCTGGCCCCAGCCCTTCCTCCCTGCCCGGCCGGCCCCCCGCCCCGCCCCCCTCCCCTGTGTCTCAGCCCCGCTGGCCCCCCGCAGGTACCCCCTGGGCCGCGCGCCCTCCCCGCCTGGCCGCCCCCCTCCCCTGTGTCTCAGCCCTGCTGGCCCCCAGCAGGTACCCCCTGGGCTGCGCGCCCTCCCCGCCCGGCCGCCCCCCTCCCCTGTGTCTCAGCCCCGCTGGCCCCCAGCCCTCCCTCCCTGCCTGGCCGCCCCCCTCCCCTGTGTCTCAGCCCCGCTGGCCCCCAGCCCTCCCTTCCTGCCTGGCCGCCCCCCTCCCCTGTGTCTCAGCCCCGCTGGCCCCCAGCCCTCCCCGCCCGGCCGCCCCCTCCCCTGTGTCTCAGCCCCGCTGGCCCCCAGCCCTCCCTTCCCTCCCCGCCTGGCCCCCCCTCCCCAGCCAGCCCTGCTGCCCCTGCAGCCCCCTCCCTGCGCGGCTCCCCCCTGCCCCCCCCTCCCCTGTGTCTCAGCCCCGCTGGCCCCCAGCCCTCCCTTCCCCTGCCGCCCCCTCCCCTGTGTCTCAGCCCCGCTGGCCCCCCGCAGGTACCCCCTGGGCTGCGCGCCCTCCCCGCCTGGCCGCCCCCTCCCCTGTGTCTCAGCCCCGCTGGCCCCCAGCCCCCCTGGGCCCCCCCTCCCTGGCCGCCCCCTCCCCAGCCCCGCTGGCCCCCCCCCCTGGGCCCCCCCTCCCCTGTCCCCTGTGTCTCAGCCCCGCTGGCCCCCCCAGCCCCCAGCCCTGCCGCCCTCCCCGCCTGGCCGCCCCCCTCCCCTGTGTCTCAGCCCCGCTGGCCCCCCGCAGGTACCCCCTGGGCTGCGCGCCCTCCCCGCCTGGCCGCCCCCCTCCCCTGTGTCTCAGCCCCGCTGGCCCCCTGCAGGTACCCCCTGGGCCGCGCGCCCTCCCCGCCTGGCCGCCCCCTCCCCTGTGTCTCAGCCCCGCTGGCCCCCCGCAGGTACCCCCTGGGCTGCGCGCCCTCCCCGCCTGGCCGCCCCCCTCCCCTGTGTCTCAGCCCCGCTGGCCCCCAGCCCCCTGGGCTGCGCGCCCTCCCCGCCTGGCCGCCCCCCTCCCCTGTGTCTCAGCCCCGCTGGCCCCCAGCCCCCTCCTTCCCCTCCCCGCCTGGCCCCCAGCCCTGTGCCTCTTCCTCCCTGCCCCCGCAGGTACCCCCTGGGCTGCGCGCCCTCCCCGCCTGGCCGCCCCCTCCCCTGTGTCTCAGCCCCGCTGGCCCCCTGCAGGTACCCCCTGGGCCGCGCGCCCTCCCCGCCTGGCCCCCCCTCCCCGTGTCTCAGCCCCGCTGGCCCCCGCAGGTACCCCCTGGGCTGCGCGCCCTCCCCGCCTGGCCGCCCCCTCCCCTGTGTCTCAGCCCCGCTGGCCCCCAGCCCTCCCTTCCTGCCCGGCTAGCCCCCCGCCCCCAGCCCCCTGGGCTGCGCGCCCTCCCCGCCTGGCCGCCCCCCTCCCGTGTCTCAGCCCCGCTGGCCCCCCGCAGGTACCCCCTGGGCTGCGCGCCCTCCCCGCCTGGCCGCCCCCCTCCTGTGTCTCAGCCCCGCTGGCCCCCAGCAGGTACCCCCTGGGCTGCGCGCCCTCCCCGCCTGGCCGCCCCCCTCCCCTGTGTCTCAGCCCCGCTGGCCCCCTGCAGGTACCCCCTGGGCTGCGCGCCCTCCCCGCCTGGCCGCCCCCCTCCCCTGTGTCTCAGCCCCGCTGGCCCCCAGCCCTCCCTCCCCGCCTGGCCGCCCCCCTCCCCTGTGTCTCAGCCCCGCTGGCCCCCAGCCCTTCCTTCCTGCCCGGCTAGCCCCCAGCCCTCAGCCCTTCCTCCCTGCCCGGCTAGCCCCCAGCCCCCAGCCCTTCCTCCCTGCCCGGCTAGCCCCCAGCCCTCCCTTCCTGCCTGGCCGCCCCCCTCCCCTGTGTCTCAGCCCCGCTGGCCCCCAGCCCTTCCTCCCTGCCCGGCTAGCCCCCAGCCCTTCCTTCCTGCCCGGCTAGCCCCCAGCCCCCAGCCCTCCCTTCCTGCCCGGCTAGCCCCCAGCCCTCCCTTCCTGCCTGGCCGGCCCCTGCCCGGGGAGCTGTGCCTGGGGGGGGAGCTGTACCGGGGAGGCAGGGGGCTGTGCCCGGGGGGAGCTGTACCGGGGGGGCGGGGGGCTGTGCCTGGGGGGGGGCTGTACCGGGGGGGCAGGGGGCTGTGCCCGGGGGGGGGGCTGTGCCTGGGGGGCGGAGGGGCTGTACCGGGGGGCGGGGGCTGTGCCTGGGGGGGGCTGTACCGGGGGGGCGGAGGGGCTGTGCCCGGGGGGAGCCGCGCCCGCGGCGTTGAGGCTGCAGCGCCTGGAGTCTGACCCGCTCTCTCGGCAGGCGGACGCGGGCCCGGCCCTGCAGTGGCGGTGCTATGCCAGGCTGGCCAGCCCCCAGCTCGTCTTCCTCACCTTCCTGCCCGCCGGCCTCCACGGTGAGCAGCGCTCTGGCGCCCCCCCCCCCGCTCTGGCTGCCCCGGCTTGGGGGCAGAGGCTGCATGGGGCGACCAGCAATGGAGGCGGGGCAGCCGACCTCTTGCCGGCCTGGCTGTTGGAGGGGCTGGGCCCAGGGCGGCTGCATGTCTCAGCACACAGAGTGTGGCTGGCAGCCAAGCCACCCCGGGCCCGAGCGCTCCCCCCCTCCCCTTCCCCCCCCGGGCCCGAGCGCTCCCCCCCCCTCCCCCGCCCCCCCCCCCTCCCCCCGGGCCCGAGCGCCCCCCCCCCCCTCCCCCTCCCCTCCCCTCCCGCCCCCCCCCCCGGGCCCGAGCGCTCCCCCCTCCCTCCCCCCCCGGGCCCGAGCGCTCCCCCCCCCTCCCCTTCCCCCCCCCCCCGGGCCCGAGCGCTCCCCCCTCCCCTTCCCCCCCGGGCCCGAGCGCTCCCCCCCCCTCCCCTCCCCCTCCCCCCCCCCCGGGCCCGAGCGCTCCCCACCCCTCCCCTCCCCCTCCCCCCCCCCGGCCCGAGCGCTCCCCCTCCCCTTCCCCCTCCCGGGCCCGAGCGCTCCCCCCTCCCCTTCCCCCCCGGGCCCGAGCGCCCCCCTCCCGCCCCCCCGGGCCCGAGCGCTCCCCCTCCCGCCCCCCGGGCCCGAGCGCTCCCCCCTCCCCCCCGGGCCCGAGCGCTCCCCTCCCCCCCCCTCCCGGGCCCGAGCGCTCCCCCCCCCCCCCCCGGGCCGAGCGCTCCCCCCTCCCCCCCCGGGCCCGAGCGCTCCCCTCCCCTTCCCCCCCCCCCCCCCCCGGCCCGAGCGCTCCCCTCCCCCCCCCCCCCCCGGGCCCGAGCGCTCCCCCCCCCCCGGGGCTTCCCCCCCCCCGGGCCCGAGCGCTCCCCTCCCCTTCCCCCTCCCCCCCGGGCCCGAGCGCTCCCTTCCCCTCCCCTCCCCCCGAGCCCCCTTCCCCCTCCCCTCCCCCCGCCTCCCTTCCCCCCTCGCCCCCCCCCGGGCCTGAGCGCTCCCCTCCCCCTCTAGACGTGCAGAAGCTGCTGGCGCCTGGGCTGGAGAAGGCTCTGAGGGAGGCCGGCTCCGCCGGGGCCGAGAACCTGGAGCCTGCGTGTGGGGAGCCGGGCCGGCCGGGGCTCCTGGAGGCAGCGGCTGCAGCAGTCCCACCGTGCCGCAGTGCGACGCCGGCCCATGGTACTGGGCCCCCCCGCGTGTTCGCAGCCCCTTCCTCAGCATGGGGGGGCCACCCGCGCCACGGCCAGACGCTGCGCAGTGCGTGCAGCCCCCCAGCCCCCGTCACCCCTGTTCTAGCCCCCCCAGCCCCCGGACAGCCCCCCTCTAGCCCCCCCAGCCCCCGTCACCCCCTGTTCTAGCCCCCCCAGCCCCCGTCACCCCCTGTTCTAGCCCCCCCAGCCCCCGGACAGCCCCCCTCTAGCCCCCCCAGCCCCCGTCACCCCCTGTTCTAGTCCCCCCAGCCCCCTCTCCCCCCACCCCTGCCCTGTTCTAGCCCCCCCAGCCCCCGTCACCCCCTGTTCTAGCCCCCCCAGCCCCCGGACAGCCCCCCTCCCCCCCAGCCCCCCAGCCCCCGGCCCCCCCACACACCCCTGTTCTAGTCCCCCCAGCCCCCGGACAGCCCCCCTCTAGCCCCCCCAGCCCCCGGACACCCCCTGTTCTAGCCCCCCCAGCCCCCGGACACCCCCTGTTCTAGCCCCCCCAGCCCCCGGACAGCCCCCTCTAGCCCCCCCAGCCCCCGGACAGCCCCTGTTCTAGCCCCCCAGCCCCCGGACAGCCCCCCTCTAGCCCCCCCAGCCCCCGGACAGCCCCTGTTCTAGCCCCCCAGCCCCCGGACACCCCCCTGTTCTAGCCCCCCAGCCCCCGGACAGCCCCCCTCTAGCCCCCCCAGCCCCCGGACAGCCCCCCTCTAGCCCCCCCAGCCCCCGTCACCCCCTGTTCTAGTCCCCCCCAGCCCCCGGACAGCCCCCCGCTAGCCCCCCCAGCCCCCGGACACCCCCTGTTCTAGTCCCCCCAGCCCCCGGAGCAGCCCCCCACCCCCCCTGCTCCCCTAGTCCCCCCCAGCCCCCGGACAGCCCCCCGCCCCCGGAGCCCCCCCCAGCCCCCCCCCCCCGGACACCCCCCTCTTCCCCCAGTCCCCCCCAGCCCCCGGACACCCCCTGTTCTAGCCCCCCCAGCCCCCGGACAGCCCCCCTCTAGCCCCCCCAGCCCCCGGACACCCCCTGTTCTAGTCCCCCCAGCCCCCGGACAGCCCCCCTCTAGCCCCCCCAGCCCACGGACAGCCCCTGTTCTAGTCCCCCCAGCCCCCGGACAGCCCCCCTCTAGCCCCCCCAGCCCCCGGACAGCCCCTGTTCTAGTAGCCCCCCCAGCCCCCGGACAGCCCCCTCTAGCCCCCCCAGCCCCCGGACAGCCCCCCTCTAGCCCCCCCAGCCCCCCCCCCAGTCACCCCCTGTTCTAGTCCCCCCAGCCCCCGTCACCCCCTGTTCTAGCCCCCCCCACAGCCCCCCCCCCCAGCCCCCGGACAGCCCCCCTCTAGCCCCCCCAGCCCCCGGACAGCCCCTGTTCTAGCCCCCCCAGCCCCCGGACAGCCCCTGTTCTAGTCCCCCCCCAGCCCCCGGACAGCCCCCCCTCTAGCCCCCCCCAGCCCCCGGACAGCCCCTGCCCTAGTCCCCCCCAGCCCCCGGACACCACCTCCTCTAGTCCCCCCCACCCCCCGGACAGGCCCCCCCTCTAGCTCCTCCGTCCTCGAGCCTCCGGACAGGCCCCCCCCTCTCCAGCCCCCCCTTTAGACCCCTCCCAGCCCCCGGACAGGCCCCCTCCAGCATGGCTGGGCCACACGCTGGCCCCAGGCGCCTGCTCCTTGGCAAGCGGGCGCTGGCTAGTCTTCCAGCAGGGTAACGGGGCTTTTCCAGAGCCAGCCAGGCCCCTGGGTCCCTGCCCGACAGGCTGTTTGGGGCACTTTGCCGCCTCCTGCCTGCTGGAGACAGCGCTGCAGGCCAGGGTGTTTGGGTCCCATGCGGAGCCCTGCCTGGTGCCTGTGGGAGGGGAGGGCAGCTGGCTAGCTGGGCCGTGGGGGGCGGGGGCCAGGCAGGGGCTAGCTGGGCCGTGGGGGGCGGGGGGCCAGGCAGGGGCTAGCTGGGCCGTGGGGGGCGGGGGCCAGGCAGGGGCTAGCTGGGCCGTGGGGGGCGGGGAAGCCCTAGGCCATTTCCCAAGGAGCTCAGCCCAGCTTGGAGGGGAGGGGCACAGGGGCTCTTGGGGCGGGTGCCGGGGCGCTGAGCTGCGTGGGCAGAGCCTAGGGGAAGTGCCCAGCCGGCCTGGCGTGCCCTGTGGGGCGGGTGCCGGGGCGCTGAGCTGCGGGGGTAGAGCCATGGGGAAGTGCCCAGCTGGCCTGGCGTGCCCTGTGGGGCGGGGAGGGGCTCGTGGGGCGGGTGCCGGGGCGCTGAGCTGCGTGGGCAGAGCCTAGGGGAAGTGCCCAGCCGGCCTGGCGTGCCCTGTGGGGCGGGGAGGGGCTCGTGGGGCGGGTGCCGGGGCGCTGAGCTGGGTGGGCAGAGCCTAGGGGAAGTGCCCAGCCGGCCTGGCGCGCCCTGTAGCCCGGGGAGGGGCTCGTGGGGCGGGTGCCGGGGCGCTGAGCTGCGTGGGCAGAGCCTAGGGGAAGTGCCCAGCCGGCCTGGCGCGCCCTGTGGGGCGGGGAGGGGCTCGTGGGGCGGGTGCCGGGGCGCTGAGCTGCGTGGGCAGAGCCATGGGGAAGTGCCCAGCCAGCCTGGCGCGCCCTGTGGCCCGGGGAGGGGCTCGTAGGGCGGGTGCCGGGGCGCTGAGGTGCGTGGGCAGAGCCTAGGGGAAGTGCCCAGCCGGCCTGGCGCGCCCTGTGGCCCGGGGAGGGGCTCGTGGGGCGGGTGCCGGGGCGCTGAGCTGGGTGGGCAGAGCCTAGGGGAAGTGCCCAGCCGGCCTGGCGCGCCCTGTGGCCCGGGGAGGGGCTCGTGGGGCGGGTGCCGGGGCGCTGAGCTGCGTGGGCAGAGCCTAGGGGAAGTGCCCAGCCGGCCTGGCGCGCCCTGTGGCCCGGGGAGGGGCTCGTGGGGCGGGTGCCGGGGCGCTGAGCTGGGTGGGCAGAGCCTAGGGGAAGTGCCCAGCCGGCCTGGCGCGCCCTGTGGCCCGGGGAGGGGCTCGTGGGACGGGTGCCGGGGCGCTGAGCTGGGTGGGCAGAGCCTAGGGGAAGTGCCCAGCCGGCCTGGCGCGCCCTGTAGCCCGGGGAGGGGCTCGTGGGGCGGGTGCCGGGGCGCTGAGCTGGGTGGGCAGAGCCTAGGGGAAGTGCCCAGCCGGCCTGGCGTGCCCTGTGGCCCGGGGAGGGGCTCGTGGGGCGGGTGCCGGGGCGCTGAGCTGCGTGGGCAGAGCCTAGGGGAAGTGCCCAGCCGGCCTGGCGCGCCCTGTAGCCCGGGGAGGGGCTCGTGGGGCGGGTGCCGGGGTGCTGAGCTGCGTGGGCAGAGCCATGGGGAAGTGCCCAGCCAGCCTGGCGCGGCCTGTGGCCCGGGGAGGGGCTCGTGGGGCGGGTGCCGGGGCGCTGAGGTGCGTGGGCAGAGCCTAGGGGAAGTGCCCAGCCGGCCTGGCGCGCCCTGTGGCCCGGGGAGGGGCTCGTGGGGCGGGTGCCGGGGCGCTGAGGTGCGTGGGCAGAGCCTAGGGGAAGTGCCCAGCCGGCCTGGCGCGCCCTGTAGCCCGGGGAGGGGCTCGTGGGGCGGGTGCCAGGGCGCTGAGCTGGGTGGGCAGAGCCTAGGGGAAGTGCCCAGCCGGCCTGGCGCGCCCTGTGGCCCGGGGAGGGGCTCGTGGGGCAGGTGCCGGGGCGCTGAGGTGCGTGGGCAGAGCCTAGGGGAAGTGCCCAGCTGGCCTGGCGCGCCCTGTGGCCCGGGGAGGGGCTCGTGGGGCGGGTGCCGGGGCGCTGAGCTGCGGGGCAGAGCCTAGGGGAAGTGCCCAGCCGGCCTGGCGCGCCCTGTAGCCCGGGGAGGGGCTCGTGGGGCGGGTGCCGGGGTGCTGAGCTGCGTGGGCAGAGCCTAGGGGAAGTGCCCAGCCGGCCTGGCGCGCCCTGTGGGGCGGGTGCCGGGGCGCTGAGCTGCGGGGCAGGCTGGCGTCTCGGGCCGTCAGAGGGGTCTTGCCTCTCCAGAAGGGAGCCGGGCGCCAGAGGAGCCGGGCGCCGGCCCCCGGAGGGACGTGCACGTCTCCTTCAGCCGCCAGGCCTCGCAGCCCGAGCTGGGCGACTGCCCCCGGCTCCACTGCCCCGTCTACGTCTACAGCTGCTCCCTGGAGCTGCTGCGGGAGCAGCTGGTCAGCCCCTGGACACACCGGCCGCCACAGGACATCGTCTTCAGGTGAGGCCGGCGCTGCTGCTCGGCCCCCAGCCCTCCCCTCCGGGGCCTGCCTGCGAGAGGGGCTGGCCCCACGGGCTGGGCTGACGCTGCTGCGGCTGCTGCTCTTTCCCAGGTCCCAGCTCCAGGAGCGCCCCCCCAGCGAGCACAGGCACAAGGAGGTGGGGAGTTACTGCACCCTCCTGCAGGAGCACTGGCACCAGTGCTACGTGAGAGGTGAGGAGGGGCGGGGCCGGGCCGGGGCCGGGGTGGGCCCGCTCGCGAGGCTCAGCCGCCTCTCCCCCAGGCCTGTTCCGGAGCCTGCAGCAGTCGCAGAGCGTCAGCTCCCAGGACCTGCTCACCGCCATGGACTACTGTGAGGAGCTGCTGCAGGAGATCGATATCACTGCCTTCCTGCTGACCCTCTGCAGCCACGTGCGGGCCTTCCGCCAGAGCCACCGCCACGGCCCCACGCCCCCCCGGGAGCGGGGCACCCTCGGCTCGCAATCCAGGTGCCAGCAGGAGGGTTCCATGTGGGGTGGGAGGGGGGCCGGGCGCCTGGGCGCAAAGCGGCCGACATGTCTGCACAGCGGGCTCCGTGGCTGGCGCCTGCGTGCTGAGCCCAGGGCAGCGGCGCGGCTGCAGCGCCATGAGCCCAGCCCCTGCGGCTCCGCGCTCTCAGCGGCGCGGCTGCAGCGCCATGAGCCCGGCCCCTGTGGCTCCGCGCTCTCAGCGGCGCGGCTGCAGCGCCATGAGCCCGGCCCCTGCGGCTCCGCGCTCTCAGCGGCGCGGCTGCAGCGCCATGAGCCCGGCCCCTGCGGCTCCGCGCTCTCAGCGGCGCGGCTGCAGCGCCATGAGCCCGGCCCCTGCGGCTCCGCGCTCTCAGTGGCGCGGCGGGACGGCCGGGCTGGGGGGCGGGCGCGGGCGGAGGCGGGATGCTCTGCCGGTGCTCGTTGCAGTGCGGAGATGGAGGACTACAGCGAGCAGGAGCCCGAGGGGCTCTCGTGCCCCGCCCAGGAGCCCAAGAACAGCACCGGCTCCAGCTGCTGCCGGGAGTTCCCCCTCTCCCTGCTGGCGAGCGGCCAGCCCTGCCAGGTGCACCCGGACTTGCAGCAGATCATCCAGGTGAGGGAGCAGAGTGGGGGGTGGCGGGCGGAGCCGCTGGGGCTGCCTCCCGCTCACCCCCCCTTTCTCTCCGCAGGACAAGTTCCTGGAGATCGGCAGTTTGCATTTCAAGCCAGTGCTGTCGAATCCTCATTATTTCTTCTACTGCCCGCCCTGCTCCAAGAAAGAGGTGGGGGGCAGGGGAGGCTGCGGTCCAGGTGCCTGGGCCTGGGGCTGGGACGGGGAAGCCAGGTTGGGATGGGACGGGCTGGGGCTGGGCCTGCTCAGGGCCAATTGCTCAAGCCAGGGCTCCCTACAGCCCCAGACCGGGGACCTTCCCAACAGGCCACACACCAGCCACACTGAGCGCGCCAGCTGCCGATCCGGCCAGCAGGAACCTCACGAGCAAAACCCCCCAGACACCCCAGCTCCCCCTGTGCCCCAGTCAGCCCCGGGCCTATCACAGGTGAGGGGCTATAGAACCCGATCTCACCCACCCCCAACGGGTCCTCCCCATCCCAAAGAAGCAGCCCCAGATCCCGGTCAGTTCACTGAGTGGATCTTACCCACAAGAGCGCGCTGGGCCCGTCCTTTAGTACCTAAAATCTAAAGACAGGAAAGGTGGCGAGTGAGGCTGCTCAGGAGAACACGTTACATGCGCCAGTCGCCCAGGTCCGGACGCAGGCTCTCAGCAGAGCTGTTCCAAGCTGCCGGCTCCGAAGTCTCTGGCGCGCATCCTACGTCAGGGCGGGTCGGCAGCCCTCCCGCGCGCTGCCCCCGCCAGGCTGCGTCTGGGATCAGCAGTGAGATTGAAGACAGGGTGGAGTCGGCCTCCTGGCGCTCTACGTCCATCCCTGGGCTCTCCCAAGCCAGAGCGGGTCACGTGGCCCGGTGACCTGTCTGTGTTCCACATGCCGGCAGCCGTTCTGCCCTGGCTGATCTGCAGGTGCCCGGACGCCTCCCTCAGGTGTGTCGGGCCACTGAGAGCCCTGCTAGCGAGCAGAGTCCTCCACTGACCAGTCCTTTACAGCAGGCAGCCCAGGGACACTCAGCACCAGCCAGAGCCCACGCTCAACCCCACACGCAGACGTGGCACAAGCACACGAGTAGCAGACGTAGGGTCAGTAGGACAGGAGCTGTCACGTGACACCTCCCGTGGCCCCTTTGTACGGACTTGGGGCAAACACCCCCCGGGCGCGGCCGTGATCTGGCTGCTCCCCTTAAAATCCGGTAACGTGACACAGGACTCCTGAGGAGGGAAGTGCCCTTGGGGGCCTGGAGCAGCCTGCCCCGCCCGACGGACATCAGGCTGTTCTCCCTGTGCAGGAGGAGGCCAGCCGGGACCCGGCGGACAGGAAGGACAGCGAGGACTTGGACGGCTCGGAAGCTGAACTGGCCGGTGAAGAAGGTAGCTCGCTCTCCTCCAGCTGGAGACCTTGTGCCAGGCTGGGCTGCCCTCAGTGCCCTGCGTAGCTCGGGGAGCAGCGGGACGTGCTGTGTGGGAGCAGGGCCAGGGCGTGTGGAGCTGCAGTCTGGCTGGGGGCGGGTGGCTGGTGGGAGCAGGGCCAGGGACAGACAGAGTTGCAGTTGGGTGGGGGGCCTATGGGAGCCAAGCCAGGCGGAGCTGCAGTCGGGCCGGGGGCGGGTGGCCAGTGGGAGCGGGGGTGGGCGGAGCCGCAGTCGGGCCGGGGGCAGGTGACCAGTGGGAGCGGGGGCGGGCGGAGCCACAGTCGGGCCGGGGGCGGGTGACCAGTGGGAGCGGGGGTGGGCGGAGCCGCAGTCGGGCCGGGGGCGGGTGACCAGTGGGAGCGGGGGTGGGCGGAGCCGCAGTCGGGCCGGGGGCGGGTGGCCAGTGGGAGCGGGGGTGGGCGGAGCCACAGTCGGGCCGGGGGCGGGTGGACAGTGGGAGCGGGGGCGGGCGGAGCCACAGTCGGGCCGGGGGCAGGTGACCAGTGGGAGCGGGGGTGGGCGGAGCTGCAGTCGGGCCGGGGGCGGGTGGCCAGTGGGAGCGGGGGGTGGGCGGAGCCGCAGTGGGGCCGGGGGTGGGCGGAGCCGCAGTCGGAGCGGGGGCGGGTGGCCAGTGGGAGCGGGGCGGGCGGAGCCGCAGTCGGGCTGGGGGCAGGTGGCCAGTGGGAGCGGGGGTGGGCGGAGCCGCAGTCGGGCCGGGGGCGGGTGGCCAGTGGGAGCGGGGGTGGGCGGAGCCACAGTCGGGCCGGGGGCGGGTGGACAGTGGGAGCAGGGGCGGGCGGAGCCACAGTCGGGCCGGGGGCGGGTGACCAGTGGGAGCGGGGGTGGGCGGAGCTGCAGTCGGGCCGGGGGCGGGTGGCCAGTGGGAGCGGGGGTGGGCGGAGCCGCAGTCGGGCCGGGGGCAGGTGACCAGTGGGAGCAGGGGTGGGCGGAGCCGCAGTCGGGCCGGGGGCGGATGGCCAGTGGGAGCGGGGGTGGGCAGAGCCGCAGTTGGGCCGGGGGCGGATGGCCAGTGGGAGCGGGGGTGGGCGGAGCCGCAGTCGGGCCGGGGGCAGGTGGCCAGTGGGAGCGGGGGTGGGCGGAGCCGCAGTCGGGCCGGGGGCGGGTGGCCAGTGGGAGCGGGGGTGGGCGGAGCCGCAGTCGGGCCGGGGGCGGGTGGCCAGGGGGAGCGGGGGTGGGCGGAGCCGCAGTCAGGCCGGGGGCAGGTGGCCAGGGGGAGCGGGGGGGGGGCGGAGCCACAGTCGGGCCGGGGGCGGGTGGCCAGTGGGAGCGGGGGTGGGCGGAGCCGCAGTCGGCCCGCGGGCGGGTGGCCAGTGGGAGCGGGGCGGGCGGAGCCGCAGTCGGAGCGGGGGCGGGTGGCCAGTGGGAGCGGGGGCGGGCGGAGCCGCAGTCGGGCCGGGGGCGGGTGGCCAGTGGGAGCGGGGGCGGGCGGAGCCGCAGTCGGGCCGGGGGCGGGTGGCCAGTGGGAGCGGGGGTGGGCGGAGCCGCAGTCGGGCCGGGGGCAGGTGGCCAGGGGGAGCGGGGGTGGGCGGAGCCGCAGTCGGAGCGGGGGCGGGTGGCCAGTGGGAGCGGGGGTGGGCGGAGCCGCAGTCGGGCCGGGGGCGGGTGACCAGTGGGAGCGGGGCGGGCGGAGCCGCAGTCGGGCCGGGGGCAGGTGGCCAGTGGGAGCGGGGCGGGCGGAGCCGCAGTCGGGCCGGGGGCGGGTGGCCAGTGGGAGCGGGGGTGGGCGGAGCCGCAGTCGGAGCGGGGGTGGGCGGAGCCGCAGTCGGGCCGGGGGCGGGTGGCCAGTGGGAGCGGGGCGGGCGGAGCCGCAGTCGGGCCGGGGGCGGGTGGCCAGTGGGAGCGGGGGTGGGCGGAGCCGCAGTGGGAGCGGGGGTGGGCGGAGCCGCAGTCGGGCCGGGGGCAGGTGACCAGTGGGAGCGGGGCGGGCGGAGCCGCAGTCGGGCCGGGGGCAGGTGGCCAGTGGGAGCGGGGCGGGCGGAGCCGCAGTCGGGCCGGGGGCGGGTGGCCAGTGGGAGCGGGGGTGGGCGGAGCCGCAGTCGGGCCGGGGGCGGGTGGCCAGTGGGAGCGGGGCGGGCGGAGCCGCAGTCGGGCCGGGGGCGGGTGGCCAGTGGGAGCGGGGGTGGGCGGAGCCGCAGTGGGAGCGGGGGTGGGCGGAGCCGCAGTCGGGCCGGGGGCAGGTGACCAGTGGGAGCGGGGCGGGCGGAGCCGCAGTCGGGCCGGGGGCAGGTGGCCAGTGGGAGCGGGGCGGGCGGAGCCGCAGTCGGGCCGGGGGCGGGTGGCCAGTGGGAGCGGGGGTGGGCGGAGCCGCAGTCGGGCCGGGGGTGGGCGGAGCCGCAGTCGGGCCGGGGGCAGGTGGCCGGCAGAGCTGCGGTTGGGCCAGGGGCAGGTGGCCAGTGGGAGCCAAGCCAGGCAGAGCCACGGTGCCGGGGGCGGCCAGCCGGCGGGAGCAGGGCCGGGGATGGGCGGAGCTGGGGGGGCACCGGGGCCGGGCCGTCCTGCGCTGGAGCGGAGCCGTGCTGTGTGCGCAGGGGCCCTGTCTGGCTGCTGCATCGCCACGGAGAGCGACGCGGAGCTGGAGGTGGAGTACCGGGAGAAGCTGGAGCACGAGGTGCCGGACGCGGGCTCCCTCTCGGACTCCAACACGGTGAACCACGAGGAGGACTCGCTCAGCGTGCTGGGCGGAGACTCGCTGCAGGAGCAGGAGCTGCTGGAGCAGGAGATGCCGCCGCTCTTTGTGCACCTGACCTGCTCCGTGAAGCTGCGGAGCCAGCACAGCTCCATGCCGGTGCGGTCGCTGCCCACCTGCCTGGGTAAGAGCCGCTTCGGGGCTGCCAGGCGCCGGCCGGCCGGGAGCCTCAGCCTTTGCCGGAGGCTGGAGGCCGGGCCCTTCCCGCACCGCGCTGGCGTCCTCAGCCTGCCGGCCCCGGGCTGCTGCACACAAACCGCGGGGGCCCAGCTCCCCGGCATCCCGGGCCCCTCCCGCCGGCCAGGGTTCAGGCCAGGGCCCCGGGCCAGCCCCCGCCTCTGACCGGCTGCCTTCCGCAGGGGAAGTGCTGAGCTGCCTGGACAGCTGCCAGGCCCTGGCCACCATCGACCTCAGCGACCTCTGCGTGACTCTGGACGTCTTCGTGCTCACCTTGCCGCTGGAGATCGAAGGGGCAAACGCTGAGCTTCAGCACAACAGGTGGGTGTGGGCAGGTCCGGCTCCCCCGGCCGCCCCCCTGTTCCCCCCGCCCCCCGGCCGCCCCCGGCCGGCCGCCGCCCCCCTGTTGCCCCCGGCCGGCCGCCGCCCCCCTGTTGCCCCCGGCCGGCCGCCGCCCCCCTGTTCCCCCCGGCCGGCCGCCGCCCCCGAGCCGGTCAGCTTCGGGCGGGGGGTACGTCAGGGGTGTCCGCTGTCGGGCCAGCTGTACGCTCTGGCGATCGAGCCCTTCCTCTGTCTCCTCCGTTGGAGGTTGACGGGGTTGGTGCTCCGAGAGCCGGAGCTGCGGCTGGTCCTGTCGGCGTACGCCGATGACGTGCTCCTCGTGGTCCAGGACCCGGGTGACCTGGCGCGGGTGGGGTCTTGCCAAGCTGTTTACTCGGCAGCCTCCTCTGCCCAGGTCAACTGGGTCAAGAGCTCTGGCCTGGTGGTCGGGGACGGGTGACGGGCCGGCTCCCTCCCACCCGCGCTTCAGGCCATCAGGTGGAGTGCGGGTCCGCTGCTCTATCTGGGCGTCTATTTATCCGCCACGCATCCCTCTCCGCCGGAGAACTGGCAGGGATTGGAGGCCAGGGTGGCTGAGCGGCTGCGGAGATGGGCAGGGCTGCTCCGGTGTCTCTCCCTTCGCGGGAGGGCGCTGGTGCTAAACCAGCTGGTCCTGTCCATGCTCTGGCTCAACACCCTGCGCCCGGCCCCGGAGGTCCTGGCCAAGCTCCCGAGGGCAGCTTTGGGGTTCCTTTGGCCAGGAGTGCACTGGGTCTCTGCAGGGGTCCTATCACTCCCCCTGGAGGAGGGGGGCCAGGGCCTGGTCTGCGTGCGCAGCCAGGTCCGGACCTTCCGCCTCCAGGCCCTGCAGAGACTCCTCTTCAGTGCAGGTAGTCCGGCACGGGGCACCTTGGCGCGCACCTTCCCCCGCCGCCTCCGAGGGCTCCGATACGACCGGCAGCTCTTTTTTATCCACCCGAGGGGCCTCCCGCGAGACCTCCCAGAGCTGCCGGAATTCTACCAGGACCTCCTCCAGACCTGGAAGCTGTTTCTGGCGACCAGGTCCGTTGTGGCCTCCGAGGGGGCAGACCTCCTCGCGGAGCCCCTGCTCCACAATCCAGCCTTGTGCGTGCAGGTGGCGGAGTCTCCCTCGGGGCGCCGGAGGCTGATCCTGGCAGAAACCACCAAGGGCAGAGACCTCCTGGACTACGACAGGGGGGACTGGGTGAACCCCCGGGCGCTCGCTTGGCGCATGGGGCTCTCCACCCCCCGAACCCCCCTGCGCCTACTCCAGGAGGTGAAGGCGGCTTTGCCACGGCCCGCTCTCAGCCTCCTGCAGAGAGCCCTGCGAGAGGGGACGCCCCGCCCCTCCCCTCCCCTCCTGCAAAGCCTCCGTCCCTTTTTATTGGACCCCTGTTCCGCGGGCCCCCCCGGCCTCCCCACTCCTGGACTCCCAGCAGGCTGCAAAATCTGCAGCCAGTCTGTTTCCGGACCGCGCCCAGGGAACAGCTGTACACGCTCGTGCTCCACACTCTGCATCTCCCACCCTCGTGTCCCGCCCCGATTCCAAGTGGCGGGACTAAGACCTATGGAGGGTGGGGACCCCGATGGGCCGGTGTGTGCTCCACCTTAGTTCCACGGGGCCGTGAGCACGGGCGTGTACCTGGCGCGGTTCACCCCATCCCGGACACCTGCCCCTTCTGCGGCGAGGGAGAACCTGGCCCACGCTGCAGCCCCTATTCCGGCTCCTCCAGAACCTCCTGCTGAGGGTCTGGCTGCACTTCTCCCCTCCCCTCTTCATTTACGCACACCCATCCGTGGCCCCAGAGTCGCGAGGCCTCGTCACCCTCCTGCCCTGGCGAAAGCTGCCGTCTGTAGCCCCAGGAGGAGGGTGCTGGGCGGGGGGTTCCCTGCGACTGGGGGGCCTATTTCCGCTCCTCCCTCGTGTCACGACTCCGGGCAGAGTTCCTCCGGGCGGCGCCCGCTGGCTCCATCGACGGCTGTGAGGAGCGATGGGCGCTGGCCGGGCTCTCTGCTCCGTGTCCCCGTCCGGCTCCCTAGTTAGAACCCTGTAGCCCGCACTCCTTCCCCCTTTGTCATTAGTGTCCAAGTAATTAACTGAACCACGGGTCCAGTCGGCCCTCCCGTAAGGCTGCCCCAACCCCCAACCCCTAACCCCCAACCCTTAACCCTACCCCTAACCCCAACCCCTAACCCCCAACCCTACCCCCAACCCCTAACCCTAAGACTTAACCCTAACCCCCAACCCCTAACCCTAACCCCCAACCCTACCCCTAACCCTAAGACTTAACCCTAAGCCCTAACCCCAACCCCCAACCCCTAACCCTAACCCCCAACCCTTAACCCCCAACCCTACCCCCAACCCCTAACCCTAACCCTAACCCCCAACCCTTAACCCCCAACCCTACCCCCAACCCCTAACCCTAACCCTAACCCCCAACCCTTAACCCCCAACCCTACCCCCAACCCCTAACCCTAACCCCAACGCTTAACCCCCAACCCTACCCCCAACCCCTAACCCTAACCCTAACCCCCAACCCTTAACCCCCAACCCTACCCCCAACCCCTAACCCTAACCCCCAACCCTTAACCCCCAACCCTACCCCCAACCCCTAACCCTACCCCTAACCCCAACCCCTAACCCCCAACCCTACCCCCAACCCCTAACCCTAAGACTTAACCCTAACCCCCAACCCCTAACCCCCAACCCTACCCCTAACCCTAAGACTTAACCCTAAGCCCTAACCCCAACCCCCAACCCCTAACCCTAACCCCCAACCCTACCCCCAACCCCTAACCCTAACCCTAACCCCCAACCCTTAACCCCCAACCCTACCCCCAACCCCTAACCCTAACCCCCAACCCTTAACCCCCAACCCTACCCCCAACCCCTAACCCCAAGCCTAACCCTAAGCCCTAGCCCTAGCCATGGTTTCAAATAAACCTATTCCCCCCCCCCTCCCCCGGCCGGCCGCCCCCTATTCCTCCCGGCCGGCCTCCCTCAATTGCCCCGGGCCGGCCGTCCCCATTCGCCCCAGCCAGCCGTGCCGGTCCCCACATTCCACCCAAATTTCCCCAGTCCAGCTGCCCCGGCTTCCCCCCATTCCCTGAGTCCAGCGTCCCTAGCTCCCTTGATTCCCCCGGCCTTCCCCGATTCCCCCGGGGCAGCCCCCACAGCTCCCCAGTCGCCCCAATTCTCCCAGGCCGGCTCCTCCCGCTCTAGAGACGAGCAAGGGGGTCCCCTCCTGCAGAACCAGACTGCTCTGATCCGCGGCCCCCGGCCTCTCCTCCCCGGCTGTGGGAGAAAGGCCCCCTCCCCCTTCCACGTCTGCTCGGCCCTGCGCTGCGCCTGAGGCTCCCGCCCCTCTCCTGCCGCGGCAGGTACACGTCGGAGAGCAGCGTCTCCTGCGCCCGCTCGCCCGGGCAGCCCTCCTCCCTGCGCTCCGAGGAGGACCCGCTGCACCGCCTGGAGCGGCTGCCGTCCACAGGAGGCCAGAGGTACGGTGCCCCCGGGCTGGCGGCCAGGCTGGCGGCTGGGCCCCCGGGCATGACCCTTCCCTTGCCTCCCCTAGGCACCCAGCGCTCTCCAGCCTGCCGGGGGTGCACAGACAAGCCGTGGAGGCCACGATGAGCGAGGTGAGCCCAGGCCTGGCCCCGGGTCACTGCTCCCCCGGGACGCCCAGGGCCAGGGGGCCTGGCGGGGCAGGGAGAGGGCAGCGCGGGTGCAGGGCAGCAGCTTGTGTCTGGCTTTCAGATCCGCTGGCTCCTGGACGACGAGATGGTGTCTGCGCTGCGCCACTCGCAGACGGTCAGCGCCGCCACCCTGGAGCGCGTCGCCCGCCACGTGGCCGGCTCCCCGGGCAAGCCCGGCTGCCACAGCCAGGCCGTGCCGCTGCAGTTCGTCTTCGGGCCCGAGCAGTCCCTGCAGAGGTTCAGAGAGGTGAGCGGCTGGCCCCCGGCCTGTGCCCGGCGCACTGGGACCCCCGCAGGGCCTGCCCCCGGCCTGTGCCCGGCGCGCTGGGACCCCGCAGGGCCTGCCCCCGGCCTGTGCCCGGCGTGCTGGGACCCCTCAGGGCCTGCCCCCCCCTGTGCCCGGCGCGCTGGGACCCCTCAGGGCCTGCCCCCCCCTGTGCCCGGCGCGCTGGGACCCCTCAGGGCCTGCCCCCCCCGTGCCCCCCCCCCTCAGGGCCTTTCCCCCCTGTGCCCGGCGCGCTGGGACCCCTCAGGGCCTGTCCCCCCCCCCTGCCCGGCGCGCTGGGACCCCTCAGGGCCTGCCCCCCCCCCCATGCCCGGCACGCTGGGACCTCCACGGGGCCTGCCCCCCCCATGCCCGGCACGCTGGGACCCCTCAGGGCCTGTCCCCCCTGTGCCCGGCGCGCTGGGACCCCTCAGGGCCTGCCCCCCCCGTGTCCGGCGCGCTGGGACCCCTCAGGGCCTGTCCCCCCTGTGCCCGGCGCGCTGGGACCCCTCAGGGCCTGCCCCCCCCGTGTCCGGCGCGCTGGGACCCCTGAGGGCCTGCCCCCCCTGTGCCCGGCGCGCTGGGACCCCTCAGGGCCTGCCCCCCCTGTGCCCGGCGCGCTGGGACCCCTCAGGGCCTGCCCCCCCCCCCCGTGCCCGGCGCGCTGGGACCCCTCAGGGCCTGCCCCCCTGTGCCCGGCACGCTGGGACCCCGCAGGGCCTGCCCCCCCCCTGTGCCCGGCGCGCTGGGACCTCCACGGGGCCTGCCCCCCCCGTGCCCGGCGCGCTGGGACCCCTCAGGGCCTGCCCCCCCCCTGTGCCCGGCGCGCTGGGACCCCTCAGGGCCTGCCCCCCCCGTGCCCGGCGCGCTGGGACCCCTGAGGGCCTGCCCCCCCCCGTGCCCGGCGCGCTGGGACCCCTCCGGGCCTGCCCCCCCCCGTGCCCGGCGCTCTGCCCCCCCCGTGCCCAGCGCGCTGGGACCCCTCCGGGCCTGCCCCCCCCCGTGCCCGGCGCGCTGGGACCCCTCCGGGCCTGCCCCCCCCCGTGCCCGGCGCGCTGGGACCCCTGAGGGCCTCCCCCCCCCGTGCCCGGCGCGCTGGGACCCCTCGGGGCCTGCCCCCCCCGTGCCCGGCGCGCTGGGACCCCTCCGGGCCTGCCCCCCCCGTGCCCGGCGCGCTGGGACCCCTCGGGGCCTGCCCCCCCCGTGCCCGGCGCGCTGGGACCCCTCCGGGCCTGCCCCCCCCGTGCCCGGCGCGCTGGGACCCCTCCGGGCCTGCCCCCCCCCGTGCCCGGCGCGCTGGGACCCCTGAGGGTCTGCCCCCCCCGTGCCCGGCACGCTGGGACCCCTGAGGGCCTCCCCCCCCACGTGCCCGGCGCGCTGGGACCCCTCCGGGCCTGCCCCCCCCGTGCCCGGCGCGCTGGGACTCCTCCGGGCCTGCCCCCCCCCGTGCCCGGCGCGCTGGGACCCCTGAGGGCCTGCCCCCCCCCGTGCCCGGCGCGCTGGGACCCCTCCGGGCCTGCCCCCCCCGTGCCCGGCGCGCTGGGACCCCGCAGGGCCTGCCCCCCCCATGCCCGGCACGCTGGGACCCCTGAGGGCCTGCCCCCCCCGTGCCCGGCGCGCTGGGACCCCGCAGGGCCTGCCCCCCCCGTGCCCGGCGCGCTCTGCCCCCCCCCCCCGCAGGGCCTGCCCCCCCCGTGCCCGGCGCGCTGGGACCCCGCAGGGCCTGCCCCCCCTGTGCCTGGCGCGCTCTGCCCCCCCGCAGGGCCTGCCCCCCCCGTGCCCGGCGCGCTGGGACCCCTCAGGGCCTGCCCCCCCCGTGCACGGCGCGCTGGGACCCCTCAGGGCCTGCCCCCCCCGTGCCCGGCGCGCTGGGACCCCGCAGGGCCTGCCCCCCCCATGCCCGGCACGCTGGGACCCCTGAGGGCCTGCCCCCCCCGTGCCCGGCGCGCTGGGACCCCGCAGGGCCTGCCCCCCCCGTGCCCGGCGCGCTCTGCCCCCCGCAGGGCCTGCCCCCCCCGTGCCCGGCGCGCTGGGACCCCGCAGGGCCTGCCCCCCCCGTGCACGGCGCGCTGGGACCCCTCAGGGCCTGCCCCCCCCGTGCACGGCGCGCTGGGACCCCTCAGGGCCTGCCCCCCCTGTGCCCGGCGCGCTGGGACCCCTCAGGGCCTGCCCCCCCGTGCCTGGCACGCTGGGACCCCTCAGGGCCTGCCCCCCCTGTGCCCGGCGCGCTGGGACCCCTCAGGGCCTGCCCCCCCTGTGCCCGGCGCGCTGGGACCCCTCAGGGCCTGCCCCCCCCGTGCCCGGCGCGCTGGGACCCCTGAGGGCCTGCCCCCCCCGTGTCCGGCGCGCTGGGACCCCTGAGGGCCTGCCCCCCCCGTGCCCGGCGCGCTGGGACCCCTCAGGGCCTGCCCCCCCCCATGCACGGCGCGCTCTGCCCCCCGCAGGGCCTGCCCCCCCCGTGCCCGGCACTCTGGGACCCCTCAGGGCCTGCCCCCCCCGTGCCCGGCACGCTGGGACCCCTCAGGGCCTGACCCCCCCGTGCCCGGCGCGCTGGGACCCCTCAGGGCCTGACCCCCCCCGTGCGCGGCGCGCTGGGACCCCTCAGGGCCTGCCCCCCCCGTACCCGGCGCGCTGGGACCCCTCAGGCCCTGCCCCCCCCCTGCACGGCGCGCTGGGACCCCGCAGGGCCTGCCCCCCCCGTGCCTGGCACGCTGGGACCCCTCAGGGCCTGCCCCCCCCCGTGCCCGGCGCGCTGGGACCCCTCAGGGCCTGCCCCCCCCGTGCCCGGTGCGCTGGGACCCCTCAGGGCCTGCCCCCCCCGTGCCCGGCGCGCTGGGACCCCTCAGGGCCTGCCCCCCCCGTGCCCGGCGCGCTGGGACCCCTCAGGGCCTGCCCCCCCCCGTGCCCGGCGCGCTGGGACCCCGCAGGGCCTGCCCCCCCCGTGCACGGCGCGCTCTGCCCCCGTAGGGCCTGCCCCCCCCGTGCCCGGCGCGCTGGGACCCCTCAGGGCCTGCCCCCCCCGTGCCTGGCACGCTGGGACCCCTCAGGGCCTGACCCCCCCGTGCCCGGCGCGCTGGGACCCCTCAGGGCCTGCCCCCCCCGTGCCCGGCGCGCTGGGACCCCTCAGGGCCTGCCCCCCCCGTGCCCGGCGCGCTGGGACCCCTCAGGGCCTGCCCCCCCCGTACCCGGCGCGCTGGGACCCCTCGGGGCCTGCCCCCCCCGTGCCCGGCGCTCTGCCCCCCCCGTGCCCGGCGCGCTGGGACCCCTCGGGGCCTGCCCCCCCCGTGCCCGGCGCTCTGCCCCCCCCGTGCCCGGCGCTCTGCCCCCCTTACCACCGCTCTGCTGGGTCTGTTGCAGGAGTTTCAGAGAATGGTTCTGCCGGGCTACGTGCTGAATGCCGAGAGCAACGATTACTACTACGTGTCTGTCAGCCGCCTGCGCCCCCTGGAGACCCCCGCCAGCCCCGCCCCCGGCCTGGCCCCGCCCCCTGCCGGCCTGGCCCCGCCCCCTGCCAGCCCCGCCCCCGGCCTGGCCCCGCCCCCTGCCAGCCCCGCCCCCGGCCTGGCCCCGCCCCCTGCCAGCCCCGCCCCCGCCCCACCCCTGCCACTGGGGCCAGGCCCCCTGGACACCCCCGCCAGCGCCTTTCCCAGCCTACAGCCGCTCAGCCCAGAAGCAGGCCAGAGCCAGGTGGGGCAGGGGGGGGCTGGCGAAGCCGATGCTGAAGGCCTCCAGCGAAGCCGTCCGATGGGCTCCCTGCCACAGGGCTTGGGGGGCCTGTGGGCCTGGGCTGCGGGCGAGAGCCAGTGTGGGCTGGACACAGGAAACCCACTGGGGGAGAGTGGCCAGACGCAGGCAGAGGTGAGAAGACAGCCGGGGGGCCGGGCGTGGGGGGCCAGCCCTGGGAGCGGGGGTGGATGGCCGCCGGGGGGCCGGGCTTGCAGAGCTGGGGGTGGGCGGTGCACGGCCAGGGGGCGGGCAGCGTGGGGCACTGCTGGGACCTGGCGGCTCGGTGAGGCAGGCGGTGCCTTGGTGCAGGAGCCGGCGGCGGCGGCGCGGCCCGTGCCCAACGGAGCAGTGGGGTGCAGCTCGCAGGAGGAGGCGGCTCGGGAGACCCCTCCCCACTCGCGGTTCCTGCCCGTGGCCGCGGAGAAGGGGCCGCCGGCGGGGAGCCTGGCTGACGGCGGGGCGCAGGGCAGGGAAGGTAGGAGCCCTGCGGGCCGGGCGCTCCCTGCTCGTCTGGGGGCAGGCAGGGCCCCGGGCCCCCGGCTCTGGGTTCTGCCCGCTGGCCCCCGGGGCGGATGGGCCGTGCTAACGGCTGCTCCTCCTCCCGCAGGCGCCTGCCGGCAGCGTCCCAGCCGGGTGCAGAGCCTCGTGTCGAGCCAGGGCAGCATGGACTCGGATCACTTAGGTGGGCCGGGCCGGGGGGCCGGGGGGCGGGGCCGCTCTGCGAGGAGGGGGGCTGGGCTCACCGCCCGTGTTCCCCGCAGGGTACGAGGGGGGCAGCAGCGACTCCGAGTGCGGGGAGGCCCTGCTGAGCGACCCGGAGCCCCCGCGCCCCCTCCTGCCGGATTTCTGGCTCCTCGTCAAGGTCCAGCAGGACCGGGTGGACGTCTGTTCTCACGCACGGTAACGCGGGTCCTGGCCCGCCCCCCGCCGCGCCCCCTTTCCGGGCCTGTACCCCGCCCCCTTCCCCGCCCCCCTCCCCGCCCCCTTCCTCCATCACTGCGCCCCCTTCCCGCCCCCTCCCCGCCCCCTTCCTCCATCACTGCGCCCCTTCCCCACCCTGTACCCCGCCCCCTTCCCCGCCCCCTTCCCCGCCCCCTTCCTCCATCGCCCCGCCCCTTCCTCCATCACTGCGCCCCTTCCCCACCCTGTACCCCGCCCCCTTCCCCGCCCCCTTCCCCGCCCCCTTCCTCCATCACTGCGCCCCCTTCTCGCCCCCCGCCGCGCCCCCTTTCCGGGCCTGTACCCCGCCCCCTTCCCCGCCCCCTTCCCCGCCCCCTTCCTCCATCACTGCGCCCCTTCCCCACCCTGTACCCCGCCCCCTTCCCCGCCCCCCCTCCCCGCCCCCTTCCTCCATCACTGCGCCCCTTCCCCACCCTGTACCCCGCCCCCTTCCCCGCCCCCCTCCCGCCCCCTTCCTCCATCACTGCGCCCCTTCCCCACCCTGTACCCTGCCCCTTCCCCGCCCCCTTCCTCCATCGCCGCGCCCCCTTTCCGGGCCTGTACCCCGCCCCCTTCCCCGCCCCCTTCCCCGCCCCCTTCCTCCATCACTGCGCCCCTTCCCCACCCTGTACCCCGCCCCCTTCCCCGCCCCCTCCCCGCCCCCTTCCTCCATCACTGCGCCCCTTCCCCACCCTGTACCCCGCCCCCTTCCCCGCCCCCTTCCCCGCCCCCTTCCTCCATCGCCGCGCCCCCTTCCCCGCCCCCCCTCCCGCCCCTTCCTCCATCACTGCGCCCCTTCCCCACCCTGTACCCTGCCCCCTTCCCCGCCCCCCTCCCCGCCCCCTTCCTCCATCGCTGCGCCCCCTTCCCCGCCCTGTACCCCACCCCCCCACCCCCTTCCTCCACCACCGCCCCCTTCCTCCATCGCCGCGCCCCCATTCTCGCCCCCTGCCGCGCCCCCTTTCCAGGCCTGTACCACGCCCCCTTCCCCGCCCCCTTCCTCCATCGCCGCGCCCCCTTCCCCGCCCTGTACCCCGCCCCCCCGCCCCCTTCCTCCAATGCCGCACCCCTTCCCCGCCCCCTTCCCCACCCTGTACCGCGCCCCCTTCCCCACCCTGTACCGCGCCCCCTTCCTCCATCGCCGCGCCCCCTTTCTCGCCCCCCGCCGCGCCCCCTTCAGGGCCTGTACCCCGCCCCCTTCCCCGCCCCCCCTCCCCGCCCCCTTCCTCCATCACCGCGCCCCCTTCCCCACCCTGTACCCCGCCCCCTTCCTCTGCTGCCGTTCCCCCGCCGCGCCCCATTCCCCCGCCCCATTCCTCTGCCATTGTTTCCCCACCACACCCTGTTCCCCTGCTCTGTACCCCCGTCCCCATTCCTCCCACCCTGTACCCCCACCATGCCCCATCCCCATTCTCCCCGCCCCCGTTCCACCGCGCCCCATTCCCCCACCCTGTACCCCGCCCTCTGCCTGCTCAGTGTCCCCCCCCCCGCTAGCCACAGCCCCTCCCAGCCCTGCCTCTCTGCCCCCCTGCCCAGGAGAGACTCACTGTCTCGCCCTCTGTCCTGCCTGCTGCTCTGGCGGCTGCCCTCTCCCCTGTCCTGCTTGGGGCCGTCGGGCTGTCCTCCCTCACTGCTCCCTGGGAGACCAGCCCTTCTGCCCCCGCCTGGCCGGCTGACCCCCCTCTCCCACCCCACAAGCAGCCTGCGAGCGGAGCAGGTGGCGCTGGCCGAGGCTGGAGAGTGTCTGCGCCTCCATCAGACCGTGGTGAGGAAGATCGGTGAGATCTGCAGGGTCGTCAATCAGGTACCGTGGCTCCCGAGGAGAGCCTGCTGCTCCGAACCCAGCCTTGGCTGACCCCCGCTGCCCCTCCAACGCACAGAGCAAGGAGGGCTCGTGCAGCAAGGCCAGAGCGCCGGGGACGGGCCGTGGCAGCTGGCTGTGGTGCTGGGTTCTCTGGGGATGGGCCGGGGCGCCGGGTTCCCTGGGGACGGGCCGTGGCGAGCAGCAGCCAGCCGGGGCGCCGGGTTCCCTGGGGACGGGCCGTGGCGAGCAGCAGCCGGCCGGGGCGCCGGGTTCCCTGGGGACGGGCCGTGGCGAGCAGCAGCCGGCCGGGGCGCCGGGTTCCCTGGGGACGGGCCGTAGCGAGCAGCAGCCGGCCGGGGCGCCGGGTTCCCTGGGGACGGGCCGTAGCGAGCAGCAGCCGGCCGGGGTGCCGGGTTCCCTGGGGACGGGCCGTGGCGAGCAGCAGCCGGCCGGGGCGCCGGGTTCCCTGGGGACGGGCCGTGGCGAGCAGCAGCCGGCCGGGGCGCCGGGTTCCCTGGGGACGGGCCGTAGCGAGCAGCAGCCGGCCGGGGCGCCGGGTTCCCTGGGGACGGGCCGTGGCGAGCAGCAGCCGGCCGGGGCGCCGGGTTCCCTGGGGACGGGCCGTGGCGAGCAGCAGCCGGCCGGGGCGCCGGGTTCCCTGGGGACGGGCCGTGGTGAGCAGCAGCCGGCCGGGGCGCCGGGTTCCCTGGGGACGGGCCGTGGCGAGCAGCAGCCGGCCGGGGCGCCGGGTTCCTCGGGGACGGGCCGTGGTGAGCAGCAGCCGGCCGGGGCGCCGGGTTCCCTGGGGACGGGCCGTGGTGAGCAGCAGCCGGCCGGGGCGCCGGGTTCCTCGGGGACGGGCCGTGGCGAGCAGCAGCCGGCCGGGGCGCCGGGTTCCCTGGGGACGGGCCGTAGCGAGCAGCAGCCGGCCGGGGCGCCGGGTTCCCTGGGGACGGGCCGTGGCGAGCAGCAGCCGGCCGGGGCGCCGGGTTCCCTGGGGACGGGCCGTGGCGAGCAGCAGCCGGCCGGGGCGCCGGGTTCCCTGGGGACGGGCCGTGGCGAGCAGCAGCCGGCCGGGGCGCCGGGTTCCCTGGGGACGGGCCGTGGCGAGCAGCAGCCGGCCGGGGCGCCGGGTTCCCTGGGGACGGGCCGTGGCGAGCAGCAGCCGGCCGGGGCGCCGGGTTCCCTGGGGACGGGCCGTGGCGAGCAGCAGCCGGCCGGGGCGCCGGGTTCCCTGGGGACGGGCCGTGGCGAGCAGCAGCCGGCCGGGGCGCCGGGTTCCCTGGGGACGGGCCGTGGTGAGCAGCAGCCGGCCGGGGCGCCGGGTTCCTCAGGGACGGGCCGTGGTGAGCAGCAGCCGGCCAGGGCGCCGGGTTCCCTGGGGACGGGCCGTGGTGAGCAGCAGCCGGCCGGGGCGCCGGGTTCCTCAGGGACGGGCCGTGGTGAGCAGCAGCCGGCCAGGGCGCCGGGTTCCCTGGGGACGGGCCGTGGTGAGCAGCAGCCGGCCAGGGCGCCGGGTTCCCTGGGGACGGGCCGTGGTGAGCAGCAGCCGGCCGGGGCGCCGGGTTCCTCGGGGACGGGCCGTGGCGAGCGGCAGCCGGCCAGGGCGCCGGGTTCCTCGGGGACGGGCCGTGGCGAGCGGCAGCCGGCCGGGGCGCCGGGTTCCTCAGGGACGGGCCGTGGCGAGCAGCAGCCGGCCGGGGCGCCGGGTTCCTCGGGGACGGGCCGTGGTGAGCAGCAGCCGGCCAGGGCGCCGGGTTCCTCGGGGACGGGCCGTGGTGAGCAGCAGCCGGCCGGGGCGCCGGGTTCCTCGGGGACGGGCCGTGGCGAGCGGCAGCCGGCCGGGGCGCCGGGTTCCTCAGGGACGGGCCGTGGTGAGCGTCAGGCTGAGCCTTGTGTCTCTTCAGCGCCTGCTGCTGCAAGATCTCCACGACAGCCACATCTGCAACACGCTGCTGGTGGCAGAGAGCGAGGAGGACATCTGGAAGAGCGAGACTCCCTACCACTCCTCCCGGCAGCGTGCCCAGCCCAGCGATGGTGAGTCCCCGCCCGGCTAGCAGAGCCCTGCCGAGCCCCCCGCCCCGCCCCCCCCCGGCTAGCAGAGCCCTGCCGAGCCCCCCGCCCCGCCCCCCCCGCCCGGCTAGCAGAGCCCTGCCGAGCCCCCCGCCCCGCCCCCCCCGCCCGGCTAGCAGAGCCCTGCCGAGCCCCCCGCCGAGCCCCCGCCCAGCCCCCCCCCCGCCCCACCCTGCCTGGCTAGCAGAGCCCTGCCGAGCCCCCCGCCCCGCCCCCCCCGGCTAGCAGAGCCCTGCCGAGCCCCCCGCCCAGCCCCCCCCCGCCCCACCCTGCCTGGCTAGCAGAGCCCTGCCGAGCTCCCCGCCCCGCCCCCCCCGGCTAGCAGAGCCCTGCCGAGCTCCCCGCCCCCCCCGGCTAGCAGAGCCCTGCCGAGCCCCCCGCCCCGCCCCCCCCCGGCTAGCAGAGCCCTGCCGAGCTCCCCGCCCCGCCCCCCCCGGCTAGCAGAGCCCTGCCGAGCTCCCCGCCCCCCCCCGGCTAGCAGAGCCCTGCCGAGCCCCTCACCCAGCCCCCCCTGCCCTCCCCGCCCGGCTAGCAGAGCCCTGCCGAGCCGCCCCGCCCGGCCCCCCCTCTGCCCAGCCCCCCCCCCACCCGGCCCAGCCCCGCCCGGCTAGCAGAGCCCTGCCGAGCCGCCCCGCCCGGCCCCCCCCGCCCAACCCCCCCGCCCCGCCCCCCCCGCCCGGCTAGCAGAGCCCTGCCGAGCTCCCCGCCCCGCCCCGCCCCCCCGGCTAGCAGAGCCCTGCCGAGCCCCCCGCCCAGCCCCCCCCGCCCCACCCTGCCTGGCTAGCAGAGCCCTGCTGAGCCCCCCGCCCCGCCCCCCCCGGCTAGCAGAGCCCTGCCGAGCCCCCCGCCCAGCCCCCCCCCGCCCCACCCTGCCTGGCTAGCAGAGCCCTGCCGAGCCCCCCCGCCCCCCCCCCCCCGGCTAGCAGAGCCCTGCCGAGCCCCCCGCCCAGCCCCCCGCCCCACCCTGCCTGGCTAGCAGAGCCCTGCCGAGCCCCCCGCCCAGCCCCCCCCGCCCCACCCTGCCCGGCTAGCAGAGCCCTGCCGAGCCCCTCACCCAGCCCCCCCTGCCCCTCCCCGCCCGGCTAGCAGAGCCCTGCCGAGCCGCCCCGCCCGGCCCCCCCCCCCGCCCAGCCCCCCCCCACCCGGCCCAGCCCCGCCCGGCTAGCAGAGCCCTGCCGAGCCCCCCGCCCAGCCCCCCTCTCCGCCTCGCCCCGCCCGGCTAGCAGAGCCCTGCCGAGCCGCCCCGCCCGGCCCCCCCCCCCCCAGCCCCCCCACCCGGCCCAGGCCCGCCCGGCTAGCAGAGCCCTGCCGAGCCGTCCCGCGCAGTCCCCTGCCGCCCCGCCCGGCTAGCAGAGCCCTGCCGAGCCGCCCCGCCCGGCCCCCCCCCCGCCCAGCCCCCCCACCCGGCCCAGGCCCGCCCGGCTAGCAGAGCCCTGCCGAGCCGCCCCGCCCGGCCCCCCCCCCCCCGCCCAGCCCCCCCACCCGGCCCAGCCCCGCCCGGCTAGCAGAGCCCTGCCGAGCCGTCCCGCGCAGTCCCCCGCCGCCCCGCCCGGCTAGCAGAGCCCCTCCCCTGATCCCTCTCTGCCTTGCAGACTACGCGGCCGAGGACAGCTACCAGCCCCGCGACTACCTGGCAGCCACCATGCAGTTCATGCCAGGTCACTTTGCCTGCCCCGTGGTCTGGAGCACCCTCATCCACGTGCACTCCCGCCTCAAGATGGGGCCCAACATGGGGGTGTCGCGAGGTGCGTAGCCAGCGCCCGGCTGGCGTGGGGGCCGGCCCCGGGGTCCGTGCCGCAGCCCGCTCAGCTCCCTGTCTCCTGCCCCGCAGCCATCCAGGCCCTGCGCTCCGTGCTCAACGCCTTCTCCGTGGTCAACAGGAAGAACATGTTTGTCTACCAGGAGCGATCCACCAAGTCGGTCTGCTACCTCCGGTGAGGCCCCGCCCCACTGCAGGGATTTTGGGGCCCGTGGGGCAGGGCTGGGCAGACCCGCTGCGCCCTCGGCCCGACCCCTCGGAGCTGCCCCTCTGGCAGGGCCAGGGCTGACGCACGCTCCTGTCCCTCTCCCTGCGCCCAGGCTGTCCGAGACCAGCCTCAGCGGGAAGGCCTGGGAAGCGGAGAGTCTCCCCGGGCGGCCCGTGCCGCTCGCTGGCTCTGACGCGCAGCCAGGAGCCCGCCTACCCGGAGGATCAGGCGGTAAGTCTGGGGGCGGGGGGGAGCTCTGTGCCCCTCTGGCCGGCATACGGGGGTTTGAGGGTGCAGGAAGGGCATGGGGGGGCGGAGGGGGGATTGTGAACAGGTGAGGTGGCGGGCAGTGGGGGGATGGGTGGGCGGAGAGGCGGGTGGGGCAGGGGGCTGGAGGGGGGGATGGGCGGGGGTGAGTTGCGGGGGGGGGTGGGCGGGTGGGACGCGGGCCAGAGGGGGGGGATGGGCGGGCGGGACGCGGGCCAGAGGGGGGGGATGGGCGGGCGGGGGGCTGGAGGGGGGGTTGGGCGGGCGGGACGCGGGCCAGAGGGGGGGGATGGGCGGGCGGGGCGGGGGGTGGGCGGGCGGGACGCGGGCCAGAGGGGGGGATGGGCGGGGGGCTGGAGGGGGGGATGGGCGGGGGGGTGGGCAGGCGGGACGCGGGCCAGAGGGGGGGATGGGCGGGTGGGGCGGGGGGATGGGCGGGGGGGTGGGCGGGCGGGATGCGGGCCAGAGGGGGGGATGGGCGGGTGGGGCGGGGGGCTGGCCGCGGGGGGCTGTGCAAAAAGGAGTGTCTCGTGCAGCCCCACCTTCTCCCCCAGGGCTCGCGCTCCTCCCTGGAGCCAGCCTCCTGCCGCAGCCTGGAGGCCGCGCGCCCTGTGGGCCAGGTGGACAGACACATCCAGCTGATGGTGCACGGCGTCGCCCCAGCAGGTGGGTCCAGCGCGCGGGACGGCCCCTGGGGTATCGGGGGGCCAACGCTGGGTCCCCTGCCCGTCCCGGTCTCGGGTGCCGGGCGCCAGGCCTGCAGCGCGGCTGAGATGTGGCTCCGGCCCGGGGATCCCGTCTCTCCCTCGGCCCAGCGCTCCGGGCAGGCCCCGTTCTCCCCTCGCCCCGGCTGCCAGGCGGCCCCAGGCCCACCCCACGCGCTGCGTGCGACCAGGCCGAGCCCTGCCCTGGGGACGGGAGAGGCGGGTGCTCGGCCGCAGGGGCAGGCCCCGGGGGGTCGCTCACCTCTGGCGCTCCCAGGGCCCGAGATCACGGACGAGCTGGTGAAGGTTTTGCGCAGGCGTCTGGATGAAGCCACCTTGGACATCATCACGGTCATGCTGGTGCGGAACTGCAAGCTGACCCCGGCCGACGTGGAGGTAACGCTGCCACGGCCTGGGACCCACAGGCTGCCCCCCGCCCTCCGGCCTGCCCCTGCCCCCGGCGTCTGCCCTTCTGCCCCCTCCCTCCGGCCTGCCCCCGGTGTCTGCCCATCCACCCCCCCTCCCTCCGGCCTGCCCCTGCCCCCGGCATCTGCCCTTCTGCCCCCTCCCTCCGGCCTGCCCCCGGTGTCTGCCCATCCACCCCCCCTCCCTCCGGCCTGCCCCTGCCCCCGGCGTCTGCCCATCCGCCCCCTCCCTCCGGCCTGCCCCCGGCGTCTGCCCATCCACCCCCCCTCCCTCCGGCCTGCCCCTGCCCCCGGCGTCTGCCCATCCGCCCCCTCCCTCCGGCCTGCCCCCGGCGTCTGCCCATCCACCCCCCCTCCCTCCGGCCTGCCCCTGCCCCCGGCGTCTGCCCATCCGCCCCCTCCCTCCGGCCTGCCCCCGGCGTCTGCCCATCCACCCCCCCTCCCTCCGGCCTGCCCCTGCCCCCGGCGTCTGCCCATCCACCCCCCCTCCCTCCGGCCTGCCCCCGCCCCCGGCGTCTGCCCATCCACCCCCCCTCCCTCCGGCCTGCCCCCGCCCCCGGCGTCTGTCCATCCGCCCCCTCCCTCCGGCCTGCCCCCGGTGTCTGCCCATCCGCCCCCCCTCCCTCCGGCCTGCCCCCGGTGTCTGCCCATCCACCCCCCCTCCCTCCGGCCTGCCCCCGGTGTCTGCCCATCCACCCCCCCTCCCTCCGGCCTGCCCCTGCCCCCGGCGTCTGCCCTTCTGCCCCCTCCCTCCGGCCTGCCCCCGGTGTCTGCCCATCCGCCCCCCCCGCCCTCCGGCCTGCCCCTGCCCCCGGCGTCTGCCCTTCTGCCCCCTCCCTCCGGCCTGCCCCTGCCCCCGGCGTCTGCCCATCCGCCCCCTCCCTCCGGCCTGCCCCTGCCCCCGGCGTCTGCCCTTCTGCCCCCTCCCTCCGGCCTGCCCCCGGCGTCTGCCCATCCGCCCCCTCCCTCCGGCCTGCCCCCGGTGTCTGCCCATCCGCCCCCCCTCCCTCCGGCCTGCCCCCGGTGTCTACCCATCCGCCCCTCCCTCCGGCCTGCCCCCGGCGTCTGCCCATCCGCCCCCCCGCCCTCCGGCCTGCCCCCGGCGTCTGCCCATCCGCCCCCTCCCTCCGGCCTGCCCCCGGCGTCTGCCCATCCGCCCCCCTCCCTCCGGCCTGCCCCCTGCCCCCGGCGTCTGCCCATCCGCCCCCTCCCTCTGGCCTGCCCCCGGCGTCTGCCCATCCGCCCCCCTCCCTCCGGCCTGCCCCCTGCCCCCGGCGTCTGCCCATCCGCCCCCCCTCCCTCCGGCCTGCCCCCTGCCCCCGGCGTCTGCCCATCCGCCCCCCTCCCTCCGGCCTGCCCCCGGCGTCTGCCCTTCTGCCCCCTCCCTCTGGCCTGCCCCCGGTGTCTGCCCATCCGCCCCCCCTCCCTCCGGCCTGCCCCCTGCCCCCGGCGTCTGCCCATCCGCCCCCCCTCCCTCCGGCCTGCCCCCTGCCCCCGGTGTCTGCCCATCCGCCCCCCCTCCCTCCGGCCTGCCCCCTGCCCCCGGTGTCTGCCCATCCGCCCCCCCCCCCCTGGCCTGCCCCCTGCCCCCGGTGTCTGCCCATCCGCCCCCCCTCCCTCCGGCCTGCCCTCTGTCCCTGGCGTCTGCCCATCCGCCCCCTCCCTCTGGCCTGCTCCCTGCCCCCGGCGTCTGCCCATCCGCCCCCCCCTCCCTCCGGCCTGCCCCCTGCCCCCGGCGTCTGCCCATCCGCCCCCCCTCCCTCCGGCCTGCCCCCTGCCCCCGGTGTCTGCCCATCCGTCCCCCCTCCCTCCGGCCTGCCCCCTGCGTCTGCCCATCCGCCCCCCCTCCCTCCGGCCTGCCCTCTGTCCCTGGCGTCTGCCCATCCGCCCCCCTCCCCTCTGGCCTGCCCCCGGTGTCTGCCCATCCGCCCCCCCCTCCCTCTGGCCTGCTCCCTGCCCCCGGTGTCTGCCCATCCGCCCCCCCTCCCTCCGGCCTGGCCCCTGCCCCCGGCGTCTGCCCATCCGCCCCCCTCCCTCCGGCCTCCCCCTACCCCCAGCGTCTGCCCATCAGCCGCCCCCTCCCTCTGGCCTCCCCCTACCCCTGGCGTCTGCCCATCTGCCCCCCTCCCTCCGGCCTGGCCCTCTGTCCCCGGCGTCTGCCCATCCGCCCCCCTCCCTCTGGCCTACCCTCTACCCCCGGCGTCTGCCCATCCGCCCCCCTCCCTCTGGCCTGGCCCCTGTCCCCGGCATCTGCCCATCCGCCCCCCTCCCTCTGGTCTCCCCCTACCCCTGGCGTCTGCCCATCTGCCCCCCTCCCTCCGGCCTGCCCTCTGTCCCGGCGTCTGCCCATCTGCCGCCCCCTCCCTCCTGGCCTCCCCCTACCCCCGGCGTCTGCCCATCTGCCCCCCTCCCTCCCGGCCTGCCCTCTGTCCCCGGCGTCTGCCCATCTGCCGCCCCCTCCCTCTGGCCTCCCCCTACCCCTGGCGTCTGCCCATCTGCCCCCCTCCCTCCGGCCTGCCCTCTGTCCCCGGCGTCTGCCCATCTGCCGCCCCCTCCCTCCGGCCTCCCCCTACCCCCGGCGTCTGCCCATCTGCCCCCCTCCCTCTGGCCTCCCCCTACCCCCGGCGTCTGCCCATCCGCCCCCCTCTCTCTGGCCTCCCCCTACCCCTGGCGTCTGCCCATCCGCCCCCCGCCCTCGGGCCTGGTCCCTGCCCCCTGCGTCTGCCCATCCATGCCCCGCCACGCTCCCTGCATCTGCCCATCTGCACCCCACCCCGGCCTGCTACCTGCCCCTGGTGTCTGTGCATTCCCCGCCCCGGCCTGCTGTGCTCCCCATGGCTAATGGCCGGTGCTAGCACGGTGCATGTCTCCTCCAGAGTCTCAGGTTGCAGACACCCCCTGAGTTCTGAACCCAATCCCACCTTCCCCGGACAAGTCCTGTCCGGTCCCAAGACACCAGCCACAGGTCCCTGGTCAGTTTACCCTCTGGACCTTCCCACAAATCACGCTGGGCCAGTCCTTTAGACTCGACCATCTAAGGCTGCGTCTAGGCTGGCAGGATTTTCCAGAAATGCTTTTAATGGAAAAGTTTTCTGTTAAAAGCTTTTCGGAAAAGCGCGTCTAGATTTTGCGGAAAAGCGTCCGTGCCCGTCTAGACGCACTTTTGCGCAAAACAAATCTGAGCTGCCTGCCCTGGCCCTTCTGCGCAGACGCTTTGTGCGAAGGGCACTCCTGCCCGAACGGGAGCAGCGTCGCATTTCCGCAGGAAGCGCCGATTTCAGACACTAGCCAGTCAGGGTCTTGCGCAAATTCAACCCATCCCCCACCTCCCCTCAGACACCCCAGTGCTCCCTGTGCCCCCCAGCCCCCCCACACAGGGGAGAGGTTATAACCCATCCCCCACCTCCCCTCACACACCCCAGTGCTCCCTGTGCCCCCCAACCCCCCCACACAGGGGAGAGGTTATAACCCATCCCCCACCTCCCCTCACACACCCCAGTGCTCCCTGTGCCCCCCAACCCCCCCACACAGGGGAGAGGTTATAACCCATCCCCCACCTCCCCTCACACACCCCAGTGCTCCCTGTGCCCCCCAACCCCCCCACACAGGGGAGAGGTTATAACCCATCCCCCACCTCCCCTCAGACACCCCAGTGCTCCCTGTGCCCCCCAACCCCCCCACACAGGGGAGAGGTTATAACCCATCCCCCACCTCCCCTCACACACCCCAGTGCTCCCTGTGCCCCCCAACCCCCCCACACAGGGGAGAGGTTATAACCCATCCCCCACCTCCCCTCACACACCCCAGTGCTCCCTGTGCCCCCCAACCCCCCCACACAGGGGAGAGGTTATAACCCATCCCCCACCTCCCCTCACACACCCCAGTGCTCCCTGTGCCCCCCAACCCCCCCACACAGGGGAGAGGTTATAACCCATCCCCCACCTCCCCTCAGACACCCCAGTGCTCCCTGTGCCCCCCAACCCCCCCACACAGGGGAGAGGTTATAACCCATCCCCCACCTCCCCTCACACACCCCAGTGCTCCCTGTGCCCCCCAACCCCCCCACACAGGGGAGAGGTTATAACCCATCCCCCACCTCCCCTCACACACCCCAGTGCTCCCTGTGCCCCCCAACCCCCCCACACAGGGGAGAGGTGATAACCCATCCCCCACCTCCCCTCAGACACCCCAGTGCTCCCTGTGCCCCCCAACCCCCCCACACAGGGGAGAGGTTATAACCCATCCCCCACCTCCCCTCACACACCCCAGTGCTCCCTGTGCCCCCCAACCCCCCCACACAGGGGAGAGGTGATAACCCATCCCCCACCTCCCCTCAGACACCCCAGTGCTCCCTGTGCCCCCCAACCCCCCCACACAGGGGAGAGGTTATAACCCATCCCCCACCTCCCCTCACACACCCCAGTGCTCCCTGTGCCCCCCAACCCCCCCACACAGGGGAGAGGTTATAACCCATCCCCCACCTCCCCTCACACACCCCAGTGCTCCCTGTGCCCCCCAACCCCCCCACACAGGGGAGAGGTGATAACCCATCCCCCACCTCCCCTCAGACACCCCAGTGCTCCCTGTGCCCCCCAACCCCCCCACACAGGGGAGAAGTTATAACCCATCCCCCACCTCCCCTCAGACACCCCAGTGCTCCCTGTGCCCCCCAACCCCCCCACACAGGGGAGAGGTTATAACCCATCCCCCACCTCCCCTCACACACCCCAGTGCTCCCTGTGCCCCCCAACCCCCCCACACAGGGGAGAGGTTATAACCCATCCCCCACCTCCCCTCACACACCCCAGTGCTCCCTGTGCCCCCCAGTCCTCCCTCACACAGGGGAGAGGTTATAACCCATCCCCCACCTCCCCTCAGACACCCCAGTGCTCCCTGTGCCCCCCAGCCCCTCCTCACACAGGGGAGAGGTTATAACCCATCCCCCACCTCCCCCAGACACCCCAGTGCTCCCTGTGCCCCCCAGCTCCCCTCACACAGGGGAGAGGTTAGAACCCATCCCCCACCTCCCCTCTGACACCCCAGTGCTCCCTGTGCCCCCCCAGTCCCCCCCACATAGGGGAGAGGTTATAACCCCTCCCCCACCTCCCCTCAGACACCCCAGTGCTCCCTGTGCCCCCCAGCCCCCCTCACACAGGGGAGAGGTTAGAACCCATCCCCCACCTCCCCTCAGACACCCCAGTGCTCCCTGTGCCCCCCAGCCCCCCTCACACAGGGGAGAGGTTATAACCCCTCCCCCACCTCCCCTCTGACACCCCAGTGCTCCCTGTTCCCCCCAGCCCCCCTCACACAGGGGTGAGGTTATAACCCATCCCCCATCTCCCCTCAGACACCCCAGTGCTCCCTGTGCCCCCCAAACCCCCCTCACACAGGGGAGAGCTTATAACCCATCCCCCACCTCCCCTCAGACACCCCAGTGCTCCCTGTGCCCCCCAGCCCCCCTCACACAGGGGAGAGGTTATAACCCCTCCCCCACCTCCCCTCTGACACCCCAGTGCTCCCTGTTCCCCCCAGCCCCCCTCACACAGGGGTGAGGTTATAACCCATCCCCCATCTCCCCTCAGACACCCCAGTGCTCCCTGTGCCCCCCAAACCCCCCTCACACAGGGGAGAGCTTATAACCCACCCCCCACCTCCCCTCACACACCCCAGTGCTCTCTGTGCCCCCCAGCCCCCCCTCACACAGGGGAGAGGTTACAACCCATCCCCCACCTCCCCTCAGACACCCCAGTGCTCCCTGTGCCCCCCAGCCCCCTTTACACAGGGGAGAGGTTATAACCCATCCCCCACCTCCCCTCACACACCCCAGTGCTCCCTGTGCCCCCCCGGCGTGGTGACTCTCCCGCCTGCTCCCCACGGCCCATGCAGCATCGCCAGCTGGCCCCCCTGCGCGGAGACCCCCCCGCCTGCTCCCCACGGCCCATGCAGCATCGCCAGCTGGCCCCCCTGCGCGGAGACCCCCCCGCCTGCTCCCCACGGCCCATGCAGCATCGCCAGCTGGCCCCCCTGCGCTGAGACCCCCCGGCGGTGGGCGAGGCCCTTCGGCCCCCCCAGCCAGAGGCCAGGTAGAGCGTCCCTCCCGCAGGGGGCCCCCGGCCGGTCGTGGGGCGCAGCAGCACCGGGGGTCCCTCTGACGCTGCCCTGTTTCCGCTTCAGTTCATCCAGCCGCCGGGCTCGGCGCCCACCGAAGTCCTGCAGTTCGTGCTGCCCCCGGCCTGCCTGGCCTGGCTCCCTGCCGTGGCCTGTTACCTGCGCCAGAACCTGCTCATCTTCCTGCACACGCCCAAGTACACGGACAGCAACGTGGAGCATCACTTCCAGGTGAGCGGGGCCGGGCCGGCGCCCCCAGCACTGCCAGCCCGGCGGGCTCCTCCCTGGGGCGCCCCTGCCCCTGCCCCGCGCCCCCTGCCCCCCCAGCACAGCCAGCCCGGCGGGCTCCTCCCTGGGGCGCCCCTGCCCCTGCCCCCGCGCCCCCAGCACAGCCAGCCCGGCGGGCTCCTCCCTGGGGCGCCCCTGCCCCTGCCCCCGCGCCCCCAGCACTGCCAGCCCGGCGGGCTCCTCCCTGGGGCGCCCCTGCCCCTGCCCCCGCGCCCCCTGCCCCCTCAGCACAGCCAGCCCGGCGGGCTCCTCCCTGGGGCGCCCCTGCCCCCGCGCCCCCTGCCCCCCCAGCACAGCCAGCCCGGCGGGCTCCTCCCTGGGGCGCCCCTGCCCCCGCGCCCCCTGCCCCCCCAGCACAGCCAGCCCGGCGGGCTCCTCCCTGGGGCGCCCCTGCCCCTGCCCCCGCGCCCCCTGCCCCCTCAGCACAGCCAGCCCGGCGGGCTCCTCCCTGGGGCGCCCCTGCCCCCGCGCCCCCTGCCCCCCCAGCACAGCCAGCCCGGCGGGCTCCTCCCTGGGGCGCCCCTGCCCCCGCGCCCCCTGCCCCCCCAGCACAGCCAGCCCGGCGGGCTCCTCCCTGGGGCGCCCCTGCCCCCGCGCCCCCTGCCCCCCCAGCACAGCCAGCCCGGCGGGCTCCTCCCTGGGGCGCCCCTGCCCCTGCGCCCCCAGCACAGCCAGCCCGGCGGGCTCCTCCCTGGGGCACCCCTGCCCCCGCGCCCCCAGCACAGCCAGCCCGGCGGGCTCCTCCCTGGGGCGCCCCTGCCCCCGCGCCCCCTGCCCCCCCAGCACAGCCAGCCCGGCGGGCTCCTCCCTGGGGCGCCCCTGCCCCCGCGCCCCCAGCACAGCCAGCCCGGCGGGCTCCTCCCTGGGGCGCCCCTGCCCCTGCGCCCCCAGCCCCCCCAGCACAGCCAGCCCGGCGGGCTCCTCTCTGGGGCACCCCTGCCCCTGCGTCCCCAGCACAGCCAGCCCGGCGGGCTCCTCCCTGGGGCGTCCCTGCCCCTGCGCCCCCAGCACAGCCAGCCCGGCGGGCTCCTCCCTGGGGCGCCCCTGCCCCTGCGTCCCCAGCACAGCCAGCCCGGTGGGCTCCTCCCTGGGGCGCCCCTGCCCCTGCGTCCCCAGCACAGCCAGCCCGGCGGGCTCCTCCCTGGGGCGCCCCTGCCCCTGCGCCCCCAGCACAGCCAGCCCGGCGGGCTCCTCCCTGGGGCGCCCCTGCCCCTGCGTCCCCAGCACAGCCAGCCCGGCGGGCTCCTCCCTGGGGCGCCCCTGCCCCTGCGCCCCCAACCCCCCCAGCACAGCCAGCCCGGCGGGCTCCTCTCTGGGGCACCCCTGCCCCTGCGTCCCCAGCACAGCCAGCCCGGCGGGCTCCTCCCTGGGGCGCCCCTGCCCCTGCGTCCCCAGCACAGCCAGCCCGGCGGGCTCCTCCCTGGGGCGCCCCTGCCCCTGCGCCCCCAACCCCCCCAGCACAGCCAGCCCGGCGGGCTCCTCCCTGGGGCGCCCCTGCCCCTGCGTCCCCAGCACAGCCAGCCCGGCGGGCTCCTCCCTGGGGTGCCCCTGCCCCCGCGCCCCCAGCACAGCCAGCCCGGCGGGCTCCTCCCTGGGGCGCCCCTACCCCTGTGCCCCCAGCACAGCCAGCCCGGCGGGCTCCTCCCTGGGGCGCCCCTGCCCCTGCGCCCCCAACCCCCCCAGCACAGCCAGCCCGGCGGGCTCCTCTCTGGGGCACCCCTGCCCCTGCGTCCCCAGCACAGCCAGCCCGGCGGGCTCCTCCCTGGGGCGCCCCTGCCCCTGCGTCCCCAGCACAGCCAGCCCGGCGGGCTCCTCCCTGGGGCGCCCCTGCCCCTGCGCCCCCAACCCCCCCAGCACAGCCAGCCCGGCGGGCTCCTCCCTGGGGCGCCCCTGCCCCTGCGTCCCCAGCACAGCCAGCCCGGCGGGCTCCTCCCTGGGGTGCCCCTGCCCCCGCGCCCCCAGCACAGCCAGCCCGGCGGGCTCCTCCCTGGGGCGCCCCTACCCCTGTGCCCCCAGCACAGCCAGCCCGGCGGGCTCCTCCCTGGGGCGCCCCTGCCCCTGCGCCCCCAACCCCCCCAGCACAGCCAGCCCGGCGGGCCCCTCTCTGGGGCACCCCTGCCCCTGCGTCCCCAGCACAGCCAGCCCGGCGGGCTCCTCCCTGGGGCGCCCCTGCCCCTGCGTCCCCAGCACAGCCAGCCCGGCGGGCTCCTCCCTGGGGCGCCCCTGCCCCTGCGCCCCCAACCCCCCCAGCACAGCCAGCCCGGCGGGCTCCTCCCTGGGGCGCCCCTGCCCCTGCGTCCCCAGCACAGCCAGCCCGGCGGGCTCCTCCCTGGGGTGCCCCTGCCCCCGCGCCCCCAGCACAGCCAGCCCGGCGGGCTCCTCCCTGGGGCGCCCCTGCCCCCTGCCCCCAGCACAGCCAGCCCGGCGGGCTCCTCCCTGGGGCGCCCCTGCCCCTGCGCCCCCAGCACAGCCAGCCCGGCGGGCTCCTCCCTGGGGCGCCCCTGCCCCTGCGCCCCCAGCACAGCCAGCCCGGCGGCCTCCTCTCTGGGGCGCCCCTACCCCTGCGCCCCCAGCACAGCCAGCCCGGCGGGCTCCTCTCTGGGGCGCCCCTGCCCCTGCGTCCCCAGCACAGCCAGCCCGGCGGGCTCCTCCCTGGGGCGTCCCTGCCCCTGCCCCCTGCCCCTGCCCCCCCAGCACAGCCAGCCCGGCGGGCTCCTCCCTGGGGCGCCCCTGCCCCTGCCCCCAGCACAGCCAGCCCGGCGGGCTCCTCCCTGGGGCGCCCCTGCCCCTGCGCCCCCAACCCCCCCAGCACAGCCAGCCCGGCGGGCTCCTCTCTGGGGCGCCCCTGCCCCTGCGCCCCCAGCACAGCCAGCCCGGCGGGCTCCTCCCTGGGGCACCCCTGCCCCTGCGTCCCCAGCACAGCCAGCCCGGCGGGCTCCTCCCTGGGGCGCCCCTGCCCCTGCGCCCCCAGCACAGCCAGCCCGGCGGGCTCCTCCCTGGGGCGCCCCTGCCCCTGCGCCCCCTGCCCCCCCAGCACAGCCAGCCCGGCGGGCTCCTCTCTGGGGCACCCCTGCCCCTGCCCCCCCAGCACAGCCAGCCCGGCGGCCTCCTCCCTGGGGCGTCCCTGCCCCTGCGTCCCCAGCACAGCCAGCCCGGCGGGCTCCTCCCTGGGGCACCCCTGCCCCTGCGTCCCCAGCACAGCCAGCCCGGCGGGCTCCTCCCTGGGGCGCCCCTGCCCCTGCGCCCCCAGCACAGCCAGCCCGGCGGGCTCCTCCCTGGGGCGCCCCTGCCCCTGCGCCCCCTGCCCCCCAGCACAGCCAGCCCGGCGGGCTCCTCTCTGGGGCACCCCTGCCCCTGCGCCCCCAGCACAGCCAGCCCGGCGGGCTCCTCCCTGGGGCGCCCCTGCCCCTGCGCCCCCAGCACAGCCAGCCCGGCGGGCTCCTCCCTGGGGCGCCCCTGCCCCTGCGCCCCCTGCCCCCCCAGCACAGCCAGCCCGGCGGGCTCCTCCCTGGGGCACCCCTGCCCCTGCGTCCCCAGCACAGCCAGCCCGGCGGGCTCCTCCCTGGGGCGCCCCTGCCCCTGCGCCCCCAGCACAGCCAGCCCGGCGGGCTCCTCCCTGGGGCGCCCCTGCCCCTGCGCCCCCTGCCCCCCCAGCACAGCCAGCCCGGCGGGCTCCTCTCTGGGGCACCCCTGCCCCTGCGCCCCCAGCACAGCCAGCCCGGCGGGCTCCTCCCTGGGGCGCCCCTGCCCCTGCGCCCCCAGCACAGCCAGCCCGGCGGGCTCCTCCCTGGGGCGCCCCTGCCCCTGCGCCCCCAGCACAGCCAGCCCGGCGGGCTCCTCCCTGGGGCGCCCCTGCCCCTGCGCCCCCAGCACAGCCAGCCCGGCGGGCTCCTCCCTGGGGCGCCCCTGCCCCTGCGCCCCCAGCACAGCCAGCCCGGCGGGCTCCTCTCTGGGGCGCCCCTGCCCCTGCGCCCCCAGCACAGCCAGCCCGGCGGGCTCCTCTCTGGGGCACCCCTGCCCCTGCGCCCCCAGCACAGCCAGCCCGGCGGGCTCCTCCCTGGGGCGCCCCTGCCCCTGCCCCCCCAGCACAGCCAGCCCGGCGGGCTCCTCCCTGGGGCGCCCCTGCCCCTGCCCCCCCAGCACAGCCAGCCCGGCGGGCTCCTCTCTGGGGCACCCCTGCCCCTGCGCCCCCAGCACAGCCAGCACAGCCAGCCCGGCGGGCTCCTCCCTGGGGCGCCCCTGCCCCTGCGCCCCCAGCACAGCCAGCCCGGTGGGCTCCTCCCTGGGGCGCCCCTGCCCCCCGCGCCCCCAGCACAGCCAGCCCGGCGGGCTCCTCCCTGGGGCGCCCCTGCCCCTGCCCCCCCAGCACAGCCAGCCCGGCGGGCTCCTCTCTGGGGCGCCCCTGCCCCTGCGCCCCCAGCACAGCCAGCCCGGCGGGCTCCTCTCTGGGGCACCCCTGCCCCTGCGCCCCCAGCACAGCCAGCCCAGCGGGCTCCTCCCTGGGGCGCCCCTGCCCCTGCCCCTCCAGCACAGCCAACCCGGCGGGCTCCTCTCTGGGGCGCCCCTGCCCCGGCCCGTGGGTGAAGGGTGACACAGCAGCACACGTGGCCGTGGGGCCAGGCCGGAGGCGGGGCGCGGGTGGGGCAGGCTCCAGGGGCTCTGCTGGCCTGGCAGGCCCTTCACCCTGCTCTCCGCTCCCAGCACCACTCCCCGCCGGGCGGCCCCGACCAGGATCTCTACCTGTACAACAAGCCGGGCGGCCAAGGCACCGGTGGCAAAGGTAGGGGCAGCGGCCAGGGCTGAGGGTCCCGGGGGGAGGGGGGGCAGGGCGCTGCCTCCAGTCCCCCAAGGAGCCCCCCCGCCATGGCAGCGGGGCCTCGGCAGGGCTTGGAGCGGCTCCCCTGCCCTCGTCCTGGCCGTGGGAGCAGCACTGGCTGGTGCAGGGTCCTGGGAGGGCCCCGGGGGCAGGCACCTGGCCATGGGGACGCTTCAGCGCTGGGGTCCTGGGCAGTGCAGCGCTGTTGGAGAAGAGCCACCCCCCCTCCCCCCACCCCGCGTGCCCGTCCGGGGCCAGGCCCCGCCCCGCCCCGCGTGCCCGTCCGGGGCCAGGCCCCGCCCCCCCCCCGCCCCGTGTGCCCGTCCGGGGCCAGGCCCCTCCCCGCCCCGTGTGCCCGTCCGGGGCCAGGCCCCTCCCCCCCCCCCCGTGTGCCCGTCCGGGACCCGGCCCCGCCCCCGCCCCGTCCCGTGTGCCCGTCCGGGGCCAGGCCCCGCCCCCGCCCCGCCCCGTGTGCCCGTCCGGGGCCAGGCCCTTCCCCCCACCCTTCCCCCCCCCCCGCCCGTGTGCCCGTCCGGGGCCAGGCCCCGCCCCCTCCCCCTGCCCCCCGTGTGCCCGGTCCAGGCCCTCCCCCCCCCCCCCGCCAGGCCCTTCCCCCCCCCCTGCTCCCCCCCCCCCGCCCTGTGTGCCCGTCCGGGGCCAGGCCCTGCCCCCCTGCCCCCGGGGCCCCCCCCCCCCCCCCCGCCCTGTGTGCCCGTCCGGGGCCAGGCCCTGCCCCCTCCCCCCACATCCCCAGGGCAGCGCCTGGCCCCGGTCCCACTCCCACTGTGGTTCGTGATGCCCTGAGTCTCTCCCTTCCCCCCCAGGGTGGGGAGTGAGCAGGCAGCTGCCCTGGGGCTCCGACCCACCAGTTCCTTGGGAGAGGTTTGCTGCTGGCTCCTCCAGCTCAGGGCGATGGGGCCGGGTGTCCTGTCGCTGGGGTCGTGGCTCCCTCGCTGGCGGTACCCTGAGCCAAGCGGGCAGGGGGTGGCGCCCTCAGGGACGTTCTCAGCCCCACCCCCAGGCACTCCTGCGCCGCGACTCAGCTCCTCTCTTGCAGGCATTGCCTGCCTGGCGCTGTCCTTCGTGGACGGGCGTGGCAGCCCCCTCTCGCTGGCGCACTGGGAACGGCCTGCCCCCCTGACGCTGGCCCCCTTCCCGCCGGGCACGGGCCTGCTGCCGGACGCAGACTTGGAGAGCCTCACTGCGGTCAGCCGGCACCACGCCGAGCCAGGCACCCGCCCACCAGGTGGGAATGCGCATCTCCGGGCGCCCAGCCCTGTCCCCCAATGTCCCTGGAGCTGGGGGCTCCCTCTGCAGCACCTGCGGCCCGGTGACTCCCCTCTCCCTGCAGCTGGCTGCGTGCTGGTGCGCGTGGACGTCTGGGAGAAGGGGAACGTCAGCCCCGTGCAGCTGTCGGAGAAGCTGCGCAGCGCCGTGCGTCACGCACTGTGTGACGCCGTCCTGGAGTTCCGCGTGCTGCCGGCCCCGCTCTGCCTGGAGCCCGAGGAGCCGGGCGCTGGGGGTAAGCCAGCTGCGTCCTGGAGCCCACGGGAGCCGGGCACTGGGGGTAAGCCAGCTGCGTCCTGGAGCCCGTGGGAGCCGGGCACTGGGGGTAAGCCAGCTGCGTCCTGGAGCCCACGGGAGCCGGGCACTGGAGGTAAGCCAGCTGCGTCCTGGAGCCCGAGGAGCCGGGCACTGGGGGTAAGCCAGCTGCGTCCTGGAGCCCGAGGAGCCGGGCACTGGAGGTAAGCCAGCTGCGTCCTGGAGCCCGAGGAGCCGGGCACTGGGGGTAAGCCAGCTGCGTCCTGGAGCCCGAGGAGCCGGGCGCTGGGGGTAAGCCAGCTGCGTCCTGGAGCCCGTGGGAGCCGGGCGCTGGGGGTAAGCCAGCTGCGTCCTGGAGCCCGTGGGAGCCGGGCGCTGGGGGTAAGCCAGCTGCGTCCTGGAGCCCGAGGAGCCGGGCACTGGGGGTAAGCCAGCTGCGTCCTGGAGCCCGAGGAGCCGGGCACTGGGGGTAAGCCAGCTGCGTCCTGGAGCCCGAGGAGCCGGGCACTGGGGGTAAGCCAGCTGCGTCCTGGAGCCCGAGGAGCCGGGCACTGGGGGTAAGCCAGCTGCGTCCTGGAGCCCGAGGAGCCGGGCACTGGGGGTAAGCCAGCTGCGTCCTGGAGCCCGTGGGAGCCGGGCGCTGGGGGTAAGCCAGCTGCGTCCTGGAGCCCGAGGAGCCGGGCGCTGGGGGTAAGCCAGCTGCGTCCTGGAGCCCGAGGAGCCGGGCACTGGGGGTAAGCCAGCTGCGTCCTGGAGCCCGAGGAGCCGGGCACTGGGGGTAAGCCAGCTGCGTCCTGGAGCCCGAGGAGCCGGGCACTGGGGGTAAGCCAGCTGCGTCCTGGAGCCCATGGGAGCCGGGCGCTGGGGGTAAGCCAGTTGCGTCCTGGAGCCCGTGGGAGCCGGGCGCTGGGGGTAAGCCAGTTGCGTCCTGGAGCCCGAGGAGCCGGGCACTGGGGGTAAGCCAGCTGCGTCCTGGAGCCCGAGGAGCCGGGCACTGGGGGTAAGCCAGCTGCGTCCTGGAGCCCGAGGAGCCGGGCACTGGGGGTAAGCCAGCTGCGTCCTGGAGCCCGAGGAACCGGGCACTGGGGGTAAGCCAGCTGCGTCCTGGAGCCCATGGGAGCCGGGCGCTGGGGGTAAGCCAGTTGCGTCCTGGAGCCCGTGGGAGCCGGGCGCTGGGGGTAAGCCAGCTGCGTCCTGGAGCCCGTGGGAGCCGGGCGCTGGGGGTAAGCCAGCTGCGTCCTGGAGCCCGAGGAGCCGGGCACTGGGGGTAAGCCAGCTGCGTCCTGGAGCCCGAGGAGCCGGGCACTGGGGGTAAGCCAGCTGCGTCCTGGAGCCCGAGGAGCCGGGCACTGGGGGTAAGCCAGCTGCGTCCTGGAGCCCGAGGAGCCGGGCACTGGGGGTAAGCCAGCTGCGTCCTGGAGCCCGAGGAACCGGGCGCTGGGGGTAAGCCAGCTGCGTCCTGGAGCCCGTGGGAGCCGGGCGCTGGGGGTAAGCCAGCTGCGTCCTGGAGCCCGTGGGAGCCGGGCGCTGGGGGTAAGCCAGCTGCGTCCTGGAGCCCGTGGGAGCCGGGCGTCGGGGTTAAGCCAGCTGCGTCCTGGAGCCCGTGGGAGCCGGGCGTCGGGGTTAAGCCAGCTGCGTCCTGGAGCCCGAGGAGCCGGGCACTGGGGGTAAGCCAGCTGCGTCCTGGAGCCCGTGGGAGCCGGGCGCTGGGGGTAAGCCAGCTGCGTCCTGGAGCCCGTGGGAGCCGGGCGCTGGGGGTAAGCCAGCTGCGTCCTGGAGCCCGTGGGAGCCGGGCGCTGGGGGTAAGCCAGCTGCGTCCTGGAGCCCGTGGGAGCCGGGCGTCGGGGTTAAGCCAGCTGCGTCCTGGAGCCCGTGGGAGCCGGGCGTCGGGGTTAAGCCAGCTGCGTCCTGGAGCCCGTGGGAGCCGGGCGTCGGGGTTAAGCCAGCTGCGTCCTGGAGCCCGTGGGAGCCGGGCGTCGGGGTTAAGCCAGCTGCGTCCTGGAGCCCGTGGGAGCCGGGGCCTGACTGCCCAGAAAGGGGGCAGCTCTGGCTCCCTGGCAGGCTGCAGCGGTGACCTGTTTGGCTCCAGCTCTGGCTCCAGTGCCCCCAGTTCTGACCCACAGCCTGTCTGCAGGAGGCCTCAAGAGGACTATGTCTGAGACCAAGGGGCTGGCTCTTTCTGCAGGCTGCGCAGGTGCCAGACAAACGCCCCCACCCCCCCTGCACTTCGCCTCGGGCCCTGGCGCCAGCTCCGGCGAGCCGCTCACGCCCACAAACAGGATGGGGCGCCGGAGCTTCTGGGACATGCTGGTAAGGCCAGAGGGACAGGGCTGGGCTGTCTGGTGGGGGTGGGGGCACCAGGGGCTGGGCCAGGGACTGGGCTGCCTGGCGGGGGGGCACCAGTGGCTGGGTTGGGCTGCCAGGCGGGGGGGCACCAGTGGCTGGGTTGGGCTGCCAGGCGGGGGGGCAGTCGGGCTGGGCTGCCTGGCGGGGGGGCAGTCGGGCTGGGCTGCCTGGCGGGGGGGCAGTCGGGCTGGGCTGGGCTGCCAGGCGGGGGGCAGTCGGGCTGGGCTGGGCTGCCAGGCGGGGGGGCAGTCGGGCTGGGCTGCCTGGCGGGGGGGCAGTTGGGCTGGGCTGGGCTGCCAGGCGGGGGGGCAGTCGGGCTGGGCTGCCTGGCGGGGGGGCAGTCGGGCTGGGCTGGGCTGCCAGGCGGGGGGGCAGTCGGGCTGGGCTGCCTGGCGGGGGGGCAGTTGGGCTGGGCTGGGCTGCCAGGCGGGGGGGCAGTCGGGCTGGGCTGCCTGGCGGGGGGTGTGACGTAGTGGGGGTACCTGGCTGGTTTCTATGCTGCTGGCTCTGGGGGAACCCCCACTGGCTGCCGTGGGTACCACGACCCAGCAAAACAGGATGAGTCACTATGCAAACCAGTGGCCAGACACCCCCCATGGAGAGGAACAAAGGAAGGTGGAATGCTGCCTTGGCTGGGGGGCAGGGCTGGAAGTGAGTGAGTTGGTTGGTGGCTGTCTGTGAGGATGGATGAGACAGCCTAGGGAGAGGAGCTGGAGTTTAGGGGCCCAGTCTCCCCCATCTCAAGGGGGCCTGAGGCATCCTAGCCCAGTTCCTGTGACCAGATTACATCTGTGCTGCGCTGTGCTGGAGGAGCAGTAAACCACCCTCAATTCCACTGGCTGGTGCAGTCTGTTTGCGCCATTTCGGGGTGCAGGAGACGGGGGACCCCAACGCGCCGTCACACTGTTCTCCCCCCTCCGAGAGCGAACTGAGCAGGGTCACTCCGCTCGTGACCTAGGGAAGTTCGGGTCCTCTGCGTGGGAACCCGCCCTGAGGACATGGGTGCTCCCCTTGACTCGGGCCGGCCGTGGCGAGGCCCCACATGAATTGGCTTCCCTCTGTCCACTCGCCGCCCCGCTCCAGGGCGACTGGCACAGGCCTGTCCTCGGGGGTCACACCCACCCTTCCGCTGGCCTTGATCTCTGGCCGGGGTCTCTCGGGCCAGGGCCATGAGCCCAGCGAGCCTTCTCTGGACAGCCAGGGCGGCTTCCACCCCCGAAGCTCCATCCAGGGAGGACTTCCCCTCCCATAACTCTCTCAGCAAGCCCAGAGGGTCTATCTGGGGTAGAGACCCCCAAGCCGCGTTCCTCCTGTCTTGGGCCTTCCCGCCCCTCTGGCAGGAGTCACAGGACCGGCAGTACCGCTGCACGGCTGTAAAGATTCCCGGCCAGTAGAAGTGCTGGAGCAGCTTCAGCCGGGTGCTCCGGATCCCCCGGTGGCCCCCAACGGGGACATCGTGGGCCAAATACAGCAGCTTGAGGCGATACTTTCGGGGGACGACCAGCTGCCGCTCTACCCTTCATGCCCTCGCCTTCCTGGGGGGGAGCCACTCACGGAACAGGAGCCCACGCTCCCGCAGGAATCTCTCCTGGCCACCTCTCCCCCGGGGCTGAGCTGCACGGAGGCCAGCCTGGTCCCTCAGCCTCTGCAAGGAGGGGTCTGCCTGCACCTCAGCCTGGAATTCAGCTGCTGAGGCAGGGATCGGGACCTGTTCCCCACCTCTGCCTAGGTCCGGAGTCCCAGCCTGGCTGGACCCCGTGTCCACTGGGATGGGACCCTGAGGACGCTGCCAGGAGTCCTTCCCTGGACCCACGTTGTCAGCCCCCCGCTGGCTCTGGCTCCGGGTAGTGACTAGAGCCCGCTGGGATTCATGGGGCCACTCCTCTAGGTCGTTCCCCATCAGCACCTCGGTGGGCAAGTGCGGGTGCACCCCCACTTCCTTGAGGCCCTCCTTGGCCCCCCATTTCAGATGCACCCTGGCTACAGGCACCTTAAACGGGGACCCGTCTATGCCCTTCAGGGTCAGCTGCGCGTGGGGTAGTATCCGCTCCTGGGCCACTATGTCAGATCGGGCCAGAGTCACCTCCGCCCCCGTGTCCCAGAAGCCCGTCACCTTCCTACCATCCACCTCCAGGGGTATGAGGCACTCGCTCCGCAGGGGCCGTCCTGCCCCCACCCGGTACACGGAGAAATCCGCCTCCTGAGAATCAGACCTCCCAGGGGAGGTGCACTGAGCATCCTTCCCCTCTCTCTGAGCTGAGGTTTGCCTGCCAGCCCCTGCCTCTGGGGCAGCCTGCCCTTCCTCCCGCCCCAGCCAGTTAACCCTGGACAGTCCCCGGTCCTGGGACCTGGTGCACTGAGCCCTCTTGTGGCCTTTTTGCCCACAGCGCTGGCAAGTTAGGCTTTGGGCTGTCTCTGTCCAGGCCCTGGCTGGTTCTCTGGGGCGCAGACGACCTGTTCCTTGGTCTCGCCCCGTAGTTGACTCCCTCCGTCGCTCAGCCGAGATCCGGTCTCTGCGCGGTTCCCTTTCTCTCCGGGACTCCCGTTCACACCCGGACCGGCTCTCCGTGAACTCATCCGCCAGTCTCCCGGCCTCCTGGGGGTTCTCTGGTCTCCGGTCCTTGAGCCACAGCCTCAGTTTGGGTGGGCACGCTTCATAGAACTGCTCCATCATGACCAGCTTGAGCAGCTCCTCTGCGGTCTGGGCTCCAACTCCAGACACCCACTTGCGGCAGTATTGCGCCAGGCGGGAGGCCAGGTCCACATAGGTCTCCCGTGGCCCTTTCTGTACCCCCCGGAACTTCTTCCTGTACATCTCGGGGGTCAGCCCGAACTTGTGCAGCAGGGCCTCCTTGACGCGGTTGTAATCCCCTGGCTGTAGGTCCTCCAGCTGACTGAGCACTCCGGCTGCCTCCTGGCTCAGTGCGGGGATGAGCTCCTGCAGCCAGTCAGCTGGGGGAACCCGTTGCAGTCCACAGGCCCTCTCAAAGGCACTGAGGAACCCGTCTATGTCACCCATGTCCTTCAATTGGGCCACCACGAGCCTCTCCAAGCGTCTGGCAGTCCTGGGACCCTGGGGCCCATCCGCACTTGGCGCAGCCGGTGCCCCGCCGGTTCTCCGCTCTGCCATGGCCAGCTCATGCTGCCGCTGCCTCTCTCGATCTTGGCGCTCCCTCTCTCGATCTTGGCGCTCCTTCTCTCGGTCCTCTACTTCCAATTCCCTGATCCGCAGCTGGATCTCCAGCCGCCGCAGCTCCGCTGGGCTGGCCCCTGCCCTAGATGGGCTACGGCTTGCAGGCCTCCCGGGAGACGCTGTCTCATCTCTCCGTTGGGTTCCAGCGCTCCTCCCCCTCTCTGAGCCTGACACACTCTCAGGGGGGGTCTGGCTGCTTCCCCTGGGGACAAGATCCTGGCCCTGTGGCTGGTCATTATCTTCCAGCTGGGCAATCAGCTGGGCCTTGGTTGCTTTCCGCACAGGCAAGCCCCTCTCTCTGCACAGCCCCACCAGCTCTGCCTTCAAGAGTCGGGCGTAGGCCATCTGCCCGCTGGGCCCCTCGGTGCAGACTCACCAGTCTAGTGCTGCAGCGCCCCCCGATTCCCAGGAACCGCTTCGCTCTGTCTCCAGCATGCCTGGCTCCAGGGCTCTTGCTTCTACTGCGCCTTGTCGCTTGCCGCTTGAAGCTCCATCCACGGGGTGCAGTGCATCCCACCCCTGACACCAGTGTGACGGCGCGTTGGGGTCCCCCGTCTCCTGCACCCCGAAATGGCGCAAACAGACTGCACCAGCCAGTGGAATTGAGGGTGGTTTATTGCTCCTCCAGCACAGCGCAGCACAGATGTAGTCTGGTCACAGGAACTGGGCTAGGATGCCTCAGGCCCCCTTGAGATGGGGGAGACTGGGCCCCTAAACTCCAGCTCCTCTCCCTAGGCTGTCTCATCCATCCTCACAGACAGCCACCAACCAACTCACTCACTTCCAGCCCTGCCCCCCAGCCAAGGCAGCATTCCACCTTCCTTTGTTCCTCTCCATGGGGGGTGTCTGGCCACTGGTTTGCATAGTGACTCATCCTGTTTTGCTGGGTCGTGGTACCCACAGCAGCCAGTGGGGGTTCCCCCAGAGCCAGCAGCATAGAAACCAGCCAGGTACCCCCACTACGTCACAGGGGGGCAGTCGGGCTGGGCTGGGCTGCCTGGCGGGGGGGCAGTCGGGCTGGGCTGCCTGGCGGGGGGGCAGTTGGGCTGGGCTGGGCTGCCAGGCGGGGGGGCAGTCGGGCTGGGCTGCCTGGCGGGGGGGCAGTTGGGCTGGGCTGGGCTGCCAGGCGGGGGGGCAGTCGTGCTGGGCTGGGCTGCCTGGCGGGGGGGCAGTCGGGCTGGGCTGGGCTGCCTGGCGGGGGGGCAGTCGGGCTGGGCTGCCCGGCGGGGGGGCAGTCGGGCTGGGCTGGGCTGCCCGGCGGGGGGGGGCCGAGGAAGTGCAGGGCCTAGTGCTGAGGGGTCACCTGAGCTGGGGCCCCTCCCCCAGAGCAAGGCCGACTCCTCAGAGCTGGGCAGCCCCAAAACCACGGACGACATCGTGCTGGAGCGGCCGGAGGAGAGTCGCACGCGGCGCCGTCACAAGACGGAGACTGTCAAGCAGCCCCCGAGCCAGGAGCGCGGCCCCACCCCCGACCTGGAGCAGGCCCAGAGGTGAGAGCCCCCGGCCGGCCAGGCCCCCGGCGTCCCCCCTCCCCTCCAGCCGGCCAGGCCCCCGGCGTCCCCCCTCCCCTCCAGCCGGCCAGGCCCCCGGCGTCCCCCCTCCCCTCCGGCCGGCCAGGCCCCCGGCGTCCCCCCCCCTCCCCTCCGGCCGGCCAGGCCCCCGGCGTCCCCCCTCCCCTCCAGCCGGCCAGGCCCCCGGCGTCCCCCCCCCTCCCCTCCGGCCGGCCAGGCCCCCGGCGTCCCCCCTCCCCTCCAGCCGGCCAGGCCCCCGGCGTCCCCCCCCCGCTGTCCCTCCGGCCGGCCAGGCCCCCGGCGTCCCCCCCCCTCCCCTCCGGCCGGCCAGGCCCCCGGCGTCCCCCCCCTCCCCTCCGGCCGGCCAGGCCCCCGGCGTCCCCCCCCCTGTTGTCCCTCCGGCCGGCCAGGCCCCCGGCGTCCCCCCCCTCCCCTCCGGCCGGCCAGGCCCCCGGCGTCCCCCCCCCTGTTGTCCCTCCGGCCGGCCAGGCCCCCGGCGTCCCCCCCCCCTCCCCTCCGGCCGGCCAGGCCCCCGGTGTCCCCCCCCCCGCTGTCCCTCCGGCCGGCCAGGCCCCCGGCGTCCCCCCCTCTGGTGTCCTTCCGGCCGGCCAGGCCCCTGGCGTCCCCCCCTCTGCTGTCCCTCCGGCCGGCCAGGCCCCCGGCGTCCCTCCCCTCGGCTGTCCCTCCGGCCGGCCAGGCCCCTGGCGTCCCCCCCTCTGCTGTCCTTCCGGCCGGCCAGGCCCCTGGCGTCCCCCACTCTGCTGTCCCTCCGGCCGGCCAGGCCCCCGGCGTCCCCCCCCTTGGTTGTCCCTCCGGCCGGCCAGGCCCCCCGGCGCCCCCCTCTCTGCTGTCCCTCCGGCCGGCCAGGCCCCTGGCGTCCCCCTCGGCTGTCCGGCCGGCCAGGCCCCCGGCGTCCCCCCCTCGGCTGTCCCTCCGGCCGGCCAGGCCCCCGGCGTCCCCCCCCTCTGCTGTCCCTCCGGCCGGCCAGGCCCCCGGCGTCCCCCCCCCTGTTGTCCCTCCGGCCGGCCAGGCCCCCGGCGTCCCCCCCCCCTCCCCTCCGGCCGGCCAGGCCCCCGGTGTCCCCCCCCCGCTGTCCCTCCGGCCGGCCAGGCCCCCGGCGTCCCCCCCTCTGGTGTCCTTCCGGCCGGCCAGGCCCCCGGCGTCCCCCCCTCTGCTGTCCCTCCGGCCGGCCAGGCCCCCGGCGTCCCTCCCCTCGGCTGTCCCTCCGGCCGGCCAGGCCCCTGGCGTCCCCCCCTCTGCTGTCCTTCCGGCCGGCCAGGCCCTGGCGTCCCCCCACTCTGCTGTCCCTCCGGCCGGCCAGGCCCCCGGCGTCCCCCCCCTCGGCTGTCCCTCCGGCCGGCCAGGCCCCCGGCGTCCCCCCCCTTGGTTGTCCCTCCGGCCGGCCAGGCCCCCGGCGTCCCCCCACTCTGCTGTCCCTCCGGCCGGCCAGGCCCCTGGCGTCCCCTCGGCTGTCCGGCCGGCCAGGCCCCCGGTGTCCCCCCTTGGCTGTCCCTCCGGCCGGCCAGGCCCCCGTCGTCCCCCTCTCTGCTGTCCCTCCGGCCGGCCAGGCCCCCGGCGTCCCTCCCCTCGGCTGTCCCTCCGGCCGGCCAGGCCCCCGGTGTCCCCCCCTCTGCTGTCCCTCCGGCCGGCCAGGCCCCCGGCGTCCCCCCCTCTGCTGTCCCTCCGGCCGGCCAGGCCCCCGGCGTTCCCCCTCCCCTCCGGCCGGCCAGGCCCCCGGCGTCCCCCCCTCTGCTGTCCCTCCGGCCGGCCAGGCCCCCGGCGTCCCCCCCTCTGCTGTCCCTCCGGCCGGCCAGGCCCCCGGCGTCCCTCCCCTCGGCTGTCCCTCCGGCCGGCCAGGCCCCCGGCGTCCCCCCCTCTGCTGTCCCTCCGGCCGGCCAGGCCCCCGGCGTCCCCCCCTCTGCTGTCCCTCCGGCCGGCCAGGCCCCCGGCGTTCCCCCCTCTGCTGTCCCTCCGGCCGGCCAGGCCCCCGGCGTCCCCCCCTCTGCTGTCCCTCCGGCCGGCCAGGCCCCCGGCGTCCCCCCCTCTGCTGTCCCTCCGGCCGGCCAGGCCCCCGGTGTCCCCCCCTGGCTGTCCCTCCGGCCGGCCAGGCCCCCGGCGTCCCCCCCCTCGGCTGTCCCTCCGGCCGGCCAGGCCCCCGGCGTTCCCCCCTCTGCTGTCCCTCCGGCCGGCCAGGCCCCCGGCGTCCCCCCCCTTGGTTGTCCCTCCGGCCGGCCAGGCCCCCGGCGTCCCCCCCTCGGCTGTCCCTCCGGCCGGCCAGGCCCCCGGCGTCCCCCCCTCTGCTGTCCCTCCGGCCGGCCAGGCCCCCGGCGTCCCCCCCTCTGCTGTCCCTCCGGCCGGCCAGGCCCCCGGTGTCCCCCCCTTGGCTGTCCCTCCGGCCGGCCAGGCCCCCGGCGTCCCCCCCCTTGGTTGTCCCTCCGGCCGGCCAGGCCCCCGGCGTCCCCCCCTCGGCTGTCCCTCCGGCCGGCCAGGCCCCCGGCGTCCCCCCCTCGGCTGTCCCTCCGGCCGGCCAGGCCCCCGGCGTCCCCCCCCTCGGCTGTCCCTCCGGCCGGCCAGGCCCCCGGCGTTCCCCCCTCTGCTGTCCCTCCGGCCGGCCAGGCCCCCGGCGTCCCCCCCTCTGCTGTCCCTCCGGCCGGCCAGGCCCCCGGCGTCCCCCCCTCTGCTGTCCCTCCGGCCGGCCAGGCCCCCGGCGTCCCCCCCTTGGCTGTCCCTCCGGCCGGCCAGGCCCCCGGCGTCCCCCCCCTTGGTTGTCCCTCCGGCCGGCCAGGCCCCCGGCGTCCCCCCCTCGGCTGTCCCTCCGGCCGGCCAGGCCCCCGGCGTCCCCCCCTCTGCTGTCCCTCCGGCCGGCCAGGCCCCTGGCGTCCCCCCCTCGGCTGTCCGGCCGGCCAGGCCCCGGTGTCCCCCCCCTTGGCTGTCCCTCCGGCCGGCCAGGCCCCCGTCGTCCCCCTCTCTGCTGTCCCTCCGGCCGGCCAGGCCCCCGGCGTCCCTCCCCTCGGCTGTCCCTCCGGCCGGCCAGGCCCCCGGTGTCCCCCCCTCTGCTGTCCCTCCGGCCGGCCAGGCCCCCGGCGTCCCCCCCTCTGCTGTCCCTCCGGCCGGCCAGGCCCCCGGCGTTCCCCCTCCCCTCCGGCCGGCCAGGCCCCCGGCGTCCCCCCCTCTGCTGTCCCTCCGGCCGGCCAGGCCCCCGGCGTCCCCCCCTCTCTGCTGTCCCTCCGGCCGGCCAGGCCCCCGGCGTCCCTCCCCTCGGCTGTCCCTCCGGCCGGCCAGGCCCCCGGCGTCCCCCCCTCTGCTGTCCCTCCGGCCGGCCAGGCCCCCGGCGTCCCCCCCTCTGCTGTCCCTCCGGCCGGCCAGGCCCCCGGCGTTCCCCTCTGCTGTCCCTCCGGCCGGCCAGGCCCCCGGCGTCCCCCCCTCTGCTGTCCCTCCGGCCGGCCAGGCCCCCGGCGTCCCCCCCTCTGCTGTCCCTCCGGCCGGCCAGGCCCCCGGTGTCCCCCCCTTGGCTGTCCCTCCGGCCGGCCAGGCCCCCGGCGTCCCCCCCTCGGCTGTCCCTCCGGCCGGCCAGGCCCCCGGCGTCCCCCCCTTGGTTGTCCCTCCGGCCGGCCAGGCCCCCGGCGTCCCTCCCCTCGGCTGTCCCTCCGGCCGGCCAGGCCCCCGGCGTCCCCCCCTCGGCTGTCCCTCCGGCCGGCCAGGCCCCCGGCGTTCCCCCCTCTGCTGTCCCTCCGGCCGGCCAGGCCCCCGGCGTCCCCCCCCTTGGTTGTCCCTCCGGCCGGCCAGGCCCCCGGCGTCCCCCCCTCGGCTGTCCCTCCGGCCGGCCAGGCCCCCGGCGTCCCCCCTCTGCTGTCCCTCCGGCCGGCCAGGCCCCCGGCGTCCCCCCCTCTGCTGTCCCTCCGGCCGGCCAGGCCCCCGGTGTCCCCCCCTCGGCTGTCCCTCCGGCCGGCCAGGCCCCCGGCGTCCCCCCCTCTGCTGTCCCTCCGGCCGGCCAGGCCCCCGGCGTCCCCCCCCTGCTGTCCCTCCGGCCGGCCAGGCCCCCGGCGTCCCCCCCTCTGCTGTCCCTCCGGCCGGCCAGGCCCCCGGCGTCCCCCCTCTGCTGTCCCTCCGGCTGGCCAGGCCCCCAGCGTTCCCCTCCCCTCCGGCCGGCCAGGCCCCCGGCGTCCCCCCCTCGGCTGTCCCTCCGGCCGGCCAGGCCCCCAGCGTTCCCCCCTCCCCTCCGGCCGGCCAGGCCCCCGGCGTCCCCCCCTCAGCTGTCCCTCCGGCCGGCCAGGCCCCCGGCGTCCCCCCCTCGGCTGTCCCTCCGGCCGGCCAGGCCCCCGGCGTCCCCCCCTCCTGCTGTCCCTCCGGCCGGCCAGGCCCCCGGCGTCCCCCCCTCTGCTGTCCCTCCGGCCGGCCAGGCCCCCGGCGTCCCCCCCCTCCCCTCCGGCCGGCCAGGCCCCCGGCGTCCCCCCCTCTGCTGTCCCTCCGGCCGGCCAGGCCCCCGGCGTCCCTCCCCTCGGCTGTCCCTCCGGCCGGCCAGGCCCCCGGCGTCCCCCCCTCTGCTGTCCCTCCGGCCGGCCAGGCCCCCGGCGTCCCCCCCTCTGTTGTCCCTCCGGCCGGCCAGGCCCCCGGCGTCCCCCCCTCTGCTGTCCCTCCGGCCGGCCAGGCCCCCGGCGTCCCTCCCCTCGGCTGTCCCTCCGGCCGGCCAGGCCCCCGGCGTCCCCCCCTCTGCTGTCCCTCCGGCCGGCCAGGCCCCCGGCGTCCCCCCCTCTGCTGTCCCTCCGGCCGGCCAGGCCCCCGGCGTCCCCCCCCTCGGCTGTCCCTCCGGCCGGCCAGGCCCCCGGCGTCCCCCCCTCTGTTGTCCCTCCGGCCGGCCAGGCCCCCGGCGTCCCCCCCTCTGCTGTCCCTCCGGCCGGCCAGGCCCCCGGCGTCCCCCCCTCTGCTGTCCCTCCGGCCGGCCAGGCCCCCGGCGTCCCCCCTCCCCTCCGGCCGACCAGCCAGTATGGGAACTCGCGCAGTGTGGGACTGTGGGGCTGGCTGCCGGGCTGGTGGCACTGGTGGGCATGCGCAGCACAGCTCTGAGCAAGGGGGCTGTAGCAACCCCATTGACATAGGAGCCTAATTGGGGTCCCCCTCCAACCCCTCACTTCTGCTGCGCACTGCCTGCTGCCGGCTTCTGGCCTCACCCGGCCCCTCCCTGCTCCACAGGCGCCACCTCTGCCAGCTGGAGGAAGGGGCCGTGGGCACCCTGCACCCGCTCTTCAGCCGCACCTGCCAGCAGTGGATGGCGTTCATGGGTCGGCTGGGTAAGTGCCCCGCGTCCTCCCCCATCACCCAGTGCAGCCTGTGGGTCCCTATGGAACCGTACTCCCCTGCCCCTGCCCCCGCCCCCAAATGCTGAGTGCCGGCCTCCGACAGCTGCTGAGGACGAGGCCCGGGCCTGCCTGGGCGACCTGTGGCTCTCCCCAGCCCCTCTCCGGGCTCGGCGTGGGGGCTCCTGCCAGAGGGGCGAGGCGAGCCCCAGGTCCCACCCACGCAGCCCCTGCCCGGCAAGGACAGACAGGGAGCAGAGCCCCTGCGGCGTCGCAAGGCGGGGGCTGCCAGGCAGCGCCCCCTTGCTGTGCTCACTTAGCTCTCTGGGGCGGGGCAGCACAGTTGTTGCCATGGGGCGATGGGAATGGGACCCCTTGCCCATGGTCACAGGGTGTGGGGCGGAGCAGGGAACCCAGGTCTTGAATTCCTAGGACAGTGACAGGGCACACCCACTGGGCCAACCCTGACTTTCCTGGGCCTCATGGCTCTTCCCCAGGTTCTGCCGAGTGGGTCCCTACTAGGCTGCTCACAGATGCGCTGAGAGCCAGCAGGAGGCTGGCTCCCCTGGCTCCCGGCCGGCTCCCCTGGCTCCCGGCTGGCTGGCTCCCGGCCGGCTCCCCTGGCTCCCGGCTGGCTGGCTCCCGGCCGGCTCCCCTGGCTCCCGGCTGGCTGGCTCCCGGCCGGCTCCCCTGGCTCCCGGCCGGCTCCCCTGGCTCCCGGCTGGCTGGCTCCCGGCCGGCTCCCCTGGCTCCCGGCTGGCTGGCTCCCGGCCGGCTCCCCTGGCTCCCGGCTGGCTGGCTCCCGGCCGGCTCCCCTGGCTCCCGGCTGGCTGGCTCCCGGCCGGCTCCCCTGGCTCCCGGCTGGCTGGCTCCCGGCCGGCTCCCCTGGCTCCCGGCTGGCTGGCTCCCGGCCGGCTCCCCTGGCTCCCGGCTGGCTGGCTCCCGGCCGGCTCCCCTGGCTCCCGGCTGGCTGGCTCCCGGCCGGCTCCCCTGGCTCCCGGCCGGCACCTGGTGTGTCTGGCTTATGCTGTTTCTGTGTGGCAGGGTGTCCCTCGGTGCAGCAGTGCTCCCTGGAGATGGTCTCCCGCTTCCTGCTCCCCTCCATCCTGGAGGAGGTGGTGAGCCTGGTCACGGCCCTGGCGAGTGACACCACCGTCAGGGTGTTCCAGCAGCACCGGTGAGTGTTGCGTGTGGGACGGGGAGCCGACCTGGGGGGGTGTCGTAGCCAGGCTCCCTGTGCCGATGCTCCGTGTGGGACTCTCCCTGCAGCTTTCCTCAGGGCACCGCCTTCCTGCCACACAGCCCCAGCCAGAGCTCCAGTCCTCGGCCTGCCGCCGCCCGCCACTTCCTCCTCTTGGGCCGCAGCATCCACCAGTGGCGCCACAGCACTGAGCAGGGTGAGCGCGGGTGTGGGCTGGGCGGCGGGGCGGGCCCGGAGCAGGCCGGGGGCATGTGGGGCGGTGCCGGGGAGCAGGCCAAGGGTCCCGAGCGGGCAGTGCCGGGGGCCGGGGCAGGCAGCGATTAGCTGCACCTGCCAGGCGCTGGGCTCAGATGGCTCCTGGCCCCGTCCAGCCGAGTTCCCTGCTGGGGCTCGGCATGGGAGCGTGGGCTGGGTTGCTGGATGGGCGTGTTCTGCCCAAGGGCTGCCCCCCTCCCAGGCCGGCTGCCCTGGAGCTGAGGGCTGCTGCACAGCCTGGCTACTCCGGCCCAGCGCCCTGCGCGGAGGCTGGGCCGGGCCACCATCCGCAGCCGGGGGGGCCGGGCCTGCCCCCGAGAGGTGTGACAGCTCCCGCGCTGCCCTGCTCCCTCGGCAGAGGGCTTGGCCGGCTCAGACGCTGCCGCCTGCTCTCCCGCAGTGCCCGTGTGGGGAGGAGGGGCATGAGTCCGGCGGGCTCTGCGGAGGAGAATGGCCCGCGCACCCAGGGCCCTTCCGGTCCCTTTCCAGCCTGGCACGCGCCAGGGCAGACGGGTCCCACTCGGAGCAGGCTGGGCACGTCTCTCCCAGGCCGGGCCTGTGAGCGTGGGCCAGGGGCTGGCCTGGGCCCCTCCCCGGGGTCAGTCACACCTGCCCCCTCGAGGCCCCAGCTGGGATGAAATGGCGAGTGGCGCAGCAGCACGGGGCTGCCCCAGGTCGCCCAGCCGGGCGGCATGGCGGAGAGCCGCGTGGGAGCCATGGCGCTGCTCCGTGCCTGCTCCCTTCCCCCCGGCCGGCCCAGGCGGGGAGCCGCGTGGGAGCCATGGCGCTGCTCCGTGCCTGCTCCCTTCCCCCCGGCCGGCCCAGGCGGAGAGCCGCGTGGGAGCCATGGCGCTGCTCCGTGCCTGCTCCCTTCCCCCCGGCCGGCCCAGGCGGGGAGCCGCGTGGGAGCCATGGCGCTGCTCCGTGCCTGCTCCCTTCCCCCCGGCCGGCCCAGGCGGGGAGCCGCGTGGGAGCCATGGCGCTGCTCCGTGCCTGCTCCCTTCCCCCCGGCCGGCCCAGGCGGGGAGCCGCGTGGGAGCCATGGCGCTGCTCCGTGCCTGCTCCCTTCCCCCCGGCCGGCCCAGGCGGAGAGCCGCGTGGGAGCCATGGCGCTGCTCCGTGCCTGCTCCCTTCCCCCCGGCCGGCCCAGGCGGGGAGCCGCGTGGGAGCCATGGCGCTGCTCCGTGCCTGCTCCCTTCCCCCCGGCCGGCCCAGGCGGGGAGCCGCGTGGGAGCCATGGCGCTGCTCCGTGCCTGCTCCCTTCCCCCCGGCCGGCCCAGGCGGGGAGCCGCGTGGGAGCCATGGCGCTGCTCCGTGCCTGCTCCCTTCCCCCCGGCCGGCCCAGGCGGGGAGCCGCGTGGGAGCCATGGCGCTGCTCCGTGCCTGCTCCCTTCCCCCCGGCCGGCCCAGGCGGGGAGCCGCGTGGGAGCCATGGCGCTGCTCCGTGCCTGCTCCCTTCCCCCCGGCCGGCCCAGGCGGGGAGCCGCGTGGGAGCCATGGCGCTGCTCCGTGCCTGCTCCCTTCCCCCCGGCCGGCCCAGGCGGGGAGCCGCGGCGCTGCTCCGTGCCTGCTCCCTTCCCCCCGGCCGGCCCAGGCGGGGAGCCGCGTGGGAGCCATGGCGCTGCTCCGTGCCTGCTCCCTTCCCCCCGGCCGGCCCAGGCGGGGAGCCGCGTGGGAGCCATGGCGCTGCTCCGTGCCTGCTCCCTTCCCCCCCGGCCGGCCCAGGCGGGGAGCCGCGTGGGAGCCATGGCGCTGCTCCGTGCCTGCTCCCTTCCCCCCCGGCCGGCCCAGGCGGGGAGCCGCGTGGGAGCCATGGCGCTGCTCCGTGCCTGCTCCCTTCCCCCCGGCCGGCCCAGGCCGGGAGCCGTTGCCTTTGCTGCAGCGAGAGCCAGGGTGGGTCGGTTGCAGCGCTGGGCCCCTCCCCGGGGGGGGCCTCGCTGTCTCCAGGCCTCGGGCCAGCGTGGGGCACGTGCCGGTGCTGCAGTGGGGACTGCGCGTGCGCCCGATCCGGCCACCCAGCTGGCCTGGTTCAGGGGCTGCCGCGGCGGGGGCTGGGCTTTGTGTCCACCTGTGCCCGGGGGCGCCCTGCCCGGGAGAGGCAGGGCCTCGCCTGCAGGCCGGATGGGGCCAGCTGTGCCTGGGCAGGAGGGGAGTTCCGGCAAACCCGCCGCTGCTGAAATGGCCCGTTCCCCCGCGGGGGGGGCACCGTGAGCCCGGGTGCCCACCTACCTGCACACAAGGTGTGATGTAGCGCAGGCGGCTGGCTGGTGGCTATGCCGGGCGGGGGGCTGAGGGTGACCCCTGCTGGCGGGTGGCTATGCCGGGCGGGGGGCTGCGGGTGGCCCCTGCTGGCGGGGGGCTATGCCGGGCGGGGGGCTGCGGGTGACCCCTGCTGGCGGGTGGCTATGCCGGGCGGGGGGCTGAGGGTGACCCCTGCTGGCGGGTGGCTATGCCGGGCGGGGGGCTGCGGGTGACCCCTGCTGGCGGGGGGCTATGCCGGGCGGGGGGCTGCGGGTGACCCCTGCTGGCGGGGGGCTATGCCGGGCGGGGGGCTGCGGGTGACCCCTGCTGGCGGGCGGCTATGCCGGGCGGGGGGCTGCGGGTGACCCCTGCTGGCGGGGGGCTATGCCGGGCGGGGGGCTGCGGGTGACCCCTGCTGGCGGGTGGCTATGCCGGGCGGGGGGCTGCGGGTGGCCCCTGCTGGCGGGGGGCTATGCCGGGCGGGGGGCTGCGGGTGGCCCCTGCTGGCGGGGGGCTATGCCGGGCGGGGGGCTGCGGGTGGCCCCTGCTGGCGGGCGGCTATGCCGGGCGGGGGGCTGAGGGTGGCCCCTGCTGGCGGGCGGCTATGCCGGGCGGGGGGCTGCGGGTGGCCCCTGCTGGCGGGGGGCTATGCCGGGCGGGGGGCTGAGGGTGACCCCTGCTGGCGGGCGGCTATGCCGGGCGGGGGGCTGCGGGTGGCCCCTGCTGGCGGGGGGCTATGCCGGGCGGGGGGCTGAGGGTGACCCCTGCTGGCGGGCGGCTATGCCGGGCGGGGGGCTGAGGGTGGCCCCTGCTGGCGGGTGGCTATGCCGGGCGGGGGGCTGCGGGTGGCCCCTGCTGGCGGGGGGCTATGCCGGGCGGGGGGCTGAGGGTGACCCCTGCTGGCGGGCGGCTATGCCGGGCGGGGGGCTGAGGGTGGCCCCTGCTGGCGGGCGGCTATGCCGGGCGGGGGGCTGCGGGTGACCCCTGCTGGCGGGGGGCTATGCCGGGCGGGGGGCTGCGGGTGACCCCTGCTGGCGGGGGGCTATGCCGGGCGGGGGGCTGAGGGTGACCCCTGCTGGCGGGGGGCTATGCCGGGCGGGGGGCTGCGGGTGGCCCCTGCTGGCGGGGGGCTATGCCGGGCGGGGGGCTGAGGGTGACCCCCGCTGGCGGGTGGCTATGCCGGGCGGGGGGCTGAGGGTGACCCCCGCTGGCGGGCGGCTATGCCGGGCGGGGGGCTGCGGGTGACCCCTGCTGGCGGGGGGCTATGCCGGGCGGGGGGCTAGGCCGGGCGGGGGGCTGCGGGTGGCTATGCCGGGCGGGGGGCTGCGGGTGGCCCCTGCTGGCGGGTGGCTATGCCGGGCGGGGGGCTGAGGGTGACCCCTGCTGGCGGGTGGCTATGCCGGGCGGGGGGCTGAGGGTGACCCCCGCTGGCGGGTGGCTATGCCGGGCGGGGGGCTGTGGGTGACCCCTGCTGGCGGGTGGCTATGCCGGGCGGGGGGCTGAGGGTGACCCCCGCTGGCGGGTGGCTATGCCGGGCGGGGGGCTGTGGGTGACCCCTGCTGGCGGCAGCACGGCCCAGCAGGACAGGGGCTCCCAACCTGTCTGACCAGTCGTCAGTCAAAGGGAGGAGTCGAGTTGAAGACATGGGAGGGTGTCTAAAAGCCCCTCCCCCACCTTACGGGAGGGCCGACTGGACCCGTGGTTCAGTTAATTACTTGGACACTAATGACAAAGGGGGAAGGAGTGCGGGCTACAGGGTTCTAACTAGGGACACCGAGCAGAGAGCCCGGCCAGCGCCCATCGCTCCTCACAGCCGTCGATGGAGCCAGCGGGCGCCGCCCGGAGGAACTCTGCCCGGAGTCGTGACACGAGGGAGGAGCGGAAATAGGCCCCCCAGTCGCAGGGAACCCCCCGCCCAGCACCCTCCTCCTGGGGCTACAGACGGCAGCTTTCGCCAGGGCAGGAGGGTGACGAGGCCTCGCGACTCTGGGGCCACGGATGGGTGTGCGTAAATGAAGAGGGGAGGGGAGAAGTGCAGCCAGACCCTCAGCAGGAGGTTCTGGAGGAGCCGGAATAGGGGCTGCAGCGTGGGCCAGGTTCTCCCTCGCCGCAGAAGGGGCAGGTGTCCGGGATGGGGTGAACCGCGCCAGGTACACGCCCGTGCTCACGGCCCCGTGGAACTAAGGTGGAGCACACACCGGCCCATCGGGGTCCCCACCCTCCATAGGGCGGAGGCCAGCCCCTGGCTGGGGGCAGGGCTGGAGGAAGTGGGAAGTTTCTAGCTAGTTTCCTGGAGGAAGCAGCCTAGGCAAGGGGCTGGGATTTAGGGGCCAGGCTCCCCCATCGCAAGGGGGCTGAGGCAGCCTAGGCCGGCCCTGTGACCAGGTGACATCGGTGCTGGGCTGTGTCCTGGAGAAGCAATAAACTCCCTGTTCTACTGGCCGGTGGAGTCTGTCCGGGCCATTGTGGGGTGCAGGAGGCGGGGACCCTGACGCGCCGTCACACGGTCACATCTCGTCAGCCCCGGCGCCCGTGTCGAGCCTTGTGCAAAGCCAGCTCCCGGTCCAGACTGGGCAGGGTAACGGGCGGTGTCCCGCTGGGCCCGGGCCTGCTCCCCCTCTTCAGGGGCCGCCTGGCTCGTGCACTTGGATTCCCAGAAAGCCCGTGCACAGGGAGCTGCCAAGGGGAGACGCCAGGCCCTCTCCTTTTGTTTCTCCGCTCCGTTCGGATCGTCCAGGGCCCCTGCTCGTGAGGGACTTACAGAGGCTGCTGCGGCTTTTGACTGGCTCTTGGGATTCGGTTTCGGCTTGATCGTATTTGTATATTTCGTTTCCGAGTCCTGCTTGGGAGTCACCTCCTTGGGCTCGCCGCGAGCGCGCAGTGGGAGGGACGGTTCCCTGCCTCGTGGAGCGTGGCCCTTGACATGTGTTGCTCGGCGGGAGGAGCCTGCACGGAGCTGAACTGGAGATGGGGCGACGGGCCCAGATGCACCCCATGGAGGTGCCGCTCCCCAGCTCACCTGGTGGGCACCCAGGGGCAGAACCTTCCTGTGGCTGCTTGCAGCAGCAATGTAGCTTCTAACTGTTTCCGTCCATGTGTGGAATAAATTGTTCTGTGCACTGAGCCCGTGCAGATGTGCACCACCAGCAGAAGCCATCCGCGGGGCAGCGCCGGGATCTCTGCTGCGCGGCCGCTGGGGGTGCCAGGTGACCAGAGTCGAACCGGACCATCCAGTATTGGAGCTTGTGACGGCGAGTCGGGGTCCTCCCAATGCTGCAGCCCCGTAGCAGCCAGAACAGGCTCCGCCAGCCAGTAGGACAGGGGGGTTCGTTGCTCCCCCCGGACACAGCCCAGCACAGACGGGATGGGGCTATAGGAGTCAGGGCCAGGACGCCTCAGCCCCCTTGAGATGGGGCCCCAGGGCCCCTAGACTCCCAGTCCCTCCGTAGTCTGTCTCCTTCATGGTTCCAGCCAAGGACTCCCCTTCCCCGAGCCGGTAGAGCCGGCTCGGTCACTGCCATGGGCCGCAAGGCAGAGGCCAGTGCGGGTCGGCCACAGCCCAGGCGCCGCCCGGACACTGCACCGCAGAGCGAAGGGAGCGAATAGCAGTGCCCGGCTGCGCTGTACGTTGGGATCTCACGTCGGGCGTGTCCGGTGTTGTTGTGTTGAAACCATTTGGCAACCCAGGGCCGCTCAAGCGCCCGGCTCCCAGGGCTCCTGCACAAGGGGTGACTGGTCCCCTCTGCTCTCTTCCAGCCCACAAGGGGCTGCAGCACTTTGAGGCTGTGGAGCTGAGCTCGGACTCCAGCCCCTTCCTGGCCCCGCGGCAGCGATTCCTGCTCCTGGAGATCCTGGACAAGAAGGTGGGTGGGGGCGGCCGCCTGGCCTGGAACTGCAGCTGCCTTGCCTGGCGCTGCCGTGGGTCCAGGGCGCAGCACCGTGGTGGGGGCGGGGGCACCACGGACCCACCCATCGCAGGGTCTTGGGGCAGCGGCTGGCCACGGGCCCTTCTCCAGCAGCACTTGCAGCATCTGCCTGCCCTCCCCACAGCTGCTGCTCTACACCTACAACTGGTCCCCGGACCTGGGCAGCGCCCTGAGCAGCGCCCTCACCCGCCTGCTGCAGTGGCAGAACGCCCGCTCCCACGTCGTGCACTGCCTGCTCAGCCAGAAACTGGGGCTCTTCCACCACGCCTGCTCCCTGGACACGCCCTGGCACGAGGACAGCAAGCAGGTACGTGGCCCCTTGCCTGGGGCTGGTCTCAGCGGGCCTGTTAGCGCAGATGCCATAAAAGGGCCCCAAGAGTCCCGGGCTAACGCGCCCCGGCCGCTGTGCAGCACTAAACGCTGGCACCCGGCCCGTGGGCCCAGAGTCCTGCGCCTGCTCCGTGCCGGGGCAGACACCGCGACCGGCCCGCCGGCCTTCCCGCACGGGCAGAGGAGAACCCGCCACGGCCTGGCAGCGCCCATCCCCGCCCTTCGACGGGAAGTGCGACTGGCCGGCTGGGGGGGCGACTGGCTGGAGGGCGCCGCCGGGGGGTGACTGGCCAGCTGGGGGGGGCGACTGGCTGGGGGTACTGACGGGGGGATGACTGGCCAGCTGGGGGGGGTGACTGGCTGGGGGTACTGACGGGGGGATGACTGGCCAGCTGGGGGGGGGGGGGGGGGCGACTGGCTGGGGGTACTGACGGGGGGATGACTGGCCAGCTGGGGGGGGGCGACTGGCTGGGGGTACTGACGGGGGGATGACTGGCCAGCTGGGGGGGGGGGCGACTGGCTGGGGGTACTGACGGGGGGATGACTGGCCAGCTGGGGGGGGCGACTGGCTGGGGGTACTGACGGGGGGATGACTGGCCAGCTGGGGGGGGGGGCGACTGGCTGGGGGTACTGACGGGGGGATGACTGGCCAGCTGGGGGGGGGGCGACTGGCTGGGGGTACTGACGGGGGGATGACTGGCCAGCTGGGGGGGGGGCGACTGGCTGGGGGTACTGACGGGGGGATGACTGGCCAGCTGGGGGGGGGGCGACTGGCTGGGGGTACTGACGGGGGGATGACTGGCCAGCTGGGGGGGGGGCGACTGGCTGGGGGTACTGACGGGGGGATGACTGGCCAGCTGGGGGGGGTGACTGGCTGGGGGTACTGACGGGGAGTGCGACTGGCCAGCTGGGGGGGGCGACTGGCTGGGGGTACTGACGGGGGGGATGACTGGCCAGCTGGGGGGGGTGACTGGCTGGGGGTACTGACGGGGGGATGACTGGCCAGCTGGGGGGGGCGACTGGCTGGGGGTACTGACGGGGGGATGACTGGCCAGCTGGGGGGGGTGACTGGCTGGGGGTACTGACGGGGGGATGACTGGCCAGCTGGGGGGGGGGGTGACTGGCTGGGGGTACTGACGGGGGGATGACTGGCCAGCTGGGGGGGGGGGGGGCGACTGGCTGGGGGTACTGACGGGGGGATGACTGGCCAGCTGGGGGGGGGGGGTGACTGGCTGGGGGTACTGACGGGGGGATGACTGGCCAGCTGGGGGGGGTGACTGGCTGGGGGTACTGACGGGGGGATGACTGGCCAGCTGGGGGGGGCGACTGGCTGGGGGTACTGACGGGGGGATGACTGGCCAGCTGGGGGGGGCGACTGGCTGGGGGTACTGACGGGGGGATGACTGGCCAGCTGGGGGGGGCGACTGGCTGGGGGTACTGACGGGGGGATGACTGGCCAGCTGGGGGGGGTGACTGGCTGGGGGTACTGACGGGGGGATGACTGGCCAGCTGGGGGGGGTGACTGGCTGGGGGTACTGACGGGGGGATGACTGGCCAGCTGGGGGGGGTGACTGGCTGGGGGTACTGACGGGGGGATGACTGGCCAGCTGGGGGGGGGCGACTGGCTGGGGGTACTGACGGGGGGATGACTGGCCAGCTGGGGGGGGCGACTGGCTGGGGGTACTGACGGGGAGTGCGACTGGCCAGCTGGGGGGGGCCCGTCCCCCCCCCTCGGGCCAGGCCAGAGAGGGGCCCTTGTGCCTGTCAGGGACCAGCCCGACACGGCGCCGGCTCCCAGCCCCGGGGAGGGGGGAGGGGACGGGCTGTGGCATCAGTAGCAGCAGTGGCCGTGGCCCTGGCTCCGCTCCCCCGCGGCCGGCAGCCTTGCTGAGCCCCTCGGGCAGGTGCCGCTCTCAGGCCGCAGCTGGTTCGCTCTGCCCTCGCTCTGGGTTGTCTCCGCCCAGCGCGTGTCCTGACGGGCCCCCGGAGAAAGCTCCTCCCGGCCTGCTGCTCTTGGCTGAGACACAGGGTCTGTTCCTGCCCCTTCCTTGTCCAAGGAGGCTGCTCAGTGCTCCATAGGGGCTGACTAGAGCCCTGCACGGCTACAAAACCTGCATCCGCATCCCCAGCCCCACAAATGAGCCACGGACGCCCAGCCCACGCCCGACGGGGCGGATACCTGCGGCTCTCCACATCCCCAGCCCCACAAATGAGCCACGGACGCCCAGCCCACGCCCGACGGGGCGGATACCTGCGGCTCTCCACATCCCCAGCCCCACAAATGAGCCACGGACGCCCAGCCCACGCCCGACGGGGCGGATACCTGCGGCTCTCCACATCCCCAGCCCCACAAATGAGCCACGGACGCCCAGCCCACGCCCGACGGGGCGGATACCTGCCGCTCTCCACATCCCCAGCCCCACAAATGAGCCACGGACGCCCAGCCCACGCCCGACGGGGCGGATACCTGCGGCTCTCCACATCCCCAGCCCCACAAATGAGCCACGGACGCCCAGCCCACGCCCGACGGGGCGGATACCTGCGGCTCTCCACATCCCCAGCCCCACAAATGAGCCACGGACGCCCAGCCCACGCCCGACGGGGCGGATACCTGCGGCTCTCCACATCCCCAGCCCCACAAATGAGCCACGGACGCCCAGCCCACGCCCGACGTGGTGGATACCTGCGGTTCTCCGCATCCCCAGCCCCACAAATGAGCCACGGACGCCCAGCCCACGCCCGACGTGGTGGATACCTGCGGTTCTCCGCATCCCCAGCCCCACAAATGAGCCACGGACGCCCAGCCCACGCCCGACGGGGCGGATACCTGCGGCTCTGACTTTGCCGATGCCAGGCTGGAGGCATCGGTTGGGGAAGCCCTGGGCACAGTTGTCACAACAGCCGGCTGAGGCCAGGAAGGAGGAGGGTGGCAGGCCACGTGAGAGGGCCTGGGCTTTGGGGCCGTGCCTTGGTGAGGGGCTGGCCCTGGCTAGCGGTACAGGAGGTCTCAGGCCGTCTCTCCCGCCGTAGGAGCCCAACCCCTTCCTGAACTCCACCCTGGAGGTGGAGGCCCTGATCCGGAGCGCCAGCCCACCCCCCAGCAAGGAGCACGGCCGGCTCAGCAGCTCCGCCCGCAGCCTGCCCGCCCTGCACTTCCCGCCCGACATGGTGCCCTTCGACGAGGCTCTGCGCGACGTCACCACCCGCAAGGGCGTCCCCCTGGGCCCCGCGCCGGGCCCACGCGACCCCGTGGCCTGGCACGGTGCCCAGTTCCTGGAAATCAAGAGCCTGGAGCGGAAAGGTGAGGGGGTGCCCAGCACGTCCAGCGGGACGCAGCCGGAGGGGCCTGGCTCCAGCTCCCATGACTGCTCCGTTCCCTCCCGCAGAGCTGGAGAAGCAGATGAAGATTGAGAATCTCTTCGTGACGTGGCAGCAGAGGTCGGCCCAGTCCAACATGCCCATCAGCGTGAGTGCTACCGGCGCCCGGCCCTCGCTGGGGGGGAGCAGCCCCCGCGGCTCTGCCAGGGCCACCTCCCGCAGCTCTGCCCTTGTCCCTGCAGCTGGCAGACCTGGAGACGCTGAAGCAGTCCTCACGCCTGGTCCACTATTGCGCCACACCGCTGCTCTTCGAGCCCGCCGCCCGGCAGCACGGCCAGGCCGGCCCACAGGCCCGGCCGGAGGGCAAGGTGAGCGACCCTCGGCAGTGCAGCCAGGCCAGCCCCGACCCCAGGCCCAGCTGGCCCCGTGCTTGGCTCGTCTGCCCTGCCATGCGCTGAAAACCTCTCCCCCCGGACGCCAGCTGCCCCCACGCTGGAGCTGGGTAGGGCCAGAGAGCCCTGGAGCTGCGCCGGCCAGCGGGTCCCTCGGGCAGGGCCGGGCCTGCTCTCCCCCGGGCCCTGGAGCTGCGCCGGCCAGCGGGTCCCTCGGGCAGGGCCGGGCCTGCTCTCCCCTGGGCCCTGGAGCTGCGCCGGCCAGCGGGTCCCTCGGGCAGGGCCGGGCCTGCTCTCCCCCGGGCCCTGGAGCTGCGCTGGCCAGCGGGTCCCTCGGGCAGGGCCGGGCCTGCTCTCCCCTGGGCCCTGGAGCTGCGCCGGCCAGCGGGTCCCTCGGGCAGGGCCGGGCCTGCTCTCCCCTGGGCCCTGGAGCTGCGCCGGCCAGCGGGTCCCTCGGGCAGGGCCGGGCCTGCTCTCCCCCGGGCCCTGGAGCTGCGCTGGCCAGCGGGTCCCTCGGGCAGGGCCGGGCCTGCTCTCCCCCGGGCCCTGGAGCTGCGTCGGCCAGCGGGTCCCTCGGGCAGGGCCGGGCCTGCTCTCCCCTGGGCCCTGGAGCTGCGCCGGCCAGCGGGTCCCTCGGGCAGGGCCGGGCCTGCTCTCCCCTGGGCCCTGGAGCTGCGCCGGCCAGCGGGTCCCTCGGGCAGGGCCGGGCCTGCTCTCCCCTGGGCCCTGGAGCTGCGCCGGCCAGCGGGTCCCTCGGGCAGGGCCGGGCCTGCTCTCCCCCGGGCCCTGGAGCTGCGCCGGCCAGCGGGTCCCTCGGGCAGGGCCGGGCCTGCTCTCCCCTGGGCCCTGGAGCTGCGCCGGCCAGCGGGTCCCTCGGGCAGGGCCGGGCCTGCTCTCCCCTGGGCCCTGGAGCTGCGCCGGCCAGCGGGTCCCTCGGGCAGGGCCGGGCCTGCTCTCCCCCGGGCCCTGGAGCTGCGCCGGCCAGCGGGTCCCTCGGGCAGGGCCGGGCCTGCTCTCCCCCCGGGCCCTGGAGCTGCGCTGGCCAGCGGGTCCCTCGGGCAGGGCCAGGCCTGCTCTCCCCCCGGCCCTGGAGCTGCGCCGGCCAGCGGGTCCCTCGGGCAGGGCCAGGCCTGCTCTCCCCCCGGCCCTGGAGCTGCGCCGGCCAGCGGGTCCCTCGGGCAGGGCCGGGCCTGCTCTCCCCTGGGCCCTGGAGCTGCGCCGGCCAGCGGGTCCCTCGGGCAGGGCCGGGCCTGCTCTCCCCTGGGCCCTGGAGCTGCGTCGGCCAGCGGGTCCCTCGGGCAGGGCCGGGCCTGCTCTCCCCTGGGCCCTGGAGCTGCGCCGGCCAGCGGGTCCCTCGGGCAGGGCCGGGCCTGCTCTCCCCCGGGCCCTGGAGCTGCGCCGGCTAGCGGGTCCCTCGGGCAGGGCCGGGCCTGCTCTCCCCCGGGCCCTGGAGCTGCGCCGGCCAGCGGGTCCCTCGGGCAGGGCCGGGCCTGCTCTCCCCCCGGCCCTGGAGCTGCGTCGGCCAGCGGGTCCCTCGGGCAGGGCCAGGCCTGCTCTCCCCTGGGCCCTGGAGCTGCGCCGGCCAGCGGGTCCCTCGGGCAGGGCCAGGCCTGCTCTCCCCCCGGCCCTGGAGCTGCGCCGGCTAGCGGGTCCCTCGGGCAGGGCCGGGCCTGCTCTCCCCTGGGCCCTGGAGCTGCGCCGGCCAGCGGGTCCCTCGGGCAGGGCCAGGCCTGCTCTCCCCCCGGCCCTGGAGCTGCGCCGGCTAGCGGGTCCCTCGGGCAGGGCCGGGCCTGCTCTCCCCTGGGCCCTGGAGCTGCGCCGGCCAGCGGGTCCCTCGGGCAGGGCCGGACCTGCTCTCCCCTGGGCCCTGGAGCTGCGCCGGCCAGCGGGTCCCTCGGGCAGGGCCGGGCCTGCTCTCCCCCGGGCCCTGGAGCTGCGCCGGCCAGCGGGTCCCTCGGGCAGGGCCAGGCCTGCTCTCCCCCCGGCCCTGGAGCTGCGCCGGCCAGCGGGTCCCTCGGGCAGGGCCAGGCCTGCTCTCCCCCCGGCCCTGGAGCTGCGCCGGCCAGCGGGTCCCTCGGGCAGGGCCGGGCCTGCTCTCCCCCCGGCCCTGGAGCTGCGCCAGCCAGCGGGTCCCTCGGGCAGGGCCGGGCCTGCTCTCCCCTGGGCCCTGGAGCTGCGCCGGCCAGCGGGTCCCTCGGGCAGGGCCGGGCCTGCTCTCCCTTGGGCCCTGGAGCTGCGTCGGCCAGCGGGTCCCTCGGGCAGGGCCGGGCCTGCTCTCCCCTGGGCCCTGGAGCTGCGCCGGCCAGCGGGTCCCTCGGGCAGGGCCGGGCCTGCTCTCCCCTGGGCCCTGGAGCTGCGCCGGCCAGCGGGTCCCTCGGGCAGGGCCGGACCTGCTCTCCCCTGGGCCCTGGAGCTGCGTCGGCCAGCGGGTCCCTCGGGCAGGGCCGGACCTGCTCTCCCTTGGGCCCTGGAGCTGCGTCGGCCAGCGGGTCCCTCGGGCAGGGCCGGGCCTGCTCTCCCCTGGGCCCTGGAGCTGCGCCGGCTAGCGGGTCCCTCGGGCAGGGCCGGACCTGCTCTCCCCCCGGCCCTGGAGCTGCGCCGGCCAGCGGGTCCCTCGGGCAGGGCCGGGCCTGCTCTCCCCTGGGCCCTGGAGCTGCGCCGGCCAGCGGGTCCCTCGGGCAGGGCCAGGCCTGCTCTCCCCTGGGCCCTGGAGCTGCGTCGGCCAGCGGGTCCCTCGGGCAGGGCCGGGCCTGCTCTCCCTTGGGCCCTGGAGCTGCGCCGGCCAGCGGGTCCCTCGGGCAGGGCCGGGCCTGCTCTCCCCTGGGCCCTGGAGCTGCGCCGGCCAGCGGGTCCCTCGGGCAGGGCCAGGCCTGCTCTCCCCCGGGCCCTGGAGCTGCGCCGGCCAGCGGGTCCCTCGGGCAGGGCCGGGCCTGCTCTCCCCCGGGCCCTGGAGCTGCGCCGGCCAGCGGGTCCCTCGGGCAGGGCCGGGCCTGCTCTCCCCCGGGCCCTGGAGCTGCGCCGGCCAGCGGGTCCCTCGGGCAGGGCCGGGCCTGCTCTCCCCCCGGCCCTGGAGCGCCGCCAGCCAGCGGGTCCCTCGGGCAGGGCCGGGCCTGCTCTCCCCTGGGCCCTGGAGCTGCGCCGGCCAGCGGGTCCCTCGGGCAGGGCCGGGCCTGCTCTCCCTTGGGCCCTGGAGCTGCGTCGGCCAGCGGGTCCCTCGGGCAGGGCCGGGCCTGCTCTCCCCCTGGGCCCTGGAGCTGCGCCGGCCAGCGGGTCCCTCGGGCAGGGCCGGGCCTGCTCTCCCCTGGGCCCTGGAGCTGCGCCGGCCAGCGGGTCCCTCGGGCAGGGCCGGACCTGCTCTCCCCCGGGCCCTGGAGCTGCGCCGGCCAGCGGGTCCCTCGGGCAGGGCCGGGCCTGCTCTCCCCCCGGCCCTGGAGCTGCGCCGGCCAGCGGGTCCCTCGGGCAGGGCCAGGCCTGCTCTCCCTTGGGCCCTGGAGCTGCGTCGGCCAGCGGGTCCCTCGGGCAGGGCCGGACCTGCTCTCCCCTGGGCCCTGGAGCTGCGCCGGCCAGCGGGTCCCTCGGGCAGGGCCGGGCCTGCTCTCCCCTGGGCCCTGGAGCTGCGTCGGCCAGCGGGTCCCTCGGGCAGGGCCGGGCCTGCTCTCCCCTGGGCCCTGGAGCTGCGCCGGCCAGCGGGTCCCTCGGGCAGGGCCGGGCCTGCTCTCCCCTGGGCCCTGGAGCTGCGCTGGCCAGCGGGTCCCTCGGGCAGGGCCGGGCCTGCTCCCCCCCGGGCCCTGGAGCTGCGCTGGCCAGCGGGTCCCTCGGGCAGGGCCAGGCCTGCTCTCCCCCCGGCCCTGGAGCTGCGCCGGCCAGCGGGTCCCTCGGGCAGGGCCGGGCCTGCTCTCCCCCGGGCCCTGGAGCTGCGCCGGCCAGCGGGTCCCTCGGGCAGGGCCGGGCCTGCTCTCCCCTGGGCCCTGGAGCTGCGCCGGCCAGCGGGTCCCTCGGGCAGGGCCGGGCCTGCTCTCCCCCGGGCCCTGGAGCTGCGCCGGCTAGCGGGTCCCTCGGGCAGGGCCGGACCTGCTCTCCCTTGGGCCCTGGAGCTGCGCCGGCCAGCGGGTCCCTCGGGCAGGGCCGGGCCTGCTCTCCCCTGGGCCCTGGAGCTGCGCCGGCCAGCGGGTCCCTCGGGCAGGGCCGGGCCTGCTCTCCCCCCGGCCCTGGAGCTGCGCCGGCCAGCGGGTCCCTCGGGCAGGGCCGGACCTGCTCTCCCCCCGGCCCTGGAGCTGCGCCGGCCAGCGGGTCCCTCGGGCAGGGCCGGGCCTGCTCTCCCTTGGGCCCTGGAGCTGCGCCGGCCAGCGGGTCCCTCGGGCAGGGCCGGACCTGCTCTCCCCTGGGCCCTGGAGCTGCGCCGGCCAGCGGGTCCCTCGGGCAGGGCCGGGCCTGCTCTCTCCCCCCCCCTGGAGCTGCGCCGGCCAGCGGGTCCCTCGGGCAGGGCCGGGCCTGCTCTCCCCCCGGCCCTGGAGCTGCGCCGGCCAGCGGGTCCCTCGGGCAGGGCCGGGCCTGCTCTCCCCCGGGCCCTGGAGCTGCGCCGGCCAGCGGGTCCCTCGGGCAGGGCCAGGCCTGCTCTCCCCTGGGCCCTGGAGCTGCGCCGGCCAGCGGGTCCCTCGGGCAGGGCCGGGCCTCCTCTCCCCCCGGCCCTGGAGCTGCGCCGGCCAGCGGGTCCCTCGGGCAGGGCCGGACCTGCTCTCCCCTGGGCCCTGGAGCTGCGCCGGCCAGCGGGTCCCTCGGGCAGGGCCGGACCTGCTCTCCCCCCGGCCCTGGAGCTGCGCCGGCCAGCGGGTCCCTCGGGCAGGGCCGGGCCTGCTCTCCCCCAGGCCCTGGAGCTGCGCCGGCCAGCGGGTCCCTCGGGCAGGGCCGGGCCTGCTCTCCCCCCGGCCCTGGAGCTGCGCCGGCCAGCGGGTCCCTCGGGCAGGGCCGGGCCTGCTCTCCCCCGCGGGCTCCGGCTGCCCGGCTCCCTCTCTTGCAGAAGCGCCATCGCTCCAGCGACTCGGCGGCGCCGGGGCGGGACCGGAGCCACGGCTGTGACGCAGGGGACGCGCTGCCCTGCAGGCTGCAGGAGGAGCCCTGGCTGCAGGAGATGTGCAGCGCCTTCCTGCAGCAGTACATCCAGTACCTGCAGAGCATGGGCTTCATCCTGGTGCAGGTGCGGCCCCCCTCGCCCGCCCGCAGGTCAGTGGCCGCCGGTCCGGGGGGGCGGGGAGCTGCGGCTGGCGCCGCTCACAGGACTGTTCTCTTTGCAGCACGGCCCGGACCCGCGCCCTGGCAGCCCTGGGCACCGAGGGGCGAGGCTCCTTCTCCTGCAAGCCCAAGGCAGACGGGAGTCCGAAGGTGAGAGCCGGACGGGCGGGCCTGCTGCTGGGACCCCCCTCCCCTGGGGCTGGGGCAGTGGGGCAGCTCTCCAGCTCAGACCCACACGCCGGACCCAGGGTGGGGCCTCCGAGACCTGCTCCAGTGGCACAGCCAGGCCACCCCCGGACACTGGGGCCCCCAAATGGGCGGCGCCTGCTCCTGAGGGGCGGGGCCTCGGGCGGAAGGCAGTGATGTAACCAGAGGGGCAGTGCTGGGGGGTGACAGGAGCCCCAGTCCCCTGCCTCGGAGTACCTGGTGTCCTGCAGCACCCTGCCCCCCCGCCCCCCCGCAGCCCCTCTCTGCCCTCCGCCCCCCCCGCAGCGCCGAGTGAGCCCCTCCGCCCCCCCGCAGCCCCTCTCTGCCCTCCGCCCCCCCGCAGCCCCTCTCTCTGCCCTCCGCCCCCCCGCAGCGCCGAGTGAGCCCCTCCGCCCCCCCGCAGCCCCTCTCTCTGCCCTCCGCCCCCCTGCAGCGCTGAGTGAGCCCCTCCGCCCCCCCGCAGCCCCTCTCTCTGCCCTCCGCCCCCCCGCAGCCCCTCTCTCTGCCCTCCGCCCCCCTGCAGCGCTGAGTGAGCCCCTCCGCCCCCCCGCAGCCCCCCTCTCTGCCCTCCGCCCCCCCGCAGCCCCTCTCTCTGCCCTCCGCCCCCCCGCAGCGCCGAATGAGCCCCTCCGCCCCCCTCTCTGCCCTCCGCCCCCCTGCAGCGCTGAGTGAGCCCCTCCGCCCCCCCGCAGCCCCTCTCTGCCCTCCGCCCCCCCGCAGCCCCTCTCTCTGCCCTCCGCCCCCCTGCAGCGCTGAGTGAGCCCCTCCGCCCCCCCGCAGCTCCGAGTGAGCCCCTCCGCCCCCCCGCAGCTCCGAGTGAGCCCCTCCGCCCCCCCGCAGCCCCTCTCTGCGCCCTCCGCCCCCCCCGCAGCCCCTCTCTCTGCCCTCCGCCCCCTGCAGCGCCGAGTGAGCCCCTCCGCCCCCCCGCAGCCCCTCTCTCTGCCCTCCGCCCCCCCGCAGCGCCCAGTGAGCCCCTCCGCCCCCTGCAACGCGCCCCCCCGCAGCGCCGAGTGAGCCCCTCCGCCCCCCCGCAGCCCCTCTCTCTGCCCTCCGCCCCCCCGCAGCGCCGAATGAGCCCCTCCGCCCCCCTCTCTGCCCTCCGCCCCCCTGCAGCGCTGAGTGAGCCCCTCCGCCCCCCCGCAGCCCCTCTCTCTGCCCTCCGCCCCCCCGCAGCGCTGAGTGAGCCCCTCCGCCCCCCCGCAGCCCCTCTCTCTGCCCTCCGCCCCCCCGCAGCGCCGAGTGAGCCCCTCCGCCCCCCCGCAGCGCCCAGTGAGCCCCTCCGCCCCCTGCAACGCGCCCCCCCGCAGCGCCGAGTGAGCCCCTCCGCCCCCCGCAGCGCGCCCCCCCCGCAGCACCGAGTGAGCCCCTCCGCCCCCCCGCAGCGCCCAGTGAGCCCCTCCGCCCCCCCGCAGCGCCCAGTGAGCCCCACCGCCCCCTGCAACGCCCCCCCCCGCAGCGCCGAGTGAGCCCCTCCGCCCCCCGCAGCGCTCCCCCCCGCAGCACCGAGTGAGCCCCTCCGCCCCCCGCAGCGCGCCCCCCCGCAGCGCCGAGTGAGCCCCTCCCCCTCTGCACGCGCCCCCCCGCAGCGCCAAGTGAGCCCCTCCCCCTGCAACGCGCCCCCCCGCAGCGCCGAGTGAGCCCCTCCGCCCCCTGCAACGCGCCCCCCCGCAGCGCCGAGTGAGCCCCTCCGCCCTCTGCAACGCGCCCCCCAGCAGCGCCGAGTGAGCCCCTCCCCCCCGCAGCGCCCCCCCGCAGCACTGTGAGCCCCTCCCCCCCGCAGCGCCCCCCGCAGCACTGCGTGAGCCCCTCCCCCCTGCAACGCGCCCCCCCCCGCAGCGCCGAGTGAGCCCCTCCGCCCCCTGCAACGCGCCCCCCCGCAGCGCCGAGTGAGCCCCTCCGCCCTCTGCAACGCGCCCCCCAGCAGCGCCGAGTGAGCCCCTCCCCCCCGCAGCGCCCCCCCCGCAGCACTGTGAGCCCCTCCCCCCCGCAGCGCCCCCCCCCCGCAGCACTGAGTGAGCCCCTCCCCCCTGCAACGCGCCCCCCCGCAGCGCCGAGTGAGCCCCTCCGCCCCCTGCAACGCGCCCCCCAGCAGCGCCGAGTGAGCCCCTCCGCCCCCTGCAGCGCCGAGTGAGCCTTCCGCCCCCTGCAACGCGCCCCCCCGCAGCGCCGAGTGAGCCCCTCCCCCCCCGCAGCGCCCCCCCCGCAGCACTGAGTGAGCCCCTCCCCCCCCGCAGCGCCCCCCCCCGCAGCACTGAGTGAGCCCCTCTCCCCCCGCAGCGCCCCCCCCGCAGCACCGAGTAAGCCCCTCCGCCCCCCCAGCAGCACCCGGTGAGCCCAGCACCACGCCTCTGCCTGGCAGCGCCGGGCCGGGAGGCAGGTGCCCCCTGGTGCCCCTCAGGGTCAGTGAGTGACTCCCCGTGGCAGGTCAATGGACCCTTACCCAGGCAGGTATCTCCAGACACCCCCGGCCCAGCCCTGGGGCCCAGCCTGCCTCCCCAGCAGGCACCCCTGGCCCTGGCTACCCACCGGCCTGGTCCTCCTCTCTGCAGAGCGCCAGCCCCCCCGTCACCTCCTACCACCTGCAGAGAGCCCTGCCCGGCGGCATCGTCCTCATGGAGCTCGGCTTCCAGGTGAGCGTCCCCGGCCGGCGCGCTGCCCGGCCCCAGGGCACCGGGGGATGGCGGGCTCGGATGGCAGGAAGGGGGGGCAGGGCCTGGGCCGTGTCTGGGCCAATCCTTTAGAATCTATATCTAAAGGTTTATTATTACAAGAAAGAAAAGCCTGAGAGTGAGGTTATTAAAGTACAGTACGTTACATGCACCGAATCTCCCAGTCCTCGATGCAGGCTCTAGCAGAGATGTTACAGCTGCTGGTTAAAAGTCCTTATTGCACATCCTACGATCAGGATGGGTTCACAGGTCTTCCGGGCTCTTCAATCCCTGCAGTGCTGCCTCTGGGATGAAGTGCTGAGCTGAGAACAAAATGGAGTCCCCCACATGGCCTCTTTATACTCCTTCCTGGCCTCTTCTTGGCTGAAGCCGATCACCTGGTCCTCAGCCTCTCTCTGCTGCAGCTCTTAGGCCTCCGCCCTCCTGCTTTAGGTGTGTCCTTGGCCCATCAAGTGCCATTGTCCCACAGGGCCTCACTAATTAGCATGTCCACAGGCCGGGCTCTGCCCAATGCTCAACCACATGCAGAGAAATATTCAGTTTCCACACAGATTACAGACCCTACCTACACACAGACATTCTACACTCACGTAAATAGCGTACACGGGATCAGCAGCCAGTAGCTTCTATTCAATACCTCACATGGCCCCTTCTATACCATTCTTGGGGCCAACACCCCCACCTGTGGGTGCAGCAGCGACCTGGCTGCTCCCCTCAAGATCCAGTAACGTGACACCCCCAATGGAAATTGATGCAGGAAGTGATGCCAGTAACATCACTGAGGGCATCACAGGCCTCCCCATGTTCTGGCTCTGTGTCATCACATGTTCTAATCCAATGTTAGAAACAACAGTATAGAGCTAGATCAGTGTATGAGAGCCCCGTTCGCCAAAAATAGGCTTCATTACTGCCAGGTCTGTCATAGCGACAACCACGTCCTTGCATTGTCTTAGAATCCCAAGGTAAAATTTGGTAAGATCCAGAACTAATTGGATCTGCCTTTGTAGCATGATCCCCGTGTGTGTCAGGTGATTTTGCCCAGAGCTGAAGAAAGTAGTGAATTTATCCGGGCCAGCTCTGGCAACTCTCTGAACCACAATTAACATTGTGTGAATGCAGGTATTCTCATCCCAAATAGTGTAGGCATTTTTGCGCTTATCCACGAAAACAAAATGGTGGCGTGCCTCAGTTTCCCTTTTCACACAGGATCTTCTGGCTGGAACCTTTTTTGTCCTGTAAGAAGTTCCTGGACCAGTTACAAGCATTAACCATGAAATACCAACATCACAATGTCCTTTTACGTACAGTCTGTCACTGGGCACATTCCCTGACAAGTTACCAGGTGTTTCCATAAGATCAGGCACATCAGACATCCTTACGATTCTCTGCAACAATAATCCATTGGTTACAAGAATTAACATTAGTAACAAGAACAATCCTATACCAGGTGTATGCTGAAATTCTCCGTCAGGCCCCTTCTCTGGCCCCACACCATTGCAGTTTTGGCCCCTCAGGTTTAAACTGCAAATTTTCTTGGCCAAAGCAAGTCCTGCCCCTCCCCCTTGTCCTCTGGGCTCCAGTCCTGAAACCTCTGGCCAGACCAAGACAAAGGGCTGGCTGGGCGTGACTCCCTGGCTCACAATGGCCCTGGAATTCTCCCCCTTCCCCCACTCAGTGGGGTAACAGCAGTGAGCTGTAGACTCCCAAGTCTCTCCTCTGTCCCTCTCTAACCTCTGTTTCCACATGGAACCAGATATCAACCTCCCTGATAGACTATGAGTGTCCACCGTGTCCAGAGATGGGAGCGTAACTCCCATCTCCTGCATCCTAGAGAGAGTTGTGACGGACCGGGCCGTGTCTGGGCACAGCTGAGGGCGTCCGCTCAGGGCGAATTGCTCAAATCCGGGGCTCCTTACAGCCCCCAGACTGGTGACCTCTCCAAACAGGCCACAAACCAGTCCCACAGAGCGCTTCAGCTGCTTGCCTGAAGCCTCCCGAGCAAAACCCCTCCGACACCCCAGCAATATCCGTGCCCCAGATGGCCCCGGGCCTCATACACAGGTGGGGGGTCCTAGCACCCAATCCCACCTACCCCGAACAAGTCCTGTCCGGTTCCAAGAAACCAGCCACAGATCTCTGGTCAATTTACCCTCTGGACCTTACCCACAAATCACGCTAGGCCAATCCTTTAGAATCTATATCTAAAGGTTTATTATCACAAGAAAGAAAAGCCTGAGAGTGAGGTTATTAAAGTACAGTACGTTACATGCACCGAATCTCCCAGTCCTCGATGCAGGCTCTAGCAGAGATGTTGCAGCTGCTGGTTTAAAAGCTCTTATTGCACATCCTACGATCAGGATGGGTTCACAGGTCTTCCGGGCTCTTCAATCCCTGCAGTGCTGCCTCTGGGATGAAGTGCTGAGCTGAGAACCAAAATGGCATCTACCACATGGCCTCTTTATACCTCCTTCCCGGCCTCTTCTTGTATGCAGCAAGTCACCTGGTCAGAGGCCAATCTCTGTGTTCCCTGCTGGCTGCTCTCAGGTGACAAATCCCATTCTTTGGGTGTGTCCATAGGCTATTGAGAGCCATTGTTCCACAGGGCTTTGCTACTCAGCCTGTCCATAGCCATGCTTAACCACATTCACAGAAATATTCAGCTTCCACACAGATTACAGATTCCTACCTACACACACAGACATTATACACTCACATAAATAGCGTACATAAGATCAACAAACAACAAGCTCCCATTCAATACCCCACATGGCTCCCTTTTATACCAATTTCTGGGGCCAACACCCCCACCTAGGGGTGCAGCAGCGATCTGGCTGCTTCCCTCCAATTCGGTAATGTGACAAGAGCGACCACACAGCTGTTCTGCTCTGCATACTTAGCTACCCAGCCCTTCTCCTGAATCTGAGACACTAACTTCCCACTCTCCTCCTTCACCTGGGAACAATCCTGTCCCACACACACTGACTTCCCAGCAAGCTGGTCACACACAGTCACTGGGTTAGCAGCCTGCTCCAGTTCTCTGGCTGTTCCTGCCTCCTCTGGAACAACCCTCAGTCCCTCCGAGACCTCTCCACCACCATCCACACTGGGTTTCCCTAAACCCAAGTCAGTGGAGTCACTGTTAACAGACAAGTTCTGTCTGTCAGGCACTGCAACAAGTGCCTCACACAACAAGCTGCTGCCTTTTACAGGCAGAGCTTTCTCCTGGATGCCTTTTCCAAGCCAGGCATCGGCACCTCTCTCAGTTACTGCAACCTGCTTGCTACAAGCACTGCCAGGACTCTCCTCCCTATGAGCTTCCTTAAGCAGCAGTTCACCCTTCTCTGGCTCTGCAGCAGCCTTGCACTGCTGAGCCACAACCAACTCCTCCTGCAATTCCTTTACTCCTTGAGTCCTCCCTGGCCCCTCCGGTGGATTCACAGACAATCCCCTCTCAGGCACACAGACAGACTCACAAGATACAAGGTCAGAGGCACCTTTTCTCCCTTTGCAGCTCTCTAGATGGCTGTAAACTTCCCTGTCATCATTAGGCTCCAGAGTTAACATGCCCTGATTCCCTCCTTGTGCCTGGGCTAAGGGGTCTCCCTGGTTCCACAGAGTCGCTTCCCCCTCTTCCAGCAACACAGCAGCATCCGGCACAACATCAGGGTCCCCACTGTCTGGTCTCTGGGGTTCTGGCAAGACACTGCCTGGATCTACCCAAGTCACAGCATCCTCCTCCCCAGCAGACACAAACTTAGACACACCTCCTTTCTGGGCCTTCTCTGTATCCAGACCCAACTCTGGGACAACAGCCCTGCTTTCAGCCAACACAGGCTGTGGGGCACCTTCCTCAGACACAGGAAGAAACTCTTCCCCACACACAGACAGGCAACCAGAGACAGTTTCTCCCTTGTCCCCACACCCCTGGCTAATCTCAGGCATACAGCTAGACTCTGAGACAGCTTCCTTCACTGACCCACTGCTACTTCCACCAGCCAAATCGCCAGCTTGCACACACTGTGCTTCACACAACTCATTCCCAGCTTGTGCCAGTTCAACTGCACAAACCTCACCAGCCAACAACTCCTCAACTAAAACTTCACTCTGGCCAGCCACTCCAGGCTGCCCCAGAGAAACATTTTCCTGATTTCTGGGCCCTTCCTGCCCTGGTTCTGATTCCAGCCTCACCTCTGAGGCATCAGACAGGCCCTTGGATCACTCACCCACAGGCTCACTGCCCCCCTGCACAGACACACAGCCATCTGCCACAGGCACACATGTAGAGACACTTTCCCCTTGGTTACAGTAAAACTGGCCAGCCCCAGAAAACTTTCTCTGATTTCTGGGCTTTTTCCGCCCTGGTGTTGATTTCAGCCTCGCCTTTGAGGCACTAGACAGGCCCTTAGAAGCCTCACTCGCAGATTCACGGCTACCAGCCACAGGCAAACATCTAGAGACACTTTTCTTTTGGTTACAATAAGATTGACTAGCCCCAGAAAGCTTCCCAGAGTTACCTGTACCCCCCTCACAAACCCCACACATGCTTCGGGGCTGGGGTACAACATTACCCCACATGCCCACACGGTCATACCTGAACTTTCAGGAGGACACAGTTCCTTTTGATCTTTTCTTCTCTTAAGCTGAAGTTCAAGGCTTGCCATTCTCTTTGCGTGTTCTGCCATTCTCTCTGCATGTTCTGCCATTCTCTCTGCATGTTCTCGGTCTCGCCTCTGTATTCTCTGTTGTGATAGCAGACGAGACTCCTCCACTTCTCGTTTACTTCTAAGTTGCATTCTCCTCACTGGGTCCTGCTCTCTTATTTCTTCTGCAGCATTTCTGAACTTTAACAAAAATGCCAGCTCCGGATTAGAAACTTCCTCATTAAAGACAAAGCCTCCTTCCAAGCACAAGAGTTCCAGAGTCTCTCTGTCCAGATTTTCATACTGTAGCTCACTCATTGCAGCTGCTCTTTACCCAACCAAACTCTCAACACCAAAAATCAAATTTAGACAGCGTGGTCCAGATCCCAAGCTCAATTGACCAAGATCTGTGGATCCTGCCGACTACGCCACTGTGACAGACCGGGCTGTGTCTGGGCACAGCTGAGGGCGTCCGCTCAGGGCGAATTGCTCAAATCCAGGGCTCCTTACAGCCCCCAGACTGGTGACCTCTCCAAACAGGCCACACACCAGTCCCACAGAGCACTTTAGCTGCCTGCCTGAAGCCTCCTGAGCAAAACCCCTCTGACACCCCAGCAATATCCGTGCCCCAGATGGCCCCGGGCCTCATACACAGGTGGGGGGGTCCTAGCACCCAATCCCACCTACCCCGAACAAGTTCTGTCCGGTTCCAGGAAACCAGCCACAGATCCCTGGTCAATTTACCCTCTGGACCTTACCCACAAATCACACTGGGCCAATCCTTTAGAATCTATATCTGAAGGTTTATTATTACAGGAAAGAAAAGCCTGAGAGTAAGGTTACTAAAGTACAGTACGTTACATGCACCGAATCTCCCAGTCCTCGATGCAGGCTCTAGCAGAGATGTTGCAGCTGCTGGTTTAAAAGTTCTTGTTGCACATCCTACGATCAGGATGGGTTCACAGGTCTTCCGGGCTCTTCAATCCCTGCAGTGCTGCCTCTGGGATGAAGTGCTGAGCTGAGGAGAAAATGGCATCGACCACATGGCCTCTTTATACCCCCTTCCTGGCCTCTTCTTGGCTGAAGCCGGTCACCTGGTCCTCAGCCTCTCTCTGCTGGCGGCTCTTAGGCCTCAGCCCTCCTGCTTTAGGTGTGTCCTTGGCCCATCGAGTGCCATTGTCCCACAGAGCCTCGCTAATTAGCATGTCCACAGGCCGGGCTCTGCCCAATGCTCAACCACATGCAGAGAAATATTCAGTTTCCACACAGATTACAGACCCTACCTACACACAGACATTCTACACTCACGTAAATAGCGTACACGGGATCAGCAGCCAGTAGCTTCTATTCAATACCTCACATGGCCCCTTCTACACCATTCTTGGGGCCAACACCCCCACCTGTGGGTGCAGCAGCGACCTGGCTGCTCCCCTCAAGATCCAGTAATGTGACAGCTGCTCAGCTGTGCCCAGGACGAGGGCCCAGAGTTGCTTGGGCCTAGAGGGGTGAGGCCAGAGAACTGCTGACTGCCACGGGGGCTGAGGCGGGAGTGGGGGCGGTCTGGCCGCGGGCAGGGCCCGGCACGGGGGCTGAGGCGGCGGTGGGGGCGGTCTGGCGCGGGCAGGGCCCGGCACGGGGGCTGAGGCGGCGGTGGGGGCGGTCTGGCGCGGGCAGGGCCGGGCACGGGGGCTGAGGCGGCGGTGGGGGCGGTCTGGCGCGGGCAGGGCCCGGCACGGGGGCTGAGGCGGGGGTGGGGGCGGTCTGGCCGCGGGCAGGGCCCGGCACGGGGGCTGAGGCGGCGGTGGGGGCGGTCTGGCGCGGGCAGGGCCCGGCACGGGGGCTGAGGCGGGGGTGGGGGCGGTCTGGCCGCGGGCAGGGCCCGGCACGGGGGCTGAGGCGGCGGTGGGGCGGTCTGGCGCGGGCAGGGCCCGGCACGGGGGCTGAGGCGGGAGTAGGGGCGGTCTGGCCGCGGGCAGGGCCCGGCACGGGGGCTGAGGCGGCGGTGGGGGCGGTCTGGCGCGGGCAGGGCCCGGCACGGGGGCTGAGGCGGGAGCGGGGGCGGTCTGGCGCGGGCAGGGCCCGGCACGGGGGCTGAGGCGGCAGTGGCCGCGGGCAGGGCCCGGCACGGGGGCTGAGGCGGCGGTGGGGGCGGTCTGGCGCGGGCAGGGCCCGGCACGGGGGCTGAGGCGGGAGTGGGGGCGGTCTGGCGCGGGCAGGGCCCGGCACGGGGGCTGAGGCGGCGGCGGGGGCGGTCTGGCGCGGGCAGGGCCCGGCACGGGGGCTGAGGCGGCGGTGGGGCGGTCTGGCCGTGGGCAGGGCCCGGCACGGGGGCTGAGGCGGGAGGGGGCGGTCTGGCCGCGGGCAGGGCCCGGCACGGGGGCTGAGGCGGCGGTGGGGGCGGTCTGGCGCGGGCAGGGCCCGGCACGGGGGCTGAGGCGGGAGCGGGGGGCGGTCTGGCGCGGGCAGGGCCCGGCACGGGGGCTGAGGCGGCGGCGGGGGCGGTCTGGCGCGGGCAGGGCCCGGCACGGGGGCTGAGGCGGCGGTGGGGCGGTCTGGCCGCGGGCAGGGCCCGGCACGGGGGCTGAGGCGGGGGTGGGGGCGGTCTGGCCGCGGGCAGGGCCCGGCACGGGGGCTGAGGCGGCGGTGGGGGCGGTCTGGCCGCGGGCAGGGCCCGGCACGGGGGCTGAGGCGGGAGTGGGGGCGGTCTGGCGCGGGCAGGGCCCGGCACGGGGGCTGAGGCGGGAGCGGGGGCGGTCTGGCCGCGGGCAGGGCCCGGCACGGGGGCTGAGGCGGCAGTGGGGGCGGTCTGGCCGCGGGCAGGGCCCGGCACGGGGGCTGAGGCGGGAGTGGGGGCGGTCTGGCGCGGGCAGGGCCCGGCACGGGGGCTGAGGCGGGAGTGGGGGCGGTCTGGCCGCGGGCAGGGCCCGGCACGGGGGCTGAGGCGGGAGGGGGAGCGGTCTGGCGCGGGCAGGGCCCGGCACGGGGGCTGAGGCGGGAGTAGGGGCGGTCTGGCGCGGGCAGGGCCCGGCACGGGGGCTGAGGCGGCAGTGGGGGCGGTCTGGCCGCGGGCAGGGCCCGGCACGGGGGCTGAGGCGGGAGGGGGAGCGGTCTGGCGCGGGCAGGGCCCGGCACGGGGGCTGAGGCGGGAGTGGGGGCGGTCTGGCGCGGGCAGGGCCCGGCACGGGGGCTGAGGCGGGAGTGGGGGCGGTCTGGCCGCGGGCAGGGCCCGGCACGGGGGCTGAGGCGGGAGGGGGAGCGGTCTGGCGCGGGCAGGGCCCGGCACGGGGGCTGAGGCGGGGGTGGGGGCGGTCTGGCGCGGGCAGGGCCCGGCACGGGGGCTGAGGCGGGGGTGGGGGCGGTCTGGCCGCGGGCAGGGCCCGGCACGGGGGCTGAGGCGGCAGTGGGGGCGGTCTGGCCGCGGGCAGGGCCCGGCACGGGGGCTGAGGCGGGAGGGGGAGCGGTCTGGCGCGGGCAGGGCCCGGCACGGGGGCTGAGGCGGGAGGGGGAGCGGTCTGGCCGCGGGCAGGGCCCGGCACGGGGGCTGAGGCGGGGGTGGGGGCGGTCTGGCGCGGGCAGGACCCGGCACGGGGGCTGAGGCGGGAGTGGGGGCGGTCTGGCCGCGGGCAGGACCCGGCACGGGGGCTGAGGCGGGAGTGGGGGCGGTCTGGCCGCGGGCAGGGCCCGGCACGGGGGCTGAGGCGGGAGTGGGGGCGGTCTGGCCGCGGGCAGGGCCCGGCACGGGGGCTGAGGCGGGGGTGGGGGCGGTCTGGCCGCGGGCAGGACCCGGCACGGGGGCTGAGGCGGGAGTGGGGGCGGTCTGGCCGCGGGCAGGGCCCGGCACGGGGGCTGAGGCGGGAGTGGGGGCGGTCTGGCCGCGGGCAGGGCCCGGCACGGGGGCTGAGGCGGGGGTGGGGGCGGTCTGGCCGCGGGCAGGGCCCGGCACGGGGGCTGAGGCGGGGGTGGGGGCGGTCTGGCCGCGGGCAGGGCCCGGCACGGGGGCTGAGGCGGGAGGGGGAGCGGTCTGGCGCGGGCAGGGCCCGGCACGGGGGCTGAGGCGGGGGTGGGGGCGGTCTGGCCGCGGGCAGGGCCCGGCACGGGGGCTGAGGCGGCAGTGGGGGCGGTCTGGCCGCGGGCAGGGCCCGGCACGGGGGCTGAGGCGGCGGTGGGGCGGTCTGGCCGCGGGCAGGGCCCGGCACGGGGGCTGAGGCGGGAGTGGGGGCGGTCTGGCCGCGGGCAGGGCCCGGCACGGGGGCTGAGGCGGGGGTGGGGGCGGTCTGGCCGCGGGCAGGGCCCGGCACGGGGGCTGAGGCGGGGGTGGGGGCGGTCTGGCCGCGGGCAGGGCCCGGCACGGGGGCTGAGGCGGGAGGGGGAGCGGTCTGGCGCGGGCAGGGCCCGGCACGGGGGCTGAGGCGGGGGTGGGGGCGGTCTGGCCGCGGGCAGGGCCCGGCACGGGGGCTGAGGCGGCAGTGGGGCGGTCTGGCCGCCTGCCCGCAGCCCACGCGCTCTGCTCTCCCCAGGGCTGGTACTTCTGCGTGAAGCAGTACGCGCTGGAGTGCTCGCGGATCCCCATGGGCCAGTCCGTCAACTCGCAGGTAACGCGGCTCGCGGGCGCTTGCTCGGCCTGGGTCCAGCTGGACTCCGGGCAGCTCGTCCCTGGCCCGGGCAGCTGTTTGCGGAGCCCTTCCTACGGCAACAGCACCAGCGCTCTGCTCACGTGGCCGGGGGCAGCAGAGCCAAGGCCAGGCCCGTGGACGACCCGGGCGAGGGGGGCTCCTCCGGCACCAGGCACTGCTGGGCCTGGGGTTCGGCTGCATTGGGAGGGGGAGCCAGGGCCGCAGGCGTTCCCGCTGGGCGGGGGCAGGGCGCCTGTCTCTGCTGGCCGTGCCCGCGGGGTGGGAACGGGCGAGTATTCCGCACGCGGCTGCGACAGCGCAGAGACCCCGGCCAGCCGGCACTGCTCACCCAGGGCTCTGCCAGGCCCTCGGAGCAGCCGCTGGGGGCACACAGGGCCCACTGGCCAGGGAGCCCTCCCGCGGGGCCAGCGCTCCTCCCCGCAGCTCCCCAGGTGCTGTCCTGGCCCTGCTAGGGCCTCGGGCCGGGCATCAGGGCTCCTCGCAGGGCCAGGCCCAGCCCCTCCCCTGGGCCAGCTGCTGCCTGCGGCGGGCACAGGGGCAGGGCCGTGCCAGGCAGTGTCCCCGTCTCCTCTCTCCATCAGGCTGCTCTCCCGGCCAGAGCGCGTAGCAAGGGCTGCATGGGACCCAGCTCCATCTCTGAGTCCGCGGTACGTCCTCCCTCCCCTTCCTGCGGGCCCGGCCCGGCCCTGCCGGCCGCTCGCTAGGTGGCCCCCGCGGGGAGACGTCCCGGCCGCTAGCTGTGCCCGCGGGAGAGGCTGGAAACGCCTCGCATCGCTCTCCAAGGCTGGGGCCGGGGCACGCTGGATGGGCTCGCTGCCTGCGTCTGCTTGGTGTCTGCTGCCGCCTGCCCGGGGTCTCCAGACCTGGGGGCCGGGGCCACACTGTGCTGGGGGCTGGGGCCGGGGCCATGCGGGTCTGCCACGCTCAGCCGAGTGCCCCGAGCCTGCTCTGGCTCGTGCACCAGCCCGGTCACCTCTGGCTGCTCCCCCCTCCCCGCTGCCACCGCCTTTCCTGGGGCCTGGGCCAGCTGTACTCCGACAGGGCCTGGCCCAGGCGAGCTGCCCGCTCTGGCTCCCTGTAGCTGGGCTGTGGGGTGTGTAGCGGATGGGCCGCGGGACAGGAAGTGCCCTGGTTTCCCTGCTCCGGGGCAGCCTGAGCCTCTGCCCTGGAGCCCAGGGCCTGGCCTGGCCGGTGGCCTCGGTGGCTGGACGCAGGGGAGCGCAAAGAGCTCTCCCTCTGCAGAGCCGAGCTGCTGGGGTCTTGGGCCTGCCCCTCGAAGCCAGTGGGGCCCAGCTGGCTCCTAGGAGCAGCCCGGCGCTGGGCCCGCGGCCGCCAGGGGGCGCCAGGCCTTAGGGCTCCCTGACCCTCTGCCCCTCCCCAGCTCTCCATGCTCTTCACGGAGGAGTGTGACAAGGTGCGGGACCTCATGCACGTGCACTCGTTCAGCTACGACTTCCACCTGCGCATCGTGCACCAGCACCTGCTGGGCTCCCACATGGCCCTGCGCCAGGGCTACCACCTCACCGGCTTCCTGGAGGACTTCATCGCCCACCACCCCGACATCCCCAAGTTCGGCCGCAACCACCTCTTCCAAGGTGGGCGGCTGGGCCTGCAAGCCTCCGGCCCAGCCAGGAGCATTGGGCCCTGGGGTGTGGGCCCTCGGGGACCTCCCCAGCCAGAGACGTTTTCCCGAACTCGCAGTGTCCCCTGACCCCGCCTGTCCCTTGGCCACACTTCCTGGATCCAGCTCCGTAACCTGCCCCTGTAGCCACTCCTGGGGCATGCCGTGTCTCCGCCCCAGCCCGGCTCCGTCACCCGCCCCTGGAGCCGTGTCTCCGCCCCAGCCCGGCTCCGTCACCCGCCCCTGGAGCCGTGTCTCTCTCTGCCCCAGCCCGGCTCTGTCACCCACCCCTGGAGCCACTCCTGGGGCATGCCGTGTCTCCACCCCAGCCTGGCTCCGTCACCCGCCCCTGGAGCCGTGTCTCCGCCCCAGCCCGGCTCCGTCACCCGCCCCTGGAGCCGTGTCTCTCTCTGCCCCAGCCCGGCTCTGTCACCCACCCCTGGAGCCACTCCTGGGGCATGCCGTGTCTCCGCCCCAGCCTGGCTCCGTCACCCGCCCCTGGAGCCGTGTCTCTCTCTGCCCCAGCCCGGCTCCGTCACCTGCCTCTGGAGCCGTGTCTCCGCCCCAGGGGACTCGTCCTGGGGTCCAGCTCTGGGGTCTAGGTCTCTGACCTGCCCTGCTGCTAGGTGGGGCCCTGGCCAGTGCTGACGGGCTGGGCTCCTCCCCTGCTAGGCACGCTGGCCATGCCCACCGACACGATCACCGCCCACCAGCTCTACAACTACATCGCAGACCACGCCAGCACCTACCACATGAAGCCCCTGCGCATGGCCCGGCCGGCTGGGGGCAGCGACGGCAAGAAGGGGGCCCCAGGCCTGGAGCAGAACGAGTATGCGCTGGTCTCCATCTGGAACAGGTGAGCGCAGGGCCGGGCTGGCGGGCGGGGCTGCGGTTGGCCCTCCCCTGTGGCGGTGCGCTGGGGACCCCCGACCCTGCCCCCGTCCACAGCCAGAGGGGACTCTGCCGGCCGTGCTACCCTAGGAGCCAGGGAAGAGCCTGAGCCCTCCTGGGGGGAGGGGTGGCAGGCCCCGACCCACAGCCCCCAGGCAGCCGCCCCTGGCTTTGTTCAGGTTCCGCCACTCGCCAGGGCTCAGGCGGCTGGGCCGTGCCCACGTGGCCCCTGCTGGGTCCCTCCCCGGGGACTGCAGAGCAGCAGGGGCCACCACAGCCCCCGCGACGCGGCTGTCTCAGCTCACGGCTCGTGCCCGCAGCTCCGGCTCCTACAAGGACGCGGAGGGGCTCCGGCACCATGACGACTTCGACGTGTCCCTGCTGGTGAGCCACAGCGCGGCGCCCTTCGAGGAGCAGAGCGAGGCGGAGCGGCACCTGCTGCGGTGAGCCGGCCGGGGGGGGTGAGCACTGGCCTGCGACTTCAGTCCTTCAGGAGCCATTTAGGGGTCTGGGGCCAGGGCAGGGGGCTGGACTCAGTGACTGGCCAGGGCCCTTCCGGTACAGCTCCGCGAGCCTGCCCGGCCTCACAGCTCGGGCTCAGTACGACAGCCCCTAGTCCAGTCTCCTGGGGGTCTGCCCCTCTGCCTCCGGGAGGCTGCGGGCTGCACCCGGCTCCTTCCAGCCCAGCCTGGGGCCCCCCGTACGGCACCAGCCCAGCCCCACCGAGCACCTCAGCTGCCGTCCTGTCCAGCAAATCCCCTCAGACACCCCAGTGCTCCCTGTGCCCCCCCAGCCCCCCCCACACGGGGAGAGGTTATAACCCATCCCCCACCTCCCCTCAGACACCCCAGTGCTCCCTGTGCCTCCCAGTCCCCCCCACACAGGGGAGAGGTTAAATCCATCCCCCACCTCCCCTCAGACACCCCAGTGCTCCCTGTGCCTCCCAGTCCCCCCCACACAGGGGAGAGGTTCTAACCCACCCCCCACCTCCCCTCAGACACCCCAGTGCTCCCTGTGCCTCCCAGACCCCCCCACACAGGGGAGAGGTTATAACCCATCCCCCACCTCCCCTCAGACACCCCAGTGCTCCCTGTGCCCCCCCAGCCCCCCCCACACAGGGGAGAGGTTATAACCCATCCCCCACCTCCCCCAGACACCCCAGTGCTCCCTGTGCCCCCCCAGCCCCCCCCACACAGGGGAGAGGTTATAACCCATCCCCCACCTCCCCTCAGACACCCCAGTGCTCCCTGTGCCCCCCCAGCCCCCCCCACACAGGGGAGAGGTGATAACCCATCCCCCACCTCCCCTCAGACACCCCAGTGCTCCCTGTGCCCCCCAGACCCCCCCACACAGGGGAGAGGTTCTAACCCACCCCCCACCTCCCCTCAGACACCCCAGTGCTCCCTGTGCCCCCCATACCCCCCCACACAGGGGAGAGGTGATAACCCATCCCCCACCTCCCCTCAGACACCCCAGTGCTCCCTGTGCCCCCCATACCCCCCCACACAGGGGAGAGGTGATAACCCATCCCCCACCTCCCCCAGACACCCCAGTGCTCCCTGTGCCCCCCCAGCCCCCCCCACACAGGGGAGAGGTGATAACCCATCCCCCACCTCCCCTCAGACACCCCAGTGCTCCCTGTGCCCCCCAGCCCCCCTCACACAGGGGAGAGGTGATAACCCATCCCCCACCTCCCCTCAGACACCCCAGCGCTCCCTGTGCCCCCCCAGCCCCCCCCACACAGGGGAGAGGTGATAACCCATCCCCCACCTCCCCTCAGACACCCCAGTGCTCCCTGTGCCCCCCAGTTCCCCCCCACACAGGGGAGAGGTGATAACCCATCCCCCACCTCCCCTCAGACACCCCAGTGCTCCCTGTGCCCCCCAGTTCCCCCCCACACAGGGGAGAGGTGATAACCCATCCCCCACCTCCCCTCAGACACCCCAGCGCTCCCTGTGCCCCGCCAGCGCTCCCTGTGCCCCCCCAGTCCCCCCCACACAGGGGAGAGGTGATAACCCATCCCCCACCTCCCCTCAGACACCCCAGTGCTCCCTGTGCCCCCCCAGCCCCCCCACACAGGGGAGAGGTGATAACCCATCCCCCACCTCCCCTCAGACACCCCAGTGCTCCCTGTGCCCCCCCAGCCCCCCCACACAGGGAAGAGGTCATAACCCATCCCCCACCTCCCCTCAGACACCCCAGTGCTCCCTGTGCCCCCCAACCCCCCCACACAGGGGAGAGGTTATAACCCATCCCCCACCTCCCCTCAGACACCCCAGTGCTCCCTGTGCCCCCCCAGCCCCCCCCCACACAGGGGAGAGGTGATAACCCATCCCCCACCTCCCCTCAGACACCCCAGTGCTCCCTGTGCCCCCCAGCCCCCGACACAGGGGAGAGGTCATAACCCATCCCCCACCTCCCCTCAGACACCCCAGTGCTCCCTGTGCCCCCCAGCCCCCCCCACACAGGGGAGAGGTGATAACCCATCCCCACCTCCCCTCACACACCCCAGTGCTCCCTGTGCCCCCCCAGCTCCCCCTTACACAGGGGAGAGGTTATAACCCATCCCCCACCTCCCCTCAGACACCCAGCGCTCCCTGTGCCCCCCCAGCCCCCCCCACACAGGGGAGAGGTTATAACCCATCCCCCACCTCCCCTCAGACACCCCAGCGCTCCCTGTGCCCCCCAGCCCCCCCCACACAGGGGAGAGGTTATAACCCATCCCCCACCTCCCCTCACACACCCCAGTGCTCCCTGTGCCCCCAACCCCCCCTCACACAGGGGAGAGGTTATAACCCATCCCCCACCTCCCCTCAGACACCCCAGTGCTCCCTGTGCCCCCAACCCCCCCTCACACAGGGGAGAGGTTAGAACCCATCCCCCACCTCCCCTCAGACACCCCAGTGTTCCCTGTGCCCCCCCAGCCCCCCTCACACAGGGGAGAGGTTAGAACCCATCCCCCACCTCCCCTCGGACACCCCAGTGCTCCCTCTGCCCCCCCAGCCCCCCCTCACACAGGGGAGAGGTTATAACCCATCCCCCACCCCCCTCACACCCCAGTGCTCCCTGTGCCCCCCAGCCCCCCTTACACAGGGGAGAGGTTATAACCCTTCCCCCACCTCCCCTCACACACCCCAGTGCTCCCTCTGCCCCCCCAGCCCCCCCTCACACAGGGGAGAGGTTATAACCCATCCCCCACCCCCCTCACACCCCAGTGCTCCCTGTGCCCCCCCAGCCCCCCCTTACACAGGGGAGAGGTTATAACCCATCCCCCACCCCCCCTCGGACACCCCAGCGCTCCCTCTGCCCCCCAGCCGCCCCTCACACAGGGGAGAGGTTATAACCCATCCCCCACCTCCCCTCACACACCCCAGTGCTCACTGTTCCCCCCAGGACCCCCCCCGCACAGGGGAGAGGTTATAACCCATCCCCCACCTCCCCTCACACACCCCAGTGCTCCCTGTTCCCCCCAGGACCCCCCCCGCACAGGGGAGAGGTTAAACCCCTCCCCAGCCCTAGGAGTGTGGTGACCAGCTGAGCACCATGGTCCATGCAGCATCGCTAGCTAGCCCAGCCCAGCCCATCTCTGGAGACCCCCAGCCCCTCCGGAAGTGGCAACGCCTTCTGCTGTGTCCCAGCCAGAGAACGTTTCACATACACGTGCGGGGCCCGGGCCCGGGGCCTTGTCCGGCAGGCCCCCCAGTACGTGAGCAGGGCCCCCCGGCGCCGGACGTGGGCACAGTGACCTGCCTGCCCCCTTCAAACCCGACTCATGAGCAGGGTTCGCGAGCCCCACTCGCATGCGCAGAGCGCCCCAGCCCCCCCCACGGGCCAGTGATCGTAGCATTGGCCGAGCCCTGCCCGTGGGACGGTGCCTCTCGGGCCCTCGGCACCCGTCTGCCTGAGCCCCCCCCACGGGCCAGTGATCGTAGCATTGGCCGAGCCCTGCCCGTGGGACGGTGCCTCTCGGGCCCTCGGCACCCGTCTGCCTGAGCCCCCCCCCCACAGGCCAGTGACCGTAGCATTGGCCGAGCCCTGCCCGTGGGACGGTGCCTCTCGGGCCCTCGGCACCCGTCTGCCTGAGCCCCCCCCCCCACAGGCCAGTGATCGTAGCATTGGGCGAGCCCTGCCCGTGGGACGGCGCCTCTCGGGCCCTCGGCACCCGTCTGCCTGAGCCCCCCCCACAGGCCAGTGATCGTAGCATTGGGCGAGCCCTGCCCGTGGGACGGCGCCTCTCGGGCCCTCGGCACCCGTCTGCCTGAGCCCCCCCCACAGGCCAGTGATCGTAGCATTGGGCGAGCCCTGCCCGTGGGACGGTGCCTCTCGGGCCCTCGGCACCCGTCTGCCTGAGCCCCGCCCACGGGCCAGTGACCGTAGCATTGGCCGAGCCCTGCCCGTGGGACGGCGCCTCTCGGGCCCTCGGCACCCGTCTGCCTGAGCCCCCCCCCCACAGGCCAGTGACCGTAGCATTGGGCGAGCCCTGCCCGTGGCACCCGTCTGCCTGAGCCCCCCCCCCCACAGGCCAGTGATCGTAGCATTGGGCGAGCCCTGCCTGTGGGACGGCGCCTCTCGGGCCCTCGGCACCCGTCTGCCTGAGCCCCAGCCCCCCCCACAGGCCAGTGACCGTAGCATTGGGCGAGCCCTGCCCGTGGGACGGCGCCTCTCGGGCCCTCGGCACCCGTCTGCCTGAGCCCCCCCCCCCCACAGGCCAGTAGATCGTAGCATTGGGCGAGCCCTGCCCGTGGGACGGCGCCTCTCGGGCCCTCGGCACCCGTCTGCCTGAGCCCCGGCCACGGGCCAGTGACCGTAGCATTGGCCGAGCCCTGCCCGTGGGACGGTGCCTCTCGGGCCCTCGGCACCCGTCTGCCTGAGCCCCCCCCACGGGCCAGTGACCGTAGCATTGGCCGAGCCCTGCCCGTGGGACAGTGCCTCTCGGGCCCTCGGCACCCGTCTGCCTGAGCCCCCCCCCCCACGGGCCAGTGATCGTAGCATTGGGCGAGCCCTGCCCGTGGGACGGTGCCTCTCGGGCCCTCGGCACCCGTCTGCCTGAGCCCCCCCACGGGCCAGTGACCGTAGCATTGGCCGAGCCCTGCCCGTGGGACGGCGCCTCTCGGGCCCTCGGCACCCGTCTGCCTGAGCCCCGCCCACGGGCCAGTAGATCGTAGCATTGGCCGAGCCCTGCCCGTGGCACCCGTCTGCCTGAGCCCCCCCCACGGGCCAGTGACCGTAGCATTGGCCGAGCCCTGCCTGTGGGACGGCGCCTCTCGGGCCCTCGGCACCCGTCTGCCTGAGGGAACAGGGCAGCCCAGGTCTGCAGCCTGGAGCGACTCCCACACGCCGGGGGGCTAGTGAGCTTCGAACCCGGCCCAGCAGCTCTCAGGCCTGTGGGACTGGACCCCTAGCCCAGCCCGTCTGAGTCTGCCCTGTCCAGGGAGGGACCCGTCTCCCAGACCAGTCTTTGATCTTCCGCCAGCAGCCCCTCCCCCGGCCTTTGTCTTCTGTCCCAGTAACCAGGGTCGCCTGGGCCCCCTCTTCTCCCTTCCCCTCCCCCCCTTTGCTCCCCCTGGCTGGAACCGGCTGGGCAGGGCACTGGGGCCTCTCTCTGGCCAGACCCGGCTGTGCCCTCCAAGCTGGGCCTGCCGGGCACCAGTCACTGGGGCTCCAGTTCTGTGCTGTTCCCTGCAACCACAAACTCCCCCCCTCCCCCCCTCGCCACGTTAAACCAGGGCCCCCCCGCCTCTCCGCTGCAGGCTGCGTTTCTACGTCATCATGACGAGCCAGCGGGAGCTGTTCCCCCGGCTGACGGCCGACATGCGGCGCTTCAAGAAGCAGCCGCACCTGCGTGGGGCGGGTGCGCTGGAGCCGGCGGTGAGCCGGGCAGCCGGGGAGGCGCCGGAGCCGGAGCAGGAGCCGGAGCCGGGGCAGGGCTGGCAGCAGCCAGCGGAGCGGGAGGATGGCAGCGAGTTCTACGCGGGCGGCGTCCATGTCCGGCTGGGCCCGGGACTGTGCTACACCTCGCCGCTCTTCCCCCTGCTGGCCGGCGAGGTGGGCGCGGCCCAGAGCCAGCTGAGCAGCACGGTGCACCTGGCCACCCGCCACTGCCGCCGGGACACCCTCTGGAAACGCCTCTTCCTGCTGGAGCCGCTGGCCTCCGACAAGCTCAAGCTGGGCCGGCTCTCGCTGCCGGAGCTGGAGGAGCTGCTGGGAGCCGTGCACGGGAAATCCATCGCCGACATCGACCCCCAGCTGGTGAGGGGCGGGCAGCGCGTGTGTCTGTGCGCCCGGCTGGCAGCGCGGGGTGGGCAGGCTGAGTGCGTCCGTACGACGTGCGTCCCAGGGCCTGGCAGCGCGTGTCCCAGGCGTGTGCGTGTGTCTGTGCACCTGGCTGGCAGCGCGGGGTGGGCAGGCTGAGTGCGTCCGTACGACGTGCGTCCCAGGCATGTGCGTGTGTCTGTGCGCCCGGCTGGCAGCACGGGGTGGGCAGGCTGAGTGCGTCCGTACGACGTGCGTCCCAGGCGTGTGCGTGTCTGTGCGCCCGGCTGGCACCGCCCAGGACACAGCAGCCCGGGGTGGGGGTGGGGGTGGGGGTGGGGGTGGGCAGGCTGAGTGCGTCCGTACGACGTGCGTCCCAGGCGTGTGCGTGTGTCTGTGCGCCCGGCTGGCAGCGCGGGGTGGGCAGGCTGAGTGTGTCCGTACGACGTGCGTCCCAGGTGTGTGCGTGTGTCTGTGCGCCCGGCTGGCACCGCCCAGGACACAGCAGCCCGGGGTGGGGGTGGGGGTGGGCAGGCTGAGTGTGTCTGTACGACGTGCGTCCCAGGCGTGTGCGTGTGTCTGTGCGCCCGGCTGGCACCGCCCAGGACACAGCAGCCCGGGGTGGGGGTGGGGGTGGGCAGGCTGAGTGCGTCTGTATGACGTGCGTCCCAGGTGTGTGCGTGTGTCTGTGCGCCCGGCTGGCACCGCCCAGGACACAGCAGCCCGGGGTGGGGGTGGGGGTGGGCAGGCTGAGTGCGTCCGTACGACGTGCGTCCCAGGCGTGTGCGTGTGTCTGTGCGCCCGGCTGGCAGCGCGGGGTGGGCAGGCTGAGTGCGTCCGTACGACGTGCGTCCCAGGCGTGTGCGTGTGTCTGTGCGCCCGGCTGGCAGCACGGGGTGGGCAGGCTGAGTGCGTCCGTACGACGTGCGTCCCAGGCGTGTGCGTGTGTCTGTGCGCCCGGCTGGCAGTGCGGGGTGGGCAGGCTGAGTGTGTCCATATGACGTGCGTCCCAGGCGTGTGCGTGTGTCTGTGCGCCCGGCTGGCACCGCCCAGGACACAGCAGCCCGGGGTGGGGGTGGGGGTGGGCAGGCTGAGTGCATCCGTATGACGTGCGTCCCAGGCGTGTGCGTGTGTCTGTGCGCCCGGCTGGCAGTGCGGGGTGGGCAGGCTGAGTGTGTCCGTACGACGTGCGTCCCAGGGCCTGGCAGCGCGTGTGTCTGTGCGTCCGGCTGGCAGTGCGGGGTGGGCAGGCTGAGTGCGTCCGTACGACGTGCGTCCCAGGCGTGTGCGTGTGTCTGTGCGCCCGGCTGGCACCGCCCAGGACACAGCAGCCCGGGGTTGGGGTGGGGGTGGGCAGGCTGAGTGCGTCCGTACGACATGCGTCCCAGGCGTGTGCGTGTGCTGCAGCAGGCTGGAAGGGGCTGGCTGGAGAGCCCACTCGTGGCCTTTGGGCCGTGGCGGGGACCTGGCACCGGTGTCTCTTCCTTCGGGATGTGTGGCCACGCCAGTTCCGCTCCAGGACGGGCTCTCCGGAGGGGGCTGGCCCAGGACAGCTCATCCCCTAGGATCCCAGCCTGTTGGTCTTTGAGCTGCTGCCTGGTTCTTAGAGCTGCCTCTCCCCCCAGGGCTGCTTCCTCGCCATGACGGTGCCCTGGTACCAGAGCCTCATCAAGGTGCTGCTGAGCCGCTTCCCACAGAGCTGCCGCCACTTCCACAACGGCGAAACTGGCACCCAGTATCTGGTAAGGCCCCGGCCCTGCCGCCCCCCCCCGCATTCACTGCCCCCCAGGGCGATGGGGCCCCCCCTGCATTCACTGCCCCCCAGGGCGATGGGGCCCCCCCTGCATTCACTGCCCCCCAGGGCGATGGGGACCCCCCCGCATTCACTGCCCCCCAGGGCGATGGGGCCCCCCCCGAGCATTCATAGAATCATAGAATAATAGGACTGGAAGGGACCTCAAGAGGTCATCGAGTCCAGCCCCCCGCCCTCAAGGCAGGACCAAGCTCCGTCTACACCATCCCTGACAGATGTCTATCTAACCTGTTCTTAAATATCTCCAGACAGGGAGATTCCACCACCTCCCTTGGCAATTTATTCCAATATTTGACCACCCTGGGTGATGGAGACCCCCCGAGCATTCACTGCCCCCCAGGGCGATGGGGACCCCCCCGAACATTCACTGCCCCCCCAGCGTGATGGGGACCCCCCTGCGCATTCACTGCCCCCCCCAGCGCGATGGGGACCCCCCCCCGAGCATTCACTGCCCCCCCAGCGCGATGGGGACCCCCCTGCACATTTACTCCCCCCGCCCCCAGCGTGGTGGGGACCCGATGGCCTGTTGTGCCCTCTGCAGGTCGTGCTCAATCAGAAGTTCACAGACTGTTTTGTTCTCGTGTTCCTGGATTCCCACTCGGGGAAGACGGTAAGAGCTGCTCCCGGGGGGCCGGGACTGGCCTGGGGGTGCGCCCGGGAATCCCCATTTGCCGGCAGGCGGGGCTCTGTCCCGGGAAGAGGGGCGGCGCTGGCGGCCCCAGTCCCTTTCCCACTGCGCCCTCCCAGAGCGGCTGGCTGGCGCACGCCTCGCACTAGCCCCAGGCGCTCGAGGGCCTGCTGGTGCCCTGCCCCTCAGCTGGGGGGGGCCTTAGCCCAGCCAGAACCCCCCACACTTGTTTCTCTGGGGGCCTGTCCCCCTGCCCAGCAGTGTCTGGCCTGCGAGGGCGGAGCTCTCCCTGGCCAGCGGGGAAGCGGCTCTGAGCTGCTGGTTCTTCCCTGCAGAGCCTGACGGTGGTTTTCCGGGAGCCCTTCCCTGTGCAGCCGCAGAACAGCGAGAGCCCCCTGCCCCAGCTCGTGTCCACCTACCATCACCTGGAGTCTGTCATCAACACGGCCTGCTTCAGCCTCTGGACGGGACTGCTCTAGCCCGGCCCGGCCCCTTCCCGCCCGACCCGCCGCTGCAGCCCGGCCCGGCCCGGCCCCTTCCCGCCGGACCCGCCGCTGCAGCCCGGCCCGGCCCCTTCCCGCCGGACCCGCCGCTGCAGCCCGGCCCGGCCCGGCCCCTTCCCGCCGGACCCGCCGCTGCAGCCCGGCCCGGCCCCTTCCCGCCGGACCCGCCGCTGCAGCCCGGCCCGGCCCGGCCCCTTCCCGCCGGACCCGCCGCTGCAGCCCGGCCCGGCCCCTTCCCGCTGCTGCAGCCTGGCCCGGCCCAGCCCCTTCCCGCCGGACCCGCCGCTGCAGCCCGGCCCGGCCCGGCCCCTTCCCGCTGGACCCGCCGCTGCAGCCCGGCCCGGCCCCTTCCCGCCGGACCCGCCGCTGCAGCCCGGCCCGGCCCGGCCCCTTCCCGCCGGACCCGCCGCTGCAGCCCGACCCCTTCCCGCCGGACCCGCCGCTGCAGCCTGGCTCAGCTCCAGCAGCCCCCGAGCGCTGCCGGCAGCCCGGGGGATGAGACATTAGCAATGGCCTGGGCCGGGCAGCCTCGGCATCCCAAAAGTGCAGAGCAGGGGTCCTGCCCCTCACGGACACTGGATGTGACTGAGGGAGACCCCGGCAACGCTGCTGCACCTGCCATGGCTGGTCCCCGGGCCCGGGCACTGGGGGCGGGGGGGAACGTACTGAAAGGTGGCGCTGTCAAATAAACGGCCCCACCCCCACTGCCTGCTCTCAGCCTGGCACCGAAGAGGGCAGGGGCCTGCCAGCCTCGCCCCGGGGCCCAGCACCCCCACCCCCACTGCCTGCTGCTGGGCTGGGCTCGGGAGGACACGGGTCCCATGGCAGAGTCCCACCCACTGGGTTCCCTTTGCCCCAGTAGCCTTTGGGCCCCTTGGCCCGCCACCCGGGAGGCCTTGCCCCCTCGCTGAAGCACTGCTGCCTTGGCACTGCTGCGGCTCACCCCCTGGGCCGCTGGGCGGGCAGCTCGTAGCTGGGGGCGATGGGCCCGTGGCCTGGGCTTAGCACTCCAGCCCCCTGGGCCAGCCCAGCCCTGGTCTTCCTACCCCCCCCCCCAAGTCTGTGTGGGCCGAGGAGCCTAGGCTGGCACGCTGGAGCACCCTCCTGTGCAGCGGGCACCGGGGGGTAACTGCCCTCCAGCAGCCTGGGGGAGGGGCCAGAGCCCCTGGCAGCTGCTGCCCTGCCCCATTGTGGGCCGGAGTCCGCCAGTGCTTGGGGCCGTGCTTTTTATTAAAGAGCTTTCGGGGTGGGGGGGGAGTTTTCCTGGCCGAGGCCCCGCCGGGCTAGCGCTCGCTCTCCCGCAGGCCTCTGCTCTCCCAGTAGGTGCGCAGCCAGCCCAGGCCTTCCAGCGTGTCTCCTGCAACGAGAGCCAGAGCGGCCTTAGGGTGCGGCCCCTGCCCAGCCGCAGGGAGCATCAGCGCAGGCCCTGCTCCCTCCTCACAGGCCAGGCCCGCCCCTCCCAGCCTAGGGGGGAGGGTGCCGCCCCTGCTGGTACGGAGCTTGGGGAGGGGGGCCTGACCCCCTCCACTCCAGTCTGTGCCAGTCTCCCCCCACCGCCTGCCCGGCTCCCCTGTGGGCCTCCCCCCACCCCAGCCCAGCTCACCTTGCGGGGCGTATTCACACCCCACGTAGCCCTGGTAGCCGAGCGACTCCAGCAGCTCGAAGAGGTAGGGGAAGTTCAGCTCCCCTGGGCTGTCGGGCTCGTGCCGCCCTGGCACCTGTGCGATCTGGATGTGACCTGGGGGGAGAACCAGCATCTCGTCAGAGCGGGGGCTTCAGCCAGCCATGTGTGCAGCCATCTCTTCCCCGCCGGCCAGGCACGCCACTCCCGCCCGGCCCCACGGAGCGCCCCGCCCGGCCCCACGGAGCGCCCCGCCCGGCGCCCGGCGCCCGGCCCCACAGAGCGCCCCGCCCCACGGAGCGCCCCGCCTGGCGCCCGGCCCCACGGAGCGCCCCGCCCAGCGCCCGGCCCCACGGAGCCGGCTCACCGATGAGCGGGAAGTAGGTCTCCAGGTTCTGCGTCAGGTTCCCGTCCATGATCTGGCAGTGGAACACGTCCTGTGGGCACCAGGCTCAGGTCAGTGCCTGAGGCAGGGCTGGCTCCCTGCGTGCCCAGCGCGGGGCCCTGGCTAGCAGCAGCTACGGCCCTAGCGCCAGGGCCACATCGGCCCCGACCCCACCGGAGACCCTGCACTCCCAGCTGCTCCAGGGCTGGGGCCCAAGAGGAGAGGCGGGTCTGCAACCAGGGCCCCCGAACGTGGCCGCTACTCACCAGCTGCAGCCGGAGGTTGGGCCTCCCCACCTTCTCCAGAATGGCCGCCGCTGCAGGGGGGAGAGGCGGGTCAGCGCGGGGCCCAGGGCGAGCGCCCCCCCCCGGCGCAGCAGGGCCCTTACCTTGGGGCAGGGTGGTCAGGAAGTAGCGGGGATCCGTGAGGCGGCTGTTGATCGGCTCCAGCAGTCCCACCATGTCCTCCTGCAAAGCCACATGGAGCTGCTGGGCCCCGCCCCCTCGCACCTGGGCCCCGCCCCCCTGGGTCCTGCTGCTGGGCCCCACCCCCTCGCACCTGGGCCCCGCCCCCCTGGGTCCTGCTGCTGGGCCCCTCTCCCCGGGCCCATCCTTTCTCCAGCTGGGCTTGGGCCTGCACCTCAGAGCAGAGGCCTAGTCACCTGCTGGACCGTGGGGCCCAGCCCCCCCGGGCGCAGGACGGCCCCATGGCAGCCCCTCCTACCTGGGCCAGGACGGCGGCAGCATGTGTGAGGTTCTCAATGAAGGTGGCTTCCATCTCCACAGCCGCTGCTTCCCGCTCGGCGCCCGCCGGGACCCGCCCGGCCATGAGGTGGATCCTGCAGAGAGAGCCGGGGGGCTGACTGCGGCTGGGAGACGCAGCCAGCTGGGGGCAGACCCCTAGGACGAGGCAAACAGCACCGGGGATCCCGGCATGGGGTGGGGGTGGGAACGGGAACAGCAGCCAAAGCACAGTGAGCCCTTCCGCTTCTGGCACCCCCCCCCCCTGCGCTATCCTGCCCTGCAGCCGCCCCCCTCGCGGTACCCCACCCTGCAGCCTCCCCCTCCCATGCCCCCGCTACTCCGCCCTGCAGCCTCCCCCTCCCATCCCCCCGCTACCCCGCCCTGCAGCCTCCCCCTCCCATCCCCCCCCCCCCGCTACCCCACCCTGCAGCCTCCCCCTCCCATCGCCCCGCTACTCCGCCCTGCAGCCTCCCCCTCCCGTCCCCCCGCTACCCCGCCCTGCAGCCTCCCCCTCCCATCCCCCCGCTACCCCGCCCTGCAGCCTCCCCCCCCCCTCCCATCCCCCCGCTACCCCGCCCTGCAGCCTCCCCCTCCCATCCCGCACACTACCCCGCCCTGCAGCCTCCCTCCCCCCCACGCTCCCCCCACCCCGCCCTGCAGCCTCCCCCTCCCATCCCCCTCCCATCCCCCACACTATCCCGCCCTGCAGTCTCCCTCCCCCGCTATCCCGTCCTGCAGCCTCCCTTCCCCCCTCTCGTACCGCCGCACCCCTCTTCCATCGTCCCGCACCGCAGCACCCCTCTTCCATCGTCCCGCACCGCCGCACCCCTCTTCCATCGTCCCGCACCGCAGCACCCCTCTTCCCGCCGTCCCGCACCGCCGCACCCCTCTTCCGCCATCCCGCACCGCCGCACCCCTCTTCCATCGTCCCGCACCGCCGCACCCCTCTTCCCGCCGTCCCGCACCGCAGCACCCCTCTTCCCGCCGTCCCACAGCGCAGAGCCGTCAGCCAGAGCTGGGGGGAGCTGTGCACCGAGCTCTGCCCTGGTGCTGTATTGGAACAAGGGGCAAGAGAGAACTTTCCTAGGTAGGCCAAGCCCCCCCCCACTCCTAGCGTTTCCCCCGCCCTCGCTGTGGGGCCGGCCCCAGGACAAGGCTCAGTGCTTTCCCCTGTGCTCCTCCAACCCAGCCAGCCCTGAGCCTCTGCCTGGGTCCAGGCGGGCGTGGCCACGTCGGCTCCCACTGCCCTGGGGTAGTCTCAGTCTGAAACCCAGCCCCTCCTGGGAGCCAGGCTGCGAGGCTGGGCCCTGCCCCCTTCCTCAGCCCCCTCTAGCCCTGCCCCAAGTCATCCCCGTCCTGCTGGAGTCGCAGGGCCCAGCGGTACAATCCCCACCTGCTCCTAGGCACCAGGCACCCCTGGCCACAGCTGGCTGCAAGCCACGTGAGCGGCTGCCTCCCAGGGCCACGGAGGCCCCGAGCGCTCTGCCAGCGCAGGGTGAGCGGCTGGCCGGGGCGGGCGCTGGCTAGCCCCTCCGGTGCGCAGCAGCCTGCAGCGGGGGAGAGGCAGGCCAAGGGGGAAGGGCTGCAGAGCCCCCGGCCTGAGAGCACCTGCTCCATGGTGCATAAAATGACACCCAGGGCCTCCCACTCCCTCCCAGCCAGGGCCCGGCTGGTTCCTACCTCGGGCACCCCAGGGCCTTCGCGTACTTGACAGCCAGGGCCAGGCCCTCCCGGAACTCGGCCTGGCGCCCGGGCACCGCACCAAGGCCCAGCTCCCCTCTGTCCTGGTCCCCTAGGGAGAGAGCAACCGCGACGGGGTGAGAGGCAGGAGGGACCCGCTGGGACGGGGCTCCGCTCCCCCTGTGCCCCAGAGCCTGGGGGGCCTGCCCGGTTCAACACGCGCGGTGGGGGCAGGGCTGGGGGCGGGCACCACCTCTGCCCTGCAGCAGCTGGCACTCCTGCGCCCGCGGATCAGGGTGCTTGTGGGGAGGGGCCTGAGGCCAGAACTGGCCCCTCAACTGGCGGATCAGGGCCCTGGGATGGAAGCTGGGGGGGGGGGCGGGCGGATCAGGGCCCCAGAGAGATCGGGGGGTGGGACCTGGGGAGGGGGCCCGGGGAGAGGGGCTTGGGGGCGATCGGGGGGGGTGGTCAGGGAGGCTCGGGGTGATCGGGGGTCCCGGGGGGAGGGGCTTGGGGGCGATTGGGGGGAGGGCTGGGGGGGGCTCGGGGCGATGGGGGGGCCCTGGGGAAGGGGCCTGGGGGGGCTCGGGGCGATTGGGGGGACCCGGGGGAGGGGCTTGGGGGCGATTGGGGGGAGGGCTCGAGGCGATTGAGGGAGGGGCCGGGGGGGCGATCGGGGGGGCCCGGGGGGAGGGGCCGGGGGGGCTCGGGGCGATCGGGGGGGCCCGGGGCGATCGGGGGGGGGGGGGCCCGGGGGGGGGGGTCGGGGGCTCGGGGGGGCCCGGGGGGAAGGGCCGGGGGGGCTCGGGGCGATCGGGGGGCCCGGGGGGCGATCGGGGAGGTCCGGGGGGGGTCGGGGGCTCGGGGGGGGCCCGGGGGGAGGGGCGGGGGGCTCGGGGCGATCGGGGGTCCGGGGGGGGGTCGGGGGCTCGGGGGGGGCCCGGGGGGAGGGGCGGGGGGCTCGGGGCGATCGGGGGGCTCGGGGGGGGGGAGGGGCGGGGGGCTCGGGGCGATCGGGGGGCCCGGGGGAGGGGCGGGGGGCTCGGGGCGATCGGGGGGCTCGGGGGGAGGGGGGGGGGGGGAGGGGCAGGGGGCTCGGGGCGATCGGGGGGGCCCGGGGGAGGGGCGGGGGGCTCGGGGCGATCGGGGGGCTCGGGGGGGCGGTACCCGGCGGGGTGTTGATCAGCACCAGGCGCAGCCCGGCCCGGTCCGCAGCCCCGCGCAGCAGGGCCGGGTCCCAGGCGAAGGGCCCGGGCAGCTCGGCCGCGCGGAACCCGGCCCGGGCCGCCGCCTCCAGCCGCTCGGGCAGCGCCAGCCCCGGGAAGAGCCAGGACAGGTTGGCGGCGAAGCGCAGCGGGGCCATGGCGGGTGGGGCGGGGCCGGGAGACGCGGGGGCGGGGCCATGGCGGGCGGGGCGGGGCCATGGCGGGTGGGGCGGGGCCAGGAGACGCGGGGGCGGGGCCATGGCGGGCGGGGCGGGGCCGGGAGACGCGGGGGCGGGGCCATGGCGGGTGGGGCGGGGCCAGGAGACGCGGGGGCGGGGCCATGGCGGGTGGAGCGGGGCGGGGAGACGCGGGGGCGGGGCCATGGCGGGCGGGGCGGGGCCGGGAGACGCGGGGGCGGGGCCATGGCGGGCGGGGGGAGCTAGGGGGGCTGGCTAGCTATGGGGGTGGCAGAGCAGCCCAGGATTTCCAGCTGCACCGCGGGTGGGGTGGGGGGGCAGCTGCTGCCTGGCCCCCGGGTGCCCATGGGGGGTGGAGAGGCCTGACGCCCCCCCCAGCCGTCGCCCTGCGGCCGGGGGCAGCTCCCGTGCTGAGCTGGGGAGGCTGCAGGGGGCGCTGCGGCGCCTGACGCCTTGGGGCAGACTCCTCTGAGCATGGCCCAGGCCCATGGGTCTGGGACCCCCCCGTCCGTTCCCCGTCAGAGCCCAGCGCTGCCCCGGGGCCCCCAGCGCACCAAGGGCCCTGAGCATGGCCCCCCCCAGTCACGCAGGGATGAATGGGGGGGCAGAGGGGAGGGAGGGGACCAGCCCCCTCAGTGCCAAGGCATCCCCAGCCCCAGGCTTTCAGGCGTTGGCCCTGTCACGGCGCGTCGAGGGGTCCCCCACCCTGCACCCCATCCGCAGCCGGACGGGGGGGCAGAAGGATCCCAGGGACACGGGCTCCATGTTTCCTCTTGGGGAGACGGGTCCTGACCCCCCCCCGTCTAGCCCAGACTGACTCGTCCCCCAGCCCCGCCAGCCCTCGTCACCCATCGGGGCAGGAGGTATCTCCTGGATCAGGGCCCAGTGCACTTCTGCAGCGTCGGACCCAGGCCCCATGCAGCGAGTGCTGCAGTGCCCAAGGGAAACTGAGGCACACGCACAGCGTGAATGTAACAACCAAGTGACCAGAGGGCTACAAAGGTGGTCACGCCCCCCCCACACACACACACACACACACACACGTTGCCGGCTCGCGCGGCCCAGCCTGCTGAGCGCCCTCGAGGACTGACGCAGCCCTCCCAGCACAGGCGGGAGGCAGCAGATGGCGACTAGCCGGGCAGCTGGGCAGCGAGGCGCCCGCGTGGAGAGGAAGAGCAGCCAGCAGAGCAAGCCGGGTGCCGCCCCCCCAGGTGGGCAGTGACCTCCCCCGAGGCACCGCTAGGTGCCCAGGGACCAAGGACACCCCCGGGGGCAGCAGACAGGAGATGTGGGTTGCAGGCTCTGCCCCACCCCCTCCAGCACTGGTGTCCCAGTCAGCTTGCTGAGTAGGCATCTGGCCTGTGGCACGGCCCCTCATTCGTGCCAGGTGGCATCCCCCACCCTGACCGGGCTGGCCTGTGGGGGGGGCGTTGCCGCTCTGAGGCCGTGTCGCTGCTGGGAACACACAGAGCAGTGTCTGCACCAGGCTTGTGCAGCGTGGCTGGGACAGGACGGGTCGGATCTGGGCACCGCTGAGGGCGTCTGCTCAGGGCCAATTGCTCAAGCCAGGGCTCCCTACAGCCCCAGACCGGGGACCTTCCCAACAGGCCACACACCAGCCACACTGAGCGCGCCAGCTGCCGATCCGGCCAGCAGGAACCTCACGAGCAAAACCCCCCAGACATCCCAGCTCCCCCTGTGCCCCAGTCAGCCCCGGGCCTATCACAGGTGAGGGACTTTAGAACCAAGGGGCTACAGAACCTACCCCAAAAGACTTATGTGCCCCCTCCCCCAAACCAGCATCTTCCTGGCCAGGGCAGGTCCTCCCAGTCCCAAAAGCCCAGCCACAGAGCCCCGGTCAATTGACACGCTGGATCTCACCCACAAGATCTCGCTGGGCCAATCCTTTAGCATCTAAAAACTAAAGGTTGCTGAAGAACGGCGCGAGCGTGAGGTTGTTAAGGAGAATGCGTCACATGCATCGAATTCCCGGGTCTCGCTACAGGCTCTAGCAGAGACATACAAACTGCTCCAGTAAAAGTCTCTGGTTCCAGCCTAGTCAGGATGGGGCCATGGTGCTGGCTGGCTCGTTGGGCTGCACAAGGCTGCATCTGGGCTCAGGAGCTGAACTGAAGCCAAGGTGGAGGGTGCCACATGGCACTTATGTGCCCCCCAACCAGCAGCTTCCTGGCCAGGGCAGGTCAATGGTCGAGTGACCCATCTCCGTTTCACAGTCGTTATGCCCTGGCTGGTTTGCAGGGATCCCGATTTCCAGACGCTCCTCAGGTGTCTCTGGCCCGTCGAGATCTATTGTCCCTGGAGCCTCGCTAATTAGCACAGACACTGAACGAACATTCCTGGCCCAGTGCTCTGCCTCAGCGCGCGAAGTGGCCAGCATCCCACAAAGGCCACGCCTATCCCGCCACACACGCACACGCATAGCACACACAGACCCACTAGAACACAAGCTCTCATGTGACACCACCCATGGGGGCAAGGATAGCTCAGTGGTTTGAGCATTGGCCTCCTAAACCCAGGGTTGAGAGTTCAATCCTTGTGGAGGTCATTTATTTCTCAGGGATGGTGTAGACGGAGCTTGATCCTGCCTTGAGGGCAGGGGGCTGGACTCGATGACCTCTCGAGGTCCCTTCCAGTCCTATGATTCTATGATTCTATGGCCCCCTGTGCACAGCGGATTGGAGGGGACACACACACACACGTGTGCGCGCGCGGGGCAGTGATCAGTAGACGCCCATAACGTGGCAGTGGCCAAGTGAGGTGTGCGCACAACGCGGACGGTCACTTGCTGCTGTGTGTCCTGCTCCGCTGCACGGAGCATCCCTGTGTCTGATGGGCGGCGCGCTGGCTCCGTGCTGCTGGGAACAGGCCGCTAGCCCAGTGCGCCCCAAGTGTGTGTCAGCGCGTGGGGAGGCCCCGCCCCGGCACCCCCATCCGCAGCCAGACGGGACTCAGCTGCCAGGGGGACCGGCAGGGCCACGGCTTCACAGGGCCCCAACGTAGCAGACGTGTGGTTACAGGAGCAGCCAGTGATCCCCCAGCCAGAAACACTAAACTCTCACCCCAGCTCCTGGTCCCAGCCCCACCTCCTTTGCTCAGATTCCCAGGCAAAGTGTCACCTGCCTGAATCCTCCGCCTAGCTCAGGGCCCAGGGCAGCCTGGGCCATCCCCCCGCGGGGCTCCCATCCCCCGCGGGGCACTGCCCCCGCCCAGAGCAGCACAGGGCAGTAGCAATCACAGCCAGCGTAACGCCGCGCCCCGTGACTGCAGCACCAGTGACACCCCACCCACAGGCGTGCCCGCAGCCCCGCTGCCTCACAGGGCCCAGGCCACAGCAGAGGCATTGCCCTGCGGACGGGCAGGCGGCCGTGGCCACGAGGGGCTGAGTCTGGCCGGCCTGGGGATACGTGCCACGTTGTGCGGCGCCTTCACCCAGCAAGCAATGGGACCCCGCCTCATTCGTCTTCATGCCAGCTGGGCACCTCAGGAGCAGCTGTGTATGGACGGCGTCCCAAAGGCTGCGGGGCCCAGCCTACTGCGGGATGTGCAACAGACAGCAGAATGGGAAAAGCTGAAGTACTCAATGCTTTCTTTGCCTCTGTATTCACGGACAAGGTCGGCTCCTGGACCAATGCGCTAAGTGACACAAGATGGGATGAAGATGGACAGCCCGTGGTGGGTAAAGAACAGGTTAGGAACTATTTAGAAAAGCTAAACATACACAAATCCATGGGTCCGGACTTAGTGCATCCGAGGGTACTGAGGGAGTTGGCAAATGTCATTGAGGAGCCTTTGGCTGTTATCTTTGAAAAGTCGTGGAGATCGGGAGAAATCCCGGATGACTGGAAAAAGGCAAATGTAGTGCCCAGCTTTAAAAAAGGGAGGAAGGATGATCCTGGGAACTATAGGCCGGTCAGTCTTACCTCGGTTCCTGGAAAAATCATGGAAGGGATCCTTAAGGAATCCATTTTGAGACACTTGGATGAGAGGAAAGTGATCAGGAATAGTCAGCATGGATTCACAAAGGGCAAGTCGTGCCTGACCAATCTGATTAGCTTCTATGATGAGGTAACTGGCTCGGTGGACATGGGAAAGTCTGTGGATGTGATAGACCTTGACTTTAGCAAGGCTTTTGATACGGTCTCCCACAATATTCTTGCCAGCAAGTTAAGGGATTGTGGATTGGATAATGGACGGTAAGATGGATAGAAAGATGGCTAGAAGGCCGGGCCCAGCGGGTAGTGATCAACGGTTCGGTCTGGCTGGCGGTCGGTTTCTAGCGGAGTGCCCCAAAGTTCGGTTCTAGGACCGGTTTTGTTCAATATCTTTATTAATGACCTGGCTGAGGGGATGGATTGCACCCGCAGCAAGTTTGCAGGTGACACTAAGCTGGGGGGAGAGGTAGATACGCTGGAGGGCAGAGATAGGGTCCAGAGTGACTTAGACAAATTGGAGGATTGGGCCACAAGAAATCTGATGAGGTTCAACAAGGACAAGTGTAGAGTCCTGCACTTGGGACGGAAGAATCCCAAGCATTGTAACAGGCTGGGGACCAACCGGCTAAGTAGCAGTTCAGCAGAAAAGGACCTGGGGTTACAGTGGATGAGAAGCTAGATATGAGTCAACAGTGTGCCCTTGTAGCCAAGAAGGCTAATGGCATATTAGGTTGCATTAAGAGGAGCATTGCCAGCAGATCCAGAGATGTGATTATTCCCCTTTATTCGGCATTGGTGAGGCCACATCTGGAGTATTGTGTCCAGTTCTGGGCCCCCCACTACAAAAAGGATGTGGACCCATTGGAGAGGGTCCAGCGAAGGGCAACCAAAATGATTAGGGGGCTGGAGCACATGACCTATGAGGAGAGGCTGAGGGACTTGGGTCTGTTTAGTCTGCAGAAGCGAAGAGTGAGGGGGGATTTGAGAGCAGCCTTCAACTTCCTGAAGGGAGGTTCCACAGAGGCTGGCGAGAGGCTGTTCTCAGTAGTGACAGATGCAGAACAAGGAGCAATGGGCTCAAGATGTGGTGGGAGAGGTCCAGGTTGGATATTAGGACAAACTATTTCCCTAGGAGGGTGGGGAAGCGCTGGGCTGGGTTCCCCAGGGAAGCAGTGGAGTCTCCATCCCTAGAGGTGTTTAAGTCTCGGCTTGACAAAGCCCTGGCCGGGTTGATTGAGTTGGGATTGGTCCTGCCTAGAGCAGGGGGCTGGACTTGATGCCTCCTGAGGTCTCTTCCAGCTCCATGGTTCTGTGATTCTATGACTGTTCCATGGGGCAGGGTGCACTGGGATCCCTTCAGCAACCTCACTCACACCCTTTTCTTCCTTGCCAACAAACCCTTCCTTTGGGTGTCTGAGGGGATGTGGGGGAGGGGCTATAACCTCTCCCCTGTGTAAGGGGGGCAGGGGGGCACAGGGAGCACTGGGGTGTCTGGGGGAGGTGGGGGATGGGTTATAACCTCTCCCCTGTGTAAGGGGGGGCTGGGGGCACAGGGAGCACTGGGGTGTGTGAGGGGAGGTGGGGGATGGGTTCTAACCTCTCCCCTGTGTAAGGGGGGCTGGGGGGCACAGGGAGCACTGGGGTGTGTGAGGGGAGGTGGGGGATGGGTTCTAACCTCTCCCCTGTGTAAAGGGGGGCTGGGGGGCACAGGGAGCACTGGGGTGTCTGAGGGGAGGTGGGGGATGGGTTATAACCTCTCCCCTGTGTGGGGGGGACCGGGGGGGCACAGGGAGCACTGGGGTGTGTGAGGGGAGGTGGGGGATGGGTTATAACCTCTCCCCTGTGTGGGGGGGGCTGGGGGGGGCACAGGGAGCACTGGGGTGTCTGAGGGGAGGTGGGGGATGGGTTATAACCTCTCCCCTGTGTGAGGGGGGCTGGGGGGAACAGGGAGCACTGGGGTGTCTGAGGGGAGGTGGGGGATGGGTTATAACCTCTCCCCTGTGTGGGGGGGACCGGGGGGGCACAGGGAGCACTGGGGTGTGTGAGGGGAGGTGGGGGATGGGTTATAACCTCTCCCCTGTGTAACGGGTCTGGGGGGGCACAGGGAACACTGGGGTGTCTGAGGGGAGGTGGGGGATGGGTTATAACCTCTCCCCTGTGTAAGGGGGGCTGGGGGGCACAGGGAGCACTGGGGTGTGTGAGGGGAGGTGGGGGATGGGTTATAACCTCTCCCCTGTGTGAGGGAGGCTGGGGGGGCACAGGGAGCACTGGGGTGTGTGAGGGGAGGTGGGGGATGGGTTCTAACCTCTCCCCTGTATGAGGGGGGCTGGGGGGCACAGGGAGCACTGGGGTGTGTGAGGGGAGGTGGGGGATGGGTTCTAACCTCTCCCCTGTGTGAGGGGGGCTGGGGGCACAGGGAGCACTGGGGTGTGTGAGGGGAGGTGGGGGATGGGTTATAACCTCTCCCCTGTGTGAGGGGGGCTGGGGGGCACAGGGAGCACTGGGGTGTCTGAGGGGAGGTGGGGGATGGGTTATAACCTCTCCCCTGTGTGAGGGAGGCTGGGGGGGCACAGGGAACACTGGGGTGTGTGAGGGGAGGTGGGGGATGGGTTATAACCTCTCCCCTGTGTGTGGGGGCTGGGGGGCACAGGGAACACTGGGGTGTCTGAGGGGAGGTGGGGGATGGGTTATAACCTCTCCCCTGTGTGAGGGGGGCTGGGGGGCACAGGGAACACTGGGGTGTCTGAGGGGAGGTGGGGGATGGGTTCTAACCTCTCCCCTGTGTGAGGGGGGCTGGGGGCACAGGGAGCACTGGGGTGTCTGAGGGGAGGTGGGGGATGGGTTATAACCTCTCCCCTGTGTGGGGGGGATTGGGGGGCACAGAGAGCACTGGGGTGTCTGAGGGGAGGTGGGGGATGGGTTAGAACCTCTCCCCTGTGTGTGGGGGGATTAGGGGGGCACAGAGAGCGCTGGGGTGTGTGAGGGGAGGTGGGGGATGGGTTATAACCTCTCCCCTGTGTGGGGGGGATTGGGGGGGCACAGGGAGCACTGGGGTGTGTGAGGGGAGGTGGGGGATGGGTTATAACCTCTCCCCTGTGTGGGGGGGATTGGGGGGCACAGGGAGCACTGGGGTGTGTGAGGGGAGGTGGGGGATGGGTTAGAACCTCTCCCCTGTGTGGGGGGGACTGGGAGGCACAGGGAGCACTGGGTGTCTGAGGGGAGGTGGGGGGTGGGTTAGAACCTCTCCCCTGTGTGGGGGGGACTGGGGGGCACAGGGAGCACTGGGGTGTGTGAGGGGAGGTGGGGGATGGGTTAGAACCTCTCCCCTGTGTAAGGGGGGCTGGGGGGGCACAGGGAGCACTGGGGTGTGTGAGGGGAGGTGGGGGATGGGTTAGAACCTCTCCCCTGTGTGAGGGGGGCTGGGGGGGCACAGGGAGCACTGGGGTGTCTGAGGGGAGGTGGGGGATGGGTTATAACCTCTCCCCTGTGTGGGGGGGACTGGGGGGCACAGGGAGCACTGGGTGTCTGAGGGGAGGTGGGGGGTGGGTTAGAACCTCTCCCCTGTGTGGGGGGGGCTGGGGGGGCACAGGGAGCGCTGGGTGTCTGAGGGGATTTGCTGGACAGGACGGCAGCTGAGGTGCTCGGTGGGGCTGGGCTGGTGCCGTATGGGGGGCCCCCAGGCTGGGCTGCAAGGAGCCCTGGTTCTCAGCAATTCGTCTGGACCGGACACTCTGCGGTGCTGGGCTGGGCTGGGCCTTTCCTGGGGCTGGGTGCAGCTGGCGCTCACTGTGGGCCCCTGCACATTGGCCCTGCCCGGTGGCTGCCGGCGGCCCTGGCAGATGGTTCCAGCACCCGGCCTGGGCCTGGCTCTGCGGGGTGGAGAGCTGGTGCCAGATCGCTTGTCCCTGGCTCCCTGCCTGCACGGAGGCGACGGATTTGTGAGCCCCACGCTCACCTGCAGCCCTTGCCTGAGCACGGCCCGGCTCCGTGGGACGGCTCCCTGTGCAGGGTGTCACGTTACTGGATTGTGAGGGGTGCAGCCGGGTCACTGCTGCACCCGTGGGGGGTGTTCACCCCAAAAGGGGCCATGAGAGGTGTCCAACAACAGCTACTGTCGTCTGACTCTGTCTGCTCTTCGTGTGTCTGTGCGCGGAGCTAGGGGTCTGGACGCGCTATGCAGCCTGGCCGTCTCTCTGCATGTGCTTAGCGATGGGCTCACCCTGTGGCCATGCTAAGTAGCAAGGTTGCAGGGACAATGGGGCCCCTAAGTACCCAAGACCCACCTAGGAAGGAATCTAGGTGCCTGGTCAGAGACCACGTGACTCTCTCCAGCTTGGAAGAGCCCAGGAAGGAGGGATAAATAGTCCATGTGGTCGACGCCATGTTGGACTCAGATCTGCTCCTGACCCCAGATGCGGCCTCGCAGTGAATCACGAGCCGGGAAGAACTGTGGACCCGTCCTGGCATAGGATGTGCAACAAGGACTTTTAAACCAGCAGCTGTAACATCTCTGCTAGAGCCTGCAGCGAGAACTGGGAGATTCGGTGCATGTAACGTACTGTACTTTAATAACCTCACTCTCAGGCTTTTCTTTCTTGTAATAATAAACCTTTAGATGTTAGATGCTAAAGGATTGGCCCAGCGTGATTTGTGGGTAAGGTCCAGAGGGTAAATTGACCAGGGATCTGTGGCTGGTTTCTTGGAACCGGACAGGACTTGTTCGGGGAAGGTGGGATTGGGTGCTAAGACCCCTCACCTGTGTATGGGTGTGACGGACCGGGCCGTGTCTGGGCACAGCTGAGGGCGTCCGCTCAGGGCGAATTGCTCGAATCCGGGGCTCCTTACAGCCCCGACTGGCGACCTCTCCAAACAGGCCACAAACCAGTCCCACAGAGCGCTTCAGCTGCCTGCCTGAAGCCTCCCGAGCAAAACCCCTCCGACATCCCAGCAATATCCGTGCCCCAGATGGCCCCGGGCCTCATACACAGGTGGGGGGTCCTAGCACCCAATCCCACCTACCCCGAACAAGTCCTGTCCGGTTCCAAGAAACCAGCCACAGATCCCTGGTCAATTTACCCTCTGGACCTTACCACAAATCACGCTGGGCCAATCCTTTAGAATCTATATCTAAAGGTTTATATTACAGGAAAGAAAAGCATGAGAATGAGGTTATTAAAGTACAGTACGTTACATGCACCGAATCTCCCAGTCCTCGATGCAGGCTCTAGCAGAGATGTTGCAGCTGCTGGTTTAAAAGTTCTTATTGCACATCCTAAGATCAGGATGGGTTCACAGGTCTTCCGGGCTCTTCAATCCCTGCAGTGCTGCCTCTGGGATGAAGTGCTGAGCTGAGAACAAAATGGCATCGACCACATGGCCTCTTTATACCTCCTTCCTGGCCTCTTCTTGTATGCAGCAAGAGCGTTCCAGTGCCCGTGCCGGGTGCCAGCTCTGTGTGTGCCAGGGACCGTTCCAGTGCCCGTGCCGGGTGCCAGCTCTGTGTGCCAGGGACCGTTCCAGTGCCCGTGCCGGGTGCCAGCTCTGTGTGTGCCAGGGACCGTTCCAGTGCCCGTGCCGGGTGCCGGCTCTGTGTGCGCCAGGGACCGTTCCAGTGCCCGTGCCGGGTGCCGGCTCTGTGTGCGCCAGGGACCGTTCCAGTGCCCGTGCCGGGTGCCGGCTCCGTGTGCGCCAGGGACCGTTCCAGTGCCCGTGGCGGGTGCCGGCTCTGTGTGCGCCAGGGACCGTGCCTGTGCCCGTGCCGGGTGCCGGCTCCGTGTGCGCCAGGGACCGTTCCCGTGCCCGTGCCGGGTGTCAGCTCTGTGTGCCAGGGACCATTCCAGTACCCGTGCCGGGTGCCAGCTCTGTGTGTGCCAGGGACCGTTCCAGTGCCCGTGCCGGGTGCCGGCTCTGTGCACCAGGGACCGTTCCAGTGCCCGTGCCGGGTGCCGGCTCCGTGTGCGCCAGGGACCGTTCCAGTGCCTGTGCCGGGTGCCGGCTCCGTGTGCGCCAGGGACCGTTCCAGTGCCCGTGCCGGGTGCCGGCTCCGTGTGCGCCAGGGACCGTTCCAGTGCCCGTGCCGGGTGCCGGCTCCGTGTGTGCCAGGGACCGTTCCAGTGCCCGTGGCGGGTGCCGGCTCCGTGTGCGTCAGGGACCGTTCCAGTGCCCGTGCTGGGTGCCGTCTCTGTGTGCCAGGGACCGTTCCAGTGCCCGTGCCGGGTGCTGTCTCTGTGTGCCAGGGACCGTTCCAGTGCCCGTGCCGGGTGCCGGCTCTGTGTGCCAGGGACCGTTCCAGTGCCCGTGCCGGGTGCCGGCTCCGTGTGCGCCAGGGACCATTCCAGTGCCCGTGCCGGGTGCCGGCTCTGTGTGTGCCAGGGACCGTTCCAGTGCCTGTGCCGGGTGCCAGCTCTGTGTGTGCCAGGGACCGTTCCAGTGCCTGTGCCGGGTGCCAGCTCTGTGTGTGCCAGGGACCGTTCCAGTGCCTGTGCCGGGTGCCAGCTCTGTGTGCGCCAGGGACCATTCCAGTGCCTGTGCTGGGTGCCGGCTCTGTGTGTGCCAGGGACTGTTCCAGTGCCCGTGCCGGGTGCCGGCTCTGTGTGCCAGGGACCGTTCCAGTGCCCATGCCGGGTGCCGGCTCTGTGTGCCAGGGACCGTTCCAGTGCCCGTGCCGGGTGCCGGCTCCGTGTGCGCCAGGGACCGTTCCAGTGCCCGTGGCGGGTGCCGGCTCTGTGTGCGCCAGGGACCGTGCCTGTGCCCGTGCCGGGTGCCGGCTCCGTGTGCGCCAGGGACCGTTCCCGTGCCCGTGCCGGGTGTCAGCTCTGTGTGCCAGGGACCATTCCAGTACCCGTGCCGGGTGCCAGCTCTGTGTGTGCCAGGGACCGTTCCAGTGCCCGTGCCGGGTGCCGGCTCTGTGCGCCAGGGACCGTTCCAGTGCCCGTGCCGGGTGCCGGCTCTGTGTGCGCCAGGGACCGTTCCAGTGCCCGTGCCGGGTGCCGGCTCTGTGCACCAGGGACCGTTCCAGTGCCCGTGCCGGGTGCCAGCTCTGTGCGCCAGGGACCGTTCCAGTGCCCGTGCCGGGTGCCGGCTCCGTGTGCGCCAGGGACCGTTCCAGTGCCCGTGCCGGGTGCCGGCTCCGTGTGTGCCAGGGACCGTTCCAGTGCCCGTGCTGGGTGCCGGCTCCGTGTGCGTCAGGGACCGTTCCAGTGCCCGTGCCGGGTGCCGGCTCTGTGTGCGCCAGGGACCGTTCCAGTGCCCGTGCCGGGTGCCGTCTCCGTGTGCGCCAGGGACCGTTCCAGTGTCCGTGCCGGGTGCCGGCTCTGTGTGCCAGGGACCGTTCCAGTGCCCGTGCTGGGTGCCGGCTCCGTGTGCGCCAGGGACCGTTCCAGTGCCCGTGCCGGGTGCCGGCTCTGTGTGTGCCAGGGACCGTTCCAGTGCCCGTGGCGGGTGCCGGCTCTGTGTGCGCCAGGGACCGTTCCAGTGCCTGTGCCGGGTGCCAGCTCTGTGTGTGCCAGGGACCGTTCCAGTGCCCGTGCCGGGTGCCGGCTCTGTGTGTGCCAGGGACCGTTCCAGTGCCCGTGCCGGGTGCCGGCTCTGTGTGTCAGGGACCGTTCCAGTGCCCGTGCCGGGTGCCGGCTCCGTGTGCGCCAGGGACCGTTCCAGTGCCCGTGCCGGGTGCCGGCTCCGTGTGCGCCAGGGACCGTTCCAGTGCCCGTGCCGGGTGCCGGCTCTGTGTGTGCCAGGGACCGTTCCAGTGCCTGTGCCGGGTGCCAGCTCTGTGTGCGCCAGGGACCGTTCCAGTGCCTGTGCTGGGTGCCGGCTCTGTGTGTGCCAGGGACTGTTCCAGTGCCCGTGCCGGGTGCCGGCTCTGTGTGCCAGGGACCGTTCCAGTGCCCATGCCGGGTGCCGGCTCTGTGTGCCAGGGACCATTCCAGTGCCCGTGCCGGGTGCCGGCTCTGTGTGCCAGGGACCGTTCCAGTGCCCGTGCCGGGTGCCGGCTCTGTGTGCCAGGGACCGTTCCAGTGCCCGTGCCGGGTGCCGGCTCCGTGTGTGCCAGGGACCGTTCCAGTGCCCGTGCCGGGTGCCGGCTCCGTGTGTGCCAGGGACCGTTCCAGTGCCCGTGCTGGGTGCCGGCTCTGTGTGCGCCAGGGACCGTTCCAGTGCCTGTGCCGGGTGCCGGCTCCGTGTGTGCCAGGGACCGTTCCAGTGCCCGTGCCGGAAGCCGGCTCCGTGTGTGCCAGGGACCGTTCCAGTGCCCGTGCTGGGTGCCGGCTCTGTGTGCGCCAGGGACCGTTCCAGTGCCCGTGCCGGGTGCCGGCTCTGTGTGTGCCAGGGACCGTTCCAGTGCCCGTGCTGGGTGCCGGCTCTGTGTGCGCCAGGGACCGTTCCAGTGCCTTTGCCGGGTGCCGGCTCCGTGTGCGCCAGGGACCGTTCCAGTGCCCGTGCCGGGTGCCGGCTCCGTGTGCGCCAGGGACCGTTCCAGTGCCCGTGCCGGGTGCCGGCTCCGTGTGCGCCAGGGACCGTTCCTGTGCCCGTGCCGGGTGCCGGCTCCGTGTGCGCCAGGGACCGTTCCAGTGCCCGTGCCGGGTGCCGGCTCTGTGTGCGCCAGGGACCGTTCCAGTGCCCGTGCCGGGTGCCGGCTCTGTGTGCGCCAGGGACCGTTCCAGTGCCCGTGCCGGGTGCCGGCTCTGTGTGTGCCAGGGACCGTTCCAGTGCCCGTGCCGGGTGCCGGCTCCGTGTGCGCCAGGGACCGTTCCAGTGCCCGTGCTGGGTGCCGGCTCTGTGTGCGCCAGGGACCGTTCCAGTGCCCGTGCCGGGTGCCGGCTCCGTGTGCGCCAGGGACCGTTCCAGTGCCCGTGCCGGGTGCCGGCTCCGTGTGCGCCAGGGACCGTTCCAGTGCCCAGGCGGGGAGCTGACGCTGTTGGGGAGGGAATTGCCCCCTTGCCCGTTCGACGCGGGCGGTTTCTAGCACCTGCCGTTTTGCAGCAGTGTTGCAGCCGCAGGGCAGCCGTGTTCATGGTGCAGGCATCAGCTGTGGGCAAGGGCCAGCTTTGCTGCCTGGGGCCACCCGGCCTGCGCCCAGGGCAGGAGACCAAGGGGCCGGGCAGCAGCAACTCAGTGACCGGGCGCATCAGGCGCTGGTTGCAGGTGGCACCGCTGGCCTGGCCCCCCCCCCCCCCCCCGCGGGCTGGAAATGGTCGGAGCCGCAGGGTTCGTGCCCCTCTGCACTGCTGGGGTGGCTGGGCCGTAAGCCCGGGGGCTGGGAGCCACGGCAGAGCCGTCAGGCCAAGGGAGGAGGGCGGCTCGCAGGGCAGCCAGGTCCTCGGCGCCAGGCCCGGTCCGCTGCCTGGGGGCTGCCAGGCTGAGCGGGGACCAGAGGGCCCAGGCCAGCAGCGGGGCTGTTTTGCAGGCATCGTGGCAGAGCCGAGGTTTTGGGTGGGATTTCGGGGGCTGCCGGGGGCGCTGGCCGAGAGGAGGGGCAGCCCCAGGCCACGCGCTGGAGATGCTGCAGGCAGCGAGCAGGGCACCGTGCCCGGGAGGGGAAGACGCTGCAGAGGGTGGGCTGAGGGGGACCCGGCAAGGCTGCTGTGAGGCGCTGCCGGGATCCCGGTCCCACGCCTGGTGAAGAGCCGCTGGCTGAGCTGGGCCCAGCCGTGCCTACTGGATCGCGCTGCGGGGCCCCCTCCCCACGGGCCCCACGGGGGTCCCCTGCCCTGGCGCGCTGAGCTGCTGGGCTAGTCCCTGCAGCCTGGGGTGCTTGGAGCTGCAGCCCCACAGCGAGGCAGGTGGCCTGGCCTGGAGGAGGCAGCAGGGGCTGCAGCTGGTCGGGGGCAGCTGCTGGCTCTGGGGTGGGGCGCATGGGGCCCTGCCCGCTCTGTGCCCAGCCTTGGCCGCTTGTTCCCAGGCGCCCTGGAGGCCTCCTGCGGGCAGGGGCGCTGTCTGCGAAGGGCTTGGCCATGGCACTGCCCGTGGTGGGAGGGGCCTGTCCCACGGCCCCTGTGGAGCCCAGCACCGCTGCCGTGCAGGCCGTGCTGCTGCGGGGCTGCCTGCGCAGGGTTTGCACGTCCCAGCCGGCGCCGGCGCCTCCCCCTCCCCCTCCCGTGCACACACAACAGGGGGTTGTCACAACAGTTTTGTCAGCGCTGAGCAATTCCCGGCACCCCTATAATCTGGGTGCCAGTCAGCCCCTTAACTGCTACCTCGGCGGGAAGCGATATCCCAGCCAGCCCAGGCCTTTGTCATGCCGCACAAATATTTAAACAGACGCTGTAATCTCGCTGTCAGCAGCTCCCGCCCGCCTGCGTGCTCGCCTGTCGTGCGCTGCACAGCCCGTCCTGTGTGGCACAGCCCGTCGTGCGTTGCACAGCCCGTCGTGCGCTGCACAGCCCGTCGTGTGTGGCACAGCCCGTCGTGCACTGCACAGCCCGTCGTGTGTGGCACAGCCCGTCGTGCGCTGCACAGCCCGTCCTGTGTGGCACAGCCCGTCGTGCGTTGCACAGCCCGTCGTGCGCTGCACAGCCCGTCGTGTGTGGCACAGCCCGTCGTGCACTGCACAGCCCGTCGTGTGTGGCACAGCCCGTCGTGCGCTGCACAGCCCGTCCTGTGTGGCACAGCCCGTCGTGCGTTGCACAGCCCGTCGTGCGCTGCACAGCCCGTCGTGTGTGGCACAGCCCGTCGTGCACTGCACAGCCCGTCGTGTGTGGCACAGCCCGTCGTGCGCTGCACAGCCCGTCCTGTGTGGCACAGCCCGTCGTGCGTTGCACAGCCCGTCGTGCGCTGCACAGCCCGTCCTGTGTGGCACAGCCCGTCGTGCACTGCACAGCCCGTCCTGTGGGGCACAGCCCGTCGTGCGCTGCACAGCCCGTCCTGTGGGGCACAGCCCGTCGTGCGCTGCACAGCCCGTCGTGCGCTGCACAGCCCGTACTGTGTGGCACAGCCCGTCGTGCGTTGCACAGCCCGTCCTGTGTGGCACAGCCCGTCATGTGTGGCACAGCCCGTCGTGCGCTGCACAGCCCGTCCTGTGTGGCACAGCCCGTCGTGCGCTGCACAGCCCGTCGTGTGTGGCACAGCCCGTCGTGCGTTGCACAGCCCGTCCTGTGTGGCACAGCCCGTCGTGCGTTGCACAGCCCGTCCTGTGTGGCACAGCCCGTCGTGCGTTGCACAGCCCGTCCTGTGTGGCACAGCCCGTCGTGCGCTGCACAGCCCGTCGTGTGTGGCACAGCCCGTCGTGCGTTGCACAGCCCGTCCTGTGTGGCACAGCCCGTCGTGCGTTGCACAGCCCGTCCTGTGTGGCACAGCCCGTCGTGCGCTGCACAGCCCGTCGTGTGTGGCACAGCCCGTCGTGCGCTGCACAGCCCGTCCTGTGTGGCACAGCCCGTCGTGTGTGGCACAGCCCGTCGTGTATGGCACAGCCCATCCTGTGTGGCACAGCCCGTCGTGCGCTGCACAGCCCGTACTGTGTGGCACAGCCCGTTGTGCACTGCACAGCCCGTCGTGCGCTGCACAGCCCGTCGTGTGTGGCACAGCCCGTCATGTGTGGCACAGCCCGTCGTGCGCTGCACAGCCCGTCCTGTGTGGCACAGCCCGTCGTGCGCTGCACAGCCCGTCGTGTGTGGCACAGCCCGTCGTGCGCTGCACAGCCCGTCCTGTGTGGCACAGCCCGTCGTGTGTGGCACAGCCCGTCGTGTATGGCACAGCCCATCCTGTGTGGCACAGCCCGTCGTGCGCTGCACAGCCCGTACTGTGTGGCACAGCCCGTTGTGCACTGCACAGCCCGTCGTGCGCTGCACAGCCCGTCGTGTGTGGCACAGCCCGTCATGTGTGGCACAGCCCGTCGTGCGCTGCACAGCCCGTCCTGTGTGGCACAGCCCGTCGTGCGCTGCACAGCCCGTCGTGTGTGGCACAGCCCGTCGTGCGTTGCACAGCCCGTCCTGTGTGGCACAGCCCGTCGTGCGTTGCACAGCCCGTCCTGTGTGGCACAGCCCGTCGTGCGTTGCACAGCCCGTCCTGTGTGGCACAGCCCGTCGTGCGCTGCACAGCCCGTCGTGTGTGGCACAGCCCGTCGTGCGCTGCACAGCCCGTCCTGTGTGGCACAGCCCGTCGTGTGTGGCACAGCCCGTCGTGTATGGCACAGCCCATCCTGTGTGGCACAGCCCGTCGTGCGCTGCACAGCCCGTACTGTGTGGCACAGCCCGTTGTGCACTGCACAGCCCGTCGTGCGCTGCACAGCCCGTCGTGTGTGGCACAGCCCGTCATGTGTGGCACAGCCCGTCGTGCGCTGCACAGCCCGTACTGTGTGGCACAGCCCGTCGTGCGCTGCACAGCCCGTCGTATGTGGCACAGCCCGTCGTGTGCGGCACAGCCCGTCGTGCGCTGCACAGCCCGTCGTGTGTGGCACAGCCCGTCGTGCACTGCACAGCCCGTCGTGTGTGGCACAGCCCGTCGTGCGCTGCACAGCCCGTCCTGTGTGGCACAGCCCGTCGTGCGTTGCACAGCCCGTCGTGCGCTGCACAGCCCGTCGTGTGTGGCACAGCCCGTCGTGCACTGCACAGCCCGTCGTGTGTGGCACAGCCCGTCGTGCGCTGCACAGCCCGTCCTGTGTGGCACAGCCCGTCGTGCGTTGCACAGCCCGTCGTGCGCTGCACAGCCCGTCCTGTGTGGCACAGCCCGTCGTGCACTGCACAGCCCGTCCTGTGGGGCACAGCCCGTCGTGCGCTGCACAGCCCGTCCTGTGGGGCACAGCCCGTCGTGCGCTGCACAGCCCGTCGTGCGCTGCACAGCCCGTACTGTGTGGCACAGCCCGTCGTGCGTTGCACAGCCCGTCCTGTGTGGCACAGCCCGTCATGTGTGGCACAGCCCGTCGTGCGCTGCACAGCCCGTCCTGTGTGGCACAGCCCGTCGTGCGCTGCACAGCCCGTCGTGTGTGGCACAGCCCGTCGTGCGTTGCACAGCCCGTCCTGTGTGGCACAGCCCGTCGTGCGTTGCACAGCCCGTCCTGTGTGGCACAGCCCGTCGTGCGTTGCACAGCCCGTCCTGTGTGGCACAGCCCGTCGTGCGCTGCACAGCCCGTCGTGTGTGGCACAGCCCGTCGTGCGTTGCACAGCCCGTCCTGTGTGGCACAGCCCGTCGTGCGTTGCACAGCCCGTCCTGTGTGGCACAGCCCGTCGTGCGCTGCACAGCCCGTCGTGTGTGGCACAGCCCGTCGTGCGCTGCACAGCCCGTCCTGTGTGGCACAGCCCGTCGTGTGTGGCACAGCCCGTCGTGTATGGCACAGCCCATCCTGTGTGGCACAGCCCGTCGTGCGCTGCACAGCCCGTACTGTGTGGCACAGCCCGTTGTGCACTGCACAGCCCGTCGTGCGCTGCACAGCCCGTCGTGTGTGGCACAGCCCGTCATGTGTGGCACAGCCCGTCGTGCGCTGCACAGCCCGTCCTGTGTGGCACAGCCCGTCGTGCGCTGCACAGCCCGTCGTGTGTGGCACAGCCCGTCGTGCGCTGCACAGCCCGTCCTGTGTGGCACAGCCCGTCGTGTGTGGCACAGCCCGTCGTGTATGGCACAGCCCATCCTGTGTGGCACAGCCCGTCGTGCGCTGCACAGCCCGTACTGTGTGGCACAGCCCGTTGTGCACTGCACAGCCCGTCGTGCGCTGCACAGCCCGTCGTGTGTGGCACAGCCCGTCATGTGTGGCACAGCCCGTCGTGCGCTGCACAGCCCGTCCTGTGTGGCACAGCCCGTCGTGCGCTGCACAGCCCGTCGTGTGTGGCACAGCCCGTCGTGCGTTGCACAGCCCGTCCTGTGTGGCACAGCCCGTCGTGCGTTGCACAGCCCGTCCTGTGTGGCACAGCCCGTCGTGCGTTGCACAGCCCGTCCTGTGTGGCACAGCCCGTCGTGCGCTGCACAGCCCGTCGTGTGTGGCACAGCCCGTCGTGCGCTGCACAGCCCGTCCTGTGTGGCACAGCCCGTCGTGTGTGGCACAGCCCGTCGTGTATGGCACAGCCCATCCTGTGTGGCACAGCCCGTCGTGCGCTGCACAGCCCGTACTGTGTGGCACAGCCCGTTGTGCACTGCACAGCCCGTCGTGCGCTGCACAGCCCGTCGTGTGTGGCACAGCCCGTCATGTGTGGCACAGCCCGTCGTGCGCTGCACAGCCCGTACTGTGTGGCACAGCCCGTCGTGCGCTGCACAGCCCGTCGTATGTGGCACAGCCCGTCGTGTGCGGCACAGCCCGTCGTGCGCTGCACAGCCCGTCGTGTGTGGCACAGCCCGTCGTGCGCTGCACAGCCCGTCATGCGCTGCACAGCCCGTCGTGTGTGGCACAGCCCGTCGTGCGCGGCACAGCCCGTCGTGTGTGGCACAGCCCGTCGTGCGCTGCACAGCCCGTCGTGTGTGGCACAGCCCGTCATGTGTGGCACAGCCCGTCGTGCGCTGCACAGCCCGTCCTGTGGGGCACAGCCCGTCGTGCGCTGCACAGCCCGTCCTGTGGGGCACAGCCCGTCGTGCGCTGCACAGCCCGTTGTGCGCTGCACAGCCCGTCGTGTGTGGCACAGCCCGTCGTGTGCTGCACAGCCTGTCGTGTGTGGCACAGCCCGTCGTGTGTGGCACAGCCCGTCGTGCGCTGCACAGCCCGTCGTGTGTGGCACAGCCCGTCGTGCGCTGCACAGCCCGTCCTGTGTGGCACAGCCCGTCGTGCGCTGCACAGCCCGTCCTGTGTGGCACAGCCCATCGTGCGCTGCACAGCCCGTCGTGTGTGGCACAGCCCGTCGTGCGCTGCACAGACCGTCCTGAGTGGTACAGCCCGTCCTGTGTGGTACAGCACGTCGTGCGCTGCACAGCCCGTCGTGCGCTGCACAGCCCGTCCTGTGCTGTACAGCCCGTCGTGCGCTGCACAGCCCGTCATGCGCTGCACAGCCCATCCTGTGCGGTACAGCCCGTCGTGCGCTGCACAGCCCGTCAGCCTGTTGCGCACAGCACAGCCTGCCATGTGCACCACAGCCTGTCGTGCACTGCACAGCCCATCAGCCCGACCTGTGCACCACAGCCCGTCGTGCACTGCACAGCCCGTCCTGTGTGGCACAGCCCGTCATGCGCTGCACAGCCCGTCCTGTGTGGCACAGCCCGTCGTGCGCTGCACAGCCCGTCGTGTGCGGCACAGCCCGTCGTGCGCGGCACAGCCCGTCGTGCGCTGCACAGCCCGTCCTGTGGGGCACAGCCCGTCGTGCGCTGCACAGCCAGTCATGCGCTGCACAGCCCGTCCTGTGTGGCACAGCCTGTCGTGCGCTGCACAGCCCGTCCTGTGTGGCACAGCCCGTCGTGCGCTGCACAGCCCGTCGTGCGCTGCACAGCCCGTCCTGTGGGGCACAGCCCGTCGTGCGCTGCACAGCCCGTTGTGCGCTGCACAGCCCGTCGTGTGTGGCACAGCCCGTCGTGTGCTGCACAGCCCGTCGTGTGCGGCACAGCCCGTCGTGTGCGGCACAGCCCGTCGTGCGCTGCACAGCCCGTCGTGTGTGGCACAGCCCGTCGTGCGCTGCACAGCCCGTCCTGTGGGGCACAGCCCGTCGTGCGCTGCACAGCCCGTCCTGTGTGGCACAGCCCATCGTGCGCTGCACAGCCCGTCGTGTGTGGCACAGCCCGTCGTGCGCTGCACAGACCGTCCTGAGTGGTACAGCCCGTCCTGTGTGGTACAGCACGTCGTGCGCTGCACAGCCCGTCGTGCGCTGCACAGCCCGTCCTGTGCGGTACAGCCCGTCGTGCGCTGCACAGCCCGTCATGCGCTGCACAGCCCATCCTGTGCGGTACAGCCTGTCGTGCGCTGCACAGCCCGTCAGCCTGTTGCGCACAGCACAGCCTGCCATGTGCACCACAGCCTGTCGTGCACTGCACAGCCCATCAGCCCGACCTGTGCACCACAGCCCGTCGTGCACTGCACATCCCGTCCTGTGTGGCACAGCCCGTCGTGCGCTGCACAGCCCGTTGTGCGCTGCACAGCCCGTCGTGTGTGGCACAGCCCGTCGTGTGCTGCACAGCCCGTCGTGTGTGGCACAGCCCGTCGTGTGCGGCACAGCCCGTCGTGCGCTGCACAGCCCGTCGTGTGTGGCACAGCCCGTCGTGCGCTGCACAGCCCGTCGTGTGTGGCACAGCCCGTCGTGCGCTGCACAGCCCGTCCTGTGGGGCACAGCCCGTCGTGCGCTGCACAGCCCGTCCTGTGTGGCACAGCCCATCGTGCGCTGCACAGCCCGTCGTGTGTGGCACAGCCCGTCGTGCGCTGCACAGACCGTCCTGAGTGGTACAGCCCGTCCTGTGTGGTACAGCACGTCGTGCGCTGCACAGCCCGTCGTGCGCTGCACAGACCGTCCTGTGCGGTACAGCCCGTCGTGCGCTGCACAGCCCATCATGCGCTGCACAGCCCATCCTGTGCGGTACAGCCTGTCGTGCGCTGCACAGCCCGTCAGCCTGTTGCGCACAGCACAGCCTGCCATGTGCACCACAGCCTGTCGTGCACTGCACAGCCCATCAGCCCGACCTGTGCACCACAGCCCGTCGTGCACTGCACAGCCCGTCCTGTGTGGCACAGCCCGTCGTGCGCTGCACAGCCCGTCCTGTGTGGCACAGCCCGTCGTGCGCTGCACAGCCCGTCGTGCGCGGCACAGCCCGTCGTGCGCTGCACAGCCCATCCTGTGGGGCACAGCCCGTCGTGCGCTGCACAGCCAGTCATGCGCTGCACAGCCCATCCTGTGTGGCACAGCCTGTCGTGCGCTGCACAGCCCGTCCTGTGTGGCACAGCCCGTCGTGCGCTGCACAGCCCGTCGTGCGCTGCACAGCCCGTCCTGTGCGGTACAGCCCGTCGTGTGCTGCACAGCCCATCAGCCCGACCTGTGCACCACAGCCCGTCGTGCACTGCACAGCCCGTCGTGTGCGGCACAGCCTGTCGTGCACTGCACAGCCCATCAGCCCGACCTGTGCACCACAGCCCGTCGTGCACTGCACAGCCCGTCGTGTGCGGCACAGCCTGTCGTGTGCGGCACAGCCCATCAGCCCGACCTGTGCACCACAGCCCGTCGTGCACTGCACAGCCCATCAGCCCGACCTGTGCACCACAGCCCGTCGTGCACTGCACAGCCTGTCGTGTGCGGTACAGCCCGTCGTGCGCTGCACAGCCCGTCCTGTGTGGCACAGCCCGTCGTGCGCTGCACAGCCCATCAGCCCGACCTGTGCACCACAGCCCGTCGTGCACTGCACAGCCCGTCGTGTGCGGTACAGCCCGTCGTGCGCTGCACAGCCCGTCGTGTGCGGTACAGCCCGTCGTGCGCTGCACAGCCCATCAGCCCGACCTGTGCACCACAGCCCGTCGTGCACTGCACAGCCCATCAGCCCGACCTGTGCACCACAGCCCGTCGTGCACTGCACAGCCCATCAGCCCGACCTGTGCACCACAGCCCGTCGTGCACTGCACAGCCCATCAGCCCGACCTGTGCACCACAGCCCGTCGTGCGCTGCACAGCCCGGCTGCTTCCTGGTGCCACACAGGGAGGCCGCATGCTGCTGAGGTGCTGTTGCTCCAGAACCAGAACTGGCTCTGGGCCTGAGGGCGCTGCTCCTGTCCACCCCCAGCAGCTCACTGGGCCACACTGGGGGAGCCCACCACAGCTATGGGCCCTGCCAGCTGATTCGCAGCGTGCCCACAGCCGGCAGCAGGTGTTCTGACTGGTCGTGCGCACCACACATGCCTCGGTGCGCGTAACAAAAAGTGTTCCACACATGGCTGGCGCCACGGCCCACGTGCTGGGGGCTCGGGTGCCAGGCCGGCCGAGAACGTGTTCCCTGGGTGGGGTTGGTGCCCGAGGCAGAGCTGGGGAGCGGGACGGGCCTGGCACGGGGGACCCTTAGAGAGATGCCAAGCAAGTCAGTGCTGAGTGGGCGGCTCCGGGCAGCTCCCAGGGCTCTGGCTGCCGGGCGCAGCAGGCGGCCCTGCTCAGGCTGTAGGGTGAGGGGAGGCCCAGGCCTGGGGGCCCAGCACTGAGCACAGGCGAGGGAGCTCCCCCAAAGGTGGCTCTGAGGCCCCCAGGCGCGGCAGATGGGCAGGTGGGGGAGTTACAGGGAGGTGGGGAGGTTGCTGGCAGGTGGGAGGGTTGCGGGCAAGTGGGGGGGGGGTTGTGGGCAGGTGGGGGTGGTTCCACACAGGTGGGAGGGGTTCCATGCAGGTGGGGGGGTTGCGGGCAGGTGGGGGGATTCTACGCAGGTGGGGGGGGTTCCATGCAGGTGGGGGAGGTTCCACACAGGTAGGGGGGTTGTGGGCAGGTGGGGGTGGTTCCACACAGGTAGGGGGGTTGTGGGCAGGTGGGGGTGGTTCCACACAGGTAGGGGGGTTGCGGGCAGGTGGGGGGATTCTACGCAGGTGGGGGGGGTTCCATGCAGGTGGGGGAGGTTACAGGCAGGTGGGGGAGTGGCGGGCAAGTGGGGGGGGGGTTGCACGCAGGTGGGGGGGGTTCCATGCAGGTGGGGGTTTGCATGCAGGTGGGGGGGTTCCATGCAGGTGGGGGTTTGCACACAGGTGGGGGGGTTCCATGCAGGTGGGGGTTTGCATGCAGGTGGGGGGGTTCCATGCAGGTGGGGGGGTTGCACGCAGGTGGGGGGGGTTCCATGCAGGTGGGGGTTTGCATGCAGGTGGGGGGGTTCCATGCAGGTGGGGGTTTGCACACAGGTGGGGGGGTTCCATGCAGGTGGGGGTTTGCATGCAGGTGGGGGGGTTCCATGCAGGTGGGGGGGTTGCACGCAGGTGGGGGGGTTCCATGCAGGTGGGGGTTTGCACGCAGGTGGGGGGGTTCCATGCAGGTGGGGGGTTGCACGCAGGTGGGGGGGGGTTCCATGCAGGTGGGGGTTTGCACGCAGGTGGGGGGGTTCCATGCAGGTGGGGGGGTTGCACGCAGGTGGGGGGGTTCCATGCAGGTGGGGGTTTGCACGCAGGTGGGGGGGTTCCATGCAGGTGGGGGGTTGCACGCAGGTGGGGGGGGTTCCATGCAGGTGGGGGTTTGCATGCAGGTGGGGGGGTTCTATGCAGGTGGGGGGTTGCACGCAGGTGGGGGGGGGTTCCATGCAGGTGGGGGTTTGCACGCAGGTGGGGGGGTTCCATGCAGGTGGGGGGTTGCACGCAGGTGGGGGGGGTTCCATGCAGGTGGGGGTTTGCATGCAGGTGGGGGGGTTCCATGCAGGTGGGGGGTTGCACGCAGGTGGGGGGGGTTCCATGCAGGTGGGGGTTTGCACACAGGTGGGGGGGTTCCATGCAGGTGGGGGTTTGCATGCAGGTGAGGGGGTTCCATGCAGGTGGGGGGGTTGCACGCAGGTGGGGGGGTTCCATGCAGGTGGGGGCAGTTCCACGCAGGACCAGCGGCCTGTGCGGTTCAAAGCCGGACCCCTGGCCACCCTACCCAGGGACCCCTCCCCACAGCCCCAGATACCCACCTGTGCGCGGTCTGGGAGCCCCACCTCCGTGGGGATGCAGATCGGGGGGGAGGCGGGGCAGGGAGAGGCCCGGCCCTGAACGTTGCTGGAGCCAGGCCCCCAGGCCAGGCGTGTTCCTGAAGCCCGGGCACCACAGACCCACACGCCTGGCGCCCCTGCCGGCGGCCTGGCTGCTCGGGCGCTAGGCCGCCAGGGGCCGTGCCAGGCTGCAGGCTGCGATGACGACTCTGGGAGATGGGCCTCAAGCAGCCTGCCCTGTGCAGGCCCGTGTGGCGCTGGCTGGCCTGGCAGTGCCCCTGCCCGGCCCAGTGGCCTGGGGCAGGCCGGACGGCCCTTCGCTGCCTGCTGGGCAGCCGGCCGGCGTCACCGGAGCACGGTGCCGGAACGGGCCCTGGCCCAGGCAGCAGCCGGCGCCTGCCCCCGCTGCCCGCACCCAGGGCTTGGCGCTAGGCGCTGCACACACCCGCCCAGGGCTCCTGAGGACGGCTGGTGCCGGGAGCCGCGGCCAGGGCCTGGCTCTGAGCGGTTAGGGCCCCGGGGGGAGGGGGCAGCTGGCTGAGGGGGCAATTGGACAGGGAGCCCCAAGCCCGCCGGGAGAGAGATGATCTCACGCCGGGTGCCTGCAGGCCAGTGGGGCAACCAGCGGGAGCTCACCAGCCCACGGGGCGCCAGCTGCCTGGTCATGCTGCCCCGAGCCGGGGGATGCCGGGCGGCAGCCGCATGCAGGCAGCTGTGGCCATAGCCCCGTGGTGCCCGGTGCTGAGCGTGGCAAAGCCCACGAGCGGGACGCCGCAAGGTGGGGAGGGGGGAAGGGCTGCCCAGACCACGTGGCTGTGGCGTGGCCGGGGGCGTTTGGCCTCATGGGCACCCAGGCCCGCGGAAGCTTCCCCCAGTGACTGGCCGGGGCTCTCTCCAGCGCCCGGGGCTGAGGGGCGCCCGGGACCAGCCTGGCAAAGGGCCCCTCGACATCCATCGCCCACCCAGCTGCGCCCTGCGCCCGGCTGCACCCAGGGCAGAGCGCAGAGGAAAAGCCCACGCCCGCCAGAGCCAGCCTGGGCAGAGCGGGGCAGGGCCCCGAGCCGTAGCTGGCAGCCTCCTGGCCCCGTTTGCTCCCCCGGCCACAGCGCTAGGCCGGGCCCACGGGAGGGGCCACGCGCGTGTTGAGGGCTCCAGCTCGGCACTCGGGCAAAGGGCAACGTCCTGGGGGAGGGGCAGCGGCCGGGTGGCCTTGCGGGTGGCCCACTCGCCCGGCTGGCTCACGCCTTGCGCCCTTCTCCGGGCACCCGCCGATGCTGCGGGCAGGGCAGGGCAGGGCAGGGCAGGGCAGGGCAGGGGCAGGGCAGGGGCGGGGGCGGGGGCGGGGGCAGGGCGGGGGCGGGGGCGGGGGCGGGGGCAGGGGCAGGGGCAGGGGCAGGGACACCACCTGACGCCCTGCTAGGCACAACTCACACGGCTTGTGCCATGCAGTGCCCACGCCAGCCACCAGGGGGCTCTCTTGCCCCACGCCTCACACCCCACCCCACACACAGCCCCACACCCCCCCAGGCCCACGCCTCACACCCCACCCCACACACAGCCCCACACCCCCCAGGCCCACGCCTCACACCCCACCCCACACACAGCCCCACACCCCCCAGCCCCACGCCTCACACCCCACCCCACACACAGCCCCACACCCCCCCCAGCCCCACGCCTCACACCCCACCCCACACACAGCCCCATACCCCCCAGGCCCACGCCTCACACCCCACCCCACACACAGCCCCACACCCCCCAGCCCCACGCCTCACACCCATAGACTCATAGACTCATAGACTTTAAGGTCAGAAGGGACCATTATGATCATCTAGTCTGACCCCCTGCACAGTGCAGGCCACAGAATCTCGCCCACCCCTCTTAGAATAATCCTCTCACCTATGTCTCAGATATTGAAGCCTTCCAATACTTTGAAGGCCCCAACATGCAGAGAGTCCTTCAGCTGTGATCTGTGCCCAATGCTACAGAGGAAGGCGAAAAACCTCCAGGGCCTCTGCCAATCTACCCTGGAGGAAAATTCCTTCCTGACCCCAAATATGGCGATCAGCTAAACCCTGAGCATGTGGGCAAGACTCACCAGCCAGACACCCAGAAAGTTCCCTATAGCAACTCCTATCATCCCTCCATTGACCTATTTCCAACTGATAACGAATGGTCAATTAGTTACCAAGATCATGTTATTTCATCCAACCATCCCCTTATCATAGAATCAGAACTGGAAGAGACCTCAGAAGGTCGTCAAGTCCAGCCCTCCGCTCTAGGCAGGACCAATCCCATCTAAATCAACCCGGCCAGGGCTTTGTCAAGCCGAGACTTAAACACCTCTAGGGATGGAGACTCCACTACTTCCCTAGGTAACCCATTCCAATGCTTCACTACCCTCCTAGTAAAATAGTTTTTCCTAATATCCAATCTGGACCTCTCCCACCACAACTTGAGCCCATTGCTCCTTGTTCTGCCATCTGTCACTACTGAGAACAGCCTCTCTCCATCCCCTTTGGAACCTCCCTTCAGGAAGTTGAAGGCTGCTATCAAGTCCCCCCTCACTCTTCGCTTCTGCAGACTAAACAGACCCAAGTCCCTCAGCCTCTCCTCGTAGGTCATATGCTCCAGACCCCTAATCATTTTGGTTGCCCTCCACTGGACCCTCTCCAATGCGTCCGCATCCTTTTTGTAGTGGGGGGCCCAGAACTGGACACAATACTCCAGATGTGGCCTCACCAAAGCCGAATAAAGGGGAATGATGACATCTCTAGATCTGCTGGCAATGCTCCTCTTAATGCAACCTAATATGCCATTAGCCTTCTTGGCTACAAGGGCACACTGTTGACTCATATCTAGCTTCTCATCCACTGTAACCCCCAGGTCCTTTTCTGCAGAACTGCCACTTAGCTGGTTGGTCCCCAGCCTGTAACTATGCTTGGGATTCTTCCGTCCCAAGTGCAGGACTCTACACTTGTCTTTGTTGAATCTCATGAGATTTCTAGTGGCCCAATCCTCCAATTTGTCCAAGTCACTCTGGATCCTATCTCTGCCCTTAAGCGTATCTACCTCTCCCCCCAGCTTAGTGTCATCTGCAAACTTGCTGAGGGTGCAATCCATCCCCCCATCCAGGTCATTAATAAAGATATTGAACAAAACCGGTCCTAGAACCGAACCTTGGGGCACTCCACTAGAAACCGACCGCCATCCTGACATCGAACCGTTGATCACTACCCGCTGGGCCCGGCCTTCTAGCCATCTTTCTATCCATCTTACCGTCCATTTATCCAATCCGCATTCCCTTAACTTGCTGGCAAGAATATTGTGGGAGACCGTATCAAAAGCCTTGCTAAAGTCAAGGTATATCACATCCACTGACTTTCCCATGTCCACCGAGCCAGTTACCTCATCATAGAAGCTAATCAGATTGGTCAAGCACGACTTGCCCTTTGTGAATCCATGCTGACTATTCCTGATCACTTTCCTCTCATCCAAGTGTCTCAAAATGGACTCCTTTATGATCCCTTCCATGATTTTTCCAGGAACCGAGGTAAGACTGACCGGCCTATAGTTCCCTGGATCGTCCTTCTTCCCTTTTTTGAAGATGGGCACTACATTTGCCTTTTTCCAATCATCCGGGATTTCGCCCGATCTCCACGACTTTTCAAAGATAATAGCCAAAGGCTCCACAATGACATTTGCCAACTCCTTCAGTACCCTTGGGTGCATTAAGTCTGGACCCATGGATTTGTGTACGTTTAGTTTTTCTAAATAGTTCCTAACCTGTTCTTTACCCACCAAGGGCTGTCCATCTTCTTCCCATCTTGCGTCGCTTAGCACAGAAGTCCAGGAGCCGACCTTGTCCGTGAATACAGAGGCAAAGAAAGCATTGAGTACTTCAGCTTTCCCCACATCCTCTGTCACTAGGTTACCTCCTTCATCCATTAGGAACTGCACACCCTCTCTGATCACCTTCTTCTTGTTAACATGCCTGTAGAAACCTTTCTTGTTATCCTTCACATCCTTAGCCAGTCGCAATTCCATCTGCGCTTTCGCCTTCCTGATAACCCCCCGGCATTCTCGAACTATACATTTAAACTCCTCCCTGGTCATTTGTCCAAGTTTCCACTCTTTGTAAGCTTCCTTTTTGTGCTTAAGTACACCAAGGATTTCCCCTGTAAGCCAATCTGGTCCCCCCACCCCACACACAGCCCCACACCCCCCCCCAGCCCCACGCCTCACACCCCACCCCACACACAGCCCCACACCCCCCCCAGCCCCACGCCTCACACCCCACCCCACACACAGCCCCACACCTCCCAGCCCCACGCCTCACACCCCACCCCACACACAGCCCCACACCCCCCAGCCCCACGCCTCACACCCCACCCCACACACAGCCCCACACCCCCCAGCCCCACGCCTCACACCCCACCCCACACACAGCCCCACACCCCCCAGCCCCACGCCTCACACCCCACCCCACACACAGCCCCACACCCCCCAGCCCCACGCCTCACACCCCACCCCACACACAGCCCCACACCCCCCAGCCCCACGCCTCACACCCCACCCCACACACAGCCCCACACCCCCCAGCCCCACGCCTCACACCCCACCCCACACACAGCCCCACACCCCCCAGCCCCACGCCTCACACCCCACCCCACACACAGCCCCACACCCCCCCAGCCCCACGCCTCACACCCCACCCCACACACAGCCCCACACCCCCCAGCCCCACGCCTCACACCCCACCCCACACACAGCCCCACACCCCCCAGCCCCACGCCTCACACCCCACCCCACACACAGCCCCACACCCCCCAGCCCCACGCCTCACACCCCACCCCACACACAGCCCCACACCCCCCAGCCCCACGCCTCACACCCCACCCCACACACAGCCCCACACCCCCCAGCCCCACGCCTCACACCCCACCCCACACACAGCCCCACACCCCCCAGCCCCACGCCTCAACCCCACCCCACACACAGCCCCACACCCCCCAGCCCCACGCCTCACACCCCACCCCACACACAGCCCCACACCCCCCAGCCCCACGCCTCACACCCCACCCCACACACAGCCCCACACCCCCCAGCCCCACGCCTCACACCCCACCCCACACACAGCCCCACACCCCCCAGCCCCACGCCTCACACCCCACCCCACACACAGCCCCACACCCCCCAGCCCCATGCCTCACACCCCACCCCACACACAGCCCCACACCCCCCAGCCCCACGCCTCACACCCCACCCCACACACAGCCCCACACCCCTCCAGCCCCACGCCTCACTCCCCACCCCACACACAGCCCCACACCCCCCAGCCCCACGCCTCACACCCCACCCCACACACAGCCCCACACCTCCCAGCCCCACGCCTCACACCCCACCCCACACACAGCCCCACACCTCCCAGCCCCACGCCTCACACCCCACCCCACACACAGCCCCACACCCCCCAGCCCCACGCCTCACACCCCACCCCACACACAGCCCCACACCCCCCAGCCCCACGCCTCACACCCCACCCCACACACAGCCCCACACCCCCCAGCCCCACGCCTCACACCCCACCCCACACACAGCCCCACACCCCCCAGCCCCACGCCTCACACCCCACCCCACACACAGCCCCACACCCCCCAGCCCCACGCCTCACACCCCACCCCACACACAGCCCCACACCCCCCAGCCCCACGCCTCACACCCCACCCCACACACAGCCCCACACCCCCCAGCCCCACGCCTCACACCCCACCCCACACACAGCCCCACACCCCCCAGCCCCACGCCTCACACCCCACCCCACACACAGCCCCACACCCCCCAGCCCCACGCCTCACACCCCACCCCACACACAGCCCCACACCCCCCAGCCCCACGCCTCACACCCCACCCCACACACAGCCCCACACCCCCCAGCCCCACGCCTCACACCCCACCCCACACACAGCCCCACACCCCCCAGCCCCACGCCTCACACCCCACCCACACACAGCCCCACACCCCCCAGCCCCACGCCTCACACCCCACCCCACACACAGCCCCACACCCCCCAGCCCCACGCCTCACACCCCACCCCACACACAGCCCCACACCCCCCAGCCCCACGCCTCACACCCCACCCACACACAGCCCCACACCCCCCAGCCCCACGCCTCACACCCCACCCCACACACAGCCCCACACCCCCCAGCCCCACGCCTCACACCCCACCCCACACACAGCCCCACACCCCCCAGCCCCACGCCTCACACCCCACCCCACACACAGCCCCACGCCTCACACCCCACCCCACACACAGCCCCACACCCCCCAGCCCCATGCCTCACACCCCACCCCACACACAGCCCCACACCCCCCAGCCCCACGCCTCACACCCCACCCCACACACAGCCCCACACCCCTCCAGCCCCACGCCTCACTCCCCACCCCACACACAGCCCCACACCCCCCAGCCCCACGCCTCACACCCCACCCCACACACAGCCCCACACCCCCCGAACCTCATGCCTCACACCCCACCCCCCACACAGCCCCACACCCCCCAGCCCCACGCCTCACACCCCACCCCACACACAGCCCCACACCCCCCAGCCCCATGCCTCACACCCCAGAGACCCCCCTCCCCACCCCAGCAACCAGACAGACAGACAGACCCCAGCAGGCAGGCAGACAGACAGACCCCAGCAGGCAGACAGACAGACAGAGACCCCCTCACCCCAGCAGGCAGACAGACAGACCCCAGCAGGCAGACAGACAGACAGAGACCCCCCCACCCCAGCAGGCAGACAGACAGACCCCAGCAGGCAGACAGACAGACAGACAGAGACCCCCCCACACCAGCAGGCAGACAGACAGACCCCAGCAGGCAGGCAGGCAGACAGAGACCCCCCCACCCCAGCAGGCAGACAGACAGACCCCAGCAGGCAGGCAGACAGACAGAGACCCCCCACCCAAGCAGGCAGACAGACAGACCCCAGCAGGCAGACAGACAGACAGACAGAGACCCCCCCACCCCAGCAGGCAGACAGACAGACCCCAGCAGGCAGGCAGGCAGACAGAGACCCCCCCACCCCAGCAGGCAGACAGACAGACCCCAGCAGGCAGACAGACAGACAGACCTCAGCAGGCAGACAGACAGACAGAGACCCCCCCACCCCAGCAGGCAGACAGACAGACCCCAGCAGGCAGACAGACAGACAGACCTCAGCAGGCAGACAGACAGACAGAGACCCCCCCACCCCAGCAGGCAGACAGACAGACCCCAGCAGGCAGACAGACAGACAGACCTCAGCAGGCAGACAGACAGACAGAGACCCCCCCACCCCAGCAGGCAGACAGACAGACCCCAGCAGGCAGACAGACAGACAGAGACCCCCCCACCCCAGCAGACAGACAGACAGACCTCAGCAGGCAGACAGACAGACAGACCCCAGCAGGCAGACAGACAGACAGAGACCCCCCCACCCCAGCAGGCAGACAGACAGACAGACCCCAGCAGGCAGACAGACAGACAGACCTCAGCAGGCAGACAGACAGAACTCCTTTTGGCTCACTGCCAGGCAGGGCTCAGCCTTCCGACCGTTCCCTGGTGTCCATTGGGGGATGGGGGGTCTCAGGGCTGCTGGAGCCGACGAGGGCCCCCCGACATTCCCTGCCGGGGAGCGGGCCCACCGCCAGCGCCTGCATCCTCTCCACAGGGCGGGTTCTTTGCAGCCCCCGGCACCGGGCCATGCCCACAGCAGCCCTGGCCCGAGGGCCCCGCAGGAAACGGGCCCCCCCCCCGCCACTCTCTGAGCTCTGTCAGCCAAAGGGGTTTGACCCCTTCTTCCGGGCCCCCGAGGCAGCGGCTGCCCAGCCAAAGTGCTGCCCCTCCCCGAGCAGGCAGCCGCATGCCTGGGCTCGCCCCCCGGGGCCCTGTTCCCACACACACAGTCACAGCCTGGGCCCTGAGCTCTGTGGGCAGGGCCCTTGCTCCCAAAGCCGGCTCTGCCATGCCAGGCCCAGGCCCTGCTCCCACCTCTCCCCCTCCCGCCTGGCCTGCCAGGGGCTCCCACGCCACAGCTTGGCACAGCCGCTCACCGCCCCACACCAAGGGGCATCTCCGCTCCTCCCGGCAGGCCTGAAGGACGCCCTTGGACTGATCGATCTACGGCCATTACCGGCCCCAGCCCGGCAGTCACTTTTGTCAGTGGGATCAGCCGCAGCCAAACTTACAAGCTCATTTAAAAATATCAAATTTAATTGACAAGACGCGTTTTCCATGAAACGATGTTGATTGGCATTAATTACGCTACCATCCCTTACTGCTTTACTGATTGTGTCCCTTTACTAGCTGCTGTTTAACATTCTCTCTAGGAACTGACAGAACAGAAAGCATGTCATTACCACAAAGACAGGAATTCGTCATCACCCACTTCTTTCCACATACAGAACTAAAATATATACCGAAAACTTTTGCCTTTCTGCAGCATGATTGACAATTTTACCATCCCTGTCTAGAAATCAGATGTGAACCATTGCTAGGATTTGGTTTGTTCTTGGTATGTTTAAAATAATTCATTTGTATTGTCCTTAATCGTGCACCAATGCCTTTAGCTTCCCTTATCAATTGTCTGGGTTTCATAGATGCTAATTTGTAATGATTGCTATCAGCTTTTCCATTTTGAAATATTTATTTTATTGCTTTTTCTACCACCTCTCATTACCCCTTACATGTGCAGAACTGGATTTTTGAAACTTTCCTAAACATCTTGAAATAGTCACAGTTTCATATTAATACATTTCCTTCCCCTTAGTTTTGTTTAGGATTTTTTTTCACGTTGGCAAATGAACCCTTTTAAAGCACCATGTTGGAGGTATTGCCGTCTGGGACTACAAGGTCATGAAGCCTTTTTTTTCTGACTAGGAGGGAGAACTTTTTATGCTTACTCAGAGCTCTCCAGGTCTGGGAAAGGTGCTCAGTGTCACAGCTGCCTCCAAAGCAGAACAGATGGGTTAGCACAAGTAATTAACACGCATGTCCCCACACACCAAAACAGACCAGCTCCAGCAGTACCAGAGCCAAGCCTGCCCTGCAGACACATCTCCAGTGCGGCACTAACCAACACCCCCGACACACCTTTCAAGACCCATGGGCCCTCCCCAGTCTAACACAACGTACGTGTGTCATCCCGAGCGCTCTGTGCCCGGCTAGCAACCAGCTCACGCAGGACAAGGCTCTCGCAGGGAACAAGCTGTTTCTGTATCCGACCTCCCAGGCCCCAGCCACCAGGGGCCTGGGAGCCTGAATTCGTAGTGTGACTAGGCCCTCCAACTGTGGAGTGAACAGAAACGCTGGATTCATGGCTTATTACAGGAACGGTTAACCCCCCAATATGCCCTGCCCCATGGATGGGGGGGTGAATGGGATATGTGTGTGGGTGTGTCAATGGGGTTTGTGGGTGTGTCAATGGGGTTTCTGTATGTGTGTCTGTGTGAATGGTGCCAGCGGGGGGAACAGAGCCGGCACAATGCTGGTGGGAGGAGCGGGGTGGCACGGTGCCAGTGGCTCCTCCTGCCGATACCGTGCCGCCCTGCTCCCCACACCAGCTGCGTGCCGCCCCCGCTCCCCCTGCTGGCACCATGCCGCCCCCGCTCCCCTTGCTGGCACCGTACAATCCTGCTCCCCCTGCCAGCACTGTGCCGCCCCGCTCCCCCTGCTGACACCGTGCCGCCCCCGTTCCCCTTGCCGGCACCGTACAGTCCCGCTCCCTCCGCCGGCACCGTACAGTCCCGCTCCCCCTGCTGGAACCGAACAGTCCCGCTCCCTCCGCCGGCACCGTACAGTCCCGCTCCCCCTGCTGGAACCGAACAGTCCCGCTCCCTCTGCCGGCACCGTACAGTCCCGCTCCCCCTGCTGGCACCGTACAGTCCCGCTCCCCCTGCTGGCACCGTACAGTCCCGCTCCCCCTGCTGGCACCGTACAGTCCCGCTCCCCCTGCTGGCACCGTACAGTCCCGCTCCCTCCGCCGGCACCGTACAGTCCCGCTCCCCCTGCCGGCACCGTACAGTCCCGCTCCCTCTGCCGGCACCGTACAGTCCCGCTCCCCCTGCTGGAACCGAACAGTCCCGCTCCCTCCGCCGGCACCGTACAGTCCCGCTCCCCCTGCTGGCACCGAACAGTCCCGCTCCCTCCGCAGGCACCGTACAGTCCCGCTCCCCCTGCTGGCACCGTACAGTCCCGCTCCCTCTGCCGGCACCGTACAGTCCCGCTCCCCCTGCTGGAACCGAACAGTCCCGCTCCCTCCGCCGGCACCGTACAGTCCCGCTCCCCCTGCTGGCACCGAACAGTCCCGCTCCCTCCGCAGGCACCGTACAGTCCCGCTCCCCCTGCTGGCACCGTACAGTCCCGCTCCCTCTGCCGGCACCGTACAGTCCCGCTCCCCCTGCTGGAACCGAACAGTCCCGCTCCCTCCGCCGGCACCGTACAGTCCCGCTCCCCCTGCTGGAACCGAACAGTCCCGCTCCCTCCGCCGGCACCGTACAGTCCCGCTCCCCCTGCTGGAACCGAACAGTCCCGCTCCCTCCGCCGGCACCGTACAGTCCCGCTCCCCCTGCCGGCACCGTACAGTCCCGCTCCCTCCGCCGGCACCGTACAGTCCCGCTCCCCCTGCTGGCACCGAACAGTCCCGCTCCCTCCGCCGGCACCGTACAGTCCCGCTCCCCCTGCCGGCACCGTACAGTCCCGCTCCCTCCGCCGGCACCGTACAGTCCCGCTCCCCCTGCTGGCACCAAACAGTCCCGCTCCCTCCGCAGGCACCGTACAGTCCCGCTCCCCCTGCTGGCACCGTACAGTCCCGCTCCCTCTGCCGGCACCGTACAGTCCCGCTCCCCCTGCTGGAACCGAACAGTCCCGCTCCCTCCGCCGGCACCGTACAGTCCCGCTCCCCCCGCCGGCACCGTACAGTCCCGCTCCCCCCGCCGGCACCGTACGGTCCCGCTCCCCCCGCCGGCACCGTACAGTCCCGCTCCCTCCGCTGGCACCGTACAGTCCCGCTCCCCCTGCTGGCACCGAACAGTCCCGCTCCCTCCGCCGGCACCGTACAGTCCCGCTCCCCCTGCTGGCACCGTACAGTCCCGCTCCCTCTGCCGGCACCGTACAGTCCCGCTCCCCCTGCTGGCACCGTACAGTCCCGCTCCCTCCGCCGGCACCGTACAGTCCCACTCCCTCCGCCGGCACCGTACAGTCCCGCTCCCCCCGCCGGCACCGTACAGTTCTGCTCCCTCCGCCGGCACCGTACAGTCCCGCTCCCCCCGCCGGCACCGTACAGTCCCGCTCCCTCCGCCGGCACCGTACAGTCCCGCTCCCCCCGCCGGCACCGTACAGTCCCGCTCCCCCTGCCGGCACCGTACAGTCCCGCTCCCCCCGCCGGCACCGTACAGTCCCGCTCCCCCTGCCGGCACCGTACAGTCCCGCTCCCTCCGCCGGCACCGTACAGTCCCGCTCCCTCCGCCGGCACCGTACAGTCCCGCTCCCCCCGCCGGCACCGTACAGTCCCGCTCCCCCTGCCGGCACCGTACAGTCCTGCTCCCCCCGCCGGCACCGTACAGTCCTGCTCCCCCTGCCGGCACCGTACAGTCCCGCTCCCCCTGCCGGCACCGTACAGTCCTGCTCCCTCCGCCGTCACCGTACAGTCCCGCTCCCCCTGCCGGCACCGTACAGTCCTGCTCCCTCCGCCGGCACCGTACAGTTCTGCTCCCTCCGCCGGCACCGTACAGTCCCGCTCCCCCCGCCGGCACTGTGCTGCCCCGCTCCTCCTGCCGGCACCGTACAGTCCCGCTCCCCCTGCTGGCACCGTACAGTCCCGCTCCCCCTGCCGGCACCGTACAGTCCCGCTCCCCCCGCCGGCACCGTACAGTCCCGCTCCCCCCGCCGGCACCGTACAGTCCCGCTCCCCCCGCCGGCACCGTACAGTCCCGCTCCCCCTGCCTTTGTGGAACATCCCCTCCCACACACCAGCCACACGCCTTACGACAGCTTAATGGATCCCATTTATATGCAAAATCTCCAGGAAAAAGCGGTAATTAATGAAGTCCTTTTCATTACCATTATGCAAATGTGATTAATTTCAGCTGTTATGAATATGCAAATATTACAATTATTATCTAATTGCCAGCACGTGTGCAGGGGACCAGTCGGGATGATGAATCACAGTCTTGGCCCTGGAGCTGCCAGGCTGGCACCTGGCAGAGAGACACTGGCTGCAAGAGGACGTGTGGGGGAGGGGCGTGGCCTGTGGGAAGAGGAGGACTCGGGGTGAGCGCTCCGAGATCCTGTCCCCAGCCCCGCCCTAGGAACCTGAATCCCTCAGTCGCATCCCCCTCCTGTAAGGAGCAGCCGTGGAGGGAGACAGTGCGGCTTGGCCTGTCCGTGCAAATGCACGGGCCACGTGCACAGGCCTGCACGCGCATCGGCACGGGCCACGTGCACAGGCCTGCACGCGCATCGGCACGGGCCACGTGCACAGGCCTGCACGCGCATCGGCACGGGCCACGTGCACAGGCCTGCACACTCACATACACACACTCATGCAGACGTATGCTGGGCCACGCGTGCCCACACACCCTGACAGACATCTTCATGCCGACAACTAGCCCACACAGGCAGGCCCAGAGACGGGCAGACACACCCAGCATGGGCAGGCCAGGCAGAGATGCAGGCACCACAGGCTGTTCTCGCTGGAGCAGCCCTGGGAGACTTGGCTCCCAGCCAGGCCTGGCTCCATGCTGGGCCAGAGATGAGACCTGTGGCTCTGGTGCCACTGCTCAGGTAACAGCTGAAAGCTCCCCCCCACGCCCGGCCCTCACTCCCTGCTCCCCGCACGCCCAGCCCCCGCTCCCCGCATGCCCAGCCCCCGCTCCCCGCACGCCCGGCCCTCACTCCCTGCTCCCCGCACGCCCGGCCCCCACTCCCCGCTCCCCGCACGCCCGGCCCTCACTCCCCGCTCCCCGCGCACTCGGCCCCCACTCCCCGCTCCCCGCACGCCCAGCCCCCGCTCCCCGCATGCCCAGCCCTCACTCCCCGCACGCCCGGCCCCCGCTCCCCGCATGCCCAGCCCTCACTCCCCGCACGCCCGGCCCCCGCTCCCCGCATGCCCAGCCCTCACTCCCCGCACGCCCGGCCCCCGCTCCCCGCATGCCCAGCCCTCACTCCCTGCTCCCCGCACGCCCAGCCCCCGCTCCCCGCATGCCCAGCCCTCACTCCCCGCACGCCCGGCCCCCGCTCCCCGCATGCCCAGCCCTCACTCCCTGCTCCCCGCACGCCCAGCCCCCGCTCCCCGCATGCCCAGCCCCCGCTCCCCGCACGCCCGGCCCTCACTCCCCGCACGCCCGGCCCTCACTCCCCGCTCCCCGCGCGCCCGGCCCTCACTCCCCGCTCCCCGCGTGCCCGGCCCTCACTCCCCGCACGCCCGGCCCTCACTCCCCGCTCCCCGCGCGCCCGGCCCTCACTCCCCGCTCCCCGCGTGCCCGGCCCTCACTCCCCGCTCCTCGCGTGCCCGGCCCTCACTCCCCGCTCCTCGCGTGCCCGGCCCCCCCTCCCCGCTCCCCGCGCGCCCGGCCCTCACTCCCCGCTCCTCGCGTGCCCGGCCCTCACTCCCCACTCTCCGCACGCCCGCGTGCCCGGCCCTCACTCCCTGCTCACCCGCATGCCCGGCCCCCACTCCGAGGGGGGCGCCCGCGGGAGAGAGATGACGGAGGCGCCCGCGGGACAGAGACGAGGGGGGCGCCCGCGGGACAGAGACGAGGGGGGCGCCCGCGGGAGAGAGACAAGGGGGGCGCCCGCGGGACAGAGACGAGGGGGCGCCCGCGGGACAGAGACGAGGGGGGCGCCCGCGGGAGAGAGACGAGGGGGGCGCCCGCGGGACAGAGACGAGGGGGGCGCCCGCGGGACAGAGACGAGGGGGGCGCCCGCGGGACAGAGACGAGGGGGGCGCCCGCGGGACAGAGACGAGGGGGGCGCCCGCGGGACAGAGACGAGGGGGGCGCCCGCGGGACAGAGACGAGGGGGCGCCCGCGGGACAGAGACGAGGGGGGCGCCCGCGGGAGAGAGACGAGGGGGGCGCCCGCGGGAGAGAGACGAGGGGGGCGCCCGCGGGAGAGAGACGAGGGGGGCGCCCGCGGGAGAGAGACAAGGGGGGCGCCCGCGGGACAGAGACGAGGGGGCGCCCGCGGGAGAGAGACGAGGGGGGCGCCCGCGGGAGAGAGACGAGGGGGGGCCCGCGGGACAGAGACGAGGGGGGGCCCGCGGGACAGAGACGAGGGGGGCGCCCGCGGGAGAGAGACGAGGGGGGCGCCCGCGGGAGAGAGACGAGGGGGGCGTCCGCGGGACAGAGACGAGGGGGGCGTCCGCGGGACAGAGACGAGGGGGGCGCCCGCGGGAGAGAGACGAGGGGGGCGTCCGCAGGACAGAGACGAGGGGGGCGCCCGCGGGACAGAGACGAGGAGGGGCCCGCGGGAGAGAGACGAGGGGGGGCCCGCGGGAGAGAGACGGGGGGGGGCCCGCGGGACAGAGACGAGGGGAGCACCCGCGGGACAGAGACGAGGGGGCGCCCGCGGGACAGAGACGAGGGGGGGCCCGCGGGAGAGAGACGAGGGGGGCGCCCGCGGGAGAGAGACGAGGGGGGCGCCCGCGGGACAGAGACGAGGGGGCGCCCGCGGGACAGAGACGAGGGGGGCGCCCGCGGGACAGAGACGAGGGGGGCGTCCGCAGGACAGAGACGAGGTGGGCGCCCGCGGGAGAGAGACGAGGGGGGGCGCCCGCGGGACAGAGACGAGGGGGGCGCCCGCGGGACAGAGACGAGGGGGGCGCCCGCGGGAGAGAGACGAGGGGGGCGCCCACGGAAGAGAGACGAGGGGGCGCCCGCGGAAGAGAGACGAGGGGGCGCCCGCGGGACAGAGACGAGGGGGGCGCCCGCGGGAGAGAGACGAGGGGGGCGCCCGCGGGACAGAGTCGAGGGGGCGCCCGCGGGACAGAGACGAGGGGGGCGCCCGCGGGACAGAGACGAGGGGGCGCCCGCGGGAGAGAGACGAGGGGGCGCCCGCGGGACAGAGACGAGGGGGCGCCCGCGGGAGAGAGACGAGGGGGGCGCCCGCGGGAGAGAGACGAGGGGGGGCCCGCGGGACAGAGACGAGGGGGGCGCCCGCGGGACAGAGACGAGGGGGCGCCCGCGGGACAGAGACGAGGGGGGCGCCCGCGGGAGAGAGACGAGGGGGGCGCCCGCGGGAGAGAGACGAGGGGGGCGCCCGCGGGAGAGAGACGAGGGGGGCGCCCGCGGGAGAGAGACAAGGGGGGCGCCCGCGGGAGAGAGACGAGGGGGCGCCCGCGGGACAGAGACGAGGGGGGCGCCCGCGGGACAGAGACGAGGGGGGCGCCCGCGGGAGAGAGACGAGGGGGGCGCCCGCGGGACAGAGACGAGGGGGGCGCCCGCGGGAGAGAGACGAGGGGGCGCCCGCGGGACAGAGACGAGGGGGGCGCCCGCGGGAGAGAGACGAGGGGGCGCCCGCGGGACAGAGACGAGGGGAGCGCCCGCGGGACAGAGACGAGGGGGGTGCCCGCGGGAGAGAGACGAGGGGGTGCCCGCGGGACAGAGACGAGGGGAGCGCCCGCAGGACAGAGACGAGGGGGTGCCCGCGGGACAGAGACGAGGGGGGTGCCCGCGGGACAGAGACGAGGGGGCGCCCGCGGGACAGAGACGAGGGGGTGCCCGCGGGACAGAGACGAGGGGGCGCCCGCGGGACAGAGACGAGGGGGTGCCCGCGGGAGAGAGACGAGGGGGGCGCCCGCGGGAGAGAGACGAGGGGGGCGCCCGCGGGACAGAGACGAGGGGGGCGCCCGCGGGACAGAGACGAGGGGGTGCCCGCGGGACAGAGACGAGGGGGGTGCCCGCGGGACAGAGACGAGGGGGGCGCCCGCGGGACAGAGACGAGGGGGCGCCCGCGGGACAGAGACGAGGGGGGCGCCCGCGGGAGAGAGACGAGGGGGCGCCCGCGGGAGAGAGACGAGGGGGGCGCCCGCGGGACAGAGACGAGGGGGCGCCCGCGGGACAGAGACGAGGGGGCGCCCGCGGGACAGAGACGAGGAGGGCGCCCGCGGGACAGAGTCGAGGGGGGCGCCCGCGGGACAGAGTCGAGGGGGGTGCCCGCGGGAGAGAGACGAGGGGGGCGCCCGCGGGACAGAGACGAGGGGGCGCCCGCGGGACAGAGTCGAGGGGGGCGCCCGCGGGAGAGAGACGAGGGGGGCGCCCGCGGGACAGAGACGAGGGGGGCGCCCGCGGGACAGAGACGAGGGGGGCGCCCGCGGGAGAGAGACGAGGGGGCGCCCGCGGGACAGAGACGAGGAGGGCGCCCGCGGGACAGAGTCGAGGGGGGTGCCCGCGGGAGAGAGACGAGGGGGGCGCCCGCGGGACAGAGACGAGGGGGCGCCCGCGGGACAGAGACGAGGGGGGCGCCCGTGGGAGAGAGACGAGGGGGGCGCCCGCGGGACAGAGACGAGGGGGCGCCCGCGGGACAGAGACGAGGGGGGGCCCGCGGGACAGAGACGAGGGGGGTGCCCGCGGGAGAGAGACGAGGGGGGCGCCCGCGGGAGAGAGACGAGGGGGCGCCAGCGGGACAGAGACGAGGGGGGGCCCGCGGGACAGAGACGAGGGGGGCGCCCGCGGGACAGAGACGAGGGGGCGCCCGCGGGACAGAGACGAGGGGGGCGCCCGCGGGAGAGAGACGAGGGGGCGCCCGCGGGACAGAGACGAGGGGGGCGCCCGCGGGACAGAGACGAGGGGGGCGCCCGCGGGACAGAGACGAGGGGGCGCCCGCGGGACAGAGACGAGGGGGGCGCCCGCGGGACAGAGACGAGGGGGGTGCCCGCGGGAGAGAGACGAGGGGGGCGCCCGCGGGACAGAGACGAGGGGGGCGCCCGCGGGACAGAGACGAGGGGGGCGCCCGCGGGAGAGAGACGAGGGGGCGCCCGCGGGACAGAGACGAGGGGGGCGCCCGCGGGAGAGAGACGAGGGGGCGCCCGCGGGACAGAGACGAGGGGAGCGCCCGCAGGACAGAGACGAGGGGGGTGCCCGCGGGAGAGAGACGAGGGGGTGCCCGCGGGACAGAGACGAGGGGAGCGCCCGCGGGACAGAGACGAGGGGGTGCCCGCGGGACAGAGACGAGGGGGCGCCCGCGGGACAGAGACGAGGGGGCGCCCGCGGGACAGAGACGAGGGGGCGCCCGCGGGACAGAGACGAGGGGGTGCCCGCGGGACAGAGACGAGGGGGCGCCCGCGGGACAGAGACGAGGGGGTGCCCGCGGGAGAGAGACGAGGGGGGCGCCCGCGGGACAGAGACGAGGGGGGCGCCCGCGGGACAGAGACGAGGGGGGTGCCCGCGGGACAGAGACGAGGGGGCGCCCGCGGGACAGAGACGAGGGGGCGCCCGCGGGACAGAGACGAGGGGGGCGCCCGCGGGAGAGGGACGAGGGGGGCGCCCGCAGGACAGAGACGAGGGGGTGCCCGCGGGAGAGAGACGAGGGGGGCGCCCGCGGGAGAGAGACGAGGGGGGCGCCCGCGGGACAGAGACGAGGGGGTGCCCGCGGGAGAGAGACGAGGGGGGCGCCCGCGGGAGAGAGACGAGGGGGGCGCCCGCAGGACAGAGACGAGGGGGCGCCCGCAGGACAGAGACGAGGGGGCGCCCGCAGGACAGAGACGAGGGGGCGCCCGCGGGACAGAGACGAGGGGGTGCCCGCGGGAGAGAGACGAGGGGGCGCCCGCGGGACAGAGACGAGGGGGGCGCCCGCGGGAGAGAGACGAGGGGGGCGCCCGCGGGAGAGAGACGAGGGGGGCGCCCGCGGGAGAGAGACGAGGGGGGCGCCCGCGGGACAGAGACGAGGGGGGTGCCCGCGGGACAGAGACGAGGGGGTGCCCGCGGGACAGAGACGAGGGGAGCGCCCGCAGGACAGAGACGAGGGGGGTGCCCGCGGGAGAGAGACGAGGGGGGCGCCCGCAGTCTCCCTGGGTGCAGAGTGGCGGGTGCAGGCCGCAGGGCTCTGGCGCCGGGCGGGTGCCTTGCTCCTCAGCTCATGGCGCGGTTTGCAGGACCCATGCGCAGGATGCGGGTTGCATGGCAGCAGGGGGCCGGGGCTCTGCACTGGGAGAATGTTTCCTTGTACGGAGGCTCTTCAGCCTGGTTCTGGGACTGTCCCTGGCTCGCCCCGGGGTGAATTATTCACGAGGCCCTGCAATGTCTGCTCCGAATATCAATTCCTCCCAGGCAGCCAAGCAGCACTTAGGCCTAAAAGCCTCGTGAAATGGAGCCGCCCCGGCCAGGGCGGAGGGGGGATGCGGTTCCTGGGAACCAGCCAAGGGCTCCTGCCCCAGGGGTGTTAAACGTGGGGACCCCTCGGCCTGCAGAGCCGCATGTTCCCGGCAGGAGGCTGGGGGCTGGGCCTGGCTCCATGCTGCAAAGCTGGGGAGTCAAAAGGGACCTTCCAGGCAGAGACCCCTGCCCACAGCCCGGACTCCCGGCTCCTGGCCCCAAGCCTGGCCCGAGGTCCCAGCCACGAAACCCGGCAGCGCCACGTTTGGGCCGGAGGCGGTGAGCTCAGCAAGCGTGTGGCAGTGCGGTCACGGGGCCAGCCAGGGACCCTGCGCCAAGCCCCCCAGCCCCGGCCCTGAGGAGCAGGGTGGCCTGGTGCCAGGCCGGGCAGGCAGGACGCCCCCATGGGGCTGCGGGGAAGAGCCCAGGGAAACAGAACAGCTTGGGCTCGGACCCCGCGAGGGTCACATCAGGGCAAACTGCTCGGAACCGGGGCTACTCACAAGCCCACACTGAGGGCCCCTACGAGCCACCAACCAGCCAGACGGACCCTCAGCTGCCACCCTGGCCAGCAAGCAGCTGCCCAAGAAAATCCCCTCACACACCCCAGTGCTCCCTGTGACCCCAGCCCCCCTCACACAGGGGAGAGGGTATAACCCCTCCCCCACCTCCCCTCAGACACCCCAGTGCTCCCTGTGCCCCCCAGCCCCCCCTCACACAGGGGAGAGGTTATAACCCATCCCCCACCTCCCCTCAGACACCCCAGTGCTTCCTGTGCCCCCCCAGCCCCCCTCACACAGGGGAGAGGTTATAACCCATCCCCCACCTCCCCTCAGACACCCCAGTGCTCCCTGTGCCCCCAGCCCCCCTCACACAGGGGAGAGGGTATAACCCATCCCCCACCTCCCCTCAGACACCCCAGTGCTTCCTGTGCCCCCCCAGCCCCCCCCCCCTCACACAGGGGAGAGGTTATAACCCATCCCCCACCTCCCCTCAGACACCCCAGTGCTCCCTGTGCCCCCCAGCCCCCCTCACACAGGGGAGAGGTTATAACCCATCCCCCCCCACACACCCCAGTGCTCCCTATGCCCCCCAGCCCCCCTCACACAGGGGAGAGGTTATAACCCATCCCCCACCTCCCCTCAGACACCCCAGTGCTCCCTGTGCCCCCCAGCCCCCCTCACACAGGGGAGAGGTTATAACCCATCCCCCCCCCCCTCACACACCCCAGTGCTCCCTATGCCCCCCAGCCCCCCTCACACAGGGGAGAGGTTATAACCCATCCCCCACCTCCCCTCAGACACCCCAGTGCTCCCTGTGCCCCCAGCCCCCCTCACACAGGGGAGAGGTTATAACCCATCCCCCACCTCCCCTCAGACACCCTAGTGCTCCCTGTGCCCCCCAGCCCCCCTTACACAGGGGAGAGGTTATAACCCATCCCCCACCTCCCCTCACACACCCCAGTGCTCCCTGTGCCCCCCAGCCCCCCTCACACAGGGGAGAGGTTATAACCCATCCCCCACCTCCCCTCAGACACCCCAGTGCTCCCTGTGCCCCCAGCCCCCCTCACACAGGGGAGAGGTTCTAACCCATCCCCCACCTCCCCTCAGACACCCCAGTGCTCCCTGTGCCCCCCCCAACCCCCCCACACAGGGGAGAGGTTATAACCCATCCCCCACCTCCCCTCAGACACCCCAGTGTTCCCTGTGCCCCCCAGCCCCCCCTTACACAGGGGAGAGGTGAAAACCCCTCCCCCCCAACAGGTCCTCTGGGTCCCAAAGCCCCAGCCCCCACGCGAGGCGGGTCCCCCTTTGGCAGGGCAGGTTCGTTAAGCCAGAGGAAGGCGGCTGAGAGCCGGGCTGTCAGCGGAAGCGCACGGCCTTGGGGCGGCTCGTGGCCGGGGGAACGAGGTGCCGGCTGACAGGTCTCCGGGTCCCTCCCGTGGCAGGGTGGGCCACGCCGCCTTCCCGCCTGTGTCCACAGCAGGGCTGCCCCTGGAGCGGGGGCTGGAGGCGCCCGCAGGATCCTTGGCTCCTCTTGCCTGAGCGGCGGGAAAGCCGTTGTTCTGGGGGCTGGTGCCCCCAAGTGGGCTGGTCACGTGACCCACAAACCAGTTTCTGCCTTTCTGGGCCAGGAGAGGCCACTCTGCTCCATTGCCCCAGAGCCACAGGCCACGCAGCCCCGAGCGAGCGCCCCCGCTGCTCCCGCACACTCGGCCTCCCCTCACCCCTTCTCTGTGCGCCCCGGGAGCGCCAGGGCAGAGCCCCCGCCAGGCTGGGGGCGGATCATCCTTTGTGCCCCCAGGGCCACGCTGAGGGCGAGGGGGCGGCCTGGCTGGGGGCAGGGGCCCGGAGCAGAGCACCTTGCCGTGGGCTCTGGGCTCGGCTCACTGCCGGCACCCAGGCCCAGCCCCAAAAGCCCTGCAGTGGCAGACGGGGAGGAAGGCGGCAGCAGCTGGGTAGGAGCCACGGTAATTACTAATTAGAATGCAGATGCTCCCGAAACTGTAACTCCTAATTTACGGCACGAGCACTAAATCAGAGGCAACAAGACAGGAAAGCGCTGGCTCTGGAGGGGAGGGGCCGTGCCCCCAAGGCGCCTGCAGGCTGGTTCGCATGCCAACCACAGGAGCCACTCGCCATGCCACGCAAACATCCCACAGGGGCCTCTGCCATCTGCCCCCCCCAGCAGCCACTCGCCACACCACAAAACCACCCCGTGGGCACCTCTACCATCTCCCCACCCACAGCAGCCACTCGCCGCACCACGCAAACACCCCGTGGGCACCTCTACCATCTCCCCACCCACAGCAGCCACTCGCCGTGCCACGCAAACACCTCGTGGGCACCTCTCCCCTCTCCCCACCCACAGCAGCCACTCGCCGCACCATGCAAACACCCCGTGGGCACCTCTACCATCTCCCCACCCACAGCAACCACTCACCGCGCCACGCAAACACCCCATGGGCACCTCTACCATCTCCCCACCCACAGCAGCCACTCACCGCGCCACGCAAACACCCCGTGGGCACCTCTACCCTCTCCCCACCCACAGCAGCCACTCACCGTGCCACGCAAACACCCCATGGGCACCTCTACCCTCTGCCCCCTCCCTGCACAGCAGCCACTTGCCGTGCCACGCAAACACCCCATGGGCACCTCTACCCCATCCACAGCAGCCACTCGCTGTGCCACGCAAACACCCCGTGGGCACCTCTGCCCTCTCCCCACCCACAGCAGCCACTTGCCGTGCCACGCAACCACCCCGTGGGCACCTCTACCCTCTCCCCACCCACAGCAGCCACTCGCCGCACCACGCAACCACCCCGTGGGCACCTCTACCCTCTCCCCACCCACAGCAGCCACTCGCCGTGCCACGCAACCACCCCGTGGGCACCTCTACCCTCTCCACTGCACTAAGCTCCAGCAAACCCTCAGCAAGCTCTGATTCAGTCAGCAGCACCTGACTGAGGGCAAGAGGCCCAGGTGGGGAAGGGTCGGACGGGCCGGTGGCAGCATATGGCGCAGGCGGCCCAGATGAAGGGAGGAAATGGTGCCAGCAGCAGATAGGCTAGTGGAAGAATCTAGTGGGGAGTGCAGGGGTGTTTGTGGCTGTGGGAAGGTTTATTTGGGGTGTTTGTGGGAGTGTTTGTGGATTTACTGGGGGTATTTGTGGGGTGTGTTTGTGGTGCGGGTGGGTTTACTGCGGGTGTTTGTGGGTGCGGATTTACTGGGTGTGTTTGAGGGGGTGATTACATGATAAACTGAACAGTAACGAGTCACCGGGACCAGATGGCATTCACCCAAGAGTTCTGAGAGAACTCAAATGGGAAATTGCGGAACTGTTAACTGTGGTGTGTAACTGATCCTTTAAATCAGCTTCTGTACCTACTGACTGGAAGATCGCTAACGTGACACCAATATTTAAATATTTTAATTGCCAGAGGCGATCCTGACAATTACAGACCGGTAAGTCTAATATCAGTACCCAGCAAATTAGTTGAAACTATAACAAAGAATAAAATCATCAGACACATGGATGAACATAATTTGTTTGGGGAAGTCAACATGGTTTCTGTAAAGGGAAATCCTGCCTTACTAATCTGCTAGAGTTCTTTGAGGGGGTCAACAAACATGTGGACAAGGGGGATTCAGTGGATGTAGTGAACTTAGATTTCCAGAAAGCCTTTGACAAGGATCCTCACCAAAGGTTCTTAAGTAAAGTAAGTTGTCATGGGATAAGAGGGAAGGTCCTTTCATGGACTGAGAACTTGTTAAAAGACAGGAAACAAAGGGCAGGAATAAATGGTCAGTTTTCCGAGTGGAAAGAGGTAACTAGCGGTGTCCCCCAAGGGTCAGTCCTAGGACCAATCCTATTCAACTTATTCATAAATGGTCCAGAAAAAGGGGTAAAACAGGGAGGTGGCAAAATTTGCAGATGGTACCAAACTGCTCAAGATGGTTAAGACCAAAGCAGACTGTGAAGAGCTTCAAAGAGATCTCACCAATCTAAGTGATTGGGCAACAAAATGGCAAATGAAATGTAATGTGGATAAATGTAAAGTAATGCACGTTGGAAAACATAATCCCAACTAGACATACAATATCATGGGGTGTGTCTAAACTACATGGCTCCATCGACGGAGCCATGTAGATTAGGCTGATAGGCAAAGGGAAATGAAGCCGTGATTTAAATAATTGAGGCTTCATTTAAATTTATATGGCTGCCGCATTCTGCCGTCCAGCTGATGATCAGCTGTTTGTCGGCAGATGGGGACAGTCTGGATGCGCCATGGTCAACAAGGAAGCCTTTGGCGACGGCGCAGGTATGCCTCGTGAAACTAGGTTTACCTGTGCCGGTCGACAAAGGCTTCTTGTCGACCGCGGCGCATCCAGACTGCCCCGATCTGCCGGCTTCATTTCCCTCTGCCGATCAGCCTAATGTACATGGCTCATCGATGGAGCCATGTAGTTTAGACACACCCTGGGGACTAATTTGGCTACAACTACTCAAGAGAGAGATCTTGGAGTCAACCTGTGGAACGCCTTGCCACAGGATGTGGGGAAGGCTAGAACTTTATCAGGGTTAAAAAAAAACCTAGATAGATCCATGGAGGTTAGGTCCATCAATGGCTATTAGCCAGTGTGGGTAAGAACACTGTCCCTAGCCTCTGTTTCTCTGGAGGTGGGTAACAGGGAAGGAATCATGTGAAGATTACCTATTGTGATCCATCCCTCTGGGGCATCTGGTATTGGCCACTGAGCTAGATGGACCTTTGGTCTGACCCAGTATTGCTGTTCTTATGGGAGACGGTGGATTTACTGGCGGTGTGAGGGGAGTGTTTATGGGTGTCGGTGGGTTTACTGAAGGGTATTTGTGGGGTTTGTTTGTGGATGTGGGTGGGTTTCCGGGGGTGTTTGTGGGTGAGTGGGTTTACAGGTGTGTTTGTGGGTGCAGGTGGGTTTACTGTGTGTGTGGGGGGTGTGTGTTTGTGGGTGCGGTGGGTTTACTGGGTGTACGTGAGGTGTGTTTGTGGGTGGGTTCACTGGGTGTGTGTGAGGTGTGTTTGTGGGAGCGGGTGGGTTTACAGGTGTGTGTGGGGGGTGTTTGTGGTTGTGGGTGAGTTTACAGGTGTGTGGGGGAGGTGTTTGTGGGAGCGGTGAGTTTACTGGGTGTGGGGGGGTGTTTGTGGGAGCGGTGAGTTTACTGGGTGTAGGGGGGGGTGTTTGTGGTTGCGGGTGAGTTTACAGCGGTATGTGGGGGTCCGGGTGGATTTGCACAGTGCATGTGGAGTGTGTTTGTGGGTGTGTTTACTGGGGTGCCTGCGGGGTGGGCTTGGGGGCTGTCTGAGGGCCGGTGTAGGCGTGTTGCAGGAAGACACCGCGCTCTGCCCTCGTTGCCCCAGCCAGCTGGCTTGGTGGCTGACGAGAGCTGCCAGGGAGGATGCAGGCGCATTCGTCTCTCCTGTCCAGTTAATTAGCGGGCTGGACTGCTCACTGTGCAGCTGCCTTAATTGGTACAAGCTGCACACGCTGTGGAGCCTGAGAAAACACACTGGGAAATGAAAAATATATTAAGCAGCAAACAAATCGGGGATTCTCAATGAGGCTGGCTCCAGGCCGTCTGCCCGCAGGCCTGGCTCAGGGCGTCCCAGTCTCACGCCGACGCCGCGGGCCCCCGGCGCCCTGCTGGCTCTGAACCCTGCGTCCCGGCCGCGCTGCGCCAGCCCGCGTCTAGGCCATGGCTCCGGCCCCTGGGAAAGGTGCCTGGCCCCCAGGTCAGCTGGGACTCCTCCCTCCTGCTCTGGGGAGAGCTAGGGCCTGGCCCGGTGAGGGGGGACAGGGTGGTGGCTGGGGGCGGGGCTAAGGCAGGGGCTGGGTGCGGAGGGAGGGGTGCAGGGCGGTGGCTGGGGGCGGGACTAAGGCAGGGGCTGGGTGCGGAGGGAGAGGTGCAGGGTGGTGGTTGGGGGCGGGGCTAAGGCAGGGGCTGGGTGCGGAGGGAGGGGTGCAGGGCGGTGGCTGGGGGCGGGGCTAAGGCAGGGGCTGGGTGCGGAGGGAGGGGTGCAGGGTGGTGGTTGGGGGCGGGGCTAAGGCAGGGCCGGGTGCGGAGGGAGGGGTGCAGGGCGGTGGCTGGGGGCGGGGCTAAGGCAGGGGCTGGGTGCGGAGGGAGGGGTGCAGGGCGGTGGCTGGGGGCGGGGCTAAGGCAGGGGCTGGGTGTGGGAGGGGTGCAGGGCGGTGGCTGGGGGCAGGGCTAAGGCAGGGGCTGGGTGTGGGAGGGGTGCAGGGCGGTGGCTGGGGGCGGGGCTAAGGCAGGGGCTGGGTGCGGAGGGAGGGGTGCAGGGCGGTGGCTGGGGGCGGGGCTAAGGAAGGGGCTGGGTGTGGAGGGAGGGGTGCAGGGCGGTGGCTGGGGGCGGGGCTAAGGCAGGGGCTGGGTGTGGAGGGAGGGGTGCAGGGCGGTGGCTGGGGGCAGGGCTAAGGCCAGGGCCGGGGGGAAGGCTGCTGGCTCTGGCCGGGCAGTGCCAGGTGGCTGCCGGCCAGCGGGAGCTGCACGGTGGCCCCCAGGGCGAGGGCAGCGAGGGAGGTCCCTGTCCCCTGCCTGGGGTGAGGAGCGCGGAGGCCAAGCAGGCAGGGAGCCCTGCTGCCCACCCAGCTGCTAGCGGCCACAGTGGCCTGGCCCGGCGTCGGGGGCTGCGCTGGCCGGGGGCGTTTGGCGCAGGCCCCAGGAACGGTCTGGACGACGCCTTTGAGTCTTTAGCGCCCTGTGCAGAGGGGAGCGGCAGGGTGCCACTCACCTGCAGCCCGGCACAGAGGCAGCCAGCCCCAAGGCTGCACACAGGGCCGGGGTTCCTCTGGCAAAGGCGAGGCCCAGCCGAGAGGGCCCCATGTCCTGATGCAGCAGGTGCACCCGGGGGTGTCAGACGGGCCGTGCCGGTGCGTGTGGCCGTCGGATGCAGCGGGACAGGCGGGATCTACCCAGCGCACCCTGCCTGGATCAGCCGGCGAGGGGCGAGCTCCATTGCAGCCGCGAGACTCTGGAACCCAGCTAGAGGCAGGCCTGCCTCCAGCCCCTGGCACTTGTGGGGGGCTGCTGGTTAAATGGGGCTGGCAGCGAGGGCTGCCAGGTGTCCGGTATTCACCCAGACGCTCTGGTATTTTCGCCTCCTGTCCGGTAAAAAATTCCAAGAATACCAGGCACCAGGGCTGTCCTGAGCTGTCCGGTATCTTCTGAATTTTTCCCCGGCCAGGAGGCAAAAATGCTGGGCACCTGGCAACCCTCCAAACACTCAGCGCCCAGCCTCCCCGCGTGCCCCCTGGTCCCCAACGCCCCCAGACCCTACCCCCACGCTTACCTGGTTCCCCCAGGCTGCTGGCACAACATGGCTGCCGGCCAAAAGACCTAGGAGAAGCAATGCTCCCTTGGGTCTTAGTGCTCAGCCTCTCCCGTTTCTCTCCCCGCACTCACTCTTAAAGGGGACATGATGTTTTAATGCTGTTTTATTTTAATTAATTAATTAATTAATTTTTGGCTTAATAAGCCCCAGGGGTCCTTTTTTTTTTTGCTCAACAACTTTGGTCTCCCCCCTTTTTTTTCCCTTCAACAGAATTTTTCCCCAGTGTTTTTTTTGGGGGGGCGTGTTTGGTATTTTTGTTTCAACCATCTGGCAGCCCTACTGGCAGCAGGAATTGGGCAGCACCAGCTCCAGGTCGCTCCCCACACCTGGGCCCATCAGCAGAACTGGAACCAAGGGGGGCAGCCCAGGTGTGTTATGTCCGGGTGGGGCCCACAGTGTCACCCCGCCAATCACAGACCCAGGCTCAGTACAGGGCTGTGCAAAGCAGCTGGGTGCACGGGGCGCCCAACACACTTCTGGGCCCAGCAAGGGTGCAGCCAGCACCACCCCTGCAGCCCCTGGTGCCAGCCAGCCCCTTGGCAGCAGGCCGGCCCTCTTCTGCTCCGGGCTGTGCCCAGGGGGTGTCCTGCTGAAAAGAGCTGGCACAGGGCAACCACAGTCTGGCTCAGGGCTGGGGGCCGCAGGTCCCTGCCCCTAGGACACTGCAGGGAGGAATCCTGCAGGGCCAGGGAGAGGGGTTGGAGCTTCCCCAGGCTCTGACACACACAGCCCTGCCCAGGTGCCAGCTGGCACAGAGACAGCCCAGGTTCGTGCAGATGGCGGGTAGGGCTGGGGCTGCACAGGTACCAGGAGGGTCCGGATAGGCAGAGGGCCCAGGCCAAGCCTGGCACAGAGGCTGCGGTGCCCTGACTCCAAGCTGGGAGGGGTTGCAGCTGCTCTGGAGGATAGGGACATAATTCAAAATGTTCTGGACAAACTGGAGAAATGGTCTGAGGGAAACAGGATGAAGTTTAATAAAGACAAATGCAAAGTGCTCCACTTAGGAACAATCAGTTTCACACATACAGAATGGGAAGCGACTGTCTAGGAAGGAGTACGGCAGAAAGGGATCTAGGGGTCATAGTGGACCACAAGCTAAATACGAGTCAACAGTGTGACACTGTTGCAAAGAAAGCAAACACGATTCTGGGCTGAATTAACAGGTGTGTTGTGAGCAAGACACGAGAAGTCATTCTTCCGCTCTGCTCTGTGCTGATTAGGCCTCAGTTGGAGTACTGTGTCCAGTTCTGGGCACCGCATTTCAAGGAAGATGTGGAGAAATTGGAGAGAGTCCAGAGAAGAGCAACAAGAATGATGAAAGGTCTAGAGAACATGAGCTACGAGGGAAGGCAGGAACTGGGCTTGTTTAGTTTGGAAAGGAGAAGACTAAGAGGGGGCATGATAGCAGTTTTCAGGTATCTAAAAGGGTGTCATAAGGAGGAGGGAGAAAACTTGTTCATCTTGGCCTCTGAGAACAGAACAAGAAGCAATGGGCTTAAACTGCAGCAAGGGAGGTTTACGTTGGACATTAGGAAAAACTTCCTGCCTGTCAGGGTGGTTAAACACTGGAATAAATTGCCCGGGGGGTTGTGGAATCCCCATCTCTGGGGATATTGAAGAGCCGGTTAGACAGATGTCTAGCAGGGCTGGTCTAGACAGTATTTGGTCCTGCCATGAGGGCAGGGGCTGGACTCGATGACTCTCGAGGTCCCTTCCAGTCCTAGTGTTCTATGGTTCTATGACTCTGGCTCCCTCTCCCAGCGCTGCAGTGATGCCCATGAATGGCTCTGCAAGTCTGGGAGCAGCACTCGCTCCTGCCTGCCTGCAGCCACACGGGACCCCTCCCAGACAGCACAGCCACCCCCAGCCTCACTGCAGGTGGCTGGCAGCCAGGGCCTACAGGCAGCGGGGTGGCACACTGCCAGCTGTCCTTGGGCAGGGGCCCCAGGGCGTCCCCTTCGGTCTGCTCGCTGCGCCTCCCAGCAGCCAGGCTGCCTAGTGCCCGTCACGAACGGGACCAGGCACCTCCTGCTAGTTCCAGGGCTCCCCTGCCCCGGAGTCTCCTGCGCCAGAACAGGACGGGGGGGGCTTGGGAGGAGTCCAGCGCCCCACTCCGTGCAGGGGCCTGGCACTCCCAGTCAGAAGCCAAGAAACAGGGGCCAGCCCGCCAGGCTCTGTGCTTCTTCCTCAGCCTGCCCGTGTCTGGCTCCAGAGACGGGCGAGACCAGGCGCAGGGGGGTTGGGCAGCAGACCCACCCGGTGCGCGGCCGCCACAAGAGGCAGGGCCCGATAAGCAGAGTTATGCAAACAGCCTCTGCGCTGAGGCATCCCAAGCATCTGAAGCCCCCAGAGCAAATTCCTGCCAGCGTGCCTGTGCGCACACCTGCAGCAGGGCCCCTGAGAACCTCTCCAGCCGCCGTGGCACCAGAGTGCAGGTGGCAGCCAGCGGGGTGGGGGCCTGGCGGGCAGCGGGTGCAGCACAGGACGGGAGGAGAACTGAAATGGGCGCTTGGCTTCTCCATTGCTCTTCTGTTTCCATTCATCCTCCAGCGCTGGTTTGCGTCCAGCCCGCGCGCCTGTGCCGGGCGCCCCAGCCGTTCCTCCACTCCCTCTGCCAGCACCCTCTGGCCCCCCAGCGAGCTCTGCCGGCACGTGGCCATGGCTGGAGTGCTCAGGCCAGTCTGGCCAGACGAGGCCGGCTGTACGGACGTGCTCGAGGGCTGGCTGCGGGCCCAAGGGGACAGGAATGTTGCACTGAAGGATGCACTGGAGAGGCAGCCTGGCATGGCGGGGACAGGCCTGTGGGCATGGCACGCAGAGGCAGAGTGCCCCGCCAGGAGTGCGACATGGCGCCCAGCCAGGGGCCTTGCAGGGTTTCGGAGGGTTTGGTTTCCGCTCAGCTCGTTGCTCGCCTAATGGCGCTGTCAGCACGACTGGCTCTGCCAAGAGGGCGCGCCACAGAGGCGGCTGCCCCGGCACTGGGAGCAGGACTCTGCTTGGACACAGCCTATCCCTGGGCCCGGGGACAGAACCATCCAGAAAACAAAGGGCACCTCAGACGTCCCCCTCCTCCTTCGGGCTTGCTCAGCCCACACCCTGGGTCCTCTCTGCTCCAGCACAGGCCACTGCCTGAGTGAGTCAGAGCACCCACTTTCCCAGCTGACTGGCTGCAGCATTTCGGGAAGCCGGCTCCCGCACCCTGCAAAAGGTGCCTCTGGGCAGCTCCCTCCCCACCCCTCCAGCTGCCTGCTCGGCCTGGCGAGCGCCGGGGCCCCACGGTCAGCGGCCTGCTGGGGCCCAGCCCTGGTGCTGACAGCTAATTGCTCCCGTTTCAAATGGCCAGACGCAGGAGCACCGGTTGCTAGGCAACTGCCCGGGGACCGGCGCTGGGAGCCTGGCCCTGGTCACACCGCGCCGGAGCGTGGCCAGATGGCAGGCCCCGCCCCACGGCTGCCCCAGGGAGCTGGAAGGGGGCTGGGGCCGGCCGGGCAGTCGGGGGCTCTGGGGAGCCGTCAGGCACTCCCCCGCGCGGCTCCGCTGAAGGACCCGGTTGGTATGGCAACCCTGCACGGGAGCCCTGCGCTCGGCTCTCCTTCGCTCCCCCGGGGCCCGGCAGCGTCACAGCTGGCTGGGCGGGGGAGCCCCCCGCGGGCCCTGCAGAACGGCTCTCCAGAGCAGAGGGCTCCCGTCTGCTCACAGCCTGCCCCGGGCAGCAGCCAGACGGGTGGGAACTCGCAGGCAGGGCCTGTGCCTGGTAACACTGGCTGGCCCCCGAGTCAGAGGCAAGCAAACCCCCTCCCAGCCCTGTCCATACGGCTCAGCTTTGAACACGTCTGCCCCCGCGCCACGGGGCTCGGCGGGGAGGCCTGACCCCCCGCTCAGATTACGCTAGCTCGGTAACGAAAGGCAGCGAACGTCCCAGGAGGGCTGGGGGCAGCCGGGAAGCCAGGCACGGTGCTGAGAGGGGAGGACGGGCCGTTCGGCGCAGGTGTAGAGGGGACCGCAGGAGGCCCCCTTTCGGGGTGGCCAGCAGAGAACAGGCCATTGGCCTGCAGCTACAGTGGGGTTCCCTGGGAGGAGCTGCCCGGAGCTGGCCCGGTCTCCGTCATTTGCTCCCCCCAGGGTGGCAGCTTGTGCTCCCGCCTCGCGGTGTCTCCTGTATTACTGCCCAGGGCCAGCAGCAGGAATTGCTCCCGGGTGCGACCAGGACCTGCGGAGAGGGAGGCGGCTCGCATGCAGGGTGCCCAGCCAGCCTGGGCAGCACTGCCCGGGAATGTAGCCTGGAAGGAAGCGGCGGAGGGGAGGGACAGGCAGCCTCCTAACAGACTCTTAACTCTCAATCACTTGCTTTTAAAAGCCGCATTTGCACTCAATTCGGAGTCTCTGGTGGCTGCAGACTCCAGCTCTTTAAAATCAAATGGTGCTTAAAATTAATTCTCGTCGCTGATGAAAGAATTTTGATTGATGAATTCCATTTCCCTGCGCTTCTAAACGAGCCGAGCCCTCCCCAGCCTCCCCCCGCCCCAGCTCTACCCTGTGACCTCATGGATCTCCCCATGGCAACGCACTGTGACATCACCGCGACTCGGGGGGAGGGGCCAAGGCTCCTAGGGCTGGGGCGCATCTGAGGAGCCTTAGAGACAAGTCTCCCTCCCCTGCTCAGCGAGCCCCACGGGCAGCCCAGCTCCTGTGCCTCACGGCCCGCCTGCGGGTCCCCCCGAGACAGGCCAGTGGGCCCAGGCACCTGGGGGCAGCACCGGGCCCTGCCGCGCTGGCGCATGGACAAGGCTTTGCAGGTGCTGGTCGCCCGGCCCCGGTCCCGGCTGCACTGGGCCTGCCAGCAGAGCCCGTCCCTGCAGCCGCTCTGGGTCGTGGGGCACGGATCCTGCACAGGAGTGCGCCTCAAGTCCCCTCAGCCGAAGGGCAGACTGGCCAGCGAGCTTCCCTCCCCCTCAGCCGTCTGCCCATGCCCTCTCCACCCAGAGCTCTGAGTGCGCCTGGCCACTGCACGGCCTGGCGACCGGAGACGGATGGCATGGCCAGATGGACCTGCCCTTCCCGACCACTGGGCGTGGCTGCAACGCGGAGTCTCTTGCGGGACCCTCTCAAGGCCTGGAGCGGAGAATGCCAGCACCGCACTGGGGGGCGATGGGCAGCGGAAGACGCATGCAGGGATGGGAAGCCAGCAAGTCCGTCATCAGGCAAAGGGAATACTGCTGGGGCTGGCTGGGGCGGCGTGGCGTTACCCCCGCCCGCACAGTAACCACCACGCTCACGAGCCAGGCCTTGTGCATAACAGCCTGGGCACGGAGCTCCTGAGCACCACACCTGAACCTAACAGCCTGGGCAAGGCACCTCCGCGGTGACACGAGCTACACAGGGACCCAGCCGCTCGTGCGCGCAAACTCGGTGACTGTGGGAAACAATTCAGCACCTGACTCCGGCCTCTCTTCCACGGCAGCCAGGAAGTCCCAGAGGCTGCTCTGATGCCACAAACTCCCCCCCCCCCCCCGAGGAAGTCCAGGGCCCATCTGGGCGCCACCCTGCCACTCCGTTCCCATTCCCACTGGAGGACATTTCGTTTTCAGGCTGAGTGCACCTGGACTGCTGCAGCCAGGCCTGGCCAGAGAGAGGAGAGATTCCCCCGTCGGAGACAGCCCCTGCCTGGCTGGTGCATTGCCCCGCGGTGACAAGCCAGTCCCAGGACAGCCTGCTGGCCTCCAGCGGCTGCGCAGCACTCAGGCAATGCACAAGGAAACCCCTGCAGGCAGGGGCAGGGGCAGGGCCCGAGGGAGCTGGGCAGAGCAGCCCCAGCCAGATGCTCTCAGTCCCTCCCTCCTCTGCCCTCCATTCCTCCCACGAGTTGATCGTTTTAGAAGAGGTCAGAGCAGGGCAAGGCCTTTGAGTGCTGGCCTTGCCCAGCTCCAGGCCCTGCTGCTCTGCAGTCCGGCCTGCACTGGCCTCTGGGGCAGCCAAGAGAGATTCAGGAGCGTGGGGACGGTGCCAGGGAGCTGAGCGGCAGGATGTCAGGGAGATGCAGAGAGGAGGAGAGGCACTTGGGCAGGCACAGAGCTGGTCTGACAGCACCAGGAAGAAATTCAATGCAGAGAGGTGAGAGTGTTTCAAGCAGGAAGGACAAAGCAAGCGGCCAGAGCACACCGTGGGAGTCCCTGGCTCGCGGGCAGTGCCACTGCCAAGGAAACGGGAGCCGCAGGGGCACAGATGGAACATGAGTCACCAGTGTGATGCAGCTGCACAAGAGGCTAACGCCAGGGGTGCTGCTGCAGGCGGCTAACTGGTGAGGCTGCGGCTGGAGGACAGCGCCCACTCCTAGGCACATGGACCACTGGAGAGAGTGCGGAGGAAGCAGCAAGCAGGACACACACCCTGTGAGGAACACTGGGAGTGTCTGGTCTTCAGAAAAGACGACGGGGAGGGGAGACCGGAAACCAGGGAGGTCAGAGCTCCTGTGAAGAGGACGGTGGTCAATTGTTTGCCGTGTCCACAGACGGTAGGACAAGAGGCAGGGGTTCAATCGGCAGCAAGGGGAACACAGGTCAGCCACTAGGAAAACTGCAGGCTAGCGAAGGCCTGGAACAGGCTCCCTTGAGAGGCTGTGGAATCCCCACCATGGGGGTATCTTGAGAACAGGGTGGATTAAAGCTGATGTCCAGGGGCATTTCCTCCTGAGGCTTTCCAGTTTTCCTTACGTCACCTGGGAACTCATCCAAGATTCCTCAGCTCTGGAGAAGGGACAAAGTGGTGAAAGGAAAACAAAACTCTGTCACCCTGGACCATCGTCCACGCTGGGGAAGCCCTGGAAAGCTAACAGCAGCAACCAGAGAAAACGACCCGTGAAGGAAGAGCTCCTGGCTAATCGGATCTCAGGAGGTGGGGCTGGCCCACGAAAGCTCATCACCTATTAAACCATCTTGTTAGTCTTTGACGTGCTACATAGTTTTTCCTTTTGTTTTAGCAAAATCAGACTAACACGGCTCCCTCTCTATTACTATTCAAGAGGAAAACCGGGAGGAGATGAAAATCAAAATCAAAATGAAAAATCCTGGACAGAGTATTCTGTTTTGAACCCCGCAAAAGGGAAACGTGTTTGAATTTTTATCATGAATGTTTTTTTCTCGTCTGGAGGCTAGAAGAGAAGGAAATCAGTGATCTTGCACTGGAGGAGCATTCTGGGTAATTGACAGCATGCAAATGAACATCTCGCTTTGCGAAGAAACCCGACCTGCAGCTCCAACACCAGCAGCTGCTGAGTAGGGACAGAGTTTAACCAGGCCAGATGCACAGCTCTCAGAATGTGTTTCTGCATGTTCGGCCTCAGCAGCCTGGGGGCTGCGCAGGGCATTGAGATGCATGCCTGTGACCAGCACTGGAGATGCAGTGGGGCGCGTGGTCTCTGCAGAGCGGGGGCAAGAGGTTCTCGTGCACGAAGACGATTGTGGGTTTGCTGGCAGTACAGAGACCTGGCGGCGTGACACGTGACTGGAGTGCCAAGAGGGAGCTGCGGCAGGAAGCGCATCATTAGGGGAATGGGGACGCAGCACACAAAAGCCTGGGAGTGCAGCGACACACGGGAGGGAGGGGTGGCAGCGAAAGCCTCTGGATGCCAAAAGCACTGTGTACAGCTCAGCACCAAGGCATTCCACGTGAGCCAACGTGCAAATGAGACGCTGCAATGCTAATGTGGATGCAATTGTGCTCAGCCCCCAAGCACGCCCAGTGCCAGCTGAGTTGTTTCCAGATGCCAGAGCCTCGTGCTGCCAATGGGAGAGCAGGGCACTCTCTCCTGGCCCCCTGGCTCCTGAGCGCGCACTGCTGTCAAGCCGCCCTGCTCACAGGCAAACTTCCAGGAAGAAGGAATTTGTTTCAGCAACAGTTGGAAACATTTCTCAGCGCTCCGGAGTCTGCTCAGGAAGCAGCTACTGAGCCAGCGGGATATCTGCCCATATGGTGAACCGTCTACAGCAGAACCAGCTGGCTTGGTGGCTCGGCTCTAGCGCCCGTGGTGTGGGCTCACGTCCAGCTAGTGGACTAAGTACTATTGTAGGTTCATGGCACTTCTACAGGAGAATGAGGCTTTGCCACTGATCGCGGAGACTTTTGAGCAGATCTCTAACTCCAGAAGAAAGTGTTACTGGACTCATTTGTATTCATAATTAAGGCCAATGCAAATTAGTTGATGCCCATGTGACTGACTTAACCCTTAAAGTTCAAACGGAGGGTCCCGGAAAGCCAAGTGACTCATTGAGAATAGACAGACTCCCACGAGGACTCTGCTTAAGCACTGAGGGCTATGGAGGGGACCGAGGGTATTCTGGAGCCAGACACTGGGCAGAGGAGGGTCAGCAGGAGGGCTGTGCATCGGTCCAGCTCCAGAGGAGGAAGGAGTAAATAGCAAATTTGCAGAGGCAAATGCAAAGTACGTCTCTAAATGAACAGATTGTCAAGCAATGCCCTGCAGCCACGAGGGCTAGAAGATCGCTCTTCTCTTCCCAAAGCTACCGCTGAGATTCTCTTGGTTATCACTTGACTCTAGGAGATGGGCCTTAAAGGAACAAACACACCAAATACAGAGGCACCCATGGGGAAATCATGAGCGCTAGCAACACAGGGCACCAAAAGCCCATCCCTTCAAAATCTTCCCTCTGAAGCTCAGATTTCTCACAAGTGACTGCAGGGGTCTAACTTGTGAGATCAGAAAGGATCTGAATGTGCTGAGCAAGCTCAACATCAGCACCGCTAGGGCCCAAATTTGAGTGGCCCTGGAGTCACTCGCTAGTTATTTTTCAATATCTTGGCTTACATTTTCGAGAGTCTGCCTGGTGAGAGTCCAGCCTGGGAGAACTGAAGCCAGATTTGCAGGGGGGCTGACCACCCAGGACTCCATCTGAAGTCAGCAGAAGATGCAGGAACTCAGCACCTCTGAAAATTGAAGTTAAATATCCCAGGTAAGGCTGGGACAGTCAAAACCAGGGATGCTTTTGAAAATGTAAATTTCAATGAGCTCCTCTAAACTGGAAACCAGAGCACAGTGTAATGTTACCCTAAGGACAACCCAGAATAGTGCAGCTAACGAAACTAGTCAGAAGCCTAAAGCAATACTTGTGTCACAGTTTGGACATACAAAATACCAGCACAACAGCTGGTACTTGTTTTAAAAATAGTATCATAATAACTTCCCAAATAATAAATCCCAGTGTATTACCTTAATAGAACTAAGAGCCTCTCCTAGCTGTGAAATTAATTAGAGAGGTTTGCTGTAAATGCCACAGAACTGCATATAGAAAATTCACCCAGTTCTATGCAATGTATAAGTCCCACGTAAGCCCAGACATTCACATACAAAAATTCATCTACAGAAGCCAAATTAGTGCTGGGTTTTCAGCAGTTCTGTAGCAGCCCTGGTTCTGAAAAACAGCTAACATTTGCTATTATAGGCCCAGCCTAGAATTCCCAGATGCCTGGTGAGGCTCAAGTTCCTAGGAAAGAGAATACCATATTAAGATGGGTCACTAAACAACCAGAAAGAAAAAAATCCATTAGCCCTAATACATAAAGTAAAAATGTAACCTAATATGGAAAATCAGGGGCGGGAGGATAGAGTTCACAGGGTCTGTAACTGAAGAGCCAAGTGCAGTAGAGAGACACTTTAATGAATAGCAATGCCCTTCACAATCTTTTCATCTGTTTATCCTCACCACAGCCCTGGGAAGCAGGGCAGGGCTGAGATGGGGAAGTAAGGCTAGGTCCACACTGCAATGGTAGAGAAAGAAACGCAATTTGCGGTACTCAAATTGTGTCTCTTTTTCTGCTTTACTGTTAAAAGAGGCTTTTCTGAAATTTGGTGTGTCTACATGGTGCCAAATTTTGGAAAGAAGCGCTCTTTCAACACATCCCTTCTTCCTCGTAAAACGAGGTTTATAGGGATGGCAAAAGAGTGTGTCCGCTTTTTTGAAAATTTTTCCAAAAAAAAAAGATGCATTCCTTGGACGCGGCATTGCTTTTCTGGGATACCTCAGGCATCCCGGCAAAGCAGTGCAGTCAAGACATAGCCTAAGGCACAGAAAAGCTAAGGAACTTGCCAAAGTCACATAAGAAGCCTGTGGTGGAGCAAGAAAGTGAAGCTGGGTCTCCCACATCCTTGGCCAGGACCCTAAGTACTGGACTGTGCTTCCTCCCTGCAATGTACGCCGCTGAAACAACACTAGCACAGCACAACAACTATCAGGGCAGCTAAGTTCTCAAAAGAAAAGAACATTTCAGTATTACATAAGGGGCGTCTATTTGGCCACATAAATGTCAATGAGACAAGCTTGTAGCTAGCTCCTACAAGATCTTTAATGTATCATTGGGATGTTAGAAACCTGTATGGTTGCCCTTTAGTGCAAGTCCTACTCCTGACACATTTCAAATAGTAATTGTGTGGATCTTTGAGGGCTGAGGTGGAGAAGTTTTGATGAATGTTGTTTGAATGGGGCTGGGACTCTCAAAAAGCTCAAATGAAGACTTACGTAAATTTTACAGACAGCAAAAAAGGCACTTCAGGACAGATCTGAAAATGCCAAAGCATGGCCTAGCAGAAATGAGCTGTATTGGTTCTTAGCTGAGTGAAGATGGTTTCATTGCCAATTTACACAGAATATATGCAACAGCAGGGATGCTCAATCTATACTGAAAGTAAATCTACAGGCATTTATGGGGATGACAAACTACTTAGCAAAATCTATTTCAGAATCTATGGTCAATATTCTCTTACCAGAATAGCTGGCAACTGAAATTGCCTGGCACTGAGCAGACAGCTAAATAGACACTGGACGGGTAAAAACTCTGGTCATCAGAAATCCAATATGCAGAATCATTGCAGTCACTAGCCTGCCGAAGGCTGAGAAAGGTTCAGAAAGAGAGCTGTGCTAGGTTCTAAGGTGCCACAGACACAGCCTAACACATTTATTAGGGCAGAAGCTTTTGTGGGTACAAAGCACTTCATCCGATGAATCGTGGTGGAGTTTCCAGAGGCATAGGCATGTACAAGGACAGCCAATGAAAGAGGGCACTTATGTAAATGAGGCTAATCACGTCGGGGGAGGGCGAGGGTTTGAGGTACAGAACGGATCTCACCCCTGGTGCAGGCTGTTAGTGGCCCTGTCCCGAAAACCCAGCCTGAGCACAGGAATAAATGGCACCTGACGAATTACCCAAGAGCCTCTGAAAAGGAAGTTTTCAAAACCATTGGCCAGCTTCACGTCACATCTTGTTTTCTCAAAGTTAAAAGCTTCCCATTCTTGTTGGCTCACTTGACCCGCCCCCAGTGAAAACCTGGCCCATTGAAGTCAAGGGCAACCCTCGCATTGCCTCCAAGAGGGCAGGATTTCACCCCTGCGCTCAAAGTAAGAGCGACAGGGTGATGCTAAAACTGGACGTGGGGCTGACTCTCGAGGGAAAGAAGCCGGCAGCGAGAGCGGTCAGGCATGTTACTAGGACTGCAGGCTCCTCTGGCAGGTTCCACAGCCTGCCCCCGGTGCTAGGCGCTTCCACCCTACCAATAAACAGCAGGCTGCGGGTTATTCTCCCAGAGAATCCCTTGCACTGTTTAAGCCTAGGCTGGTCCAGCCCTGGAGGAAGCCCGCAGGGAACAGGCCTGCTATAGCCCCAGGGCCAGGCGGCGTTAAACTGCCTGCACGGAGCACAGCCAGCTCGAAGGCTGAAAAGCACCAAAACCAGGAGTCCCGAGCTCTGATAGTTTGTCTAGAAGAGCCGCACCCTGCGTGTCTTGTGACAAGGCTCCAGCCTTGCTCCAGCGGGTCCCGCAGCTCCTGGTGCATTATGCTCCCTCCCAGGGGAGGTTCACCATGACCCTCAGCACGGCCTCTCTCTCCCAGCCTGCAGAGCCACCTCCATCACAGGCCAGCAAGGGCACTGGTGGGAGGGCTTCCACAGCCTCTGCTCCCCCTCTGCCTGCCCGGAGCAGTTCAGCTGCTGTCGTGGATCAGAGAGGGCTGGGGGAACGCAGGCCCCTCCTCTGCTCTGGTTCCAGCCCAGGGGCTCTGGCGGCAGCAGCTGTTGGCAGTTTTCCCTCCACTACAGGAGCTGCTACAGTTCCCAGGGCCATGTCTCCTTGGCCTCTTTGTCTGCCCTGCTCCTGTGACTAACCAGCCTGACTAGGGGAGAGCTTTTAAACAGCCTGGGTGGGGCCTTAATTGGAGCCAGGTGTCCTCCTTATCTTAACAGCCCCAACTGACCCTCTCTGCAGGTTAACAGGAATCAAGCCACCAGGAATCATTAGCCTGGATTATCCAGAGACCAGAAACTGCTTATCCAGGAGCCAGCACATCTGCCTTTGACTATTGTACCCCCTGCCTGGCTCTGTCGCATCTGCATTCTGGAAGTTTCGGGAAGCGTATATGTCCTATCCATGTGTGTCATAAGGACCATGCCATGTTCATTACAAAGTTCGCCCCACTGATCCCTGCTTTCCAGTGCGTGGCCCGAGGACAGTGAGCGCCTTTGCACTACTCGTGACAGTGCTTGTCGGGATGTTATAAAATGGAGTGAATTCTCCAGCTGCATACATTTAACAAACAAGGCATGTCTAGCAAATGTTCCCATTTAAAACATAAATGGACGGGTGTGCTAGTTTTTGTGCAGGTGAATGTACTTCATCTGACTATTGAATAAATGGTAAGCAAACATCTAAGAATCTATTTGTCGTCTGTCTGCTAAGCAAGTAGTTGGTGAGTTAATTTTTCCATGACAACCACCTCCTCTATTTTTTGTACTGTTTCTCTGGAGTTGGACTATTTTTCTTGTCCAAAGAAAGCTATTGGTAGTCTAGCAGAGGATAAGTTAATTCTTCATTTTCTTTTGTGGGACCATTTCTGCTAGGAAGCCCTAGGAAGATTATTAAAAAGTCATTTGTCAATACAAACCTATCCAGCATTTTACAGTAGTTGGTTCTGAACTGTCCTCTTTAATCACTGCATGTGTCCACCATACATGCATAAAACCTCCCCTCTCACAAGTATTTCTCTAACATTTATCCTCATTCTCTATAGTGAGGTACCTTTAAAGCAATATCTTAGAGACATTGTCTTTCATTAAGCTTCAGACTGAGGATGCTAGTTCTCTTTTCCAGCCCAAAGCCTGCCTCTCTGGGGTCATTTGTCTGGCCACATTCTTTTCTCCACATGCCATCTATGGCCCTGTTTGGTTAGGAAAGCTGCCTACAAAGTTGGATGTAAATCAGTTATAGTTTTGTCTGTGTGCTTCCTAATCGACCACATGCCATCCTGTTTGGACCAAGTCAGATCTGAAACAAGGCAACATTTTTTTTACCAGCAAGAGTAATTAATCATTGGTGCAATTGACCAAGTGGCGGATTGTCCATCACTGGCAATGTTCCAGTCAAGACTGGATGTTTTCCTAACTGCTCTGCTCTTGAGTTTCCTGGGAGCAGGTCTCTGGCCTGTTCTGCCAGCCTTGGAACCTATTACAGCTGGCTTTCTGTGTATTACAGCGTATTACAGCGTATCCAGAAAGCCACTGAACACAGCGTGTCACTTGACAGCACCGCTACCAGGGGAGAGTGAGCCAATGAAAGGTAGTTTTCATCTCTGAGAAAACTTTGCTTGCTGAATTTCTGGCCAAACTTGAGTGTTCCATGGCTCTTCCAACCTTTAACGCTCTCTGGATTGTAACTTGGGCCCGTCTCTGGATTGTTGGCAGCGGTGTGGGCAAAGAACTTTTATCATCTCTGGCTGGGTCGCAGGCCCACAGGCGCAGTCTGTACGAAAGGATGGGCATACAGCTCAGGAGGGAATGACTTTTTTAAATTCCATGACTGCCTCTGATGTTTACACTGCTGCCTTCTTCTTGTTCAACAAAGACCCAATATGGTGCCGGTCAGAGCAACCCCACTCCGCCACCGTTTGATCTGGCTGGCTGGGTAGTGCCATAGGACATTTGGGAAAGTGGCCACCCTGTCTAATAGCGATGTACACGGCACCTACACTCTGGATCCTTGCTTGTGACATCTACACTGGAACCGCAGCCCGTGCGCCTGCTAGGCTTTGCTCTGGGAGGATCACAGGAAGACTTTAAAACCAGACAGATCCTTGGCAGAACGCTTTCCCAGCCAAGAAACTGCAAGCGCCTCCCCCTGCACCACCTCTCCGGATCCCCTTTTATTCACTGAAGAAGTGAACTGACTTTTGGATCATTTGGTTTCTCCAGGGGACTCAACATTTGAATTTATTTTCTACGTTTCCAACTTCTGCTGTCATCAACCCACCCTGGACAAGCGCATATTCCACACGGTCTGTTCCAGGACTCAGCCCTGGGAACTGCTGAGCACCAGAGCCTTACTCCAGCAAAACACATGAGCATGTGCTTACCACAGGGATTCCCAACCTTTTTCCCATGGAGGAGCCACTAAAATAATTTTTCATATCCCGAGGAACCCCTACCTATGAAAACGTTTGCTTGGCCAGAAAAAGTTGACAGCAGGGAGTGCAATTCAATTACTGCTAAATTATTGTCAAGAAAATGTATTTGTAAATAGTGTTATATCCAGGGCTTGACGAACCGCGGCGAAAGCTGCTCGCCAGCCCCGCACTGCGCATGTGCAAGAACCGCATTGTGCATGAGTGCGCCACCGGTAAACAGGGCACCGGGCTGAAATCTACTCGCCACGGGTGAGTAGATTCAATCGATTGTTGCCCCCTGGTTTTATATATATATATATATATATATATATATATATATAGTCAGCTTACACTGTAAGAAAAAATTATTATTTATTTATTCCACGATTTGTCGTGGAACCCCTGACGATGGTCTGCGGAACCCCAGGGTTCCACGGAACCCTGGTTGGGAAACACTGGCTTAAAGGTAAGCACATCCACTCTCCTCGCCTACACATATGCTTAATCCTAACATAGGTGCTTTGTGAACCAGCATCCTGTGGCTTCTTGCATGATCATGCCCACAAATGAGCAGAAGCAAACTGTTAATGCTGAATCGTCATCATTAGGTTTCAGAATCCACGTCCAATTGAAGACAATGCAAGACGTTTGCTTCCCGCTATTATTTCAGCACTGCCATCCGGTAGCATTTGGAAGGTTCTTCTGGCAACTAGAAGAGCTAGAAACTTAGCTTAAAATGGTTTAAAATGTGCATGTTGCATGTATAACCCACACATCTAGGCTATGTCTACACTGGGGGGTTGTTGCGCCAGAAGTATGCAAATGAGGCTAAGCGTGGAATATCGCCACGCCTCATTTGCATACCTAATGAGCTGCCGTTGTTGTGGAAGATGCCAGGCTCACTGGTAATGCTTCAGCCACCCTGCACCTCATGGGTGAAGCTAAGGCAACACATACAGTGACCAGAGCATCTTGCCCAGTGGACGATTCGGGGGGGGGCCGTGGGGCCCCCCTATTGCACAGAGTCTGGGGTGGTTGCCCCAAACCGTCCTATGGATGGGACAGCTCTGCCGGCGGAGCATACGAGTCACAAGCTGAAAGCAGTTTCTGTAAGCTAGCTGATCCTGCAGTGCTGCAGGCGTTAGCTGAGGGCAGAGGATGACATTGATTTGGGGTTGCAGGTGGCACATGGCAGAAGGGACACGCCACTGGCAGTTTTCACAAGTCAGCTGGTTTGTAAATGGTGCCACCATCAGCACCCTTCAGCTCCTAGGCACCACTTGGTTTCTCCATATGGCCACAGATAGCAAGTGAGGGTGCCCAGTGAGCGCTTTGCACTGACATATGTTCGTTTCTGTAGGAAACCTGCCACCTGGCGCCCATGCATGTGCTACGCTCATCCATCTGCTGTGCTGTCAGCGAGGGCCAGTGGGTGTGGTGCTATTGCCTTATGCCCATTCAGATGAGACTGGCTGATAGTCAGATCTTGTCACCGATGGCTGAGGGACGGATAAGGAGCTGTATTCCATTTCACAGGGTAACTGGGGCCCTGTGGAAGGATTCCCTGTAAGCTGAGCACTTGAACGGCCACCCAGAAGAGATTCAAATGCCCACAGCTGGCAGCATGTGTTTGTAGTGGTGGTGCACACCTACACATGCCTCGGTGCACAGGACAATTTATTCTGCACACAGATGGAAAAACCTAATGGGAACCCTGCCTGTTAGCATAGTTTTCATGGAAAGAGTGCACAGCTGACCTGGGTCATCAGGCACCCCAGAAGACATACAAAGCTTAGGAAGGCAGAAAAGCAATATGAAATTGCACAAAAGTGAGGTGAGCCACAGGAAATAAGCAGAGTCTATAAAGGCAGGTGGAGCCATGACCTGTTTATTAAACCCCAAGAACAAGAGGACACAGAATCAGCCTAAAGATCAGCGGCTGATGGTGTAACTTTGTCCAAGGACACAAAGTCTTGCTGGTGACATGCTCGCATTGCGTACTCTCAGCAGCCTGCCTGGGAACAGCTTTGCTCCTGCCCACAGTGCAATGGCTAACCAGGGAACACTGCAATCTGGACACAAGACTAGACAAGAAGAACAAAGAAAAGCTCTGCAACAAGGGGAGCAAGCCAGGGAGCACAGACTTCACCGAACTGTTTGTGAAAATTGTCCATAGTCACACACAGGCGGGGCTGGAAGGAAACTTAGAAGTCATCGAAGTTCAGCCCCTGCTCCATGGCAGGGCCGTCCCTGACAGGCGTTTGTCCAAGCTCTTCTTAACCAGCCCTGCTCTCAGGGATTCGACCGCCTCTCCTGGAAGCCTGCTCCAGAACTTGCTACCTTAGAATTAGACAGATTTTCCTAATACTGCCCAACCTGAACCTCCCTTGCTGCAGGTTACGCCCACTGCTTCTTGTCCTGTGCTCAGAGAACATGAGAACAGCTGTTCTTTGCCCTCCCCTCAGACTTCTTTTCTCACGAACCTTTCCTCACAAGTCAGGTTTTCTAAACACTTTTCTGCTTTTGTGGCTCCTCTGGACCCTCTCCAAAGTGTGGTGTCCACAACTGGACACATTATAATAAAACTGGGGAAATCAGGAAGTAGGGAACAGGATCGCCAGGGGTCCGGTGTTGACCCGGACGCTCCGGTATTTTTACCTCCTGTCCGGTAAAAAAATTCAGAAAATACCGGACACCTAAAATGTCTCGTACTTTCTGATTTTCTCCCAGCCAAGAGGCAAAAATACCGGGTGCTTCCCGGTTCCACAGGGGAGCTGTCTGGCCCGGAGCAGGAAGACAAGATGGAGAACGGCCACCGGCAGCCTGTTAGGGCCAAAAAGCCTCAAAGGCATTTCTTAGAAGGACCACGCTGGGTTTTTTTAAATGTTATTATTTATTTATTTTATTTATTGCTCAACAATTTTGGTCTCCCTCTTTTTTTTTCTCAACAGAATTTTTTCCCCAGTGGTTTTTTTTTGGGGGGGGGGTGTTCGGTATTCTTGGTTAAACCATCTAGCAACTCTAGTAGAGAATTTATTTGGAAGCAGAGAGGTCAAGACTACAGGCAAGAGTACCTGACAAAACTACACCCATACGCAGTGTAAAATCAGCAGGTCCATGTGGTTTCTCTGAGATTTGTAAAACAGATCACTGAAAAGAACCTCTAAAAGTGAATTTTCCATTTGTCATGGGGCCCAGAAGAAGTGCCTGGAAAAAACCAAATGTGGCTCCTTTCTTCAGAAAGAGTGGGAAGAAAGGATAGGACTCTACCAGCCAACTCACAACACATCTTCAGCAGGCAAAATATCCAACCACTTCTCTAGCCTTGTTACACTAGCACATTTTGTTCCCAAAACCTGCCTTTTGGTGAGAAAACAGTGAGAGCATTTACACTACAATGTGACTTTTGCCCAGTTTTGGTGACAAAAAAACTACCATCCCTGGAAGAGACTTTTGTCTTTTCCCTCCCTTTATTGTTGACAAGGAGCCAGAGTGGACTCTTTTGTTTGTTTTGTGGAAAGAACTGGCTTCTACCCGTATCCCACCAGGCCTGCCCTGATGGCTCTGCTCAGTGTTTTGTGATCTCTGCTGTGCTGCAGGCATGTGCCCCTCCCCTTACAAAGCTCCAGGAAGCGTCTGACAGCTGAGTGAGCTGCTTCCTTTGGGGAACAAACAAAGAACAAATCACTGGATTGCTCCTTCCTGTTCTGCCCTGCTAGGGACACAGCGGCAGGCCGGCTGCTGCTGCTGGGGGAAGGCTGGAGAGGCTGCTGTGCTGCTTTGACATTCCTCGGCACAGAGAGTACACACAGCTAGGAGGGAATCCCAAGTAGCGCATGGATCAGCTCCGCCTTCCCGTAACACCGCACTGTGGGATGCTCACCCACAAGGCTTTGCTCTGTCAACAGGGTGCTAGCCACATGGCCAAGAAATATCGACAATGGGGGGGAAGGAGCAGAAAAACCAGTCTGATCGGTTTTCACTTTTGGTGGCTTTTGCATGTCGACAGCACTTTTGTCACCAACCTCTCCCAGTGTCGACACTTTCATTCTCTTTCTCTCTTCCTCCTGGGCCACTCTCCTTTCGTTTTGTTACTCTCTCAATTGACCTCCAAGTGCCTGTGAAGGGATCCCATTAAACTGCAGTAATCAAAACATTCAGGTAAGGCAGCTTGCTTGTTCCATTCATTTCTTCTCTGTGTATATGGTCTGGTTTTAACTCTCCCAGAAATCTACTGGCCTTTCTGCACCTGGGGCCGTTGCCCAAACGAAATCTGTAGGGTTTTGGCAGGCAGTGCAGGGACCAGTCGGCTGTGAAATCAGGGAGTCAGCACGGTAAGTCCTGACCCAAGGAAGCAGTTTGTGTTTGTAGCGTCTGCAGCTGCAGGGGAGGGAGGAATCTTTCACAACACCCGCCTCGGCTGCTCTATGGCCCGTTCTGCAGCCTCAGATGTGCTGCAGCTCTGGGCTGTGTTCTGCCCAGAGGAACGGCCAGCAGCAGCCTGTGTAGCTGTGAAACCTCCAGCTCCAGCCCCCTCCCTGTCTGATTAGAATCATTTCATTCGCCCTTTCCCAAAAGACCATCCTCATTCGAGCTGCCTGCTCAGCCCCCTCCCTGCGGGTTACACTCAACTAGACACAAATACTTAAGTGTGGGCTTGGCATTGGCTGGCGAGTCAGGACCAAAGAGGCAGTAACAGCTTCAGGAGTCAGCACTTGGATCTGTATGTAAAATTTCATTAGTAAGAGAAAGATGTAATATCACCTGGGATTAATTTTAACCAGATGGGCATCAAACACACAGCAGAAGGCAACCAGAGTGACCAGGGACATTAAGGCAGTGGACTGCATGCAACCAAAAAAGATTCCCTGCCAGTAGATATAAATCCATAAACCTAGGGAGAAGAAATAAACAACCAGTCTGAGAGACCGAGACTAAGAGGTGATAAAGCTGCTATAGTACGACCCTGACATATAATGTGGTTGGGAACAAAGCCAAGACTCTTCTCCAGTGTGTCTGTCTGAGGGCGAGGAGGAGACAAAACGAATGTCCAGACATGCCTTTGTAGGGCCTCAGCTGCAATGCAGTGGGGTCTGGCTGGTTTATTCTATTCCAGTGTTTTCCCAGGAATTGAAATGGGGGAAGGTGGATCAAAAATATGGGGAGGGAACGAGGACAGATGAGGGATGAGACTGCTAGCACAAAGGTGGGCTGAATGGCACCATAGTAAAAAACAGAAAAATGTTTCATGACCATTTAAAAACTCATGTTTTTAAATCATCACAGAAATTAAAGGCAGCTACACAAGTCTGCTATGGAGCACTCTAGCTACTGCCTTCTTGGTTTCTTTTAATTTTCCACAACTCTGTTAAGTTTCTCAAATGCAGTGTGTTCACCTCCAGTGGCTTCTCATGTGTCCAGTACACCAGCCCTTTGTGATCTGCTTCTGATCAGGTAGAAGGCGACTTCTTTCAGAACACACAATTCTACTGAATGAGGGAAAAGAATGTTCAACTGTAGCTGCTGTGACTGGGACTTGAAAGAGATGAATTCCTGCTTCTTTCATCCTAGGAAATGCGCACAAACATTGGGCTGAACCACTAGTGATGATGAAGAAGAGTTGACGTCAAATCTGCTTCTGTTGATCATATGATATTCCGCTCTCTGTTCAAATTCTCTAGTGCTGTGGTCACCAACAGGTCGATCGCGAGCTACTGGTCGATCGCGAGGCTTCGACCAGTCGCTCGCGAGGCGTCCTGTCCGCCCCGCCCCCATTTCCCTCCCACCCCCCAGAAGCCCCACTACTTACCTCAAGAGAAAATGGAGGTAGTGTCGGCTTCAGAAGTCCCGCAGCTTAGCGCCACTTCCGGCGATTCCAGAAGTGCGCTAGCTGCTCTGCCGGCCGGGTGGACTGCGGGAGGGAGCATCGGCTCCCTGCACCGCACAGGAGGGGTGAGTCAGCCCCGCGGGAGGCGCGCAGGGGGTTTCCCGGCACGCGCGGGGGGGTTAGCCCCGGGGCAGGCATGTGCTTGCAAGGCTTCCCTGCGCGGGGGGGGAGGGGTTTGGCCCCGGGGCAGGCACACGCTGGTTTCCCTGGGGGGGGGGGGGAGAATCCTGGGAGGAGGGAGATGCAGGGGACTCTCTGCCTCCACTTGCACCCCACTCCCCAGCTCCCACTCCCCAGCCACAGAACGCTGTCCCCATTCTCCTGTCCCCAGCTACAGAACGCTGTCCCCATTCCCGTCCCCACTTCCCAAACTCTGTCCCCACTCTCCTGTCCCCAGCTACAGAACTCTGTCCCCACTCCCCTGTCCCCAGCTGCAGAACCCTGTCCCCACTAGCACTCTGTCCCCTGCTGCAGAACCCTGTCCTCTGCCCTCTGCCCTCCCAGCACCCTGGTCCCTCTCCCCTGCCCCCAGCCGCAGAACTCTGTCCCCACAAAATGTATAATTATAAATGTTTCATTTTAGATTTAAATAGCATGAATAAAAAACAGACCATTTATTTCATAATTATAAACACATGATTTTAATTGTATGTATCGCATCATTTAAAAATAAGCTGTTTATCAGAGTGTGTAAGTAAGGGCTGGGGATAGCAAGTGATGGACAGGAGGAGAATAGAGAGGGCGGGGCTTCAAGGAAGGGGCGGGGCAGTAGATCTTCCCCTGTTCTGAGATTTAAAAAGTGATCTTGGGTATAAAAAGGTTGGAGACCACTGCTCTAGTGTATCCTGATCACCTGGCAGCCCCACTGACGGCCATGTCCCACTATACTCAACTGTTCATGTTTGTAAGACAGGCGTCTGTAAAAGCTACATAGAGGCTGATAAAATCCAAAAGTTGATGGTGTGGATCTGTAAGAATCAAATCTATGTTCTTTACTGTTTCAGCTGGCTTGTCACACACTGTTTGTCCTCTTCATTAAAGCAGTTAATATAAGTGCCCTAATTTCAGCCCCTGAACTGAAATCTTTGTTTCTTCCAGTACATTTTCAATGGTTCTCTCTCCAGTTGATCCAAGTGCATCAACTGGATCTAATACTGTTGTAGCAGATGCCCGGATTGCATTGTCTAATGGTCCAAGTGCTTTCAACAATAGACTTACAAGAGAAAATAGAGATTGTGTTCTCTAACTTTAGTAGCAAAAGTAATCCCCCAACTTCATTACTTAGAACCGTCCCATCTTGGTAGATACTTTCCAAAACCAATAATAATGGATGCAGTAATTCTAAGACAAAAGCCAAGAACCACTCATGAGAAAGCCAGTGGGTTTTCCTAAGTTCAACTAATTTGAACTCCAGTTCCCCATTCTATATTTTCCAAGAGGTACAGTCTTTTTGGACACTTGCTGAAAAAAAGAATATAAGGAAGATAATGAAATGTCTGGCTTTTTAAGTGCCTTTTGAAGATTCTGCAGCTCGTAACAGAGCTTGTTGGAGTAGCCAGCATCTGCAGTGTGTATAGGAGAGTTTAGTTACCGGTACACTTTTTTCTGAGGAAAATGTGAACTTCACTGTGTCTTCCAGAGAAGTTTGCAGTTCCATCAAGTGCACAAGCAGCCATCTCTTTTGGGTTCAGTTTATAAGCATTTAACTCTAAGACATGGGTTATCAGAAATGCAGCTGACATGTCTTCTATAACCTGAACATCTAGAAATGAATATACTGGCCTACCACTGACATCGAGATAATGTACGCAGTGAATTAATACTTGACATCCATTTGCACTGGTTCATTCATCAGCCACGTATGCACATTTGCTGAATGTGGTGAGAGAGTTCTTCACTTTAGCAACAGCTGAGTCTTTCCCTGTTGCACTGCATGCTTCTAACCAGTCCTCTGAGTTTCTCTCAGAAATACAGTTAGCATTTGCTGGTCTTGGTCAGTATCCAACTTCAGGATTAACAAGTGGCAATGCACTTAACACTGGCCTCCAGTCTGTAGAGTGTGGGATCCTGATTAAAGAGAAAGTATGTCGGGACAGCCATGTTTGTTTGAATAAACTGCATCTCCAGCATTTTTAACAGCCTCATTATATTCTTCTAAAATTGGCTTTGACAGTGACAGGCTTATAAGGAACCTAAAAATCTAAAATGGTTGAGTAGCACCTTAGAGATCAATTTTTGAGTCTGTATGGTGCTACTGGACCATTGTAGTTTTTGAAGTTTTATTAGTTACAGACTAACATGGCTACCCCTCTGTAGTTTATAAGGCTTTCTGCATGTTGACGCGGTCCAGAGAAATTGTGTTCTGCAGACTTTTCACTTAGTTTGTCAGCATTGGCTTTGCTGATCAGTCTGGCAAACTAAGCTACCCTACTGTTGTTATATAAATCCATGGTACGCTCACATCTTGAATGCTACATGCAGTTCTGGATTAACTTGGAAAGTTACAGAGAAGGGCAACTAAAATGATTCGGGGATGGAACCGCTTCCATATGAGCGGGGGGGGGGAGGCAAATCAAGTAGTTGCTGTGCCTCCTAGGCACAGTCCACAAGCGAAACCCCTGTCCTCTCCACCCCCCGGATCTGCCATTCAAGCCCCTTGCTTAGTGAGTGCAACTGAGTTGATGATGACCAGTGCTCAATTTGTAATAAAAGAGGTGCTGAGATTCAAGCAATTAAAAAACATTTTCATTCCAGAGGTCCCAGGGCTGGGAACTCCCAAACCTAGAGGAGCCAGAGCTCAGCCCTGACAAACGTTAAACACTGACGGTGAACCCCTCAATCAGGCCAGGCCAGGTGCAGTTCTGCTGCCCTTTGCTTGTACAACAAAGATAGCACGGCAGGACCCCTATATACAATGCTACAATGGTTTGTAACCCATCACCAGCCAAAAGTGATCACTTGGGCTGCAGAGCACTGCCTGCTGGGTACCTAGGCAGAGGAGGGGAGTTCATGTAAGTACAGACGGTCCAGAAGAAGCCTCCGCCACTGCCCTGGCTTGTCACTAGCTGTCACAGGGAAAGCTCGTTCAGACCCTGCTTACAAATCACACTAGAAATGATAATGTCGGCCAATGTTCCTGAAATGAAGGTGCCAGTATTGTCAGAAAAACAACCACTCCGTGAGAGAGTGTGTCATTCTTCATACTCTTCAAAGCCCTGGTACTTGTCCAGGTAGAAGGGTTTTATCATACACTGTAGATGCTTTTAAAGTGTTTATTAATGTTTCAATTTCAATTCAAATTTCCAGCCAATAACTACATTGCAGCACTGCATGTACCTAGTCGACTGTTGGGGAAATTCAGGGGAAGTTTACACCTGCGCTGGGGGATTCGAATATCCTTGCTCTGTTCTGACCAGGTTCTCCTCTTGGTAATGTCTGATCAGCTTCCACCCGTGCATTGTGCAGCATGACTATCATCCATCAGACCTTGTTTGTTCTCTCAGGGGAGGAGAGGGAGGGATTGTGAATGAGGCAAGGTGTTGCTTTGTTTTGGTAAGGCTTTGGTTAACTAAGTATACATGCTGCTCTGTGTTTATGCAACTTTCCCAAAGTTTTCAAGAGATAGGTAAAATTTCAAAAATAACACAGGATTGAAGCGTATGGCACAGACTGTAGCAGCTAAAGTTTTATAATTTAGCAAATGGGACAGGGGGATAGAAACTCCATCTATAAACAACCTTCCCGGTAAGAACATACATGAAGGGAGGGAATTAATTCACAGTCTCAGAAAGTGGTAGGACAGGGAGCGACACAGCCTGGAGTAGGTTGGGGTCCTCTCTGGTAAGAGCAGTTGTGCAGTAGGGTGGGGAAGGACACATCACAGCAAGGACAGAGAATAGGTTAGAGAAGGAATTGGAAGATGAGTAGAAGACCGGTCCTACAGAATGCTAACAGGAGCCTGGGAGCTAGCCAGGACGTGGGCAGCTAGGCTAGTTTCAAACCTGCTGGCAGCTAACTTGGTGGGTACTCTCCAAAGTTTTATCTTACCAGTCCCTACCCTAACCGGAGAAGCTTGCCCATCAGTGTAGGTAGGGATGTCTCTAAGAGCACTACAGCAGAGCCGCATGTGCAGAAAAGCCTCGGGCACCTTTCCCAAGCCCAAAGAAGAGCTCTGTGCAAGTCTGCCTCGCTCACCTGCAGAAAAAAACAGCAAGCAAATGGTCTGGTAGCACTTTAGAGACTAACAAAACATGTAGATGGTATCATGAGCTTTCGTGGGCACAGCCCACTTCTTCACAACCCTGCAGAAGTGGTTCAACAGGCTACATTACCTCCGCCACCTGCTATCTAGAATGCACTAACTCCGCTTTGTCACCCAAGTGCCACCCAAGGGCAAACACGTTCGCCCACTGCCAAGCGCTGCTGGACTAGGATAGTGCCCTGGACGCTCTCGGTTCCCCTGACACCCTTGAGCCACAAGGCCCCCAAAAGAGCACCCTGCCCAACGTGCTGGAGAGCTCCATTCCAGTATCCAGTGCTGCCACACAGCGGGGAAGTGGTACTTCCACAGACAGGCGCTGCAAAGCATTCTACCAAAACATCTCTGATGGGAGCCCAACCCAGCAGAAGGGGGTTGCAGCCTGTTCAGACCCCCACACGGATCCTTTGACCAAACCATGGCAGAAGCCAGCTAGCCGGAGTGCATAGTAAAGGAAATCTGCCAGGGGATCAGCTGATCTCCAGACAGCTTGAATTGTCCCTTTCAGCATATTCCACAGGCAATGCCTCCAGCAAGGTGGCACCATGTCTTTGAGGGAAATAGCTGCTCAGTCTGCTTTCGCAGGAGGTTGGGCTGGCCAGAGGAAGATCTTTGTGACATGAAGGAGCTACCACTGCTGTTCTGCTAGTTCCACAATGGCTGGCATTCTCCACAAAGCTCCAGCTTCTGGAGACGTTCTTTATAACTGAAATTCAATTGCATTGCAATCCCCCATTCTGATGGCGCATAGCATTCCCATACAAATCCCCTTGGAGCTGAAATCTTAGCCCAGATTCGACTGATTTCTTAAAACCCATTATTAAATCCATTTTGAATTCTACCTTTAGGTCCAAAAAGGTGACTAGCATGTGTCCTGTAACTTCTAATCGGAAATATTATTTATGGTAAATCAACAATATGTGAACAAATTCTGTTCAAACTTAGCTTGTTCCATAGATCTCCGTGAGATTTAAAAACAAGCCCATGTTTGCAGGAAATGTGTTTACTAGTTTTGAAGTGGAGGGTCTATTTTCTTTAAATGCACATGCCCTAGAGAATGAATTTTCAAATAAATAAGCTACTTGAAAATCAGAGCTAGTCATCCTTAATGTAGCATTAATGTTAGGTTTGGTTTTCTTTGGCGTGGAATTGTGAGTTTGACAATTTATTGATACAGTAAAACTCCATTGGTCCGGCATCCAGTGCTTCGGCACTTCTGAAGGTCTGGCACCATTGGGAACCCGGAAGTGCTCCGGGCAGCCGGACAATTGGAGCTGCTCTGCGCCCGGCTTCCCCGATTCAGTCACTGCTGAAACTGACCAGCAGCTGAATCGGGGAAGCCGGGGGCAGAGCAGCTGGGGTGCTGCCAGGTTGGTCCCGTAGCGCTGCCCCTTGGGGCTACGTGACCAACCCAGCAGCACCCCAGCTGCTCTGTACCAGGCGTCCCCAAAAGCAGCTGGGGTGCTGCCGGGTTGGTCTCGCAGCACCGAGGGGCGGCGCTACCGGACCAACCCGTCAGCACCCCAGCTGCTCTGCTGCAGGCATCCCCAATTCAGCCGCTGCTGAAACTGACCAGCAGCGGCTGAATTGGGGATGCCTGGGGCAGAGCTGGACTATTGGAAGGGAGGGCTATGAGGGGTCTGGGATGGCATCCCCCCACCCCACCCCACGCCACCACAGACCCCTCATAGCCCCCGCTTCCGATAGTCCAGCATATCAGATAATCCAGCACTCTCTGGGTCCTAAAGGTGCCGGATTATTGGAAGTTTACTGTACTTGGGCTTTTGACGAGAGCCAATGAAATCCTGGTTCTCTTGAAGTTGATAGGAATTTTGCCATTGACCTCAATGGGGACAGAATTTCACCCACAGCAGCTGAAGCCATGTTACAGAGTAGAACGGCAGCTCTCGTGGCAGGCAGTGACTGTATAACCATGCTGGTAGGCCTTGCCAGCCAGGAAGGGCAACCACAACTCCTTTTTCATTTTGTAGCTAAAAAAATGACAATAAGCAAAAGCAGTTTGAATGAACACATTTTCGTTATAACGATCTAAGTTATTAATAACAAAGCCGTGTTAACGAAAAGGTCAAATTGAAGAGCTTTTCTTTAAATCCAGAGTGGCAGTAAGTCCCAGTGAGAATGAAAGAATGTGGAGCTACAGCTGCCACTGACATTAACTCTTGCTGGCATGAGCCTTCTCTTCCTACAAGAGAATACGGAGTGATAAGGATGGAGACAGTCTGCCAGAAATGTCAGTGTACTTGAATTATGCCGGCATCTCAGGCAACTGACTGGGTACAGAGACTGTGTCAAGGCTGCAAAGCCCCACATTTGCCATACTTTTCCATGGGTGTTTGCAAAGTTCTAGCATCCTTTCTATTTGCTTTTCTTTTTCGCAGATGCCTCAGTGCTTTTAGTTCTATCATGGACAAACACAGCGCTGTCTCCTTTAGCTCTAGTAGTTATTTCACAGTCACTCGCGACAACTCAGACTACGTAGGTGAGTTCTAATGAGCAGTCCTTTAACGACAGTCTGGTATGCACACCCAAAGATGCAGGAACAGAGCACTAGTAACAAACTGGCCCAGGCAGCCTGGCACTTGCTACAAGAGCAAACTCAGGTGCATACTTTCATTGCTCAGAGGAAACCCTGCAACCTAATGCACACAAACAGCCCCATGCATGCTGGGGTTCATGAGCAATTCCAGCAGACTAACACAACATGCACCTGCTCAGTGAAGGGAAAGACACTTGTTTGGGGAAGAGAAGGGTAGAATCAGGCTTCAGGGGCGTTATGTCTAGAGTACTGAAATTGTTCCACAGACACATAAAGTCAAGGTCCTTGTACTGAAGAACTGAGTCAGATTAAAATTTACTCCGAGCTGTAGTAAAAAGAATAATGTGGTCAAAACCCTTTGATGACACCCTTTTAAAATAATTCACCAAACAGATAAAGTTTTCAGGGGTTCTAGAACATGCAGTTCATGCCCCTTTGGTAAATGCAAAAGCAGGCAGCTTTCTCAAACATGTTTGTGTATGAGCCAACCTGACTGTGCCTGGTTCCCTTGGTTAGGTAACCATGTAATTAGGATGTTTCCAAATACATTTGTTATACACACAACGGAAGCCAATCCACGCAGCAGTATAGACATTCTGCTTCTAAAACGGTGCAGAGGCAATGTATGGGTGGGGGGCACACAGTACTACCGCTCCCTCCCCTCCTGTTTCTGCCAGGGTCCACACCAGACCCTATACATTGAGCCCCCAGACCCATACTGTGTCACCTCCGCCTGGCAGCACTCTGGGAGTGCTCAGCACTGAAGGTCTCCAAGCTGGCTCACCCAAGAGCAGCAAGCAAGCTGCCCTGTGTGCGAGGCCTTTCTCCATGTGTTACAAGCTGCAGGGCGCCTCAGAGCGAGGGATCTCCCTCAGCAAAGAGAGAGGCAGGCGTCACATTTAACCTCCTGCAGCTGTGCAGGCAAGTGCGTGTGCAGAGGCTGCCCCTGCAACCCTAAGAACTGGGCACCACGGCCTGGTCCCGCCTGGTGGCAGGACTGGGTTTACAGTAGTGCCAGGGCTCCAGGCCCACACTCAGAAGGGGGCAACTCTCCCCTGCTCCACCTGTGCTCTGCCCCTCCCCACCACTGGCTCCATCCCTTCCCCCATGTAAGCAACAGATGGGGCCTGGAGGCAGAGCACAGGTGGGGGGGAGGACCGTGGTTTGGGCACCACACAAGGTTAATCTGACCCGGAATCGAGTCTGGGAAACTTGGGACCTGCAGCCAAAGGCTGTGGCCTGTGGCCAAACGTGGCTCTGAGAAAGGAAGCTGCTCTGGGTCACAGTGAAGGTGCAGCAAGTGACTGTGAAGCCAGGCCGCAGCCCACTCAGCTGCCTGGCACTCCCCCTCCTTCTTATGCCTCACTTCTGCGGCCAGGATTCCTTCAGCTGTGCCCACCCCCCATCCCTACCCTGGCCTGAGGGACGTTGCGCAATTACATACCTGCCCACGAAGCCCTCTTGCCTGTTTGGCAGCTACTTCTGAACTATCACTTGGTGCAGTGTGCGGGTGAGCCTTCCACAGGGGCTGTAGCGACGTTTTGCTGAACATAAAGCAGAGCTCATTTTTAAAACGGCAATAGATTGGCTCCCTTTCAAAATACCCCCTATGCTACAACTACTTTTTGCCTAATTGCTTCTCAGATTTATTGTTTAATTAAAACTGTTCCTAGATTATACAAGCAACAAATACCAGTAACAGTTTGTCTTTTCAGAAATTATTTTCAGAGGGGTTTTGTATCTTCACCTTTTGGAAGAATGACTTTTTCCAGAGATGCTGTTTGCCAGGTTTCACCTGGTGGTAAACACCGCCAGTTGAAATCCATAATAGAAGCACTGACAACGCTTCATCTACAGCCTTGCAAGTGGCAACACTAAACACCATTTGATAGACCAGTGCAGCAGGCATTTTAAAGCAGTGCACTACAACATATTCTTCATTCTAGAGCATCCTTCAGAATGAGTGTCTCAAAATGCTTCCGAGAGAATTCGTCATGAGCGAGAGAGAACGAGGCAAATCAAGCTTGCGGGTGGTGGTTGGCGAGAGAAAGCAACGTGGATAGAGAGCATTTTGTGTGAGTGGGGGAAGGGAAACTTTCCCTATTCAAGGAGAGTCCTGGTGAAGGGCAAAGAGGGGCACCCTGCCCAGGAGACCAGAGAGTCAGGTCAGAGCTATCCACAGAGTATGTAACACCAGATAAACTACTCGAGTCCGTAACTGGGTGTCTCTGGTTCCCTTTTAGGCCAGGCTGGGGAGGCTATGTTCTGGGTTTGCAGCTCAAACATCTTTCTAAAACAGGTCACATCTGAACACTCAGAACTTAGGGAAATGTGGGCGAGGTCTCAAACCAGGAGCATAACACTGGAATGTATAACAGTGTGGACATCTGTTGTAAATTCTGGAGTTGAGATCTGAGTTTTCAGTGGGGACCCTTCTAGGACAGAAACCCTGAAAATCTGAAGAGGCTGGGGAAATGATGTAGAGAGTAGAAACCTGAGTAGCATCTGGATTAAGGGTAATGCAGCTCCTGTAGTGATTCTAAGCAGCACGCACACTAAAGAGCTCTTTGGCCTAGCAAACAAAGGCATGAGGAGATCCAGTGGCTAGAAGATGAAGCTGGACAAATGTGTACTGGAACCAAGGCACAGGGCGATTAACCAATGGAACAGGTTCCAAGGGGATGCGGAGTCTCTGTCACCAGCTGCTTTTCTCAAGGATAAGTTCTAATTCAACCACAAATGACTGGGTTGGACACAAGTGTAACCCACACACCTCGTGTGGTTCACTGTCCTATGGAGTGGCTCTTAGACCACGTACAGCGAGAGAGAAGAACAAGAACAAGGGAGCTCTACAGCCTAAGCCAAGAGCCAATGGGCTTTATAGCTCAAGCTGGAGAGGCTCGTACCCTAAGCTCCAGAGGTCACAGCTTCAAATTGGCTGGGTGGTGGTTATGCAAGAATAATCAGGCCTGAGAATTTCACCCATGTGTTCAAGAAGTTCAAAACCAGTTATCACAATGGTCCTCAGAAGGGCTGACTCTACGCTGTCAATTTCAGTGATGCTGGATCCCACTAGGAAGGTTTACAGGACCCCCAACTGGGAGCCTTTCCTCCTGATTAGAAACTTTAGAGAGAGCCAGGGGAAGGAGAATGGTTCCCTTCTCTGCAGGCCAGGGTCCCCTGATCTCTCTGGAATAACCAACAAGAAAAAAAATGGACTAATTAACCACACACACACACAAATATATTCTCCGGTTCACTAGTACACAGTGGCTGCTTCATGCTGATCTGGCCATGCAAAGCAGCTGTAAACCCTGTTTAACTTACCTGGATCTGGATCTGTAGCTGCTTTGCCTCACCAGAGCAGCACCACTCAATCTGGCCCATAAGTCTATTGAGGCTGCAGGTCTTCAATCTGCTCCTCGCAACAGAGAAGTCTTTTAGATTCCCATGTTTGGACCAGTGGTGCCCCCACATTTGTGTGCAGCCTTCCATGAATGGGCTTTTCTTGTTCAAGCATGGGGGAGGGAGTCAGCAGACTCAGCTCCACTTCCTGGCTCTGTGGAAGGTAGTCATGGGGCAGGGGGATGTGTGGGAGAGAAGGATATCATTCCCCCTCAAGTGCTTGTAGTAAAATCACAGAAGAACTGAGGCAGCCTGGAGCTTGCTTTGTGACTCATTCTTTGCAGTTTCAGGCTCTGATCAGTTTAGATTGCTCTAAATTGACTCCTAAAACAGTGCCAGGGCGTTGTGGTGATCTACAGAAATGCCTTGCACTCAGCAAGCTTATGTGTATTATTTTTAAAAGATTACTTAGTTTTTCATGAGATTTAAATTTTCAGAGGTTTGCCTTTGTCTACCAAAATTAAGTGCATAGGTGGTAGCACTGGGGAGGTGCATCGCCCCCTCATGCCCTTGCCAACCTTTTAATTATTAAATGGGATTCCCTCTCATGCCCATCTGGGGGCTCCCCCTTCACCCTCTTTCCCTCAGGCATCAGTCACCTATGCTAAAGTGAATGGCTTGAAGTTCTTTCCAAGTCTTCTTCCTTCACTTTCAGCAAGTTTATTTTTCTTACTTGTCTTCATGGAACATTATTGCTCCCTTTTTTTTCCAATGAAGACAGATGGGAAGGGGGACATTTAGACTTCTTAAACCAATGTTGGGACTAATAATTGCATTATTTCTTTCAGCATATTTTAAATAGTAGAATTCTTAATGTAATTAAAACCCACAAAGCTTACAGAAAAAAAATCCCAGAAGCTGTATTCTTGTAAATATCCACTATAATAACAATGTGAAAAGAAAAGTAAAGAGAAAATGTAGTACAAAGTGTCTTTTTGCTTTTGTGAGGTCTTTTCTAGCTACCTGGAAGAACTCGAATAAAGATTTCAAGATACAGAAATGTAAGAATTGCCAGAATAGATCAGCCCGTAGGTCTATAACCCAATATCCTGCAGACATGACATAATCTTCCCCCATATTAATTCCCAACCTGATCTCTAGCAGCTAACACTCTAGGGCTACGTCTACACTGGCATGATCTTGTGCAAGAACTCTTTGGCGGAAGAGTTCTGATGCAAACACTCTTCCAGAAGAGAGCGCCTACACTGCCATGTGTTTTTGCGCAAGAGCATCCATGCCAGTGTAGACGCTCTCTTGCGCAAGAAAGCTCCGATGGCCATTTTAACCATAGAGCTTTGTTGCGCAATTAATTAATGTTGCCTGTCTACACTGGGCTCTTGCTCAAGAAGGCTTATTCCTGAGCGGGAGCATCATAGTTCTTGCACAAGAAGCATTGATTCCATACATTAGAATGTCAGTGTTCTTGCGCAAGATCACGCGGCCAGTGTAGACAGGCAGCAAGTTTTTGCGCAAAAGTATGAGCTTTTGCGCAAGATGGCACCAGTGTAGACACAGCCTAGCAGTTTACACCCTACCACATGTAGTTTAATATCCCTTCCAATGTTTTTCTTGACAATAATTATGACAACTCTGAATATGCTTGATAGCTATGTGAATGTAATGCATGGATAAGGTAAAAACTGACTTATAGCCCAGTCTCTGAGGCTACATCTACACTACAGGGGTTTTGCACAAAAACCCACGGAGCGTCCACACCTCCAGCTCATTTTTGCTCAAGTAAATGTACAGTAAATCAAAAGAACAGAGGGGTTTTTGCGGTGTAGGCATTCCTATTTCTATGAGGAATAACTCCTTTTTGCACAAGAGCTCTTGCACAAAAAGGTGCATGTGGATGGGCAACAGGGGATTTTTGCGCACAAAGAGCCAATTGAAAAAGCACAGGTGCTCTGGTGACTATTCTGTACATAGCATCAGAGCTTTCTTTCAAGAGAGCATCCATGCAGACTGGACGCTCTCTTGCACAAAAGTGCATCACTTTTGTAGTGTGGACATGCTCTTGAACAAGAAGTTTTTGCAGAAGATCTCTTCCACAAAAAGCTTCTTGCACAAGAAGCCTGCAGTGTAGATGTAGCCTCAGTGGCCAGGGCCCAGCATATCTAAAAGAGCATAAAGCTGGTGGATGAACGCTATAGCCAACAACTCTGCTCCTCAAGCACAATGGAACTTGACCACAGAGGTAAAGTTCAGCTGGTCACAGGAGGGATTTCTCAGAGGCTGCTCTTCATGATGGAGTAAACTTCCCCCAGCACTGAGGACCATTACGAATTTATCCACCTTCTGTTCCAAGGCCCAGGTGCACTTTCCAACCTGCCTTCTGCCCCATAAACAGAGAACAGCGTGTACCTTTAAACACAAAAATGTCCCAACATAGGACACTCCACTGCACGCAGGCGTCTCCCCCTTGGGAGAGGCTGAGAGAGGGAATGACCCGCACACGACAGATGGTAGGCAAACACTTAATGCAGGGGTGGGGAACTTAAGACCTGGGGGCTGGATGCAGCTCCCAGCTTGCCTGAATCTGGTCCCCAAGACTCTGAGCTGCCCCCCCGGCACTGGGGAGCCTGTTCTGGTGCTCCAGTCCCCTGCTGCCTCCCTGCTGGACTGGGACAAACAAAAACTACTAACCTGGCCCTGCAAGGGGATTGTGGGGAGGTCCTTCTCAGTCGGGGTCCATGCCAGTGAGGATTTGTGGGTTTTTTGGGGGGGGGTTCTTCTCACTTGTGTGTGGCCCCCGACCATTTTTTCTGTGGTTCCCACCCCTGACAATATCTGGCACAAAGGTGCTCAGATACCATGGTGATAAAGCAGAACAGAAACCCATGCAGAACAGATGTGGCAATGCTGCAACCATAGCAAGTGGTGAATTGTAGACAGGGAATGTGGGCGGGGGAAAATAGTGCAAGATCGAGGATGGCTAAAAATGTCTAGTCTTGGGAGTTTGAGGCAAGGAGAGTCGAGAGATATGCTACCGAAAGAACAGGGAGTTCCCAGAGGACAGACTTCAGTCCTTGAAGCATTCAGTGTGGGAAGCTGGATAGGTCAGGCAGCTGAATAGGCTGGGGTTAACTGAACAGAAAGACATACAAGGCTGAGTAAGGCTTTCCAATTTTGAGAAGGGCAAAGCATGAAGCTTTGAAGGTCTCCACGAAGAAGGGGGGAGGGAAGATAAAGAACTAAGAAATGTTCAGTCAGATTATTTCATTTGCTGAAGATGCCTAGCCCTTCAGTTTTGGAGAGACGTCTCCCAAGCTGCTGATAGGAACAAAAACAAACACCTCTGGCTCCGCAGTATTTGCAGAGCACTCATTACTAGGGTACATGGAAGCCATCTTCCCTACCCCCCCCCCCCCCGACACACACACACACTTTAAAGCCATACCTTTAATTGCTTTTTATTCCAAAGCTTGATCTTTGACACACATTTATTATCAGACCCTCTCTGATATATTAGTTTTGTATGTTTAAATCTATAACAAGTTTGTAACCACTAAGGCTTGGAAATGTATGTTAAGTGGTTTCCATGCTGATGTAAAACCTTCTTGAGCATCCTGGCAGGGGAATATTTATAAACAACATTAATTATTATCTCCATCTTAGCTGCTGTTCTTATATCCACGGGACTGTACCATTCTGCTGGAATTGAAATGGGGAGAGGTTGTTAAATGCAAACAAAATAGATATTCTGAATGTCTGAGTCCCTGGATAATTTTTCCATGTTAAACTTGTGGCTCTCCCTCGCAGTTCTGGCACTGGTACGGAACCATTTGCGGCCTCACAGCTGATGTCTTGACTACTCACAAGGCAATACCTGTTGTTCCAGCAGAGGTGACTTCATAAACAAGAAAACAATTCTACGTAAACACTCATCTAAGTAACTCTCCCAGTATTTCCCCAGATAGCACCCAAATGTCTTTCCTTGGCAAGCGACGTACTCCTCCTGAATCAAATACACTAAATCATGACAACCAGGAACTGATTGAAGGCGGGAGCTGAAAGCAAGAGGTGCATTTGCTGAAAGGATTCTAACCAGTCATCAGCCACTAAAATATCCAGCTATGAAATATGTATCTGCTAATACCAAAGTATCTTTTAGAATGATCTGTCAAGGAGGCTGGTTCCTGTAACTCAGACTTACTTATGAAGGCTGCATTACATGCAAAAAAGCTGAACAGAGCATAACCTCACCCTACTTCAATGTTCAAAATTCTTCCCAGCTGAAATTCAGCCCTGTTCAGAGAGGCAGCAAAAGTCCCACATCCTGCTCAAATGTATAGGGACATTAAATAATACAGAGTCATGCGTTGGCCCTCCGCCCAGGGGAGACAATCACTCACTGAGAATAACGGGAGTTATGCACACAGACCAGAGGGAGGGCATCACCCTGTGTTTATGTAACATTAAGGCAGAGGTGTTAATTGTGGTAAGGTCAGGATAGGCAACAGCAGCAGGGACCTAGCCAGGCTGTGAATCTGTATTAATCCTGGTCTTTGCAGAAAGCTGTCCACAACCACAATTGTAGTTAGAGTGGGGCATAATCCTGCTGCTCCCAAGCCTGTGGCAGAGCATGCTCAGCACCTAAACTCTCAAGAAGGGCCAGATTAACTCTTCTGAGGACTCAGGGATAGCAGAATTTGTGGAGAACCCTAGGCTCTAGGGTGGGGCACAAAATGAGGTTGGGCTACGCGGGAGGTAGGGTGCAGTAGCGGGCTGTGGGTGGAGGTGCAGGGTCTACGCAGGAGGTTGGGTGCAGTAGCGGGCTGTGGGTGGAGGTGCAGGGTCTACGTGGGAGGTAGGGTGCAGTAGGGGGCTGTGGGTGGAGCTGCAGGGTCTACGCGGGAGGTTGGGTGCAGTAGCGGGCTGTGGGTGGAGGTGCAGGGTCTATGCGGGAGGTTGGGTGCAGTAGCAGGCTGTGGGTGGAGGTGCAGGGTCTATGCGGGAGGTTGGGTGCAGTAGCAGGCTGTGGGTGGAGGTGCAGGGTCTATGCGGGAGGTTGGGTGCAGTAGCGGGCTGTGGGTGGAGGTGTAGTGTCTATGCGGGAGGTAGGGTGCAGTAGGGGGCTGTGGGTGGAGGTGCAGGGTCTACGCGGGAGGTAGGGTGCAGTAGGGGGCTGTGGGTGGAGGTTGGGTGCAGTAGCGGGCTGTGGGTGGAGGTGCAGGGTCTACGCGGGAGGTAGGGTTCAGTAGGGGGCTGTGGGTGGAGGTGCAGGGTCTATGCGGGAGATAGGGTGCAGTAGCGGGCTGTGGGTGGAGGTGCAGGGTCTATGCGGGAGGTTGGGTGCAGTAGCAGGCTGTGGGTGGAGGTGCAGGGTCTATGCGGGAGGTTGGGTGCAGTAGCAGGCTGTGGGTGGAGGTGCAGGGTCTATGCGGGAGGTTGGGTGCAGTAGCGGGCTGTGGGTGGAGGTGCAGGGTCTATGCGGGAGGTAGGTTGCAGTAGCGGGCTGTGGGTGGAAGTGCAGGGTGTATGCGGGAGGTAGGGTGCAGTAGCGGGCTGTGGGTGGAGGTGCAGGGTCTATGCGGGAGATAGGGTGCAGTAGCGGGCTGTGGGTGGAGGTGCAGGGTCTACGCGGGAGGTAGGGTGCAGTGGCGGGCTGTGGGTGGAGGTGCAGGGTCTACGCGGGAGGTAGGGTGCAGTAGCGGGCTGTGGGTGGAGGTGCAGGGTCTACGCGGGAGGTAGGGTGCAGTAGGGGGCTGTGGGTGGAGGTGCAGGGTCTACGCGGGAGGTAGGGTGCAGTGGCAGGCTGTGGGTGGAGGTGCAGGGTCTATGCGGGAGGTTGGGTGCAGTAGCGGGCTGTGGGTGGAGGTGCAGGGTCTATGCGGGAGGTTGGGTGCAGTAGCGGGCTGTGGGTGCAGCTGCAGGGTCTACGCGGGAGGTAGGGTGCAGTAGCGGGCTGTGGGTGGAGGTGCAGGGTCTACGCGAGAGGTTGGGTGCAGTAGCAGGCTGTGGGTGGAGGTGCAGGGTCTATGCGGGAGGTAGGGTGCAGTAGCGGGCTGTGGGTGGAGGTGCAGGGTCTACGCGGGAGGTTGGGTGCAGTAGCGGGCTGTGGGTGGAGGTGCAGGGTCTACGCGGGAGGTAGGGTGCAGTAGCGTGCTGTGGGTGGAGGTGCAGGGTCTACGCGGGAGGTTGGGTGCAGTAGCGGGCTGTGGGTGGAGGTGCAGGGTCTACGCGGGAGGTAGGGTGCAGTAGGGGGCTGGGGTGGAGGTGCAGGGTCTATGCGGGAGGTAGGGTGCAGTAGGGGGATGTGGGAGGAGGCGCAGGTTCTGGACAGGCGGTAGGGTGCAGGGGAGGGGTGAAGGTGTGAGAGGGGGGAAGGGCTTTAGTGGCTGCATCCCAGGGCCAGGCTGCAGCCCCTGAAGCCTCTTTCATAATCTGGTCCTGGTGTCAAGGTTAGGGTAAAATGTATAGAATCACAGAACACTAGAACTGGAAGGAACCTCGAGAAATCATCAAGTCTAGTCCCCTACCCTCACGGCAGGACCAAGCACCATCTAGATCATCCCTGACAGGTGTCTGTCCAACCTGCTCTGAAATATCTCCAGGGATGGAGATTCCACAAGCTCCCTGGGCAATTTATTCCAGTGTTTAACCACTCTGACAGGCAGGACATTTTTCCTAATGTCCAACCTAAACCTCCCTTGCTGTAATTTAAACCCATTGTTTCTTGTCCTATTCTCAGAGGCCACGGAGAACAATTGTTCTCCCTTCTCCTTGTAACACCCTTTAAGATACTTGAAAACTGCTACCATGTCCCCTCTCAGTCTTCTCCTTTCCAAACTAAACAAGCCCAATTCTTTCAGTCTTCCCTCATAGCTCATGTTTTCTAGGCCTTTCATCATTCTTGTTGCTCTTCTCTGGACCCTCTCCAATTTTTCCACATCTTTCTTGAAATGTGGTGCCCAGAACTGGACACAATACTTCAATTGAGGCCTAATCAGCACAGAGTAGAGCGGAAGAATGACTTCTCGTGTCTTGCTCACAACATTCCTGTTCATGCATCCCAGAATCATGTTTGCTTATTTTTTTTGCAACAGTGTCACACTGTTTACTCATATTTAGCTTGTGGTCCACTATGACCCATTTCAGCAGTACTCCTTCCTAGACAGTCACTTCCCATTCTGTATGTGTGAAATTGATTGTTCCTTTCTAAATGGAGCACTTTAAATTTGTCCTGTTTAAACTTAATCTTATTTATCTATTTGAATTCTGACCCTATCTTCCAAAGCACTTGCAACCCCTCCCAGCTTGGTATCATCTGCAAACTTAATAATTGTGCTCTCTATGCCATCATCTAAATCATTGATAAAGATACAGATCTGATCCCAAAACAGACCCCTTCGGCACACCACTAGTTATGCCCTTCCAGCATGATTGTGAACCGTTTCTAACTATTCTCTGAGAATGGTTATTCAGCCGGTTATGCACCCACCTTATAGTAGCCCTATCTAGATTCTATTTTTCTAGTTTATTGATAAGAAGGTCATGCAAAACTGTATCATATGCTTTACTAAAGTCTAGGTATATCACATCTACTGCTTCTCCCTTTTCCACAAGGCTTGATATCTTATGAAAGAAAGCTATCAAGATTGGTTTGACATAATTTGATCTTTACAAATCCATGCTGCCTGTTACCTATCACCGTATTATCTGAGTGTTCTCTTTTTTTGGCAGGCAGCAATGGCTAACGCATTTCTTCCTGGGCCTGGAATGGTCACAGGAGCTCTCCTCCTCCCGCCCCATATAACCTACAAGTTTCTGCTCTACAAAGAGAGGCAGTGTGTGGAGAAGCCAGGTCAGAGACTTTGGGGATAGCAATCCTCTGCAGTGCATCCACAGAGGAGAGGGGAGGGCCTATCCACTGGATACATAAATGTTTGGATCCCCAGGCCAAAACTCATGTCTATGACCCAGAGCTAGCCATGCTTCCCACTGTGTAGGAAAGATAGAAAGTATGGCAGCAGACCACCTTGGATCAACTAGGGATCTTACATGATCTAAAAATCAGAAAGGAGTCATATAAAAAGTGGAAACTAAGTCAAATTACAAAGGAGGAATATAAGCAAACAATGCAAGTATGCAAGGGCAAGATTAGAAAGCCAAAGGCACAAAACAAGATCAATCTAGCTAGAGACATAAAGGGAAACAAGAAAACATTCTAGAGCTATATTAGAAGCAAGAGGAAGACCAAGGACAGGGTAGGCCCATTGCTCAGTGAAGAGAGAGAAACAATAACTAGGGTTGGCAGATACTTTCACAAAAAATCCTGAACATGGCGGGGAAAGAAATTGGTTGGAAAAAAAAAGTCACTGTGCCTTTAAATCCCAGCGCTCCCCCCACCCACGCCAGAGGTGTCAGGGGGAAAATGTTCCTGCCAGCCTTACATCTGGGAAAAGCAGAAAATTTTACATATTTGGTATATTCGGTTTTTTGGGTTTTTTTAACCAAACAAGAGCCACAAATACCGGACTGTCCGGGCAAAAACTGGACACCTGGCAACCCTAACAATAACAGGAAACTTGGAAATGGCAAAGATGCTTAATGACTTCTTTGTTTTGGCTTTCAGTGAAGAAGTGGGTTGTGCCCATGAAAGCTCATAATACCATCTACATTTTCTGTTAGACTCTAAGGTGCTGCAGGACTGTTCACTGTTTTTTAATTTTTTCAGCTACAGACTAATATGGCTACCTCTCTGAAACTTCTGTGCCAGGGAAGATAATGAAGCAAGTAATGAAGGAAATCATCTGCAAACATCTGGGCTGTGTCTACATTGGCACGATCTTGCGCCAAAGCAGCCGCTTTTGCACAAAAACATGCTGCCTGTCTACACTGGCGGGGAGTTCTTGCGCAAGAACACTGACATTCTAATGTGTGAAATCAGTGCTTCTTGCACAAGAACTATGATGCTCCCACTCAGGAATAAGCCCTCTTGCGCAACTGTTCTTGCGCAAGAGGCCAGCGTAGACAGGCAACATTAATTTCTTGTGAAAGAAAGCCCAATGGCTAAAATGGCCATCGGCGCTTTCTTGCGCAAGAGAGCATCTGCACTGGCACGGATGCTCTTGCACAAAAGCACATCTCTTGCGCAAAGGCACATGCCAGTGTAGATGCTCTCTTGTGCAAATACTTTAACGCAAGAACTCTTGTGTTAAAGAGTATTTGCGTAAGATCACAGCAAAGTTATTTCGAAATAACAGCCGTTATTTCTAAATAACTTTCCTAGCACCTACGCAGCCAAACCGCTATTCGAAATTAATTCAAAATAGCAGAGCACTTATTTCAAATTTTTAAACCTCATTCCACGAGGAATAATGCCAAATTCAAAATAGCTATTTCAAAATAAGTGCTGTGTAGACACTTATATCGAAATAGGGAGCCTCCAGCTTTCCCAAGGGTGCCCACTTCAGCCTCAACCTAGAACACTCCTCTCCCTCCCCGGAGCCCTTAAAGGGGTTGTCTCTGGCCACAGTGCATGTGCCAGCTTCAAGCCTGCCAGCCCAGAGCCAGCAGTCACTGCCCCCGACCCAGTGGCCCCAAAACATGAGCCAGCCAGCCACTGGCAGCCAGCCCTCCACCGCTCCCCAGGAGCAGTCTGCCAGCTCCCAGGAGCCTGTTATGGTTCAGAGAAGGCAGGCACCTTCTTGATCGTGGATCTTATTCAGGTTTGGAGGAGATGTCCCCAGTGTCCATGATCTCCACACTAGATGGAGGAACACGGCCGTCTATGGCAGGATAACTGCCAGCCTGGCCACCAAAGGCTGCATGCGAACCCAGGAGCAGGTTCGCATGAAAATCAAGTTGGTCCAGCAAGACCCCCAACCCTGAGCCCTGAGCTTCCCCTCCTCCTTCCCCTTGCTTCCCCCTTCCAGCTCCCTCCTCCCAGGTTTCCCCCTCCCCTCTCCTGCCTCCTTTCCCCAGTCTCACCAGAGTTTCATTCCCCCCACCCCAGTTTTGTTAAATAAATAGAGTTTGTGTTCATGAAATATGTGTATTTTATTTGACATCAGGAAGGGGGGTTAGGGAGGGGTAAGCAGAAAGACATGAGGGAGGAATGAGGCACAAGCCCCCAGTGGGGCACTACAGGGAGGTTCTTAGTGCTCCTCAGAGTGGAAGCTCTCCTCAGGGCCTCCTGGATACTGACAGCCCCCCGATGGACCTCCCAGATGGCAGCCTGCAGAAAGAGCAGCCATGCTCACAGCAACGCATCCATGAGAAGCACCAGAGTGCCCAGGGGCAGCTCAGGCTCCATGTTGCAGAGTGCTGTGGTGTTCCATGTGGGGGCAACCAGAGCATGCAGAGACAAAATGCTTTGCTTGCCTACCTCGATGAGGGACAGCAAGCAGGGAAACCTGAGAACTGCCTGTCCAGGGAGGATCCCTTTAAACACAGGCCTCAGATAGCCTCAGGCAGCAGCCCCACACAGCAACTCCTGACCTGATGCCCTGCCGGACCTGGTTCTGGCCGGCCTTAAATGCGATTCAGCATCCATTCAGTGTGGACGTGCTATTTCAAAATAGCAAAATGCTATTCCAAAATGCATTTTGTGTGTAGATGTGTTATTTCGAAATAACTTATTTCGAATTAACTATTTCAAAATAAGATATTTTGAAATAACGCTGTAGTGTAGACATACCCTCACATACCAGAGGTCTGAGATTAGCTGCTGCAAGAACAAACCATTAGTTTCTTCACTTGTTCAAAATTGCAAATCTAAAATGTAACATTATGCTACAGCATAGGACTGCTCTGAAAAGGGGTTCTGTCAAAATGGGGCTCCCTGATTATTGTGTCCCATCATCCTTGGAATCAAAGGGTATGTCTAGACTACATGTAAACTAGGCTATCAGGCATAGTCAAAGAAGCCGGGATTTAAATATCCCTGGCTTCATCGAAATAAACATGGCTGCCGTGCTGTGCCGGCTCAACTGATCGGCGGCACAGCACGCCAGTCAAGATGCAGATCAGTCGACAGGAGAAGCCTTTGTCGACCTCTCCTGCAAACCTCGTTTCACGAGGCATAAGGGAGTTGTTGACAAAGGCTTCCCCTGTCGACCGATCCGCGTCTTGACTCACGCGTTGTGTCGTCGATCAGCCGAGCGCGGCCATGTTTATTTTAATGAAGCCAGGGATAGTTAAATCCTGGCTTCTTTGACTATGTCGGGTAGCCTAGCTTACATGCCTCTGTCGGCAGAGGCACGTAGTCTAGACATACTCAAATATATTAAATTTACAAACACACACACACACACACACACACACACACACAAACACGTTTTTCTAAGTAGTGGCCTTCCAAACTCATTTTGGGACCTGAAACTCACTTGGGGGTCTTTCCTGTTTGCTTGTCATTCTCAGCAGGAAAGCTGCTGCAGGGCCACGCCATGCTTCCTTTACACTTGCACAATCTTCTAATTATACAGCAGCATTGTCAGAGGAGTAGTGAGGGAGGACAGAACTCGGCCCTGCAGACAGAACTCAGGGGCAGGAGAGAACAGAATTGGTTCTGCAATACAAAAATTAGTCTATAATAACAAAAACGATTTTTATACTTAAGTTGGCTGCTATCACTCTGATAGAAGCAAAAAGCAGAGTTATTTGAATGTACAGCTGCTATTTTACAGAATTGTTTTATATAAAAATTGTATTTTAAGATATTTTTCTTGCATTGATAAGCAGTATTTTATATTGTTGCATCTGCTACACAGTTCACAATTTGACACTTTCTGGAGTAGTTTTATTGCAGGAAGAAGGTGTTGAGATTTCCCTCAGTTAAAAGTACCAAAGCCTGTAACCAGGTCTATAAATTTGCTCTAGGACTAAGATATGTTGCTCCCTTTCTCTTCTAAATACTTCTCAGGAAATGCACTTAATCAAAAATCCACACTTGTACACAGCAGACTGTAGTGGGTAGATAGCAGCACTCCTCATCCAGTATATACAAGCCAAGTTTCAAGTTTTAAAACAACATTGTCTTTAAGACATTTGAGTACCATTCTAACTTTTCATGTCTGCTTTTTAATTATTTAAAACACGTTCTTGTAACAAAGAAACAAAAAAACAAACCAAATTGCACAGTTGACAGAAAAGATTGATTTTCTTAGCTAGAGAGCAAGCAGGGGATCTTTCAGCCCTAAAGGTACATTTTATGACAAAGTTAATGTTAACTGGATACAGGAGTTTTGACAGAATATCAGGGAAAGCTTCTTGACAGCGAGATGCATTGACCGGTCGAAAAGATACTTTCCTTCCCAAGCAAAGTATCAAAATCCCCATCACTGGATCAAGCCAATGATTCTCCCACACCAAAGCCTTGAATTAGATTTAAGATCTCCATCTCGTCTCTGATTGCTATGGTCTGTCAGTTTGAGTGCTGATGACGCCAGAAATGGTTCAGAATGGAACTCTGGTGCCCACCAAACTATAGAGGACCAGTGCTGATGGGCTCCAGAAGTCCTGGCTAGTTTTCATTTGCTGGGCATAGAGGCCATGATAACGAAACCAGCAAGAACTTGGAGATCCTCAGAGGCCTAAGAAGGGTGGGGAGGAACACTAGAAAGACTCTAAACCCTAACAGGCAAAATAATGACAGGTAGTCCTGTGGCACGTTAGGGTATGTGTATATAGCAGGGCAAAAGTCAAATTAAGCTACACAATCTCAACGAAGTCAATTGCATAGCTGACGTCGAAAGAGCTTAATTCGGCTTTTGGCGCTGTATTCACAGCAGGAAGCCAAAGGAGGAACACTTTTCTTTCAACTTCCCTTACTCCTTGTGAAATGAGGGTTACAGGAGTCAGACTAAGAAGTCCTCCAGCTCGACATTATTTTGAAATAATGGCTTGCTGTGTAGACGCGCTCTTTGTTATTTCAGAATAAAGTCAGTTATTCCAAAATAACGCTGTGGTGTAGAAATGCCCTTAGAGACTAACAACAATATATAGTACAAAACATCATCTGAAAAAGTGGGTTTTGCCCACAAAAGCTCATGGTACTATACAGATTTTTGTTAGTCTCCAAGGTGCCACAGGACTGCTCGTTGTTTTTAAAATTACAGACTAATACAGCTCCCTCTCTGAGGCAAAATAATGAGATTTGTAAAAAAAACTAGCTTGCAGGTTTTAATAAGGAGATTACATTTACAAAGTCTGCAAATTCGGACCTGTGGGAATAAAGGAAGGTTCTCAACTAAATATTATTTATTGTGGAATGGTATCTTGGAGTTCCAGTTGAGACACGGGCCCGATGATGCTAAGCACTGCACAGACACATAGTAAAACACAGTCCCTAAGAGCAGGGTCATCCTTGGGGGGGGGAGGTGCTGGGTCTGGGTTACCCCCCTGCTGCAAGTCAACCCCATTCCATCCCTCCACCAAACCCTACCCTTCTCTACTCCTGCTTTGCCCCTTTACTGCCTCCCCCAAACAATGCGGCCCAGGGAATTATAAGGGCCTGGCACAGCATTGGCAGCTGGGGTCGCATTCTGCCCTCCCCCCATTACACAGGCTGCAGGAGCTGAAGTGGCCCAACAGCCTGCTCCGCCCTGTCATTCTGCCAGCTTGCTACGCCTCGCTTTTCTGTGGGTGGTGGGAAACAGAGCACCCTGCGGTGGGCTGTTCTGCTTCCCACCGCCGCTGAGAAGCCACACGCAATGGGGTGGTGTAACGTAGGGGGATTGTGTTCACTTTGTTATGTGGTGGGTGATTCGTACTGTCCTGTGCTGTTCTTTTGTAACTCTGTGTGTGTGTGTGTGTGTGTGTGTGTGTGTGTGTGTGAAAGTTTCCCTTGCATGTAGAATAGTAATAGAAATGTAGACATGTTAGTCTGGTGTAGCTGAAGCAAAATGCAGGACAATGTAGCACTTTAAAGACTAACAAGATGGTTTATTAGATGATGAGCTTTCGTGGGCCAGACCCACTTCCTCAGATCAAATAGTGGAAGAAAATAGTCACAACCATATATACCAAAGGATACAATTAAAAAAAATGAACACATATGAAAAGGACAAATCACATTTCAGAACAGGAGGGGGATGCGGGGGGGGGGAGGGGAAGGAAGGAAGGTAAGTGTCTATGAATTAATTATATTAGGGGTGGGGAGAGTTAGATGTCTGTGAGTTAATGGTATTAGAGGTGATAATTGGGGAAGCTATCTTGGTAATGGGTAAGATAGTTTGATCCTTTGTTCATTCCTTCCCGGAGAATGTCGAATTTTAACATGAATGACAGTTCAGAGGATTCCCTTTCAAGTGCAGATGTAAAAGGTCTTTGTAGCAGAATGCAGGTGGTTAAGTCATTGAGAGAGTGTCCTTTCTGGTTGAAATGGCAAGAAACTGTTTTTTCTTTGTGATCTTGTCTGATATCTCCCCACCCCTAATATAATTAATTCACAGACACTTACCTTCCTTCCTCCCCCCCCCCCCGCATCCCCCTCCTGTTCTGAAATGTGATTTGTCCTTTTCATATTTGTTCATTTTTTTAATTGTATCCTTTGGTATATATGGTTGTGACTACTTTCTTCCACTATTTGATCTGAGGAAGTGGGTCTGGCCCATGAAAGCTCATCATCTAATAAACCATCTTGTTAGTCTTTAAAGTGCTACATAGTCCTGTATTGAGTTTCCCTGGGCACTGCAAAGGTGTCTGGCTGGGGATGGGAATGCTGGGGATGGCCCTCGCTGAGGGGAGGCTGCCCCATCTTAGCATGTACAGAATAGCTCAGGCTGTTCTGTAACCTGAACCTGGGTGGGGGGAGCAGCCAGGTGACCCCTTGCTTGGGAATCTGAACAAAGGAGGAAGTGCCTGACGGGCTGGGACCAGTTGCAGGGTGTGGGAGTTACTTTTTGGCTGGCTTAGGGAGAAGGGAGTCTAGACAGTTTGGGGAACTGTGAAGGGGCCCAGAGCCCCTCTATCCTCAAGATGGATTGTACTGAATGCTCCTGGTTCCTCTAACAACAAGTCTGTGCTACACTGTGTCCCTGTGAACCAATAAACCTTCTGTTCTACCTGCCGCCTGAGAGTCACATCTGACTGTGGATGGAGGTGCAGGGTCCGGTGACTCCCGCACACTCCATGACAGCTGGGAGGGCACTAGGGTAGAGCAGAGCAGACAGCCGGGCACCTGTTCCCACCGCCAGTGTTGTGAGTATGTGGGAGGAGGCAACCCCTGCTGCTACCTTGTGCCAGGCTCCCGTAATCCACCCGGCCCTCCATAGCATGGATAGGGCAGCCGCTGTGGGGTCCTAAAAGGTATGGGGCTTGGGGCGGCCACCCCAATTCATCCTAGGGATGGGACAGCTCTGCCTGACACTAACAAAAGATGGGAAGGGAAACAGAGGCACAGAACATAAGAACAGTTTCATGCTGTGTCTTCCAACAGTGGCTAGCGCCAGGTGTTTCAGAGGGAATTAATAGACCAGGGTGATCACCAAGCAATCTATCCACTGTCCCAGCATCTGCAACTGAGTCTCATCTGCAGAAGACCAGGCAAATAAACCAGACTGTTTCAATAAAACACAGTTTGAGACTGTCTTCAGACTCTGCCTTTGCAACACACAGCACCCTCTGCCTTCAACCCAAGGATGAAAATGTGTCCGAGGACTGTGCAGACAATGGCTTGAGGCATAACTGTATTTGTAACCCTTCCTCCAGGAACTGTCAATCAGAAGAAAAATCAGACAGGTTCAATGTTTGAAGACAACAGTGGTTGAAGACCCCACCCAGACACCTGGGAAACTATTTACACTAACCTGGGCACCTGTGACGGCCAATATTTCCCCAATTGTAAGAAGTGAGTCCACAAATTTACACAAAAAGGTAGGGAGGGAGACAAGAGAAAACACTTGGGAAAAGCAGCAGTTAATATTAGGTAAGCCTCTCCCCCCCCCCCCCCAGGATATTTTAACAATAGTCCTAACCTCAGTCCTCCTCTGGGAGCAAGTGGCAGCTCCATTCTACCTCCTCCCTCCTAGCTTGGCTCTGCACTCATAATTTGCTTTCCTGAGCTGGAGGAGTCCAAAGATTCTGCCATGCCCCTGTAGTCTCAGCCCATGTGATTTCAGCTTTTATTTTTGGATAGGGAGACCTGACTCCCTGAGGAGGTAGGCAGGCTGCTGCTGCTGCTCCTCTCTGAAGCTTCAATTGCCTCAAAATCACTTCCACCCTTTAAAGAGAAATCACTGGTATCTAAGCCCCTTAACAGAGTCCTGACAAGCAGGCAGAGGCTCTTGGCAGAAAGAAACACTCTTTTCCCCCTTCCTTGTAGCCCAGCCTAGGAGACAGTATCCAACTGTGCCTGACTGAGTGACCACAGGAACACTTGGGACAACTGTCCTCTGCCTTCATCTTCCAACCAGGGATGTTAAAATGCGGTTAACTGACTAGTCAAGTAGTTGATGAAATTTCCAACGACTACTCGACTAGTCGATAGACATTACTGCATTCCTCCTTTGAAATGTACAAGAGCCCCAGCAGGAGCTCTCATACATTTCAAAGGAGGAATGCAGAACTCCGCATACAGCATGGGGCCAGGGGGAAGTCCCGCTGACTCCGGGCTGCATGTGGATGCCTATTTTGAAATGTACAAGAGTCCCCAGCGGAGGGGCTCTTGTGCATTTTAAAGTCATGGAGCCTGAAGACTCAGAGGCCCCCGCTAACCCCAGGCTCCATGCTGCGCTGCATGCCGCACGGAACCCGGGATTCTCCAGCTGATCCTGGGTTCCGCGTGGCATTTCCCCAAAATCTGGGGTCAGCTGGTGGGGAGTCCCCACTGAAATGCCTCTTGGAACCTGAGGTCAGCTGGGGAGTCCCCAGCTGACCCCAGGCTCCACGGCACTTCGGTGTTTTAAAGGGGCAGCCTCACATAGCTGAGCCACAGATCAGCTGTGCAGTGGCTGTCCCTTTGAAATGCCACCTTGGACCATTCAGACAGTTCCACCTGCTCTCCCATAGATCCTGGCAGAGAGCTCCCTCCTGTATAAAGTTCCTGTCCATCTGCAGCTTTTATGAAGCTCTGGCCTGCACTTCTCTCTATTCACCAACTGGTGTCAGTAGTAAGCTCCCGTCTCTCTATGGCTTCAAGAATAGGGCTTACATCAGGGATAGGACAATGTAGCACTTTAAAGACTAACAAGATGGTTTATTAGATGATGAGCTTTCGTGGGCTCATCATCTAATAAACCATCTTGTTAGTCTTTAAAGTGCTACATTGCATTTTGCTTCAGCTACCCCAGACTAACATGGCTTCATTTCTATCACTATCAGGGATAGGGAATCTTTTTTGGGTCGAGAGTCACTGACCAACAGAAAAATCAGTCAGGGCCACACACAAAGTCCCCCACTGAGAAGTAGAAAAACAGTCCTCACATTCCTCTCACACACCAGAGCCTAGGAGATCTATCGTAGTAGGTTTTGTGTGCTCCAGCCCCACGGTGGTGCAGCAGGGGGTCTGGAGTACTAAAATAGGCTCCCCAGTTTGTGGGGGATAAGTCTCAGGGGTTGGATCCAGGCATGCTGGGGGCTGTGTCCAGCCCCTGAGCCTGAAGTTTCCCACCCCTGGCTTACGTATTGAATATAACTACGCCATTGCCTTTGCTACTCCTCACCTCTTAACAACATTTCCATTGAAACAAGATGTGACTACACCAAAACACTAGAAAACAGGTTTCCCTGCATCAAGAAAAAAGAACTGGAAGCAATAACAGAGAGAAAGTGCTTATCATAATATTTCAGTTGAGGATACTTAAGTGTGGTGTGCGGAAGAGACACCAAGACTGTTGGCAGTGTGCCAAGGCTACTGCTGCACTGTGCACCCAAAGAACAGCAGCAACTAAGGGGGACAAGGCAATAACCCCCAGAGCACAAAAATCATCAATGCATATGAGCCACGGCAACCAAAAAACTCTGATCATTTCAAAGCCATGTAGCTAATTCAGGCAACCTCGCCTATGCACGTTAAAGCATAAAAGGAGATACTAGTGCTGCAAGGAACTGCTCTGAAGCCCAGGGGACTACAGAGAAAATCAATAAAAAGATGTATAAATACCATAACAATCCAAAGCCTGGAATAACCCTTAACAGACACTGCTTCCTAGCTGAACATGCTCAAAATGGACCTGAAATAACAGCTGGATTCAGAGTGGGGCTCATCTGACAGTGCCTCAAAGGGACAAAACTTCTTCAGTGCTAGAGGAGCTCTGGTTTATCACTCAGTAAGGAGCCAAGTGGGGATCTAGTCAATGTGTGCCATCATAAGAGAATGTATGTTTTACTACACTGTCCTAGCCATGTGCCTCACAAGGCTTCCTTCCGATGGAACTATTGTTGTGTCATCACATACCAGTTTCCATGGCCCACTCCATTATCTCCCTCTCTGCTATGAAGACCAGGGAAATTGGTTGAAATACCAGTAAAGAACAGAATTATTAGACACACAGTTGAACACAATTTGTTGGGGAAGAGTCAACCTGGCTTTTATAAAGGGAAATCATATCTCACCAGTTTATTAGAATTCACTGAGGCAGTCACCATACATGAGCACAAGGGGGATCCAGTGGATATAGTGCATTTAGATTTTCAGAAAGCCTTTGACAAGGTTCCTCACCAAAGGTTTTAAGCAAAGTAAGTCGTCATGGGATAAGAGGGAAGGTCCTCTCATGGATCAGTAACTAGTTAAAAATAGGAAACCAAAAGTAGGGACAAATGGTCAGTGATCAGAATAGAGAGCTAAGTAATGGTATCCCCCGAAGGTCTGAACTGGACCAGTGCTGTTCAGCATATTCACAAATGATCTGGGAAAAGGGCAGACAATGAGGTTGGCTACATTTGCAAATGATATACAATTATTCAAGATAGTTACATCCAAACCAGACTATGAAGAGTTACAAAGGGATCAAACAAAACTGGGTGACTGGGCAACAAAACTGACAGATGAAATTCAATGTTGATAAACGCAAAGTAATGAAAATTGGGAAACATCATCCCAACTAGACACACAAAATGTTGAGGGCTAAATTAGTTACCACTCAAGAAATAGATCATGAAGTAATTGTGGATGGTTCTCTGAAAACATTGATTCAATGTGCAGCAGTAGTCAAAAAAGCAAACAATGTTAGGACTTAGAAAAGGAATAGATAATGACACAGAAAATATCATAATTCCTTTAAATGAATCCATGGCGCACACACCTCTTCAATGCTTCATGCACACCTGGTTGCCCCATCTCAAAAAAAGATACATTAGAATGGGAAAAGGTACAGAGAAGGGCTACAAAACTATGATGGGGATGGAACAGCTTCCAAAGGTGAGATTAAAAAGACTGGGACTTTTTAGCTTGGGAAAGAGACGACTAAGGGCAGGATACATCATCCCCCAGTTTCTCAGGACACCTCTTGCCAGGATGTCCAGCAGTGAGGAGGCAGCAGCTCCTCCTGAGTGACACTCTCCGGGTGCGTCTAGACTGGCAAGGTTTTGCGCAAAAGCAACTGCTTTTGCACAAAAACTTGCCAGCTGTCTACACTGGCCACTTGAATTTGCGCAAGAGCACTGATGTTCTAATGTAAGAATACTTGCGCAAGTGGGCCAGTGTAGACAGGCACCTTAATTTTTTGCGCAAGAAAGCCTGATGGCTAAAATGGCCATCAGGGCTTTCTTGTGCAAAAGCGCATCTATACTGGGCACGGATGCTTTTGCGCAAAAGCATCCGTGTCAATGTAGATGCTCTTTTGCGGAAATACTTTTAATGGAAAAACTTTTCCGTTAAAAGTATTTTCGCAAAATCATGCCAGTCTAGACGCAGCCTCCATGTGTCCATGCAGTGCAGGGAAGGAAGTAGCCTGTTGGCTGACTGAGTTCCCCAGCCTCACTACATCAGGCTGCTGCTTCTTATCTGCTGCCGGAGTTCCAGCTCTTCCTGCTGCCAGCTTTGCAGACTGCTGAAATGAGTTAGGGGTGGAGGAAGAGGCACAACATGTGGGTCAATTACATGCTCCCCCAGAATTTTTGGATATGCTCCCCTGCTATCTGCAGTTTTATGTGGCCTCTGGAAGCAGGTTTAAAACAAATAAAAGGAAGTACTTCTTCTCACAACGTGGAACTTGTGGCCAGGGGATGATGGGAAATCCAAAACGATGACGAGTTTCAAAAAAGAAGTAGATAACTTCATAGGGGACAGGTCCATCAATGGCTATTAGCCAGGATGTTCAGGGATGCAACCCCATGCTCCGAGCAGCCCTAGACACTGACTTCTAGAAGCTGGGCACAGACGATGGGGAATGGATCACTCAATGATTGTGTGTTCTGTTTATTATCTCTGAAGAACTTGGTATGGTCCACTGTTGGAAGACAGTATGACCCTGGGCTAGGTGGACTGTTGGTGTGGCCCAGTATGGCTGTTCTATGTAAGTTGCTAGTTAGTTCCTATTGTGAGGTAGATATTTGTCCACTGTGAACTTTATTAGGACCACCAACTCATCCACTGTAGCTCATCAAACAGAGAGCAAGGACTGCTGACGACTTGCTGAACTGGACTGAATTCAAGCCAGTTCCCCAAAGCATCTCTGTCTATTAAAACAGTGAAACCATTAATATGTAAAAGCTGACTAGTGAGCATGCACTAAAACTCTTCTGGCATTAATTTATTCATATTAAAGTTGCGATGGTTCCATGTTATGGATCAATGACAAAATGAATAGGATTTACATTGTAGATAATATGTAGATGAAGAGCACCACTTGCTAAAAAACAAATTAAAATAAATTCTGGGATTAACAAAAGATCACTCCCTTTCCCTTTCTCTTCCTGTGAAGTGTGGGGAAGAAGAACAAAGGCATTGCAAGAACTCTGCTACTCCCAGCTTGAATGAAGGAGAAGCCTTATTTCCCAAGCCAGAGGCTCATTTTTAATAGGGAAATTGCCTGCTTGGTTTTCTGAACCATCCCCTTCCACCATGCCCAAACTGTCTTGTTCAAAGATTATGCCCCATTTCATCTTTGATGAAAAAGTAACCTCCAGTTGCCACAATCTGTTTATTTCTCCAATTGCTGCTGTGACTGCTATTGCCATACACAGAGCATCCCCATGGAGCATTGAGGAATCTCTACTGTTCCTTGCAGAGTTTGGGCTCACATGTTACTTGGGTGATAGGGGTGATAAAAATCTAGGGAAGAGAGCAATGACTGGGGATGAGTGGGCAAGTGGAAGGACGTAGCCTGGTGGGTTGTCAAAGAAAGGATAGAAACAGTAACTGCGATTCTGCATTATTTGATGCAAGGATCTGGGAGTGCTTTACAAACATTAGATAATGGAGCATCACAGAGCCAGGATTGTGAGTCTCTTACAGATGAAGAGTGCTTGTATTGGTCCAGTGTGGCTGTGTAGCATGCAAATACCTTTCCATTCCACACCTGTCCCTCTGGTGCAGCTTTGTTCTTTCTCAAGGGTTGTTGAATTATGAAAGGTAGTACAATGGGCTGCTGAAGACCTCCTTCAACCTTATCTGCGCTGCCTGGGAGATATCTCACTAATTCCAATACCTGGCCTCTGAGAATAGAACAAGAAGTAGTGGGCTTTAACTGTAGCAAAGGAGGTTTAGGTTGGACATTAGGAAAAAGTTCCTGTCAGGGTGGTTAAACACTGGAATAAATTGCCCAGGGAGCTTGTGGAATCTCCATCTGTGGAGATATTTAAGAGTAGGTTAGATAAGTGTCTATCAGGGATGGTCTACACAGTAGTGGGTCCTGCCATGAGGACAGGGGACTATACTCAATGACCTCTCGAGGTCCCTTCCAGTCCTAGTATTCTATGATTCTATTCTATGATTCAATTCCCACCTGTCTCCCATCCCTCAGCACTGGAAGTTGCCAGCTTTAAAACGACTTGCACTTATGGACATGATATGTGGGTGTGCCCCTCAAATCATGCTGGATAGATGACCTGGCAAAGCTTGCAGCAATAAAACTGTAGTTCTGGCAGCTGGGAAGGACTGACTGGGGGGGGGGGGGGGCTAAGGAAGAAGACTCTAAACTGGAAGCTAAAAGGGAAGGAAAAAAAGTGAGTTCTGATCTGGCAACCCTAGGGCTGACTTTAGGAGGAGAATGGAACAGAAAGAACTTGACTATAGGAAGAGCAGTCAAAAGAACACAAGGAATAAATCCAACAGAGGGATGGAGGAATGAGAGAGAGAGATGTGTGAACTGAGAGGGAACAAATCTATAAGAGATTTAAAAATGTACAGGAGAAAAAAAGATGAGAAAGGGAAGGTAAATATTACTGTATTTGGATGATCATGGTTCTTGCTTCTTTCTTCTGTCTCCAGCAGCTCCTTCTTTTTGCTCTTCTGCCTGGCTCTTGTTTCTTCTTTTGTCTCCATTTCTTCCTCTCCAAATGTGGCTCAGATATGGATCTTTAGTGTATGCCTGGCAAATCTTGGTCCTCAGGCCAGGCTTGCCCCAACAAGCATAAACCCATATAACACTATGAAGAGGTAGTGGATTCAAGACATAGTTGAAAATACACTATGTCCTTTTTATTCATGATTTTAACAGCCCCAGGAATGTGTGAGGTGCAGAGGTGGCCAAGTTGTTGCACTCTGGTGCACGTGTTCAGGAGGCGCACCTCTGCCCTGTAGGCCCTTCACAGAAGAGGGAGATAGGTGGTATCTGATAGGAGGCAGACAAACCTGTCTCAGCTGCAGGGGAGAGACGTTCAAGCTGTGAGCACCACCTGAAACTGTGGGGCACTAGGGGAGAGGAAAGCCAGGGGCAGTTTGTCCCTGGCTGCAGCTGATATTAGTGCATGGGCTGCTCACACATCCCTGTGAACCCAAAACACTAGAGCAAGCAACAGTTTAACTCTTTCCTACTTCTTCCCTCAGGTGAGAGCACTGCTACCCAGAGGGGTGCCCAGCTGTCCCAGGGCAGGCCTGGCACAGAGCAGAGATTCAGACTGGCAAGCTCCATAAGGCAGTGAAAGGAAGTAAGCAGACTGGAGACAGCCTTGGGATGAGAAGCCAGGCTGGGGGACACCTGAGGGGAAACAGCTGGAGAGCAGGGAGATCCAAGGAGTACCCAGGCCAAGTGGGATAGGGTGAGGATGCTGTGGGGCTCTGGGCATAGAGGATTGGGGGAGTGAGAGGATGACTAGGGACAGGGCAGCGGGATGGGGGGCATGCTGGGAGGGACTGGGTGCTGAGGGAAGGGGAGTGGGTGCCAAGGGGCAGGCAGGTGGTGGTAGTGGGGATAGCAGAAGGCTGCATACTGAGGGAAGGGGGATGAGGTGAGAGGGAGAAGCTGGGCCCGGCAGGGGAAGACAGAATGGGGGCTTGGTATGAGGGAAAAGGGGATGGAGTGAAGGGGGACAGTAGGATGGGTGAGGGGATGTAAACTGAGGGAAGGCTTGTGGGCTGAGGAAGGTTTATTGGAGGCAGGCCAGGGAGAGCATTGAGGGAAAGGTACCAGAGTGAGGGAAAGGGGGTGGGGTGAGGGCACAGTGTGACGGGGACAGGAATGGAACAGAGGGGTGGGCTGAGAGGGGGCAGGTGACCAAGGAAAGTGAGATGAGAAGGACTGGGGTGAGGGAAAGGGGGTGGGGCTAGGTGATGGGACAGAGGTTGAGTGAGGGGGACAGCGTGATCGGAAAGTGGGTGGGCTGGGCAAGATCCCTGTAAGTTGAGCACTCAGGTGGCCACCCAGAAGAGATTTGGATGCTGATAAGCAGAGTGCCCACAGATGGCAGCTTGTGTTTTCACTGGTGGTGCACATCTGCACATGCCTCCGTACACACATAGAACAAAATGTATTCTGGACATGGATGAAATTAAACTAGAGGGAACACTGGCTGGGGAGTGCAGTGGGGGTAGAGACTGAGAGAAGGAGAGCAGGCTAAGGGGGGTGGGGCTGGGCAGGGAAGTGGGTGGGGTGAGTGGGGGGCAGGTGCTGAGGGAAAGGCAGCAGGGTGTAAAGTGAGAGGAAGAGGGGCCGGGCTGGTGCTCGATAAGAGGGCCGGGGGTGAGGGAAAGGGAACTAGTAGGAGGTGGGGGGGGCTGCTGCGGGCTGGCTGAGGTGGGTGAGAGGTGAGAGTAAAGGAGGCTAGGTGTGGAAGAGGTGAGGGGGGGCCAGACCGGGAGGGGGGACTGGTGTTGGGGACTGGCTGAGGTGGGTGGGTGGGGGAGCTGAGTGTGGGGGGGAGGATGTTGTGTACAGGCTGAGGTGAGGGGAAGCCATTGAGGACCAGCTGAGGTGGGGAGGGGACCGGACCGAGGAAGGAGGGATTCTGCCGTTGGGGGCCGGCTGAGGTGAGGGGGAGCCGGGCATTGGGGGCCGGCTGCGGTGGGAGGGAGCCGAGCATGGGGAGCCGTTGGGGGCCAGCCAAGGTGACGGGGAGCTGGGTGTTGGGGGCCAGCCAAGGTGAGCGGGCGTTGGGGGCCGGCCGAGGTGGGGGTTGTGTGCATTGAGGAGCTGTTGGGGGCCGGCCGAGGTGGGGCTGCGGGCGTTGAGGAGCTGTTGGAGGCCGGCCAAGGTGGGGGGGGGGGGATTCTGTCGTTGGGGGCCGGCCAAGGTGGGGGTTGCGGGCGTTGGGGAGCCGGCTGATGTGTGTGGGGGAGGATTCTGCCGTTGGGGGCCGGCCGAGGTGGGGGTTGCGGGCGTTGGGGAGCCGGCTGATGTGTGTGGGGGAGGATTCTGCCGTTGGGGGCCGGCCGAGGTGGGGGTTGCGGGCGTTGGGGAGCCGGCTGATGTGTGTGGGGGAGGATTCTGCCGTTGGGGGCCGGCCGAGGTGGGGGCTGCGGGCGTTGGGGAGCCGTTGGGGGCCGGCTGACGTGTGTGGGGGAGGATTCTGCCGTTGGGGGCCAGCCGAGGTGGGGGTTGCGGGCGTTGGGGAGCCGTTGGGAGCTGGCCGAGGTGGGGGCTGCGGGCGTTGGGGAGCCGTTGGGGGCCGGCTGAGGTGTGAGGGGGGGATTCTGCCGTTGGGGAGCCGTTGGGGGCCAGCCGAGGTGGGGGCTGCGGGCGTTGGGGAGCCGTTGGGGGCCGGCTGAGGTGTGCGTGGGAGGATTCTGCCATTGGGGGCCGGCTGAGGTGGGGGCTGCGGGCGTTGGGGAGCCGTTGGGGGCCGGCTGAGGTGTGAGGGGGGATTCTGCCGTTGGGGAGCCGTTGGGGGCCGGCTGAGGTGTGAGGGGGGATTCTGCCGTTGGGGGCCGGCCGAGGTGTGAGGGGGGATTCTGCCGTTGGGGGCCGGCCGAGGTGGGGGCTGCGGGCGTTGGGGAGCCGTTGGGGGCCGGCTGAGGTGTGAGGGGGGATTCTGCCGTTGGGGAGCCGTTGGGGGCCGGCCGAGGTGGGGGCTGCGGGCGTTGGGGAGCCGTTGGGGGCCGGCTGAGGTGTGAGGGGGGATTCTGCCGTTGGGGGCCGGCCGAGGTGGGGGCTGCGGGCGTTGGGGAGCCGTTGGGGGCCGGCTGAGGTGTGAGGGGGGATTCTGCCGTTGGGGAGCCGTTGGGGGCCGGCCGAGGTGGGGGCTGCGGGCGTTGGGGAGCTGTTGGGGGCCGGCTGAGGTGTGCGTGGGAGGATTCTGCCATTGGGGGCCGGCTGAGGTGGGGGCTGCGGGCGTTGGGGAGCCGTTGGGGGCCGGCTGAGGTGTGAGGGGGGATTCTGCCGTTGGGGAGCCGTTGGGGGCCGGCCGAGGTGGGGGCTGCGGGCGTTGGGGAGCTGTTGGGGGCCGGCTGAGGTGTGCGTGGGAGGATTCTGCCATTGGGGGCCGGCTGAGGTGGGGGCTGCGGGCGTTGGGGAGCCGTTGGGGGCCGGCTGAGGTGTGAGGGGGGATTCTGCCGTTGGGGAGCCGTTGGGGGCCGGCTGAGGTGTGAGGGGGGATTCTGCCGTTGGGGAGCCGTTGGGGGCCGGCCGAGGTGGGGGCTGCGGGCGTTGGGGAGCCGTTGGGGGCCGGCTGAGGTGTGAGGGGGGGATTCTGCCGTTGGGGAGCCGTTGGGGGCCAGCCGAGGTGGGGGTTGCGGGCGTTGGGGAGCCGTTGGGGGCCGGCTGAGGTGTGAGGGGGGATGTGGGGAGGGGGGGATTCTGCCGTTGGGGAGCCGTTGGGGGCCGGCCGAGGTGGGGGCTGCGGGCGTTGGGGAGCCGTTGGGGGCCGGCTGAGGTGTGAGGGGGGATTCTGCCGTTGGGGAGCCGTTGGGGGCCAGCCGAGGTGGGGGCTGCGGGCGTTGGGGAGCCGTTGGGGGCCGGCTGACGTGTGCGTGGGAGGATTCTGCCATTGGGGGCCGGCTGAGGTGGGGGCTGCGGGCGTTGGGGAGCCGTTGGGAGCCGTTGGGGGCCGGCCGAGCGCTACCCGCTGCGGCGCTGAGCCCGGGCAGGGAGCGGCGGGCACGCGCGGCTCGCTCCGCAGCGGGCGGGCTGTCGGCGGCGCGCCGGGGCGCGGGCACGCGCGGCTGAGGCAGCGAGCCGGGAGGCGCGAGGCGGGCGAGGCGGAGCGGCGGGAGGCAGCATGCGGCCGGGCGGCCACCCCAGCCCCGCGGTGAGTGAGGTCTCCGCTCGCGCGCCCACCCCCCACAGCCCCCCCCAGCCCGCGGCTCCGGCTCCGCGAGCCCCCCGCCTGTTGAGCCGGCCCCCGCCCGCCCGCGGCCCCCGCGACCGGCCCCTTCCCTCTCGCCCGGGCCCGGGGCTCGCCCCCCGCGGGGGCCACGGCCCCTGGGCCGCGCTGGCCGGGGGGCTCCGCCCGGCTCCCCCCGCCCCCGCGGGACCGGCCCCGCTTCGCACGTCGGTGCTGCCCGGGAGCGCCGGGCTCGGCCCCCGCACCTGGCCGGAGGGCTGGGCTGCTACCTGCCTGCGGGAAGCGCGAGAGCGGCCGCAGCGCGCGCCCAGGTGCTGCAGAGACTCGCCCCCCGCTCCCGTCTCTGCGCCGGTTCAAACTCTTCCCCCTCGGCCGGCAGCGCCCCAGGTGCACGCGGCCTGGCGGGCGGGGCACGACTCCGGTCCCGAAAATGGCCGAGTGACCTTTCTCGGGGGAGAATGTCCCTAAGTCGCCATGGCTTTGGAAAGTTCCTCATTTCCGGTTCCACACACATTTTTCTCTGACCCCTACCTATTAAAAGTCATACATATGATCAGATTGTGTCTGACTTTACCTGGGTTGCCTAGGATAGGAAACTTCATAGAAATATGTTGCCTTTCTTGCTCCTACACTCAGAGACAAATGTCCAGAAACAAAATTTTGGATTTCAGCGAGGTCTACCAAATAGTCTGGAAAAGAGGCAATGACACCATTCTAGTAGTAGCACTGGAAACCCACATGCTTTCACAATGGCTTCTTCGCCCTTTCAAATGGCAACTGAAAGTTTTGGGCTTTTTATCTTCAAAGCTTTGTTCTTTCAATTACAGATAGATAGAGGAAAAAAAAACCCATTGTGGGTCTCCTGACTTTGGTTATACTGGTTTGTGGGTTTTTGCTTTCAGATAGCTGTCAGAAAGTGCCTTCTTGATTCAAAGTATACAATTAGTGATTTAAGGTAATTTGGGGGTAATTAGAAAAATATCTAAACACATTTTTGCACTGACGGTTATTAGCATTTATCATTTTCCTTCAAAGAAAAAAGTGCATGAAAATGGTTTCTAAGCTTGGTACTCAATCTTTTTGCATTTTTTCCTGTGTTGAGGGTCAGTGGTGATCACTTTCTGCTCCTAGAATAATGTCAATGGACGATAAAGAGAAAAATGATATGAATTCTTTTAAAGTTATGAATAGTGATCATGCTGATCCTTAAGAATTGAGTAAATTCTTATAGGTGGTGGCATGTTGGGTGCTAAGAACAAAATGGTTTTGATAGTATTTCTCAAAGGTCTTTAAAACGGAATAGAAAAATAATGGAAAAATTCCCCTCCGAGTTAGATATGAGAGATGAAATTATAGTTGTCTATATGATAATTTGAAGCTGGAAAATAAGTCTTTACACTTCCAACTATATCTCCTCCTGTTGCCCCCCCCCCCCCAGTTTATTTTCAAAGGGGCTTTAAAATGTATAAGATTCCAACTTTTGCCCCCACTTGGACTGGTGAGGTGGTCTTTAAATTAGAAGAAAAGGCTCCTTTTTAAAATGCAAGTGATGTAATACTTTGTGAGCCATTTCCCTTTCAACCTGTTGGTTTGTTTTATTAACAGAGCAGGGACTGGCAGATTGTATGAAATCCCAAGACTTCTGAATTATTAAAGTAACATTTTGGGGGTCAGATTCTTGGAGTTTTTAGTCGTCTCATGGTGGACTATATTGCAGTGCAAAGGTGTGTAAGCCATGAAGTCACAGTATTGAATCAGAGTTCAATTTAGACATAAAAAATGTAGCTAGAGAAATCATTATTGTGGAAGAGGAAAAACTTGCGTTATAAACTAATGCATTTAACTTTCTGAGATTTCCAGTATCTTGAAACTGTTTTTAAACTCTAACTTGGCATTTCAGTTGCAGTTTAAATGCTTAGCATAAATTAAAATTTATAAAAAGTATTTCCACGCTATTAAGCCAAGATATATTCATATAGAAAAAGATGGATTCTGTTTCCAGGACACTGACTGTGGCAATTCTTTCATACCATTTTGAAGATCCATATTTATTTCATCTACCACAGATGTAACTAAATTAAGTTGTACTGTCAATATCAAATAAAATGCTCTCTTGTCAAGAATAGAATTGAGTTATAAAAAGTGATTTATTCTGGAAATAACTGGATAATCATAGCTTTGGATATGCATTTTGTTGAATATTTGCTGGTTTGGTACTCTCCAAAGATAGTTAACTTGAGCAGAGAAGGTGAGCAAATGGAGTCTCTTTATATTTCTTGCATAACCACCTTTGTTATATTTTCAAAGTAAATGATAGAGATAGGACAAATTTAATTTTAATTACCAAAGACCTACACTGTAAATTACTTGGCATTCTGACTGGTTACTGGAGCGATTGTTCCAAGTCTGCTGACATGGTTTTAAAGCAGATTTTTAAATAAAGTATACCACACGCCACAAGAACAGTTTTATGGTATCAGTGTACTTTAATCCCAATTTTTATTACTTCTGCCAAGGTGGCTAGTTATGAGTCTGAGAACTTATTTTTGATATATCCATATGTTAAAGTGTATAATCAGCAGACTGAACTTCGTAATCAAGAAGTAAAAGCTGCATATCGTAACAGCCAATCTTGTGACCTGAGTGTGTGGAAGATGAAACACAAATAACCTGAGACTACTTCCTGTGGTTTTTAACCCATTGACTGACTCAAAGTGTAATTTTCTTGACATGTATCCTATTGCTGAAATACGATGCACCATGAACATTTGTACTAAGGAGTTAAAACAGCTTATGGCTGAAGAGTTAATGCCTCACTTCAGTACAAAAGATTTTCATAATTCAGCTTAGTTACAAATATTACCATCTGCCATTTTCTTTTTGTGTGCATGAACATAAATGCATCTTGGATAGATGTCTTAGCAAAATAATAGAAGCCATAGTTAATGTTTTATTCTGATGCATTTTTCTGCTGTTGGAGAATCAAAATAGAGGCATTTTTATCTTTATTTGGTTGTGGACTGAGAGATGTTTAGGTATTTTAACTTATTTTTTGCTTATGGGACTGTTTTTGGGTATGTTTGGACTGGATTTCATGCTTCTGCCAATGACAGTTGCCTGAGCTTGTGATTATAAGCAGAAAGATCTAAGCTTGTGGGTAACAGAGAAGAAATGTTTTCCTCTGTGTGTCCACATAATGCAGGGCTGTGGGAAGAGATGCTTAATGAGGATGATTATTGCTGTGTCTGTGGCTTTCTATAAATCCACTTGTAATGGAGGCTCTGTACAGTTACTTCTGAATCTGTACATTTAAAAAACTGCAAATAGCGATAATGGAGCTGGCTAATAGCAGACTGTCAAGTAAGTGCAATCCTTGTGATAAATTCAGATCTATGGCTGAATGTTAAGTATTACTTTTACCAGCAAATGTTTCTTATAGAAGTTGCTATATATATAGTTTAAAAAATTGCTGCCTGTTTTATCCTTACTTTCTTGAATCTTCACTAACTTTCTAATTTAAAACAGGATTGTCTTTCTCCCTACTCTGTCTTAGGGAGACTAGGCTGTAGAACAGATGGAGATGGTAGAGAGTTAACAGATTCTGATTTGCAGTTCAGTGGGAATTTTATTTGATGTTCAGACACTATTAGTAGTAGCCAGTAGAAAATGTAGTAGCCGGTTTAAACAAAAGCATGATTCATATATTTATCAAATTACATAATATGCCACTACAGTTTTTGCAGTGGGATTTCCAAGATTATGAATGAAAAGTTGAGACTTGTATTTTACAATAGGATTGAACAATTATAAACCCGTCAAGTATTTCTTGGATCAGCTAAATGCCACCAGGCAGCAATTTTATCTGCTTTACTTATACATTATAAAGCACAAACTTTTGCATTCCAATTTTACAGTGGTTTTTAAAGTGCTTTTTAGAATTTAGGTTTGAGATTTAAACTACTTAGTTCCATGATGCAACTTTAAAAAAACCCACAACCCAACACACATACGCAAGAGCTAAAATAGCTGGGAAAAATCCTGATGTTATACTAAGGCAATATAGAAAATTATAAAATAACCCATTCACTTTATATAAGACACTATCAACACATTACTTTGTATTAGGTAATTTGTGTAGTAATTTGTAAGTTAACTGATTAGATGTTAAATTTAACCGGTTAGCTGATTACAGGGGATTTTACATTCCTATGGTGCACAGCTGAACTATATGTTAAGAAGGTAGCTTATAGTTACCATTAATTTTGGTGATCTGGATGCAGTTCTTAATAAGAACTTACTTATAATATACACCAGTCTTTCTGATTTACATTTAGGAGATCTGTGGGGACTTCTAAATGTCTTTTCCTTTTGGACATATTAATAAACTTCGTTAACAAAAGTAAATTTCATGGCCATGAACTTTTGTACAGTGTTCAAATGCAAAATGTGCATTTCTTTTTCAGTAGAAATTATAACCAACTGAAATTTCTTGTCATGGAAAATATTGCGTCATTTATGTAAGAAAACTGTCAAGAGCATGGAGACTACAAATTCCAAAATTGAACCACTACATCAACACTTTCTTATATTTGCTTTAAATGGAATATTTACTTCAGGCAGGAAATATGAAATTCCCTTGTTTTCCTTTTTTCTTTAATGCCGTGAAAACTTAATGAAATGGTACATGTAGCTATACATGAGACATCACTGGAAGAGTCTTAATGAGAACAGGAAGTAGTTGCTATTTGGTTCTGCAATTTGTGGTGGTGATGAGTGGTATCTTCTTTTTGCATTAGGAGCCTAGCCCACAGTATTCAATCATCTCTTGTAGTGTATATAAAATGGGGAGTTCTTCAGTATATCAATAATACTTCCCCTTTTCTGTTACCATGTTGTACGAGTGTGGATATATCATTTTCTTTCTATCATTTACATGCATTTCTTTCATTGTTTGGAATATTAACCAAAAAAACAAGCCCAAAATCTTGGTGAATATATCTCAAACAATATTACCCAAGTAAATACTTAACACTGGTTCAACAGGGTAAAAGTGCAGTAATTTCAGATTAAAGGTGAGGGAACCTTTGGAGTGGAGTGGATTTTATTTGTAAATTTGAAATATTTATGTATTTTTCACTTATGCTCATGATATATTAATTGAAATTCCATCAAACTATACTGAAATTAACCACATAATTTGGAGGTTAGCAGTCAGTCTAGATTGCCTATGAAAAAGTTTTAGGGAAAGACCTAGTGCTCATTAGTGGACAGCAAATTACATACACATTTGCAGTTTGGAGTACAGATGCCAGAATAACTGACTTCGGGCTGTGGAGAGAGGCAGAAAGTCTTGTACCAATAACATGGTAGTCTTCCTGTTGTTGTAAAATCTAGTCAGAAAGTTCATCCCATGCATTTGGAAGGCAATAGGAACGATTTGGTAGCCTGGAGCCAACAATGTTCATGGACAATGCCTGGGTGAGAATCTCATTAGTAGCATGTTGGAGTGTGGTGCATATTAGTTCATCGTGCTGGAAGGACTACCCATGTTTATCCACCTGACCCATCCTATTACTCTTCTCACTTCCTCATCACTCTCTGCATTCTCCTTTCTCTGTCATCGGGGATTTTAATTCACGGCAGCAGTGTTCACTTCCATCTCTTCTTGGAGATGTGATTGGCAAGTGCTAAAAAGTTCTTCTGCAGTCTTTGAAGGGTCTGAGATCTATGATTCATTTTAGCAACTTGAGAGCCTAAACATTTGCTGTTTTTTAATATTTGTATGGATGCCCATTGTGCTTCACAAAAAGGCACAATCCCTGCCCCAGTCAAGAGGATTAGTCTGGGAACCTTCTATTTTCCTGAGCTTAGGGTATAGAGACTTGAGTTGTTGGGATATGGGGTCTTTGGCTGAGAGGTTCTCCATTGCTTTGGAGAGGAGAAGGGAAGCAATATAGGTAGCAAACCCTTGTTGGCAGCACAACTGAAGAGCCACCCCACAAGACTAGGTCAGGCTATTAGCAAAAACATCTCTAATCATAGAACCATAGAACACTAGAACTGGAAGGGACCTCGAGAGGTCATCATGTCCAGTTCTGTGCCCTCATGGCAGGGCCAAGCACTATCTCTATCCAACCTGCTCTTAAATATCTCCTGTGATGGGGATTCCACAACTTCCCCAGGCAATTTATTCCAGTGTTTCACCACCCTGCCCGTTAGGATTTTTTTCCTAATTTCCAGCCTAAACCTCCTTTGCTGCAGTTTAAGCCCATGGTTTCTTGTCCTATCCTGAGAGGCCAACGAGAACAATTTTCTTGCTCTTTGTAACACTCTTGTAGATGCTTAAAAACTGCTGTCATGTCCCCTCTCAGTCTTCTCTTTTCTAAACTAAACAACCCCAGTTCTTTCAGTCTTCCCTAATAGCTCATGTTTTCTAGGCCTTTAATCATTCTTGTTGCTCTTCTCTGGACCTTCTCCAATTTTCCTACGTCTTTCTTGAAATGTGATAAGGATAACATTCAGCCCTGTCTGTATAGACCATGGGTTCCCAAACTGGGTGGTGATTTAATCTGTTAACTTAAAATGAAACACAAACAAAACCCTCCAAGCAGCTGCACTATATGGGTCTATACCAGTGGTTCCCAAACTGGCCCCCCCCGTCAATTCACCCCCGCCCGCCCCAAGTTGTGCTGCTATTTCTGTTTTTTGGCCCTGGTCAGTTTTTTTTAATTTTATTTTTGCTCAAGTTTTGCTGCTATTCCGGGGGGGGCGAGGGCATGAGGGTTTCTCAAAAATCAAAAAGGGGCTGTGATGCCGAAAATTTTGGGAACCACTGGTATAGACCCATAGAGTGCAGCTGCTTGGAAGGTTTTTTTCAGTGTCGGGCTTGTTTGTGTTTCATTTTAAGTTAACAGATTAAATCACCTGGGATCCTTGAGCTTTGTACCTTTGGGCGACAGGAAATTATGAACATAGTACACTTTATTCTTGAATTAAATTTCCTCCTGTTTGGCTTGGGAGAACCAAATGTAGACCTTGCAGGTGCCTGGAAACCCATTCTGCTCGCATTTTCTTGGGATGAAGGTGGAAATGGGTAGCAGTGTGAGGATTTTTGCATTTCTCAGTTTTGCAGAGGTAGTTTTTGGAACTGTTGATTTGCCAATTTGTCCGATGTATGATTTAATTCTGCTTGTGCCTAGACTTGTTTTGATATGTTCATTATATAAATTGGAGTGTAAATGAATTAGAGAGCAGGTGTAAAGTAAAGGGATAATGTTGTCCCCGTCATTGATGCTGTTATGTATATATATTTTGTGATGTGTGTTTAAATAGGTCATTTGTAAATAATTTTGAGTTCCTTTGAGTTCAAAAAACTCTTTGAGAGGTGTGCTAGGTGTACACCAAATTAAACTGGTCAGATTACATGTGTTACAAAATACGGTATATTTGTTTTGTCTGATACTTATCAAGGTCTGACATCTCTCCAAGGAAGGCGGCAGGAGCTATGGGGAAGCAGAGTGCAGTGGAGTGAGTGCACTCACCCGGTGGGCTCTGCTTCTCCTGTGGTTTCTGCTGCTGCAGGGTGTGCACAGGGGAAAGGGGACCCTATCACTGAAACTGTGCTGCATCAGGGCCCCCGTAATCTCTGAAGTTGAGTCTTTGGGGGATGGGATTGCCATGGTTGGAGAAGGCAGGGCTTTGGGGCTGCTAACAGATAGGGATGTAAAATCCTGATTAATCAGTTAACTGGGTGGGGCCCTGCATGGCTGGAGCAGCTCCTGGCCCTGCAGAACTGCAGGTTAACTGATTATCCGATGCATTCCTAGTATTGGACAGGGCCTCCCTAGCTGCTGGGAGCCCCAGGCCCATGTGCGCAATCGCTCCTGCTGGAGATGGCCCTGCTGCAGGAGTTTGAGACCCCTGCTCTAAGCCCTTTGGGATAGGGGTTTGCTCTCTTTCTGTGTTTGTAGCATAATGGGACTATGTTCCAGTGCTGGCTTCTCACTGTGGAGGGAGGGGAAGGGAAGGAGCCTCGCCTCGTGGGCCCAGTGAAGGCAAGCTGTGGGCTGGATCCAGCCTGCATGCTCTGCCTGGCAGGGAGGAGGAAGTGGCTCTGCATGCTGTGGTAGAGATCTCCCTGTAGGCATTGCCCCTCCACCTCTTGCGTTCGCTCCCATTGACTGGTGGGGAGGTGGTGCAGCAGCGAGTGCTTCCCTTCAGCATGCAGAGTCAGGCAAAGACACCTGTGCCCCCCAGCTGCCTGTTCCCTCCTGCCCAGACTCTGTATCCCATGCCCACTCCTGTACCTTCCCTTCTATCCTCACCCTGTTCCTGTGCCCAACTTCTCTCCCAGACATTGCACTCTTAGCCTGTTTCTGTCCAGAACCCATCCTCCCACCTCCAGCCTGCTTCTGCACCCTCCCTCCCGCTGATAATCTGGACCTTACCTCCAACCTGTTCCTTGCAGCCCCCTCCTGCACACTGAACCTCTCATTTTTGGCCCCACTTCAGAGCCTATGGGGGCCCACCAAAATCAACTAGCCCCATGTCCCCTGAAGAGATAATCCAGCCCTGAGCCTTGGTGTTCCCCCTCACTGGAGCTCAAAGGGAGTGACATGAGCCTTTTTTCCCTTTTTCTCAGTTGGGGGCCACATCTGTGAGGGGTTGTTTCCCTCCTCACTTGGGGACTAAGTCAGTGAGGGCTTTTTTTTTTTTTTTTTTTTTTTTTGCTTCTCACTTGTGTGTGGCCCCTGACTGATTTTTCTGTGGGTCAGTGGTTATTGACCCAAAAAATGTTCCCCATCCCTGCCTTATAGTTTGTTCTAAGGTTTTTACTCCTCTGCAGAGTTGAAAAACTGGTTTTGCCAGACAAAGGGGGAAGTATTTTCAGATGTCTGCCTGAATTCATATGTAGATTAAGCATTGTAAAGTCAACACAATAGAAGCTCCATTTACATGTGAAAGTCAACTGGAAAAACCGGTCCACAAGAGAACCTGAAACAAACAGGAGCTTAGGAAGACACCTTGGAGCCAGCACTCCAGGAAGTGAATCAGGGAGAAGCAAAAAGACATTGGGAAGCAAAAAGGACTGTGGCTTTATGCATTAAAATTGAATTGTGACCATGAAGGAGGTTGCTTTAGGTGAGAAAATGTTTTAGGCAGGGATTTAGTCTGGTAGGGTTAGGAAGGCTCTTTTTTTTTGGTTTTTATATTTGACCTGTTCTTGTCCTTGCTCACTATTTCTTAAATCATAATCTCTGTAAATAAGCTTATATTTGTTTCTAGTACTGTGTGTATACTATGGGAGCTGATCCTGAGTTGTGCCCATCAAGTTGTATGTATGCTGGCTCTTTGGGGAGAGCTTACTGATAATTACTGTGGGTGTCCAGTGATTAGCTGGATACTGCATAAGGGTGCTTCTGAGGAGTTCAGGGACTGGGATACATGAACTGTTAACCCTAGCGGATGGATGGCAGAGCCCCAGAGAGAGTGTTTGCTTGCTGAAGGGCTGAGAGCATGAAGGGAAATGACATCCAGCTACCATAAGTAATACTTCTTGCTGGAGGCAGAAAGGTTGGGTGGTGGTTCTCAATCCTGAACATCTTGAGAAAGTATCAATAGTGCTCCAACCTGGTTAAGGCTTTTTGGTACTATCATAACATAACTACAGTGTGTATTCCACACTTTGTTGCAAGTTAGAGCTTTTCTGGGAATTTTGAACAATTCCTTACACTTCACTTTTAAACTTTTTTGAAGTATCAGAGGGGTAGCCGTGTTAGTCTGAAACTGCAAAAGCGGCGAGGAGTCCTGTGGTACCTTATAGACTAACTGAAGTGTAGGAGCATAAGCTTTCGTGGGCAAAGACCCACTTCGTCAGATGCATGTAGTGGAAATTTCGAGAGGCAGGTATAAATATGCAGGCCAGGATCAGGCTGGAGGTGACAAGGTAGATCCAATCAAGGAGGATGAGACCCACTTCTAGTAGCTGATCTGGAGGTGTGAATTCCAAGAGAGGAGAAGCTGCTTTTGTAGTTAGCAAGCCATTCACAGTCTTTGTTTAATCTAGAGTTGATTGTGTCAAACTTTGAAGATGAACTGTAGCTCAGCAGTTTCTCTTTGAAGTCTGGTAATGGAAAATGGCGATCTGGGCTTTTTTGTGCAAAAGCGCATCTAGATTGGCACGGAAGAGCGTCCGTGCCAATCTAGATGCTCTTTTCCGCAAATGCTTTTAACAGAAAACTTTTCTGTTAAAAGCATTTGCGGAAAATCATGCCAGTCTAGACGTAGCCCTTTAGTCCGGCACTCACTGGCCTGACAACATCCATGATCCAGCATGACTTTAGTTAGCTGGATGTCCACTTATCATGGATGTAGGCAACTTTCCTGCGGTTCCATAAAGTTTGCTTACAGTTACCAGTTCTGGCTCTGTGTTCTGTGCTGTTCTTTAGCTCTAATTTACCTCTCAATGTCTTCTAAGAGCCCTGTAAGCAGTGGAAGTGTTGGCAATGCTGCTAGACAATACTGACCTCCCATGGTCCACCAAATTCTCTGGTTTGACACCAGTCAGGTGGTGGAGATGCTGGACTAGAGAAGTTCACCCTGTACCTCCAAAGGGCTCAACTATTTGGCCATGATAAAACGTGCCTTTTAACAATTTAGGGTGGAAGGTGTTTTATAGCATTACAAGGTAAATAATAAAACCATATTTTGATATCTCATTCTAAGGCCAAGTCTGCACTAGAAAAGATTTACTAGTAATACTATCCAGGTAATGCCTTCGGAGTAGTTTATACTGGCAAAAAAGTTCTTTGGCAAGTATAGTTTACACCAGTTTCCTGAGTAGAATACTGGCAAAACAGGTGTTTGAGTTTTTTGGAGGATGAAGGGGCTGATATTGTGTCTGTGCTGGGGGTCCTTGCTGGTATAGGAATATCGCAATGACATGGGCATAAAAGTATTTTTGCCAGTATAGTTAATTTCACCTAGGGGAATGTACATAAACTGTATTGGTGAAAGCGCCTTTTTTGTGTAATAAGCTGGAGAAATGGTCTGCACCCGTGCTCCCTCTAACCAGTGATCCCTCCCCCAGTTGGAGCCTTAGTGCTTCAGGTACTGAGCTGACTGACTGGGCGGGGCTGATGAATCCCCTGTGAAGCTGTTCTGTGCCCAGTTTAGAGGGAACACTGGTCTGCACAAAGTTAAGTATCTCTAATTTGTTTAAAGCAGTGTTTTGTTCTGTTTTTCCTTGTTTCTTGCACTCTTCTTTGTTACTTTGGGCTACTCCAGGCTGGGCCACGCTCACACAGAACTGTTTCCAAACATATACGGTGCTATATAAGAGCGTAACTCACGTCTTGTGACACAATTACAAGATTTTTGTATGTGCAAAGTATTAATTATGCTTTGCTCTTACTATTAAAGCTCTTATGGTCCTGTGACGGCGCGTTGGGGGTTCCCCGTCTCCTGCACCCCGAAATGGCACAAACAGGCTGCACCAGCCAGTGGAATTGAGGGTGGTTTATTGCTCCTCCAGCACAGCGCAGCACAGATGTAATCTGGTTACAGGAACTGGGGCTAAGAGGCCTCAGTGCCCCCCCTTGAGATAGGGGAGTCCCAGCCCCCTCCCCAGCTCCTTATTCCCTGCCTTCCAGCCAGGAACTAACTAACCCTCTTCCAGCCCTGCCCCCCAGCCAGGGCAGCATTCCACCTTCCTTTGTTCCTCTCCATGGGGGGTGTCTGGCCACTGGTTCAACAAGTTTGGCATTACCTCTGCCTAGTGAGGCTTTCCCTGCTGGGTCTTGCTCCAGACAGCAGGGGTCACCACATCCCAGCAAGTACCCCCACTACGTCACAGGTCCTCAGTGACAAAATTGTATTACATACACTCTTACAGCTTGTATAATCTCTGCACATATCTTTGCTAATGTTTGGAGTAAGAGTAAACTCTGAGACATTGTATGGTAATGAGCTACAGGCTGCATAACTTTCTGTTGAGTTGAAGACATTATAATGTTTGGTACTTTTTAAAGCTGTAGAATTTTTCTAGAAAAGTGAATAAAGGTTTCTAAAGGGCTCAGATACAATGGTGATTAGGACCTTGAAAGCTGCTAGATACTATTGTCTTTTTCTTGAAAAATAGTCTGTTCCAAATCAGTGACAATAAGAACAAGCACCTTCAAATACAACAACTACTGACATGTTATGTATGCTCTGACCAGTTTGCAAGTTATGCCAGGGAAAATACACGTGCAATGTATTTATACTGTATGGTGCTGAATATGTTAGAGTGCTGTAAAATATTTAATAAGAATTTGTTCTAGTGGTAAAAATATTTTCTGTAAATATAAATCTGAATTAGAGATAGATTGTTCTTAATTCGCTACATTTTTAGAGAGTTGTACTTCGGAGACTAATGGCTTCTTGTCAAAAATATACGTCTCCTTTAGCAAGTAGGTCACGACTGTAGTGCGTTTCTCTGTTTTCTCTTTTATTCTTTATCACAAAAATATGTGTGCTGCTTTTAGAAGTGATCAGAAGAGTAAACATTTTTAGTTTGAGTGTAATATATTGTCATGACATCTTGGTGCTGGAACTAGCCAACATAAACATGTAATGCAGCAACTGAAGGGCAAGTGTTCTGACTGGAGCATTTTGTTGTGAAATTATCGGTTTTCTGTGCATCTTAAGTGAGTTGACAGCCTGCTGAATTCTAATTGCACAGTGTAATTAAAAATAAACACTATAATGCTAATCATTTATGTATTTTGCCTTCGGCTGAATTTTTAAATTAGAAGTTTCTATACTTTTGGTTAAAGTGGCTGTATTTAATTAATTAATTGGCTGCCTGTTTCCAGTCCAGTAGTATTTCTGTGAGAGTGGATAAAATACTACTAAACAGGCTCATTTTTATATTTCATTACCTAATTGTATATTCTAGAAATAAAGTAATTACTGCTTTTAAGAAAAACTGCCAGACTTGAGAGTTTAATTCCATCAGACTCAAGAAGACACTGACGAAGTAAATAAATGACAGGGTATACATACATGTGAATTTACAATTATTTACTTCTTTGAGGGGAAAAAAATGATATTTTGTTTGTCCAAAGATTATTGTTGAAAATCAAAGCAGTATACCAGATGTTTTTCCTAATGATTGCTGTTCAAGATCTTTCTTGTATAGAAGTGCATTTGAATAGAGTTCAGCTCCTGTCTTTGTAGTTTCTGTTGCTTGTTAGTGCAGCACTTTTCTGTTTCATTCTGCAGATCCTTCATGAGAGAGTTCAATGGACTAACTCCCCTTCTAGTCTTCTGCTGTTTCTTAAAGTGCTTCTTTCTGTGGGCTGCTAGTGAGAGATCTAGGAGGCGTCGATGGTTCATGACTGGATGTTTGAGAGGCTCTCTTAAATGATATATTTAGTTTATGTAATTTAGATATATGCAGTGTTTTTCATAAGATGTTGACTGATAGTGACGTGCAGTTAGAAATGTATGCAAGTGAATGATTAGCTAGTGCTTAGTGCTGCTAAAGCTCTGCTCCAGTCCTAAGCTGTAAAGGTCCTACTGTCCTAGTCTTGTTCTGAAATAAGGCCCCGCCTACCATGGTAGCAACAACAGTGTTTACCGGTCATAGTACAATTTTCCTGTAAGATAGCGGCAGGACTATTTTAATAACACAGTTGAGAGGAAATTTCTGGGACACGCAATTGGTGCTAGTATGCTTTCAGTCATGGCGGTTTAGATTTAGGGTATGTTTGTATTGCCCATGTTACTGTGTTGCCCCAGTGGTGTGCTGTGGGCTATGCAGTCAGTCTTTATTGCCAGGGGAGAGCTTACCTGGCAATTAAAAAAACGCAGCACCTTGAAAGAGAAGTGGCAGCTCTGCCACTTGGGGGAGTGTAGTGGGCTGAAGCCAGGGTGAAGTGGAATGATGGGGTTGAGAGATGGTGGAGCGGAGCAGGCTAGGTCTGGGTCACCTCGCTTCTTGTGGCTCATAAGAACATAACATAAGAACATAAGAACGGCCGTACTGGGTCAGACCAAAGGTCCATCTAGTCCAGTATCCTGTCTACCGACAGTGGCCAGCACCAGGTGCCCCAGAGAGGGTGGACCGAAGACAGTGATCAAGCGATTTGTCTGCTGCCATCCCTCTCCAGCCTCTGACAGACAGAGGCCAAGGACACCATTTTATCCCCTGGCTAATAGCCTTTTATGGGCCTAACCTCCATGAAATTATCTAGCTTCTCTTTAAACTCTATTATAGTCCTAGCCTTCACAGCCTCCTCTGGCAAGGAGTTCCACAGGTTGACTTCACGCTGTGTGAAGAAGAACTTTCTTTTATTAGTTTTAAACCTGCTCCCCATTAATTTCATTTGGTGTCCTCTAGTTCTTCTGTTTAGGCTCCCTTCGCCACAGGTGAATGCAGGGGTGAGCACGACCCCTGCTGCTGGCGTCTGGTCCCCTCGTAGTCTTCAAGTCCCCCCCAAAGCAAGGGACCCATGGCGGCCACCCCGAAACCATCCTTTGGATGGGATAGCTCTGCCAGGGGGTACACGGAGATCTTCCGGAGGTACATGAGCTCATCTAGATACAGTAAAACTCCGATGGTCCGGCATCTGACGGTCCGGCACACCTGATGGTCCGGCATCATCAGGAACCCGGAAGTGCTCCGGGCAGCCGGACCATTGGAGCTGCTCTGCCCCCAGCTTCCCCTATTCAGCTGCTGCTAAAACTGACCAGCGGCTGAATTGGGGAAGCCGGAGGCAGAGCAGCTGGGGGCGCTGCCAGGTAGGTCCCCTAGCACTGCCCCTCGGGGCTCCGGGACCAACCGGGCAGCACCCCAGGTGTCCCCGATTCAGCCGCTGCTGAAACTGACCAGCGGTTGACTCCAGGAAGCCCGAGGCAGAGCTGCTCTGCCCCGGGCTTCCTGGAATCAGCCGCTGATCAGTTTCAGCAGCAGCTGACTTGGGGACACCTGGGGTAGAGCAGCTGGGGTGCTGCCAGGTTGGTCCCCACAGCACCGAGGAGCGGCGCTGCGGGACCAACCCAGCAGCATCCCAGCTGCTCTGCCCGAGGCATCCCCAAGAGCAGCTGGGGTGCTGCCCGGTTGGTCTCCCTGCGCCAAGGGTCGGCGCTACCGGACCAACCCGGCAGTACTCCAGCTGCTCTGCCCCAGGCGTCAGTTTCAGCAGCAGCTGAATCAGGGACGCCTGTAGCAGAGCCGGACTATCGGAAGGGGGAGCTATGAGGGGTCTGGGGTGGCATCCCCACCCACCCCAGACCCCTCATAGCCCCCCCCTTCCGACTGTCCGGCATATCTGATAATCCAGCACCACCTGGGTCCTAAAGGTGCCGGATTATCGGAAGTTTACTGTACTTGCCTAGGTTTACAACAGGCTGCCTAAAGCACACTAGCAAAGTCAGTACAAACTAAATGTAATACTACTTTGTGTACTGTACACTGAAATGTAAGTACAGGAAGTTCCCAACTTACAAACGTTCATTTGTCAGTTGGTTGTTTGGAACTCGGAACACATTTTCTCATAGAAACAATATTGCAAATGGTAGTTAAGTTCCTGTGCTAGCCCGCAAAAGCCTGTTTATTGCATAATGTAGCTGACATACTGTATATTTGCAATGAAATATAGTAGAAATAGATTTTTATTTAACCTTGAATACTGGTGCTTGAGGAAAGGCAGGTTTATTTAGAGGGGGATGAGGAGGCAGGTGGAGATTCTGAAAGGACTTCTGGGCATCCTTTGGCCAGCCTCTTCCCTCCATCCCCCCCGCAGGCTCTGTGCTGGCTCTTGCATCCAGCTGCATTCCCCAGGAGAAGGTGAGCGCCGTGAGCTGGAGGATTCCAGAGGCGCAGCAGCGGGTGGCTGTGCAGCCCATGGCTGGAGAAAAGCAGCAACCTCCACTTCAAAGGGCTGGTTCTCTCCAGCTGCTGGCTGTGTGACCACCTCCTGCTCCTCTGGACTTCTCCAGCCAGCACTTGCCCTGCTCACCACCACCTGTGACTCTTGGCTGCTCCCCTGAGGCTGCAGGTGAGTGTTTATGTGTAGAGATGTTCGTAAGTTGGATGTTTGTAATTAGGGGAGTGCCTGTACAGTTTTATATTCCAATTGATTTATTGTATCATTCTATGGTAAAAGTGAGAGCCTTGTTTCAGTAATAGTTTGCTGTGGCACTTGAATATTATATTTGATTTTTGTAAGCTAGTAGGTTTTAAGCAAAGTAAAACTTGGAGTATGCGAGACAATCAGACTCCTGAAAGGGGTACAGTAGTCTGGAAAGGTTGATAGCCACTGGTAGCTCGCCCTAGCCAGAGTTAGCATAGATGACCTTAATGATGGGGTTAGTCTTGATGGCAGTTAAGGTAATTTCCCCTTTTTCTTACACGAGGGCTATCTATACACTACTGCCTATGTTGGCAAAACTTACCTCAGCTTCTGGATGTGAATTTTCTATAGTGATATATTATGTAGATAGATATGCCCTAGGTTAAAGTCCTCTTTCTAAGATGCATATGGACTGCTTCTATGGCAAGAAGCTTTCAAATTTTCTTGATAGGTATAAAAAGTTCATGAAGAAATTAAGATAATTCTTGGGTTTTATAGCAATTATGAGAAGAGCCAGGTAAAACATATCAGAAAAAAGGTCTTATGGGCATGATTGCTTTTCTTAAAACAAAAACTTGCTTCTTTTTCTGTTGAATCAGATAGTCATTCCTGAATGGAGATTATTTTATCTGGTTCAGAGAACATTCAACACAAGTTCATTCTTGGAATCCATTACATACCTTTAAAAAAGTGTTTTTTAAAATCTCCACCAGCAGCCTTGTCTGGGTAGGTGGGTGTTAGGGAATTTCATAGTTTTTTAAAAATGAAATTGCATAGAATTAATATTCATTTATTGTAGCAGCTTGCTAGCAGCACTATATCAAAGGGTCACTTGCCAGTTCTGCTTGTTTAGTTGTGTCTCTGCAGACTTCCTCTGTTAAGATCTGTTCTTATGGAGGTGAGAGTGTTACGGGGACATTTTATTATTTTTAAAAATCAATTTTTGAATTCTTTGTTACCTGAACATTTTTTATCAGGCTGAAAAATAGCATGTGAATTGTTGGGGAATAGAGGCAGACACCGTTAGAAATGGGTTAAAGTAACCTGTATTTTCAAGATAGTGTTATTTCCATTTTAAGACTTTAAAAAAAATTTTTTTTGCACTCTTTCTTAGTGTAGACTGGTATATTTTTGTTCAAGACATATTAAATGCTTGCATTTAGGTGTGAACAGCAGCTATTGCCCATTTACTTTTATTTTACCATACATAATTGCATTCTGTAGCAAGGATTCCATCAGAAATCCCTTTGACTGCAGTGGGAGTCTGATTGGCCATACTTAATATCTCAGTGTTTAATATTTTATTACATATTGAAGAATGGCTCATTCATCTTGGCATAAAACAGTTTTTTACTAATACTATCAAGAAAAGTAGGAATGTGACAAATATTCCCTTCCTTTTTGCTTTGTATATGAATAGTTCTCATGTCCCAGTCTTTTAATTTAGTAAATAGTGATCCAAGGAAAAAGCAGAAATAATGAACAGTTCTTGGTGACGTGGCAGTTAATCTGAATCTTTTTGAGTGCTGTTTGCAGGTGTGTAAATGCAGTAGTTGGACAGTAAGCATATTAATGCAGGTAGTCATGCTTCATTTGGCAGAAGGCTAAGTGTATGGTTTTTATTTTTGGTAACTTTTGCTTTTATTGCGAAGTCTCATGTCGTGGAAACATGGACTGGAACTTCACAATGAATATTTTGCACTCATTGTTTTTGCAAAAACTGACTCCATGTCACAGATATCAATGGAAGAAAACCATGAGAATATTAGACAACAGAGTGCAGATTTCCTCATCTTCTACAACAGCCTTGCACAACTTTATTCACCCACTATTTACAAAAAAAAGGTACTTTTTTGTGAGGGCAGATAAATTATTATTTGTAGTTATTTTCACCATGAGAAAGGCTAGGCAAATAAACTTTATTTAGTCTGGGACATGAAACTAATTTTTTGCAGGGCTTCCTGAAATATGGAACGAAAGCATGGGTAATCTTATTACCTAATCTCTTGGGGCAAATGAGCTGCAGGCTGCACAACAACTACAGTGATGAACTAAGTGAAATTCTAGCATGCTAAAATGTTCTAATTTGAATAACTTCTCAGAAAGATATTTAAGTCCGACGCACTGAATGACTGTTATGAGGATACTTAATTCAGTTGCTAAAATTTCTTGCTGAACAGCCATTTTTTATTGCCAGCAAGTATTTGTTTTAAGTCTCTTTAGCCTACTTGCCATTGGTTTGACCAATATTTTAATAAAAAACTTGCTGTTATATTAGGATAGCCATATTCCCCTGTGCTGAATATGGGACATCTAGTAAAATTACTCTTACTCAAGTGAGTTCAATGGCAATACGTCATATAAATGTTCCAATTAACATCAAATTGACTAGGCCCCTGTGAAAAAGAAATATTGCACAGCTGAAGTCTTTTTATTTACCTTCTTATCTTTAAACTTTGCACAGGGAGAGGTGACACACATTCCTGTACACCTCTCTCACACAGGGATGGGTGGCTGACCTGACCAAACCTCCCTTCCCGGTCCTCTCCGCCCTCCATGCGTGGCTGGGCACCTGGGACGGACCCGCTTATTCTGGTACCTGAAGCCACGTCTTCTCATGGCAACATAAGAGGGGCATGTAGGGTCACCCCCCAGATTTCTGTTAGGGTTCTCACCGGAAGGTGTAAACAGCAGGCTTCTGGCTCTGTGCAGGAGGGAACATATGGGAGCTGCTTCTAGATGATGGGAGCTTCGGTAGAGAGTAGGGATGACTCTACTCTGGCCCATGTTTTTCCAGAGGTCATTTCTTCCTTCCTGTGCTCTCCTGCTCCCCTGTGGCTAGATGCAGCTTGTCCCTTCCTGCCCACACAGTGTAGAAAGGCAGCTAACACATCCAAGATGCTGCTACTGCTTCTGCCACCAACATAACTGAGCCGCGTCCTGTGCCCTAGCTACATCCTTAAGCCCTAAGGATGCACTGAGCACCTGGCCCCAGGGAAACATCGATAGCACTACTGAGCAAATCATGGTAATATATGTGATAGTAATACAGAATGTTTCCAAACCTTCCATGGAGAATTTATATTTCAAGTCTATTGATGATGGGAAAACAAAACAATAGTCTTTGTTCCTGGGTCATCAACATCACAGCACAGAACTTTTGTATCTTTCAAACCTATGTATTCCATCCCCCTCTTTATCACTGTGTTATCCATCTGCCAAAACCTTTTTGTCCCTTTTTGTACCCATTATTTGTCAAATAGTGCTAAATATCAATGGGGAAAACTCTTAACGGCTTAAACCCTAGATCCAACACAATATGTTTGCAGGATATGTTGTACTGTTTATCTTCTATTGTGAACTGGGGATGTAAAATCCCTTTTAATTAGTTAACCAGTTAAACATAATATTTAACCAGCTTACTGATTAAAAGAGAGGCCTCCATCTGATGTCCCCTCTCCCGCTGCTGCAGACACTCCTGCCTGTGACAGGCCCCTGGCTGCCTGGTGATGAGCCAGTTAACCATTCACATCCCTGTTCTGAACTACTTTAGTTATTCACTATATTGTGTCTAGGTAAAGACACTGCACACTATTCATGCTGCAAATCTAACCCATGTTTAAACATAGCTGTGAAATATTGTTACTGCTAAATTCTTCAATAACATGTTTGCTTACCTTTGTGAAAAGAAAATAGTCATTTTATAACTAAGCTACAGAACCACATTTTAGCTTATGTTTGCTTAAAACTGTGTCTTTTCTAAGCTTTTCCTCCTTAAAATTTAATGCCATTGCTATTATTAGTGAACTGCTAATGTAGACCAGCTGTTGGTGTTCTGACTTGTGTGTCATCTAACCTAGAGATTAAGGAGGTTAAAAAATTGAGCATCAGGCCTCTTGTCTACACTAGGACTCCCATCATTGCTATTACTTGTGAGTTGCTTTAGTGGTGGTATTGCTAGTGATTTTAGGGGAAAAAAGGTTCGTGTAGAAAAGGAATATTGAGATTATAAAATGTTGTCTGTGCTGGCAAGAAGAAAAAGCATGTTTATAATATGGGTAGATCATGTAGTTTTTGTGTGGCAAAGATAGGGTTCTGCGCTGAATTTCCGGATTTATAGTTGACCCAAGTCCTGCTTAACACATTGATTGGCACACACAAAATGAATGAAAAGCTTGCTAACTGCTAGGTCTCAAAATGTAACTGTAAACAGTGAGACATCATTCTGTGTTTGCATTTCTAGTGGGGTCCCACAGGGATTTATTCTTGGCCATAAAATGATTAACATTTTTATTAACAACATGGAGATAAATATAAAATCATCAGGGACAGAATTTGCAGATGATACACAAATTTGGGCAGTGGTAAATAATGAGTTGTGTCTCTGTTACCGAGTGATCTGAATCACTTGATAAAATGGGTGCAAGCAAATATTATGCATTTTAATTTGGCAAAACATAGATCTGTACATCTAGGAACAAAGTTTGGGCAGGGTGCAGCCCAAGGAGAGGGTGCAGGGCATGGGGGCTGCTGGAGCCGGTGCTGAGCCTACGGGAAGGGGTGTGTGTTCATCCCTAGGCATATGCTGCATAGCGCACCACTAAATTTGAGTCACCAGTGTGGTACATTAAATATAGTGGTTCCCTGTGCAGCTGTGTGTGCCAAGGGTGGCCCTGCTTGATAGGACCCTTGGATGCTTAAATGGGAATCTCTGGTTGTGGAATAGCGCCACTTCCAGCTTGCGGTGCTGCCTTTCGGAACTGGTGGCGTTTTACCTGAGGTATCAAGAGGTCCAGGTCTTTCTGTATCTTGACAATTGGCTTATACAGGGTAGGTCTGCCGAGAAGGTCCAAGAGTGCTTCGATGTGGTGCACTTTACTTGCAGTGACCTGGGCCTGTTGTTAAACAGAAAAATCCATGTTTGCGCTGGTTCAGTGCATAGAGTTCATTGGTGTGGTTCTCAGCTCCAGGTCAGAAGGATGTTTTCATAGAATCATAGGACTGGAAGGGACCTCAAGAGGTCATCGAGTCCAGCCCCCTGCCCTCAAGGCAGGACCAAGCTGGATCTGATCACCCACATACAGAGCCAACTGCTCACCATGGCCCACATACACTTGTGACTGGTGGACCACATGGCCATGTACATCTAGTGGTAAGATGTAGATGGCATGCCTGCCTTCATCTGAGGCCCCTACAAACATGGCTGGCCTCAGTCTACAGTCCCAGCAGGTCCCCCTGGACCGAGTGGTCATGGTGCCGAGCCATGTCCTCTGATCGCTTGACTAGTGGCAGGATCCCAGGTTGGTGATACAAGGAGTCCCTTTTGTGACCCTGTTGCCCTCATCTTGATCTCGGATGTGTTGGATCTGGTCTGGGAGCTCGGGGATGATACCAACACCTCAGGCTATTGGTTGCTCCATGACCTAGTTCTTCATATCAATGTTAGGGAATTCAGAGCTGTTTGCTTGGTGGGCCAGGTGGTGCAGGTCCTGAGGGACAGTACCGCTGCAATATACCACATCAACAGGCAGACAGGGTGGTGCCAGGTCTCAGCCTGCTGTTGGGAAGCAAGCAGGCTTTGGGACTTCTGGGTGCAGCTTGCTATTAATTTGGTGGCTGCCCAACTGCCTGGCACAAAGAACATCCAAAAGGTAGATTGCCTCAGCAGGACCTTCTCTTGCTACAAATGGTTGCTCCAGCCAGAGATGGTCACCTTAGTCTTCTGAACGAGGTAGATTTCCCAGGTGGACCTGTTTGTGTCCAGCCAGAACAGGTACTGTCATGTGTTCTGTTCTCTGTATCCAGGGCTCCCTGCCAGATGCCTTTCTGATCCCTTACTTGGGAGCCCTCGCGTAGCATTCCTGCTGGTGTCGCTGATCCATAGGGTCCTGCTGAAAGAGAAGTGAGACAAAGCTACGATTATCCTCATAGCTGTGGCATGGCCATGTCAGCACTGGTTTGTCACCCTGAACCTTTGGTCAGCCATCCTATTGCAGCTGCCTCTTGTAGGCTGGACCTACTGTCCCAGAATCCTGGGAACCTGCTGCACCTGAATCTGGTGGAGCTGCACCCAACAGCCTGATTTCTGCGTGGCTGAGTACAGGCAGTCCCCGGGTTACGTACAAGATAGGGACTGTAGGTTTGTTCTTAAGTTGAATTTGTATGTAAGTCGGAACTGGTACATATTGTACCCCAGGTGTCCTCGATTCAGCCGCTGCTGAAACTGACCAGCGGCTGACTACAGGAAGCCCAAGGCAGAGCTGCTTTGCCCCGGGCTTCCTGGAATCAGCCGCTGATCAGTTTCAGCAGCAGCTGACTTGGGGACACCTGGGGTAGAGCAGCTGGGGTGCTGCCGGGTTGGTCCCCGCAGTGCCGAGGTGCGGCGCTGCAGGGACCAACCCGGCAGCGCCCCAGCTGCTCTGTCCCAGGTGTCCAGATTCAGCCGCTGTTGAAACTGACCAGCATCGAGAAAAGCCTGGTCTGCTGGGGGGGGGGGGGGGGCGCAGCTACTGCCAAATACAGACTGTGACAAATACAGCTAGTGCGCCCCCCCCCCCCCAGCAGACCAGGTTTTTCTTGCCGTGGAGGACGGGGGCAGCGGGACTGCGGTGCGTCTCGGCGGTCCCGCCGCCTGCGTCCTCCGCGGCAAGAAAAGCCTGGTCTGCTGGGGAGGGAGGGGGGCACACTGGCTGCGTCCCCCTCAGCAGACCAGGGAGACGCGGAGCGGCTTTTCTCGCCGCCGAGGACGCAGGCGGTGGGACCACCGCGGCGCGTCTCGGTGGTCTGCTGGGAGGGGGGCGTAGCTAGTTCGGGGTTCCCTCACCCCGTTCTTAAGTAGGGATCCGACATAAGTCGGATCCATGTAACCCGGGGACTGCCTGTACTGTGGATGGCCGTGTCCAGGCAGAGGAGGCCACCTTGCAGGATGTCCTGTACTGTTTGCTATACCTGAAGCTCCAGGGTCTGTCGCTGACCTAAAGGAGTGCCTGGTGGGCATTTCAGCTTTCCACTCTCCATGGGTATGTCTACACTAGCTCGTTAGTTTGAGCTAAGTAAGCAAATGAGGGCAACCGGAGTTGCAAATGAAGCCCGAGATTTAAATATCCAGGGCTTCATTTGCATCTTCCCGGGAGCTGCCATTTTTAAATCCCCCTTAGTCCGAACTCCGTGCCTGCGGCTAGGGGTATTTAAAAATGGCGGCGCTCAGGAAGATCCAAATTAAGCCCGGGATATTTAAATCCTGGGCTTCATTTGCAACTCCGGTTGCCCTTGTTTGCCTACCTAGCTCGAACTAACGAGCTAGTGTAGACATACCCCATTTCAGGGCAGGCCAGTCTTCACAATTCCCATGGTAGCACAGTTTCAGAGAGGTTTGGAGTGCCTTTACCTGAACGTTTGTCACCCAGTCCTTGCTTGGGATCTAAACCTTGTGCTTTCCAGGCTCATGGGGCCTCACTTTGAGTCTCTGGCTTCCTGCTCCCTTCTGCTTTTATCTGGAAGTTTTCTTTTTTTTTTTTTGGTAGCTTTAACTTCAGCCTGTAAGGTGTCTGAGATCAGGGTGCTCACATTAGAGCCCCCATATACAATACTCTATATAAGGACAAGGTGCAATTGCATCTGCACCTGAACTTTCTGGCCAAAGTTGTCTCCCAGTTCCACATGAGTCAGCACATATATTTTCCGATGCTTTGTCTGAAGCCTCATGCAGTGGATGAGGAATGCAAATTGCACACCGTGGATGTTAGGCAGGCCTTCTGCAGAGAGGACAAAGGTGTTCTATAAGTCTACACAGCTGCTTGCCATCTCAGACTGAATGAAGGGTTGGCCAGTGTCCACCTGGAGGATCTCATTGTGGATCATGGGTTGTATCTGCGGCAGCTGTGACCTGTCACAAGTACCCCCACCAGCGATTGTGATGACCCACTACACTAGGGTGCAGGCCTCTTCAGCAGCCTTCTTTGCTCAGGTGCCAATCCAGGAAATTTGTTGTGCCGCAATCTGTTCATATGTTTGCCTCAAACTATGTGCTGACCCAGCAGTATGAGGCTGATGCTAGTTTCAGCAGAGCAGTACTACTATCTGTAAGACTGTGAACTTGGAGTTTACCTCTTGTGATTCTGCTTGTGAGTCACCTACAACGGAATCAACACGAGCAAGCATTCAAAGACAAATGGCTACTCACTTTCTTGTAAGTGATGATTTTCAAGATGTGTAGCTCATGTCCATTCCAGTACCCACCCTCCTGCTCCTCTGAAGTTGTTAGGAAGGAGCAATTAAATATATAAAATGGGAAACGACTGCCTAGGAAGGAGTACTGCAGAAAGAGATCTAAGGGTCATAGCGGACTACAAGCTAAATATGAGTCTGCAGTGTGACACTGTTGCAAAAAAAGCAGACGTGATTCTGGGATGCATTAACAAGAGTATTAATAAGTAAGACATGAGAAGTAATACTTCCACTCTCCTCTGCACTGATTAGGCCTTGTCTGGAGTATGCTGTTCATTTTTGGGTGCTCACATTTCAGGAAAGATGAGGATAAATTGGAGAAAGCTCAGAGGAAAGCAACAAAAATGATTAATGATCTAGCAAACATGAGCTGTGAGGGAAGATTGAAAGCACTGGCTTTGTTTAGGGTTAAAAAGAGAAGACAGAGAGGATATAAAAGTTTTCAGTACCTAAAAGATTGTGATGAGGAGGGAGAAAAATTATTCTTCTTAAATTTTGAGGCTCGGACAAGAAGCAATGGGTTAAATTGCAGAAATTGAGGTTTAGGTAGGACACTAGGAAAAAAAACTTCCTAGTTGTCTGAGTGGCTAAGCATTGTGATAAAGTGCCTAGGGAGGCTGTGGAATTTCTGTCATTGAAGATTTTTAAGAGCGGGTTAGATAAGCTACTATCAAGAGTGGTGTAGATCGGGGTGGGCAATAATTTTAGAAGGGGGGAGCAATACACAAATTTTTGAAGTAGCCCCAGGCCACCCTGGAAGGAGCAGGGCCTTGGTTGGGAGGGGTGGGGCCAGGACACTTCGGTGCTCCCCTGCCCACAGACCCTGATTGGCCTGGGGGTGGAGGAGTGCGTGAAGTCTTTTGCTCCCCTCCGGCCCCCCCCCCCCCACAGGTGTCTAGTGAGAACCGCCAGCTGTTCTGAACAGCTGGCAGTTCCCTCTAGGTGCCATGCGCCCCTGCTGGATGGAGGAGACTTTGTGTGCTCCACTGCCCCCAGATCTCAATTGGTCTGGGTATGGGGGAGCAGCAGGGTGGCCATGGGCTGGATCAACCAGCTTGGTGGGCTGGATTTGGCTTGCCGAGGTTGTCTTGCCCCTCTCCCCCCGGTGTAGATGGTGTTTGGTCCTGCCAAGAGAACAGGGGACTGGACTAGATGACCTCTTGAGGTTCTTTCAAGTCCTACGATTCTATAAATGATAGTATTCTCATTTTGAGGGTAACTTAAGGTCATTTCTCTTGTCAAAATATGTAACTGCCACATGCAAGAGACCCTTAAGTTTTTGGTTGTCACCTATATTTTAGACCAAGGTGCTCCATCAACCCTCGCCAATGAAACAATCTCATGTACCATATATTAAAGTCAACGGAGAACTGCTGGAAAACATGGAGCATTTCCCGTATCTTGGATGTCATCTCTCCGCCAAGTCAGCATTGATGCGGAAATCCATCATTGCCTGAGCTGTGCAAGCTCCACTTTTGCCCACCTGAGACGAAGGGTCTTTGAGAACCAGGACATCAGTGCCAAGACAAAGCTCCTTGTGTACCGCGCAGTGGTTGTTCCAACACCACTGCACGCATGTGAAACCTGGACAACATATAAGTGTCACCTGAAGGCACTTGAACAATATCATCAATGCTGCCTCAGGAGAATCCTAACACTCCCTTGGGAGGACAGGCGCACGAACACTAGCATCCTGGAAGAGTCGAACATGACCAGCATTGAAGCTATCACCATCTCCCAACTGGACTGGTCACATGGTCCGAATGCCTGATCGGCACCTCCCAAAACAGAGTCTGTTTTCTGAGCTGAAGGAAGGACTGGGGAGCATTGTTGGCCAGAGGAAGTGATTTAAGGACATGTTGAAGGCAAACATGAAAAAGTGCGGCATCGGTGTTGACACTTGGGAGAACCTTGCCCAGGACCGTCCCCAGTGCAGAGCGGTAATTCGTGAGGGGGTGGCACAATTTGAGAGGTCCTGCCACAGTTCAGGAGAGGTGGAGAAAGAGAAAAGAAGAGAGGCGGAGAGAGAGAAAAGAGTGGCAAAAATTGCCCCACATCCCTCCAATTGCCACCAGCACCTGGCCCTTCTGTGGTAAGACTTGGTTCCAGAATCGGGCTGGTCTGCCATCTATGGATCCACAAATAGGAGGGTGACAGGAAGACATCCTACTCGTTATTGAATGACCACTGAGAGATTCTTTTATACTATTGTTTAGATGAGATAATCTTTTGAGAAATCCTGTGAGTAGTTAACTGGAAATGAATGAATTCACATAGGTTATATCATAAAGGCACTTGTCATCATGAAAATAACTACAGGCAGTCCCCGGGTTACGTACAAGATAGGGACTGTAGGTTTGTTCTTAAGTTGAATCTGTATGTAAGTCGGAACTGGCGTCCAGATTCAGCCGCTGCTGAAACTGATCAGTTTCAACAGCGGCTGAATCTGGACGCCAGTTCTGACTTACATACAGATTCAACTTAAGAACCCCAGGCATCCCCAAGTCAGCTGCTGCTGAAACTGATCAGCGGCTGATTCCAGGAAACCCGGGGCAGGGGCTTCCTGTAGTCAGCCACTGGTCAGTTTCAGCAGCGGCTGAATCAGGACGCCTGGGGCAGAGCAGCTGGGGTGCTGCTGGGTTGGTCCAGTAGCGCCGCTGCTGGACCAACCCAGCAGCACCCAAGCTGCTCTGCCCCAGGCGTCCTGATTCAGCCGCTGCTGAAACTGACCAGCAGTGGCTGAATCAGGACGCCTGGGGCAGCTCGGGTTGGTCCAGTAGCGCCCAGAGCGGCGCTACGGGACCAACTGGCAGCGCCCCAGCTGCTGTACCACAGGCGTCCGGAGCAAAGCCGCGGAGCACGGGGGCAGCGGGACAGCCCAGACGCGCCATGGCTGTCCTGCTGCCCGCGTGTTCTGCGGCTTTGCTCTGCTTTGCTCCCCGTCCCCCTGGTTTGCAGACCAGGGGGACGGGGAGCAAAGCGGCGGAACACGCGGGCAGCGGGCAGGGGGACGGGCAGGATGCCTGGGGCAGAGCAGCTGGGGTGCTGCCGTGTTGGTCCAGTAGCGCCCAGAGCGGCGCTACGGGACCAACCGGCAGCGCCCCAGCTGCTGTACCACTGCTGTACCCCTGGCAGGGGTATGGGGAGCAAAGCAGAGCAAAGCCGCGGAGCACGCGGGCAGCGGGCAGCCCAGACACGTCTGGGCTGCCCGCGTGTTCCGCCGCTTTGCTCCCCGTCCCCCTGGTCTGCAGACCAGGGGGACGGGGAGCAAAGCAGAGCAAAGCCATGGAGCCCGCTGCCTGTGTGTTCCGCCGCTTTGCTTCCTCTCCCTGGTCTGCTGGAGACCAGGGAGAGGGCCCCGTTCGTAACTGCGGATCCGCGTAACTCGGGGACTGCCTGTACAGGAAACCAACCCAGCCTTGTAGCAATAGGTTCAGATTTGAGAGCTTTTCTTTTGAGCTTGACACTGCACAGAAGAGCTAGGTGTATTACCAAGGAGTTGCATGAAGTCCTGTGTGGATGCTTGCCCTCTTGCTTAGGTTTAATAGTGGATTTTTCTTTTTAGAGCTTAGAGTTCTTAGCTACCACATTTTTTAGATCCCTATTTGAAAGTGTTTTTAACAAGGGGCATGAGAAACTGAGATAGAAAGAAACCTTTTGAAGTTGAAAGTGGGTCTGCATGAAAATGAACTGCTTGTCTGTAAAAAGAGTCAAGTGTGAAAGAACAGGATAGTTTCACTAAATGAAGTTGATAGTCTGAATAACACACTATAGCAAGGCAGAGAGGAGAATTTGTAAAGGTCAGAAATGATCACATGATCTCAAAGTAGGCAGTGGAAAGACATGAAAGGAATTGAGTGGAAATGCTTCAGTTTACATTTTTCACTTGGAAGTGATCCTTTTTTGTTCATAAAGAGAGAACTTTAGAAATTCACTGAAAGAAGCTGGGAATCTGATTCCTCTGAGATCTTGTCATTTTTCATTCAACTTTTGGGAAGTTTCACATCTTTGAAAGATCAAAGGAAAAAACAGTTCTTTATTACATATACTTGCCCATTAGAAACAACAATCCTTGCTACACTCTATTCGTTTAAAAAAATCTGTGCAATTTTTTGTCATAAGTACAGGATTTCTTGTTACTATCGTTTCTTTACATTAATACTTTGATTATCGACATGTTTTGCAGATTCTTATACTGTAAACAGTTTTTCTAACTGAAATACGTTTAGATTGTGAAGTGTCTTCTGAGTATCAAATACTGTTTTAAAGGCAGCTAAAATCTAGGACTCTGGTACATAGTGGGCTACATTTTGTTTTTTTGCATCAAGAGCAATTTAGGGACCTGTTTACACTGGACAGTGGATCAATGCTGCAGCTATCAATCCATTGGTGATCAATTTATTATGTCTGTTTAGGCACAGTAAATCTACCTCAGAGTGCTCTCCCGTTGACCCTGGTACTCCATCCACCAGGATGAGAAGCATAGCTGGAGTCAACGGGAGAGCAGCCCCCTCCAACCATACTGTGTGGAAGATACCGTGGTAAGTATGTCGACATCAGCTCTGCTATTTGCATAACTAAGTTGTGTACGTTAGATTGATGGGTGGGGTGTGTAGTGTAGACAAGGCCTTAGACTGCTGAGTTGTAATCTCTGTCCTCTGACCTGTTTGGATCTGGGGCATGACCTTCTTGATTTTAAAGCCTCGTTTGTGGTTGAATAGCTAGCTAAAACTGAATGTAAGTAAGAGAGATGCAGACAGCGAAACCTTTTAAAGAACTATTCAGAGCCATAATGTTGACATCATTGAGGGCTTTTGCTTTTTGATACTCAAGATGATCCAAATGGCCTTCTGAACTTTGTGTCCTTGTTCACACAAGCAGGTTTAGTAAAGAGAAATGTCTCATACTGTCTTTAATTGTTGAAAAGACTTGGCTCTCCAGGTTGAATGCAGGTATGACCATGCTGATGCAAATGTTAATCACTTTCAAACTTGACTTCTGCAGTGCTCTTGCCGCGGCTGAATTTAGGGGCAGGCAGCCCAGGTGATGGCTTGAGGGTGCTGAGCTTAGGGGGCACTGAGCTCCAGGTGCTGTTTTTGTTAGTGATAAAAGGGAAAATAAATTGTTTGACATAATGTGTAAGCGATTTGGGTATTGGCTTATATATAGCATGAATAACTGCAGACTTTCAGAGTCTAGTGTGTAAGTATAACCCCTTCTATGACACGGATAAATCATGCATACAATTGTACATCAAAGTCATGAAATGTGCTAAAAATGCCATCAAAATAAGGTATTCAAAAGTTTAACATGGGTGGAGGGGCAGACCAAAGACTCTCCTCTCCTGGGGTGCCTTTTGTTCTAGGGCTGGCCCTGTGTTGTGCTGAATGTGAATCCTATGAAGCAACACCTAAAAGACACTTCAGTCAGATTCCTATAACACCAGTATCGTTGAAGATATTTATTAACCTTTGGGCGGAGATAAAGAATTTATGTCCCAAAAGGCAAACATTTGGAAAAGTTCATCTGGAGAGAAATTCAAAGCTACAGTGGACGTCTTGTCCAGCTCCTGTATGTGTGCAGGGAGGAGGAGGGGAAGAGTTGTGATGTTATTTGCTGTGGCAGGAATTCTGCAACTCTGATTCTTATGGGTTTGAGGCCTAACTGTACATTTTTAAGAGATATTTTTAAATACAAAATGCTGCATAACGTCCTAAAACAGGGGTGGGGAACCTCAGGCCCGGAGGCTGGATGCGGCCCCTGGCTTGCCTGGATCCAGCCCCTGAGGCTCATGGGCCCCCCCACCCCAGCATTGGGGAAGCCCGCACTGATGCAAGTTGGGACTGTGCTGGGCTGTTAGTCAGCCTGCTAAAATTTTACTGGGGGGGGGGGGGAGGGGTTGTGAAGTCTATAGCATTAACTGATAAGCTTTTGCTTATCTGTTAATTGACTATACTGTTACATCCCTAAATTGTATGGCTTTCTTTAAAAAAGTCATATAGTAGTTGGAGTCTAGAAGGGTATGTCTACACTACAAAGTTAGTTCGAACTAACGGACGTTAGTTCGAACTAACTTTAATAGGTGCTACACTAGCGCTCCGCTAGTTCGAATTTGAATCGAACTAGCGGAGCGCTTAGTTCGAACTAGGAAAACCTCATTTTACGAGGACTAACGCCTAGTTCGAACTAGCTAGTTCGAACTAAGGGCTGTGTAGCCCTTTAGTTCGAACTAGTGGGAGGCTAGCCCTCCCCAGGTTTCCCTGGTGGCCACTCTGGCCAACACCAGGGAAACTCTATGCCCCCCTCCCGGCCCCGGACCCCTTAAAGGGGCACGGGCTGGCTACGGTGCCCGTGCCAGGTGCAAGCCTGCCAGCACCCAGCTAGCAGACCCTGCACCTGGCACGGCACAGAGCCACCCACCCGATGCCCCCCAGCCCACCCCCTCTTGCCGGGACCAGGCTGGCGGCTCCCGGGAGCTTGCCCTGGACCGCAAGAGGCGGGCACCTTCCTGGGCTAGTGCGGACATCGTGGACCTCGTCCACGATCTCCGCACTAGGCACAGGAAAGTGGCCGTCTAGGGCAGGAGAGCTGCCAGCCTGGCCACCCAGGACCAGGTGTGCATGAAAATCAAGGGGGTCCACTGAGACCCCCGACACTGAGCCCTGAGCTTACAATGGCCGTCCTGGGTCAGACCAAAGGTCCATCTAGCCCAGTAGCCTGTCTGCCGACAGAGGCCAACCCTAGGGACCCTGGAGGGGATGGACCGAAGACAATGACCAAGCCATTTGTCTCGCGCCATCCCTCTCCAGCCTTCCACAAACTTTGGGCAGGGACACCACTCCTACCCTCTGGCTAATAGGACTCCATGGACCCAACCTCCATCACTTTATCTCACTTCCCTTTAAACTCTGTTCTAGTTGTAGCCTTCACAGCCTCCTGCAGCAAGGAGTTCCACAGGTTAACTATTTGCTTTGGGAAGAAGAACAACTTTCTCTTACTAGTTTCAAGCCTGCTACCCATTCCTTTCCTTTGGTGTCCTCTAGTCCTTCTTTATGGGAACTCAGGAAGAACTTTTCTGAATGCACCCTCTCCACCCAACCCCTTCTTTTAGAGACCACTATCCTGTCCCCCCTCCGTCTCCTCTTTTCTAAGCTGAACAGTCCCAGTCTCTGTAGCCTCTCTTCATCTGGGACCTGTTCCCAACCCCTGATCATGTTAGTTGCCCTCCCCTCTCCCAGCCTTTCTCTTCCCCTCTCCCACCTCCTTTTCCCAGTCTCCCCCAGTTTTTTTTCAATAAAGACAGAGTCAATGTTGGAAGAAACGTTATCTTTATTTTGTACATCAATAAGAAGGGGGGCTAAGGAAGGGTAAGTGGAAGGAGGTGAGGGAGGAATGGGGTATGAGCCCCCGATGGGGAGGACTGGGCTGGCTCTGCGGGCTTCTGGGGGTGGAAGCTCTCCTGCAGCCCCCCAATTACTCCCTCTCCCCAGATGGCAGCCAGCGGCAAGTGCAGCTGGGCTGATGGCCGAGTGGCGTGATGTGCCCAGTGTGGGCACTCAGGGCACTCCAAGCCAGAACTTCTTTGCAAGCGGGGCACCCCTTAGAACTGTGTGTCCGGGGTGGGGGTCGGGACCCTTTAAGCGCAGCCCTCGGCTAGCCTGAGACAGCATCTCCATGCTCTAAGTCCTCCTTTTATGCCCTGCCGGCACTGCTTCCGGCCATCCTTAAGCCCTGTTCAGAGTCCACTCAATGTGGACTTGCTAGTTCGAACTAGCAAAACGCTAGTTCGAACTAGTTTTTAGTTCTAGACGCGTTAGTTCGAACTAGCTTAGTTCGAATTAACTAATTCGAACTAAGTTAGTTCGAACTAACTTTGTAGTGTAGACGTACCCGTACAGACTAGTTTTTGTTTTTCAGAGAGCTTTGCAGTTCATTTTTAAAGTGTAGGTGAATGAGTTCTTCCAGTTAGCTAGAGAACATTTTAGTAGTATCATCTATTCAGTCAAGTTTATGCAGTATAGTTTTATTTAATTTAAATGAAATGGCAAGAAGGAAACCATAAGTGTTCTAGTAAGCTCATTCTAGAGCGATATGATAAACTAGTTGATTTATTTTTCCCTACATCTCTCTCTCTCACATTCGGGTTTATCTGATCTTTATTGAACATAATAGTTATTGCTTCCTTAAAATATTTTCCTCAGACTTATTCAGTAATGTATAGTTCATGGAGGAAAATGTCCCTTTATAGAGAGGGACAAATGTTACTCATAATAGGTTAAGGAATGGTGGATTTTGAAACACCAATATGGAAATTAGTTTAATAACACTGGTGAGTTTGATGCAGATGTGTTTAGGATTATGGACAACAAACTTGGTGTATAGATTGGTAAACCAGGCAGTAAACATTTGATTTTGGGTTGAAGAAAATCTTGAAGGCAATGCGAGTAGAAATATTGTTCAGTGGTACAAAGTATTATTTCCGTGATGTGTATGCGTGTGTTAAATGATACTGATCAGCCTAGTCAGCCAAGCCTCCCAAAATTTAAACTTTGATTACTTGGATTTCTTCCACTTAATAAAAAGGAAGCCAAATTATAACTACTTAAGGGATATCATTTTGTGGGAAAACCCATATGAAGGAAAAACGCACTCCTTAAAACTCAGCAGAGTTCACCTTGTGGAGTTAGTTACTTCATCAGAAACCATGCTGACTGTTCAGTGTCTGCACTGTTTTTGTTCCGTGGAGGGTAGTAGGTACTAAAAGGAAGATAATGATCTAAGCTAGAGGGTCTTAAACTAGTAGGCGTGCCTTCTTGCCAGGGTGTTTGGAATGTATTCCTGAAAGCAGGGCAGCATGAGACATTTTAAGAAAAAAACCCCTTACCTGGCACATTTTACCCACAGCAATAAATAGCTAGCAAAGCTGATTCCTTGCATATCAAGTCCTCAAATGGCGTAGTGCATTTGACTCTAGATGGTGCTGTGTGTTCTGACAGATTTTTGTTAAATTTGCATAGTAGTATACGAAGTCATTGCCATCTGTACTTTAATCCTTTTGATACAGCGCAGTGTGCACATTTATTTGTAAGCATACCAGAATCACAGTTTTGCTTTTGCTCTTATTACAGTGGATCATTGGCTGGTTTTGAATAAATGCCTTACTTCATTTAAAATGTAGTGGGCATTTTATGTTTATTTTTTGTTGGTTTATGTACTTGTATGGTGGCAGAAGGGCCTAAACTATTATAGACACAAAGAAAGGAGTATGATCAGATAAGTTTGAGAACCAGTGATCTAAGCAATGTTAATATTTTGGCAAGACTTATCTGAGTTTTTAGGAGACCAGGTTACAGAGTGACTGTTCCTGGCTCAATGGCAGATCTATTCTTTTTCTAAATCCATGGAGTTTGAACTGCACAGTGTTTTCTCTAAGGGGCCTCTGCATGCTACTGGGAGTAAAGCCACCAACTTCCCCTTTTCCACTGCATTCCTTGGTTCTGCAAGATTCGCGGCAGTCCCTTAGTAACTAGTTACAAATATTACTCCTAAAAGAGAACCCTTGCCTGATCATGTAGTCCATTTCTGTACAAAACATAATTTGACTAAGCACATTCACAGCATGATGCAAACCGTGGATAGCTTCTTCAAATGCCTGCAAACTGTGCATTGCAACCCAGGGTATAAGCAGTATCTTTCCCTGCTATCATTATGCTTTTAAACGGTTCAAGAAGGTTGCATTTATTTACAGTTGCTCTCTGGGTAACTTTTGGATGTTATCAGTGTGGAATAGTTTGTGAATAACTGGTAGCTCAGTCAAGGAGGAATGTATGCCTAATTTTTAAAGTAACAAAAATGCCATTATTTCATTTAATATCTTTTCTTAAAAAAAGTTCATCTGATCCCAGACCCTAACATTTATTTTTACAACTGATTTTTGATTAAAAGAAATAGATAAAGCAGAGAATTAAGAGGTGGTTTGGAGAAGGGAGACAAGAATGATTAAGGGCCTGGAAAGACTCTTATATGAAAACGAATTGAAAAAACTGAGATTGTTGCCTTAGAAAGGTGATGAATAAGAGGCAACATAATAGTATATAAAATAAAAAATTGTCTGGAGAACATAGATCAGGACTTAATGTTTTCCCATTTCCCCAATACAAAAACAAAGAGACATTCAACAAAATTAAATGTGGCAAATTCAATACAAATTCTTTCCAATAACCACACAGCACACCTCCATCATACTCATCCAGGAACACACCTCTGTAATCAACCCTGATGCCAACTCTTTCCACACATCTATACAGGCGATATCATCACAGGACCTGACCGTGTAAACCTGCACATAAGACGCTCGTATAACTGCACATCCGCTAATGTGATCTATGTCAGCAAATGCCAGCAATGCCCCTCTGCCATGTATATTGGCCAAACTGGATGGTCTCTATGGGAAAGAATTAATGGACACAAATCAGATATCTGAAAATACAACACACACAAACTTGTTGGAGAACACTTTAATCTGCCTGGGCACTCATGAATGGATCTCAAAGTCAGGGTTTTGTTTCAGGCCAATTCCACAAGCCAAATACTTAGGGAAGGGCTGGTGTGACGGACCGGGCCAGGTCTGGGCACAGCTGAGGGCGTCCGCTCAGGGCGAATTGCTCAAATTCGGGGCTCCTTACAGCCCCAGACAGGAGACCTTTCCAAACAGGCCACACACCAGTCCCACAGAGCACTTCAGCTGCCTGCCTGAAGCCTCACGAGCAAAACCCCTCCGACACCCCAGCAATATCTGTGCCCCAGGTGGCCCAGGCCTCATACACAGGTGAGGGGTCTAGAACCCAATCTCACCTTCCCCGAACAAGTTCTGTCCGGTTCCAAGAAACCAGCCACAGATCCCTGGTCAGTTTACCCTCTGGACCTTACCCACAAATCACGCTGAGCCAGTCCTTTAGACTCTACCATCTAAAGGTTTATTACTACAAGAAAGAAAAGCATGAGAGTGATGTTGCTAAAGTATCATACATTACATGCATCGAATCTCCCAGTTCTCGATTCAGGCTCTAACAGAGAAGATATAGCTGCTGTCTTAAAAGTCCTTGTTGCACATCCTAGGTCAGGATGTGTCCACAGTTCTTCCTGGCTCTTCGATCCCTGCACTGCTGCCTCTGGGATGAAGTGCTGAGCTGAGTACCAAGATGGTGTCAGCCATATGGCATCTATATACATCCTTCCTGGTCTCTTCTTAGCTGCAGCAGGTCACCTGGCCAGCAGCCTATCCCTGTGTTCCCTGCTGGTAGCCCTTAAGTGTCAGGCCTCATTCTTGAGGTGAGTCCTTGGCCCATTAAGTGCTATTGTTCCACAGAGCCTCGCTAATTAGCAAGTCCATAGGCCGGGCTCTGCCCAATGCTCAACCACATGCAGAGAAATATTCAGTAGCCATACAAAGTACATGCTTATCACTTCACACAAGCATTATATAATCACATGAATAGTGTACATAGGATTAGTGGACAGTAAGCTTCTGTTCAGCACCTTACATGGCCCCTTTTATACCATTTTTGGGGCCAACACCCCCACCTATGTGTGCAGCAGTGATCTGGCTACTTCACTCAAATTCGGTAACATGACAGCTGTAATTTCATTTACACGTTTGACTCCTATCATAGAGGTAGGAATAAAGGCATTGGCTGGCTAGCACACTACCTTCCACTGCCTAATCACTTGCCAACTAAACAATGGGTACTTAGAACCCAAGAACGGCCATGCTGGGTCAGACTAATGGTCCATCCAGACCAGTATCCTGTTTGCTGATGGTGGCCAATACCAGATGCCCCAGAGGGAGGGAATATAACAGGTAATCCTCATGTGATCCCTCCCCTGACACCTACCTCCCGAGAAACTGAGGCTAGGGACCATTCTGGTAATAGCCATTGATGAACCTACTCCATGAATCTATCTAGCTCTTTTTTGAGCTCTGTTAAAGTCTTAGCCTTCACCACATCCTCTGGCAAGGAGTTCCACAGGTTGACTGAGCTGTGTGAAGAAAAGTGTCATTTTGTTTGTTTTATACCTGCTGTCTGTTAATTTCATTTGGTGACCCCATGTTCTTATATTGTGGGAATAAGTAAATAACTTTCCTTTATTCACTTTTTCCAAACCAGTCATGGATTTTATAGACCTCTATTATATCCCCCCCTTAGTTTCCTCTTTTCTAAGCTGAAAAGTCGCAGTCTTTTTAATCGCTCTTCATATGGGACCCTGTTAAGGCTGTTTCCCACTCTGATACTATGAATGCAGAAGTTGGGGGCCTGCAAGAGTGCTCCAAAACATTGCCTCTACAGGCACGGGTTACAAAAACTTCCCCTCAAAATCCTAATACCCAGATTTTGGGGAACTTGCTGCCAACATCAAGTGCTTTGGATCCCCAAAATACAAACAACAAACAGGGGTGGACAATTGAAACCAACCCCAGGGATACCCCAAGCTCTTTTTCCCCAAAAGAGCTTGAACAAGAAAAGAGGAAAAACAAGTTGCAGTCTCTGGTAGCTGATCCCTCAGTTAGAGGCATGTAGATACACACAGACAGACCTTCCAGGACACAAGAATTAACCAATACCGGTGTGACGGACTGCACCCCCCATGCTTTATGAAATGGACTTATGGACATGAACATATATAACTCAAAGGCGTTTTGAGCGAATTATTTCATGGAACCCATCAATCTTCATGTCACGACCTGCTGGTTCGGTTTATCTTACTCTGTTGTATGTATCATTTGTGGGTGTAAAATTAGACATATGGAGTGGGGAATACTTTGTGGGTTTCAAATGTGTGAGTGAGAGACATGGAGGGTGTTACCCTCAACTGTTAAACTATCTCTTTTGTTCTTCAGTTGTTCTTCAGAAGCAGAGGCCTGAGACTTTTGGCTGGGCTGCACCTGAAGGAAAGGAGCTGGAGATCCCAGTATGAGGGAGATAGCCCTGGTTCTGAGTGACAGCTGGAAAAAAGGTTTTAGGGTCAGTTTAAGAGTTTGCCCTGAGGTTTCAGTGGAGAATTAGCCAAGCGTTTTTGTTTCTTTTGATTTGTAACCTACTTTGCTCTGCCTTTTCTCACTTATTACTACTTAAATCCTACTGCTTCCACTTCATAAAACCATTTTTATTTTCTATCAGACCCAGTGTAAGTCATTGTTACCGGGGGTGGGGGGTGGGAAAGGCAACCAGTGTGCACATTCCCCCTTTCATTGTTAAAGGTGACTTACCTCATTCTTTGGGCTTTAATCGCATCTGGGGAGTGGTACCTCAGGAGGCTGGGCCCTAAAGTGCTCTCTCTTGGGACCTGAAGAGGTTCTGTCTGTACTGCTTCTCCATGGGGGCAGGGACCTCAGCTCGGGGCCTTGGCTGGGGGAGACCAGTGGAGCTGGCCCAGCAGGACCGGGCGGTGAGGAGCCCCAGAGAGCGGAAAGGCGAGTGGCAGTGGCCGTGTCAGTACCCTGGGAAGCACCTCCGAGGGGTCATCTGTGACCGCCCCCCCGGCACAACCAGTTAATTAGAATAAAAAACAATATTTTATAATCAGAACAAACCTACAGTTGCAAGAAGAGTAAATTGGCTAGGTGGAAAGAGCCACAATTTGAGATATATACACTGAAGGAAAGTCCCTGGGCTTTAATCCTTAATTACAAACGAGAAAAACAATTAGCCAGTTCAGACATGATTTCCAAACCCCCAAACAAGGAAAACAGTAAACTCTGATGGATTATCTAAACTTTTCCCTACTTACACATTTCAAGAAGTCCATTCTTGGAGAGAGAAAGCATCTCACATCTCCTTCAATACCTGGGAGAAACTGCTCTGATCTCAAACAAAGAAGATAGAGAGAGAAAAAAAAACCTCTGTCCCAGTTTGAAATTCCTACCTGCTTTGATATTGGCTGATTGCCCGAACCCCCCCCAGAACCTCCAGCTGACACCTTTACTAGGTACCTGAGTTAACCCCTTAGTCACTGGGTGCTGGTCATCACTGCTGATCATGACAGACCCGTTCCAAACCCCAAATTATTTTTGTTGCCCTTTTCTGAACTTTTTTCAATGCCAAGTCCAGTATTAATGGCAGAGGCTCTATTAGTCCTCTCAACCAGTGAACTGAGTCTGGGTACCACTCTTGTCTGTTGTCAGCAGGGCTAGATGGACCTTTGGTCTGACCCAGTCTGGCCGTTCTTATGTTCTCATAGAGTCTCAAAACTGGGGCACTCTGTCGGGCATGTCAGAGAGAAACTGCTTTTAAACTGACTGAGACACAAGGTCAGTGAGCTCTTCTTCAGGTACTCTATGGAAGCTCAAAAGCTGGCATCTCTCACTAACAGAAGTTGACTCATTACAACAAAACATACTAAGGCTGTGGTCACCAACCAGTAGATGGCGATCTACCGGTAGATCTCAGGGGCTCCAAGAGTAGCTCTTGAACCCTCTCTGAATTGCGTGCCTGCGCAGTACATTTACATTAGATTTCCTCATTTGAGGGCTTCAAGGAAGGGGCGGGGTGGTAGATCTTCGCCTGTTCTGCGACTTAAAAAGTGATCTTGGGTGTAAAAAGGTTGGAGATCACTGTACTAAGGTATCTTATCTCCTCTCTTGAATACCCTGGGGCTACAAGCCTTACTATGACTCTCCTGTGAGGCAGAACCAGGGCTATGGAGTAGTTTAAGATCAAAGTGAAAGGTAGAGCAGCAGCCATCCTCCTTCCAAAACTGTGAAAGGAACATAGGGTGAATGAATACAGTGACTTGAAAGTATCAGAAGTTGTCACTTACATATCAGTCTCTATAGCACCCCTGGCAGGCAAGCAGTATCCTTGATCCACAGATGAAAAGACTGAGGCACAAAGGTCATGGCTTGGTGTCTCCTGGCCCTGTGCTTGAACTGCTGTACCATCACAGTCCCACAGTGAAAAGGCTTTTATTTTGCCAGCCTTACCCACAGGTGCGAAGTGCAATACTCTGCATTTACAACTTTGTTTAAACTTGTTTTCATTGGAAAGTAGAATCCCCCGAGCAGAATTACATTTCTATTCGTGGTTCCTCTTGTTGCCACTCCATCCCATAATTCATAAAGAATATGATTCAACAAACCATGTTTATTTAAAAGTTCTTATATTAATATTTATCTTTATAGAGTTCTGAAATTGTACTTTCTAGGCATGCTTGAAACAACATGTTCTCTGAATAATGCATGCTAATAAAATGATTATTGCTACAGAGCTGCAAGTAAGTCAGACATAGGTTGGGCAGCCAAATGCTCCAGAAAGAGAATAGGAAAAAGAAGTAGGCACACAATAGCTGAAGCAAAGGCTGGAATTCACTTTATTGTTGTTTATGCACTTAGGGTATGCCTACACAGCAAAGTTATTTCGGTTGGCTTAGTCTGACTTCTATAAACCTCGTTCTATGAAGAATAACTATTTCAAAATAAGACACGTGCAGACACTTATGCTTATCAGGTAGTCGAGTACTCACTTACCTCCCTACACTACAATTCAGGGCAGTCAGAAATGTTTGTGCACACTTTTCTTTCCATGTTCAGAGCCAAATCTGTCAAGATCATGACAGACGATTTCTGTTATGTTCTACATCAGTCATTATGGTGGGTGGGAGGTGCTCTCTCCCCTCTGTGAGGAAACATAAAACTTGAGATCTGGAGTTCATAGTCAACAAGGTAGATTTCTCAGCATCTTACATCCTGGGGACACAGAACACTATGGCTGATCATCTCTGTAGGCTCTTTTCCCAGAATTATGAATGAGAATTGGTCTCTCAAATCCTCAATAGCATATTTCTAAAATGAGAGTTTCAAGAAGCTCATTTCTTTGCCACTATTATCAACATGAAGTACTACAAATTTTCCTTGAGAGGGGGACTTGATCCTCAGTCACTATGGGACGCCTTCCTTATTTCATGGATGAAGGACATGAAATACACATATACACCAACACCTTTGCTCTCAAAATGACTGAATAAAATGAAATAGGATAAGGCCAAGATCATTTTTATTGCATCAGCTTGGCTGAGACACGTTTGGTATCTTTACCTGGTTCAGCTGACTTCTCACCCAACTCTGAGCTGTCCAGTCAGTCTGCTGTCTCAGGATTCTGATCAGGCACTATATGGGAAATACATACAGAAATTGAAGAGATTTCACTGTTGATATAACTGCTGCTACGTTTCTTTTGTTCATTCTTCTCTTGCAACTGTGCTAAAATACCTATTGGAATTTAAAAGGTCAGATCTTGTTTTCAGTTCCATCAGTGTTCGCTTGGCAGCTATTACAGCCTTTCATTCACCCATGGAAGTTTTTTTCAATTTTTGATTACCCTACAAAATCAAGATACTTCAGAGGACTGATTAATCTTTTCCACAGATTAGTGAACCTACCCCAGCATGGGGCATTAACTTTGTCCTTCCTTCCTTTATAAAACACCCCTTTGAGCTATTAACTATATTTTCATTCCTTCACCTGTCTATGAAAACAGCTTTCTTAGTGTCCATCACTTCTGTGTAAAAGGCTGGAGGAATAGGGTGTTTAATGGTGCATTCCCTGCCCCAGCAATATTTTTCAAGGGAAAAAAATCTTCTTATAATCACATAAGTTTCTACATAAGGTTTCTTATGAATTTTGTGTCAAGCCATTCGTCTTTAATTTTTTTCCCTAAAGCCACATCAGACTTGGGAGGAAGTCTTCTATACTTCGGATGTCAGATGGGCATTAACCTTTTATCTGGACAGAACCATTTAGAAAATCTCCCAGACTGTAATTTCAGTTATAAGGATCTACATTCTCCCCTCAAAGACTCTTGAGGTAGATCTCTGTGTGTATTATCTTGTGTTACAAGTCTGCTAACATGTATTCTCCTAGAGCGCTAGCTCCTTTGTGGCGGGCCCCTCCCGCCTGGGTCCCCGACCCCTTGTGATACAGTCTCTCCCTGGCCCTTTAAGCCAGGCCAAAGGCCCTCTGGCCTGAGTCCCCGAAACAGTCTACAGCTGGCCCTTTAAGCAGGGCTAAGGCCCCCGGTCCTGAGTCCACAAAACAGTCTATAGCTGGCCCTTTAAGCAGGGCTAAGGCCCCCTGGTCAGAGTCCACAAAACAGTCTATAGCTGGCCCTTTAAGCAGGGCTAAGGCCCCCTGGCCAGAGTCCACACAGTTTACAGCTGGCCCTTTAAGCAGGGCTAAGGCCCCCTGGCCAGAGTCCACACAGTTTACAGCTGGCCCTTTAAGCAGGGCTAAGGCCCCTGGCCTGAGTCCGCAAAACAGTCTATAGCTGGCCCATTAAGCAAGGCCAAGTCCACAACACAGTTGTCGTTGTAGCGGGGGCAAACCCCAGGTAGGGGGACCCGGGCCCCCCCTACTCCACCGGGTCCCAGCCCAGGGCCCTGTGAGCGACCAGGTACCGGGTCACTCTCTCGGCGGGGCCATCCAGCCGAAACGCGCCGAGGTTCTCAGGCCAGGAGCGGCGGCTCCTGCTCCTGCCCTGGGCCACTTCCTACCTGGATCCCCGGGCTTCCTTCCCCTGGACTTGCCCAGCTGGCTGCAATCTCCAGGCTGGCATCCCCTCGGTAGGCAGTCTCTGGGTTGCACCAATTCGCCTCCGCCTTCCTTCCGGCCTCTCCTGGAGTCCCTGGCCACCGCTGAGGGGGAGCTCCCTTCTCCAGTCCTTCTCCTTCAGCTGCCTCCCTTGACTGAGTCCTGGCTCAGGCTTTTATAGCCCTGCTGCAGCCTGGGCATGCTCGGTAGGGCTGTGGGGGAGGGGCCTCTGCAGCCAGGTAACCCTGGCTGTGCCCTGTAGGTTCAGTGCGGGGCTGCCTCGCCCCGTCACATCCTTCCACAAGGTCTCAGTCTACTTCTGTGACATTAGACTTTAGTCTTTACTTCTTGCAAACACTGTGCTTTAGTTCCTGCCTTCAGATCAGATAATGCTGTTGAAAATGCAGTTTTGTCTTCAGTATTAGGGTCTGCTCTGAAGCTCCGCCTGCTTGGTAGTCACCTGAAGTGAAGCATCCATAGGCACATGGAGGAGAGGAGAGTATTTGGAGTTCTTTGAGAGGTCTGCCCCTATGTGTGTTTAACTATCTGCCTTCCTTCCTGGTGCTTCAGTTTTCTTTGCAGAACTTGGAGGTAGAGAGGAACGGTGTAGGTGTGCAGCTCTGTGTATGTTTGGTATGGTGTATGTGGTAGGGATGTGGTAGGTTAACCAGTGGGTGCGGGCAGGGGCTACTCCGGCCTGGTCCTGCTGCTGTCACAGGCGGTGGGAGGCTGCTGTGGCCCCACTGTGCTGCTCTGGCCCAGCCCCGCCATGGCTGGCAGGGGCTGCTCTGGCCCTGCTACCCATTGTAGCTAAGATCTTCTCAGCTGGATTGCCTTGGGCTGGGGGATGCTTGGCTCTCCGGTTAAGCGGTTATCCAGTAAGCATGCTGGTAAGGTGCATGCTCACAGTGAAACCACTTTATCGTTTAACCTTTAACATCCCTAGTATGAGGATTGTCTAAAGTGCTGTTACTGGACAAGGTTAGTGACTTCTCCTCCCCTCTTCCTTGAAATGGTATTTCTGCATCTGCTGCTCAAACTTTGATCAGTCCGTTTTGCTGCCATCTCACTTTGCAAGCCCTGTCGATTTCTCTTTGCATTGCTTCTTCCTTTGCTGCACTCTCCAAAGGAAAATCTTTTTATTTTAATTGCATGTTTTTCACTTTTGTCCATTTGTATTTTTGTATTCTCACTGGCGTTTGCAACTCCTTCAACTTTACTATCATTTTTAAATTTCAGGAACATTTTACTGTTTCTTCTGGATCATTAACAGTGATATTAATAAGACCAAACATACCACAGGTTCCAGCAGTACTCAATCTTCACCTTCTCCAGTTTCCTATTTGATTCTCATTTTCCTTCATTTAAGGTCCTTCAATGAGTGTTCAGTCCACATCCACGCCAATTTGAATGTATTTTGATAGTAAAATGTCATAAGACAGAATCAAATGGCTTACTAAAATCCAAGTATTACATCTACTATGTTTCTTTTATCCAGTAATTACAATCCTCAAAAAAGCAATCTGCTTTGTCAGGCACAATGTCATTTTTATAAACCCCAATGCTATTTATTGCTTCTGGTTAGAAGAAAATAATGATCTTCTAGGAGTTTAGTGGATTTTTTACCCTCTTAATACAGATTCTTTTACTTGGAGTTGGAAGTTACATTTGCAGGATAGAATCATAGAGCTGGAAGAGACCTCAGGAGTCATCAAGTCCAGCCCCCTGCCCAAAGCAGGACCAATCCCAACTAAAGCAACCCAGCCAGGGCTTTGTCAAGCCAAGACTTAAAAACCTCTAGGGATGGAGATTCCACCACCTCCCTAGGTAACCCATTACAGTACTTCACCACCTTCCTAAGGAAAAAGTTTTTCCTAATATCCAACCTCGACCTTCCCCATTGTAACTTGAGACCATTATTCCTTGATCTGCCATCTGTCACTACTGAGAACAGCCTTTCTTTATCAAACTCTTTGGAACCTCCAAAGTTTGTCAGGATTTCTCCTTGTCTCTTTTCGGAAGTTTGGCTCTATCTGTGTGTCTTTAATCTATGGGTACCTCTCCAGTTTTTCTTGACATCTAAAAAGCAACTGTCAGTAGATTGTTAAATTTTTCCTTTGACACCTTAGGACGAACTATTATCTAGATCAGATGATTTGTAGAGTTCCACATTTTCCAAATCCTTTTTTTAGATGTACGTATTCAGAGACATTTTAATCAGTTATCAATTCTTGCCTAGTATCTATAATGACGACAACAACAACAACAAAGAAAAGCAGTGTAACTGACACACTACATATTATCAGAAATACTCCAGGAGAAGAGTTGCCCGTCATAACTTTTGATCATCTGTCTAACTGAGGTTGTAAGCTTTATGTTCCTGTAAAGCACGATACGTGCCTGTGGAACTAATGTAAATAATTTTATAAGGAAGGTCTTTCTTACATCTTCATTGTTTAGCATTTCTTTTTTTGTTAGGCTTTAAAAGGGTCAGTGTCTTCCCCTTTGTCATTTATTAATGGTTCAGTGGTCTCATGAATGACCCCGGGAGAATTATCTTATTTGGCGTATGTTACACCTATTTTGTCCTGCAAACAATAACTCTTGTAACTGCTGTTTGCTCTCCATCTCATCATTTCCACCACTGATTTATTAAACCTCTGATTTTTGAGCAGTCCCCTTTGAATCTGTATTGACCTCTTCTTTGACCATCATGTTCATTTTGCTTGTGTGTTATACTGTTTCACCTGCTCTGTATCTTTCTTGCCTATTTAGGTTGTAAAACTTCTCAGGTCAGGAACCATGTATGTATTTGGACAGTGCCGAGCACAGAGGTTCACAGAATGTGGGGTGCACACCCCTAAGAGGGTGAAGGAACATTTGGGGGGGGTGTGGCAGTCCTGGACCAGCCTTACGGGGTAGGGAAGGATGTGCTCTGGGCCCGCGCCACATGTGCTCCAGCCCCCTCCATAGCCATGTCCCCGATCCAGGCCTGGCGCTATTCCTGTCCCCAGCCTTGGTGTGGTTGTGCACCTGGCTGCAGCTGTGCTCCCAGCCCCAGTCTGAGCCTCCTATTCCTGTTAGCATCCTCCCCTCTGTTCCGGGAGTCACAGCTCAGCCCTGCCCTGGCTCCTGGGGTGGCTAGATGTAAGGGGGAGAGTGACCTGCAAGGATTTGGGACCATTGACCTGTTCTTGTGTGGCCTTTAGCCCTAATGTAATAAGCATGATTAATAATATTCCTTCTTTAAGTGTTTTCTCATTCCATGCTAGGAGTGTGCTCTCTACATACACAGTTGCTGAACATTTTCCCCTCAGTGGTATTGGTAGGACTGGTCCCTCTGTCCCATTGGAACCCCATGCACGTGCATGGGGCACTGATGGCTCTGTTCCCTCTCAGTTCTTCCTTCTTGCCTGTGGCTGTTGCCTGGAAGGGCCTTCTTGCTCTTGCAAAGTTTTCCCAGTGGTTTGAACTGGGAAAGTTGTAGTTTTGGGGGTTAGCTGATTTAATTAGTTTGTCTTAGTCTAGATTTTGTAAATAGCGGTCCCAGTCGTCATGGGATGTCGTGTCAGGGGCAGCTTGTGCCGGGTCCCCTGCTACTCCTCTACCTCCCCTGCCCTCCCATGGAGATGGTGATGTGGGGGGAGGGGAACTGGCTTTTAAGCCAGCTTCCCTCAGCACTGGCTCCTGCTCCCCCCCCTTGCTGCTTCTCTCTGATAGAGGCAGCAAGTGTGTGGAGGTGGAGGAGGAGAGGAGGAAGCGACTAGTCGAGTCACTAGTTGACGATGTGATAAGCATATACTTATCAGGTAGTTGGTTAGTTGACTAGTCACTTACATCCCAAACCACAGCTGGTTGCTTCACCTGAATTTCATTGTCCTACATCAAATGGCATGGCTGCTGCATGCTGAACCTCAAGAGGCAGACCTAAGTGGATCTAGTTCAGCAAGTCCTGCAGGATAACAGAAAATCTTTCATTAGTGCTACTTACCTGGCTAAGTGCAAATGGCTCACTTGTTGGGCTTCTGAACAGAACCTTTATCCATCTTGGTCTTCCTGCATTCCATCTTGGAATGTCTGCTCCACCTGACACATCAAGATCTGGCCCTGTCATTTATCAAGATACACAAGGTAAATCAGTTTTCACCCATGAGATGATGATCAGGGTTTCTCAGTGGTTTGAAAGACTCTGTGTGCTGTTCATGGCCCAATTCTCCAATGGGACTTAGACTGGGTCCTGTTGAAACGCATGGGGCCTCTGTTCAAGCTGCTGGTATCTTGTTTCTTACCATTCCTCTTGGAAGGGCATCATTGTGGTAGTGTTACTCAGGTAAGAGATCGAAGTCTTGATGTCAGAACTCCTTTATATGGTGTTCTTCAAGGACAAGGTCCAGCTACATCCCCATCAAGCTTTCCCGCCAAAGGTGGTGTGTCAGTGTTCCTGCTAATTTTTTCCGTCCATGTGCGGAATATATTTTATGTACACCTAGGTATACATGGTGTGCGCACATACCTAGCATGGAATGGACATGAACACCACATAAGAACGGCTGTACTTGGTCAGACCAAAGGTCCATCCAGCCCAGTGTCCTGTCTGCCCACAGTGGCTAATGCCAGATGCCCCAGAGGGAGTGAACAGAACAGGGAACCAAGTGGTCTCTCCGCTGTCACCCATTCCCAGTTTCTGACAAACAGAGGCTGGGATCACCATCTCTACCCATTCTCGCCAATAAGTATTGATGAACCTAACCCCCAGCATCTGCAAGAGCAATAGTTTTGGAAGGTTAGTAACTCTGTTTTTTCTTACATCCAGGCTACACTTCTAAAATGAAAGCACCACTGCAGCAATACATTAAAAGAGAAAGTGTGGCAACTGTAGGAGCGCTGGGAGAGAGCTCTCCTAGTGCTCTATGGAATCCACCTTCATGAGTGGAGTAGACAACAAACAGTGCTAGGAGAGCAGCATTTACAGTGGGAGCCCATTTACACTGGCACTTTATAGTGCTGTAACTTGCTGCTTGCAGAAAGGTGCAGTGCAGTACAGAGGCAGCCTAGACTTAGTCTTACATTCTTTTTTTCAGAGACTACAGTTTGTTTTGCCTTAATTAGGACATATTTTAAGATTATGCAAACATGTTCCATGCTGGCAGATTTTAGTACTTCCTCCTATCTGACTTTACTAGAATTTTAATTCCACAAAATTTTCTTTCCTGAAATGAAATGAAATACCTTTTGTTCTGCTGCATGCTGTGAACACTTTCCCAGTTCAATCTTTGATGTATTAAAATAGCTAATGGTCATTGGCACCAAGCTTTTCTATTTTCATAAAATCAGAGAATCCTAGGGCTGGCAGAGAACTCAGGAGGTTATCGAGTCCAACCTCCTGCCCCAACTAAATCATCCCAGCCAGGGCTTTATCAAGCTGGGACTTAAAAACCTCTCGGGATGAAGATTCCGCCCCCTCCCTAAGGAACCATTCCAGTGTTTCACCATCCCCCTGGTAAAATAGTTTTTCCTAATATCCAACCTAGACCTCACTCACTGTAACTTGAGAACATTGGTCCTCGTTTTGCCACCTGCCACCACTGAGAACAGCCTCTCTCCATCCTTTTTGCAATTTCCCTCCAGGTAGTTGAAGGTTGCTATCAAATCTCCCCTCAGTCTTCTCTTCTGCAGACTTAAATAAGCCCAAATCCCTCAGCCTCTCCTCATAGGTCATGGGCTTCAGCCCCCAAATCATTTTCATTGCCCTCCGCTGGATTTTCTCTAATGTGTCCACATCCTTTCTGTAATAGGGCCCAGAATTGGATGCTGTATTCCAGATGTGGCCTCTCCCATGCCAAATAAAGGAGCAATCACTTCCCTTGACCTGTTGGCAATACTCCTCCTAATGTACACTAATATACTGTTAGCTTTCTTGGCTACCAGGGCACACTGTTGACTGACATCTAGCTTCTCAACCACTGTAATGCCCAGGTCCATTTCTGCTGAACTGCTGCTTAGCCAGTCAGTCCCCAGCCTGTAGTAGTGCTTGGGATTCTTCTGTCCCTAGTGCAGGACTCAGCATTTGTCCTTGTTGAACATCATCAGATTTCTGTTGGTACAATCCTCAAGTTTGTCTACGTCACTCTGAACCCTATCCCTATCCTCTCCCCCAGCTTTCAGATTCTCAATAGGTTCTTTTTTATTGGTGAGAAGTATAGTCAGGATGGCTTCTTTTCTATTTGGAACCTTTCTTTCTTGAGACTGTAAAGTTGTATGTTATGTAAGTTAGGAACCTCTTTGATGACTATTTGGCAGTATTTGTTATCCAATAGGGAACTGGCTAATTAAAAGCTCCCATGAATAGACTCTCCTGTGGCTTCTAGTACTCTGGGAGTTGGTCCAGGAATGTGTTTTCTATATCTTAGTCTTTGGGGTTTCTAACTGATCCCACAGTTGTTTCTTCTTTCTTTTTTTTGTGGGGGGGGGTGTCTGTCTTGTATGTTTTACAAAAGAATTTCACCACTGTGCTCTTTCTTGTCAAAAAATCACTATTGTAATTAACTTGCAATTTTTTCTTTTCCAGTAATCATGATTTCGCTTTACAGTCATTAAAAATTGCTTTTGACCTCTCTTCTTCTTACATATTACATTGCAAGTTCTTATAATCTCCAGAGCTTTTTTAGTGTTGCTGTTTTCTAGGTTATTTCCTCCCATCCCACAACTGAATTTCTATTTTGGATTATTTTTTCCAGGTTGAATCTGATTTTATTCTGTTTTCATTTCTGTATTAGTCTTTCAGTTAGTCTCCAATCCATGTACTAGAGCCCATAGTTATATTCAAACTTGTCTGAAATTAAATGTTCAGGAACAGTTTGTCTCCTGCATTTTTTCTGTTCCCTTTAAACAGAAATAACACATGTTAAAAATCATTTTGATGCTGTACCAGATGTCTAAAGTCTAGTGTAGTCTGTCTTAATACTGTTTCTTGTGTGAAACTTTAAATATATAGTTTTTAGTTAGTGGCTGCAAATTGAGTGTTCAATCTAAACTAGTTAGGTTGGCATGAAGTGTATTATGGTCTAAAATACAGCCAAGTGGATATGCTCACTGACTTTACATGCTACATATAGCTAGCTCAGAATTGATACAAAATTATCTTCACTGGCCGATAACTTTTTATTCAATAGAATGGCATATAATTTTAATTAGATCAGTTTCTTAAGTAGCATGTGATAGACCAAGAGATGGGGTAACAAATCTCATTATAAAAGTGTGTAGTTTTTGAATGAATTACAGGTTGAAAATATAGAAAACAAACATGTATTAAGATACAAAAGCAGACCCAAGTCATAGAATCATAGACTATTAGGACTGGAAGGGACCTCGAGAGGTCATCGAGTGCAGTCCCCTGCCCTCATGGCAGGACCAAATACTGTCTAGACTATCCCTGATAGACAGTTATCTAACCTACTCTTAAATATCTCCACAGATGGAGATTCCACAACCTCCCTGGGCAATTTATTCCAGTTGTTTAACCACCCTGACGGTTAGGAACTTTTTCCTAACATCCAACCTAAACCTCTCTTGCTGCAGTTTAAGACCATTGCTTCTTGTTCTATCCTCAGAGCCCAAGATGAACAAGTTTTCTCCCTTCTCCTTATGACACCCTTTTAGATACCTGAAAATTGCTATCATGCCCCCCTCAATCTTCTCTTTTCTAAACTAAACAAACCCAATTCTTTCAGCCTTCCTTTATAGCTCATGTTCTCTAGACCTTTAATCATTCTTGTTGCTCTTCTCTGGACTCTCTCCAATTTCTCCACATCTTTCTTGAAATGCCGGCCCAGAACTGGACACAATACTCCAACTGAGGCCTAATCAGTGCAGAGTAGAGAGGAAGAATGACTTCTCGTGTCTGGCTCACAACACACTTGTTCATGCATCCCAGAATCGTGTTTTTTTTTTTTTGCAACAGCATCACACTGTTGACTCATATTTAGCTTGTGGTCCACTATAAACCCTAGATCCCTTTCTGCCGTACTCCTTCCCAGACAGTCGTTTCCCATTCTGTATGTGTGAAACTGATTGTTCCTAAGGGGAGCACTTTGCATTTGTCTTTATTAAACTTCATCCTGTTTACTTCAGACCATTTCTCCAATTTGTCCAGATCATTTTGAATTATGACCCTATCCTCCAAAGCAGTCGCAAGCCCTCCCAGCTTGGTATCATCTGCGAACTTAATAAGCGTACTTTCTATGCTAATATCTAAATCGTTGATGAAGATATTGAACAGAGCCAGTCCCAAAACAGACCCCTGAGGAACCCCACTTGTTATACCTTTCCAGCAGGATTGAGAACCATTAATAACTACACTCTGAGTACAGTTATCCAGCCAGTTAGATTGGGAGGGATAGCTCAGTGGTTTGAGCATTGGCCTGCTAAACTCAGGGTTGAGTAATCCTTGAGGAGGCCATTTAGGAATCTGGGGGAAAATCTGCTAGGGATGGTACTTGGTCCTGCTATGAAGGCAGGGGACAGGACTCACTGACCTTTCAAGGTCCCTTCCAGTTCTAGGAGAGAGGCATCTCCAATTATGCACCCACCTTATAGTAGCCCCATCTAAGTTGAATTTACCTAGTTTATTGATAAGAATATCATGCGAGACCATATCAAATGCCTTACTAAAGTCTAGGTATATCACATCCACCGCTTCTCCCTTATCCACAAGACTTGTTATCCTATCAAAGAAAGCTATCAGATTGGTTTGACATGATTTGTTCTTTACAAATCCATGCTGGCTGTTCCCTATCACCTTACTACCTTCCAAGTGTTTGCAGATGATTTTCCTAATTACTTGCTCCATTATCTTCCCTGACACAGAAGTTAAGCTAACTGGTCTGTAGTTTCCTGGGTTGTTCTTGTTTCCCTTTTTATAGATGGGCACTATATATGCCCTTTTCCAGTCTTCTGGAATCTCTCCTGTCTCTCATGATTTTCCAAAGATGGTTGCTAGATGCTCAGATACCTCTCTATCTCCTTGAGTATTCTAGGATGCATTTCATCAGGCCTTGGTGACTTGCAGGCGTCTAACTTTTCTAAGTGATTTTTAACTTAAGAACATAAGAATGGCCGTACTGGGTCAGACCAAAGGTCCATCTATCCCAGTAGCCTGTCTGCCGACAGTGGCCAGCACCAGGTGCCCCAGAGAGGGTGGACCAAAGACAATGATCAAGTGATTTGTCTCCTGCCATCCTTCTCCAGCCTCTAACAAACAGAGGCCAGGGACACCATTTCTATCCCCTGGCTAATAGCCTTCTATGGACCTAACCTCCTTGAAATTATCTAGCTTCTCTTTAAACTCTGTTATAGACCTAGCCTTCACAGCCTCCTCTGGCAAGGAGTTCCACAGGTTGACTACACGCTGTGTGAAGAAGAACTTTCTTTTATTAGTTTTAAACCTGCTACCCATTAATTTCATTTGGTGTCCTCTAGTTCTTCTATTATGGGAACTAATAAATAACTTTTCTTTATCCGCCCTCTCCACACCACTCATGATTTTATATACCTCTATCTATCATATCCCCCCTCAGTCTCCTCTTTTCTAAACTGAAAAGTCCCAGTCGCTTTAACCTCTCCTCATATGGGACCCGTTCCAAACCCCTAATCATTTTAGTTTCCCTTTTCTGAATCCTTTCCAAGGCCAAAATATCTTTTTTGAGATGAGGAGACCACATCTGTACACAGTATTCAAGATGTGGGCGTACCATAGTTTTATACAGGGGCAGTAAGATATTCTGGGTCTTATTTTCTATCCCTTTCTTAATAATTCCTAGCATCCTATTTGCCTTTTTGACCATCGCAGCACACTGTGGACGTTTTCAGGGAACTATCCACGATAACTCCAAGATCTCTTTCCTGATTTGTCATATCCAAATTACCCCCCATCATACTGTACGTATAGTTGGGGTTATTTTTCCCGATGTGCATTACTTTACACTTATCCACATTACATTTCATTTGCCATTTTGTTGCCAAATCATTGGATTTATGTGCATCTCCGCACCAATTGGCTTTCCCCCATCAACTTGTTCTTTTATCTTTTAAACCTATTCCCTTCCCACTAGTATTCACTATGTTAGGCATTCCTTCATCAGACTTCTCGGTGAAGACTGAATCAAAGAAGTCATTAAGCATCTCTGCCATTTCCAAGTTTCCTGTTACTGTTTCTCCCTCCTCATTGAGCAGTGGGCCTACCCTGTCCTAGGTCTTCCTCTTGCGTCTAATGTATTTGTAAAAAGTCTTCTTGTTTCCCTTTATTCCTGTAGCTAGTTTGAGCTCATATTGTGCCTTTACCTTTCTAATCTTGCCCCTGCATTCCTGTGTTGTTTGCCTATATTTATCCTTTGTAATTTGTCCTAGTTTCCTTTTTTTATATGACTCGTGGCAAGATCTCGTGGTTAAGCCAAGGTGGTCTTTTGCCATATTTTCTGTCTTTCCTACGCAGCAGAATAGCTTGATTTGGGCCCTTAACAATATCCCTTTGAAAAACTGCCAGCTCTCCTCAGTTGTTTTTCCCCTCAGTCTTGATTCCCATGGGACCTTGCCTATCAGCTCTCTGAGCTTACCAAAATCTGCCTTTCTGAAATCCATTGTCTCTATTTTGCTGTTCTCCCTGCTACCCTTCCTTAGAATTGTGAACTCTATGATTTCATGATCACTTTCACCCAAGCTGCCTTCCACTTTCAAATTCTCAACCAGTTCCTCCCTATTTGTTAAAATCAATTCTAGAACAGCTTTCCCCCTGTAGCTTTTTCAGCCTTCTGAAATAAAAAGTTGTCACCAATGCAGTCCAAGAACTTATTGGATAGTCTGTGTTATTTTCCCAATATATATCTAGATAGTTGAAGTCCCCCATCCCCACCAGTCTTGGGCTTTGGATGATTTTGTTAGTTGTTGAAAAAAAAGCCTCATCCACCTCTTCCACCTGACTAGGTGGCCTGTAGTAGACTCCTACCATGACATTACCCTTGTTTTTTTACCCTTTTTAGCGTAACCCAGAGACTCTGAACACTTCTGTCTCCTACATCCATCTCCACCTCAGTCCAAGTGTGTACATTTTTAATATATAAGGCAACACCTCCTCCCTTTTTTCCCTGTCTGTCCTTCCTGAGCAAGCTGTACCCTTCCATTTCAACATTCCAATCATGTGTATTATCCCACCAAGTTTCTGTGATGCCAACAATGTCATAGTTGTATTTATTTATTAGCAGGGCTCGACAAATAATACAATCTACTCACCCATGGAAGAGACGGGTTTGGGCGATCTGCACATGTGCAGATCGCCGGACAGTGCGGCTGGCGAGTGGGGGTCGCTGTGGTTTGGCGAGCCCTGTTTATTAGCACTTCCAGTTGTTCCTGCTTATTACCCATAGTTGAGAGGCCCAGTATGTACTGTTCTCTGCAAGATGAGCACTTGGGCAGCTACATAGGAGAGATTCAGATCCTGCCCAGCTGATTATCAGAGTTCCTACATCTGACAGCATATGTTTCTACTGGTGGTGCACATCTGTATATGCATCAGTGTATAGAACAAAATTTATTCTGTGATGGGTGGAAAAAATTAGAGGGAGCACTGTTAGAATGGGAGCTTTTTTCTGTTTCTTTTTAGTTATATGAAAATCAGTAATTGACCTTTACATCAGACAAAATGATGTAACTGTCTTTGATGGCTATTCAAACTAATATCAACACAAAAAATGGTGGGAAGATTTGGAGTAGATCTGATGCAATAGATGTTTTTTCAAAATTGTATTTCGTGCAGGGATGAGAAGGTTTAAGCGGGTAGCTGGTAAGCCTTAATGGGTGTGGCTTATCAGTTAAGGTTAACTGGTGGGGCTATAGCAGCTCCCCACCTGCTCTGGGCAGGGGGCCCCTCGTGCCCTGCGGGGGGCCTGCCATGGACAGGTGCTGCTCTAGTGCAGCTCTTGCCTGTGGCAGTCCCGGACACTGTGGGCACCCTAGTCTGCTGCAGGCAGGGCTGCTCCTGGGTCCTGTCCTGTCCTGCCTCTGCCTACAATGGAGGAGAGGGGGAAGGAGCATTTTAGTTTAGCAGGGGGTGGGAGCCACTCCAGCCCTTTAATCGGTTAATCAGTTAAACAATAGGTTATAAATGGTTACCCAGTTACATGGACTTTTACATCTCTAATCCAGAGTAATTTTTAGCTGTAATTCATCAGAACTGAAAATTTATGCAACAACAATATGGATAAACTTTGTGACTTTGTCCTTCTTTACTTAACTGGAAAATAAAGTATTTTATTGTTGAGTTTTCCAGTCCCAGCATGTGAGGAGGATCAATTTTGCACGGTAATTAATATGATTGCCAAGCAATTTTTGTTCAGTGTTTTCCTCACCAGCCTTAAAATGAAAACCTAGACTAAGAGCAGTAGAATTGTTCCAGACTAAAACTTGGCAAAGTGATAAACCTCTGATAACTGAAGCTCATAATGGAAATGCTGATGCTGGCATAACCACAGCATTGCAAATGTGATGTTATGAGGATAGCTTTGCATATTGCTCACAAATAGCCTGGAGGTAAAAGGATTAGTATTTATTAATACTATATTGAGTCTGCTACATCTTTTTTTTGCTTGCTAGATTCAACACATACACTTTGCAGTGTACATAGGCTTAATACTGTGTGAACCTTCTGCTCTGTTCCATTTTTTCCCTGTAGCTGTGCATTCTCTATTGGTGTGAAGAGAAGCCTTTGTTGTCATTTCAAATTTCCAGCAGCATCTACCTGGATTTGTCAGCAGAGAGAAATTAATATCAGAAATAACAACTTGGGCTTAGTTTGTAGTACGTAATTTGCTGTCTGGAAGTAGTTTTGCATATTTGTTGATGGAGAGGGGATGAGAGTGGGGGATGATTCTGTCTAAAAATAGCAATTTTGCCCTTTGTTAGGTGAGACCATAGTACTAGAAGTAAAACGGTAGATTAACCCCCTTTTACAGAAGGGAATATGGAAAATAGTGAGTGCTGTGCTGACAGTACGACTTGAAAATATCAGCCACTCTGTGGGATTGCTACAAACAGGCATATGGGTTTACTTATGGGCTAGAAAATGAAGTCTTTTTGTGTGGATTCACGTGTTTGTGGATATATAAATTTGTTTCTTTTTTTAAAAAAATATTTCCCTCATGTAGAAATGACTGCTTTACCCCAGCCTCTTTGGAAATGCGTAGATGTTCCCTTAAGAATTAAAACAAACAAAACCCTGAGTATCTGTTTAAGTAGCTCAGCATCATTCTCTTTCTTTTCCTATTGCTGTTGCCATAGTCACCCTGTGGCTGGGCTTTATGCTGTCAACTTTTCAGGGAGGTATTAGCAAAACATGGTGTATTTTAAATATAACCGAAGACACCATCCAGCTGGAAATCAGCCCTTTTATTAAAATACCTTTCCTCCATAAAATCTTTACTTTATTCAGTTTGTTTCTGACAGAAACAGGAACAAACGTGCATTGATTTAATTTGTAAACAAATAATGTTAAAAATGAGTGGTATGCCTGACTAAAGCCAAAATACAAGTGCTGCTACTAATTACTTAGAATAGGATTGGCCTCAATATACTACTAGTAAGGTAGGTGAATATGTAAGAATCATTCTTCTATGTGGCAAGAGATATCGGTGGAAATTCTTGGTGACATGTTCTGGAGGGGTACTCATGTTAGTCTGCTTTAGAAAAATAACGAGGAGTCACATGGCATCTTAAAGACTATCATATTTATTAGGGCCGAAGCTTTGTGGGCTGGAGATCACCCCACCAGAGTGCAGTCCATCCCATCATCCAAATCATTAATGAACTTGTTGAACAAAACTGGCCCCAGGGCCGACCCCTTGAGCATTCCACTTGATACCAATTAGACACTGAGCCATTGATCATTACCTGCTGAGCCCGACAATCTAGAATAATAGAATCCTTGAATACTATCCCCGAAAGATGTCTCTCCAACCTGCTCTTAAATATCTCCAGTGGTGGAGGTTCCACAATCTCCCTAGGCAGTTTATTCCAGTGTTTCACCACCCTGACAGGAAGTTTTTCCTAATGTCCCACCTTAACCTCCCTTGCTGCAGTTTAAGCCAATTGCTTTTTATCCTATCCTCGGGCCAAGGAGAACAATTTTTCTCCCTGGTCCTTGTAAAACCCTTTTAGATACTTAAAAACTACTAACGTGTCCCCTCTCAGTCTTCTTTTTTCCAAACTAAACAAGCCTAATTCTTTCAGTCTTTCCTCACAGGTCATGTTTTCTAGATTTTTCATCATGTTTGTCGCTCTTCTCTGGACGTTCTCCAATTTCTCCACATCTTTCTTGAAACGTGGTGCCCAGAACTGGACACAGTACTCCATTTGAGGCCTAATCAGCGCAGAGTAGGGTAGAAAAATTAACTTCTTGTGTCTTGCTCACAACGCTCTTGTTAATGCATCCCAGAATCATGTTTGCTTTTTTTGCAATAGTGTCACACTGTTGACTTGTATTTAGCTTGTGGTCCACTATGACCCCTAGATCCCTTCCTGAAGGACTCCTTCCTAGGCAGTTGCTTCCCGTTCTGTATGTTCCTTCGTAAGTGAGTACTTTGCATTTGTCATTAAATTTCATCCTATTTTCCTCAGACAGTTTCTCTAGTTTGTCCAGATCATTTTGAATCATGACCCTGTCCTCCAAAGAAGTTGCAACCCCTCCCAGCTTGGTATCATCTGCAAACTTAATAAGCGTCCTCTCTATGCATTATCTAAATCGTTGATGGAGATATTGAACAGAATCGGTCCCAAAAGAGACCCCCATGGACCCCTACTTGTTATGCCCTTCCAGCAGGACTGTGAGCCATTTATAACAGGGCTACTCGATTTTGGAAGCCCCAGGGGCCACAATGATACTCACAGCACATACGGAGGGCCGCAACTTAAGTGTGGTTGCATATATGTGCAAATAGCTTCTTTCACACCGACATGCTTGAATACAAAGATTAAGGTAAGACTACCCAACACGCAGGCCCCATTGAAGTCAGTTCTGCTGATATTAATAAAATGCAATATTTACCCAATTTCCACCCATATGACTGCACTTTTAATGAGCAATGACAGTCCAGGAATTTAACTACTAAAATGCATATCAGCAGAAGACCATTCTATTGACTTGCTGTTGTGGACTGTGTTTCCAGTGCAGGCCATGTTCAAAGGATCCCACCTGAGGCCTGTGTGTTGAGCCCCATGTAAACCCAGAACGCACCGCGGGCCGCAATCACATGGGCCGCAGGCTGCCTGGGGCCTGCAATGCGTGTGTTGAGTAGCCCTGATTTATAACTACTCTCTGAGAATGGTTATCCATCCAGGTATGCACCCACCTTATAGTGGCCCACCTAGGTTGTATTTCCTTAGCTTATTGATAAGAAGGGCATGCAAAACCGTATCAAATGCTTTACTAAAGTCTAGGTATTCCACGTCCACCCATTCCCCTTTATGCACAAGGCTTGTTACCCTATGAAAGAAAGGTATCAGAGTAGTTGGCATGATTTGTTCTTTACAAATCCATGCTGGGTGTTACCTATCACCTTATTTTCTTCCAGATGTTTGCAAATGGATTATTTGATTACTTGCTCCATTATCTTTCCTGGCACAGGCAGAAGTTACACTGACTGGTTTGCAGTTTCCTGGGTTGTTCTTACTTCCTTTTTTATAGATGGGCACTAGATTTGCCCTTTTCCAGTCTTCTGGAATCTCTTCTGTCTCCCATGATTTTCCAAAGATAATAGCTAAAGGCTCAGATACCTCCCCAGTCAGCTCTTTGAGTATCTAGTCAGTTTTATCTCCACCTTATAGTGCATTCATCCAATCCATATTTCATTAGCTTGCTGGCAAGAATACTGTGTGAGACCATTTCAAAAGTTTTGTTGAAGGCAAGGTATATCACGTCACTCTTTTCCTCATATCGATAGGGCTGATTATTTTATAGCTGTATTGCTCAGAGCTGTGAAATATTTCACTCCCTGAGCACTATAGTAGATGCAGATAGGTCGATGGCTCTACAGGCTCTAGTAGAGATGGATTAAGTGTATAGATGGAAAACCCTTTCTTTCAGAGTAATATGTATCTACAGTAGGGATGTAAACGATTAGGCTTTTCGGTTAATCTTCTTGACAACTCACATTTCTCCTGCCCCCTTGCTGCCTCTGTATGAAAGGCAGCAAGGGAGTGGGAGATAGGAATTGGTGCTGGAGGCAGCTGGCTTAAAATACGGTGCCACGAGATTCGGCCTGACATGGACACAGGCTGGTCCCCGGCAGGAGCCCCTGTCCGCCGGGGTGCAAGCTCCCTGCGGACAGAGGCTGAAGCAGCCTCTGTTTGGAGAGAGCTTGGATCCCCCGCAGACAGAGGCTTCTGATGGATCTGCCTTTGTCCGCCCTGGGCCCAGGCTTCTCTGTCTGCGGTGGGCCCAGCAGCCTCTGTCCGTGGGGAGCTTGGACGCCTCTGTATCTGAGGCAGCAGCATGGGGTGGCAGGCAGTTGGTCCATGGAGATGCTGGTTTTTAAACTGGCTTCCCTAGCAGACCAGCTGCCACTTGGCAGCAGCACGGGGTAACAGGGGGCTCCTTTGGTATGGTGCTGGAGCACACTGGCTGCCGGCCTCACCCCGGGGGACTGTAGAATAGTTGAGTAACTGTTAAAAATGTATGCAGTTACTTGACTATTCTATTACCTGCTATATAACATCCCTAGTCTACACTGCAGTGCTGCAGCGACATAGCTGCAGCACCACTGTAGCAGTGGCAGCGTAGACATAGCCTGTGTTTCTGAGTTTGTGAAATGCTTTGAATAGCATAGCTAGGGCTTTAGATCCTTCACTGTGCCTGTGGTGAATTTCACCCACTGGAGGACTTCAGTGTGCTAATCCTCTTGGATTGTAGCACTTGTCATCTACCAGATAGGTGTTAAATACTGCTTTCCAAGAGGATTATCGCCTTCTCTGGTTGCAGAAAGGAAGGAGAAGAGAAATGTCCACTCTTCTTTGGGGAGGGAGTAAAGGGGATACCCAATAATATGATGGTAAAAATGTAAAGCAGTTTGGAACTCTGCAGGATGAAATATGGTGTTATATAAATGTAGGGGTTAATTTGACGTATTAAATGGCTTTTAATTTAAAAACCGTGTTCTGGAGGTGCCATTTATTGTATCACTTGAACCAATGCAAATTCATCAGTGCTATGCATGATGCTGACATGTGATAGCATTACTATGTGAACATATCATTTGTTCATTTAGGCTATGTTTTTTGCGTGCTGATATTTTTAGTAAATTATTGCAGAATGCACCACTGCTGCATGACCTAATTGAAATTCTGCACTGATGTGATTCTGGTCTGATAGCTGTCATATTTCACAAAAAAATTATTTTCTTAATTTCCTTATTCTCTAGGTTGTTGTTGATTTTTGCAAAGCAAAATAAAAATACTTTCAAATCTATGGTGAGTAATAATAGAAGAATAGTCTGTATGTGACGTGTGTGAAAACAAAGTGTTGCTAAAGTCTAGTCTGACACAGATTTGCTGCTGTTACAGTATATATCAAAGGTAAGTTTAAAAAAAGAAACAACAGTAAACAGCAGGGAACATGGATTGCTGTTGTGCTATAAAGGAGCCATTACACAGATATATTCAATCTGAGAAAACTCTTCAGCAAGCTTTGCTTGATCCTTACAGGCTGTTAGTAGTCCTTACTAATTGAGTTTATTATACCTGGGTCATCTTTTGAAATAAAGACTACAAATTTAAATTGATTTTCATTGAGTTACTTTTCACTTCAGCTGGTGACTTAATGAATAGAAAATACATGGCTATGTCCACACAACAAAGAAAAACTCACAGCTATCCCCTGTGAACTGACTCAGTCCCATGAGGCTCAGGCTGAGGGCTGTTTTGCTGTGTAGACTTAATAGTCTCAGACTGGAGTCTGGGCAGTAGAACCTTGCGAGGTATAACGGTCCCAGAGCTCGGGCTCCAGTCTGAACCAGAATGTCTACACATCAGTGAAACAACCCCACAGCCAGAATATACAAGCTAGAGGCAGCTGGCAAGTTTTTCTTTGCTATGTAGACATAGCCACAAAAGCAAGAGTTAGATTCTTGCCAAGGGCAGCTTCTACCCAACAGTATGGTCTGTTTATCCCTAAGAGCAGCATTGGCTTCTGAAATACTGTATTAGTAGATGTGCTGCCTACGCAGTGATGAGGAAAACAAGGATAATGTATGCTGCAGGGAGTTTCTTATGCATCTGACCAGTTTTATTTTTACATGGTATATTTATACACATGTGCTACCACCCCATTTTAGCTTTAAAGTCAAGTAATCTGATTCTGGCTCTACAGTTTTAAAAAGAGGCAAAATGATAGAAAGAAAGGAAAAGTGACTTGTAAAACTCAGTAGACTATATATTGAAACCCCAAAACTTTGAAACGTTTTGCTTCTTTAAATGAATTAGTGCACGCTGTTGTGTAGAAAATAGAATTCTGGCTTGAGAATTGTAGCAAAATAGTAGGAGACTCAAGCTGTCTGATTGTAAGCTTTAAATACCCAGAATGATTCATCCTGCTTTCTTGTTGTCCAAACCAGTAGTTAAAAATTACCATATACTTTAAGAAAATTGGAGAAGTGTTGCCACAAAAATGGGAAAATAAATGTGAATGACAAAATGTCAAATTATTTTCAATTCCTTCTTTATAAGACTGTTCTTGGATCAAAGAGTGATTATTATTGACCTGCAAAGCTATCCAGAAGGAGTTCATAATTTTCAGTGGAGTTGGCGCTCAAGATTTAGCAGCTGTATATTTAAGAAGTGTGGGCGACTTAAGCAAATTGTGAGAATTGGCGGTGTGTGGCATGAACGGTTCCCTCTCTGTTAGATAAACAGGAGTGCACAAGACAGCATATACAAACTACAGTACTGGTAAATTAGCATAGGGATATTGTGGTAGTACTATTTCTTCTTCAGTCTTCTCAACAAGTCCAGGTATTTTAGTGTCCATTCCTCCCAGCCAGTGGTCAGGGACAGATCATCAGGTCTTTTCAGTATGTCAGCCAAACTATGTAAATTTCTCTCACTCTCCATCTGACTCTTAACAGCTCGTTCAGTGGAGGCTGACTGAACACTGGAGAAGAGAGAAGCAGACTTTTGAGGTCTGGAGATCATCCACTGACACTGATGTACATGGCTGCCTTTACATGAGAACCTTTGGGCACTCAGTCCCATGGGAAACACCTACACCAGACTAATACAGCTACATTTCTATCACCATGGGAAACAGGCACCTTTACTACTGTTCAGCATGTTGGACCCTGGCAAGAGTCATGGGCCCAGTTCAAGGTAAGAAGGTGCTTACTGCCAGGTCCATTTGCTGCCAAGCAGAACAAGGCCTTCTGCTGAACTGTTCAGAAGAGAGCTTGATTCAGTGGTGCTCCCCAGAGCCAAATACCCCCAGGACCAAGGAGTACTCTTGAAGAGCAGGCCATGGAAAAAGTGACTTCTGGAGGAGTTCTCCAAGCAACATCTCCTTTCTTCATGCTCCTAGATGTTTGACCTGCAAATCTTCCGGAGGATGAGGGATGAACCAACATGCCTGCTTCTCATGCACTGAGTGAGAGAAGATGTGTTGTAGCCCCTGCTTATGTGCCTCTGGGAAGCGTGTTAGCGGACCTCCAGAGACCTGGTTCTAGCTCCTCCATTCACACTGTGATGGCTGCTGCAAGAGATCAGCCGATGTCCCAAGCAACAGTGCTTTCTTGAGGCAGGCCAAGTGGCTTGGGGATTAGGTTGCATGACTTAGAAGTGCACTTTACAAGTCGGTCTCACAACCACAAGGCAGTGCCACCCACTGGGAATACAGGCCATGTGGTGTCTAAGATCCCTCTGTCTCCTCTTCAGGATAAGCAGGGGAGGGATGAGTAGAAAGGGTGCCAACAAGTCTTCCCTTTCTAGAAAATCCCTCTGTTTTTGTGTAACAAAGAAATAGATGAGAACACCTGACTTGCTTCTTGGAATTGTTGATTATCAGCTATCTCTGTCATATATCGAGAGAGCCTGGATGGGGGAGGTTAACATCTTTTATTGGGATAACTTCTGCTGGTGAAGAAGACTATCCAAAGAAGAGCTCCGTGGACATTGACAGCATCTCTTCCTGCAGAAAGTGGTCCAGTAAAAGATATTACCTCACTCACCTGGGACAGTTACAGAAACACATCTCCTCTTTTCCATCTCTGTTCTGAACCATTACGTTCCAATCTCTCCGCATCAGTCTCTCTCTGGGCTTCTAATTATTTTTGTCACCTGTCTTTAGATCCCTTATATTTCTGCCCTCTCTCTTTTGAGATGAAGTGACTAGTACTGAGGAAATTTTAGAAGGTTCATGATGCTGTGTGCAAAACAATGTTATTGGTTTTTGTATGGTATTCTCTATGAACAGATGTTTAGTTCACCATTTCTGCCCTTGCCTCTGGGTGGGTTAGTAACAGGGAATGAAAATAAATAAGGTTATTTTTTCATTTGGCATGGGAGGATGGAAATTAAATAGTGAGTGTGCAGATGGGAAATATAGTCATGAGGAGTGTTTAGGGGTAAAGCAACCCTACACTGGTGCAAGAGGTGCTAACCCTTGATTTCTTTGGGAGGCCACGCCCTCTGAGACTTACTCAGCATGCTCCACCTCGGAGACAGACTGTAACAAGCAGCAGAGCAGCTCAGTCAGGGCTGACCGCCAGCCAGGAAGGTGGCATGCTGCTAGCTCCTGGGGAGGACTGCCTGCCTTTCAGGATGAGGAGGCCTGCCAGGCCGAGACAGCCCTACATGTAGACTTGTGGAGAGCGGGAGACAGCGAACTACTGAGAGTTGGTTGCAAGTGACCCAGGGAAACTTGGTGGGGAAGCAGTTGTATGACCAGAGACAGGTCCAGTCTGTTCCAGTAGGATCTCTGCCAACCTGGTGGTGGGCAAGCCCGCCACTGTCAGGGCCCAAGTTCCCTTTAAGCTGCGTTGCCAAGCAGCTGTGCAGAGACTAACAAGCCCAGTGCAGTGGCTCAGGGAGTCCTCACAGAGTTCTGCCTCTCTCTCTATGTTGGGGATGGGTAAGGGACCTAGGCCTCTTCCCTCTCTTCCACCCCCTGGTCACAGTGCCCAACCCAGAGCTGTCACTATCGGGGACAGGTTCCCCATCTGACCCCCCCAGCCTAGCCCAGACTTTCCCAGGCTGGGGAAACAGATACCCCCCCCCCCCCCAGCTGTGTCCACTGGATCTGCAGCGACTGTGGAGAGGTGCCTTTCACCTGGACCCAAGCTGCTGTGGTGAGAGAGTGCTGGGGTTGTTCACTGTTCCCAGGGCGGCCTGAACCCCTCATTCCCAGCCCCACCCCAGAGCTCCCACCCCCATTGGGTCACCCTCGTCACACACCATCCGTGTTCGGAATGACGTTTATGATGTTATACAAAATGAAAATCATTCTGCACATAAAAAATTAGAGGGAACCCTGGACAGGGCCCTGGCTTGGGACCCACTGGAGAGGGCGATCCTGTGTGCCCCAATTCTGGCCACTGCACACACTGGGTTGGGGCCCAGATCCCTAGTATTATTGAGTCTGGCCACTAGGCTGCATTGCCTTGACAGCAGGGTTGGCGTTGACACCAGTCATCAGGTTGTCCTGCCCTGATCACAAAGATCATATTAATAATTAAGGTCACAGGGCCACACAGCCCTGAGACCAGGGGCAACCCTGCAGATGCAACTCCGGGTCTGCAGCACCCCCAAAGAGTGACAGGGGCATCAGCCCTGTGACAAGAAGACATACAAAAGCAGAAGAATTGAAGGGGAAGACATAAAAATGTTCAACATCTTTATTAATGGCCTGGATGAGTTGCACCCTCAGCAAGTTTGTGGATGACATTAAGCTAGGGGGAGAAGTGGATATGTTGGAGGGTAAGGATAGGGTCCAGAGTGACCTGGACAGATTGGAGGATTGGGCCAAAAGAAATCTGAGGAGGTTCAACATGGACAAGTGCAGAGTCCTGTACTTAGGAGGGAGGAATTCTTCTTCAAGTGATGTCCCCGTGGGTGCTCCACTGTAAGTAACTGTAGATGTTAGGTGGAGTTTTCCATAACAGTAGCCAGTTGGGCCGTGCATGTGCACCAGGCACCTTGTGCCGTTCGCCCCTTGCAATTTGTGCACACAGCCTGACCCTTCTCAGTTCCTTCCTTACCGCTCTCAGTTGCAGATGGAGCTCGCGTCTCTGCTCACAGTTACCTAGTATAGTTAGATAATTTTAGAGTTCTTTTGTTAGTTGTTTCAACTTTGTTCCATGTTATCTAGTTATTCCTTACAAACAAACAAACAAACAAACGAAAAAGCGGAGGATGCATGCCATAGTTAACTGCTGCCTCACCTCAGCTGTTTAAAAAAAATGAAAAGGGGGAGAAGAAGAAAACAAGAAAGGGGGAAAAAAAAAAGACATATGAAACTGAAATATTTCTATCAGGCCGGGCTCGCCAGGCTTCAAGAAATGTGACAGTTCTTGTGAGCCAGTGCCAGCATCAGATGGTGCTGGAGTGGAGGACCTCTTCTCCAATTCTTGGGTCCTCAGCAGTGCAGGTGTTAGCGGTGTTATGTGCTGGGACTTTAGTTCCACAGTGCTCATGGAACAGATGATTGCAGTGCCAGATGTCCCTGGTTTATTCCTGGTACTGACACTAGCAGATGATGTTGATGCAAGAGAGTGGGTTGGTGAAACTCTCTCCTTAGCGGCGGTTTTTGGTACTGGAGAGCTCGCTCACTCGCTGCTTTTCAGCCTTAGGAAGCTCTGAATGAGAGGAAGAATCTCTGGACTGAGGCTGTTGAAGCACCTTGTGGAATAGGAGCATGCAAAGATGCATCTCCCTGTCATGGTACACCCTTGCTGTTAACTTACAGCAACAAGGGCATTTTTGGGGAATGTGTGCCTCCCCCTGGCACCCAATACACGCAGAGTGCCTTCCCCCTTTGAAATTGACAGATTTAGTGGAGATGTGAAGAACTGAATAGGTTGCAAGTAGGTTGTACTTACACTCATTGCTTCTTCATGCTGTGTCTTGAGGATGTCTGTCTTCAGGACATCAGTCTAACACCATATATATGAGAGAAAAGTGTGCATTCCCTCCCACTCTTCCCCCTGCAAATCCCCCCAACTGTTATATTTTTTTTAAAGGCTAAAGAAATTCCATAGCTACAGTTCTCATAGCAAAGGGAAAAATGGAGGAATCTTTCAGATCTGGTTAGCTAGACTGTGATTATGATCATAGTTTATCTCTCCAAAAGTGGGGCAAAATCTGGTGGTACTTGGGAATTCAGGAGGTTGACAGAAAGTACTACATTAAGTAGCGTGCATGTTCACATGGGCTCTGCACTTTCACACTTGACTGTGGTGAGAGACTGAAAAGCAAAGTGTGTTCAGAGAATTCTAAGTTATCCTTCTTAATTTAAAGTACATTTGAAAATCAATTGGTCATTTATAATCTTGCTTTGGATGAGTTGGTAGTAATGCTGAATCTGACATCCCCTAGGCCAGGCATTGCCGCTCTTGATAAAGGAAAATGCAGCCACAGTATACTAAGGGTTAGAAGTGCCCTCTCATCAGTCCAGTCCCCTCACTGCTGCAGGTACAGTCTTTGCTTTGCGCTGGCTCAGTGCATGCATACCGCCCCCACATTGTGTTTTACTTATGGCACAGGTCTTCTGGTTTGAATCCTTTTGTATTATCCAGAAGTTGGGGTTCATCTCCAGCTTTTGCCCAGCACACTTCAGATTGTTATTCTAGTACAGTTTAGACTTGATAACATCACTGACTTGGTTTCTTGTGGGAGCAAGAGTTTCATAACAAATCTAGAGCTGAAGAAGAGTTCATTACTTGGCCCAGTTAGAGAACATTTTATGATGTATTCTCCAGTGCTTTGTCAGCCCCAGTTTAATAGACTAAAGTGATGGGACTTCCTTGTCTTCACTTGACAACCTGTTCTGCATTCTACAGAAATAGATTTCATTGTTACGAACTATCTCTTGATAGCTAACCTACATTTCTTTGCTTAATTTCATCACATTTCTTCTTGACCACTATATAATATTAATTTACCCTCCTTTGTGTTTATACCTTTCAGCTGTTAATTAGATGGTTATTTTTCTTGCTCTATGTTTACTGCTAGGCCAAATAATTATACTTCCATTAGTCCTTCTTTATAGGTTATTCCCTCTAATCCATTGTTCAAATGTATGCACTTTTCTTAAATTGATTACATATTTCAGTCCTCCCCACACCTCCTATCTGCAAATATGGCTAACGTTCTCCTAATGCTTCGGTCATAAATAAATATGTTAAACAGAAAAAGGCCAAAGCCAAATTCTGGAGACACCCTCTCAGTTTTTAGTCTGTTTCTTGATGTCTGCAACTTTCTTGCTTTGGTTTGTGAATGCCTTCCTTTACTCTGTTTAATTCAGAAAGCTTTAAGCTTGTGATAGCTGGAACAAAAGTTCTTCGAGTGGTTGCTCATGTCTATTCGAAGTAGGTGTGCGCGCCGCGTGCACCACGTCTTCCAGAGCGTTTTCCCTAGAGGTACCCGTAGCGCCGGCGGGGCGCCCCCTGGAGTGGCGCCGCCATGGCGGGGCATAAGTACCCCTGCCGGCGCTGCCCCACCTCAGTTCCTTCTTACCACCGTGTCGGTCGTTGGAGCGTCTCTCTCTCTCTATAGCTGTTAGGCTTAGATAGTTAATGGTTCCCGTTTTCTCACATTGTAAATAGTTGTTTAGTTAGATAGTTAGGTTTTTTGTTTTTGTTCCTTCCCCCCCTTGGGGGTAAGGAATGCCAGGGCCGCAAGGCTTCAAGGCGTGCGCTGACTGTGGGAGGTTTATGCCCAGGGGCGACCCACACGACAGCTGTCTTAAGTGTCTGGGTGAGGCTCATTTGGCAATTGCCTGCAAAATCTGCAAGTCTTTCAAGCCTTGTATGAGGAAAGAGTTTCCCGCTTGAAGCTTCTCCTCATGGTGATGGCACTTCAACCGACACCGCCGGACCAGCCTGCGGTGTACAGCGCACCGGCCTCCATGCGCGAGGCCGCACACCAGCACTGGGCATCGACGTCAAGATCCCGGCACCGGTCTCACTCTCCACCATCTAAGAAGGTGAAGAAGTCCCGGGGCAGGTCTCCGTCTAAGAAGCCGACGTCAGCTGGACACCGCACCGGCAGTTCACCGGTGCGTGTTTCCCCTCCGGTGCACCGTTGGCACTGAGGGGGTCTAGTGAGCCCTGGTCGCCTGCCCTCTCATCGCCCGTCTATGCCGGACACCTTTGAAGTGGCGCAGGACCTAATAAGTCTTACAACCTCCCCGCCGTCGTCAGTTGACTCGGACGGGTCGAGGTTGCCCCCGGTGCAAGCTCGGAGGGCACCGCCGTCACCCATGCATGGCCAGGGTCGGCATGCTACAGTGGCTTATGTGTCGGGACCAACCCTGGTGGGGTCGGCTCCCGCTACTGCTACGGCACCCTTCACGACGCCGAATTGTCATTCTCAGGGAGCGTCGAGCCATGGCAGGTCAGAGAATCATAGAATCATAGAATCATAGGACTGGAAGGGACCTCGAGAGGTCATCGAGTCCAGCCCCCCGCCCTCAAGGCAGGACCGAGCTCCGTCTACACCATCCCTGACAGATGTCTATCTAAACTGTTCTTAAATATCTCCAGAGAGGGAGATTCCACCACCTCCCTTGGCAATTTATTCCAATATTTGACCACCCTGACAGTTAGGAATTTTTTCCTAATGTCCAATCTAAACCTCCCCTGCTGCACTTTAAGCCCATTACTCCTTGTCCTGTCCTCAGAAACCAAGAGGAACAAATTTTCTCCTTCCTCCTTGTGACACCCTTTTAGATATTTGAAAACCGCTATCATGTCCCCCCTTAATCTTCTTTTTTCCAAACTAAACAAGCCCAGTTCATGAAGCCTGGCTTCATAGGTCATGTTCTCTAAACCTTTAATCATTCTTGTCGCTCTTCTCTGTACCCTTTCCAATTTCTCCACATCTTTCTTGAAATGTGGCGCCCAGAACTGGACACAGTACTCCAGCTGAGGCCTAACTAGTGCAGAGTAGAGCGGCAGAATGACTTCACGAGTTTTGCTTACAACACACCTGTTGATACAACCTAGAATCATATTTGCTTTTTTTGCAACAGCATCACACTGTTGACTCATATTCAACTTGTGGTCCACTATGACCCCTAGATCCCTTTCCGCCATGCTCCTTCCTAGACAGTCGCTTCCCATCTTGTATGTATGGAACTGATTGTTCCTTCCTAAGTGGAGCACTTTGCATTTCTCTTTATTAAACCTCATCCTGTTTACCTCTGACCATTTCTCTAACTTGCTAAGGTCATTTTGAATTATGTCCCTATCCTCCAAAGAAGTCGCAACCCCACCCAGTTTGGTATCATCTGCAAACTTAATAAGTGTACTCTCTATCCCAATATCTACGTCATTGATGAAGATATTGAACAGTACGGGTCGCAAAACAGACCCTTGAGGAACTCCACTTGTTATCCCTTTCCAGCAGGATTTAGAACCGTTAACAACAACTCTCTGACTACGGTTATCCAGCCAATTATGCACCCACCTTATCGTGGCCCTATCTAAGTTATATTTGCCTAGTTTATCAATAAGAATATCATGCGAGACCGTATCAAATGCCTTACTAAAGTCTAGGTATATGACATCCACCGCTTCTCCCTTATCCACAAGGCTCGTTATCCTATCAAAGAAAGCTATCAGATTAGTTTGGCATGACTTGTTCTTCACAAACCCATGCTGGCTATTCCCTATCACTTTATTACCTTCCAAGTGTTTGCATAGGATTTCCTTAATTACCTGCTCCATTATCTTCCCTGGGACAGACGTTAAACTGACTGGTCTATAGTTTCCTGGGTTGTTCTTATTCCCCTTTTTATAGATGGGCACAATATTTGCCCTTTTCCAGTCTTCTGGAATCTCCGCTGGGTCGTTGCTCTCCAAGTTGCCAGAGCCCCGCTTGGCCGTACCGGTGCCATACCCCCATGGCCATGTGGCCTCCCAGGAGTCGGCAGCCGTCTCCATGCCGTCATCGGCACCGGCATCGACCCAGCGGTCTATCCCGATACCGGGCCTAGGCACCCCGGTACCATTTCAGTCGGGCACGACTCAGTCGGCATTGAGCCTGAGCACTTCGGTCCCGTACCTGCTGGCCACGCAATCGGCACTGGGCCTAAGCACCCCGGTGCCACAGCTGCTGGCCACACTATTGACACCAGGCCTGAACACCCCGGTGCCGCAGCTTCAGTCGGCGCAACCGGCACCGGGCCTGAGCACCCCGATGCCGCAACTCCAGGCATCGCAACCAACACTGAGCCTGAGCACCTCGGTGCCGCAGTTACTGGCGACGCTGCCGGCACCGGGCCTAGGCACCCCGGTGCCCAAACGGTGCAGCCGGCACTGAGCCTGAGCACCTTGGAGCCGCAAATGACGTCGCAAACGGCACCGGGCTTGGGTACTCCAGTGCCGCAGGTTCTGACGGGGCAGCCGGCACCGGGCCTGGGCACCCTGGTGCCACAGTTGACTGCTTCAGCGGAGTTCGCCGCACCAGGTTTGGGTCCCCCGGTGCCGCAGTTATCAGTGGCCCTTACGGCACCGGACATGGGTCCCCCGGTACATCAGATGGCACCAGGGTGTCCTCGCCGCGCCCACGCGGGCAAGCCGGAGTCGATGGCCAAGTTTGCACCGCACTCCTCGTCGGCTCCCCCTTGGCCTGAATCCGATTACTCTTCGGATTTGGACACTGTGTCGGTGCGATCAGGGTCTTTGGGAGCTTCCTCGACCCACAGGTCCAGATCCAGGCACTGGAGGGACCACAACCAGCAGATGTGGCCCCCTCATCCGCAGTGGCCCTTTTGGACTCCCTGGGCCTATCATCAGTGGCAGGGACAACCACCACCATCTATGGGGTCGGAGGCTTCAGGGCACCGTTCCCGCCCCTCTGCGTCCCTGTCTAGGGCGCCCCCCTCCTCCTTTTGAGTGCCGCAACAGGATCCTGTGGCACCGCAGCCACCGGTACCAGAGACAGGCCCTCCGGAAGCTCAGAACATCCAACTGGCTCCGCAGTTGGTCACGACTGCTCCCCTGTTGATTCAGGAGTCGTCGTCGTCATCCTCCCCCGATGAGGCACTGGCAGACCCAGCGCCTGGGCTACCATCAATGGATGCCAGAGCACATCAGGACCTCCTGCGGCGCATGGCTTCCAACCTGGCTGTCCCAGTTGAGCCCATAATTGAGGATACCGATCCAATGGTAGACATCCTTACTGAGGACACCCCTGCGTGCTTCGCTCAATAAAACTGTTTCAAAAATTACTAATGCCCTGTGGCAAACGCCAGCAACTCTGACTCCTACCCAAAAAGGGGTAGAAAGGTGTTATTTCGTCCCGCAGTCGGGTCACGAATTTCTTTACTCCCAGCCCATTCCGGGATCATTGGTCGTTCAGGCCGCTGCCCAAAAAGAAAGGCTTCCCCAGCCCGGGCCTTCGCCGAAGGCAAGGGAGCCTAAGAAGCTGGACCTGTTGGGCCACAAGGTCTACACTACAGATGCTCTGCATCTCCGTATTGCTAACCAACAGGCGATGCTGAGCAGGTATGCTTTCAACACCTGGCAGGCGGTCGAAAAATTTAGAGACCGACTCCCGATGGAGGACCGCCAGGAGTTTGCAGCTATGACTTCCGAGGGTAAAGTCATTACTCGAACTGCACTCCAAGCAGCTTTGGACACCGTGGACTCGGCAGCCCACACCATGGCGACGGGTGTCGTTATGCGCCGTGGAGCGTGGCTCCACGTCTCAGGGATTCCCTCGGACGTGCAGCACACCATACAGGACCTGCCCTTTGAAGGGAAGGCCTTGTTCTCGGAGCGCACAGATTCCAGGCTCCATACCCTAAAGGACACAAGGTCAACTTTGAAGTCCTTAGGCATACATACACCAGCCATGCAGCGGTGACAGCTGCCGTATAGGCAACAGGGTAGAGCGCAGCCCCAGGTCCCCCGTGGGGATTTCTGGAGGAGCCGCTCCCGGGCCTCCAGTGGAGGTGCCGCTCCCGGGCCTCCGGTGGAGGTTCCGGGGCGACTGCGCACCCTCAAGGGCCTAGGGGTTGACGTCGTTGCCCCAGGTCAGATTCCCAGCGGGCAGATCCCCACGGCCCTTCCAATCAGGGCAAGCCTCAATTTTGACGTGGTGTTCGAGAGTCCCGTACCATTCTGCCACCCTGGCTCCCCGTTTGGGGCCCAGCTTTCCCGTTTTGCCCAGGCATGGGCTCAAATAACATCAGATGCCTGGGTCCTGAACATTGTACATACGGGCTAATCTATCCCGTTCCTGGGCCCACCGCCTTCAAAACCCCCTACCCTGTCCCTAATAAGGGACACCCCTCACGAACACACCCTATTTCAGGAAGTGGGGGCACTCCTCGAAAAAGGAGCAATAGAAAGGGTTCCCCCGCATCTGCGGGGCAAGGGGTTCTACTCCCGTTATTTTGTCATCCCAAAACCAAAAGGGGGAGTTCGTCCTATCCTGGACCTTCGATACTAAAACAAGGCGGTGGTAAAACACAAGTTCAGAATGGTGACTTTAGCCTCGGTCATCCCAGTGCTACAAATGGGCGACTGGTACGCGACTGTCGATCTAAAGGACGCCTACTTCCATGTGGCTATCAGGCTCAGTCACAGGCGGTTCCTCCAGTTTATGGTGGGCCGTTATCATTTTCAGTTCACGGTACTCCACTTTGGGTTATGTACTGCACCAAGGGTATTCACAAAATGTATGGCTGTAGTTGCCGCCTTTCTGCGCAATCAAGGGGTACACGTGTTCCTGTATCTCGACGATTGGTTAATCCGAGGTCGCTCGTACGAGCAGGTAGAAGCTCGCGTATCACTCATAAGAGCTCTCTTCCTAAGGTTAGGGCTCATGATAAATGTCGAGAAGTCATCCCTGACCCCCTCCCAGAGCATAGAGTTTGTGGGAGCCCTCCTCGATGCGAAGGTGGCAAGAGCGTTCCTGTCCCACAGCAGGTTCCTCTCCATAGTGGAGCTGATTTCAGAACTAACCCGGTGCGACATGCCAGGATGAGGATGAGACCCCTGCAGGCGTGGTTGGCGAAGGCCTTCTGCCAGTCCAAGGGTCTATGGGACTCCATAGTATCAGTGCCCCCGGACATTCTGGACTCCCTACTCTGGTGGACCCAGGAATCCGTGGTGCGCAGCGGGGTTCCCTTCAACGCCCCTCCCCCCCCGCTGACGCTGGTTACCAATGCGTCCGACCTGGGATGGGGTGCACACCTCGGGTGCCACAGAACTCAGGGCCTCTGGTCCCCTTCCAAACGGTCCCTGCACATCAACGTCCGGGAACTGCGGGCAGTGAGGAGGGCCTGCGAAGCATTCCTGCCAAGGCTTTCCCACCGCTCCATCCTGGTACGTATGGACAACACTGTAGAAGTTTTCTACTTCAACAAGCAGGGTGGGGCGTGTTCGCCACCCCTATGCAACGAGGCCCTGCGTCTATGGCACCTGTGTGTCACCCACAATATCACGCCTCAGGCGGAGTACCTCCCCGGGTGCAAAAACCTACTTGCAGACACATTGAGCAGATCCTTTGGAGCCCACAAGTGGTCGCTCAAGGACTCTGTCCTCAGCCGGGTTTTCCGCAGGTGGGGCTATCCCCACCTAGACCTGTTTGCCTCGGCACGCAATGCGAAATATAGGAACTACTGTTCCCTGCTGGGGCTGGGGGAATATTCCCTGGGGGATGCCCTGACGACCGTGTGGCCAAAGGGCATTCTCTATGCTTTTCCCCCATTTCCACTAGTTTCCAGGGTTCTGACCAGAGCGAGAACTTTCAGGTCCTCGATCATCCTCATAGCCCCCAGGTGGCCTAGGCAGTTCTGGTTCCCCATCCTGGTGGACATGCTGACCCAAGACCCTATAGCACTCCCTCCAGTTCGGGATCTGCTAACCCAACCTTGGGATGGAGGGGTAATGGTTCACTCGGATCTCCGGTCGCTTCACCTAATGGCCTGGTTTATCCGTGGTTGAACCAACCAGAAAGGGAATGTTCCCCGACAGGTACAGATGGTGCTACTTAGCAGCAGGAAGCCCTCTACCAGACGGTCGTACGCAGCCAAGTGGCGGCGCTTCTCGTCTTGGGCATCCCGGGGAGGAGTACAACTGTCCTCGGCCCCTATTCCAACTATTCTCGACTATCTCTTTCAACTCCGTTCTTCTGGCCTGTCCTTTTCTTCTATTAAAGTCCATGTGGCATCTCTCTCCGCTTTCCATGTTGGTACGGCAGGAACCTCTCTTTTTTCTAACCAGGTGGTTAAAAGGTTTCTTACTGGTTTGGAGAAATTGTACCCCTCGGTGAGGGCTCCATACCCTGAATGGAACCTTAACCTGGTCCTTCACAGGCTGATGTCCCCTCCTTTCAAGCCTTTGGCTACATGCTCACTGAAGCACCTTTCATTGAAGGTTGCTTTCATAGTAGCCATTACGTCTGCTAGAAGGGTATCAGAGTTAAGGGCGCTGACTATAGAGCCGCCCTACCTTGTTTTTTCACATGATAATGTAAGGCTACGGCCTCATCCAACCTTCCTCCCGAAGGTGGTTTCTCCTTTTCACCTATCTCAGGAGATTTATTTACCGGTGTTCTTCCCTAAGCCTCACGCATCCCCTAAGGAGCGTGTTCAACACTCCCTGGATGCCAAGCTAGCGCTGGCTTTTTATATTGACCGAACCAAGCCCTTCCGTAAATCCCAACAATTGTTTGTTGCATTTGGGGATAAGGGAAAAGGTTCACCTATTTCTACGCAAAGGTTATCAAGATGGGTGGTGCAATGTATAGCAGAGTGTTATCAACTGGCTGGAAAAACCCCACCCAGGGTTGAAGGCACACTCTACCAGGGCGCAGGCGTCCTCGATAGCCTTTGGTGCCCAAGTACCTATCACAGAAATTTGCAGGGCAGCCACCTGGTCTTCCCTCCACACGTTTGCAACACATTATGCGCTACCTCAACAGGCCAGGGAGGATGCAAGGGTGGGCTCTGCAGTCCTCGAATCTGTGATGTAAATATGTAAATATATAGATCTGGTTGTCTTTGTTCTGGGTTGGTGACTTGTCACTGTTTATTTGTTCAAATAAATCTGTTATTGTTCACCTTCCTTTATGACTCTGGTGCTATGACTGTTCCGACCCCTCCTCCTTGGGGTTATCTTGGTAGTCACCTACTTCGAATGGACATGAGCAACCACTCGAAGAAGAAAAGAACGGTTACTTACCTGTAACTGTTGTTTGTCGAGATGTGTTGCTCGTGTCCATTCGACTCCCACCCTTCATCGGAGTATCCGGCAAGAAGGAACTGAGGGGAGGCAGCGCTGACAGGGGTACTTATGCCCCGCCATGGCGGCGCCGCTACAAGGGGCGCCCCGCCGGCGCTACGGGTACCGCTAGGGAAAACGCTCCGGAAGACGTGGTGCACGCGGCGCGCACACCTACTTGGAATGGACATGAGCAACACATCTCGAAGAACAACAGTTACAGGTAAGTAACCGTTCTTTTTCTGTTTTTTTCAGGGTTGGCATGCCTGAGTGTCCACACTACACCAGGAGTCTCCAACCTTTTTAACCACAAGATCACTTTTTCAATTTAAGTGCAATGTAAGATCCACCTCAACCCAAATACCCTTGCCCCACTTCCTTCCTGCCCCTCTTTGAGGCCCGGCCTCTTCTCCACTCTTTCTCTGATGCCTCACCCTGCTCACTCCATCCCGCTTACTCTCCCATCCTCACTCACTTTCCCCAGGCTGGGGTAGGGGTGGGGTGCAGACTCTGGTCTTGGGCCAAGGAGTCTGGAGTGTGGGTTCAGGAAGCAGTCTCTGGTTGGGCACTATTTAACTGAGACGGCTTCTGGGGGGTGGAGCAGTGGGGTTAAGGCAGGCTTATTCTTGCCCTGGCCCTACACCGCTCCTGAAAGCAGCTGGCATGTACAGTAATGGCTCCATGGTGCCATGTGCTGCCCCTCATGTACACGCACTGAGCCTGCAGCTTCTAATGGCCATGGTTCCCTCTTACTGATCAATGGGAGCTGCAGGAGTGGTGTCTGCAGGCAAGGACAGCGTGTGGAGACCCCTGCTCTGCCTCTCTCAGGGGCTGCAGGGACACGCCAGCCACTTCCAGGAGTAGCAATTACCACAGGGATAATGACTCAAACCACAACAGTTTCGGCATTTTAGAACTCACTTCTCAAAGAATTAAATTTAAGTGTAAGAGAGAAATGAAAATTATGAAGTGCACAGACCAGTCAAAACCCCAAACTAACCCACTTTGCAAGCAGTAACAGAAGTAACCACAGCCCCCCACGTACGTGTTGGATCGGGAGAGGAGAGTGAAGAACAGTGTGTGTTTGTGAGAATGACAGAGATTTGCATTGCCAAGCTCCCTCCATCCCCTTTCTCTCTGTGTGGAGATAGGGTAGAGGAGTTGGAGGAGAGGGGACACCCCAACCTCAGTGCCCCTTCATTTTCTCCCTCCCACGCCCTGTACAGCAAGCAGGAGGCTCTGGGCGGGCGGGGAGAGCGGCATGATGGTGGAGGGGCAACTGAAGTACCAGCGCTTGATAGCTTCCCCGCCAAAACTGTCAGGATCACCCGTCAGAGGCTCCGAGATCTACTAGTTGGTGACCACTGCTGTACACTAAGCTTGAGCTGTGACTCATGTTTGAATCCAAGTTCCCCCTTGTCTACACACAAATTACTCTGACTTGGAGCAGCAAACACTTAGAATGTGGGTCATGGGATCCTTCTAGGGGAGTGGATCAGAGCCTGAACCTCACTATGAGTTGAAACCATGTGCTGTCACTGTAGTGTAGATGTACATCGAGCTGCAGATGCTAGTCAGTAGTTCAGTTAGTGTGCTGGGAGACCTGGATCCAGTTATTGTAAACCCAGGTTTACAGAACAATGTGTATGCTCAAGTACAGGCTTGAAAACACCAAGTCCACGAGCTTGGTCCCAGAGATCTGGATATAGTGTGGAAGGCTGGAGCACCCATGGAAAAAAAATAAACTTAAAAAACAACCAGTGGTCTGGTAGCACTTTAAAGGCTAACAAAACATGTTGATGGGGTCATGAGCTTTCGTGGGCACAGCCCACTTGTTCGGCTGTGCCCACGAAAGCTCATGATCCCATCAACATGTTTTGTTAGTCTCTAAAGAGCTACCAGACCATTGGTTGTTTTTGAAATTTATCCTGTACAGACTAACGCAGAAAAAAAATAGTGGGTGTTTAGCAGCTGGCTCCTACCTCTCTCCCTTCCCCAGTACCACCACCTCCTGCCCAACACCATCAGCTGTTCCAGAAGGAGCAGGGATGGGCTCCCTGGGGCAAGAGGTGAGGTGGGAAGGGGTGGGGCCTGGAACTAAGTGGGAAAGGAAGAAGCTGGCCCTTGTGTTGGAGTACCTCCTTTAACTAGGTTTCCAGTTTGGCTCCAGTGTGGCTTCCTTTCTGGTCATATACCCTACTTTGTGGCTATTGAATTTGTATGTGTACTGTTTTAGATTATCCTTTATTCTAATTCTGCTATACTTGTGCCTGGCAATTGTTGTCCCCAGGAGTGTATCTTAAGAAAAAAAAAACAAAAACCAAAACTCAGCCAGAATATAAGGCACTTGCTTTAGCTTTTTGCAGGCCTCTAATCACTTTATAGACAAAATGAAGTTTGAAACTATAACCAGATCCATAGCTACATTATCAAGAGCAGCAAGCAACTCTGTAAATCTTATCATAGACACTTCACCTGTCTAATCCAGCATTTAAGATCTCTACTGATAACATTTTGAGATTTCGGTTGCTGGGAAACAGCCAACTGTTTTTTGTATGGTGTGCCTGGGATTTGGCAGTATGGATCCCCACATAGAGACCTACGTTTTACAGTTAGTTATTCAGACTGATGGGTTATGAGGGAATAACTTATCCTGTTGCTAAGAGTGGATTCCTAAGCATGGAAACACAATCAGCAAGTAGGGAATGAGTTGTTTATTTTGTAGGGTTTTTAATGTGGTACTAAAATGAATTCTAATATATAAAATGTTCTGCAAATAACAGCATAAAAGCACATAAGAGCATGTCAACATAGAGTGCATCATGATGTTGTACACTAACTGTTCTGTGTAGACACAGCTGGCAGCTTTCCCTAGCGCTCTTTCACTAGTGTGCGTTGCTGCTCCATGTAAGTGTAGACAAAACCCTTAGCTGAAGATGCATCCAGTTAGTTTTTTAGATTACCTTTTGATGCTTTTTATCTTAATGTTCCATGATTACTGTCACTTTTACCTTTTTAAATTTAATATGTGCTACTTAAACAAGAATTGAAGGCCACATCGTGTATGCCAGTGTTTGAATGTAAAGCATTTGGCATCTGTCAGCATGACACCACGCCTTTATCACTTTATTGAATTTGGAAGAAGAATGCTGCTAGTAATTTGCACAGCATCATTTAATCTTCTTTGTCAAATAATTAAGTTATTGATTGGAAGCTGCTAGTAAGCTTTAGAGAATTGTATCTTAACTTGCTTTACTCATTTTTGCCTAGAGAAGGTAGTTCTGTGCTACATATTATTACATAAAAACTGGTAAAAGAACCTCAAAGTGTCTCATTCAGCCACTCAGAAGACAGGAAATGAACACTGTCTATTCCGTGCACTGGCTATTGCAGGGTGCTATGGATGAAATAGCATGTAATTAGGTAATTAGACTATCATGCATTTGCACAATGGACTGAATTTAAGGTTCCATGGACAACTTGTAATTCTGGCATTTCTTATCTTTTAAATGTTTGATTTTGCAATGTTTCTATAGTTTTAAGGTAGCTTTTTGTATGTAATTTGCTGCACAGCACTATGTAGGTTTTGGTATAAAAGCAAAGTTTAAAACTTTGAAATTCTATCATGTGGAAAACATTGGTCCCCAAAACCAAAATCAGTGAGTTGTATGAGATTGGGGGCAAGTTGCATTTAAGTTATGATTTCTTAAATGCAGCTTGCCCCCAACCCCATACAATTCGCTTATATCTCTTCAGTAGTGCACAAAAAGGTAGATGAATCCAGTTTTAGTTTTGAAGTAAGAAATAAAAATCCAGTAAAACCAAACTGAACTCTGCCATCCTAACACCAGCTGAGGAACTTAAAATTGAGAAAGGCGTTTTTAATCTTTTACAATCTGTTTAAAGGCATATTACTTTAATGTGCAGTTTAGCTAGTCTGCATGAAATCAACAACTTTTACAAGTGGTAAAGTATTTTTCCTCGTGGATAAAAGAAAATGTCTTTGTAGATTTAAATTGTTCTTAATCCGCACTATAAAATCACTACTGCTGGGAATTTTTCTCTGTTTATTGACCAAATTATATGCTCCACTTCCAAAGGAAGGATTTAATATTTGGGGTTTTCTGTAGATATTTGAGAGATTTATACAGTTCCTTTCATAGCGTCTATTTAACAGTTCACACCTCAAATTTTATTATAATGAAAAGACAAGAAATCGGTTGTTTACTTAAAAGCCTAAGAGCCTTCTAAAAGTGTGTATCCCACTCTAAATCCTGTCTCCTGTCTTGTGAATGACCCAGTTTTCCAAACAGAGCCCTAAGACAGGTGAGGAAATGTAACAACACCTGTATTTTGTCTGTGTTTTGGCATCACCATGAAGCTGTAGTCTGTTTCTATAAATGAGACCATCTATTCTGTCTTTTAGAAGAAGTAGGTACCTTTTCAAACTGATTTAAAAAAATTCTAAAATTTTTTAAAAAGAAAAATGTGTGCAAGATTGCCCTGCTCACACAAAACATTCATTTGAAGGTTCAAGAATGCACTGGCATAGAGCAAGCCACCGAGAATTAAAGGTTCACTGTGGTGTTTCAGTACCTGCTTATGGGAGCATTGTCTTCCAGTAATGTTGTCTATGCATCATAAATCAACATTTTACCATCAGCTACCGGGTGATTCACAAATGTCAACTAAAGGTGCATGATCACTTCCAGATTTCTGTTGTAGTGTATGGCAGCTACCCTAGTGTACCAGACAGAATTTAGTAGGAGGATTATGCGACCTTTTAAAAAAATGCTTAACTGCACCATCAGAAATACATTTTAATTAGTCTCTGGAAACTCTGAGCCATCTAGACCAAAATCTGCATCAGAAACCAGAGCACCTGCCCTAATGAAAAGGACAAATCAGGAAAAACTTGGCATTATTGGAGCAGGTACCCAACTCTAACTGCAGTCTCTAGTTGACAGCGAGTGTACACGGTTAAGAGGTTGACTTCGAAGTAACATCAGTGCTTGATTTGGATACTGAATGTCTTTGTGACACTAACTTTTATCTGCCTTTTGTAGGACAGATGGACCAGGAGAGATTTGAAACACCTTTTTAAAATAAAAGTTTTTGAGAAATGTTATGCTTTGCAAACTGGGTCTTCAGTTCTATCCTTATTCCTGAGATGCTTTTGTCTTGTTTATCATTTAAAAAGTTAGTGTGAGGGTGAAAAGGAAAGAAAGCTCAGCTAAGATAGTGGGTTCAAATGCAACCCTTTTCCTCCTCACCACCCACATCACTAGATTTTACCAAATCATGAACTGAAGTTAGGAATGGTACAATGAAAGCAGGAGTGAGTTAAGTATAAATTGCCAGCTCTCGTATTATATCTGCTTTTTGGTAGGTAAAAGTTACTTAATGGAGAAAGAAAATGGCATACTACAAAGTAGGCAATCATTTGTGTAAAATTTTCCATAAAACTGAAAATAAATGGTTGAAATGCTATGAATTAAATTTCATATGGCCAGATTTTAATTACCCATAAAAACGTGTTATTCCTCAACAATGTTCATCAGGTTCCCTGCAAATTTGTTCAGAGGACCAGAGTTTTGAGTTTAATGTGTGCAAACTGTAATCATTAAGACAGCAGAAAAGAAACCATCTCCAGGGGCTCAACTGCTACTTAAGTTAGTTATTTTTTAGCTAGGAGTAGGTTTTCCCCCATCCCAATTTATCTCCCTTTTGGGGCTTGGGACATTCCTCAGTCCCAAGGGTTTATTTAAGCCCTTTGGAACCTGCCACAAGCTCATGCCAGTGGGCGACCAAACAGAACCTTTCAAGATTTGTAAGGGGTTCTGCTTGTTGACATAAGGGGAATGGGACTTCAGTCTGAAGCAAATATGGATGGATGCAGCTCTCCATTCCCAGCAGGGTCTGGGCTGTCAGGATCCAGGACTGGGACTCTCTGGTCTGGCAACATGTTCCAGGATCAGAGAGTGCTGGCATGTTGCAGGGGGTGGGGATGCCTGGCAGGCCACATGCTCCTCACTGTAGGAGCAGTGGAGGAGGTTCATGAAGAGCTAGGGCAAGGGAGTCTGTTCCCATTATTTCCTAATCCCCTAGAGCCAATGGGGATCTCAGACCCATCCTCAGTCTGTGAGGCCTCACCAAATTCATAAAAATGTTGAGGTTCCTCACGGTTTCTCTAAACACAATCATTCCCAGTCTGGATTCGGGAGACAAGGACAGTGCCCTCAGCCTCATGCCACATAGCTATAATTGTAGTTCATAGGCATTTCCTCACGTTCATGGTCAGCCACAACCATTACTAATTGATGGTTGTCCTCTTTGGCCTGTCAGTGGCCCCACAAGTGTCCACCAAGTGCATGTCAGTCATAGCCGCCTTCCTGTGCTGGTGGCAGTTGAAAATATTTCCATACCTCGGTGACGGCTTGCTCAGAGTGCAGTCCAGTGACTAAGTGGAGCGCTAGGTCCACTTCATAAGAGCCACCTTGGACAGACCTGGTCTTCTGCTCAACTAGTGCAAATCAGCCCTATCCCTAAGATATGCAATGCAGTCCAGACTGGGAATGATTGTGTTTAGAGAAACCGTGGGGAACCTCAACATTTTCATGAATTTGGTGAGGCCTCACAGACTGAGGATGGGTCTGAGATCCCCACTGGCTCTAGGGGATTAGGAAATAATTTATTGGGTATACAAAAACAGGTAGTAGTTTGACACATTTCTTTCAACTCCTTTTGAAAAGATGATGAATGTTACATCATTGCTACAACATACTACTGTGAACCCTTAAATCTAGTAATGCAGTGCATCTTAGAGTTTAGCTATTTGGATTTTGTTGTAAAACCCCTTAGATATGATACAGTGGAATCCTCTTAAACACAAATTCCATGTAGCAAGTGACAGAACATAATGAAAGCATAAACTGTTACACAAACTTACATAACTACTGCAGTACACAGCAGTGGATTTCAGTATTCCACTGAGTGTAGCATGCTGGGTTAGGATGCTTATTTGGGGGGAGTCAGTTTTGACTGGCATGGAGGCGTTTTTAGGGGTATCAACATGAAATAACATTTCCTGCCTTGAGAGAGAAACATTTGCTGTCAGTATCTTGAAATATCCATACTAATGAAAAATTAATAACTGATCATATATAATGCTTTGCATGTTCATAGCATTGTACAAATAATGGCTAATTAGATTGTTAGGGGATGCTGTGTGTCTTGACTATGATTCAGCTAAATTCCTAAAAGTATGTTGTGTGTTCAGGAGTCCAGTATAACTGGGTATGTAATGATGAGTATAGGATAGTGCTCTGCAAAGGGCTAGCTTCACAACTCCAGGATAGGAGGAGACAGTGTCATTAGTGTAATTTTACCACAAGAGGGATGGAGAGAGGAAGTGGCTTGCCCACTGCCACATAGTCAGTAGTGAATCTCTTTCTGGAGTGGTAACAGCTAATTTAGTTCTCATCATGTTATACATTCAGTTGGGATTATAGTTTCCAACATGCATTACTTTGCATTTGTCAACAATGAATTCCATCTGCCAGTTTGTTGCCCAGTCAGCTGTTTTTGTGAGATCCTTTTGAAGCTTTTCACAGGCTTTTTTAGTCTTAATTATCTTGAGCAGTTTGGTATCATCTGCAAATTTTGCCACTTCACCATTTATTCCTTTCTCCAGATCTTTTATGAATATATTGAATAGGATTGGTCCCAGGACAGATCCCTGCAGGACATGACAAGTTACCTTTCTCCATTCTGAAAACTGATAATTTATTCCTACCCTTTGTTTACAAATTTTGAACTATTTACCAGTCAATGAGAAGACCTTCCCTCTTATCCCATGACAGCTTACTTTCCTTAAGAAACTTTGGTGAGGGACTTGTAAAAGGCTTTTTGGAAATCTAAGTATGCTATAGCCACTGACACCCCCTTTTCCACATGCTTTTTGACCCCCTCAGAGAATTCTAGTAGGTTAGTGAACATAATTGCCCATTACAGAAACCATGTTGATTTTCCCCCAACAGATTATGTTAATCTATGGCCACTTATCATTAAAGGTCTAGAGAACGTGACCTGTGAAGGAAGAATGAAAGAAATGGGCTTGTTTAGTTTGGGAAGGAGAAGACTGAGAGGGGACACGATAGCAGTTTTCAGGTATCTAAAAGGGTGTTCCAAGGACCAGGGAGAACAATTGTTCTCCTTAGCCTCTAAGAGTAGGAGAAAAAGCAATGGGCTCAAACTGCAGCAAGGACATTAGGAAAAACTTCCTACCTGTCAGGGTGGTTAAACACTGCCTAGGGAGGTTGTGGAATCTCCATCTCTGGAGATATGTAAGAGCAGGTTAGATAGACATCTGTCAGGGATAGTCTTAGATGGTACTGGGTCCTGCCAGGAGGGCAGAGGACTGGACTCAATGACGTCTCGAGGTCCCTTCCAGTTCTAATGTTCTATGGGTCTCCACTTAACGGTGGATCGATGCTCTGGTGATTGATCTTCCGGGGCTCAATTTAGTGGATCTAGTAAAGGCCCACTAAATTGAACGCTGATGGTTCCCCTGTCAGTGCCGGTACTCCTCACTGTCACTACAGTGACAAAGACCCACTAAATCAAGGAGTAAGGGAAGTTGAGAGGAGCATTTCTCCCGTTGACCTCCCGCTGTGGAGTTGGTGCCAAGCTCCGCTTAAGTTACGTCGCCTCCAGCTATGGCCAGGAGGAGCGGGCTGAGAGTGGGGTGCTTTGGTGAGATTCTAGCCAATGGGAGCTGTGGGAAAACCCTCTAGGTGACCAGTTTCCTGCACTCCCATTTCCTGGGTGGGGGGAGGAGGAGCGGTAGCATGTGAAGCTGCTTCCTCCCTACACAAGCTGGATCTGGCCCGCAAAGCTTGGGGCTTCCCCTCAGCAGCAGGAAGCCGACTTGTAGGGTGTGTGGGGGATCTGGAGTGCCAGTGCAGGCTCCCCACTGCAGGAGGAATGGGCAGCCGTAAGCCCGCAGCCCACCTGCAAGAAAGATCACACTTTGAGAACCACCGTGCTAAGGTGACTAGGGTCAGCCCTATGCCTCATGAATTGTTTGCCTTAACTGAGGTGAGGCCACCACACACTCATAAGTCATCACCTCCCCTGAGCTGTGTCGCCCTGCATTAGACCTGCCTCTTTGGGGCTGTGCGCTGGCCTGCTCCCATGAGCCGTGACACCCTGCACTAGACCTGCCTCTTCGTGTCTGTGCGCCACCCTGCTCCCCTGAGCTGTGTTGCCCTGCGCTAGACTTGCCTCTAAGAACATAAGAACTTAACATAAGAACATAAGAACGGCCGTACTGGGTCAGACCAAAGGTCCATCTATCCCAGTAGCCTGTCTGCCGACAGTGGCCAGTACCAGGTGCCCCAGAGAGGTGGACCGAAGACAATGATCAATTGATTTGTCTCCTGCCATCCCTCTCCAGCCTCTGACAAACAGAGGCCAAGGATACCATTCTATCCCCTGGCTGATAGCCTTTTATGGGCCTAACCTCCATGAAACTATCTAGCTTCTCTTTAAACTCTGTTATAGTCCTAGCTTTCACAGCCTCCTCTGGCAAGGAGTTCCACAGGTTGACTACATGCTGTGTGAAGAAGAACTTTCTTTTATTAGTTTTAAACCTGCTACCCATTAATTTCATTTGGTGTCCTCTAGTCCTTATATTATGGGAACTAATGAATAACTTTTCTTTATCGGCCCTCTCCACACCACTCATGATTTTATATACCTCTATCATATCCCCCCCCCCATCCTCTTTTCCAGACTGAAAAGTCCCAGTCACTTTAGCCTCTCTTCATATGGGACCCGTTCCAAACCCCTAATCATTTTAGTTTCCCTTTTCTGAACCCTTTCCAAGGCCAAAATATCTTTTTTGAGGTGAGGAGACCACATCTGTACACAGTATTCAAAATGTGGGTTTACCATAGTTTTATACATAGTTTTCTATCCCTTTCTTAATGATTCCTAACATTCTATTTGCCTTTTTGACCGTCGCAGCACACTGTGGATGTTTTCAGAGAACTATCCACGATAACTCCAAGATCTCTTTCCTGATGTGTCGTAGCCAAATTAGCCCCCAACATACTGTACGTATAGTCGGGGTTATTTTTCCCAATGTGCATTACTTTACACTTATCCACATTAAATTTAATTTGCCATTTTGTTGCCCAATCACTCAGTTTGATGAGAACTTTTTGGAGTCCCTCACAGTCTGCTTCTGTCTTGACTATCCTAAACAGTTTGGTATCATCCGCAAACTTTACCATCTCACTGCTTACCCTTTTCTCCAGATCATTTACGAATGAGTTGAAAAGGATTGGTCCCAGGACTGACCCTTGGGGGACACCACTAGTTACCCTTCTCCATTCTGAAAATTTACCATTTATTCCTACCCTTTGTTTCCTGTCTTTTAACCAGTTCTCAATCCAAGAAAGGACCTTTCCTTTTATCCCATGGCCATGTAATTTACACAAGAGCCTTTGGTGAGAGACATTGTCAAAGGCTTTCTGAAAATCCAAGTATACTATATCTACTGGATCCTCCTTGTCCGCATGTTTGTTAACCCCGTCAAAGAACTCTAATAGATTAGGAAGACATGATTTCCCTTTACAGAAACCATGTTTACTTTTGCCCAACAAATTATGTTCTTCTACGTGCCTAACAATTTTATTCTTTACTATTGTTTCAACTAATTTGCCCGGTACGGACGTTAGACTTTCTGGTCTGTAAGTGCCAGGATCACCTCTAGAGCCTTTTTTAAATATTGGTGTCATGTTAGCTATCTTCCAAGTCAGTAGATACGGAAGCCAATTTAAAGGATAGATTACAAACTACAGTTAACAGTTCTGCAATTTCCCATCTGAGTTCTTTTAGAACCCTTGGGTGAATGCCATCCGGTCCTAGTGATTTGTTAACGTTAAGTTTTTCTATTTGTTCCAAAACCTCCTCTAATGACACTTCAATCTAGGACAGTTTCTCAGATTCATCTCCCAGAAAGGACAGTGCAGGTTTGGGAGTCTCCCTAATATCCTCAGCCATGAAGACTAATGCAAAGAAATCATTTAGCTTCTCCGCAATGGCTTTATTGTCCTTGATTGCTCCTTTTGTATCTTGATTGTCTAGGGGATCCACTGTTTTTTAGCAGGCTTCCTGCTTCTAATGTACTTAAAAATATGTTGCTATTTTTTTTTTAGTTTTTGGTTAGCTGTTCCTCAAAATCTGTTTTTGCTTTTCTTATTACATGTTTACACTTGATTTGACAGTGTTTATGTTCCTTTCTATTTATCTCACTGGGATTGGACTTAGGTTTCTTGAAAGATGCCTTTTTGTCCCTCACTGCTTCTTTTAAATGACGGTTAAGCCACGGTGACACTGTTTTAGGTCTCTTGATATGTTTTTTAATTTGGGGTATACATTTAAGTTGGGCCTCTATTATGGTGTCTTTATAATGTTTCCATGCAGTTTGCAGGGATTTGGCTCTAGTCCTTGTTCCTTTTAATTTCTGTTTAACTAACCGCCTCATTTTTGTGTAATTCCTCTTTTTGAAATTAAATGCCAGAGTGGTGGACTGCTGAGGTGTTCTTCCCACCACAGGAATGTTAAATGTTATATTATGGTCACTATTCCCAAGTGGTCCTCTTTGGGGCTGTGTGCCAGCCGTCTCCCCTGAGGCTGCTGCAGTTCTGTTGGCAATATCAGTCACACTAGCATCCGATTTTGTTAGGGTCAAAAGACGTGGGCAGTATGCAGGGTCCATCCTGGCATTGAGCTAGTAGCAGGGCCTGGGTAATATCCTCCCAGTCGTGGGGCCATTGGGGCTTGCCGCTTGTATGGCCATACTGGGGATTATGGCGAGAAATATCGACGGTTGGAATCTTCCCTCTTTACTTGTGCAGACTCTCCAGTCTCCCCCAGTAGTAGGGTGCTGCTGCAGACTCACCTAACCAGCCCCTGCCACACCAGCAGGGGCTGGTTGAAAAGCCATATGTCTGCCTGGCGATTGGCAGCAGCTGCCAGCCTGATGAGACAACTGTAAAAGGCGGGGAAGGGGCAGCCGGGGGCAAGGGGGAGTTTAGAGAGAGAGGTGGAAGCCCTCTTGGTGGTTGTTGACCCAGCTTGTGGTAGGTGAGAAACCTGTAAAGGCTGTAATAGTTGGACATGGTGGGGAAATACTCAAAGAATATGACACAGTTGTTGCATACAGCTGAAGTTTCCGGGGAGGAAGGGGGAGAGGGGAAAGGGAGCCATTTAATAGACATCCCAAACAGCTATTAGATGATGCACCACTTAGCCTGACTCCAATGATACAATCAGAACCAGAGTGTTTCCCCTCCGCATCCCCAGATGATGCCGCATCTCTGACTCCCTCCTTGCCCCTCAATGATGACTGACAATCCCAAGAACTGCTTTGTAATGTGGCTGACACGCCCAGCATCTCACTGGGGGAAGTGCATGATAAATGGCACTCGTTCTTGACACCTTGTGTGTCTTGGTACTGGCCAGAGTAGCCCAACCAATGAGTGAGGCCATCCTTCTTCCCGCGCAGATTGTCTGGCACACCACCAGTCAACCCACCCTAAAGGACAGAAAAGAGGTACTTTGTGCTTCAGAAGGAGTCTGAGTTTGTTTTCTTGCCTCCTACCTAAGGGTCTCCTCATTCATGCATTGATGGAACGGGTCCCTCACCAACACCAGCTTTCTACCCTGCCAGATGAAGAGAGCAAATGCCTGGACCTCCTGGGTTGCAAGGATTTTTCTTCTGCAAATTTTCAGTTTTGTATTTCAGATTAGCTGGCTCTGTATGGAAATACAATGTTTTTATGTACAGCAAGTTGGACTTCGCAGGCAAACTTCCTCAGAAGGATCTAGCCTGATTCCAGCCTATCTTAAAGGAGGCAAAGCTGGTTGTGAGGAAAACTCTTGTGCAGTTCCACCAGTGGGCCTATAGTGTGGGCAAGGCTCATGCCTTGTGGTTTTACTGTCATGTCCTTTAACTGTACAGTGCCAGGGTTAGATGACACAGTACTTCACGAAGACCCAGTTGCATGTGCAGTGCAGCTTCTACAGGACAAGAAGCAATGGGCTTACATTGTAGCAAGGGAGTGGGCTAATGCCCGCCCACCCCTAGGGTTTCAAATAGGCCCCACTACACTACATACTTTCTTGATCAACATTTTTTATCTGCTACAGAGCAAACTAAGGATCTTTTTTTGAAATGCAGCAACAAGGGAGGTTTAGATTGGACATTAGGAAAAACTTCCTGTCTGTTAGAGTGGTTAAACAGTGGAATGAATTGCTTTGGGAGGTTGTGGAATTGCCTACAGCAGGGGTTCTCAAACTTTGTGATACTTCTAAGTTGCTTGTGAGCCCCTGGGGGGTCGGGACCCACAGTTTGAGAAATGTGGGCCTAGGGCGATGGTAGAATCTCCACCTCCGGAGATATTTAAGAGCAGGTTGGACAGACACTTTTCAGGGATGACCTAGACGGTGCTTGGTCCAGCTGCGAGGGCAAGAGACTGGACTTGATGATCTCTTGAGGTCCCTTCCAGTGCTAGGATTCGATGGTTCAATGATTCTATCTTTGATGTGTCACTGGAGTTGCACCAGCTGTGAAGTTTGGCTCTGAAATTTTCTAGTTCAGATGAGGTACATGTACACTAGAAAGTGAATCTAATTTCCAAAAACGGTGAAGCTGCACAGGTGATAGTAATGACATGTAAGTGCTAGGGTAGATAGTACTTATGTGTTCTTACCTATGCATTGCCTAATCCTGTTCAAAGCAGGCTTCCGTGATGTCCAACAGGGACCTTACAGCAGGAAAAATAGATACAATTTCTATTGTAGATGAAACCTAATGATTCCTTCTTGCTCAGCTTGTCAAATGGGGTACATGTTTGTGTGTTTTGTATCCTGCTTGTCCTGGACTCAGGTGCCTTTGATTCACAGATATTTCATATTGTATTGGTGTCATAGTTGAATATTTGGCCCCTCTACCCCTTAACTATACCAGGGATTTCCGAACACCTGTGGGGCCTGAGACCCATGAACATGTGTTAAATCAAGGCATTTAGTTCATTTTGTATGGTGCCTAAACTGCATTGAAGTATTTTGGGCTGCCTGCATAATTTAAACAAAGTGATTTTCACCCCAGTGAGATTACTCTTGTACAAGGCTTTAAGTAATTTGGATGACTTTTGAGAGCATGCAGTTCGAATTTTGCATAATGCTGAGTTTTAGGTGACCTGCTTTGTGACCCAGTATTCACTCTCCCTGGCAGACTTGTGAATATATGCAGTGTGGCGTTTCTATGCTGGGCATGGTTTCCTCTGCTGCCACTATTTCCACACAAAAACCTTTAATTTCAGTCAGACTTTGTTATGTCATTACTGATGCGGCTGCTTCATTTGTGTTTGCAGAACCTAACAAATTACATGCTGGAAACTTGGCGATGAGAAACTCTAAAATGTTCAATAAAAGAAACCAAAGCAAAAAGTGCAAGAGGGAAGGGACACCTTATTGTGGCAGGAAATCATGGTTATTGACTCAGGTCAGTGTAGCTATTAGGGATGTTAAATTTCGATTAATCAGCTAATTGAGTGTCGATGGAATTTCCTTTGACTACTTGATTAGTCGATTAGGGAGGGTGCTCACTACCCCCACTGAAGCTCTTCAATTTAAATGTAGCAGGCTTGTGCCAGCCCCAGGAGCTAACTCTGCTGTGCCTCTGCCTTACCTACCCCTCCTCCCCAGCACTGGCTCCTGCTTCTCCCCTGCCTCCTTGCTGCCTCTAATATAGGGGCGGGGGAGGGAGAATGTGCGTAGTCGACTTGACTACCTGATAAACCCAGGCTTATTGGGTAGTCAACTATTCGACTACTCTTTTACATCTAGTAGCCCAGGCATGTCAAACTCGAAGCCTACTGAGGGCCACACAAACGAAAACTGATAGCTTTCAGGGCCTCCAAAGAAAATGTACTTCAGAAAGTTGTAATTATTTATTATTATAGATTATCTTTTAAGTATATTTTATAGTATTTTTTCAGTTCTTGTTTTAATACAATACAATAATTTGGTGTGTTAAATTATTATTTGCTCATATTAAATAATTTTAAAGATAAATTTAAGGTACTTTTTAATTTTTTATATCATACATAACTTGTTTTATTGAAATAAATACAAGTATAGACCATGGTTAATCAAATAGAACACGCTTCTGCGAAAATTTCAGATACTTTGTAAGTTTGAGATTTTGCATAACCATATAATTATTCAATTGCAAAAAATGGACATGTATTTATTGATATAAAATTAATATAAATTTTGTGATTTTATTTGGGAATAAATAAATAAAAAACAAAATATTAACAAAATATCCTCTTCCCTCCCCCAGAGCCAGGCACCCCATACCTAATGCCTACTCCCTTCCCCAGAGCCAGGCACTCCCAGCCCCCCCATACCTAATACCTGGGTCTCGGAGTCGTCATTGCCGCCGCCACACATTTCTTCCTCAGGCGAGCTGGGGTGGTGTGATCACAGCGGCTAGCCGTGAGCATGTGTGCAGAGTGGCCCAGCTGGCTGTGGGCGCGTGTGCAGAGCTCCTAGCGCAGAGCAGCCCGGCCGGCCGTGAGCACATGCTGGCTGCTGTGTGCAGAGCAGCCTGGCTGGTTGTGATTGCGTGCGCAGAGCACCCAGCACATAGGGTTGCCAAGTGTCTGGTATTGACCCGGACAGTCCGGTATTTTCACCTCTTGGCCGGTAAAAAAATATTCAGAAAATACCGGACACTTAAAATGTCCAGTATTTTCTGATTTTTTTTCCCTCTGCCAGGAGGTGAAAATACTGGACACCATGCAATCCTACGACACACTCGGCCCCCTCCTCCCCCTCTCCCTCCCCCCCCCCCCCCCCGCTTAGCTGGTTCCACTGGGGCTTGTCTCGTGGCTGGAAAGAAAAACAAAATGGCCGCTGGCAGAAAAGCCTCTTCTTAAAGGGGCCGTGCTGATTTTTAATTTTTTATTTTTTTTTGGCTTAGTAACTGCTGTTGGGTCCTTTTTTTTCCTCAACAACTTTGGTCTCCCCCTTTTTTTCTCAACAGAATTTTTTTCTTGTGTTTTTTTGGGGGGGGGGGCGGGGGAGATGTTCGGTATTTTTGGTTAAAGCATCTGACAACCCTAAAGCGCAGAGCAGCCCGGCTGGCCATTAGCACGTGCTGGACTCCGTGCACAGAGTGGCCCCGGCCATGAGCAGTCGCTGCGGTGTAGAGCACCCTGGCCGTCTGATCTGCACTCGGCCACGTGCTTGGAGTGGCCAGCGGGCCGCACTTTATTACTTTATATAAATGTACTGGCGGGCCGCAAAAAATTTCAATCGGCCCTCCAGACGCCAGTTTGACATGCCTGTAGGCATGTGGCCCTCCAGGGCATGCAGCCCTCCAGATGCCAGCTTGACATGCCTGTAGTAGCCATTGAGTCACCGACTGGAATTGTGATCCTAAAAAGACACTGCCTACAAATCTTCCAGCACACCATAAAGTGTTAAAAAAGGCTAGTGTTGTACTGAGCCCTTTCAGAGAGGAAAACCCCCCTACTTTTAAAAACAGAATCTTCATGGAAAATGCCAGCAATTGAATGCTTACGTGGCCATATTATTTTAATTATAAACATTAATTACAGAACTATCTATTAAATCAGTTTATTTCTAAAGTTTGTAAAAGTTATTGTTAACAGTTATAACGGAAGATCTGCTTTTTATAGCACACATTAACTGTGGTATTGATTTAGATTTGAAAGTGTCCAAAAAGAGGATTTAAAGCAAATAAAATGGGCACAAAGGATATGTTTTGCTTGTATACATAAAGATGGTTCTTCAGGGGTTTATGTGAAATAGCAAACCTCCTGCAAGTTGCTTGCAGTGAAATACATTGTTCCTGGAAACACCCCCAGTTTGACTATAAAGGTTTTATCTCACCCATGTAAAAATATTTATGTGTAAATGCATATTTTATATTTGTCTTTACTATTCTTGAGTTGCTTTATACTTTCATAAATGGCATCTGTAGTTTTTTTTGTAGTGGAGACAGCAAAAAATGTACACTTTATTTGATGTTACTCCTTTGACTAGTTTATTTTGGGTACAAAGGAGGGTTGAAAAGTCTTGGTAGAGCATAAAGATGATAAAAGCAAAAGTGGGAAGTTGAGATTTTTTGGAGCTTTTTGTTTACCTTTCAAGTTAACTTAAGCAACTTATCACTGACCCTCATTGGTTTTAAAGTTTTATGTTTAGTTTTACATATTGGTGTTCTCTCACCTGATGGCAGCAAAATCTTCAAAATCTAGCTATTTTTCATTTACAGTAATACATGATGTTCACCTTTATCAATAATTAACTTATTTCCCAGTGTGCTGCTAGTACTCAGAGGAATAACAAGATCCTAATATTTATAAATAGGAGAATATTGAGTACAAATATCAGTGTTACCACTGCTAGAATATCATGTTATGCTTTGGTGTTCACATTTTAGAAAGAGGTCAAAAAATTGGGGAGCGTGCAAAGTTCTGTTTCAAGAATGATTTAAATTCTGAAAAAACTCTGTGCAATATGAGAGTGGAGGAGGTAAGCTGAATAATTTATTGAAGAAAAGGTTAAGAGGTGGCTTGACCGTGGTCTGTAAGGGGAAGATTATTGACACTAAGGGCTCTTTTAGTTAGCAGAAAAAAGCATAACAAGATTCCATGACTGACAGTCAAAACGAGAAAAATTCAAGCAGGAAATAGAGAACAATTTTACCAGCAAGCGTAGTTATCAATTGGAACATCTTGCTGAGGGTTGTGATATATTCTCTATCACTTGACATCTTTTAATTCAGGATTGAATGACTTTCTAAGAAATGCTCTAGCTCAAGTACAAATCATTGGTTTGGTACAGAAATCGATTGTTTGAGTTCCTGCCTTGCATAGGCCAGATGACACTGGTCTACAATTTTTTAGAAGTCGTCTGCTTCAGAGATAAAATGTGCTATTTATTATGTATTTTGATGTGCTGAATTCAAATATGACAATTAAAACAACTGGCTACTGTTTCCAAGATATTTAAGTTTTTACATTTTACGTCTATGTATATTGTGTAGATAGAGTTTTAATCATAAATTGTAAACCTAGGTCTTTTCATGTGTTTATGGTTGCTTTACATGATAATATTTCATCTGTCCTGTTTATGTAACACTTTAAAAATCAGCAAAAGGGTTATATAAATTAAATGTATTATGAAACAAGAGACAAAAAACTATTATGTACATAGTTTAGTCCTATTGAGTGTCTACTCGGCGCTTCTTGGCTTGTCTCTTGTATTCATTAAATGGAGCATCTCTTGTCACTATCCAGCAGTAGTCTGCAAGCATTAGAATCATAGAATCATAGAACTAGAAGAGACCTCAGAAGGTCATCAAGTCCAGCCCCCTGCTCTAGGCAGGACCAATTCCAACTAAATCAACCCGGCCAGGGCTTTGTCAAGCTGAGACTTAAACACCCGTAGGGATGGAGACTCCACTACTTCCCTAGGTAACCCATTCCAGTGCTTCACCACCCTCCTAGTGAAATAGTTTTTCCTAATATCCAACCTGGACTTCTCCCACCACAACTTGAGACCATTGCTCCTTGTTCTGCCATCTGTCACTACTGAGAACAGCCTCTCTCCATCCTCTTTGGAACCTCCCTTCAGGAAGTTGAAGGCTGCTCTCAAATCCCCCCTCACTCTTCGCTTCTGCAGACTAAACAGACCCAAGTCCCTCAGCCTCTCCTCATAAGTCATATGCTCCAGCCCCCTAATCATTTTGGTTGCCCTCCACTGGACCCTCTCCAATGCGTCCACATCCTTTTTGTAATGGAGGGCCCAGAACTGGACACAATACTCCAGATGCGGCCTCACCAAAGCCGAATAAAGGGGAATGATGACATCTCTAGATCTGCTGGCAATGCTCCTCTTAATGCAACCTAATATGCCATTAGCCTTCTTGGCTGCAAGGGCACACTGTTGACTCATATCCAGCTTCTCATCCACTGTAACCCCCAGGTCCTTTTCTGCAGAACTACTACTTAACTGGTTGGTCCCCAGCCTGTAACTATGCTTGGGATTCTTCCGTCCTAAGTGCAGGACTCTACACTTGTCCTTGTTGAACCTCATCAGATTTCTTGTGGCCCAATCCTCCAATTTGTTTGTCATTCTGTACCCTATCTCTGCCCTTAAGCGTATCTACCTCTCCCCCCAGCTTAGTGTCATCCGCAAACTTGCTGAGGGTGCAATCCATCCCCTCATCCAGATAATTAATAAAGATATTGAACAAAACCGGTCCTAGAACCGAACCTTGGGGCACTCCGCTAGACACCGACCGACCTCCTGACATCGAGCCATTGATCACTACCAGCTGGGCCCGGCCTTCTAGCCATCTTTCTATCCATCTTACCGTCCATTTATCCAATCCACAATCCCTTAACTTGCTGGCAAGAATATTGTGGGAGACCGTATCAAAAGCCTTGCTAAAGTCAAGGTATATCACATCCACTGACTTCCCCATGTCCACCGAGCCAGTTACCTCATCATAGAAGCTAATCAGATTGGTCAGGCACGACTTGCCCTTTGTGAATCCATGATGGCTATTCCTAATCACTTTCCTCTCATCCAAGTGCCTCAATATGGATTCCTTAAGGATCCCTTCCATGATTTTTCCAGGAACCGAGGTAAGACTGACCGGCCTATAGTTCCTTGGATCATCCTTCTTCCCTTTTTTGAAGATGGGCACTACATTTGCCTTTTTCCAGTCATCCGGGATTTCTCCCGATCTCCACGACTTTTCAAAGATAATAGCCAAAGGCTCCACAATGACATTTGCCAACTCCCTCAGTACCCTCGGATGCACTAAGTCCGGACCTATGGATTTATGTACGTTTAGCTTTTCTAAATAGTTCCTAACCTGTTCTTTACCCACCACGGGCTGTCCATCTTCATCCCATCTTGCGTCACTTGGTGCAGAAGTCCAGGAGTCGACCTTGTCTGTGAATACAGAGGCAAAGAAAGCATTAAGTACTTCGGCTTTCCCCACATCATCTGTCATTAGGTTACCTCCTTCATCCATTAGGGACTGCACACCCTCTCTGATCACCTTCTTCTTGTTAACATGCCTGTAGAAACCTTTCTTGTTATCCTTCACATCCTTAGCCAGTCGCAATTCCATTTGCGCTTTCGCCTTCCTGATAACCCCCCGGCATTCTCGAGCTATACCTTTAAACTCCTCCCTGGTCATTTGTCCAAGTTTCCACTCTTTGTAAGCTTCCTTTTTGTGCTTAAGTTCACCAAAGATTTCCCCTGTAAGCCAGTCCGGTCTCCTACCATGTTTGCCTCTCTTGCTACGCGTCGGGATGGTTTCTTTCTGTGCCTTCAGTAAGGCTTCTTTAAAATACTGCCAGCTGTCCTGAACTCCTTTCTCCTTCATGTTAACATCCCAGGGGATTCTGCCCATCAGATCTCGGAGGGAGTAAAAAAATCTGCTTTTTTGAAGTCCAAGGTGTGTATTTTACTACTCTCTTTTCTTCCTTTGGTCAGGATCCTGAAATCTACCATCTCATGATCACTGCTTCCCAGGTTGTCACCCACCTCCACTTCCCCTATTAGTTCCTCCCTGTTTGTGAGCAGAAGGTCAAGCTACGCACGGCCCCTGGTCGGATCCCTCAGTACCTATGTCAAGAAGTTATCCCCAACATTCTCCAGTAACTTCCTGGATTGCCTGTGTACTGCCATATAGGCTTCCCAGCAGATGTCAGGGTGATTTAAGTCCCCCATGAGAACCAGGGCCTGCGATCTGGAAGCTTCGCTCAGTTGTCCGAAGAAAGCCATATCTACCTCATCCACCTGATTCCGTGGCCTGTAGCAAACACCAACCACAACATCAATGCTGTTGTTTGCTCCTTTAAACTTAACCCATAGACTCTCAACAGGTTTTTCTCCCTCTTTATACTGGAGTTTAGAGCAGTCTTAGTGCTCTCTTACATATATTGCAACTCCTCCTCCTTTTCTCCCCTGTCTGTTGTTCCTGAACAGTCTATACCCTTCCATGACAGCGCTCCAGTCATGCGAGTCATCCCACCAAGTCTCTGTTATCCCAATTAAATCATATTTCTTGGTCTGGGCCAGGGCCTCCAGTTCTTCCTGTTTGTTGCCCAGGCTTCTCGCATTGGTGTACAAACACTTCAGGTAACCAGTTGATCGTCCTATCTTCTCCATTCGAAACATGGGTCCTCCTTTCTTGCCCCTTCCTCTCTGCATTTCTTCCCGGTATCCGACTTTCCCACTCCCCTCAGGGTTTTGGTCACCGTTCCCCGACGAACCTAGTTTAAAGCCCTCCTCACTAGGTTTGCAAGCCTGCCCGCGAAGATGCTCCTTCCTCTCTTCGTTAGGTGGATCCCATCTCTTCCTAACAATCCTTGCGCCCGGAACAGAGTCCCATGGTTGAAGAAACCAAGCCCTCTCTGCGACACCCATCTGTGCAACCACGCATTTACGTCCTCAATTCGACGATCCCTGCCCAGTCCTTTCCCTTCAACAGGGAGGATGGAGGAGAATACCACTTGCGCTCCAAATTCTTGGATCCTTCTTCCTAGCGCTACATAATCCGCAGTAACACGCTCAAGATCATTCTTGGCCGTATCATTAGTTCCCACGTGGAGAAGCAGGAAGGAGTAGCGATTCGAAGGTTTGATCAGCTTGCTAAGCCTCTCAGTGACATCCCGAATGCGAGCTCCCGGTAAGCAGCACACCTCTCGAGATTCCAGGTCCGGACGGCAGAGGGATGGCTCAGTCCCTCTTAGGAGGGAGTCCACGACCACCACCACCCGTCGTTTCCTTTTGGGGGTGGTGGCCGTGGAACCTCCATCCGTAGGACTACGCATCCCATGCCTTCCAGTAGATGGTGTTCCCTTCTGGTTTCTTCCTTGTGAGATCCCTTCCAGAGCTTTCAGCATTGCAGAGTCTGTGGAGAGATCTTGAAAGCGATTGTTTACCTCCTTAGCATTGGGGGATTCCCGTGCTGGCCTTTTCCCCCTTCTAGACGTTACATGCTGCCAGTTCTCTTCTTGGTCATGTACTGCTCTCTCTGGCTCTTCTGCCTGCCGTGCTTGAAGGATTAAATGCTACCTTCTATCGAGGAAGTCTTCATCCTCTCTGATCAAGCATAGGGTCGACACTTGGGCCTCCAGTCCTCTAATTTTTTCTTCCAAAATGTCGACCAGCTTGCACTTGGTGCAGATGAAATCCGTTCTTTCTTCCGGGAGGGAGACAAACATGGCACACGTGGTGGAGGTAACAACAACAGACCCATCACCAACCATCGCTGCTGTCCTGGAAAAGGGATTTAAAAAGAAAGGCAAGAGAACCTCCCGCCCTTCCCTCTCCCCTTCCGAACTCCCTCTCAAAACTCCCTGTTAGCAATCACCTGTTTGCAAGCTCCTTGGTCGCTTGCCCACTGCCTTATAAAGCCCCTCCCCCTACCAAGGCTCAGCCAATCAGCAGAGGCTTCTAGAATTCAAACTTTAATTAGAAGCCAACAGTTTCCACCTGCCAATCACAGCACCCACTTCCCTCAAGAGTCCTGTATCTGCTTCTCCTTCACCTGGAGAACTCCCTCTCAAAACTCCCTGTTACCAATCACCTGTTTGCAAGCTCCTTGGTCGCTTGCCCACTGCCATTGATGGGCTCCATTTGCCCTGATTTCGTTTCTCCATTGTTGCAATGTCCTGGTGAAATCGCTCGCCGTGCTCGTCGCTCACTGCTCCGTAGTTCGGTGGAAAAAAATCTAGATGAGAGTGCAAAAAATGTATCTTCAGTGACATGTTGCAATCAAGGCTTTTGTATGCCTTGAGGAGGTTTCCACCAGCAACCTGTAGTTGTCTGCCTTGTTGTTTCCGAGAAAATTTATTGCCAGTAACTGGAAGGCTTTCCTTGCCATCTTTTCCTTGCCATGCAGTGCATGGTCAAATGCATTATCTCGAAGAAGTTCACGAATCTGAGGACCAACAAAGACACCTTCCTTTATCTTAGCTTCACTTAACCTTGGAAATTTTCCATGGAGGTACTTGAAAGCTGCTTGTGTTTTGTCCATGGCCTTGACAGAGTTCTTCATCAGACCCATCTTGATGTGTAAGGGTGGTAACAAAATCTTCCTTGATTCAACAAGTGGTGGATGCTGAACACTTTTCCTCCCAGGCTCCAATGATTGTCGGAGTGGCCAGTCTATCTTGATGTAGTGGGAATCTCTTGCACGACTATCCCATTCTCAGAGAAAACAGCAGTACTTTGTGTATCCAGTCTGCAGACCAAGCAAGAGAGCAACAACCTTCAAATCGCCACAAAGCTGCCACTGATGTTGGTCATAGTTTATGCACCTCGGAAATTGTTTCATGTTGCCATAGGTTTCCTTCATATGGACTGCATGACCAACTGGAATTGATGGCAAAACATTGCCACTATGCAGCAAAACAGCTTTAAGACTTGTCTTCGATGAATCAAGGAACAGTCTCCACTCATCTGGATCGTGAACGATGTTGAGGGCTATCATCACACCATCGATGTTGTTGCAGGCTACAAGATCACCTTCCATGAAGACGAATGGGACAAGATCCTTTCGACGGTCACGGAACATGGAAACCCTAACATCACCTGCCAGGAGATTCCACTGCTATAGTCTGGAGCCCAACAGCTCTGCCTTACTCTTGGGTAATTCCAAATCCCTGACAAGGTCATTCAGTTCACCTTCTATTATGAGGTGTGGTTCAGAGGAGGAGGATAGGAGATAATGTGGTTCCTGTGACATTGATGGTTCAGGACCAGAAGTTTCATCCTCTTCCTCGTCTGACTCAAGTGAGAATGATTCTGGTGCATCAGGAACCAGCAGTCCTTCTCCGTGGGGTACTGGGTGTATAGCTGATGGAATGTTTGGATAATGCACAGTCCACTTTTTCTTCTTTGACACACCTTTCCAAACTGGAGGCACCATGCAGAAGTAACAATTGCTGGTATGATCTGTTGGCTCTCTCCAACAAAAGGCATAGATTTCCTTTTCCTGTTCAACCACTGGCGAAGATTTGTTGCACAAATGTTGCAGCATATGTGTGGGGCCCACCTCTTGTCCTGATCTCCAATTTTGCAGCCAAAATACAGGTGATAGGCTTTCTTAACCATAGTGGTTATACTGCACTTTTGTAATGCAAAAGTCACTTCACCACAAACATAGCAGAAGTTATCTACACTGTTCACACAAGTTCGAGGCATCTTTGCTCACTTTGGCTAAACAGAAATGTGTCCCTTTGCAAAATCAAACACTGACAAATAAGAGAGCACAACACTGTATGATTTCTAGAGCTGATATAGGGCAATTTGTTCAGCAGAGTGATGTAAGCTTCGTTATGATTGCATCATCCATGACTTCTAGGAATAACATGATGCAATTCATATCATGTATGATGCAATACCAGCTAAAGAGCAAGTTCTGTCCAAACCCAGTCATAGATTTATTCATAGATCCAGTCAAAGATGTATTTTAGTAATTTCTGGTTTAAATTGAGATCCCTTCCCTTTATAACTCACTTATCCTCCGCCATTCGTAAGTCCAGGGTCGTATATACTGACCCAATAGCCTATCTTGAAAACTAGAGCCAATCAACAATTTTAAGCATCATTTTCGTTCTCAGTGACCCAGAATTAGTAAAGTTTGACTACATTTATTTCAGAAGCATTTTGGCTGTAGAGCAGTGTGATCATAATGGTGCTTTCTGGCCTTAAAACCTCACGGTCAGTTTTATCTAGATGAATCTCAGGCTACTTAGAGGTAATAAGAAAATAAATGTTTTCTGACCTTTTACTTTCTGATTTTTGTCTCTTTGATACTTGTAGCCGAGTACTAGGTTATCCTTAGACATAATTGATAAAAATATATCTAGCTTGACCGATCTTACCTAGCTCTCTAGGTCTCCATGTGACTTGGAATAGCCTGCCAGATCATAAACGGAAGAGTATAATGTTAAATGGAACATAGAATGCATATCTCAAGAGGTGATCCAGCCCATTGTCTCTTCTGAGATCTGGCGCTTGACTAAATATGGAACAATTCAATTCGCCTATCTGCCAGAAAGCCTGCCTTGAGAAAAAGTGTCTTTTTCAGGATTGTGGGAAAGCATTGAAAATCTCTCACTAGCTTCTGGGAAACTGATGAATGCATGGTTGTATAATGTGCTCAGTTTTCCAAATCTGCCAGCCAGTGAGGCAGTTGATAATCATAGAGCCACTTTTTATGGAACAGTCTCCCATGTTGAGTGATATGTGGGACAGAGCCTATGCAGTGTGTTTTCCTTGTTCATTTTTGATGATTGGTGGAGAGAACTTTGCAAACCTGAAGTTTGTCTTATTCATGTTGAAGTCAGTACCAGTCTCATGGCCACCTTATATATTTCCTGAGCTCATTGGATTTTTACTCTTCATCTGCTCTCCTTGGTACTGGAATCACAGAACTGGAAGGAACCTTGAGAGGTCATCAAGTCCAGTCCCTTGCACACGTGGCAGGACCCAGCATTATTTAGACTGGGGCGGGGGACCTATGGGCCTGATCTGACCCCCGCTTACTTGGATATGTCCCACAGTGGGGTGAGCCAGCGCTCACACTTCGACCCCCCCACAGCCTGGGCTGGACCACAAGTGGAGCCCTGGCACCCCAAGTTGAGTGTGAGTGTCGTGTGTGTGTCTTTTTTGCTTCTCACGTGTGTGGCCCCCAACTGATTTTTCTGTCTCTCACTGGAAAAAGGGCCCTCACCTGATCTAGGCCATCTCTGACAGGTGTTATTCTAACTGGCTCTTAAAAATCTTCAGTTGTGGAGAGTTTAAAGAACAGGTTAGACAATAATGTGTATGGTCTGTCTTTATGAAGTGGAGACTGCTCTGTGACCAAGAGAAAAGGCACTTGCAATATGACTAAAATAGGTTTTAAACCTCCTTTCCCAAAACAAACACTTTATGCAATTTTTGTGTTATGGAGCTGTGAAGTCTTAGAGCTTTTTGCTTAAGCCACCATCTTGTTATTTGGCTCTCTGACACTTCCTAGGGAATTAGTCTCTGTAGGAAGAAATTGACTGGCAATATAGTTGTATTAGAAGTAAAGAACTGGACAAGAATGTGAAGAAAACACAGCCAACTGAGTTCCTTACATTTCTCAGCTTCCTGGGTTCCTCCCACTTGCTAAATATTGAAAGCTTTTCATTCGCAAATGGAACATAGCACATTCACTCAGATTTTTAGGAAGTAGACTGATGAGTAAAGTATAACATTTCTTCCCATTCATGTTAGTGTCTTGAAATAAATAGTATAGTAACCGAATGGGACTGACTGTATGAGCTGATAGTGATCATGAGTGGCGAGGAGTGATTCCTACTTGTCTCAGATAAATACATGCACATCAGGAAGTAAAATCATTGCACTGTAGTTACTGTGATCTCAAAGTGGAACCTTTTTGAATTTCTAACAAATGGGAATCTAACAGTTGATATCCTAGATTTTGTACATTAGCATGTCTAATTTTGCACTGGGAATCCTATGTAAGTTTTGTTGAATGAAGGAAAAGAAGGAGCACAAATAGTTGAAATGTTAACATGTATGTAATAACCATCAGAGATTGGCAGGAGGCCTTTTCTTGCTGACCCTTGAAATAAACACACCACCTTGTCTCTGCTGACATACAACAACAAGGGTGGGGAACTTCTGTCCTGTAGGTGCGATCCTACCCCCTGGCATAATTTGATCTGGCCAGTGGCAAGTTTCTGTGCCATGCGCTGAATGCTGTGAGCCTCAGCACCTTCCCAGAGGCCTGGAACCGCGAGCGCTGGTTCACTCCACTGTAGGGAGAAGCTATAGTGCCAGATGAGTCAGCTGTCCCTGTGACCCCTAGGTGCCAGGGTTGGATGATCAGGGAAGTTTGGAGTCCATATGCACTTGCCCCCCAGCTTGCATTTGCCGGGAATGATGGCCAATTGGACCTGCAGCGGCTGTGCCCATGGGGATGGGCAGAGTGTACCGCACAGAGCTGCCTGAACACATTGGGACCAGAAGGGAGCCTGCCTTAGCCCCACTACTGGGAGCTGCCTGAGAAATAGTCTCTAGCCAGAGCCCGCACCTTTCATTCCCTTCTGCAGCCCCACTTGCTCTTAGAACTTGGACTCCCCCACCCTGAACTGCTTGTCTCAGCTATTAGCCCCCTCCTGCCCCAAGCCAGTATCCCAGCTCTGAGCCCCCGCCCCAGATCAGAACGTCCTCTTGTACCTCAACCTCCAGACCTGAGCCCGCACCTACACTCCAACCCTCTGAGTCCTGGTTAGGAGCCCCCTCCTACACTCTGAACCCCTTATTTCTCACCCCACCCTGATTTTTTCTGTGGGTCGGTGCCTTCAACATAAATGGTTCCTCACCCCTGTACTACCGTAGCAACTTTTGGGACGAGCCCAAACTTTGCTGAAACTTGAACCTAGTATATACGAAACATTGAGAAAGTGGTTGCATATTTTTGCTGTGATATACTGACTTAATTATTTGAATACATATTGATTTACTAGCAAGGCACCATGACAATTGGTAGTTTTTCAAATAAACGGTATCAAGGGTACAAGAGCAAGCTATTCCACTGAATAGCAAAGATAGGAAGTATGGCAAAAGATCAAGCTTGCTTAACCAGAAGATCTTGGATGATCTAAAAATCAAAAAGGAGGCCTACAAAAAGTGGAAACTAGATCAAAGTACAAAGGATGAATAAAAAAGCACAGTATGTAAAGGCAAAATTAGAAAGAGGAAGAAGGCACAAAATGAGCTCACACTAGCTAGAAACAGAAAGAGTAGCAAGAAAACATTCTTCAGATATATTGGAAGCAAGAAGAAGACCCAAGGACAGGGTAGGTCCATTGCTTAGTGAAGAGGGAAAAACAATAACAGAAAATGTGGAAACAACAGAGGTGCTTAACGACTTCTTTGTTTCGGTTTTCACCAAAAAGATTAATGGTGACTGGATGCCTAACATAGTGAATGCTAATGGGCATTGGGTAGGTTTAGAAGTTGAAATAAAAAAAAAGTTAAAAATTCCTTAGAAAAATTAGATGCTTTCAAGTCACAAGGGCCTGAAAAAATGCATCCTGGAATACTCAAGAAGCTGATTGAGTAGGGATCTGTGCCATTTTATATCATCTTTGAAAAGTCATGGAAGATGTGATAGATTCCAGAAGACTGGAAAAGGGCAAATCTAGTGCCTATCTAAATAATAAGGGAAATAAGGACAACCCAGGAAACTACAGACCAGTCAGTTTAACTTCTGTGCCAGAAAAGATAATGGAGCAAATATTAAGGAATACATCTGCAAACATCTGGAGCATGGGTTCCCAAACTGGGGGGGGGGGGTGCCTCCCTGGGGAGGGGTGCGAGGCGACCCAGCCACATACCCCCGTCAATCCCACCCCAAGTTTTGCTGCTATTTTTTGGTGAGGGGGGGCGTGAAGGTTTCTCAAAAATCAAAAAGGGGGATGTGATACCGAAAAGTTTGGGAACCACTGATCTGGAGGATAATAAGGTGATAACAGTAAGCATGGATTAGTAGAGAACAAATCATGTCAAACCAGTTCGATGGATTTCTTGATACGATAACAAGCCAGGTACATAAGGGGGAAGCGGTAGATATGGTATACCTAAACTTTAGTAAACCATCTGATACAGTCTCACATGATTTTCTTAGCAGTCAACTAGGTAAATACAACCTATACAGGGCTATTATAAGGTGGGTAGATAATGGGTATCCAGCTAGTTATCAATGGTTCACGGTCATGCTGAAAGGATATAACAAGTGGGGTTCTGTAGGTATCAGTTTTGGCACTGGTTCAGTTCAATACCTTTATCAAAGATTTTGATAATGGCATAGAGAGGACGCTTATAAAGTTTGTGGATGATACCAAGCTGGGAGGGGTTGTAAGTGCTTTGGAAGACAGGGTCATAATTTAAAATGATCCAGATAAACTGGAAAAATGGTCTGAAGTAAATAGGATGAAACTCAATAAGGACAAATGCAAAGTGCTCTACTTAGGAAGGAGCAATCCTTTTCACGCATACAGAATGGGAAGTGAGTGTCTAGGAAGCAGTATTGCAGAAAGGGATCTAGGGGTCATAGTGGACCATAAGCTAAGTATGAATCAACAGTGTAACACTTGCTAAAAACAAACCAAAAAACCCACCAAAACAAAACATTCTGAGATACATTAACAGGAGTGTTGTGAGCAAGACATGAGAAATAATTCTTGCACTCTACTCTGTGGTAGTTAGACCTACATTTTAAGAAAGATGTGGAGAAATTCAAGAAGGTCCAGAAAAGAGTAACAAAAAAGGTTTCAGGTCTAGAAAACAAGACCTTTGAGGTCAGATTGAAAGGATTGAGCTTGTTCAGTCTAGAAAAGAGAAGACTTAAAGGAGTTGTAACGTTTTTCAAGTACTTAAAAGGTTGTTACAAGGGTGGTTGAGGTTGTCAACCACTGGAATAAATTGCCTTTAGAGTTGTGGAATCTCTATCATTGGAGATTGTAAGAGCATTTATCAGGGATGATCTAGATGGTGCTTGATCTTTCCATGAATGTAGGAGATTGGACTCGATGATCTTGAGGTCCCTTCCAGTTCTAGTATTCTAGGATTCTGTGATCTGAATTGGCATGCCAATAGTGGTACCCTGGTATGGAGGAGTTTTATGTTTACATTGATATAAATATTAAGAAGTATGTATTTAGAAAGAGGGAACCAGTTTTATTGTGAAGGAAGGATACTTGTTTCAGGCCTGTTTTAATGGAAGAGCCATTTTAATTACTTTTTGAGGGTATTGAAGCCCCAGACTTCTTGTTGTGATTTCTATATTACAGTGACTGAATTAGATGAAATGTGTTTTAACTGCACTTAAAACTAGTGTAAGAATGCCTGGTGAAGGGGATTATGCTGATTTAACACTATCAATTTAGAAACTGATTTAGTTAAATCAGTGTAATTTCTATGTATAGACAAAGCCTGAAATTAATGTACATGCTGAGGAAGACAGAAGAAAGCTGTAATGTACATGAATCCACACTGTGAATTTGCCCCTGAGACTGTTATAATGTTGCACTAAAACAGTAAGTAAATTATTGTACATGAACACTCAGAGGCTGAGTTGAATGTTTCTATGGCATACTAACGATGTAAGTTCTAGAGTTTAACTTGAAGCCCATTTCTGCAGTATGCAGAGGCAATATAACTGCTGAAAAAAAGCAAATCTTGAAATCAGTTTGCCGTCAGAGTATTTACTGGAAAAGGATAAAAGCCTAATTCAAATAATGGTAGCCACAGAGTTTAATGGTAATGTTTTCATAGGGCACACAAAAGGCTTTACATATATTTTATCAGAAGGCACAAATCGTTAGAGCTTGAGAGCACAGCTGGAGATACAATGTTAGAAACTCAAATTAAATGTCTGCTCTGAAAGTGGGTAATGATGTAATGCATAACCCGCAAGTTATGAGAGACTTTTGGCCAAGAATCAAGACATGGCTAATTCTCTGTAATTAGGAAATTACTTTCTGGATACAACCAAGATGCAATATCATAAATAACTTCGCAGAGTTTTTCCAGTTGCACAGAATTAATTCTGCACAATGAAAAGTTGATTGCAAGTATTAGGGTCAGGTTAATGAGAATGCTTTGTTGAAAACTCTCTTCTTGATCTGGGCATTAGGTTTATCTTTTTTAATTAGTTCAGATTACAATTGATTTGTAGGCAGGTGAAGGGAGGATGACTTGCAGTGATCTGATGGTTTTGAACAATATGCTACTGTTTGTTTCTTTCTAATTTACCTACCCCATCCTGAAAGAACTATCACATTAACAATATTTCTTCCCACACTGTACCTTTTGAAAAACATATTGTTTTGCAAAATCAAAATTAGTTTAGAATTGCCAGACAGTAACAGAGAATAAAGAGATTTATTGTAAAATCCACTTTTGCCTTTAAAAAAAAAAATCCAGGCACCACCTAATTTAGAGAATTTTCAGAGGCAGCATAATTTTTATATACTACATATGGAAGTGTCATTCAAATACAGGCTTTGATTTTTTTAAACTGCCTGAACAGCACAGTCTGTATTTTTTTGGGGGGGTGGGGAGGCATGAGTGTGTTTTTATTTAAAAAATGCTATGTTTAGTAAAATGTTTCTGGAAGGCTGTTTTTGTGGATTAGCACAAAGTACATGCTTATTAATGCAGTTGGAACAGTTTTGTAGTACTAAGCTAAAATGTAACCTGAAATTCCGAAGTGTAGCATTTATTCTTGTAAAAGATGCCCACTTTAAATGTATTGTTATATTAAGCAATTGTTATATTGACTGGGAGGCCATGAAGTGCCTGCACTTCTGCTGCTTCTCCCCCCACAACCATGCTGCTCCTGCCCTCTGCCTTGGAGCTACTTCCTGGGAGCTTCCTGCTGGCTGTGCGGGGAGAGAGAGCCAGAAAATAGGGGTGTTGATGTCACAGTGTCCCCCACCCTCCATCCCTGTACCTTATCACCACAGAGTGAGTAGGGCAGGGCGTTGGAGAAGGGGGCTGGGCAAAGGCATGTAAAATCCTGTTTAACCACTTAACCAGGGGGACTGAGTGGAGAGGCAGTCCAGTCCTGCCCCCGTGGCCCACCTCCCGTGGCCATGTTGGAATTGCCAGTACAGCCCCTACCTGGGGTGGGCCCTGTAGGTCTGGAGTAGCTCCTGCCCATGGTGAGCGGGGAGCTGCTCCAGATGCTACAGGTTAACCAGAATCATAAGTCTCATCCACTTTGGGTGAGGGTTACCAATTAATCATTCACATCCCTAGTTGTGCAGAGGCAGGGGTGGGGGGAAGGAGGCAGGGCCCAGGGTATTTAGGTTTGTGGTAGAACCTGGATTGACTTAAACTCAATCAGCAGAGGATCCTCTGTCTACAGATCAGTCCACACTGCATCTCGGGATTCCTTACGAGTTCTCCCACAGCCCCCTAAGCTGAGTAGCTCTGTGAACTCTCTGTGCGGAGGAATGTCAAAGCCGTACAGCAGTCTGCCCCCCCCCCCCCCCCCCCCCACCCCCTGCAGAAGCAGGAGTTTGCCTGCCTCTGTACTCCTACTGCAGGGCAGAACAGGAGCAGTACCATGATTTGCTGCTAGTTTGTTCCCCAAAGGGAGCAGCACTTCCTGGAGCTTTGAAAGAGAAGGGGTGCCTGACTGCAGGACTGCAGTGATCAAAACACTGAGCAGAGCAGCGCAACCAGGGCAGGCATTGTGGGATACTGGCGGAAGCCAGTTCTGTTGACAGAACAAACAGCAGTGTCCCCATTGGCTCTTTGTCAACAACAAAGAGCAGGGAAAATAAAAATAGTCTCTTTGTAGACGTGGAAGTTTTTTGTTGCAGAAACTGAGCCTTTTCCCTGACTTTTGCATTGCAGTGTGTTTACTCTCCCTTTTTGGCAACAAATCTTGGTTGTGTAGACAAAGCCTACACTTCTGAAAGCCTTACTCAGGGGCATTCTCTCTGTATTTGCCTGTTTGCATATAAGGCAGCAACTTTCAAACACCTGGTTCTGTCAATTACAAAATTTCAAATAATGGTTTAGGCATCAGTGGCCAGAACTTTGTTGATTTTTGGGGAAACCAGAAAACTGAAAAGAGAGAAAATAGAGAACCTATGAAGATCCAGCCAGGCTCAGCCTCAAGCACCTCTGCAACTGTCTATAGGGTCTTTAGGTCAAACAATGTGTTGATAGCCCATTGCCTTCTACTGGGGTAACAATGAACCCCATCTCAAGTCTGCCCATCCTCCCAATAGAATTTCACATGTTGACACTGAATGATAACTCCCAGACTATGGCAGGCCACGGCTGCTCTGGCAGCAGCCCCTGTTCACTGTGGTCAGCGATGGCCATGAACAGGGGCTGGTGCCGGAGCAGGCCCTCCTTGTGACCAGTCCTGGCCGCCGTGAACAGGGGCTGCTGGACTCAGCGTGAACCAGGACCAAGCAGTCACAGCTCACACTGGTCCGGGATGTTGTGCCTCTTGCTGAGCCATAGTGTGGGTGGCTCTGAGCGCTACCTCCATTGCAGCTCTGCAGAGTGGTCCCTTATCAACTACATGGTTAGCCAGATAACTGCAATTTAACATCCTTAATTCCCTGAAGAAGAGGTTCACAGGAAGGTGGCACACCAGATATTTGTGAGAGGTGGACCTAGTGTGTATGTGGTGAGCTCAGCCAATAGAAGCTATGGAGCATGTGACCCTTAGTTTTATGCTCATGTTTGCATTATGTTCTATGATTGAGCTTTCTAGGACTTCTAGCCTTCCTAAACTTTATCAACCCCTGACCTTCTGTCACAAAAATGTCATATTTCACAGACCTCCTCCTAAAAATGAATACTTCCAGAGATTTTCTTCCTTACCTGAGCATAAGTTATAAAAGCAGTCATCTTGGAAATATAAAATTTGTTTTTTCATGGCACTTATTACACATACTTTATTATTACATCATTATTTATTACATTAGGTTTTTTACTTTATGAAAATGGCAACACTCTTCCAAGATTTCACTTGACAGTCTCGCTCACCAGTGCCATGGAAAGCCATGTTGTATTTAATTGTCATAGTTTCTTCTCGCTTGTAATCAACTTTCCAGAACCATCATAATCATTTGACTTACATTTTCCATACTTAATTACAAAATGATCATTTCTTACACAGTCACTATAAACTTTGTAATTTTTTTTTTCAGTGAATCTCAGTTATGATCACGGGGCCACTGAATAAAAACATCTATGACATCTTGGTATTGCTCATGGCAAGTCTACAGTTAAAACATTGCATTGATGCAGCTACACCAGGGCTGTGGTGTGACTGTAGTGCTTTAATGAGGACCCTTTAAACTGACAGGAGTGGCACAGTTAATCTGCCTCCCTGTGAGGCAGAAGCTATGGTGAGAGGAGAAGTAAAGCTAGCTACTTGGGGGGTTAGATCGGTAAAACTGCATTGCTTGGATGTGTGGATATTTCACACCTCGATCATCATAGAAATACTGATATAGATTTGTATTGTAGACCACACCTTAGATTCTTACTTTGGAATCTGGGCTTTAATCTTTCTGTAGTTATAATCAAGTGGATGTTCAGTTTTCCTAATAGCTTTTATATTTTCACCTTACTTAGAGTCACACACACAAATGTTTCAGTCTAGTAATTCATTAGGGTGGAGATTCCTTCTTATGTTTGGTATCCTGCTGGGGTCTCATCTGTGAAGGTGAATTTAATGCCACATTCACAGTAAAACAATGCATTGGACAGTGGTGTAGTACTAGTTGCAACATGCAAACTAATTTGACCATTCTTCTTAACTATTATAGCGCCATAAAATTATGGACTAGCACAGTGCAAGTATTAACGGTTAGACTTTTTGCAACATTGTACAAAACATAGTATTATTTGGAATGCCAAAATTCTCTAGTACTGATGAGACCCAAGAAACTTAATCCATGGAATTGGACTTGGTGTGATTATTGTCAAGGGACAGTATGTTGCCCACAATCTTAGAGTCAGTATTGATAGAAGGTTGTTTGTGAATGGAAGGAAGCAGAGCTTACTTCTCAATCTATTATACGTTTCTAAAATAAAAACATATGATCTATGGGCCAATATTTCACTTGTTAGTTTGGAATGCCAGATTTAATTATTCTTGTAGGTCCTGCACGCCATCTGCTACATGCAATTAATATGAGCAGAATGGGGTTAGTCCTTCCAAACCAATATATCTTCTTTACACATATTTTTGCCAATACATAGGTGTATACTGAATTAATGAATACTGCTAGTGAGCAGTTTTTGTTTACAAGCTTGGAATGAGCAGCTACAGTGGAGACAATGGCATAGAATGGAAGAATACATTTTGCAATGAAAATGATAGTTTTAGGTGAGGAATGAAAATGGGAGAACATGTAAGTGCTGATTGCCTTAAAGGGCACGTTTTTGTTCCCCTCAATGTAAAATTACACATATTAGAAATGTGTTTAAACTTCCTCTTCCCCTGTCCCTTCTTTGGTAATTATCTTGAGTAGAGATACCGGGAGAATAATTCTCAGTTGGTAATGTTTCTTGGTTCTCTCTGCATTGCCCAGTGAGCTTTTGGTATTGTGTTGTCACCTGTATAGTTACTAAGATGTATTAGACACTAGCTGCACTCTAAGATAGCTCTAGGCATTGGCTGATTTTTGCTTGAGTTGCTGTGCATGCTGATGGTAATATGTCAGATGCAGTTTACACAGTTTGAATGAACATCAGCCCTCTAGCAGGGACTTTTAAAAACATTACTCAGTAAAATTCAGGGGAGAGTTGAGGTAGCAAAGAAGATAATCTTCCATTTTGGTTGTGAAGCTGGTGCTTATTTAAAATAGGAAATAGAATGGAAGAGGATGTCTGTTGCTTTCAGTTGTAGGGGGGATGTGTGTTGGCATCTTAGACTTTGTTCAGACTCACATCGACTCAGAACACAATTTGAGTGTCCATGCGTTATCTCATTTTAAACGTTTGTGCCTTTATGTACTGAGAAGGCTATTCTTGTCTTCACAGTTGTTTCCCTGCCAGCTATCCATGTTGAAATGCAAAATGCCTGTACATGTACACATTTTAAATGTTGGAAACATTTGCAGTGCAGTTTGTAAAAGTATCATTTCCCTTTGGCTTTCATCGACCTCACCCAGGTTTCTGTGGTTAATTCACTCTACTGAAATATGTAGGGTACTGGACTGGATGACTTCTCAAGGTCCCTTCCAGTTCTACTGTTCTATGATTCTATTAAGATTTGTCGAAACTGGGAGGCTGAATCTTAAACTTTATTCGTTATCGGCCTTAAAAATTAAATCAATAATATGAAGAGCTGAAGCTCCTTAAGTAAAATGAAATCCTAGGATTGTGTCTGACATAAATCACAAGCCTGAAGGAATAGCAGATTTTGCCAATCTCTTCTTATGCGCATCTTCTGTTTTCTTTGTATGCTGTCTGGGCTCTATCATAGGGATCTTAAAATGGTTATTCATTTAACCATTTTAATTCCAGGCTCGCCGCCCAGCCCACTACCCAACCCCATGGGCTGCCGCTGGAGGTCACCGGCACTGGCTGGTTAACCGTTAAGCATACCAGTAGCCCTCCTGCCGTGCTTTAATATCCTCTAGTCTGTAGTGGACCTGTCATGGCTTGTGTTGCCTCTGAGAGGTAAAGGGAACGAGAAGTATGTCAAAAGAGAGCTGTGCCCAGCACAGTAATATAATGAAACAGTTTTTAGTCCAGTTGTTGCCCAGATTAAATTCTTCCTGCACCGGTCCACTCTCCTTGTCAGTGCCCGGCACTTCTGTTGCTGGGGACTTCTGTTTCATTTAGAGGTTTTACCAGAATGTCAGGCCATGCACAGTTGGTAAATTTTGTAACTTGATTCTAGAAATCCCGAATCCTCTTTCATTACTGCTTATGCTATATTGGGTGCAAGATCAGGACAAGCAAATGTGTTGAGGATTTCATCTAACCAGGAGGAGGAAATTTAAGTCTTTGCCTCATAAATTCTGTAATCTCCTTTGAAACAGTATTGGAATCATGCACAGTGTGCTTTCTGAGTTTAATTGCACAGAAAGAGATTTACAAATAAAATGGAAAAGCACGTTGTCAGTGGCTTGTCTACTCCCCAGAGGGACTGCCTTTTCTTTTGTCCAGCATTGCCATAGCTGAGGTTGTTGAGATGCTTGGGCTTGGGCTCCTTTAGTGTGTCAGAACTGTAGTTGCTGACCTCTGACTCCTGAGTCCAGATAGCCTGAATCTGCGGTTAAGGCTCTTACAAAGCCCAGCTATTGATGCAGGCTGTGAAGCAGAGCTGGGCGTGGCTTGTTGTTGGCCCACCATGGCTAATGTAATGGCAATTGACCAATGTATGGATTCAAACTACCCTACTGGAAAGACATATAGTGTTCCATATTTAGTGAAAATGGGACAGCGTACGTTACTCAGCAGGATGGCACATGACACTCTTCAGAGCTTTTGCACCAGCACAAGAAAACTAACACCAATAAATAGATCTTTACCACATCGGATATCGCAGATTAGTTACACAGGTTTTATAAGAAATCATACCTGTCTAGTTGTAATAAGGCTAATTTACTAGCACACTGCAGTGGGCCTGGCATGCCATCTATTACCAGTGAAGACCAAAGTCTTTTAGAGAAGTTGTTCTCTAACTCTGGTGTCCTGATCACTAGTGCTCTATGGAAGCACTGTGGCGGTTCACCAAGCTGCATTCTGAAAGATCTTCAGATCTGCTTTTATCACTCTAGTAAGTCATTCATCAAATTTCAAAATGACACTTGCTTCTAATTGTAGCTTGCCCCAGGGCATGTTGGATTTCTAGAGGCTTTTTGATCCGGTGAACTCACAAGAATAAGAAGAAAAATCCAAATATTTCTCTGTAAAACTGCTTCCTACCAATTTTTTTGGTGTAAATTTAACTAGGATCTAATGTGTAGCTGAAATTAAAATATGATGGTAATAAACACTGGAGGAGTGGACCAAGCTTTAGAGAGATATGAAGGGATTAAAGCAGTGGGAATTGCTGCTAACAAGGGAAACAGCTAACAAAGTTATAGAGGTCAAGAAAAGAAACGAAGAACACCAAATGAAATGAAATGTTACACCAATCAGATTCACCAATTGCCTTTAAAATTGAGTTATTTTCACCATTGTTAGGGGTGTAATAGTTGATTAACTGATTAAATAAAAGCTTCTAGGTTAATACGATAGACTACAAGCATTTCCCTCTTCCTCCCCCTCTTGCCAGTACATTTTTTAGCAGGCTGGCTAGTAACCTGGCTCACACTGGACTGGGACCTACATCTGCTGAGGCTCTGCATTTAAAGGCATTTGGTTCTTTAAAGGATTTGAAACCACAGACAGAGGAATACTTCTTTTTAGTGTGAAACAAAGATTTTTTATTTTTTCTATTTACTTTATAATTAATTTTCCATTTAAATCAGTTCACTATTTTTATTCTTTTAAGACAATATAATATACAAAGGAAAAGTAGAAAAACAGTACAGTTAAAAACAAACAAACAAGAAATAACAACTTCTCCTACAGATATACCCTCCTGATTTAACTTTAAACAATTTATAGAGCCAACAAATATAGAATACTCACGTTAAGAAAGACAGAAGCATTGCTTAGATTCAGGAGAGATTCTTTTCTTTATGTTTTTCCTTTCTTTGGATTTTTCATTGCAACTTACGACCGGGGTTGTGCCCCTTTCGGAGCTTATGTGCGGCAGTGAGATTCAGCGCCGGGGAGGGAGCCCTGGTTGATCAGACCTAGCTTTTTGGATTCGCAACCCGTCCATTCTTGGTCTGTTTCAGCCAACCTCATATACCCTGTTTCGGTATTTTGGTACTCCTCCACTCGCCTGACAATTGCTGACGTTAGATTTTTGTTGTCTCATTCTGCCCTTACAAAAACTTTCGTCTGCTCCATTGGGGTAATCAGCACTTTGTTGCATACTGCTCTCTGAGTTACTTACTTCCCTAAAAGCGGGGTTATTGTTGGTCATCCAATCAAATTTTGTTTTTATTTTTATCTCCTGTATCTCACAATGCTGCCTTTCCTTTACACTTACAATTAAACTGTTGCTTATTTGACATATTCTGGGTAGGCCTCAATACCTTCCTTTCACAAATTGCACAGCGGGCAGGCAGCCCGGCTCAGTTCCAGCTCACATGAGATCCAGGAGTTCAGATACGCCCTAGACAGGGGCTGCTGCCACCCTGTGCTGCTTCCTCTTTATCAGAGGCAGCAGCACTAGGTAACAGGCAGCCGGTACGCGAGGGGAGCTGGTTTTTAAACTGGTTCCCCCTTATGGACCAGCTCCTACCTGGGACCCGGCTGTCTCTGATACAGTAGCTGCCAGCACTACCCCCACGGACTATAGAATACAGGCAGTCCCCTGGTTACGTACAAGATAGGGACTGTAGGTTTGTTCTTAAGTTGAATCTGTATGTAAGTTGGAACTGGCGTCCAGATTCAGACACTGCTGAAACTGACCGCCAGTTCTGACTTACATACAGAATCAACTTAAGAACCCCAGGTGTCCTCGGTGCTACTGGACCAACCCAGCAGCACCCCATCTGCTCTGCCCCAGGCGTCCTGATTCAGCCGCTGCTGAAACTGACCAGCAGCGGCTGAATCAGGACCTGGGGCAGAGCAGCTGGGGTGCTGCCGGGTTGGTCCAGTAGTGCCCAGAGCGGCGCTGCAGGACCAATCGGCAGTGCCCCAGCTGCTCTGCCCCAGAGTCCAAAACAAAAGCCTGGTCTGCTGGGGGGAGGGGGGGGAGCACACTAGCTGCGCCCCCCCCCCCCCAGCAGACCAGAGACACGGGGAGCAGAGTCGCAGCGGGGTGCCGTGCCTCTGAGGCTTTGCTCTGGCAAAGCCTCAGAGGCGCGGGACCCCGCCGCGGCTGAGGCTTCAGTCCGGGTGCCTGTGGTCTGCTGGGGACCGTCCCCAGCAGACCACAGGCACTCAGACTGAAGCGGCAGCAGCGGCGGTTCCCCGCGCCTCTGAGGCTTTGCTCTGGCAAAGCCTCAGAGGCGCGGGACCCCCCCGCGGCTGCGGCTTCAGTCCGGGTGCCTGTGGTCTGCTGGGGACCGTCCCCAGCAGACCACAGGCACCCAGACTTAAGCGGCAGCAGCGGCGGTTCGGCGCGGGACCCCACCGCAGCTGCGGTTTCAGTCCCGGTGCCTGTGGTCTGCTGGGGACGGTCCCCAGCAGACCACAGGCACCCGGACTGAAGCCGCAGCCGCGGGGGGGTCCCGCGCCTCAGAGCAAAGCCTCAGAGGCGCGGGGAACCGCCGCTGCTGCCGCTTCAGTCTGGGTGCCTGTGGTCTGCTGGGGACAGTCCCTAGCAGACCACAGGCACCCGGACTGAAGCGGCAGCAGCGGCGGTTCCCCGCGCTTCTGAGGGTTTGCTCTGGCAAAGCCTCAGAAGCGCGGGAACCCGCCCGGTGCCCCTGGTCTGCTGGAGACGGTCTCCAGCAGACCAGGGGCACCGAAGCAGCTTATGAACGGGGCTTTCTCGCCCCGATCTCCGGGGCGAGAAAGCCCCGTTCGTAAGTGCGGATCCGACATAAGTCGGATCCGCGTAAGTCGGGGACTGCCTGTAGTTGACTAACGAATAAGAATTCATGGGGTTACTCAACTATTCAATGAATCAATATTTAACATCCCTAGTTATCATATTATCACTCTTTCAGGTATTCAAATACTCGAGTCAGTTCAGGGAGGGTGTAGGACTTAGATTAGTTGTCTGAGAGAATCTGTGTTTTAGGTAGTGGGTTGCAATATGAATATTCTAAGGGCCATTGTTTTAGAGCAGTGTTTCTCAATGAGTGGTATTAGTACCCTTGAGGCACTCGAGAGAAGTCTGGGGCGTACGTCAACACAACTGAAATGTGGAGAAAACTGAATTTTTGTGTTAAGTTTTACAGCGCTTTATTATTTTTGTACTTTATACACCCAAAAATGTCATCGTCCGCCTGGTTACAATTTAGTTGTTTAAACATATGTGTTGCAATGGTAGAAAAAAACTCTGTGTGTCTGAAAACTGTAGGTACTGGAGGTACTTATTATTATTTTTTTTGATAGAGATACTTTATAAAAAAAAAAGTTGAGAAACAGTGTTTTAGATTCCCGGTGTCCGACATGCTATCCACTAACCACATGTGGCCACTTAGCGAGTGGAGTGTGACTAGTTCACTGTAGTGGCAACTGCTTCAGTACTTGTTGGACACCATGGTTTTAAAGGACTTCATAAAGTAAATGATTGAAGTTCTTAAACATATCTATGTTACAGGAACAGGTAGGTGTGTCTAATTTTACATGAAGTGATTGTGGACCCAAAGCGAAAAAATGCTTTGCAATAGGAAGACTATCATTTCATTGATCAAAAAGACCCAAAGCATTGAAAAAATGACTGCCTATTTTCTCAGCCTGGAGCATAAGATCTACTGTACCATGTTAGGCAGAATGATTGAGAACTTAATACCAAATCTGGCAGGAATGCAAGGCCACTTTTCCATTGAAGGTGGAAGGCCAAAGATTCGTTTTACCTTGTTGTAATGTGTTGCTAGGTCAGCAGATGCTTTTGACAGGGTGGTGGTGGTGGGGAGTAGAACTCTTTGTTCTATATCCTGAGGCCATTCATAGTTGGAGCTAATTTTTTAAAAAGTAGTGTGTTTCTTTGTACTAGTAACATCTAAAATGTGTCATTTTCCACACAGTTTTCATGATGTTCAGAGACCCTACACAGTGCTGTTCACTACCACCACCTTGGAGTGTAAAGCCTCTGGCAATAACCATTAAGAAAATGGCATTACTAAAAGGCATAGCTGTGTGGAATGGATTATATAAAGCATTTTATTATGCTGGCAATATGCTGTCACTCCAGAGAATTAGTATGGATCCATAGACTTTATACATTTACTGATGTTTAGGTCTGTCTGAATTCTGTGAGGGTAAAATTACCTAGTTAAAGGAAAGTGTTGCTGTTGTGAGTGTTTGGGCTTTCAGGCCAATGCAGTATCAGAGTTCCTATGGAGAGCTTGCATAATGAGATTTTTTTGACTATAGAGAAGGAAGAGTGCTATTCCACCATGAGGGGATTCTGTTGATATTTCACGTTCGAAACACATGAACATTTTATGGAGTTTCACAGTGCTTGTTTTTGTTAAAAAAAAAAAAAAGGTGCCGGTACTCCAGGGGAAAAGTTGTCGAGCTCTGACTGGAGGTGCCGGTACTGCGTACTGGGCCGTACCATCATAAAAAAAGTGAAATAATTTTTCTGCCATTCAGTTTTTGGTGTGTACTCAGTAATTTGCCATTGATCATGCCAGTTTTAGGAGAGAAAAAATAAAGAGTAGTAATTTAACACATAAAAAAACATGGTTAGAAAAGAACCCCTCTTCACTTGCTGACTGGTGCTTGAGTCCCAAGAGGGATTTAGCGGAAATTAAATTCACCTCATTCTTTTGCTCTGTGCATTATGTTTAGTGAAATGCACAAGTGAAACAGGCCACGTTCACAAGTTCACTAAAATGTTTGGAAAACTGGGTTTAAGTCTACAAAACCAAAAGAACACCACAGTTGGCCCCTGTCATCTAGGGATGTAAAATCTTGTTTAATTAATTAACCAGTTAAACATCAAGTGTAAATGATTAATTGATTGAACAGTGGCTGTGGTGGCCCTCCTCCACCCGCCATGGCTCCCAGTCTGCGCGGAGCCAGAAATGGCAGTGGGGGTGGGGTGGCTGCTGGCTCCCAGCCCACACAGGCTGGGAGTTGGCAGCCTCGTGTGGGGCTGGAAGCGGTAAAAGAAGGTGGGGAGAAAGGGCTGCTGGCTCCCAGCCCGTGCAGGCTAGGAGCCAGCAATTCGGTGGGGTGCGGGTGAAGGGTTGCTCCCAAGTAATTGTAAACTGTTACTTGTTCACATCCCTAGGGTCAACTGACTTGGGCTCATGGGGATTGGGCTGGGGGCCAATTGGTTTCTGAGAAAAAAATCACTGGGATCAAATGATTAATTGCTGTGCAGATTCTGGGTTTAGGGTGGAGCACAGGGTCTGGGACCCTCACACCTTGCCAGGGTCCTAGAGCCTGGGGTACAGCTCAAGTCTGGAAGTCTGCAGTTCAGTGAAACAGGCCTGGAGCCCAAGCCCTGTGAGCCTGAGTTGGCAGACACAGGCCAGCTGTGGATTTGTAGATGCTGTGTAGCTATATCTCTTGAGAGGTATCCCCGGCCTCCAGTACCCCTCCCCTCTCCTCCCCACCTGGGCTCTGTGCTGGCTCCTGCGGCCATCTCCTTCCCCCATGGGCTGCACCCTTAGGCAAGCAATGCAAGCCGGGGCTGGAGGACTCTGGAGGAGCAGAGTGGGGCCTTGCATCTGGCGCCTGGGGAGAAGTGGTGGTTTCCCCTTCACAATGCTGCATCTTTCCAACCATTGGCTTTATGACCACCCCCTCTGCTCTTCCGGAGTCCTCAGGCCAGCACTTGCGCGGCTCACCACCACCTGTGTCTCTTGCCTGCTCCCCTGAGGTTGCAGGTGAGCATTATGTGTGCGTGGATGTGCGTAAGTTGGAGGTGTGTAATTCAGGAAGGGCCTGTAATGTAAGTCAAGATCTTGATAAATGGTGCAGCTACTTAGAATACTTAGTGTTTATAGGTGGTCTCTGTTCATCTGCTTATCTTCACAGCTGATGACTTAATTGCTTTGCCAAGCCTTCAGAGAATCATAGAATCATAGGACTGGAAGGGACCTCAAGAGGTCATCGAGTCCAGCCCCCCACTCTCAAGGCAGGACCAAGCTCTGTCTACACCATCCCTGACAGATGTCTATCTAACCTGTTCTTAAATATCTCCAGAGAGGGAGATTCCACCACCTCCCTTGGCAATTTATTCCAATATTTGACCACCCTGACAGTTAGGAATTTGTTCCTAATGTCCAATCTAAACCTCCCCTGCTGCACTTTAAGTCCATTACTCCTTGTCCTGTCCTCAGAAACCAAGAGGAACAAATTTTCTCCTTCCTCCTTGTGACACCCTTTTAGATATTTGAAAACCGCTATCATGTCCCCCCTTAATCTTCTTTTTTCCAAACTAAACAAGCCCAGTTCATGAAGCCTGGCTTCATAGGTCATGTTCTCTAAACCTTTAATCATTCTTGTCGCTCTTCTCTGTACCCTTTCCAATTTCTCCACATCTTTCTTGAAATGTGGCGCCCAGAACTGGACACAGTACTCCAGCTGAGGCCTAACTAGTGCAGAGTAGAGCGGCAGAATGACTTCACGAGTTTTGTTTACAACATACCTGTTGATACAACCTAGAATCATATTTGCTTTTTTTGCAGCAGCAAAAGAAGAAAAGAAGAAGAATACCCACGGTGCCTGTTAAATGGGGCTCTAATAATGAATCGAATACAAACACATTTTGATATTATAATCACGTTATTGTGGAGATGTAAGTATTTTTTGGGGGGGAGGGGTGTTAGAGAATACTGTTAAATAGTGTAAGTTTCATATTGGACTGGCTTTCAAGTTGCTCTAATCAGATGGAAAATGTTCTTTTGATCCTAAGTAATTTTAATCATCACTCCGGTCCCCCCATCCCAGTCAAAACCAAACAAAACACACCCTCAAACAGCCACCGATTTTAGGCAAAATATATTTTGTGCTTCCTCTGCCACTGATGCAGCTGTTCACTAATAAAGTTTATTCCCCAGTTTTGACTAGTGTGTGTACCCACACAGTAAGAGAGAAACACAAGAAGTGCAGTAAAAGCATGGAAGGAAAATTCTTGATTTGTCAGATAGGATAAGAAAGGTGTCTTATTTTCAAATATCTAGTAAGGTTTTACTAACAATGGTGGAGTAGTAACTCCAGAATAACAAACAGATAAAAAGGCAGTGCCGTTTTAAGGTAGCTTGAGAAAAAGAAGATAAATATAAATAGTGATCAAGAAAAGCAGCCATTTTAACAACGACCAGGAAAGCAGAAGCCTTTATTGGAATGAAGTAAATCTCCTCGAATACCATGTGGAGAGCACAGGGAATTCAATGTGCTTTTAGGTATAATTTGATCCCAGTGATTTTTTTCTTGGAAACCAATGAATATGTGTTAAATTTATCTTGGCTTATGAAAAAAGATGTAATGACTTCTGCTAACAAGATAAAGGAGAAGGCAGCACTTAATTTCCTAGGTAAAACACAAAATAAAAATGATTTGCATGTCTTCAAATGATTATGCACAACCTTGTTAAATGCAGAACAATGGAAAACAAGAACAAATGAGTTACAAAAATGGATCCTATCTGAGTAATTGGAGGCTGCTGTCTATAGAACTCCAAGAGAGGAGCAAAGCAGGCAGAACTTATCTCTAGTGGTTCTGAGTGTTTGATAATCATTGTTGGCAAGATGATTTGAGGAGCATGGTGAAATCAAGAATTTTAAAAAAGCAGTGAAATGTCAGCATGAGCTTTCATAGGCTTACACGGTAGTGCTTTAGTGAGGCATGTGGTCATTAACAGATTCTAAACTGACAACATTAAATTCCTCTATACAGGCAGTCCCCGGGTTACGTACAAGATAGGGACTGTAGGTTTGTTCTTAAGTTGAATCTGTATGTAAGTCGGAACTGGCGTCCAGATTCAGCCGCTGCTGAAACTGACCAGCAGCTGACTACAGGGAGCCCGAGGCAGAGTTGTTCTGCCCCGGGCTTCCTGGAATCAGCCGCTGATCAGTTTCAACAGGCTGAATCTGGACGCCAGTTCCGACTTACATACAGATTCAACTTAAGAACCCCAGGCGTCTCCAAGTCAGCTGCTGCTGAAACTGATCAGCGGCTGATTCCAGGAAGCCTGGGACAGAGCAACTCTGCCTCGGGCTTCCTGTAGTCAGCACTGGTCAGTTTCAGCAGCGGCTGACTTGGGGACGCCTGGGGTAGAGCAGCTGGGGTGCTGCTGGGTTGCCCCAGTAGCGCGGCTCCTCGGCGCTACTGGACCAGCCCAGCAGCACCCAAGCTGCTCTGCCCCAGGCGTCCTGATTCAGCCGCTGCTGAAACTGACCAGCAGTGGCTGCATCAGGACACCTGGGGCAGAGCAGCTGGGGTGCTGCCGGGTTGGTCGAGTAGCGCCCAGAGCGGCTGTGGGACCAACCGGCAGCGCCCCAGCTGCTCTACCACAGGCGTCCGGAGAAAAGCCTGGTCTGCTGGGGGGGAGGAGGGGCTTTGCTACCCATCTCCCTGGTCTGCTGGTCTCCAGCAGACCAGCGAGACGCGGAGCAAAGCCGCGGAGCACGCGGGCAGCAGGACAGCCACGGTGCGTCTGGGCTGTCCTGCTGCCCGTGTGCTCCGTGGCTTTGCTCAGCGTCTCCCTGGTCTGCTGGGGGGGTCCCCCCCCCGCAGACCAGGGAGACGCGGAGCAGCTTTTCTCGCCCCGGAGGATGCGGGCGGCGGGACCGCAGCGCATCTGGGCGTCCCGTCGCTCCCGTCCTCCGGGGCGAGAAAAACCCCGTTCATAACTGCGGATCCGACATAAGTCGGATTCGCGTAACTCGGGGACTGCCTGTACATGTTTTTCCCCTGATTTCTGTGAAACACACAAAGCCTTAGTATTACTTACAACTCTGGTATATTTTTCCAAAGATTCTCTCAGTAATTTAAGAATTTCTGCTTTGAAACATTGTTCATGCAAATAAGCTCTTGGAGGTAATTCCAGAGGGCAGTTAGTCTATTTGCAGACTTGTGTAATGCATGATGCAGCTAGTGATGATAGCCAGCCAGGGTACAGTATATTGACTAGTGTAGCGCTGTAATGAGACGTAGGAAGCTTTATGCACAGTTCGGGCTGTTAGAATTGTCAGCCATTGCTTCATCAGGGTCGAAACAGCTTATTGACTATGACTGCCAAATCTCACACTGGTGCCAGATTAATTTTGATGAGTCGTGTGTATAGCAATGACTGTGGATGGTTACTCTCAGCCTCTTCTGGAAAGCGGGTAGAAGAAGTGTTTAAACAATCAGTCTATAATAGCGCTAAATAACTGTAATTGTTTAAAATGCCTGTAATGGGAAATTAATACTTATGGTGCCATATTTCAAATCTAAAACCAGTCTAATATGAAAGTGCTCTGAGTTCTAAGAACAGTTATATCATAGACAGGGGCTGTAACAGGCTCTCACTTAGTTGTTCTGTTACTCTCACTCAGCCTCCCTTTCAAAGGATCTCCATTAGAAGAGAGAGCAGATCTCAGGCTATGGCTGTCAGTCATACATCTCTTGAGGCTTCTAACTGGGGGGAACAGTTGTGAAAGTACTTTTGGAGAAAGGGGGGATGCTTATCCCAGTAGTGGGAATACGCAGAGGATACTCAAAGAAGAACCAGGTAATTGTTAAGGGTCAACTTATGTCTCATTGCAGTGCATTGAGAGCAACAGTTGGATTTACTTAAGTTTCTGAAGATGGTTTAGAAGTGATATTTGCCAATTCAGCGACTATGGGTTTTGTTGTATCAGTAGAGTTGTTTGTAGTCCTGGTCACACCTTTGTGTGGTTAGTGTTTCTTGAGGTAATCCCATCCCTCCTTTTATTTTGTTGTTTCTGACAAATGAATTTACCTTTATATCTGTTTCTTAATAGATCTGTTTAAATGTGTAATATCTAAATTGATACACGATTTTGATAGGGGGATGGTAGGCTGCCCTTCTGCATAGAGCCTGTGGAAAAAAAAGTGAATAAAGAACATAGATGTTTCCCTTTGCATATTGTACTACAACTTCAGGATCTACAGCATGTGACATTGATTAGGGGTTTGGAATGGGTCCCATATGAAGAGAGGTTAAAGAGACTGGGACTTTTCAGTTTAGAAAAGAGGAGACTGAGGGGGGATATGATAGAGGACTATAAAATCATGAGTGGTGTGGAGAGGGCCGATAAAGAAAAGTTATTTATTAGTTCCCTAAATAGAAGAACTAGAGGACACCAAATGAAATTAATGGGTAGCAGGTTTAAAACTAATAAAAGAAAGTTCTCCTTCACACAGCGTGTAGTCAACCTGTGGAACTCCTTGCCAGAGGAGGCTGTGAAGGCTAGGTCTATAACAGAGTTTAAAGAGAAGCTAGATAATTTCATGGAGGTTAGGTCTATAAAAGGCTATTAGCCAGGGGATAAAAATGGCTGTTTGTCAGAGGCTGGAGAAGGATGGCAGGAGACAAATCGCTTGATCATTGTCTTCGGTCCACCCTCTCTGGGGAACCTGGTACTGGCCACTGTCGGCAGACAGGATACTGGGCTAGATGGACCTTTGGTCTGACCGTTCTTATGGCCGTTCTTATGACATTATTTGAGTGGAAATATTTAACATGAAGAATAAAGTTTTCTTTGCACGTTAAATCTTGTGTAATATGGCAAGATGATGAACATTTATCTTGTTCAATGTATTTTTTGTTTTTGCTGCCTTCAGCATGTTGAATCACAAATGTTCATTGAATGTAAAGAGGAGGGAAACCAAGATAACATTTGGGATTGAGAATTTTTAGAAGATGGTTTGAGTTGTGACTTTCTAGTTAGTGCTTTATTTTGGACCCATCTATACTTTTTGCTTTTGATGACTATTGTACAGAAGTTATTCAGCTTTTCCATTTGGGGTGCTAGCTGTTCATATATTTCGTAGAAATTGTTCTCTTGTATTGGCCTGTAGATGAGAGATTTAAATAAAAATGTTTCAATGCTTTTGTTGCCATATAGCAGCTCTTCCATGTGGAGGTTTTTGATGGAATGTGCTGGTTCAGGCAGGACCAATGTCATTTAGTATTTCTGACAACATGTATTTGCTTTTGTTAAAGGAAACACTCCAGAAAAGCAAAAGAATGTTTACAAAATCAAAAGCTTTTATCATGGTGTCTATTTTGGGGGGAAATGAGCATGTAAGTCTGTGTACGAAGCAACCTCACCGTGAACAGTTTAATTCAAACCTTCTTTCCCATTCCTGTCTCCACTCTTGCTGCTCCTTGTGTAGACAGCAAATCTTGTTTATGTCTATTAACTTGTGTCATCAGTACAATAAGGGTGTGTCTAAACTACATGGCTCCGTCACGAGGCATACCTGCGACGGTCGACAAAGGTGCGTCCAGACTGCCCCGATCTGCTGACAAACAGCTGATCATCAGCTGGATGGCAGAGCGTGGCAGCCATTTAAATTTAAATGAAGCTGCGATTATTTAAATCGTGGCTTCATTTCCCTCTGTCAATCAGCCTAATCTACATGGCTCCATCGACGGAGCCATGTAGTTTAGACACACCCTGATTGTCACGATAGCCATTAACAGGGCTTGACGATCACGGCGAAAACCAGTTGCCAGCCCTGCACTGCGCATGTGCGAACCGCCAGTGAACAGGGCTACCAGCTGAAATCTACTTGCCAGGGCTTTTGTTGAGCCCTGGCCATTAATACTAAAGTTCTCATTTTAGATCATATTTTATATATTTATGATATTTATAATACAAAGGATATCTCATTTATGGTTAAAGGTAAATGGATTGTGCTGCTGAAAATTTGGAGGATCCCAGTGACAAGTGATCAGTACTTTTCAAACTAAGATATTAACGGGGACCAACTCTTGTACTGCAGAGTATTTAGCTGAAGGTCATTAGTGATAAGAAGGAGATTCTCCGCATCTTTCCACAATCCAACCTTTTACAGCTGAAGTGTATTGTTTTAAATCTTCCTCTGAAGGATGAGGAAGTATAATGACCATTGCTTGGAGTAGGATACCAAACTAAAAGGTCTCAATCATTATAGCAATTTGAATGTTTCCTTGCAGTGCAGTACCCATCTGGGTTACCATTCCTGGCAGATCCTGAATATAGTACTATAGACTAAGATAACTCTGACTCAGAATTGCAGAGAAGCCAAATTGAAGTCATAGAATCATGGAACACTAGAACTGGAAGGGACCTCGAGAGGTCATTGAGTGCAGTCCCCTCCCCTCATGGCAGGTCCCGGTACCATTCTAGACCATCCCCAATAGATGTCTGTCTAACCTGCTCTTAAATATCTCCAGAGATGGAGATTCCACAACATCCCTGGGCAATTTATTCTAATGTTTAACCACCCTAACAGGAAGTTTTTCCTGATGTCCAACCTAAACCTCCCTTGCTGCAGTTTAAGCCCATTGCTTCTTGTCCTATCCTTAGACGCCAAGGAGAAAATTTTTTCTCCCTCCTCCATGTTGACACCCTTTTGTATACCTGAACTGCTTACATGTCCCCCCTCAGTCTTTTTTCCAAACTAAACAAGCCCAGTTCTTTCAGTCTTCCTTCATAGGTCATGTTCTCTAGACCTTTAATCATTCTTGTTGCTCTTCTCTCGACCTTCTCCAATTTCTCCACATATTTCTTGAAATGTGGTGCCCAGAACTGGATACAATACTCCAATTGAGGCCTAATCAGCGCAGAGTAGAGCGGAAGAATGACTTCTCGTGTCTTGCTCCCCACACTCTTGTTAATGCATCCCAGAATCATGTTTACTTTTTTCGCAACAGTGTCACACTGCTGACTGATAAGTTTAACTTGTGGGCCACGATAACCCCTGAATTACTTTCTGCAGTACTCCTTCCTAGACAATCACTTCCCATTCTGTATGTGTGAAACTGATTGTTCCTTCCTAAGTGGAGCACTTTGCATTTGTTCTTGTTAAACTTCCTCCGATTTTCCTCAGACCATTTCTCTAGTTTCTCCAGATCATTTTGTATTATGACCTTAGTCTCCAAAGCAGTGGCACCCCCTCCCAGCTTGGTATCATCTGTAAACTTAATAAGCGTACTCTCTATGCCATCATCTAAATCATTGATGAAGACATTGAACAGAACCGGTCCCAAAACAGACCTCTGCAGAACCCCACTTGTTATGCCCTTCCAGCATGTTTGTGAACTGTTAATAACTTCTCTCTGAGAATGTTATCCAGCCAGTTATGCATCCACCTTACAGTAGCCCCATCTAAGTTGTATTTGCCTGGTTTATTGATAAGATCATGCGAGACCATATCAAATGCCTCACTAAAGTTTCTGCATTAGTCTTGATTGCAGATTATGTGTGAGAGAGATTGCCACTCAGTCTACTCTTTTAGGTGACAAATGTGAAGAACTGACCCAGACTGAAGTGTCATTAGGGGAGGTTTTGAAACAAATAGATACATTCAACAGTGTTAAGTCCCCAGGACCAGATTGCATTCACCCAAGAGTTCTGAAAGACCTCCTCTATGAAATTGCAGAGCTACTAACTATGGCATGTAGTCTATCACTTAAATCACTCAGTGACTGGAGAATAATTAATATAAAACTGGTTTTTGACAAAAAGCTCCAGAGATGCTCTTGTCAGTTCCAAGCAGGTAACCCTATCTTTAGTACCAGGCGAATTGGTAGAAACTATAGTAAAGACTGGAATTATCACACACATACGTGATAGATTGGGAAAGAGTCTATGTGGCCTTTTAAAAGGGAAATCATGTGTAAGTAATCTATTAGAATTCTTTGAGTGGATCAATAAGCAGATGGATAAGGGGGAATCAGGTGGTTACAGTGTACATGAACTTTCAGAATGCATTTGACAAAGTCTGTCACCAAAGGCTCTTAAGCAAAGTGAACAGTTATCAGTAACTGGTTAAAAGACAGGAAACAAGAGGTTGGAATTAATGGTCACTTTTCAGAATGGAGAGAGGTAATTAAGGTGTTCGCCATGGGATCTGTACAGAGGGCAGTGTTACTCAGTGTGTTCATAAATTATCTGGAAAGAGAGTGCAGTGGCAAAGTTCTCAGATGATACAAAATTACTCAAGATAGTGAAGTTTAGAGTTGACTCCGAAGAGTTAAAAAGATCTTTTGAAACTGGCTGATGAAATTCAAATACAAAGTTGATAAGTGCAAAGTAATGCACACTGGAAAATAACATCATCTATACTTTAAAACGATGGGGTCAAAATTAGGTGTTACCACTCAAGAGGAAGATCTTGGCGTCATTGTGGATAGTTCTCTGAAAACATCCCCCAATGTGCAGCAGGGGTCAAAAAAGCAAACTGTGTTAGGAACGGATAAAAAGATAGGAAATATCATAAAATGACACACTATAAAATGAATAGTACTTCCACATCTTGAATACTGCGTGTAGTTCTGGTGGCTGCATCTCAGAAGAGATACATTAGGATTGGAAAAGGCACAGGGAAGGTCCACCTCCCCCCCAATAAAACTAGTAAGGGTATGGAAAGAGGTGACAAGTCTGGCATTGTTCAGCTTGTAAGAAGACTGAATGGGGATATGATCGAGGTTTATACAGTCATGACCGGTGAATAAGGAAGTGTTATTTACCCCTGCATGTAACACAACAACAAAGCATTACCTAATGAAATTAATAGGCAACAGGTGTAAAACAAACATAAGGAGGTACTGCTTCACACAATGTACAATCAGCCTATGGAACTCATTTTAAAAGGAATGAGTGAGGGGAAAAATATGACTGGATTAAAAAAAATTAGGAATGTTCATGGATGATAGGTTTATCAGTGGCCATTAGCCAAGATGGCCAGTGGTGCAACCCCATGCTTTGGATGTCTGTGAGCCTCTGCTGCGAGAAGCAACGACTGGACAATTGGGAGTGGGTCTTTATAATTGTTCTTGTCTCTTCATTCCCTCTGAAGCATCTGGCACTTGATACGGCTGGAAAATGAGATCCAGAGCTAGATGGACTATTGGTCTGGCCCAGTCTGATCATTCTGAAGTTCTTAAATACCTTCCTTTTGTGGGATTTTCTTAAAATTCATGTTATAGTGTGAATTAGATTTTGAAAGCATTAGTGTGCAATTAAACTCTAAAACAGAACTCACGCCAAAGTAATGGTGAAGTTGTGATGAATGTCCTCCTGCAAGATACATTGTCTTAATTGCCAAGAATGATTCCCTTCTGGATTTTATTCACTGACAGAAATATTTGGCTGTGGTGTTAATTAGGAATCATTACCAGTCTGAGTGAGCAGATGTGTCTATTGCTGTTAGTTTTCAAATCAGTTATCTGTTTGAGTAGAAATGTTAAGGTTAGTCTAAGAGCAGGTTCTTTGTAGGCCTTAAATTTTGCTGCTGAGTGACAATAAAATTCAAACAATTCATTTATGCACAAGATTAGATGAACCATCTGTTTGGCCTTTACCACCATGCTACCTGAGCACCTGTCTGAAAGATCCACACAAGAACAGGTTTTAATTGAGGAAAGGGCTATTTAGGAAAGTGTTCACTGGTGTATTGGGATTGTTAGAATTGTTTCTAGGTCACTGGCAGTCTTTTAATGGAACCAGGTGACTGAGGGACCTAATCATTCATCTGAAAAGAAAATCCCTCTCTTTTCAAAATATAATCTTAAAAATATAGCTGATAGCTAGGCATGCCCCTCAATAGATTTCCTGGTGTGGGAAATTAGGAAAAAGGACAGCTATCTTGCCTATCTCTCTTCTGACCACCTACACCAGCTGCGTTCTTGCCTGAATCTCCCTTGGCAACTAGCAGCAGAGCTACTAATTCAAATTACCTACTTTTGACATTTTGTTCCACCCCCCTCTTCCATGCTCCACCAAAGGAGGTTAGGCATCACTGCAGTTGGCATTCCTTATGTACCTCTTCACCTGTATCTGCTCTTGGTTTCAGTGTCTGTGCAAGCAGAGAGAATGGGGGCAAAAAATCCTCAGTGTTTTGAATTCTGTATTCATCACAGTGATGGGCACCACTATAATCTCTAAAGCATTTGCAAGCAAATAGTTGTTTAACATCATTTAAATATCCTGATACCAACCAGAAGAAAAACCTTGGATTTTTGTAGTTTTTCTTTCCAAAGTATTGATCAGGCCTGTTCATTTTTAGATCTTATCAGATAATACCAGCTTCTTATCTCTGTAGGTTTTTAGCATTCTTCTCACCATGATAGCTGACTGAATTAGGATTGTTTTAGGGTATTATAATGATGTAGGGCTGGAAAGAACTGTCAGAGGTCATCTACTTCATCAGTGACGCCACAGGCACAAGCACTGCGAGTTGCTTATTTCGTTGAAAACAATGGTTATTCTAGGGAGATCTTTTCTTGATAGGCTAGCATTATTGTATATGGGAACTGTAAAGTGTAAACTTGTACACTTGAACCTCTTTAACCCAGCAGCCCTGGGAAATAGGGTATGCTGTAGTAAAGATTTTGCTGGGCCAGGGAGGGCACTGTGGAGTCTGGGCGTGAGGGGATGGGAATGGGGTACTTACTTGCCACACCATTCCCAGCAACACATGTGGCTCCACACTTTCCGCTACTCCCAGGCATCTCTCCCCATCACTATGGGAGAGGAGGGGAAAAGCCTCAGGGGAAGCGACTCTGAGCACGCGGCCCCTTGGGGCTTGGAGGCAGGGCGTGGCAGCACACAGAGCCGCTTCCTCCACTGTTCCCTAGGTGTTCCCAGGTTAGGGGTATCCAGAGTACTGAGGTTGCTGAGAACTCAGGTTAACAATTTGTCCAAGCAATGTCATTAATGCTTTACCTTCAGAACACTGGCATTGCTTTGCTGTGTTCTTCTAGCTGTCTGTGAATATATTGATCTACTGATTATGATTCTGATAAAGCTGCTTCATAATGCAAATATTGATAGTTGTGGTTTTTGAATGTTATCTGCCCCCTTTTTAAAAATTCCTTTTATATTCCTGTCCCTATTAATATGGATTCACTGTGGTATGAAGGCCCTCCGGAAGCTCTGTTTTCTCATGATTGTGGAAATAAATATTCTGTAATTCTAGTTGGGATTGGTCCTGCCTTGGACAGGGGGCTGGACTTGATGACCTCCTGAGGTCTCTTCCAGCTCTATGGTTCTATAGATAAATGAAAGGGAACAGCTTATTTTACTTTTCATAAAGAGTGTAAATTCCACCACCTAGGAACATTTTGTAGAGCTACATATCTCACCAATAAGCTGTTTGAGAATATGTAATAATCAATGCCCTCTCTAGGAAGACTTGTTAATGTAGTTTAATAACTTGTGTTCATCTTATAATGAGTACTAGTGCCAGCAGATTGTCTTGCAGTGGTGAGTGTAGGGGAGAAAATGTGCTGTTTTACCTCCTTCCCGTGTTCCTTGTTACTGCCAGTAGTGGTGTGGGACTATGTCCTTTCTTCAGCAAACTTTCTCTACTGTGTCCACTAGTGAATTTGTAAAATATAGTTGTTTAAAGTTACATAGCAAACAATTCCCTTAGTGTTAAGCTAAAAATAGCCCAGTATGGGCTACACCAGTGTTTCTTAAACTTTTAAGACTGAGGAACACCAAACAATTTTTTTTATGGGGAACACCAAGAAAAAAACCCATTGGGCCTGGGAGAACTGGGGGTCAAAGTGCTCCACGACCCCCCCAGGAAGACTGCCCTAATCATAGCCTGGTACATGGAGCTGAAAACATAGATCACAAAAAAGTAAAAATAATAATAAACACATGTTAAATAAGGTCACATGTCTGGCCAGGAGGGAGGGTAGAGGAGGGGACTTGGGGCAGAATGTCGGGCCAGGAGCGGGTATTGAGGCAGGGTGTCTGGCTGGAAGGGAGGGTGCAAGAGGGGACTTGGGGCAGGGTGTCAGAGCAAGCTGGGAATGCGGGGTCTTGGCAGGGGGAAGGGACTGGGGGGGGGTTGGGTGTGGGGGTCTGGGCAAGAGGGGGGATGCTTACTTGGCTTGGCACCCTGCTGCAGCAGGGAAAGCCTCCAGGAAACATGCTCTTGTTCCTCGGGGTCGAGAGCTCAGTCCCATTGTCGTCCCCCTCGCCCATGCAGCGGGGAACCCAGTGCAGCTGCAGCACCAGGCCAGGCTTCCTGCTGGCAGGGCAGGGTGGTGCGGGGAGGAGGGAGTAGAAACCTCTGCCACATCCCGAGCAGGCTGGGGAGCGGTGCAGGGGGGAGAGAGCAGCAGCGCATGCGGGCAGCAGAGCCCAAGTGCACCCCAGGTCCACGGGGAGGGAGGGTGAGGGCGGGGATGTCAGAGCCTGAGCCGGGTTCCCCTCAGGCGGCATTTTTAAAACGCCACGGTCCGGCCACCCCTCCCCCGCCCAGCAGCAGCCACTGTAAAACCGGCCACCTGCACACATGGAGGAGGAGGAGGAGGAGGCTGCGCAGCACCAGAAGCCCCGTGGGACAGGGGCTGTCCTGCGGGCTATGGGGAAGGAGAGGCAGCCGCAGCAGGAGCTGTCTACAGGGTCTGCAGGGGTTGGGGCAGCAAAATTTTTTCTGTTCTCTCCGCGGCACACCTCTGACTGCCTCACGGCACACTGATATGCTGCAGAACACACTTTAAAGGCACATTATTGAGGGCCCAAAAGGAAACTATTACACTGCGTAGGAAAGATAGAAAGTATGGCAGGAGACCACCTTGGATCAACCAGGAGATCTCATAAGATCTAAAAATAAAAAAAGGAGTCGTATAAAAAGTGGAAACAAGGTCTAATTGCAAAGAATGAATATAAGCAAACAACACAGGTATTTCAGGACAAGATTAGAAAGGCAAAGGCACAAAACGAGCTCAATCTATCTAGAGACATAAAGGGTAACAAGAGGACATTCTACAAATATATTAGAAGCAAGAAGACGCCCAAGGACAGGGTAGACTCATTGCTCAGTGAAGAGGGAGAAACAATAACAGGAAACCTGGAAATGGCAGAGGTGCTTAATGGGTTCCTTGTTACGTTTTCACCAAGAAGTCTTATGTGATGGGATGCCTAACATAGTTAATGCTAGTGGAAATGGTGTAGGTTAGAAAATTTAGATGCCTTCAAGTCATGAGGGCCTGACAAAATGCATCCTAGAATACTCAAGGAGCTGATGGAGGAGCCATTAGCTATCACCTTTGAAAAATAATGGAAGTCAGTAGAGGTTACAGAAGACTGGAGAAGGGCAAATCTAGTGCCTACTTATAAAAAAGGAAATAAGAAAAACCCAGGAAACTACAGACCAGTCAGTTGAACTTCTGTGCCAGGGAAGATAATGGAGCAAGTAATTAAGGAAATCATCTGTAAACACTTGGAAGGTGGTAAGGTGATAGGGAACAGCCAGCATGGATTTGTAAAGAACAAATCATGTCAAACCAACTGGATAGCTTCCTTCGATAGGATATCAAGCCTTGTGGATGAGGGAGAAGTGGTGGACATGATATTCCTAGACTTTAGTAAGGCATTTGACATGGTCTTGCATGACCGTATCATTAAACTAGGGAAACTACAATCTAGATGGGGCTACTACATCATGGGTGCATAACTGGCTGGATAATGTTCTCAGAGAGTAGTTATTAATCGTTCACAAACATGCTGGACGGGCACAACTAGTGGTGTTCTGCAGGGATCTGTTTTGGTACTAGTTCTGTTCAGTATCTTCATCAGTGATTTAGATGATGGCATAGAGAGTATGATTATTAAGTTTGTAGATGATATCACGCTGAGAGGGGTTGCCACTGCTTTGGAGAATAGGGTCAAAATTCAAAATGATCTGGACAAACTAGAGAAATGCTATGAGGTAAATAGGATGAAGTGTAATGAGGACAAATGCAAATTACTCGACGTTGAAACGAACAATCAGTTTCATACATACAGAATGGCAAGTAATTTTCTAGGAAGCAGTACTGCAGAAAGTAATTCAGGGGTTATCGTGGACCACAAGTTAAACATCAGTCAACAGTGTGACACTGTTGCAAAAAAAAAGCAAACATGATTCTAGGCTGCATGAACAGGAGTGTGGTGAGGAAGACACAAGAAGTTAATTTTTCTACTCTACTCTGCGCTGATTAGGCCTCAATTGGAGTATTGTGTCCATTTCCTGGCACCAAATTTCAAGAAAGATGTGGAGAAATTGCAGAACGTCCAGAGAAGAGCAACAAACATGATGAAAGATCTAGAAAACATGACCTGTGAGGGAAGACTGAAAGAATTGGGCTTGTTTAGTTTAGAAAAGAGAAGACTGAGAAAGGACATGATAGCTGGTTTTTAAGTATCTAAAAGGGTGTTACAAGGAGCAGAGACAAAAATTGTTCTCCTTGGCCTATGAAGATAAGACAAGAAGCAATGGGCTTAAACTGCAGCAAGGGAGTTTTAGATTGGAGATTAGGAAAAATTTCCTGCCTATCAGGGTGGTTAAACACTGGAATAAACTGCCTAGGGAGGTTGTGGAATCTACATCACTGGAGATATTTAAGAGCAGGTTGGACAGACATCTATCAGGGACGGTGTAGAACAGGACTACTCAACACATGGCCTGTTTGTTTGTGGCCCGCTGTGCAGTTTGGTTTTATGTGGGCCTCAACACATGGCCCGGGGGTGGGAGCCAAAACAAAAACATAGTCAATATAATGGTTTTCTGTAGATAGGCGTTTTAGTAGTCAAATGCCAGATTTTCCCTACTTTGTCCAGATCACAGGCCCTGGTTCTCATGGGGGACTTTAATCACCCTGACATTTGTTGGGAGAGCAATACGGCAGTACACAGACAATCCAGGAAGTTTTTGGAGAATGTTGGCGATAACTTCCTGGTACAAGTGCTGAAGGAACCGACCAGGGGCCATGCACAGCTTGACCTGCTGCTCACAAACAGGGAGGAACTAGTAGAGGAAGTAGAGGTGGGTGGCAACCTGGGAAGCAGTGATCATGAGATGGTAGATTTCAGCATCCTGACCAAAGGAAGAAAGGAGAGTACCAAAATACATACCCTGGACTTCAGAAAAGCAGACTCTGACTCCTTCAGAGAACTGATGGGCAGGATCCCCTGGGATGCTAAAATGAAGGGGAAAGGAGTCCAGGAAAGCTCGCAGTATTTTAAAGAAGCCTTATTAAAGGCACATGAAGAAACCATCCCGATGAGCAGTAAGAAAAACAAATATAGTATAGGCGACCAGATTGGCTTACCGGGGAAATCCTTGGTGAGCTTAAACACAAAAAGGAAGCTTACAAGAAGTGGAAACTTGGACAGATGACATGGGAGGAGTACAAATATACCCTGCTTGAGAATGCAGGATAGTAATCAGGAAGGCGAAAGCGCAATTGAATTTCAGCTAGCAAGGGATGTGAAGGGTAATAAGAAAGGTTTCTATAAGCATGTTAGCAATAAGAGGGTGACCAGAGATGGTGTGGGGCCCTTACTGGATAAGAGAGGTAACCTAGTGACAGGTGATGTGGGAAAAGCTGAAGTACTCAATGCTTTCTTTGCCTCTGTATTCACAGACATGGTCAACTCCCAGAATAATGCACTAGGTAACACCATGTGGGAAGGAGGTGGGCAGCCCTTGGTGGAGAAAGAACAGGCTAAGAACTATTTAGAAAAGCTAGACATACACAAATCCATGGGTCCGGATTTAATGCATCCAAGGGTACTGAGGGAGTTGGCAAATGTCATTGTGGAGCCTTTGGCTGTTATCTTTGAAAACTCATGGAGATCGAGAGAGATCCCAGATGACTAGAAAAAGTCAAATGTAGTGCCCATCTTTCAAAAAGAGAAGAAGGACAATCCAGGGAACTACAGACCAGTCAGCCTTGCCTCAGTCCCAAGAAACGTCATGGAGGGGATCCTCAGAGAATCCATTTTGAAGGACTTGGAAGAGGGGAAAGTGATCAGGAATAGTTAAGATGGATTCACCAAGGGCAAGTCATATCTGACCAACCTGATTAGCTTCTATGATGAGATAACTGGCTCTGTGGTTATGGGAAAGTTGGTGGATGTGATAACTTGACTTTAGCAAAGCTTTTGATACGGCCTCCCACGATATTCTTGCCAGAAAGTTAAGGGAATATGGATTGGATAAATGGACTGTAAGATGGATAGAATGCTGGCTAGAATGTCAGGCCCAGCGGGTAGTGATCAATGATTCGATGTCAGGTTGGCAATTGGTTTCAAGTGGAGTTCCCCAAGGATGAGTTTTAGGGCCAGTTTAGGGCACAACATCTTTATTAATGACCTGGATGAAGGGATGGATTGCACCCTCATCAAGTTTGCAGATGACACTAAACAGGGGAGAGGTAGATACATTGCAGGGCAGGAATAGGGTCCAGATTAACCTAGACAGATAAGAGGATTGTGCCAAAAGAAAGCTGATGAGGTTCAATAAGGAGAAGTCTAGAGTCCTGCACTTGGGATGGAAGAATCCCAAGCATTGTTACAGGCTGGGGACTGACTGGTTAAGTAGCAGTTCTTCAGAAAAGTACCTGGGGATTACAGTGAATGAAAAGCTGGATATGAGTCAACAGGGCGCCCTTGTAGCCAAGAAGGCTAATGGCATATAAGGTTGCATTAGGAAGAATATTGCCAGTAGACCTACAGAAGTGATTATTCCCCTTTATTTGGCTCTGGTGAGGCCATATCTGGAGTGTTGTGTCAAGTTCAGGGCCTTCCATTAGATAAAGGAGGTGGACACATTGGAGAGGGTCTAGTGGAGGGCAACCAAAATGAAGAGGAGGCTTGAGCATATGACCTATGAGCAGGGCTTAACAAATCATGTAATCTACTCACCCGTGGCGTGTAGATTACAAGCTGGCACAGCCAGCCCTACGCGATCTGCACATATGCAGCGTGATGTGCGCATGCACTGCTCGCAGAACTGCGCAGCTGGCAAGCAGGGCTCGCTGCCGCTTGGCGAGCCCTGCCTATGAGGATAGGTTGAGAGATTTGGACTTATTTAGTCTGCAGAAGAGTGAGGGGGGATTTGATAGCAGCCTTCAACTTCCCGATGGGAGGTTCCAAAAAGGATGGAGAGAGGCTGTTTTCAGTGGTGATGGATGATAGAAGAAGGAGCAATGGTCTCAAGTTACAGTCGGGGAGGTCTAGGTTAGATATTAGGAAAAACTATTTGCCTAGGAGAGTGGTGAAGCACTGGGATGGGTTCCCTAGGGAGGAGGTGGAATCTCCATCCCTAGAGGTTTTTAAATCTCAGCTTGACAAAGCCCTTGCTGGATTGATTTAGTTGGGATTGTTCCTGCTTTGGGCAAGGGGCTAGACTTGATGACCTCCTGAGGTCTCTTCCAGCCCTATGATTCTATGAATTCCTCAGTAAAAGTGCAGTCATATGGGTGGAAATTGGGTAAATATTGTATTTTATTAATATGAGCATAATTGTCTTAAATTGGGCCTGCGTGTTGTATAGTCTTGCCTTAAACTTTGTATTCATGCCCGTCAGTATTAAAGAAGCTATTTGCATATATATTTGCACGTATATGCAACCATACTTACGTTGCAGCCCTTGACATGTGCTGTGAGTATCATTGTGGCCCCCTCCATGTTTCCCAATTTGAGTAGCCTTGGTGTAGATGGTGCTCGATCCTGCTGTGGGGGCAAGAGACTGGGCCCAGTGACCTCGAGATCCCTTCCAGTTCTAATATTCTATGATCCTAAGAAGATATGCAAGTCCAGCAATGGTAATTATGTAGCTGGAGTCAGTGTACTTTGATTTGAGTTTCCATGCCATCCCCACAGCAGCAGGCTGATGGGAGCAAACTCTCCTCTCCATTTCCCTTACTCCTCACAAGAGCAGGAGTATAAACTGCCAATGGGAGCGCACTCTGAGTTTGATTTAACAGGTGTTAAATTGAACTCTGGAAGATCGATGGCGACAGCATCTGTCTTCCATTTAGTGAAGACATGGCCTCAGCGTAGCTACAGGGCATGTCCTGATCCCTAGGTTTCAAACTTGTCAATGTTGCAGAAAAACTATGTGAGTCGGTGATCCCTATAGACAGGGCTTGACAAACGGCGGCGAAACCTACTCGCCAGCCCCATACTGCACAAGACCCGCATTGCGTATGCGTGCGCCGCCGATGAACGGGGAGACCGGCTGAAATCTACTCGCCACGGGCAAGTAGATTCAGTGATTTGTCGAGTCCTGCCTATAGAAACTGTTTAGAGGAAATGCACGTGAGTGATAAATTCCACATTTGCAAGAGTTCAGTTGGTGGACTAAGAAGGAGCGAGATATTCATCTCTGAGCATTCCTAGTGGAGCTGGCTCTTGCACTGGTCTCAGAGCTGAAGACATTGGCATCTGCTAGAAATACCATGGTCTCATTGTGGAGTGTGCTACCACCACCAATCTGAGCCGATCTACATCCCTGGTCCTGGCTAAAAAGCAAAGAAGGGCTGAGAAGGGGTGTTCTCCTACATTTAAAATCTGAACCGTAATTAGCTTTTTAAAATATGATACTATAAGTAATGCTACAAATCTGTTCAATCTGTGGCATAGGAATAAATATTAGACATTCTAATTCCTACCACTATACTAAAGTAATTTAAATGGAATCACTATGACCAGCTGGCAAGAACTAACATACATTTCAAAACTATGACTCAATTTCCTCAATTTTGTGATACTTTACTGGCATGAGAAGCTATACAAATGTTGTCAGAGTATAAAATAGTTAGATCATTAGGTATCTGTCATAGACAGGTAAGATCTATTATGGATAAGGGTACTCAATAGAAATACATTTAATAGGCTAAATTAGGTTTCTTACAGGTATCAAATTATGTTTGTTTTATATAAATTAAATTTGTCTCAAGGACATGAGGTTTTTGTTTTCATGTCAATATTACCTCCTCCATTCCTGAATTTATTGTTTTATCGATTTATAGAGTCCTATATAGATACACATACCTTCGTGTGGATGCAGATATCTGTGGATTGACATTGGGATCTGCAGATCTGCTTGGCTCTACTCCCAAGAGACACTGTGGCCAATATAGAGGAATGTAGTCCCATTACTCCAGGGCATCAGCACCCTGTACTGGTAGCTCCTCCTTCGTGCAGCTGTGCCGCCCCCAAACCCACCGCCAGTAGGGCTGCATGACCCTAGCTATGTCTGGGGGAGGGAGGGCTCACAACAGGACCATGCTTCTCTCCTTTGGACACAGTGTCTCCTGGGAGTAGAGCCCTGTGGTTCTGAGGATCTCAACGTCTGTCCTTAGATATCCGTATCCACCAGTAGATGTTTGTATCCATGCAGGGCTCTATCCATTTGTTCCATCTTCTCTTAAGTTGGATTGTAAATTCTTGGGACGGATACTCTCTTTTAATATGTTTGTAAAGAACCCAGAACAAATGGGACCTCCTGATGAGCCTTTCTGGGTGTTAACACAATACAAATAATACACGCTGCATTTCCGATTTTTATTTCAAATAGGCACTTTTCAATTTATTGTACAATACACCGAGTATACAAAATCGTCCTCAAAAGATTTGAGTTACGCTTGTTTTTTATGACTGCATTTCCCTCAAAGCCGTGCTTCCTCATGACTGATTTGTCCTTCCTGTGTAGAAAGGATTTTGTTTAAAGGCTAGTAATGTCATTTGCCACATGTCATGGGAGAAAAAAAAACTATAAATCCACGCTGAAAGCTTGTTCAAGGCTCGTTCTGTAGTTTAAAAGCCTTTGTCTACTGGACAGGTAACCCACTAAAAATGACTATCAATGACAATGAATCTTGACATTCAGATATTACAGAATAAATAGAGAGGAAAAAAGATGGTTATCTTTTCAAAACTGAGCTTTCGTGCCAGCAATGCCCCTCTGCCATGTATATTGGCTAAACCAAATAGCCTCTGTGACAAAGGATAAATGGACACAAATCAGACATCAGGAAAGGTAACACACATAAGCCTCTAGGGGAACATTTTAACCTCCTTGAACATTCAATAATGGATTTAAAAGTAGCCATTCTTTTACAAAGGAATTTTATCACCTAATTACAGAGGGCGACTGCTAAACTGGAGTTCATTTACAAGTTCAACACTGTCAACCTGGGCTTGAATAAAGATATTAACTGGTTAACGCACTACAAAGGCAATTTCCCGAGCCTTTTATATTCACATTTCCACATCAAATGCTATGAATGGGACACATCCATCTTGACTTAATTAGCTTCATTAACACTGGTCCTAGAATTGATAGGTAACTACTTTTGCTGTTATTTGCACTCCAACTCACCTGTTGAAGTGGGTTTTACCCCCTCCCACACACAGAACCCTATGGCCTCACTCTTGCCACATTGATTTTTTTTGTGTTGCACATCACCTCCATATTGGTGCATATAACAAAATGTATTCTGCTCAGGAGTGGGAAAAATTAGAGGGAGCACTGCTAGTGACCTGTTATGGGGCTTAGGGGACTGGTGCCTCGACCCTTTGGAATGGTGCCATGGGTTGGGAATGCGGCTGGAATTCTCCCAGCACAGGGCTGTGGGAACAGGTGACATGCCTCTGAAGGTCTGTGCCAAACTGCTGACGATCAGCGCCTAATGCCTGAGGAAAGCTTCCTGTAGTCCCTGGACCCGTGCTGGAAACCTTGGCAGGTGAGCCAATCTGCATCCAGGAGACAGCTGACAGGGTACCCCTGCGGCAGGGTGTGGTGCAGCACTAATGGAGACCATTGGAAGGATCACAGGGCAGGTTTACCCCTAAATGGAGTACCTCGGTGATGGGAGTAGGCAAGGGACAGTATCTCCTTAGTAGCCTGAAAGCCCCCCAATGTGGGCAGCACTATCCATATGCCTCGTGCAACGAGGTTTACAGGATCGGTCGGGAAAGGCTTTCCTTGTCGACTGATCCCTGTCTAGACTGCCGCTTTTTGCCAGCAAATTTTTGAGTCGGCAAAAAGCAGTGGCCATTTTTATTCTAACGAAGTGCAGGATATTTAAATCCCCGCTTCATTAGCAATTTTGGTATGTCTAATTTACATCCCTCTGGGGACACAGGGTTGTAGTCTAGACATACCCCAAGTGTTGAGCGCTTCTACCGCTTCCAGGGATGGTGGGTCTTGAATGGGAGCTCAATGGGAGTCAGAGCCCGGCCATCGTCTGGAAGGGAGAGCTGCCCCATATGGGTCTTTGCTCTCTTCTGGCTCTTTTTTAGAGTCATAGCACTTATGTAAATTGACTCCTCAACATCTCATTTGCACAGATTTATTCCACTGACACTGGAGGACCCATAGTGTGATTCAGTCTCATGGATTTGTAACCTCTGGCATTGTATGTCTTTATTTGCAAGTAACTGGAGAGAACATTCAGTACTTTGAGAACTAACTGAAGTATAACTTAAAATTGACAGTTTCTAAGTGTGTTTTACTGTTGGTTCCCTTGCCTCTCTCCTGCATGCTTGCTCTTCTTTGAGTGATTGTTCCTATGCGTACTATACTCCATGTACACAGGAGCAGAGAATTTTCTTTAGCAGCATTTGTGGTTTGTGATCCCTGCTCTCCTTGCCCTCTGCGCTGAAGGAATATTGAGTCCTGTTGGAACATGGCGGTCTAGGGGGGAGAGCTTCTCTGTGGATGCTGATTCTTTAACTTCTTGCTGTAAATGGAGCAAGTTTTAGTTTTTAGTAGTTATTTAGTAATTTAGTTTAACAGGGATCTGTTTCCTTATCTTTGACTCCCACACTGGAGTGGGAGTCTGTTGCTGTAGCCCTCCACTTTTCCCCACTTTTCTAACAGTTGTGGGGGAGTATGCCAAGGCTCCCTGACTTTAAAAACTGTGATACACACACACACACACGTACACACTCTCTCCCCCGCCCATCCCCTTCCTCTCCCCCTCCCCTTCCTTCCCTACCAGCTGTTCCTGGTCAGAGACATCCACGACCTGTCTGCACCACCTGAAAGAAATACATGTTCTTGCCAGTTGCAGTATCTGCAAGTCATTTCTGTGTAGGAAGAAACAGTTTTTGGAATTTTGCCTCTATAAGTTTCTCATAGAGGAATCCATGAAGTCAGGAAACAACTTTTCTCCAGGGAGATCCTCAGTATCTTAGCATGAAGAATTTAGGAATGGCCTTTTTCCTTCTCTCATCCCAAGCAATTTAAAGGCCTCCCCCCCATATCCAGCTATGAGAGACATAAGTGTTCCCATACATACAAAAGAGAAGGTTCCCTGTCCAGCATCTTTAATAGGAGGCAGATTTTCCTTTCCCTAATTTAAATCGTCATGAGCATCTTGGTCTGGAGAGGGACCATCTGGTACCAGGAAGGACTGAACTGAGATTTGAGGAGGGAAAATTGCAACACTTTCCAGGTGCTGAGGCTGTTGCTTTGCGCCTAAACTCTTGTTGGTACTGCTGGATCTTGCAATGTGGAAAGGTCTTGATTGAATCCAGCTTGCCACTGTGCTCCAGAAGACCATCCACTGCCCCTAGAATTGGAGTCATCTCTTCCCTCTAGATATCATCTCAACAGACACATCCCACAGTGCCCTTCAGTCCCCTGTCACATATAAGGATTGAGCTAGATTCTCTCTAGAATCGTCAGCTAGTAGAGGTAGTGCATCATTGCCTCCTGGATCCAGGATCAGAATCCCCAGAAGTGGAAGGCTCCCAGCCTCAGACTATGCCCCAAGGGCTCTCTTGTGGAGTAAAGCCTAGAGAGAATAGTGGGAGTCTCTGGGATTTCTTACCTCTCCCATATATGAGATGACGGGTGCTGACTGATTATAATATCCCGCAGGAGTTGAGGAACTAGTAACTCTTAGTCTCTAAGGTGCCACAGAGCTTTACAGTTTTTTACAAGGACAAGGTGTGCATAATGTTCCAAAGGTGACTGGATTTTCACCTTAATCAGAGTAGCTACCTACTTGTGTTTAACTTTACCCTTCATTCTACCAGAGAAGAGGTCATGTGGCATTCACTAGATGTATGTAAGGTGCTTGCCCTTTTCCTGCAAAGAGCACAATTAGTTTTGAAAGTCCCTTAGATTCTGTCGCTTGAGGAAAGTATGAAAGCAGAAGATGTCTTCTCTCAGGGGCTGTCAACATGGATCTCAGGGCTCATGTGACTGTGCTGAGCTGGGCAGTGTCTCCTTTTGGAGTAGCATGAGAGCTCAGGCAACACTGATAGCTTCCCATAGACTGACACACCCCTATTGGTGACAGGTGCAGAGTAGCAACTAGGAGTTCCTTGCATGCCTTCACTGAACATCATGCGTTGATGTAAGCAGCTGCTTCTGATGGCTTTCTAGACAGGGCACTACACACAGGGACTATTGCTCAAAGAAAGAGGGGTCAGCTCAATTATTTAATGACTTCAAATCTTTGATCTGTGTTGTCCTTAGTGTAATGCATGGTTTCCTTCCCCACTGCCTAGTTACTCCTAGAGAAGAAATTAGGGTGGAGCAGTGGTCAGCTCCTTTTATTCCCTGCATGCAAAACTTGAGGAGAATGCTGGCATATGTGTGGAGTACACAAATGCTGCTAAAGAAGATTTTCTGATCCTGCATGCGGGAGCATACACATTACCAGGGCTCGCCAAGTGGCGGTGAGCCCCACTCGCCAGCCGCACGGTTTGGCACGCTGCGCATGCGCTGACAGCACTGCGTGGCTGTGCCGGCTTGTAATCTACTCGCTAAGGGCGAGTAGATTACAGTAATTGTTGAGCCCTGCACATTACCACCTGGGATAGTGTATCTTTCTGTTTTGTGTTGGGTCATAATTTCTTGAGGGTAGGAACAATCTTCTACATCACTCAACATATCGGAGCACTGGTCCTCAGCAGGGCCTATGAGAGTTATTGTAATGAAATAATAATCGTTGGGTTTTTTTGATGTATGATGTTACATGTTAAGAGATAACAGTTTATATTTTATTTAACCTTAGTGATATTTAGCCAGATTCAAACTGGTTGGAAGTAATAAGATCACTAAGAGTCTTTCTCTCTGCTCACAAAGTCTCTGCCAACCACATTTCCTAGGAATAGGAATGGAAATAGCCATGTGAATGCAGTATTTGGTTTGGAAGCTTAGTTGAATAAAAGCCAGTTAATTCTGTTAGTTCTCAGCCTTTTTTGGGTTTATAATATGGACCCTCGTGTGTGTGTGTGTGTCTCTCTCTCTCTCTCTCTCTCTCTCTCTCTCTCAGTACGCATCTTGTGAGGCATGCAGTGAGAAGTAGCCTTCTCTGGAATTGGTGTAAGTCATTCAGCTAGTTCGTTGCATGGTTATCCACTCAAAAAACACCAATCTTAACTTTGCTTCTTGTTTGTATGTGTTGAAACAGAGCAATTAGCTATGCCATTATAGACTAGTTTTTGAATATAAGAAGTGTAATTTTTTCCTACAACTTGTGTGGTGACTCTAGGTATTGTGTGCAACTGTGTGTGCCATTCAAATAGAATCTGTGAAAAGTATCTTTATGAAAAGTGCACAATAAAATGTACTTGAAGAACATATTATAGATTGTTTACCATTATAAAGTATTAGTGAAAATTTACTGCTATAAATAACTCAGGTAAATTTGCAGTTAAGTTAGCTTTGTAATAAGTACCTCATCTATTAAATTGCTCCTAAGGAAGGCTCCAGTCTGCAGGTGTGTGCAGCTAAATTAGTTTAATAATTGTTTCATCACTGGAATTTCATACATAAGGAAAGCTGCTGATAGCTGAAAAGAGAATGTATTGTAAGTGGTTGTAGATCATAGAGGTAAAAGACGTTGCCCTATACAAATTGTAAATCAATAAAGACATGCAAATTTTCATCTTATTAGACTTGCACATATGTTACCTTTCCCCCTCTGCTGGCTAGTGTTATGGTCAATGTTTATCCCATCTTTTTCTTAGCTATAGGCAGAGCTTTGTGCTTCTGATATATAACACTGGTGTTTGAGTAAAGTCTCTCTGGTGGGGGGTCTGTGAGAGTTTTGATCTCTTAATGGGGAATGCTAAACGATTCTGCTGGACTGTGCCCACAGAGCAAGACACAGATGAGATTGTTGTACCTCTTAATTCATTTGTGTCCTCCAGTAACACAGTGTCAAGTAGAATGAAGAAACCTAAATAGAATCAAATAGATTCTTCTGATCCAGACATTTGTCTTTACTTAGCAAAAATCCATTTTTATTAGTTGGAAGGCTGGTTTATAAGAATTACATTTTTCAGCTTTGGAAGTTGGCTGACAGAGTAGAGGAAGAATGGCAGTTGAGATTAACTGCAAAACTGTGTAAACAGGAGCATTCTGTTGGCTGACTTTCTGCTTATACCTGAGTCTAATACCATGTCTACATTACAGGTGCTATAGTGACACAGCTGTGGCTCTGCATTTATATTGCTGCAGTGCCGATGCTTCCAATAGTGATGGAAGAGACTTTTCCATTGCCTTAACTAATCCACCTCTTTTGAGTGGCAGGTAGGTAGGTCAATGGAAGAATTCTTCTTCTTCAAGTGGTCTCTGTGGGTGCTCCAGTCTAGGTATCAGGCTCGTCCCAGCGCTGCTGGTCAGGGGATTTTACAGCCCTAGACAGCCAGACCACGCATGCGCGGTTAGCATCTTGCGCTGTTCGCGCCTTTCTACTGTCGTGCAGTCCAGATCCCGCCAGTTCCTCTCAACCATCCTCAGTTGCTGGAGGAGCTCCCTTCTTCTCCTCAGTGTGAGTATTGGTTATCTGGAAAAAAAGTTACAGTTTAGAGTTTTATAGTTAGTTAGTTAGTTAGTTGTTCCTGTTATACTGTCCTGCTTAGTTTAAAAAAAACATTTTTACTTAGTTGTTAGGTCTTAGAGTTAGTTAGCCTCTTAGTCATATTAATTCAGGGTCCTTTTTACATCCCAAACCCATTATGCCTGGCTCGCCAGGTTTCAAGAAACGCTCCCTGTGTCATGACGTGATGCCTGTTTCAGATGGCCATGCTGCCTGTATTTGCTGCCTCGGAGAGTCGCATATTCCCCAAAAGTGTACCCACTGCTCAAAACTGACTGCGAGAGCACATAGCGACAGGGAAATGCGTTTAAAAATGATACTCTCCGATAAGGCTTTACAGCCTTCAGAGGATAGCCCTTCGGACTCAGCCGCGACGCAAAAGCGGAGAGCGTCATCCCCTGGGGCAATGGCTTCAAAGAACAAACGAGCCTCCCCCACTCGCTCGTTGCCCGCTGCTCCCATGTCAAGACTCAGCCGGGGAGATAAGCTGGGCACTTCGGGAGTCGTCCTGCGGCCTCCTAAGCCCATGATACCGGCCAATCCCAAAAGACCGGTTGCATTGGCACCGCCGGTATGTGCTGCATCGGCACCAGTGCCATCAATTACACTAAAGATCGTGCACAGACAAAGTTTGGCACCGTCAGAAGAGTGCTATTTAGCCCCGACAAAGCGGGCACTGGAGACGGCACTGCAAAGGGAGTGCAAGACGGCGTCAGAGACAGCATCTCGGGGCGCGCAAGACAGCACCGGAGATGGCACTGCAGAGGGCATGAGAGACGGCACTGGAGATGACACCGGGCATGGATTCTCCAGCTAGTCTGCATCACACTCCCCCGTAACGCAGACCGAGGAGCGAGCACAAACTTCATCACTGAGACAACCGGATGATGACTCTGATACCGGGATCACCCTGGTTCCTACGAAGGCAGCTAGGAAGTCCGTAGCATGCCTCCCTTCTCTCTCTTCATCTCCGGTATTCTCCCTGCACTGTCCCCATCACCGCTGGTGCGTAGATCCCTTCAGTGGACGCCCCATGTCATCTTGAAGTCTCACTCATGACCCACCCCTCGATCACCTCAGCTGCAGTCCGCACCTTACCACACTGCTCATGTGCGCAGACGATCCTCTCCACGACACAGGTACTCACCTTTCAGATCCCACTCTCGGAGCTGCTCCCTGTGTGCAACATACCATAGTAGGCATGGGAGTGTCTATTCCTCCAGAAGATCATCTCCAACATATTCAGATTGCTTCTATGAGCACCGTCGTCGCTCCCATGGGTATCACAGATTTCACTTGTACGCCCATTCCTCATGCTGTTGTCATTCTTCATCGCACTGTCATTACTCGCCACCGGTGCACATCCTACAGAGGAAACAATCACTGGTCCCACCTTCTCAGGTCCCTCCGGTGGTAACACATCAGTCAGAGCCGGAAAAGGGGCAGATATTGGATACTGACGACCAACCTCAGGAAGCCTCTCCCACAGATCTCTTGTCATCTTCTCCAGACGAGGCTGTGTTTCCGGCGGATACCTCGCCTCCAGATGATATGAGGCAATTCCAAGATCTTTTTAAAAGACTCTCAGGAGGTGCAGCTGGCTGAAGTTCAAGCCAAGCAGTATCATCTCTTAAAAAACGTACATCCCCAACAACGTTCTAGGATTGCATTTCCTATAGATGAGGCAATTATGGAGTTGGCCGAAGAGATCTGGCAGACTCTAGCCTCAACTATACCAACGTCGAAGTGAGCCGATAGAAAGTGCTTTGTGCTGTCGAAAGGTTTGGCATTTCTGTTCATCCATCCCCAACCCAACTCACTGGTGGTGGATGCAGCCCTACAAAGAGCCAAGACCCCGGAGGTTAGAGGTTCAGGAGCTGATAAAGATGCAAAGAAGCTTGACATTTTCAATAGAAAAGTGTATTCTTCTTCCACGCTTCTGCTCTGCATTGTGAATTACGCTGCCCTACTTTCGAACCATAGTTTTGATAACTACACAAAGTTAACCGAACTCATGCAACACCTGCCAGAGGCCAGTAAGGCACTCTTGAGAGCTGTGGTTCAGGAGGGTTATGCATGTTCCAGGACAGGACTTCAAATTGCCATGGATGTGGCTGATACTGCAGCACAATCTGTAGCCACCGCACTATCCATGAGAAGGGTATCATGGTTAGCAAAAGCTGGAGTTCCTAAAGAACTGCAGAATAAAGTTGAGGATCTGCCCTTTGACACACTTAAACTGTTTGTGTATAAGACAGATGAGGTCCTGCACACGGGAAAGGATTCTCGTACACCCTTGCGGACGCTTGGTATGTAAACTCCTCCTTTCCGGCACAAGCGGTATTATCCTTATCAAAGGAGATATAAGTACTGATTTCATAGGCAACAGCAGTGCTCATTTGATCAGGCGCGTGCTAAACAACAACCTCAACGCAGGTGACCCCAACCACCTCGTGCGACCAACCCACTTTCCTCAAAGCAGCAAGTTTGATTCCTCGGTCAAGGGCTCGCACGCACCAGTCGTTGTCACGACCACTGCCACCATGGCCCCCCTTTTTCACCATCCTCTATGGCCCTTTTACCATCAATGGGCCGAGATAACGTCCGACAGATGGGTATTGGAGATCGTATGATCAGGATTCACAATTCCCTTCACCTCCCTTCCTTCCACCAACCCTGTCCCTCTTCAGGGACCCATTTCATAAAGAACTCTTACGCCTCGAGGCGCACCACCTTCTTACCATAGGGGCGATAGAGAGGGTCCCAAGTCAATTCACAGGAAGAGAGATCTATTCACGTTACTTCCTAATACAGAAGAAAATGGGGTGTTGGAGACCCATCCTCGATTTACGTTAGTTGAATCATTACCTTCGAAATCAGTGTTTCAAGATGGTGACACTTAGCACGATAATCCCTTCTCTCGACAACAGTTGGTTTGCAGCCCTTGACCTACAAGATGCTTATTTTCATGTCACCATACACCCTGAGCACAGACGATTCCTTCGTTTTGTAATAGGCAACAAACACTTCCAATATCGGGTGTTGCCCTTTGGTCTGGCATCAACCCCCAGGGTCTTTTAAAAAACCCTAGCTGTTGTTGCAGTGCACCTCTGCCAACTAAAAGTCATCATCTTCCCGTATCTCGATGATTGCCTAATCAAGGGCACAACAAGGCAGAAGACCTCTTACATGGTAACACTAGTCAAGCAAACGTTTGAGTCTCTGGGCCTCATAGTGAATGAACAAAAGTCCACCCTCAAGCCGACACAAAGCATAAAGTTTATAGGAGCCATGCTCGACTCCCTCGCCGCGAAGGCATACCTACCGCTGGAAAGATTCCAGGCAATTCAAGATCTGGTAGACATAGTCGCTCAGGCTCCAACAATTTCAGTACACACTTGCCTGAAAGTGCTCGGCCATATGGCCACAACCACATTTGTTGTCCCTCACACACATCTTCACTTATGGTGTCTACAACACTGGCTGGCAACCATGTATATACCCTCAAAGCACAGTATTCACAAAGTAATGGCTTCTCCGAATCATGTTTGCATATCCCTCCGCTAGTGGATGAAGTCAGACAACCTTATGATGGGAGTTCCATTCCACCGTCCACAGCCATCCATTCAGATAATAACAGACGCTTCCCTCATCGGGTGGGGCGCACACATGAGCGGGAAACGCATACAGGGCAAATGGTTGCTTACCAAAAGGGGTCTACATATAAACCTCCTGGAGCTGAGCGCCATCTTCTATGCATGCAGACACTTTCACTCGCACATAAAGGGCACTGCCGTCAGAGTGCTGATGGACAATGTAGCTGCAATTATTACATAAACAGACAAGGAAGAGCAAGGTCATGCTCCCTATGTGCAGAAGTGGTGCGTTTTTGGAATTGGTGCATACGAAACGACATCACTGTCATAGCGTCTTACTTACCTGGCACCAGCAATGTCATTGCAGACGCTCTCAGCAGGGGATATCACGAATGGGAAATAAGGACGGATATTCTCCAACACATCTTTTGCATGTGGGGAACACCTGTGCTAGATCTGTTCACCACATCCAGCAACGCGAAGTGTTGTCTCATTTGTTCCAGAAAGGACATCGGCAAGGGTTCACTCGGGGATGCTCTTTTAATCAATTAGAGAAAAGCACTCCTTTATGCTTTTCCCCCAATGGGCCTCATTCCCAGAACTTTGGAAAAAATCAAAGCACAATCGGCAACTGTAATTCTCTTAGCTCCAGCTTGGCCAAGACAGCCATGGTACTCGTTTCTACACAACATGTCAGTAGCGCCACCTTGGCCGCTCCCTCCCCTCCCAGATCTTCTCTTACAGTACCACGGTTCTCTCCTTCACCCCAGACCAGACTCCCTACACCTGACAGCATGGCTCCTAACTGGCTCAGGCCAGGAGAGGACTCTTTTCAGATCAAGTCAAAATGGTACTAATACACAGTAGAAAATCATCCACTCAGAGTACTTACCTTGCAAAATGGTGTAGATATTCGCAATGGTGCTCTTGCAGTAACATCGAGCCTCAGAGCACTCCTCTACACCAGTGGTCCCCAGTGCAGTGTCCGCTGGGGCATTTATGTGCAGCCGCCAAATGATCTGGGCCGGCCCCGCCCCGTCCCCACCGCGCTGAAAGTACATTTGGCAGTTATCAGTGCTTTTCATTGTCCCATTGAGGGAGCGTCAGTGTTTGCTCACCAAACCACCAAAAGCTTTCTAAAAGGCCTAATGAACTTGCACCCTCCTCGTAGACCACCTCCACCCCCGGAATTTGGATCTGGTGCTTGACACCATCATGTACCCTCCTTTTGAACCGCTAGCTACCATACCGTCCATACCATTACAAATGCTGACTATGAAAGTAGTCTTTCTGCTTGCAATCACATCAGCATGCAGAGTCAGAGAGCTAGCGGCACTGATGGCAACTCAACCCTTTACCTTTTTCTCAAAGGGTTTTGGTCACGTTACGCTTTCACACAGCATTTACTCCCAAGGTTTCTTCATCCTTCCATATTAACGAACCTATTGTCCTTCCATCCTTTTATCCCAAGCCTCATTCATCACAGAGAGATGCGTTGCTACGTACACTCAATGAACACTGGACGCTTTCCTTTTATATAGACAGAACTCGACAGTGGCACCACACAGTCTGACTTCTAGTGTCAATTGCACAGCGCTCCAAAGGCAATGCACTCTCTAGCCAACGTATAGCTAGACTTATAGGCATATGCATCACTACTTGCCATTTGTTAAGGGATAAACCTCTTCTCTCACAACCGAATGCATATTCTACTAGAGCGGTAGTGACCTCCATGTCCTTCGCCCGAGGAGTCCTACTGAGTGATGTTTGCCGAGCAGCCATCTGGGCTTCCAGCACCTCTTTCATGCGTCATTATGCATGAAAAACTCAGCGGTTGCTTCGGCAGTGTTATCTGTTGCAGAAAATCATTGATCCGGAGTGCACACTGGCTACTGCTGTACAGTCACCTACAGTGGAGCACCCATGGGGAGCACTCAAAGAAGAAGGAGAAGTTACTCACCTTGGTGCAGTAACGATGGTTCTTCGAGATGTGTCCCCATGGGTGCTCCACGTCCTGCCCTCCTACCCACTCTGGTGTTTGCTTTTGTCTAGTTTCAGATACAGAACGGTAAGAGGAACTGGCGGGATCCGGACCATGCGACAGTAGAAAGGCGCAAGATGCTAACCGCGCATGCGCAGTCCGGCTGACTACAGCTGTAAAATCTTCCAACCAGAGGCGCTGGGACGAGCCTGACACCTAGTGGGGACACATCTCGAAGAACCATCGTTACTGCACCAAGGGTGAGTAACTTCTTCTGTCAACGTATCCACTTTCATACAGGAACAGAGATCAGCTTAACTACCATTCTCCATATCTAGCAGAGTGCCCCAGAGGTCGTCCCGGGTCTGTTTTGTTCAACATCTTTATTAATAACCTGGATAAGGGAATGGATTGAACCTTCAGCAAGTTTGCAGATGACACTAAGCTCGGGGGAGAGGTAGATATGCTGGAGGGCAGGGATAAGGTCTAGAGTGACCTAGACAGATTAGAGGATTGGGCCAAAAGAAATCTGATGAGGTTCAACAGGACAACTGTAGAGTCCTGCACGTGGGATGGAAGAATCCCAAGCATTGTTACAGGCTGGGGGCTGAGTAGCTAGGTATCACTTGGGCAGAAAAGGACCTGGGAATTACAGTGGATGAGAAGCTGGATATGAGTCAAGAGAGAATCTGTGTAGCCAAAAAAAGGCTAACGGCATATTGGCTGCATTAATAGGAGCATTGCCAGCAGATAGAGGGAAGGGATTATTTCCCTCTATTTTGCACTTGGGAAGCAACATCTGTAGTATTGTCTAATTTTGGGCTTCCCTACTACAGAAGAGATATGGACAAATTGGAGAGGGTCCTGTGGAGGGCAATGAAAATGATTCAGGGCTGGAGTACATGACCTACGAGGAGAGGCTGAGGGACTTGGTCTTGTTTAGTCTGCGGAAGAGGAGTGAGGGGGGATTTGATAGCAGCCTTCAACTCCCTTCATGGAGGTTCCAAGGAGAATAGAGAAAGGCTGTTCTCAGTGGTGACTGATGGCAGAATGAGGAGCAATAGTATCAAGTTACAGTGGGGGAGGTCTAGGTTGGAGATCAGAACAAATTATTTCACTAGGAGGGTGGTGACACACTGGAATGGGTTTCCTAGGGAGGTGGTGGAATCTCCATCCCTAGAGGTGTTTAAGTTTGGCTAGACAAAGCCCTGGCTGGGGTGATTTAGGTGGGATTGTTCTTCCTTTGATCAGGTGGTTGAACTAGATGACCTCCTGAGGCCTCTTCCAACCCTATGGTTCTATGATTGTACGGCAAGTTACACTTGGCCTGTGTCTACACTGGGCCACTTATTCCGGAAAATCAGCCGCTTTTCCGGAATAAGCTGCGAGCTGTCTACACTGGCCCTTGAATTTCCGGAAAAGCAACGATCCTCTACTGTACAAAATCAGCTGCTATTCCGGAAAAACTATTCTGCTCCCGCTCGGGCATAAGTCCTTATTCCGGAACACTGTTCCGGAAAAGGGCCAGTGTAGACAGCCCAGTAGTCTTTTCCGGAAAAAAGCTCCGATCGCGAAAATGGCGATTGGGGCTCTTTTCCGGAAAAGCGCGTCTACATTGGCCACAGATGCTTTTCCGGAAAAACTGAAAACGGAATAGTATTCCGTTTTAAGCATTTCCGGAAATTCATGCCAGTGTAGACACAGCCTTCGAGTAAATGGTTAATTTTAATTTGGGGAAGAATGAAGATTTGTTGCTAGTGTAGGTATTTTAACAGCAGTATCCAATGCTAAAGTCTTGGTGAGTGTAAGGCTGCTAAAGTTTTGGTGAGTGTAGTTGATGCCCCCTCCCCTGCTGCTTCTATCAGATAGAGGCAACAAAGGAGGAGGGAAGAGGGGGTATTTCAAAGTGACAGTGCCGCAGGGAGCCCGTACACAGGCTCCGTGCAGTGCTACCTCTTTGAAACGCTGTGGCGGCATTTCAAAGGGGGAGTGGAGTGCTGCACAACTGATCCCGGGCTCAGCTGTGCTGTGTTGTCCCTTTGAAACACCACCTCGGTGTTTCAAAGCAGTGCTGCACGGAGCTGACCCTGGGCTCCATGTGGCTCTGCCCCTTTGAAATGCGGTGGTGGTGTTTGAAAGGGGCAGCGCCGCATGGAGCCTGGGGTCAGCTCCGTGCAGCACTGCTGTGGAATGCTGTGGCGGCATTTGCATGGAGCTTGGGTTCTAGCACAGCACACAGAGCCTGGGGTCAGCTGGGGAGTCCCCAGCTGATCCCAGGTTCTGAGGAAATGCTGCACGGAACCTGACCTGGGCTCCATGTGGCATTTCAAAGCAGCAGAGAAGCATGGAGCCCGGGATCAGCGGGGGACTCCATGAGGGCACTTCCACTTTGAAATGCACAAGAGCCCCTGCTGGGGACTCTTGTACATTTCAAAGCTGGCACCTACATGCAGCCCGGAGTCAGTGGAGCTTCCCGTTGGCCAGGCTGTATGCAGAGTTCCACATTCCTCCTTTGAAATGTAGAAGAGCCCCAGTGTTTTGTTTAGGCGGCACGGAGTCCTGTGGCACCTTATAGACTAACTGAAGTGTTGGAGCATAAGCTTTCGTGGGCAAAGACCCACTTCGTCAGTGTTTTCTTTGCGTCCTGCGGTGCGGTTTGGGTTTACACGGGGCTCAACATGCAGCCCGTAGATGGGAGCAAAAACAAAAAAGTAGTCAATATAATGGCCTTCTGTTGATATGCGTTTTAGTAGTTAAATTCCTGGACTGTCATTGCTCATTAAAAACATATGGGTGGAAATGGGGTAAATATTACATTTCATTAATATCAGCAGAACTGACTGAAATGGGGCTTGTACGTTGTGTAGTCTTGCCTTATTCTTTGTATTCATGCCCATCAGTGTGAAGGAAGCTATTTGCACATATTTCCGTATATATTTGCATGCATATGCAACCACAGCATGTGCTGTGCGTATCATTGTGGCCCCCGGGGCTTCCAAAGTAGTATAGTCCTGACATAGGGATTAATTCTGGGAAGGCATATGGCTTTTGTTAGGTAAGACGGGGTGTTCAAAGTTGAGCATTGGGCCCACCTGGTGAAGTCACTGGCCTGCCACGAGACACTTTGTTTATGTAAGTGTCCGTAGGCACAGAGCTTCCCGCAGCTGCCATTGGCTGGAAACCATGAAGCACAGGCAGTGGAAGTGGCGAAGCTCCATGTCTGTAGACATTTAGATAAGCAGAGCATCTCGCGGCCCACCAGCAGCTTATGTAGGTGAGCCCATGACCCAACTTTGAAAACCTCTGATGTAAGTGGTCAGATTACATGATCACAGTGGGCCCTTCAGGCTTTGTCTATGAATCTGTGCAGTAAAGTATGACTCACAGTCTTCCCCTATACTTGGTTTCCCTCCCTCAGTGGTTGATTGCTGATGTTTAATGCTTTTTTCTCCTCCCCTGCTTCTGAGCAATGCAGTGTTCATGACAACTCAGTCTCTTGGGGAATGTGTAAACCTGCTGAGTGATAAGGAGAGAGGTGGGATGGAAAGGAGTAAATGTGTACATCCTCCAGACATTTACTAGGACTCCACAAGAAATAAGGTGGACTGAAAGATTTTAATGTTTCTATCATTGGGATGGTTCGGATCTCAAGTGTCAAGGGAGGTGGAATTATCAGCTAGTGAAGGAGTTGACAGAGCCGGGATAGTCTTCTGACCAATCAGGCTGTTTCCTTGGCATTCATTTCCAACTCCTCTCCCTGCTTTAAATTTCCAGAGGGTTATAAAGAAACTTTTAATTTTATTTAAGGTTAAAAGGAATGTATGTAAAAGGTTGCTCGAAGCATTATCATGCTACATACTCTAAATGTGCTTCATGTATTTTAACTTTGGAATGCATCTCTGTAAAATGAGCAAAGGTGACTAGAGACTTGTACAGTGGAGCATGAAGTGCTGTATCAACAGAATTGCAGCTGATCTCATTTTAGGGAAGGTATTTTAGGCAAACTATTGTTTTAATTTAAAAAAAGTCAGAGTGATCACAGATCACATTGCAGGGAGAAGTGGGAGGCAGTGGGAGTTTTCCATTGAGAATGTTGATGGCGTATTTTTTTGTGGAATTCCCTCTTGGCCGTACACTCGAATTGGTTCGTATTCCTTGATGCTTACTGTGCTGCCACCGATTGAAATCATGACTTCCAAAGCACTAATATAGTGGGATGGGGGGTTGTGGTAAGGTAGAAACATGAGCTGGGAGGACTCACGCTCTGGTCTTGTCCCAACCGGTTTGGATTTTTCTCACTTCTATATGCTTGAAGTTTTATTCGGTGGATCATGCTTGTGAATCTCTTATCAAATTAACGTAACTAATGGTCTCAAGTCAAAAAGTTAGCATAACCTGAACTCAGTTCTTAATGAAACTGAATCCTCTGAATGGCTCTTTGCAAGAACAGGAGAATACATTTAAAGTAAACCTTATTTCTAAGAAAAAGGTTTAAAACTGGATTTAAAGGAAAAAACATTTTGTTGTGCTCTACCAGTGTCTCATTATCAAAGAGCCACATTTAGCAGTATAGCAGGCCCGTGTTCACCTGCTCCATTACTGGCACTGTAGTGCACCTGCTGGCTTAGTACTGACTGTTTTCCTTCATACACCGGCTGAGCTACAGAGAAAGATTCTAACTGGCGAAGGGCTTAGGGGAGAGTCAAAGGCTGCATGAGAGAAGGAGCTTGGGAGATGGCTACAGAAGGGGTCCTGCTGAGGGCAGTGCAGAAGAGCATCCTGTTGCTTGCTTAGAGCCAGAGGTAGTTGTATGAAGAGGTTTCAGTGCTGCATCTAGAAGCAGAAGGCTTGAGGTCGGCTAGTCACCTGCCGTCACAGCAGGATCAAGCACTGTCTAGATCATCCCTGACAGGTGTCTGTCTAACCTGCTCTGAAAACTCTCCAGTGATGGAGATTCCACAACCTCCCTGGGCAATTTATTCCAGTGTTTAACCACCCTGACAGTTAGGAACTTTTTCCTATTATCCAACCTAAACCCCCCTTGCTGCAGTTTAAGCCCATTGCTTCTTGTCTTGTCTTCAGAGGTCAAGGAGAACAGTTTTTCTCCCTCCTCCCTGTGACGCCCTTTTAGATACTTGAAAGCAGCTCTGATGTCCCTTCTCAGTCTTTTCTTTTCCAAACTAAACAAGCCCATTCCCTCATAGCTCATGTTTTCTAGGCTTTAATCATTTTTTTCGCTCTTCTCTAATTTCTTCACATCTTTCCTGAAATATGATGCTGAGAACGGGACACAATATTCCAGTTAAGGCCCAATTAATGCAGAGTAGAGGGGAAGAATTACTTGTTGTGTTCTGCTCATAACACTCCTACATCCCAGAATGATGTTTTGCTTTTTTTAAATTAACTTCATCCTATTTACCTTAGACCATGTATCTAGTTTGTCTAGACCATTTTGAATTATGACCCTATCCTCCAAAGCAGTTGCTACCCCTCCCAGTTTGGTATCATTTGCAAACTTAATAAAGCGTGTACTTACTATGCCAATATCTAAATCATTGATGGAGAGAGTCCAGATTTTGTTTATTTTAACTTAGTAACTTACTTTGATCTGTCTGTTTTCACTTGTACACACGTAAATACTACTTTTCATACTTAAAAACAGTTCTATTTATACTGGGCTTGATCATAAACAATTGTTACCTATGGCAAGCAACCACTGTGCATATCTCTCTTTCACTGATAAAAGGGGTAGACATCTTTATGAGCTTTCTCTGTGTAAAACTTTTACAGCAGGTTAGATGCTGTGACCGTGGGATCCTGCTACCAGAGTTCTCTACATGCAGCTCCCTCACATTCGTGCAGAGTTTTAGAAATGTGTTGTCTGCTATAGCTTGAAAGGTTTTTGAAGGCCATTGTGTCTTAATGCAGCATTAGAGCCTCATATCAATGTCCTCATCTCATGAGAATGGCAATTCTAAATCCATGTATTGAAAGACACAGCAGAAATACTGAGAGAGGGTCTGTGTCCAGATAGATACGGGAAGGAAACCTTTCATATATTTATCTTTGCTTTTTCGTGGCTAGGACAGCAATATCTGTTTTCTGCAGTGCTGAGACTGATGTAAAAAAGTAAATGAGAAGAGGTAGACTCCTGTGGAGATGGTCTCACAGGTGAGAACAAAGTTTTAGTCTGATATTAGTAAATTATCATCTTGGGATCTCATTACTTCTGCAAAAACAAATGACCATGTAGTTCATTAAACTATTTTGAGGAAGGGTGTGTCCAAGCAATTGTGTAATGTCCCCAATGGCTAGGTATGATTTCTAAATCTGAATTGGTCTGTATTGACTAGGGATATGAAGGTTTAACCGGTTAACCAGTTAACTGTTTGGGGCTGCTCTAGCCCTGCAGTGGGCTTGTTATGGAGAGGGGCTGCTCCAGTCCCTTGCTGTTGTGGGCCTAGGTGCCTGGCAGTCAGGGGCTGTTCCGGCACCTCCTGCTCGCTGGTTAAACAATATGTTCAAGATAGCCAATTAAAGGGGATTTTATATCCCTAGTATTGACCATGCTGGTGCACACTAAAGGTTCCCTGGTGCACTCTAACATAGTGCTGTTTCAAACAGTACTACAGGAAGCACACTAGTGAACCTTTAGTTCCCACTGGGAGGGTCTACCTGGACCAATTAGTATGCAACACGTTAATGTACTTTGGAAATCATCCCCTGCAGTGCACTTTGCTGCTCTGTGTGTACAAGCTGAGAGCAAGAGAACCATCAAGCTCTATGGGGTCTTGACTCTGACTGGGGCGTCTGCATGCAACTACAATACAAATACTAAATCATATTTTAATAATATTGAGTATTTTTCTGCACAGCGCAGACAAATTGCCCTCGACCCAACTGTTGTCTGTGGCTGAATTACTCTAGGGATGTATCCTACAGATTTCAAGTATATTGAAAAATCTTAAATGGTCCCCTTCTTAAAGGAGTGCAGAGGATTTCCATTTGGTTTCATTGTGTTTAATTAATGTAAATACACCCAGAGGCTTTGGCAGTTGGTGTATATTTTAAAAATAGAACTATGAAGATTAAATAGCGATATTGTAATATGCAAACTCTTCTTCAGAATGTAAAAACTTATATTAATAGGATGCTAAAGGTGCAGGTTTAACAAAAAATCCTGACTTTGGAGTGTTTTTAAATTGTATCATTTAAAAACAGTAACTTAAGTTTAAAAATTTACTAGTGCAAACATTTGTGTATTACAGGGTTCCTTTGTGTTCTATTTAATCTTTGTAATATTATTACAATAGAGCAGTGTTTCTCAACCTTTCTGATAGTGGGGACTGCCTGGCTGCCTTCCTATTCTGCATCAAGGAGATCTCCGGAACAGTGGCAGTCTGCAGATTGGTTGTCAAGAAATGCTGTTCTAGATGTAGTCATGGCTAACATGTGCCGATAGAACTAATGGAGAACAACATTGTTTTAACTTAGTTGTGATCTGTCAAATAGGTTTCACTTACTGACTTGCAAATACCGGAACGCAATGGCCCAGGAGCATAATTAGCTCTTCATAGATTCATAGATTTTAAGGTCAGAAGGGACCATTATGATCATCTAGTCTGACCCCCTGCACAGTGCAGGCCACAGAATCTCAACCACCCCTCTTAGAATAATCCTCTCACTTATATCAAAGATATTGAAGCATTCAAATACTTTGAAGGACCCAACATGCAGAGAGTCCTTCAGCTGTGATCTGTGCCCAATGCTACAGAGGAAGGCGAAAAACCTCCAGGGCCTCTGCCAATCTATCCTGGAGGAAAATTCCTTCCCGACCCCAAATATGGCGATCAGCTAAACCCTAAGCATGTGGGCAAGACTCACCAGCCAGACACCCAGAAAGTTCCCTATAGCAACTCCTATCATCCCTCCATTGACCTATTTCCAACTGATAACGAATGGTCAATTAGTTACCAAGATCATGTTATTTCATCCAACCATCCCCTTATCATAGAATCATAGAACTGGAAGAGACCCCAGAAGGTCGTCAAGTCCAGGCCCCCGCTCTAGGCAGGACCAATCCCATCTAAATCAACCCGGCCAGGGCTTTGTCAAGCGGAGACTTAAATACCTCTAGGGATGGAGACTCCACTACTTCCCTAGGTAACCCATTCCAATGCTTCACTACCCTTCTAGTAAAATAGTTTTTCCTAATATCCAATCTGGACCTCTCCCACCACAACTTGAGACCATTGCTCCTTGTTCTGCCATCTGTCACTACTGAGAACAGCCTCTCTCCATCCTCTTTGGAACCTCCCTTCAGGAAGTTGAAGGCTGCTATCAAATCCCCCCTCACTCTTCGCTTCTGCAGACTAAACAGACCCAAGTCCCTCAGCCTCTCCTCGTAGGTCATGTGCTCCAGCCCCCTAATCATTTTGGTAGCTCTCCGCTGGACCCTCTCCAATGCTTCCGCATCCTTTTTGTAGTGGGGGGCCCAGAACTGGACACAATACTCCAGATGTGGCCTCACCAAAGCCGAATAAAGGGGAATAATGACATCTCTGGATCTGCTGGCAATGCTCCTCTTAATGCATCCTAATATGCCATTAGCCTTCTTGGCTACAAGGGCACACTGTTGACTCATATCTAGCTTCTCATCCACTGTAACCCCCAGGTCCTTTTCTGCAGAACTACTACTTAACTGGTTGGTCCCCAGCCTGTAACTATGCTTGGGATTCTTCCGTCCCAAGTGCAGGACTCTACACTTGTCTTTGTTGAATCTCATGAGATTTCTAGTGGCCCAATCCTCCAATTTGTCTAAGTCACTCTGGATCCTATCTCTGCCCTTAAGCGTATCTACCTCTCCCCCCAGCTTAGTGTCATCTGCAAACTTGCTGAGGGTGCAATCTATCCCCTCATCCAGGTCATTAATAAAGATATTGAACAAAACCGGTCCTAGAACCGAACTTTGGGGCACTCCACTAGAAACCGACCGCCATCCTGACATCGAACCGTTGATCACTACCCGCTGGGCCCGGCCTTCTAGTCATCTTTCTATCCATCTTACCGTCCATTATCCAATCCACATTCCCTTAACTTGCTGGCAAGAATATTGTGGGAGACCGTATCAAAAGCCTTGCTAAAGTCAAGGTATATCACATCCACTGACTTTCCCATGTCCACCGAGCCAGTAACCTCATCATAGAAGCTAATCAGATTGGTCAGGCACGACTTGCCCTTTGTGAATCCATGCTGACTATTCCTGATCACTTTCCTCTCATCCAAGTGTCTCAAAATGGATTCCTTTAGGATCCCTTCCATGATTTTTCCGGGAACCGAGGTAAGACTGACCGGCCTATAGTTCCCTGGATCGTCCTTCTTCCCTTTTATGAAGATGGGCACTACATTTGCCTTTTTCCAATCATCCGGGATTTCTCCCGATCTCCACGACTTTTCAAAGATAATGGCCAAAGGCTCCTCAATGACATTTGCCAACTCCCTCAGTACCCTCCGGTGCATTAAGTCCGGACCCATGGATTTGTGTACGTTTAGCTTTTCTAAATAGTTCCTAACCTGCTCTTTACCCACCTGTCCATCTTCTTCCCATCTTGCGTCACTTAGCACAGAAGTCCAGGAGCCGACCTTGTCCGTGAATACAGAGGCAAAGAAAGCATTGAGTACTTCAGCTTTCCCCACATCCTCTGTCACTAGGTTACCTCCTTCATCCATTAGGGACTGCACACCCTCTCTGATCACCTTCTTCTTGTTGACATGCCTGTAGAAACCTTTCTTGTTATCCTTCACATCCTTAGCCAGTCGTAACTCCATTTGCGCTTTCACCTTCCTGATAACCCCCCGGCATTCTCGAACTATACATTTAAACTCCTCCCTAGTCATTTGTCCAAGTTTCCACTTTCTGTAAGCTTCCTTTTTGTGCTTAAGTTCACCAAGGATTTCCCCTGTAAGCCAATCCGGTCTCCTACCAGGTTTGCCTCTATTGCTACGCGTCGGGATGGTTTCTTTCTGTGCCTTCAATAAGGCTTCTTTAAAATACTGCCAGCTGTCCTGGACTCCTTTCCCCTTCATGTTAACATCCCAGGGGATTCTTTCCATCAGATCTCTGAGGGAGTCAAAATCTGCTTTTTTGAAGTCCAAGGTGTGTATTTTACTACTCTCTTTCCTTCCTTTGGTCAGGATCCTGAAATCTACCATCTCATGATCACTGCTTCCCAGGTTGTCACCCACCTCTACGTCCCCTATTAGTTCCTCCCTGTTTGTGAGGAGAAGGTCAAGCTGTGCACGGCCCCTCGTCGGATCCTTCAGCACTTGTACCAAGAAGTTATCCCCAACATTCTCCAAAAACTTCTTGGATTGCCTGTGTACTGCCGTATTGGTTTCCCAACAGATGTCAGGGTGATTTAAGTCCCCCATGAGAACCAGGGCCTGCGATCTGTAAGCTTCGCTCAGTTGTCCGAAGAAAGCCTCATCTACCTCATCCACCTGGTTCGGTGGCCTGTAGCAGATACCAACCACAACATCACTGCTGTTTGCTCCTTTAAACCTGACCCATAGACTTTCAACATGTTTTTCTCCCTCTTTATACTGGAGTTCAGAGCAATCACAGTGCTCTCTTACATACAGTGCAACTCCTCCTCCTTTTCTCCCCTGCCTATTCTTCTTGAACAATCTATACCCTTCCATGACAGCGCTCCAGTCATGCGAGTCATCCCACCAAGTCTCTGTTATCCCAATTAAATCATATTTCTTGGTCTGGGCCAGGGCCTCCAGTTCTTCCTGTTTGTTGCCCAGGCTTCTCGCATTAGTGTACAAACACTTCAGGTAACCAGTTGATTGCACTATCTTCTCCATTCGAAACTGGGGTCCTCCTTTCTCGCTCCGTGCTCTATGCATTTCTTCCCGGTATCTGACTTTCCCACTCCCCTCAGGGTTTTGGTCACCGTCCCCCGACGAACCTAGTTTAAAGCCCTCCTCACTAGGTTTGCAAGCCTGCCCGCGAAGATGCTCCTTCCTCTCTTCGTTAGATGGATCCCATCTCTTCCTAACAATCCTTGCGCCCGGAACAGAGTCCCATGGTCGAAGAAACCAAAGCCCTCTCTGCGACACCACCTGCGCAACCACGCATTTACGTCCTCAATTCGACGATCCCTGCCCAGTCCTTTCCCTTCAACAGGGAGGATGGACGAGAACACCACTTGCGCTCCAAATTCTTGGATCCTTCTTCCCAGCGCTACATAATCTGCAGCAACCCGCTCAAGGTCATTCTTGGCCGTATCATTCGTTCCTACATGGAGAAGCAGGAAGGGGTAGCGATCTGAAGGTTTGATCAGCTTGCTAAGCCTCTCAGTGACATCCCGAATGCGAGCTCCCGGTAAGCAGCACACCTCTCGAGATTCCAGGTCCGGACGGCAGAGAGATGGCTCAGTCCCTCTTAGGAGGGAGTCCCCGACCACCACCACCCGTCGTTTCCTTTTGGGGGTGGTGGCCGTGGAACCCCCATCCCTAGGACTACGCATCCCATGCCTTTCAGTAGATGGTGCTCCCTTCTGGTTTCTACCTTGTGAGGTCCCTTCCAGAGCTTTCAGCACTGCAGAGCCTGTGGAGAGAGCTTGAAAGCGATTGCTTACCTCTATAGCATCGGGGGAATCCCGTGCTGGCCTTTTTCCCCTTCTAGAAGTTACATGCTGCCAGTTCTCTTCTTGGTCACGTACTGCCCTCACTGGCTCCTCTGCCTGCTGTGCTTGAAGGATCAATTGCTGCCTTCTATCGAGGAAGTCTTCATCCTCTCTGATCAAGCGTAAGGTCGACACTTGGGCCTCCAGTCCTCTAATTTTTTCTTCCAAAATCTCGACCAGCTTGCACTTCGTGCAGATGAAATCCGTTCTTTCTTCCGGGAGGAAGACAAACATGGCACACGCCGTGCAGGTAACAACAGCAGACCCATCATCAACCATCGCTGCTGTCCTGGAGAAGGGATTTAAAAGAAAGGCAAGAGAACCTCCCACCCTTCCCTCTCCCCTTCGAACTCCCTCTCAAAACTCCCTGTTAGCAATCACCTGTTTGCAAGCTCCTTGGTCGCTTGCCCACTGCCTTATAAAGCCCCTCCCCCTACCAAGGCTCAGCCAATCAGCAGAGGCTTCTAGAATTCAAACTTTAATTAGAAGCCAACAGTTTCCACCTGCCAATCACAGCCCCTACCAATCACAGCACAAACTCTATCAAGGGGAGGGGAGGGGAGGGAAGGGGGAAAAAAAACATCTGGGAGAGACAGATGTTTTGATACCTGATATTATGAATGGAATACAATTTGGAGATATTCTCAGTAGCAAATATTATCAGTTAATGCCACCACATTCACTTTGAAGTGTCTGATCACGCACATTGTAACTTAGGTGGCTATTCTGTATATTTCAGGTAAATGTCTTGGCCTCTGCTGCCTTCAGACTCGTTTTGTTTTGTTAAAATTATTTGTATGTCCTTCCTGTGGATATTATTCCAGAAGGTTCCTTTGTGAAAACTATATTTGTCTCTACCTGGTAGAGCTGTTTCTGCAAAGGGTCTTGTAGAAAAGTTCCCAGAGTCACCCTTCCCAATCCTTTCTCATTGCTCAGCGCTTTCTGTCTCAGTAGAAAAGGGTGGCTGTCTACCTGAAGCATTTTCTGCTGCATGTTCATGGGGTAATTTTCCAGAGCAAGTCAAGGAGAAAGTGAATGTTCTAAGAATGACAATGTTTGAATTTATTCACTGCATCCTGCTTTGCTGGTTCCAAGCTCCTTATTGCACAAACATGCCTTTCTCAGATAGGGACTATAAGGGGTGAGCCATAATTCTTGCAGGGGGGGCCACTCCAGGAATTTTGGTAAATGGTCACGTGCTACACTTTTCTGTTCTATTAATGGAGGCAGTGTGGGTTCAGGAGGGAGCTTCAGTCAGGGGATTTGGGTGCATGAGAAAGTACAGGTTCTGGGAGGGAGTTTGGATGCAGGGATATAGGAGGGGATGCAAAGGCTTGGAGGGAGTTTGGGTTCTGAAAGGGGGGTTCTGACTTGGGGCAGGGTTGTAGGAGAAGGTTCACGGTCTGGGAGGGAGTTCTGACCTGGGGCTGAGGGTTACAGCGCCAGGTGGAGGCTTTGGCCCATGCCGGGAGACACTTGCCATGGGCATATCTGGGCTGGTGGCACAGTGGGGCACCCACGCATGCTGCCTGCATGCCATGGTGGTCCCACACCACTCAACGTGGCTTGCTGCTGCTGCTGGCAAACGTGTCTCTGCACACCTCCTGTGGGCAGTGGGTAGCGGGACTCCATGTGCTAACTGTGTCTGGAAGCACCGCCTCTGCATTTCCCATTAGCCGGGTTCTAGCCAATAGGAGCTGTGAGGATGGTTCTGGGGGCAGGGGCAGTGCACAGAGACTCACTGGTTAATGGCAGTGGCGTTTCTGGAGACAGGGCAGAGAGCCTGCCTAGGCACGCCACTGGGCTGCAGGAATTTTAGCGCACTGGATCCAGCCCACCTGAACAATAAGGTTGATATGGTTATACTTTTGTGTTTGCATCCAAACCAGAAACAAGTTCTGTGTACCCATAAAGTACTGAATAGCTGAACTAAAAGGAGTGCTTTACACATATCAGTTAATACAACCATGTTGTCGTTAGCCATACCATTTTACACAGAAGCGTTTGCATATTTTCACAACATTGCACTTAGGTTTTGTAGAACCATAATCAGTTGTATGAATGCAAATTATTCAAGCCACATAATAATTCCCTACATCTGCCATTTCACATGCTTCATTGTTGTGGACAGAGGCCGGCAAATGATGAATTGCTAGGAAATAAAAAATTGTCCATCATCTAGAAAGGCTTAATAGGAGGACTAGCAGGGGGAGGTATGAATGTTCCTTTTTAAAAACAAACTGCAGTCCTCAGCATTGGTAAAAAAGCAACATTATCTCCACATTCAGTGAAACTGGAAAAAAATGTGGAAAATAATAAATTAGGGAATCTCTGCCATCAACGTAGCAGAATTCGGAATGGAATTGAAAAAACTAACCAAATTACTAGGCTGTTGTATTCCAGGAATTGATATTTTGAATGCTTTAGCCTCAGTTTCATGCATGTGTTCATTGTATCGGTGTAACTGAAAAGTGCTTTAGGTTTTGTAGAAGCTTACCCAGTAGCAAGATGGAGTGAGATGACTTGCATATCTTAATAATAAATTTTTCATCCCATTAATAAGGAGAAAATGAAGAGAATGGTATCTGGATAGTCTGTCTGACATGCAAAAAATGTTAAACATTTATCGCATTTCAACAAAAATAAACTCATTTATTGCTGCACAGAAATGATTTTGCCTTGTGTTGCTTGCTGTAAATTTGATTTATTCCTGTAGTAATTAAAGTGGCTGATTTGGTAGAAGTTGAAAACATTTTTCTCTGAGCATAACAAGACTTCTGTGTTCTTATTGCCGGTGCATCATAGCACTTTGAACTTGCTTGGCAGACGTGACAAAAGAGTTTAATTAAAATACTAGATGATAAAAAAATACATTTATCTGCATTAACTTTGTACATTTCTCATAATTCTTGAATTCTAGTAATAAAGGAGAAAAGAGCATGACTGAAATAAGAGGTAGCTGTCTCTCTGCCAAAAAAGAGTTGTGAGAGAGCTATGGGATAGTTTGGTAATTCTACTGCAGATCCTCAAATACGATTTGCATGTTAGTTATTGGTAAATAAACTAGTTAATAGGAAAGATGAGGGTCTTCACTCACCAGCAAAAGCGGGCTTCTCAGCATAGAGTATTTTGAGTATATTTTGGTGACCTGGAACAGCTGAGCATTTACAGTGTCCTAACAATTTTCAAAAGGCCTTTGCTACTGTAGTCCCCTTATTAATGGGGCCTCTGACTTTTACTGGGAGGATTCTTTGTGCTGAAATCGAGCCTTAGAGGGTACCACTCCCATGAGCTCTGGGACAAACTTCCAGGCTATGCAGAGAGAGAGTTAGGTTAGGCTCCATTTTTGGAGAGAGGAGCCAGACTGCTGGTGTGAAGCCATCTCCAGGCGAGGAGCTGTTGTGTTGCAGCTAGAGCCTGTTACCGAGCTTGTTACTGTTACTGCTGGGGCTTGGATCTAGCAGGCTGCTTTGGAGGCTGCTGTTGATTGTCCCTAGAGGGAGAGACTCTGGCTGTGCCTGTGGCTGGGAAGAGCTAAATAAACCTGCACAGGAGGTGACCGAGTAACTTGGCTGTTTGGAAAAGTGCTGCCTGGGATGGAGCATAAAAGACAAACTGACTCTGGGTCTAGCGAGAGGCAGAGTGATCTGTCTTGGGAGCCAGAGGTGCTGGTATTTGGTGGGGTCTGCTCCAGTGGAAGAGAGATTTTGCAGCTGGCTGCTCAGCTTGGACTAACACAGAACCTGCTAAGTGCTGTCTGCACTCTAGCTGCAGACCTTCAAGTGCACCCACACCAGCATGTCTGGGACTCTGACTCCAGAGGAGTGCACGCTCTGGGACAAATGGTAGCCGTGCAAATGCAGATAGATGAGTTTCCTTTCTTTCTGTGTACTTTACTTGATTTTGTTCACTTTTAATCTGGTCAATCCTGTTTCTTTAAGTTACTAGAGGCAAGGTTCACAGTCTACTGAGCCATCCTCATCACAGGCCAGTCAGATGGGTTTGAGGTGAACCCCTCTTCAGTCCCAAACTCCCTCTTCGGGGCGACCTCCATAGTGGTGCAGGGAGAGCTGGGGGGGGGAGGGGACCAGGCCCCCTCCACCAACTTCCAGCCCAAGGACCCTAACTGCAGCAGCAACAGGTAATGCTCCACCACCAGAGCTGCAGCCTTTCCCTGAGGCACTTCCCTAGCCAACCCCACCCAGAACCTTTCTCCTGGTACCAGAGCACATCCTCTAGCGTGTCCCTAGCACCTCTTCACTCTCAGACCTTGGTTTGCCAGTCCTCCCTGAACAGAAGCCTTTAAACTAGTCCCAGCAGGTCTTTAACGGGCTGCAGATGTTCTGATTAGCCTGCTGCTTCTGGCAGGCTCTTGATTGGTCCCAAGCTCTTCCTGATTGTGCTGCAGCTGCCTTTCCCTTGTTACGCAGGAAACAGAAAACTTCACCCAGAGGCCTGAGCATCTCCCGTCCATCAGACTGCAGTATGGGTCTGTCAAATAGTTATACGTGCTCCTCTAAATGGTGTTTTGTGACACAAGTTTTCATAGAACCATAGAACCCTAGAACTGGAAGGGACCTCGAGAGATCATCAAGTCCAGTCCCCTGCTCTCATGGCAGGACCAAGCACCATCTATTCTAGATCATCCCTGACAGGTGTCTGTCCAACCCGATCTTCAATACCTCCAGTGATGGAGATTCCACAGCCTCCCTAGGCAATTTATTCCAGTGTTTCACCACTCTGACAGGTAGGAATATTTTCCTAATATCCAACCTAAACCTTCCTTGTTGCAACTTAAGCCTGTTGCTTCTTGTCCTGTCCTCAGAGGCCAAGGAGAACAATTTTTCTCCCTCCTCCTTGTGACACCCTTTTAGAATCTTGAAAACTGTTATCATGTCCCCTCTCAGTCTTCTCTTTCCTAACTAAACAAACCAAATTGTTTCTGTCTTCCCTCACAGCTCATTTTTTTAGGCCTTTATTCATTTTTGTTGCTCTTCTCTGGACCCTCTCCAATTTCTCCACATCTTTTTTGAAGTGCGGTGCCCAGAACTGGACACAATACTCCAACTGAGGCCTAAGCAGCTCAGAGTAGAGCAGAAGAATGACTTCTCGTGTCTTGCTCACAACATTCCTGTTAATGCATCTGTGACTGGATGTGCCAACCCTGCACTGGACCTGAAGCAGTCAACCAGGGCTATCTGGCTGAGAGAGCCCCACCCCCATATGCTCCAGCTGGAGGACCAGTATAAAGGCCAGTGGAGGAGTGCAGTCATGGCTGATCTTGCAAAAGAAGGAGCTGTTGCCAGAGCTCTGGAAGAAGAGCGGCAGTGGAGAATGGCTGGAGAAGCCCTCAGTCTGGACAAGACTGGAGAGGAAGCCGATATCAGGGAGGCTGGTAGGAAGTAGCCCAGGGTGGGGATGAAATATCCCCGAGACCTCAGTGTGTTGTGGGTGGATTCCACGCTGAGCTAATGGTGGGACCCACCCACCAGTGACAGGGCCCTTGGCTGAGACCTGATGTACAGGGAATGCCTGAGTTCCCCTACTTCACCCCTTTAGCCTCCAAGGGCGGCATTAGTGTTGTGACCATGGCGACTGGCTACGAGGCATTACTGCCCTGGAACAGGGAGTTTTTGATACAGACTTTGGCCTCCAGGCCTTATTGTCCTGTGAACTGGGGGCTGTTATTGACTTGGGCCCCTGGGCCTTATTGCCCCCCGAACCATGGGTTGCTAATGACTCGGGCTGCTGGACCCGATTGCCTCGCTAATAAGAGGTTGTTACTGAATTTGGTCACCAGGCCTTCTTGCCCTGCGAACGGGGGTTGCTATGGACTGTGGCTGCTAGGCCGGACTCTTGCATGGGAGAACGGCTAGTGAGAGGTCTGGGGATATTCGGGGCTGTGCCCTTCAAGGTGTGGAAAGTGCACTGAGGGGCCTGCCCTTAAAACCCTGCTTCAAAGGGGGCCAGGCAAGTCCACCCCATGAGAGCATCCTGGAATCATGTTTGCTCTTTGTGCTACGGTATTTAGCTTGTGCTCCACTCTGCTCCCTAGATACCTGTCTGCAGGACTCCTTCCTAGACAGTCGCTTCTGTCAAGTGACAGATTACCCCAACTGATGGGGGACATACTTCCAGTCAGTTTCAACCTGAATATGATCTAGTACTCCCTCAGAAATTTGCTAACATGCTTTTTTGGGCCTATGCTGGATTTAGAAGCTTGCAAACTGCTAATACCAGCTATTTAAAGATTATTCTGTTATGTGAATAGGCTGATACGGGATTTCATAGTTGATAACAAAGTCCCCTGTTTATATCATGGAGCTCCTTCTCTTGCTCCCTAGTCCCACTGTATATGTCCAGTGAGCCCAGAAATATTTGAGGTATGTGTTTAGCATAGTTATATGAGGAGTTAGTCATGTAACCTCCATAACTGTGAATGCAAAGTGTATAGCTGAAGTCTTTCGTGTAGCGTTGAGAAAGTACCCCTTAGATCTAGTTATTAGAGAACACAGCAGCTAGCATTGTAGCTGCACTTAACTGTTCAAGCATACCATAAAATTCTGCCTGTATGTTTAATGCCATTATCTTGTTTGGTGGATTTGTCTTGAATCAAGTCCCCATTTTCTGGCAAAACCATTGCACCTTTAGATTGGGAATGATTGATGAAGGTATATTCACCTAATAGAAAAGTACATTTCACTTATGGTCAGAGTTCTAGATTCTCTGCACTTAAGAAGCGGTCTATCTAAAAAATTGAGAGCCACTATTCTTAAGATAAACTGCTATCTGGGAACTTGCTGATCTTTGTAACTTGACCTTGATGTTAACCAAACTCACAAACAATCTGTTAAGCTTTTGGATTATTTCTCTCTGTACTAGTCCTCACCTAAATTTTCTTTATTAGTGGTAATTTCATAACCAGGAAGTTCTTAGAGTTTAACCCTAACTTTTACGCAGCCCATCATATGGAATCATAGGACTGGAAGGCACTATGAGAAATCATCTAGTCTGGTCTCCTGTATTCATAGCAGGAGCAGGTATTAGCAAGACTATCCCGGACAGATCTCTATCTAACCTGCTCTTAAAAAATCTCCAATGATGGAGATTCCACAACCTCCCTAGGCAATTTATTCCAGTGTTTAACCACCCTGGCAGGCAGTTTTTCTTAATGTCCAACTTAAACCTCCCTTGCTGCAATTTAAGCCCATTGCTTCTTGTCTTTTCCTCACAGGTTAATAAGAACAATTTTTCTCCCTCTTCCCTTTTCTCCCTCCTAACACCCTTTTATAGACTTGAAAATAGTTATGTCTCTTTTGTTGTCTCTTTTGCATACTGAACAAACCCAGTTCTTTCATGATACGTCTACAGTTGCACCCTAGTTGGAACTAGGGATGCAAATGTAGGCTACCGAAATTGCTAATGAAGTGGGGATTTAACTATCCCATGCTTCATTAGCATGATCTCACCAGCGCGTTACTCCGCTCAACAGGTGTTTTGAAAGTGAAAGTGCGCGCTGGGACGCTTTAGTTCGAACCAAACCAAGCCTCGTTGCATGGGGGAATAAGGGATGACTCGAAATAGTGTGTTATTTTGAAATTTGGTGCTGTGTAGATGTGCCATATTTCAAAATAAGCTATCTTGAAATAGATTTGAAATAAGACATGCAATTTGCATTGTGCATTTTGCATATCTTATTTTGAGTGTAAGGTGCTGCGTAGGCATACCCGGACAGTCCTTCCTGCACTCTCCAGCATCTGTGTGGGAACTCGTGGCTCCCAGACTTCTCTCTCCTGCTGTGTTCATTGTGCTTAGGACGTCACGCATCGCAGCAGTTACTTACGCACTTTGTATCAGAGGAAGAAGACTCAGATGTGGATGGCAATGTGAGTGACAGGGACAGCAGCGACGTGGCGCTGCATGGGGCTATGTCAGAGCAGCCGTGCTTGGGAGAGTGTTACTTTTGGGCGAGGGCACCAGCACTGAGTGGTGGGGTTGCTTTGCAGTGCGGGTGTGGGATGAAGAGTGGTGGCTACAGAACTTTCAGCTGCGTAAAGCAGCCTTCCCGGAGCGGTGTGCTGAGCTGGCCCTGCCCTGCGTGCATGGACACCCGAATGAGAGCTGCTCTCTTGGTGGAGAAGTGTGTGGCCACTGCTCTGTGGAAGCTGGTGGCTCCTGATTGCTACTGTTCAGCTGCAAATCAGTTCGAAGAGGGGCAGCACTTCCCCACGTGTGCCAGGAATAAACTACATGGTGCTGCACAGGGCTGTGACATTGTGGCCAGCTTGGCTGAAATGGGCTTTCCAAACGGAGGTGGGGCAGTAGATGGGACACGCATCCCCATTATGGCATCATCCCACTTGCCTCAGAGTACATGAGGCGGAGGGGGCACTTCTCCATGGTGCTTCAGGCGCTTGTGGATTCTCTTTGTCAAGAATCTTTACCTTCAGATCTGTCTCTGAGAAGTATCTTCAGTCTGCTTGGCTATGGCCGTGTGGAGTGGACCCAAGATTGTGTCCAGCTCGTTATAAAAACAGCATGTTGTCGGTTTAGCAGACTGGCTGTTTGCTTCTGGTATGTCTCCCAGAGTTCCTTTATCTTGGCTCTGCATTGCAGGATGCCTTGGTCAGACCCCTTTGCCCAAAGGGCTCAGGAAATGTGACTGTATGTGTCCCAGCTGCCTCAAGTCGCTTGCAGCAGTGATTGCACCTATTCTTCATCCCGCACGCTAATAAGATCCAAAAGCTCTGGGGTGTGCTGAGCAGAAGACCGTCTTGAGCAATAGCCACCTCCGTTTCCGAGAAGGCACCATGAGGAGCACAACACAATGAGCTAGAGACCAGGAAATGGATGTTAAAGTTCCTGGGGCTTGCATGTAGGAGGGGCACACCTGTGCAGAGCAGCAGAGTTCAAAGCGCTGGCCAAAGTGGCTAATTGGGCATCGTGGGAAACATCCCAGAGTTCAGTAATCTCGGAACAATCCCTACTCTAATATACAATACATGATTGTTGCCAGTAAAGGGAGGGGGAGAGACAAATGGCTCACATGGAGCCAGAAGTTTTTTGTTGCTGAAACTGGGTGTTCTTTGTAATATTTGTTGCATTGCAATGTGAACACTCTCTGGGTTTTGTTCCAAAAAGGGTTTTTTGGCAACAGAATGTGTCAGTGTAGACAAGACCTTAATTAGCACAGAGTGGAGTAAAAGAATTACTTCTCATGGCTTGTTTACAACACTTCTGCTAATACATGCCAGAGTAATGTTTGCTTTTTTGAAACACTGTTGACTCATTTGGTTTGCAGTTTACTATTACCCTTAGATCCCTTTCTATAGTACTCCTTGCTAGGCTCTTATTTCCCATTCTGTATGTCTGCGACTGATTTTTCTTTCGTAAATGGAGTATTTGTATTTGTCCTTATTGAATTTCATCATTTTTACTTCAGACCATTTCTCCAGTTTGTCCAGATCTTTTTGAGTTAGTGCTATTGCAACCTCTCCTACCTTGGTGTCATCTGCAGACTTTATCAGTGTACAGGCAGTCCCCGGGTTACGTACAAGATAGGGACTGTAGGTTTGTTCTTTAGTTGAATCTGTATGTAAGTCGGAACTGGCATCCATAGAATCATAGAATCATAGAATAATAGGACTGGAAGGGACCTCAAGAGGTCATCGAGTCCAGCCCCCCACCCTCAAGGCAGGACCAAGCTCCACCTACACCATCCCTGACAGATGTCTATCTAACCTGTTCTTAAATATCTCCAGAGAGGGAGATTCCACCACCTCCCTTGGCAATTTATTCCAATATTTGACCACCCTGACAGTTAGGAATTTTTTCCTAATGTCCAATCTAAACCTCCCCTGCTGCACTTTAAGCCCATTACTCCTTGTCCTGTCCTCAGAAACCAAGAGGAACAAATTTTCTCCTTCCTCCTTGTGACACCCTTTTAGATATTTGAAAACCGCTATCATGTCCCCCCTTAATCTTCTTTTTTCCAAACTAAACAAGCCCAGTTCATGAAGCCTGGCTTCATAGGTCATGTTCTCTAGACCTTTAATCATTCTTGTCGCTCTTCTCTGTACCCTTTCCAATTTCTCCACATCTTTCTTGAAATGTGGCGCCCAGAACTGGACACAGTACTCCAGCTGAGGCCTAACTAGTGCAGAGTAGAGCGGCAGAATGACTTCACGAGTTTTGCTTACAACACACCTGTTGATACAACCTAGAATCATATTTGCTTTTTTGGCAACAGCATCACACTGTTGACTCATATTCAGCTTGTGGTCCACTATGACCCCTAGATCCCTTTCTGCCATGCTCCTTCCTAGACAGTCGCTTCCCATCTTGTATGTATGGAACTGATTGTTCCTTCCTAAGTGGAGCACTTTGCATTTCTCTTTATTAAACCTCATCCTGTTTACCTCTGACCATTTCTCTAACTTGCTAAGGTCATTTTGAATTATGTCCCTATCCTCCAAAGAAGTCGCAACCCCACCCAGTTTGGTATCATCCGCAAACTTAATAAGCGTACTCTCTATCCCAATATCTACATCATTGATGAAGATATTGAACAGTACGGGTCCCAAAACAGACCCTTGATTTAGAACCGTTAACAACAACTCTCTGATTACGGTTATCCAGCCAATTATGCACCCACCTTATCGTGGCCCTATCTAAGTTATATTTGCCTAGTTTATCAATAAGAATATCATGCGAGACCGTATCAAATGCCTTACTAAAGTCTAGGTATATGATCAGTTTCAACAGCGGCTGAATCTGGACGCCAGTTCTGACTTACATACAGATTCAACTTAAGAACCCCAGGCATCCCCAAGTCAGCTGCTGCTGAAACTGATCAGTGGCTGATTCCAGGAAGCCCGGGGCAGGAGCTTCCTGTAGTCAGCCCGGGGCAGGGGCTTCCTATAGTCAGCCACTGGTCAGTTTCAGCAGCGGCTGACTTGGGGACGCCTGGGGCAGAGCAGCTGGGGTGCTGCTGGGTTGGTCCAGTAGCGCCGCCGCTCCTCGGCGCTACTGGACCAACCCAGCAGCACCCAAGCTGCTCTGCCCCAGGCGTCCTGATTCAGCCGCTGCTGAATCTGACCAGCAGTGGCTGAATCAGGACACCTGGGGCAGAACAGCTAGGGTGCTGCCCGGTTGGTCCAGTAGCGCCCAGAGCGACGCTACGGGACCAACTGGCAGCGCCCCAGCTGCTGTACCACAGGTGTCCGGAGCAAAGCCATGGAGCACGGGGGCAGCGGGACAGCCCAGACGCGTCTTGGCTGACCGCTGCCCGTGTGCTCCGCGGCTTTGCTCTGCTTTGCGCCCCCCTCCCCCCCCCGGTCTGCAGACCAGGGGGAATGGGGGGGGGGGGGCAAAGCAGAGCCAAGCCGCAGAGGACGCGGCAAGCTGTCAGCTGACCGTGCGCTCCGCGGCTTGGCTCTGCTTTGCCCCCCCCCCCCCCCCCGGTCTGCAGACCAGGGGGACGGGGGGGGGACGGGGAGGCAAGGCAGAGCCAAGCCGCGGAGCGCGCGATCAGCTGACAGCCCAGACGCGTCTGGGCTGTTAGCTGGCCGGGCGCTCCGCGGCTTGGCTCTGCTTTGCCCCCCCCCCTCCCCCCCCGGTCTGCAGACCAGGGGGACGGGGGGGACGGGGGCAAAGCAGAGCCAAGCCGCGGAGCGCGTGGGCAGCGGACAGCCCTGTCCGCTGCCCACGTGTTCCGCTGCTTTGCTTCCTCTCCCTGGTCTGCTGGAGACCAGGGAGAGGAACGGCCCCGTTCGTAACTGCGGATCCGACATAAGTCGGATCCGCGTAACTCGGGGACTGCCTGTACTCTTTATGCCATTGCCTAAATCTGTGGTTCTCAAACTTTTTGGCCCATGGACCACCTGGCTCAATGTAAACCTCTCCGCGGACCATCAGTTGCTAATGGAAACTCTCAGTTAATTACATGATTATGCCTGAGCCATTTTGCTAGTGCTGCGGCTAGGAAGACTGGCTTAATTTAAATTATTAAACAGATTAAGTGTGTTAAGTTTCTCATGTTAATTTATCAAACTTTAATTAAAATAAAGTAAAACATTAATTTATGTCCATCACAAAAGGTTTCTATGTTTTCTTTATGGCAGGGATGGGGAACCTTTTTTGGGTCAAGGGTCCATTGACCCACAGAAAAATCAGTTGGGGACCACACAAGTGAGAAGCCAAAAAAAAAAAAAACTCCTCCAAAACCCCCAACCCTCACTGATGTGGCCCCCGGCTGAGACATCTCACTCCCCTGGTGCTCCAACCCCGCAGAGTGAGGGGAAGGGACAGGGAGGACTGAGGCTCAGGGCTTCCCATAAGCCAGATTTACTTTCCTTGGGTTCCGGAGTTAATTTTATGGACCCCCTTAGGCTCTGGGGTGGGAACAAAAATGAGAGATTCAGTGTTTGGGACAGAGCTGCCAGTGAGTGGGATAGGGATGGATGTAGGATCTGGGAGGGAGATGAGGTGCCGAAGGGGGAGAGATTGCCAGGTCTGGGCGGGAGGTAAGGTACAGAAGCAGGCTGGGAGTAGTGTCTGGCCAGGGAGAGTGAGCAGGGGCAAGAGGGGGTGCAAGGAGCAGTGGTGGATGCAGGAGCAGGGTTGGGGAAGGTATTTGGCTACAAGGGAGGGAGTCTGGCCAGGAGGGAGGGTGCAGGAACAGACTGGGGGTAGGATATCTGGCCAGGAGGGAGGGTGTCTGGCTAGGAGGATGGTTTCAGCAGGGGGCTTGGAGTAGGATGACTGGCCAGGGGAAGAGAGATTTGAGGCAAGGAGTGCCTTGGGATAAAGCTGGGGGGCAGAGTGACTGAGGGGGTTCAGAGAGATGGGTGGCAGAGTGCCCCTGGGAATACGGTTGTGCTCAGGGTGGCTTGGGCGGGGAGGAGCTCAGGAAAAAGGGGGGCAGGGAGGCTGAGTGTAGCCCAGTGGGGATGGGTAGAGGGGCACCTCTCCCCCCAGACCAAGTCCCCGCAGGTGCAAAGCCCTGAAGGGCCCATAGCCCCTTCCTGCATGTGCAGGGTCTTCATCCCCACTGCTGCTGGGAGTGGCACAGCCTAACCTGCTGCCAGGGAAGGGGGAGGGCGCTGGCCACTCCCTCACCGAGAGCCTGCCCCTCCTGGCCAGGCCCCCCGCAGCCCAACCTGCAGCCTGCCTGTGGGAGCAACTGAGGATGCGCAACTCTTACCATGGTGACTGAGAGCTTGGCGGGCCTCGGCGTGGTGAACTTTTCCAGGGAGGAGGGTGGGACGGTGCCCTTCCACGTGGAGCTCTGCAGCCCAGGTGGGGGTGTGTGTGTGTTTGATTTCTTCACTTCCCTTCCTGCCCACCAGAGCTGGTGCTGCAGCCTCGTTTCTACGTGCTGGCCCTGAGGCTCCACTGGCAGACGGACTCCCCCACTGCATGGTGGAATGGGGGGCTGAGCTCCCGCCATGGACCACCTGGGAGGTGGCTGCGGACCACTAGAGAACCATCGGCCTAAATCATTGATGAAGATATGGAAGAGAAGTGGGCCCAGAACTGATCCCCATGTAACCCCACTCATGCCATTTCAACGGGATTCTCAATCACTGGTATCTACTCTGTAGCAAGAGAGTTCCAGTTAGCTTTGCACTCCCCTTAGAGTGGTTCTATCTAGGCTGCATTTCCCTACAGGGTGTATGAGTCAGTCCTGGGAGTCAGTATCATAAACTACTAAAGCGAAAATACGTCCTGACTGCCACTTCCCTGCTCTATCGACAAGGGCTTGTTACCCTGTCAAAGAAAGCTATTGGGTTGGTTGGACATGTCTTGTTCTTGGCCAAACCATGCTGCCCGTACGTTATCAGCTTTTTATTTTTTAGATATTTGCAAATGGATTTGTTCATTATTAGCTCTATTGCCTTTGAGTAAGAAGTTAAACTGAGTATTCTGTAATTCCCAGGGTTGTCCTTATTTCCCTTTTTATAGATGGGTGCCATATTTGCCCTTTTCTAGTCTTCTGGAATCCCTCCCAACTTCCATGAGTTTTCAGAGATAATTGCTAATGGCTCAGATAGCTCCCTGGTTAGCTTCTAGCACGTTCTGGGATACATTTCATCAGGCCCTGGAGACTTGAAGACCTCTGATTTGTTTAACAACAACGAATAGTCCTTTGGCACCTTAGTAATTAACTACAATATATAGCATCATTTTGTAATTCTAGTTTGGTAAGAAAAATGTAATGTGATCCCTTACAGAGATACGTGTATTTCATCAATATTATTTTCCTTTATCAACCAAACTTGTAATCCCATAAAAAAAGATATCCAGTTAATCTTGACAGGATTTACACTACTTATGTTACAGTCCTTTAATTCTTTATTAGTCAAGTCCCATGTGACACATTCCATTATCTTGGCCAGGTTGAGCATCAGGCTACCAAGCCTATAATTACCTAGATTGTACCATTTATATTATTTACAAAATTGGCACATTAGCTTTCCACATTGCTCCAAGACGTATCTCAGATCAACATTAACCATTTAGTAAGATCATCAACCAGCTCTTTTACAATTCTTGGTTGCACGTTATCTGGACTTGCTGATTTAACACTGTCTAACTTCAGTAGCTTTTGTTTAATATCCTCTAGTGTTAATAATGGAATGGAAAGAATATCGCCACCATGTAATGAAACTGTACCATTTTTCCTCTACATACAGAACAGAAATATTTACTGAACTCCTCTGGTTTTATTGCATTTTTGTTGATAATTCTACAGTTTTGATCCTCGTAATGGGCCAGTATCATTGTTAGGATTCTTTTTATTTCTATATTTTAAAATCACCTCTCTTATTACCCTTAACTACGCTGATCTTTGATTTCTCCTTGTGTCCCTTCACCTACTGTATCAGTTTAATTTCTGGTTTCCATTGTTGCCAGTTTCCCCTTTCCTACTCTGTCATATGTTATTTCAGTACAGGCAGTCCCCGGGTTACGTACAAGATAGGGACTGTAGGTTTGTTCTTAAGTTGAATTTGTATGTAAGTCGGAACTGGTACATATTGTAGGGGAAACTCTAGCCAAACATTTTTTTTAGTTTTGGATAGCATAGGGAAAGGTTAACTCCCCTCTAATGTTTGTTTTGCTGTCTGTTCCCCTGTTCAGAAGATTTCACATCTATTTCTGTCCCTGTGACAAACTCAGGACTAAAGGAGTAACTCATCAAATACCAAACAGCTCTGCACCATGCTTTGAGCTAATAGCTTTATTTCCACACACCACCCAGGGTTCTAGGAGGAGGGTCCTTTTTTTGATAACACAATGAGGCCAGCACTTTGTTTGTTTTGGTGGAGTCTTTGTTTGCCCAGGGAGCCCAGCATGTATGGGGGGAGGAGGGGCGGAGAGGCTGCTTTTGTCTGCTGTTCCGCAGCCTGTTGCTCAGGGGAGGGGGCAGCCTGTTGCTGGCAGGGGGGGAGGGGGAAGGCGTGCAGGATGCCAGGCCGTGGGGGGGGGGCAGCGGGCGTGGGGAGGCACTTTTCCTCTGCCCGGCAGCTCTGCGGGATCCCTGTCCCTGTGGCCAGCTGCTGCAGGCAGAGGCCAGTTGGAGCCGGCCGAAGAGGAGGAGAAGGTGGATTCTAGGACCCAGGTGAGCGAGCCCCGGGGACGCTGCTGCGCTCCAGGAGCCCGGCATGTATAGAGGGGAGGAGGGGCAGAGAGGCTGCTTTTGTCTGCTGTTCGGCAGCCTGTTGCTCAGGGGAGGGGGCAGCCTGTTGCTGGCAGGGGGGTGGGGGGGGGCAGCGGGTGTGGGGAGGCACTTTTCCTCTGCCCGGCATCTCTGCGGGACCCCAGTCGGAGCCGGCCCGAGGAGGAGGAGGATCCTAGGACCCAGGTGAGCGAGCCCTGGGAATGCTGCTGCGCATGTGCGGGAGTTGCCTCACCCCGTTCGTATCTAGGGATCCGACGTAAGTCGGATCCACGTAAGTCGGGGACTGCCTGTATAACTGCTTTCATGTTCCCTGTAGCTCAGGTAGTTTCTTTAACCAGTAATGCCACCTTCTTCAGTTGCTGGATTGTGGCTTTGTGGGCATCTTTGTAAGTATCCTTAAAGGATTCCCAATTATATTCACATTTTTCTGATTAAATTCTTCCTCCAAACTGATTTAGCTCTAACTTTTATATATATATATATATATATATATATATAAAAGCAACATACAGAGAGAGAAGTAGGAGGAAGCAGAGGGAAATGTATGCAAGTTTTTTATTGTACACTTTTAAAAGTATGTTGATCAAGAAGAATAGGGTTACAGAGAATGGAGCATGGAAGGACAGCCAGGAAGAAGAGGAATGTGTTGGAATATTGGGAGGCCCATGATTAGGGGAGAGATCACTAGCAGGCTGACGCACACGTATGTGGAGGATGAATGGAGGGCGAAAATATTAACTTTATGGGAGAAAATAGGCAGATGGAAAATGAGTATGGAGGCAGTCAAAGTTTGAAAAGACTGGTTGGAAAGTTCAAGCATATTGCTAGATAAGGACTAGGAATGCAGATCTTAGGTAGCGAGGGAAAGACTTTTGTTACTACATGGTTACTCTTTTCTGAAAAAGCAGAGCACAATATTTCATCATTCTGAAGTCAGGGAGTTGTCAGCCTCAAATTTATTATCAATTTGTATGGTTAGAAATATTACACTTGGTCCGACTTTCTCCTGTCACTGGATGCTGAATATTGTATTGTGGAGTTGGGAGGGCAAGGGCATGGGAAGGAGCATTTTCTCTGTTACAGCCGTGGAAGAGGAATCCGGTATCGCTTGAGCTAGTTATATGCACTTGTGTGCTTTTGAGAGGCTAATCTCTAGGGGGATTAGTATCGAAATCTGAAGAAAATGTTGTATCTTATAAAAAAGTTTCCTTTTTTCAGTCTGAGATTTATTTATAATGCCGTAGGTATGTGACATGGAATCCCACATGCAATAGCTTCTCAACAGAATGCCGCTTTTGGCTGCTTCACTGGAAACCCTAAAGCCAAGGATGAAAAGTGTTTTTGTCTAGGGGTTTCCCTCATCCTTGGGAGCTTGCAGTTCCTACCTTTCCCTTCTTTAAGCTGTCCTCTGCTCTCGAGACTTGATGTTATAGCTAGAGTACATCCTTCTGAGCAGACTTCCTTCAGCAGCCACTAGCACTGCTCCTTTTATCTCGGGGGTAGCTGCTGGGTGACAGTCATTTCTTCCTGCCTCTTCCCCCCACATTGAATGAGCTACAGAAGTCATGGGACTGGGACCATCATTAAATTTCAGAGCTGCTGTCTGGTGGTTATAAGCATCTGAAGTGAGAAATTCTTGTGGCATTGTAATGTGCAGGGAAGGGGAGAGCTGAGTAACAGGTGGTATTTGGGAACTAATTAATATTTGTGAATAACAGTGTGTTCCTGGTAAGAAAACAAATCCGCTTGTATGTGAATATTTATGATGATTTTTAGTACTGCTTGAATTACACAATCCTCTTCCAGCTGCCGTGTCTCCTCTCATGTCATAACATTTCACAGAAAGGTGAAAGTCTTCTATGGTGTGGAGCCCTGGGATTGGGAGTCAGCCAATTGAGCAGATTAACTGAGTGCAATTTTTGAGCAGAATATTCCTGATAGCTTGGATACTAATGGGCCACCAGGTCCCCAAAATTTAAAATAATTCTTGCCCATACATCAGAGGGGTAGCCGTGTTAGTCTGGATCTGCAAAAACGAGAAGGAGTCCTGTGGCACCTTATAGACTAACAGATGTATTGGAGCATAAGCTTTCGTGGGCAAAGACCCACTTTGTCAGATGCATGTAGTGGAAATTTCCAGAGGCAGGTATAAATATGCAGGCCAGAATAAGGCTAGTGGTTACAAGGTTAATTCAGTCAGGGAGGATGAGGCCCACTCCTAGCAGCTGATCTGAAGGTGTAAACATCAAGAGAGGAAAAACTGCTTTTGTAGTTGGCTAGCCATTCACGGTCTTTGTTTAATCCTAAAGTGATGGTGTCAAATTTGCATATGAACTGTAGCTCAGCAGTTTCTCTTTGAAGTCTGGTCTTGTAGTTTTTTTGCTGCAGGATGGCTACCTTTAAATCTGCTATTGTGTGTCCAGGGAGATTGAAGTGTTTTGTATATTGCCATTCCTAATATCTGATTTGTGTCCATTTATTTATTCATTTACATAGGGACTGTCCAGTTTGGCCGATGTATATAGCAGAGGGGCATTGCTGGCACATGATGGCGTATATTATATTGGTAGATGTGCAGGTGAATGAACCAGTGACAGTATGGCTGATCTGGTTAGGTCCTGTGATGGTGTCGCTGGTGTAGATATGAGGGCAGAGTTGGCACCGAGGTTTGTTGCATGGATTGGTTCCTGAGTTAGAGTTACTGTGGTGTGGTGTATAGTTGCTGGTGAGAATTTGCTTCAGGTTGAGCTACAGTTCGTCTGCAAATTTGACACCATCAGTTTAGGATTAAACAAAGACTGTGAATGGCTAGCCAACTACAAAAGCAGTTTCTCCTCTCTTGGTGTCCAGACCTCCAGATCAGCTGCTAGAAGTGGGCCTCACCGTCCCTGACTGAATTAACCTTGTTACCTCTAGCCTTATTCTGGCCTGCATATTTATACCTGCCTCTGGAAATTTCCACTACATGCATCTGACGAAGTGGGTTTTTTTCCCACGAAAGCTTACAGCATCACTAGCATCACTAGCATCACTTCCTAGCTTGAAGTCAAAATTTTATAAGTGCACTCGCCACTCAATTAAACTCATTAGTGAAAAATATTGAATATTCCAGAACCCATAACTGAACCTTGTGGGGCCTCATTTGAGATGCCCTTCCAGTCTGAAAGCAAACCATTGAGAAATACTCTGAGAACGGTCATTCAAACAGTTGTGCACCCATCTTATAGTAATGTCATGCGGGACTGTGTCAAAAGCCTTAGTAAAATCAAGATCTAGCATGATCTGCAGCTTCCTCCCTATTGACTAAGCTGGTAACCCTGTCAATGAAGTAAACTTGTTGTGTTTGGCATTATTTTTCTTGACAAATGCATGCTGGCTATTCTTTATATCTGCATCCTCCAAGGGCTTACCACTTGATTGCTTCATAGTATTTTGCCACAAAGTAAAGTTCATCTGACTGGTCTATAGTTCTTTGGGTCCTCTCTTCCCTCCTTCCTCCTTCTTTAAAGATAGGTACTGTCATTGCTTTTCTCCAGTCTTCCCCATGTCTTTGTGGAGAGCTTTGTACTGCCTTCTCTATGGTATAAAATTTGTGCCAATATATCATCTCCCCAGTCACGGTAGATTGCAATGCCCTCAGGTTCCATCATGGGGATACAGCTTACCGCAAAGAAAAACTATCGTTGGGGGTTATACTTGTTAATATTTATACCTTACTAATAACTTTGAAGTGCTGTAAAGCTTGATACAGCATCCGATTCTGAATCAGTCTCTAACGTTCACAACCAACACAATATTCATTATTAGGTTTGTGACTAAAACCAAAGACATTCAGCGCTCAAGCGAGCATACTCCTTTGACTTGTCTCTCTCTACTTGGGTGTTTCCAGTGGTGTGACTGAATGGTATCTACTAAAGAATCTGGGCATGACTGAGAGTGAGTTCAATTTTAACCTCACATTTCCTTGCCTCTATTTGCAGCAGGCGGGGAGCTGCTCCAGCCCCTACCAGTTTACCAGAACTAGTTAGCCTCACCCATTTAGGATGATGCTTATGGTTAACCAGTTAACCTTTCACTTTCCTACAAGTATACAATAGGAAATTGGAATTATATATGTTGGGGCTCTTACAAATTTTGTAGGGTATCCAGAGAATAAATACAAAAGAAATATCTAAAAAGCAGTAACATCTTTTGCCTTAGAAATTTATATTAGAAACATGGGAAATTAATCCGAATTGCTGGCTTACATAAATTTCAAACATTTTCTGTAGCTTTAATAAAGGATGGCCATGTCTCAAGATAAACAGCTGTAGTATCCTTCTCCATAGATAATTCATCCCAGCATTTAATAAGCCAGTTCCTGACTGAAATATTGTTGAAAAGCTTTCATTCTGATATGACTGCCATTCTTGCAACAGCGACTCACTGATGAAGGAGGGGGTGAAAAGGTCCAGTATGTAATCAGTCATCACATCAGTACTCCAGGGTTTTTGGAGGCATATTTCACCCACAGGATTTATAACAGGTCTAAATCTTGTGAATGATATGAAACATGTTTAGGGTGGTATTGAAACCTCTAAATATCAGGGTTTAGAACGGAACATGAACACAATCTGAATGTCACAACTGTACACTCAGACTGTGAGTGTGTGTGTGCACTTGCCTTTGTATATGTATCTGTGTATTATAATATTACACATTTTTGAAGCCTACTTAAATGTAATTTCTTACAAAGTAGAAGCTTTAGGGATTTGCATTCTAGTCTTGCAGAGTGAATATGCATTATTTTTGTCTTGCTCTGCACTTAGCATACAGTCTAAGCTTAACAGAAAATAATAAATGATTACTATCCAGGTTGAAGGACAGCACTGTTCAGTCTTAAAATTGTGCCTGAACTCTTCAGGAAATAGGTTAGTTTTTTGCAGATTCTTTTTTTAATAGCACATTTGCGCCCGTGTTTTGTCCTAAATAATCTCCCTTTATTAACAGCTATACTCATGTCTTGTCTTAACAAACAGTTAATGACTAATTCAAGCTCAGACTGTCCCAAACATGGCAGAATGGATCTTTTTTTCTAGGATGTGGGTCTGGGGAGACCGTCTGTGAGATCTGCAACCACAGAGTATCCTGGACTTCGTGCCCTATCGCTGTGTTGTAAGGTTATGGCAGTGCTGAACTGAGCATGAGGCTCGTGTCCTTCCCCCCAAGTTGTCATGGCCGGATAGGAATCTTCCACTCCAACTCCTGGTGGGGGCTTTAACCCTTTCATTCTGCAGATTCCTGTGTATTTGCTTATACAGGAGATTTATTTTTCTGTCTTTTATTTTTCTAGGTGTTTTTATGGCCAGTGTCACACTAGTATTTGAGCATCTCCCTGGCATTTATGGATTTATCCTCAGACTGTCCCTGTGAGGTAGGGAAGCATTGTTACTTCCATTTTACAGATTATGAACTGAGGCTCAACCAAGTTAAGGTGACACAAGAAGTCTATGGTATAGTCAGAAACTAAAGTGTGATTGCCCGTTTTTGCCTTGCTCATATAGATGCGTATGTATTTTTCCTCTCCTGAGTAGTCTTGGCCTTTGGTGCTGGAGTAGGACCCTATGAAAAACATTGCTAGGGTTTTAATGTCCTTTTTAAGTATTGGTAGAAATGTGCTGTAATACATTTCTAAAAATATCATCAGGGCTGTTTGCTATGTTAAATCATTAAGGCATTGACTTGCTACAGAGAAGCTAACAAACATTTCTGCAAGCTAATTCCTTTTTTATCTACCTGCCTAGACTTGAGGTTAGTGTTCAGCTTTTCCCTGTCAGCTGATGTCATATCTATCACCTCAAACAATGCAGAGTATGCTGCTTTGTGGCCTATCTTGGGCGTTGGCATCAAACTGGAGCCTGAATTCATGTCTGGGCAGGTGTCGAATTTCTGATTCACATTTATGTATGATTATTGCTTCACTTACATCATTTTTCAAAGGTCACTCTAGTCCTCCTAGAACGTACACTTTTACTCTCCTAAATTCTCCCACAAGTAAAAATTTCAGTGTTGGATTAGTCAGGGTGTTATGTTTCAAGCAAGTTTATCAGGAACCATGCAATATTTGTGTACATTGAGCTCTGTTTGACAGAAAATAAATCATGAATAGCAGCCTGGAACATGCCCATTTTTTAAAGCAGAGAAGTTTAAGGTAGATTTCCCACAAGCTTTTCCTTCACTTTATCAAGCTGGTATTTAAAGTCTGACTTTTCCTATATTAGAAATGCTCTTAGAGCTACAGCTGAAGCACCAGCAGAATCTTGCAGTTTAATATTTTATTATCTGTTAAAATGAACAACCAAATTAAATGTGGTAACATGGAAAAGGGAATATTTGATGCCTTCTTTCTAATTTAGCACTTTGTAAAATACACACATTACACAATATTTATGCTGTTTATGAACCTATATTATGTTGCTTTCTGTCTGTAAAAATAAAAATGTTTGAGAATGTACTAACTAAGATTAAAGCGTTAGACATTGACCTTAACAGTCAATTAGACTATACACTGCTCAGCAGATATTTGAGGGGATGGGGAAGAGGAGGGTGTAGAAAGGAAGCTAAATCTCATATTTTAGAGATACCATAATAGAGGCCCAACTTAAATGTATACCCCAAATTAAAAAACATAGCAAGAGACCTAAAAAAGAGTCACTGTGGCTTAACCACCATGTAAAAGAAGCAGTGAGGGACAAAAAGGCATCTTTTAAGAAGTGGAAGTCCAATCCTAGTGAGATAAATAGAAAGGAACATAAGCACTGTCAAATCAAGTGTAAAAATATAATAAGAAAAGCAAAAAAAGATTTTGAGGAACAGCTAGCCAAAAACTCTCAAAGAAATAACAAAATGTTCTTCTTCGAGTGGCCCCTTGGGTGCTCCACTCTAGGTGTCGGGTCTGTCCCGGCGCCACTGATCAGAAGATTTCATAGCCATAGCAGGCCGGGCCGCGCATGCTCCTTGCGCCGCTGGTCGTTCGTGCCCTTTCTAATGTGCGCGGTTCGGTCCCCCCACCAGTTCCTCTCAACCGTCCTCGGTTGTTGACGGAAACTGCGATCTCTCTTCGGTCACTTACCTTTTCTCTGGAAAAAAAAACCCCTCTAGTTGTGTAAATAGTTGAGCTTTAATGTTAGTTAGTTATTAGCCTTTGTTTAGTTAGTTAAAAAAAAAAGAGAGAAGACCAAAGAAGATCATTTTAGTCAGTTACGTGCTGAAGCGCTTTTCTTGTCAGTTTCACTGCCATGTCCGGATCACTCGGCTTTAAGCGGTGCGGTCAATGTAAAGATGTAATGCCAACTTGTGATGGGGATACACTCTTCATTCATTGCCTGGGGGAGTCTCATGTCACAAGCAAATGTGCCCACTGCTGTAAACTGACACCGAGGGCAAGAAGAGACCGAGACCTCCGCCTCAAACTCCTGCTTTGTGATAAGGCTCTTCAGCCAATAAAAGACCCGGTCAATTTTCTCCACAAAACCACAACAATCTCAGCACATACTTGCCTGCCATTGCTCGGCCACATGGCGGCGGCCACCTTTGTCATCCCGCCCGCACGTCTCCATTTAAGAAATCTACAGCACTGGCTGTCAACGGTGTATGTCCCCATAAGACACGACATACACAAGTTGGTTACTCCTCCATCCCACGTGCACACGTCCCTCCGATATGGTGGATGAACCCATTAAACATCCTCACGGGAGTACCGTTTCACCAACCTCAGCCATCGGTTCAGTTAACATCAGACGCTTCACTCATCGGATGGGGTGCGCATGGGTGGGGAGCGCATCCAGGGACGATGGTCTCACACCAAGAGACGCCTTCACATCAACCAGCTAGAGTTGCGAGTGATCTTTCTAGCATGCAAAAACTTCCTCCCCAGTCTGAGAGGCAAAAGAGTCAGGGTGTTGACAGACAACGTAGCGGCGATGTATTATATAAACAGACAGGGAGGAGCAAGATCACACTCCCTACGCGCCGAAGCGGTTCGATACTGGAATTGGTGCATACAGAACAACACAACCATAACAGGATCGTACTTACCTGGCATAGCCAATGTCATTGCCGATTCCTTCAGCAGACGCTTCCCCACGGACCACGAGTGGGAGGTGAGGCTGGATGTACGTCAGAGGATCTTCCGCAAATGGGGAACACCCCTGGTAGACCTCTTTGCGACATCCGTCAACAAAAAGTGCCGCCTTTTTTGCTCCAGAGCAGGGATCGGCAAAGGATCTCTCGGCGATGCACTCCTGAGCAATTGGAAGAAGTCGCTACTGTGCGCTTTTCCACCAACAGTCCCCATTCCCAGAGTAATAGAGAAAATCAAGACGGAGAGAGCGACAGTAATTTTAATAGCACCAGCTTGGCCGAGGCAAGCATGGTATCCGTTCTTACACAAGATGTCACTTCGACCACCATGGCCTCTGCCCTTGTACCGAGATCTCCTCTCTCAAGACCGGGGATCTCTCCTTCACCCCAAACTAGAAGCATTGCACTTGACAGCGTGGCTCCTGACTGGCTTACACTAGATGAAAAGCTTTGTTCACATCAGGTCAGGTCCATATTGATACATAGTAGAAAGACGTCTACGCAAAATACTTACCTGGCTAAATGGCGCAGATACTCCTGCTGGTGCCTCCAGAATAACGTTCAACCGTTGACTTCTCCTCCACACCAAATTCTCGATTACATTCTTCATCTGCGGAGTGTGAAGCTTTCTCTGGCATCACCCAGAGTTCACCTGGCAGCCATCAGTGCCTTCCATTACCCAATACAGGGTTATTCGGTGTTCTCTCACCCAATGACGAAATGAGTCCTGAAAGGCCTGACCAATATGAGCCCACCTCGAAGGCCGCCTCCTCTGTCGTGGAACCTCGACCTGGTACTCGATACAATTATGCATCCTCCATTCGAGCCTCTAGCATCTGTACCCTTACAGATGTTAACCATGACGACCATCTTCTTGCTCGCAATTACATCAGCACATAGAGTTAGCGGCGATAAAGACAAACCCTCCCTTTACTTCTTTCTCAAAGGACTTGGTAATGTTACGATTACACCCAGCGTTCATACCCAAAGTATCTTCATCATTTCATATCAATGAACCGATTATCCTTCCTTCCTTTTCCGCTAAGCCACACGCCTCAACAAAGGAGGCCCTGCTACATATGCTGGACGTTAGGCGTGCTCTTTCCTTTTACTTAGACAGAACCCACCAGTGAAGACAAACAGATAGACTTCTGATATCGATAGATAATTGATCTAAGTGTGCTGCACTCTCCACTCAGCGCATTGCCAAGCTTATCATCTTATGCATTACCACATGCCATTCCATTCGGGGTAGACCCTTGTCTTCTCAGCCGCGAGCGCACTCGACTAGAGCAGTGGCGACATCTACCGCCTTTGCCAGAGGAGTTCCATTAGCCGATATTTGCAGAGCAGCCACTTGGGCTTCCAGCTCTACATTTATGAAACATTACGCTATAGTGCAGAAGTGGGCGGCAGATCATACAGTGGCTTCTGCAGACCTTTCGACAGTAAAACCTAATTAACCCGGAGCGCTCTTTGTTCCGACTACTGCTATACAGTCACCTAGAGTGGAGCACCCATGGGGCCACTCGAAGAAGAAGGGAAAGTTACTCACCTTGTGTAGTAACGATGGTTCTTCGAGTTGTGCCCCGTGGGTGCTCCACGTCCCGCCTTTCTCCCCACTCTGGGTTGTTTTCTTTCTTTCTCTTCCAGAGACTGAGCGGTGAGAGGAACTGGCGGGGGGAGGGAGGAGCGAACCACGCACGTTAGAAAGGGCACGAACGACCAGCAGCGCAGGGAGCATGGGCGGCCCGGCCCGGTATGGCTATGAAATCTTCCGATCAGTGGCGCTGGGACGGACCCGACACCTAGAGTGGAGCACCCACGGGGCACATCTTGAAGAACCATCGTTACTACACAAGGTGAGTAACTTCCCCTTTTTTAAGTACATTAGAAGCAGGAAGCCTGCTAAAAAACCTGTGGGTCCCCCAGACGATTGAGATATAAAAGGAGCAATCAAGGACGATAAAGCCATTGTGGATAAACTAAATGATTTCTTTGCTTCAGTCTTCACGGCTGAGGACGTTAGGGAGATTCCCAAATCTGCACCGTCCTTTGTGGGTGATGAATCTGAGGAACTGTCCCGGATTGAAGTGTCATTAGAGGAGGTTTTGGAACAAAGAGAAAAACTTAATGTTAACAAATCTCCGGGACCGGATGGCATTCATCCAAGGGTTCTAAAAGAACTGAAATGGGAAATTGCTAAACTGTTATCTGTGGTTTGTAACCTATCCTTTAAATCATCTTCATACCTAATGACTGGAAGGTAGCCAACGTGACACCAATATTTAAAAAGGGCTCTCAAGGTGATCCTGGCAATTATAGACCGGTAAGTCTAACTTCAGTACTGGGCAAATTAGCTGAAACAATAGTAAAGAATAAAATTGTGAGATATGTAGAAGAACATAATTTTTGGACAAAAGTCAACATGGTTTCTGTTAAGGGAAATAGAGTTCTTTGAAGGGGTTAACAAACATGCGGACAAGGGGGATCCAGTAGATATAGTATACTTAGATTTTCAGAAAGCCTTTGACAAGGTTCCTCACCAAAGGCTCTTGTGTAAATTACATGGCCATGGGATAAGAGGGAAGGTCCTTCCTTGGATTGAGAACTGGTTAAAAGATAGGAAACAAAGGGTAGGAATAAATGGTAAATTTTCAGAATGGAGAGGGATAACTAGTGGTGTCTCCCGAGGGTCAGTCCTGGGACCAATCCTGTTCAACTTATTCATAAATGATCTGGAGAAAGGGGTAAGCAGTGAGGTGGTAAAGTTTGCGGATGATACCAAACTGTTTAGGATAGTCAAGACAGAAGCAGACTGTGAGGGACTCCAAGAAGATCTCACCAAACTGAGTGATTGGGCAACAAAATGGCAAATGAAATTTAATGTGGATAAGTGTAAAGTAATGCACATCGGGAAAAATAACCCCAACTATATGTACAGTATGATGGGGGCTAATTTGGCTACGACAAATCAGGAAAGAGATCTTGGAATTATCGTGGATAGTTCTCTGAAAATTTTCACACAGTGTGCAGCGGTGGTCAAAAAGGCAAATAGGATGCTAGGAATTATTAAGAAAGGGATAGAAAATAAGACCCAGAATATCTTACTGCCCCTGTATAAAACTGTGGTACGCCCACATCTTGAATACTGTGTACAGATGTGGTCTCCTCACCACAAAAAAGATATTTTGGCCTAGGAAAGGGTTCAGAAAAGGGCAACTAAAATGATTAGGGGTTTGAAACGGGTCCCATATGAAGAGAGGCTAAAGAGACTGGGACTTTTCAGTTTAGAAAAGAGGAGACTGAGGGGGGATATGATAGAGGTATATAAAATCATGAGGGGTGTGGAGAGGGCGGATAAAGAAAAGTTATTTATTAGTTCCCATAATAGAAGAACTAGAGGACACCAAATGAAATTAATGGGTAGCAGGTTTAAAACTAATAAAAGAAAGTTCTTCTTCGCACAGCGTGTAGTCAACCTGTGGAACTCCTTGCCAGAGGAGGCTGTGAAGGCTAGCCTATAACAGAGTTTAAAGAGAAGCTAGATAATTTCATGGAGGTTAGGTCCATAAATGGCTATTAGCCAGGGGATAAAATGGTGTCTCTGGCCTCTGTTTGTCAGAGGCTGAAGAAGGATGGCAGGAGACAAATCGCTTGATCATTGTCTTTGGTCCACCCACTCTGGGGCATCTGGTGTTGGCCACTGTCGGCAGACAGGCTACTGGGCTAGATGGACCTTTGGTCTGACCCAGTACGGCCGTTCTTATGTAAGTAGGTTGCTGTTTGAAACGATTTGAATGTCTGTAAACCAGGAAGTTGGTCATAACTGCACTGCTGTGAGTTGCTGCTGATGTGGAGCATTGGCTCCCACAATTTATGGGACCACATTCCTTTCCTTTCCTTTGGCCACAGTGTGCCTTGGGTGATTGGATCCCAAAGTGTATCCGCAGGCATCTGCATCTGCAGGTAGATATTTGTATCTCTGCAAGACTCTACCCGCGGTTATCCTCAGTTGGTGTTTCATTAGCCCAGGGCTGATTTCTCAACAGAATAGCCCCAAGCAAACCAAGCACAACACCAGTGATTGTGCTGGGGATTAACTGCGTGAGCAAGGAGACAAGCCCAGAAATCCTGAGAATTAATAGAAATGTTTGTAACATACAAGAGACCCTTCCAAAACGATTTGATTGTGCGACACCATAGAGATGCAGATTCTCTGACTGCCTATAGGAGAGTGTGTCGAAGGCTATGTCAGTGGCCTTGATGGAGGGCTAGCTACATGGTGACATGTAGACTCACCACACTGTATTAATGACCGTCTTTGCTCTGTCTACAGTTGTATTGGTTATTCACACTTCATGTTGTTGTCACTCAGAGACGCACCAGTGTAGATCAATCTTCAAGTGTTTCCCAATTTCATAGCACTTCAGTGCGTTATATATACAGTTCTGAAACACGCAGCTGGAAAGGATTAAACTGGCCTGAGTATTTGTCATTCCATTGTTCCTAATATGAGACTAACTTTTCTGAAAAGCTTAGAAAAGCTATTTGACAGGCATGTCTTGCCTGTGCAATATACAGCTGAATGTGAGGTTTGAGTGACATACAGTAGAATCTTTTAAAGTAACTTTTGTGATTTACCAGTTAAATTGGGCAATCTCTTACTGATGTAGGTCATAGTTTAACTTGGGGGGGTTTCCTTAAAATAATTTCCTTAATAAGATGTGTTGAATGGAAAAATAAATGCAAAAGAGCTCTACCCTCTGTTCCCCTTCCATCCTCCTGATATTCTGATGAATGGAAGTAGAAAACAAAGGGGGAGAGTTTTCAAAGTTCCCTTTTCAGTCACATCAGCGTGGATCTAAGTCAGAAAGGAATGGTTTTACGAGAGAGCCCCTGAAGATAAACTGTAACCTAGATTAGCAGATTCAGAGTGTTTTGTAAAACTTATCACTGCATGGCTTCCAGAAGCATGCTTTGCAAGTTGTTTAAAACATAAATCACTGGATTGCTGCTCTTACAGGAATTTAACATAATAAGCAAAGTTCTTCGAGCGCTTGCTCATGTCTGTTCTGCAATAGCTGCGTGTGCTCGCTACATGCACCTACATGTACGTAGGTGGTTTGCCGTGCCAGATTCCCCGTGTGGCTGCTCCAGCAGTGGCGGTGCTCATTTTATTTTCAGTTGTGGGACCTCCACAGGTCTGGCCACCCTCCAGTGGTGGTCAGTCCCACGCAGTGCTCTGGCAAGGGGTTCCCTTTGAGGCCCCCTCATCCTTCCCAGGAACTACGGTCAGTTACCTTGGACTTTGGATGGGGAGCTCAGGTAGATGATCTCAGGACCAAGGGATGTAGGCCCTGCAGGAGGCAAACCTCCACATAAACGTCAGTGAGCTCAGAGTGGTTCAGCCAGCCTGCTTGGTCTTCCAGCCTCAGGTGTCGGGCAGCGTGGTGAGTCCTCTCAGATAATATGATCTCCATGTTTTACACCAGCCAACAGGGGTGGGGCGCGCTCCTCAGCTCTGTGGAAGTGCATCAGTCACAACATCCATTTGGAGGCTAGCCATCACCTCAGCAGGGACTTCTTGTCTCACCATAAGTGGTCACTCCACTGACACGTGTCTGGTGCGATCTTGCAGAGTGGGGTCCTCTCCCCGTGGACCTATTTGCCACCAACCCAAACAAAGAGTGAATTTAGTTTTGCTCTCGGGGTGAGGCAGAACTGGGCTCCCTCTAACATGTTTTTTATGCCGTGGTCTGGGGTCCTGCTGTACGCGTTCCTGCCTGTTCCCCTCATTGGTCGGGTCTTGAATGGGATCAAAAGAGACAAGACTCACATGATGCTGGTCACACTGGCATGGCCTCACCAGCACTGGTTTGGGTGCTCTGTCTGGCGTGGCCCCTCCTGAATTGCCAGGACCTGCTGTTGCAGGATCATGGTCACCTTCTGTGTCCCACTCATAGGTCCCTGCAGCGAGGAGGAGCACACCTGCTCAGAGCAAGTGCTTCAGGTCCTCCTTGGTGGCAGGAAGCCACCTATGCCTGATATGTCAGGTGAAGTGGACAAGGCTCTTCCGTATGGGCTTCAGACCCTGATCCAAGCCGTCCTTGGCCAATTACTCCAGCTTGGAACCAGGGGCTGGCACACTCCTCCATTTGAGTGCCCTTTGCTGCCATAGCTGCTTTTCAGGAGCCTATGGGACAGGCAGTAGCCACGGAGCCTCGCTGCTGCCATTGGCTGCAGTTTGCTGTTTCCATCCAAGGGGAGCTGTGGGGGCTGCAAGGCTCTGTGGCTGTGGACACTTAGACAAATAAAGCGTCGTGCCCTACCAGTGGCTTCCCTGTGCGGTCCCATGACCTAGCTTTGAAAACCACTGAGCTAATGGAGCCATGCTGACGAGCCACTGATGAAGTGGGCAGCCCTTCATTCTTGTGTGTTTAACTCCCGAGGGACGCACCATAGGGGGGAACTATCCATGGACCACCTGAATGGAGCAATGGGCTATGGACCACTTTGAGAACCTCTGATGTAGACCATTCCTGGCAGCTGTTTGTCTAACTCACTCTTAAAAATCTGTAATGATGGACAGTCCACAGCCTACCAAGGCAATTAGTTGGTGCCTTTTGTCTGTCTATTAAATTAATTTTGGTATTTGACATTTACAATAAAGGTGATTGTAGAATCATCATAACTGACAATTTAACTTGGTCATAACACATAATCAGCAGTTGCTAGCACTCTGAAGCAATGCGATTGAATGGCTGCTGCACTGCGTGCATTTTTTAAACCCAAGGCAACTACTGAACTCATTAAAATACAAGATATACATGTCTATGCGTGTTAAGAGTTTTGGTGCCAAGAACTCCTTGGAAGATACATTTGAACGCTAATTAAACTGGTTATGTTCTACCCAGTATCAGGGCAATCATGATGTTTGGTTAACTAGTGCTAGACTCCTCTTCAGTTTTTCTCAGTGTGCTCTCCTCTGTTCCCTGACTAAATCAACATATGTTACTTACTATGCTGTCATTTAACCTCCTTGTTAAACTCACAGTTGCATGTGTACCCTATAATTGCCAGTGACATACTGTTATATTTTTATACAAATGACACTACACAAACCTGCATTGTATTGTACTGAATGTGGGATGGACATCCTTGCTTTGGTGTGTGAGATAAGAATGGCTCATCTTCTGTTGCTATAAGTTACTAAGAAAGTATGTGATTGGTGACTTCCAATATCTGATTCTTCAAAATATTCCTGCCAATGAAATAATCACAAGCTCATTCATAGCATCACAGGGCTGGCAGAGACCTCAGGAAGTCGTTGACTTCAGCCCCCTGCCCAAAGCAGGACCAATCCCAACTCAATCAGCCCAGCCAGGGCTTTGTCAAGCTGAGACTTAAAAACTTCTCGGGATGGAGATTCCACCCCCTCCCTAGATAACCCACCCCAGTGCTTCCCCACCCTCCCAGGGAAATAGATTTTCCTAATATCCCACCGACTTTCCCATGTCTACAGAGCCAGTTATCTTATCATAGAAGCTAATCAGGTTGGTCAGGCACGACTTGCCCTTGATGAATCCATGTTGACTATTCCTGATCACCTTCCTCTCTTCCAAGTGCTTCAAAATAGATTTCTTGAGGAATCCATGATTTTTCCGGGGACTGAGGTAAGGCCGACTGGTCTGTACTTCCCTGGATTGTCCTTCTTCCCTTTTTTAAAGATGAGCACTGCATTTGCCTTTTTCCAGTCATCCGGGATCTCTCCTGATCTCCATGAGTTTTCAAAGATAATAGCCAAAGGCTCCACAATGACATTTGCCAACTTCCTCAGTACCCTCGGATACATTAATTCCGGGCCCATGGATTTGTGTATGTCTAGCTTTTCTAAATAGTTCTTAGCCTGTTCTTTCTCTACCAAGGGCTGCCCACCTCCTTCCCACACGGTGTTACCTAGTTCATTATTCTGGGAGCTGACCCTGTCTGTGAATACAGAGGCAAAGAAAGCATTGAGTACTTCAGCTTTTCCCACATCACCTGTCACTAGGTTACCTCTCTTATCCATTAAGGGCCCCGCATCATCTCTGGTCACCCTTTTATTGCTAACATGCCTATAGAAACCTTTCTTATTACCCTTCACATCCCTTGCTAGCTGAAATTCAATTGCTCTTTTGCCTTCTTGACTACTCTTCTGCATTCTCGAGCAGGGTATATTTGTACTCCTCCCATGTCATCTGTCCAAGTTTCCACTTCTTGCAAGCTTCCTTTTTGTGTTTAAGCTCACCAAGGATTTCCCCGGTAAGCCAATCTGGTCGCCTGTACTATATGGCTACGTCTAGACTGGCATGATTTTCCGGAAATGCTTTTAATGGAAAAGTTTTCCGTTAAAAGATTTTCGGAAAAGAGCATTTAGATTGGCACAGACGCTTTTCTGCAAAAGCACTTTTTGCGGAAAAGCGTCCGTGGCCAATCTAGACGCGCTTTTGTGCAAAAAAGCTCAGATCGCCATTTTCGCAATCAGTAGGAAGTCAGTACTATTTCTTACAGTAGGAAGTCAGTGCTTTTGCGGAAATTCAAGCAGCCAGTGTAGACACCTGGGAAGTTTTTCCGGAAAAGCGGCTGATTTTCCAGAAAAACTGGCCAGTCTAGACACAGCCTATTTGTTTTTCTTACTGCTCATCAGGATGGTTTCTTCCTGTGCCTTTAATAAGGCTTCTTTAAAATACTGCAAGCTTTCCTGGACTCCTTTCCCCTTCATGTTAGCATCCCTGGGGATCCTGCCTATCAGTTCTCTGAGGGAGTCAGAGTCTGCTTTTCTGAAGTCCAGGGTGTATATTTTGCTACTCTCCTTTCTTCCTTTGGTCAGGATCCTGAAATCTACCATCTCGTGATCACTGCTTCCCAGGTTGCCACCCACCTCTACTTCCCCTACTAGTTCCTCCCTGTTTGTGAGCAGCAGGTTAAGCTGTGTATTGCTGCTGGTCGGATCCTTCAGCACTTGTACCAGGAAGTTATCCCTAACATTCTTCAAAAACTTCCTGGATTGTCTGTGTACTGCCGTATTGGTCTCCCAACAGATGTCAGGGTGATTAAAGTCCCCCATGAGAACTAGGGCCTGTGATCTGTAAGCTTCTCTTAGTTGTCTGAAGAAAGCCTCATCTATCTCATCCGCTTGATCTGGTGGTCTATAGCAGATACCAATCACAACATCGCCCCTGTTGCTCCTGCCTCTAAACTTAACCCATAGACTCTCCACAGGCTTTTCTCCCTCTGTAAACTGGAGGTCAGAGCAATCATACTGCTCTCTTACATATAGTGCAATTCTTCCTTCTTTTCTCCCCTGCCTGTTCTTTCTGAACAGTTTATACCCTTCCATGAAAGCGCTCCAGTCATGCCAGTCATCCCACCAAATCTCCGTTATTCCAATCAAATCGTTGTTCTTTGACTGGGTCAGGGCTTCTAATTCTTCCTCTTTGTTTCCCAGGCTTTTTGTATTCGTGTACAAACAGTTTGGATAAAGAGTTGATTGCCCTACCTTCTTCATTCTAGTCAGGGGTCCTCTTTGTTGCTCCTTCCTCCTTGTGTTTCTTCCCGGTATCCGACTTTCCACTTACCTCAGGGCTTAGGTCACCGCTTCCCAACAAATCTAGTTTAAAGCCCTCCTTACTAGGTTTGCAAGCCTGCCCGCGAAGATGCTCTTTTCTCTCTTGGTTAGGTGGATCCCATTGCTTTCTAGCAATCCTTGTGCCTGGAACAGAGTCCTATGGTCGAAGAAACTAAAGCCCTCTCTCCGACACCACCTGCGCAATCACACATTTACTTCCTTAATTTGACAATCCCTACCTGGACCTTTTCCTTCCACAGGAAGGATGGATGGTGTTGAACACCACTTTCGCTTCCAACTCCTTGATCCTTCTTCCCAATGCTACATAATCTGCAGTGACCCACTCAAGGTCATTCTTGGCCGTATCATTAGTTCTCACATGGAGAAACAGGAAGGGGTAGCAATCTGAAGATTTGATAGTTTTCGAAGAGTCTTGGTCACATCTTGAATTTGAGCTCCTGGTAAGCAGCACACTTCTCAAGATTCCAGGTTTGGACAGCAGATGGATGACTCTGTCCATCTCAGGAGGGAGTCCCCGACCACCACCACCTGTCTTCTTCTCTTGTAACTTCGGTACAGTTATAGACAATACATAACATGCGATACTTATGTATAAATATTCCTAGACCGTGCTTACAGATGAAGGACGAATCCTGTGGAATGAAACCTATGATATTTGATTGTTGTCTTTGCAATTTCACGTGGAGGTAATAGAGACTGAAGCTTAGCCTTATGAAAGGAAGTTACTGTTTCATGAACTTGATCAGCAATTAAATGGAAATGCTTGACTTAAAATGGTTTTGCTGATTTAGAATAGTGAAGAATTTAGACAGTCTTGCTCAAGGTCTGATTTGATCACTTTAAAATGTAGCCAGGCTGCTTGAGAAAGAAGCAGGCTCCTCACTGGGAAAGACTAAGTATCTATCTTGCTCATCTTTCCTCTTTCTGTTAATTGTATAGATGCAATTTTTAAAGCAGTCCCATTAAACTAATGAAGCCACCTCATTCCGAGGTGTGGCCGATTTGAGATTACTTTCCTTGATATCCGTTAGCAGTCTGCAGGGTCTGATTTCTTCAGTTAGTGATTAGGGAGCTGATGGTACTTGTGGTGGCATAAGTCTGCAGGCTCTCTGTGTAGTCTGAGTTAATTGCCAGATAGAATATAGTCCTTTCCACTGTATCGTATTTGTGAAAGCCTTGAAATGAAGATGCGAGTGTTTGAATCCGTTTTTGGGTGTCTCACTGAATTGTCAAGTGATTCTTTTGTCTAATCTTCCACACTTTCTTTGCAAGTGTTTTGTTGCAGTGATTCCATTGTGCCATCCACCACCACACGGACAAGGAACACGATTTCTCTCGATTTTTACTTGATCATAATTGCCATCAATTAGCAATTGCTTTTCTCTACTGTGTCAATGGGTGTGCTGTTGATACAGCGTGTGTGAGGGAGGGTTTTGGTTTTTATGAGTGTGAGTGTGGGGATGTTTTTACTTGCGCAGAGAGAACTAGTCAGCAGCACTGTCTGAAACAAGGAGCTTGACTGTCCAAAGATGCTAGAAAGAGAAGGGCTGGGAAAACCACTCTGTAGCCATTCTGACAAGTATGTTGCATTTTTTTCCTCACTAGTGGTGTGACTGATTGGCTGTAGGTGTTCCTTACCTCATCTGACAGAAAGGCTTACTTTAGCTGAAAACAGCCAAGTTACAGATGAGAGCTCCAGAAAAGCATCACTCATTGCTACTAGTGACATCTGTCACTTTCCAGTTATGGCTGCTTTCAGGTAAAGAAACAACTTCAGTGTTCTTTTCGAGAGGTTCTTAATCACAGGCAGGATCCAGACAGGGTTAAAGCATTTTCTGTAAGCCAGTGGTTGTGGGAACAGTGGGGTTGAATGTATTAACATAGGTGGTCAATAATTTTTGATGGGAGTCCACTGCAAGATTTTGCTAAGTGGTCAAGTACTGCATTTTTCTATGGAGGTGGTGAGGGATTTGGTCTGGAGGTTGTGTGCAGAAGGGAGCTTGGGTAAAGGACTGGGGTGCAGGAGAGGGTGTGGGGTTTGAGAGGGAGTTTGGGTGAAGGAAGGGATTGTGATCTGGGAAAGGGCTTGGGGTACAGGGTCTGGCAGGGGGTCTGAGTACAGGAGAAGATTCTAGACTGGGGTAGGGTTGTAGGAGGTGTTGCCGGGTCTGGGAAGGAGTGAGCGGGGAGGGGTTCGGGTGCCAGAGGCAGGCTTTGGCACAGAGGTGTTTACCTAGGCAGCTCCTGGCCAGAAGCCCTGCAGAGCGCTGGGATCTGCGCTCTGTTTTCTGCAGTCCCAGACTGCCCAAAACACCTGGCTGCTCTCTGTGGCACTCTGCTCTGAGCACCAGAGGAGAGGGGCCGACTTTGCACGCTGCACCTGCCCCCGCCACAGACTCTCAATTCCCATCGGCTGCTTTCTGAGATTGCCTACCTCCTCCTCACCTCGGCACCCAAAGCAGAGCCTGCAGCATGGAGCTGTGTATCCGATAGGATTGGAGTGATCACAGTTTTTGAATGAATTTTTATGTCCCAACTCCATGCCTGTATCTATGTACACAGGTGTTTTCATTGACACTGATAGCATGATAGCCACATGCCTGTGTATATGTGCTTTAATATATATGCCGCATATAAACAAATACAGCAAAGCTTTGCAACTAGGTTCTTTGTGGATACAGTATGTAGTATATATGTCCCTAAGCATGCACAATACTTCAACCAACGAGTGTGTCTGAACTGTAAACAATATCGCACCCAGAGAAGAAAAGCTACTGCACACCTTTTTCTTTACGGCTAATCGAAACCGATTGTTTCCATATGAATACACCATCTGTACGGAAAATAAATCTCAGAGTCCAGTGGAACAGTTGAATCCTATATAGGATTTGGGATCAAACAAAATCCAGACTCTCGCTTTTCAAAGGACTCCAGGAGACATGACGCTTTCAGATTAGAAAGTCCACCAGATAGTTGATGCAGCTGCTAACGCCTGCTCTTATGCCAGGAAACCGAGGTGGCTTTGGAATCAGCTGAGGGAGTTCCAGGCAGCCCTTGTACTAAAATGTGGCATGAGGCCTGAGAGGGCAGGATTTTCAAAAGCTCTCCAAGTGGCCCAACTCTGGGAGCTTTATCACTGAGAGCTGAGTGGTTTGGAAAAGCCCATCTAATGCCGCTATCGAAACAAAACTGACCCCTCTCGCACTGAGCTTGCAGCACGATCCGTCCCTGGGATTAGATACAGTCCGAGTCTGCTGCAGAGCCCGCAGCAAAGCCTTCTCCCTGGGGTGGGGCCAGCAGGGGCCTGCAGGAGGAGGTCCCTGAGAGCCAGCCCTACTGGTTAACTGGAACCAGTACGCATTACCCACGTAGGGTGCTGCTTACTGGTTAACCTATCGCATCCCTAGTTTGGAGAAGGAGGAATGGAATAATGACTCTTTGGGGAGGTTGCTGCTTAAATCGGATGATTTTGCAGATGGTGAAGCATTTACAGTTTGTTAAAACACTCTGCGTTGCCCAGTGATGCTGTGTCTCTCTGAAGAGGAAGGGCCTTGGCTGTAAACGTGATGATTAAACACACCTGGTCGAGACATTCTAGCATCGATGTACATTCTGCCACGGGCGCTGGCATCCTGAATCTAGAACTCCCTTTGCATTTGTACACTGGCCTTTGATTTCAGTTCAGGCTGAAGAGGAAAATCCACAGTCTATAAACAGTGTGGAAGTAGATCTTCTATTTCCCTGCCATATATTTCTTGGCCTCCTCTCGGTGGGTAGAATTTGGGCAGTCCGTGTTTTCCTGCTGTACTGAGATGTGTTTGTAACGCTAAAAGTGTGTGGGATGCTTTGAGGGAGAAGCAGGGAGGAGGCCTTTGCTGTTCTAAGTGCCCACTTGGAGTAGAGCACTCTGCTTGGGAGTTAAGTGTTGCAAAGAGGAGCTACAGATCACTGTCCTAATCCGATGGCAAAGCTCACTGGGTTAGGATAAGCCCTAGATCCTGTGGAGTTATAAACACAATCTGTTCTAGATTTGAAGGGGTTGAGGAGGCTGCCCCGCTTGATTAAGGTATAGCCTGCTGGCTGTTGCTACTGAGGGAATGTTGTTAGGAAGCGTGACGTGTTCTTAGCATTCCGTGGTAACTTTAAATTTTATTCTCTCCAATTTAAAATGAGAGTGTCTTTAATAATGTAAATGTCATGGATAGAAACAGTGTATATCTGTAACCCAGCTACATATCATCCGGAGTTTCCTGTGCATATAATCTGTGTGTAGGTATCCAAGCCTGGTTTTGTTGCCTTTTTTTATTATATAGTTTCCAGAGCGGAGCTAGACCTCTCAGAAAGGCACAAACTCCGCACCCAAAGCTTGCAATCTCAATTTGGACGTGATGCTCTGGTGAAGGGCACAAAAGAGTAGAGGGGAGAGGTAATCATGATGTGGCTGCTTGGTTTAAGGCAAGTGCATGCTGCTATATTTTTAAACATGTACAATGGATCAAATTAAAATATAGTGAAAGTAATTTCACGGAGTTAACCACTTAAAGCTGGGTTGGACAGCCTGCTCCCTCCTCCCACCGCCACAGTTGGGAAGTGGGTTTTACCCACGAATGCTCATGATCTCATATATGAGGGGTATGGCAGCCCAAGAGCAGGGGCTGCAGAAGCTGGGTGGGAGGCAGGTACCCGGGGAGTTGGGTGTGGGGGTTTACACTCCCTGAATAGGCTTCCAGAGGTTGCAGCCCAGCCATTAGGACACCTGATGGGGTTGGGGAAGTGACCCAGGGAGGGGCTGCTATTCAGTGGGGCAAGGGCCAAGCCTCACAACCCCGCTCGGGGCCACCCCATAGGGCCCTGGGCCGGAACCCGGAGCAAGTGGGTAGGACTGGGTTCCCCCAACCCTCTTCCTGGCTGGTGGACTGCCAGCAAGCAAAGGGGGACCCTTGGACTTTCGGAGGGACTGGCCAGTGGTGAAAGGGCTCGTGGAGTAGGGTACCCTTGCTGCCTCGGCATTGGTAGGGACACCGCAAGCCTCTGAGGCGCTCGCGAAGACCCTGCCAGGAAATGCAGGACCCAGGGGGTTTAGTTGAGGTTGCTCCGACTTTCTCAAAATAAAGCACTCCATGCATTGAACAGATGGATCGAAATCTGGCTAGCCTCCACCCCAAAAGTAGTTGTAGTTCCAAAGGTAGAGGTCAGCGAATTTATGGTTTATGGGGAAGTTTGTATTCTCCAGGAAAAAATTTTCAGGATTTAATATGCACGTTAAAATAATCCTTTGCTGGTGGGATGATTGAAGGGAACAGTTCTCTACCAACTCTCCAATGATTCATTTGTGGGGAAGGTGATGCCAGAGTGAAGTCTTTTACATGGCGGGTGAGGGAGACCCTCTGTCAGTATTACTCTGCAGTGCTTTTCTGATGTTCTTAGTACCGGATGGTCTAGGGGCATCTCTCTGCTGCTTCTGAAGCCTGTTTCAAGTTCCTGTGCACAGATACTGAAGTGAGACACGAGTGCTCCAGGGAAAGTGGCACTGTGAGATAAAATGCTCTCATACGGGCATATAGCCTAAATGCCATGTTGGACAAAGAGAAATCAGATGTCAATTATAATCTGGATTCTATTTATATCTTTCTTCGCATTAAAGAATTGAGTCCAGTTCTGTTTATCTGAGCACATACAATTTCTTTGGGTATCCACTAGGGATGTTAAATAGCGGTTAGTGAATAGTCGAGTAACCTCATGAATTCTTATCGGTTAGTCGACTATTCTATAGTCCCTGGGGGTGGAGCCGGCAGCCAGTGCATTCCAGCCTCGCTCCCAAGAAGACCCCTGCTACTCTGCACTGCTGCCTCTGTATCAGAGACAGCACCGCAGGGTGCCAGCTGGGAGCTCCCCATGTGGACTGGCTGCCTGTTGCCCTGCCCTGTTGCCTCTGATAAAGAGGCAGCAGCACGTGGTGGCAGCAGCCCCTGTCTAGGGGTGGTCTGAGCTCCTGGACCCATTGTGAGCTGGAACTGAGCCAGGCTGCCTAATGCTCTTTAAATGCGGAACCGCAGCAGGGGTAGGTCCTGGACCCATCACAAGCCAGGACTGAGCTGGATTGCTGGCCAGCCTGCTAAAAATGTACTGGCAAGTTGGGGGAATGAAGGGGGGAGGGAAATGCGTGTAGTCTATGGCATTAACCTATCAGCTTTTCTTTTTGGTTAATCGACTACACCCTATTATCCACTATAAAATGTTCCTTTGATATAGTTCTGTGATTATGCAAACACATTTTTTAACAGAGGGGAGAATATATTTTGGAGACTGATTAGAAAGAAAGTTCTTTTTGCCAGATTAACACTCTGAGGGCAGCAGTTGATTTCATCATTCATTCTGAAGAGGGAAATTACAGGTCCACATTTTTCTCATCCGTTAAATAAGCAGTTTTAGTAAAATAGGAGTTTAAATCTGTTTTAATAATGTTTCCCCTATGTGGAAGTGGCCACAAGATATTTAAGTCTAACGGTCTATTAGCAATTGACTAAGTTATGGGACTTGTTTATAAATCATAATGACTATTGCATTCCATTGGTAATTATGTATAGCTGACCTTTAGCCTTGGTTTAAAGTGTAGTTAAAGGATACATGTCACAATGTGCTGAAAAAACAACAAAAAAGTAATGCACTGATTGCACTATTGTGTCATATACAAAAGAGTAAGTAGTCCTGTAGCATCTTAGAGCACAGGACTGCTTGTTGTTTTTAAAGTTGCAGACTAAGATGGCTACCTCTCTGAGACTTTTTAAGATACAAAAGAAAGGCTTGTATTTTAACTAGGGATGTTACATTTCAATTAATCAGCAAATCAAATAGTTGATGGAATTTCCATCGACTACTCAGTAAGGGGGCGCTCACTATCCCCCTGCACCTCTGCTTTTGAAATGTGATACAGATAGTGTGTGTGGGGGGGAGCAGGGAAATGTGTGGGGGGGGGGGGGGCGGGGGAGGGGCGGGGGGCGGAGAGCCACTAGTCAAGTCACTACTTGACTTCCCAGTAAGCATATGCTTATTGGGTAGTTGACTACTTGCTTATATCCCTAATTTTACCCAGTGTATGTTTTCTTGGGGCAATACCATGAATTCAACCTTAAATTCAGGACCTTATTAAATATTTTTCTGCTGCTGTTCTAATAACATTAGCAAGATCCCTCTATAAACATGATCTTGCCTAACAAAATGCTGCCCTTTTATTTCTTTTTGGCCATTGTGGGTAAGACCAACACTCCTGGTTTTGTTTTTGCTTACCCTGAGGATATCTGAGCACCTAAATGCATACAATGAATATATGATGATGTGGAATAAAGAACTCACTGACATAACTTTTGCATATCCATGTTATTTGCTCTGGTTTTTCAGATGATCCCAAAATAGTGCTCAAAAAGCATTCATTCCAAACCACCCCATGGTATATTCTCTATAGAGCAGGGTTGCGCAAAAGCCACGCAGCAGGCCGGATCCAGCCCACACGGCTGTTCCAGGCCCCACCCCCAGGGCATTGCCTAGAGGCAAGAGCGATGCAACCCCTTTCAACTGCTTCTATTTAAAGGGCTCGCACCTTCCCTGTGCCTGTCAGGCAGCGCGTTGGCCTCTGGGTGCGGGAAGGCGAGAGCCCTTTCAGTAGAAGCAGTTGACAGGTCTGGTGTGTCTCTGGCTCCCAGGCAACGTGCTAGCGGTGCCGGAGCAGCGAGCTCTTTCAGCTGTTTCTATTTAATGGGCTCATGCCTCCGGGGCGGCTGTGATGCCTGGCAGGCACCTGGCAGGCACAAGCCCTTTCAATAGAAGCAGTTGGAAGGGCTCACTGCTCCAGCCCCATGTTAGCCCCTTGCATGGGAGCCTGGGACTTGTGAGTCCTTTCATCTGCTTCTATTGAAAGGGCTCGCGCCGGCCCCGCGACTGGCAGGCAGCAGCCCCAGAGAAGGTGCGAGCCTTTAAATCAAAGCAGTTGAAACGGCTCGTGTGTCCCTGGCTCCCAGGCAACGCGCTCGCAGTGAGGCCGGGGGCAGTGAGCCCTTTAAATAGCAGGAATTGAAAGGGCTTGCAGCTCCCGTCTCCAGCTAACGTTTGCCTTGGAGCCGCAGGGGAGGTGCCAGGCCTTCCAGCACCTGCTGTTTAAAGGCTCCGCCCCTTCTGGGCAACCCACAATCACTTCAAACATTTTGACGTCACCCCTGTTCAAAAATTATTGCCCACCCCTAGTACTGAGTATCACATTTTACATTTGTTATTGGAGACTTTCGTACATTTCCCTCTGTGAAATCAGATTCATTTATTTACTATGTGTCCATCTTTACAGGACTCTGAGGAAAGAGATACTAAACAGTCTATTTTTCTGACCCTCTAAAATATATTCTCTTCTCATTCCTAGTCATATTTCTGGATCTGCTACGGCTACACATAAGTGTTGTGTGATGTATGACCTTGACTTTCAAGGAACGCATATCCTTTGCTGCTAGGTCTTATAGTTTCAGGTATTGCAGTTTATGCCCATCACTGGTCCAGAGTTGAATAATGTCCCTCAAGCCTCAAGTCAGGGCATTTTTTGAAAGGAGGTTTTATGTTTGAGAGAAAAGGAAGAGCTTTTTTTTCTTGCTGGTGGTGATGATGGCGGCAGTTGTTTTTTGAAAGGAAACTTTGGAAAGGCACACAGAAGTTTGGTATTGCAGAATCATAGAATGCTAGAACTGAGTGGAACCACATGGCAGGACAAAGTACCATCTGGACCATCCCTGACTGTCTGGCCAACCTGCTCTTAAAAATCTCCAGTGATGAGATTCTAGACCTCCCTGGGCAATTTATTCTGGTGTTTCACCAATCTGACAGTAAGGAAGTTTTTTCTGATGTCCAACCTAAACCTCCCTTGCTGCAATTTAAGCCCACTGCTTCTTGTCCTGTGTAATCTGTAAATGTATCTGTAAGAAAGGAACAGTAAATGGCATGCAAGCAAAATTGTACTTTTTGGTGAAGACATTCACCACTGACTTTTCTAAGATTTTATCCTCACGTCATATAGGTACCCGATATTCTTTTATCTGCCATGTCTTTGCCTTTTCTAGTTCACAAAAGGCTCAGGAAAAGGGAATGTTTTTGTGTTTTTACATCTCAGAGCATTGCAAATAAGTGACATCAATTTTAATGACTGGAGGGCCATACACCTCTCTTTTAGTGTGCTGATAGCACATGTGTATAAACTCTTCTTGAACAAACTAAATTCAATAGCAGAGAAATTGGTTAAAACTATAGTAAAGAACAGAACTGTCAGACGTAGGTGAGCGTAATTTGTTGGAAGAAAGTCAATGTGGTTTCTGTAAAGGGAAACCATGTCTTACCAATCTCCCAGAATTCTTGGAGGGGATTAATAAGCATGCGGACAAGGGTGATCCAATGGATGTAGTGTAACGGGTGAATCTCTCTAGTCTGGAACTCTTTGGTCCGACAACATCCATGGTCAGATTTAAGTTTAGTTAGCTGGAAGTCCCCTTATAATGGGGGTGGCCAAGTTTCTTATGATCCCATAAAGCTTGTTTACAGCCAGCAGTCCTGGCTCTCTATGTTCTGTGCTGTTCTTTAGTTTTCTGATTTACCCCCAGACGTCTTTTACAAGCCCAGTAAGCAGTAGCAGCATTGGTGATGCTGCCAGACAATATTGTCCTACTGTGGTTCGGCATATTCTCTGGTTCTGCACTGGTCAGGTCCCGAGGATGCTAGACTAGAGAGGTTCCACCTGTACTCAGATTTCCAGAAAGCCTTAGGCTCACCAAAGGCTCTTAAGTAAAGTAAGTTGTTACGAGGCATGAGGGAAGGTGCTCTCGTGGATAGATAAATAAAAAATAGTAAACAAAGGGTAGGAATAAATGGTCAGTTTTCAGAATGGAGAGAGGTAACTAGTGGTGTTCCCCAAGGGCCTGGACAGGGACCAATCCCGTTCAACGTATTTATAAGTGATCTGAAGAAAGGAGGTGAGCAGTGAAGTTACAAAATTTGCAGCTGATACTAAGCAGCTTAAGACAATTAATTCCAAAGCAGCCTGTGAAGAGCTTCAGAAGGATCTCATGAAAGTAGGTGACTGGGCAACAAAACTGCAGATGAAATTGAGTGTTAATAAATGCATAATAATGCATATTAGGAAACATAATCCCAACTATACATATACAACTATGGAAACTAAATTAGCTGTTACCACTCAGGAGAGATCTTGGAGTCATTGTAGATAGTTCTCTAAAAACATCCACTCAATATGCAGCAGCAGTGAAAAATCAAACAGAATGTTAGGGAAAAGATAGAGAATAAGACAGATAATATCTTGAGTACTGCGTACAGATGTGGTCACCTCATCTCAGAACAGATATCCTGGCATTGGAAAACATTCAGAAAAGGGCAACAAAATTTACTAGTGGTATGGAATGGCCATATGAGGAGAAATTAATAAGACTGGGACTTTCAGCTTGGAAAAGAGATGACTAATGGGGGCTGTAAAATCATAAGAACTAGGGGTCACCAAATGAAATTAATAGGTATCAGGTCTTAAACAAACCAAAGGAAGCATTTCTTCATACAGTGCATAGTCAACCCGTGGAACTCCTTGCCTGAGGATGTTGTGAAGGCCAAGACTGTAACTGGGTTCAAATAAGTGCTAGATAAAGGCATTTTGCATACGTCCATCAATAGCTATTAGTCAGGATGAGCAGGAATGGTGTCCCTGCCTTCTATCAGAAGCTAGGAATGTATGACCAGAGATGGATTGATTGATGATTACCTGTTCTGTTCATTCCTTCTGGGTAGGGATCTGAAAACCCATTTAATCAGTTAACTGCTTAAACCTTAGGTTTTACTAGTTAACCGATTAAGTGGGCTGGGAGGGGGGAGGCCTCTCCAGCCTATCTGGAGTAGCCTCCAGCCTGCAAGGCTGCTGTTGGCCTCCTGCCTCCCCTCCCACTGCTGGCCCACCCCAGCCTTGGTAGTAGGGATGTTGAAGATTAGTTGACTATCCAATAAGTATTTGCTTATTGGACTGTCTTTTGACTAGTCGATTCCTCCCTGCCCCCCCTTTGTTGCCTCCATGAGATAGAGGCAGCAAAGGTGGGGAGGGGTACTAGAAAGTGGCAGCTCTGCACAGCTGTGTGGCACTGCCTCTTTGAAACCTCAAGGTGGCGTTTCAAAGGGGCAGCTGCTCCACAGCTGATCCATGCAGTGGCTACCCCTTTAAAACACCGCTTCCACGCATTTCAAAGGGGCAGCAGTGGAACCCAGGGTCAGCTGGGGACTCCCCAGCTGGCCACAGGCTCTGTGTGGCATTTCCCCAGAATCTGGGGCCAGTTGGGGACTCCTCAGCTGATCCCAGGCTCCATGTGGCACTTCCCCAGAACCCGGGGCCAGTTGGGGACTCCTCAGCTGATCCCAGGCTCCGTGTGGCACTTCCCCAGAACCCAGGGCCAGTTGGGGACTCCTCAGCTGATCCCAGGCTCCGTGTGGCACTTCCCCAGAACCCGGGGCCAGTTGGGGACTCCTCAGCTGATCCCAGGCTCCATGTGGCACTTCCCCAGGGCCAGTTGGGGACTCCTCAGCTGATCCCAGGCTCCATGTGGCACTTCCCCAGAACCCGGGGCCAGTTGGGGACTCCTCAGCTGATCCCAGGCTCCGTGTGGCACTTCCCCAGAACCCGGGGTCAGATGGGGACTCCTCAGCTGATCCCAGGCTCTGTGTGGCACTTCCCCAGAACCCGGGGTCAGATGGGGACTCCTCAGCTGATCCTGGACGACACTTCCCCAGAACCCGGCATGGGTTCTGGGGAAGTGCCACACGGATCCCGGGCTCAGCGTGGGACTCTTGAGTGCCCCACTGACCCCGGGCTCCATGGCTTTGAAATGCACAAGAGCCCCCACCGGTGACTCTTGTGCTCTTCAAAGCAGGCACCCGCGTGCAGCCCAGAGTCAGCGGATCTTCCCGCTGGCTGGGCTGTACATGGAGTTCTGCATTCCTCCTTTGAAATGAACAAGAGCCTTAGCAGGGTCTAGTTTTAGGAAATTCCAGTGACTAGTCCATTAACAGCATTTTAACATCCTGACTTGGCAGTGGCCCTGTCCCAGCTCTGTGCAAGGCTGCTGGCCCCTGGCCTGCAGTGTGGTGGTCCTGGCAGGGATAGAGCAGCGGGCCAGGGGCTGCTCCTGAGCGCTGATTAACTGTTACCCTGTAAGCATCACCAATTCACATCCCTACTTCTGGCACATGTGGCACTGGCTACTGTTGGAAGGCAGGAAACTGAGCTAGATGGGCCTTTGTTCTGACCCAGTGTGGTCGTTCTGATATCGTTAACAAACAAGTCTGTGTCCAGTCCTAGCGTTGGATGAGCTGTTCCGTTTTCTGCCTTGAGAGATGTAACAGCGCTGTGTGGGAGGAACGGGCACTACAGTATCGACAGCAACGCCTGCTGCTCAGCCAGCCTTGTTTCACAGTCCCCCGGTGGGCATCATAAGCGTTTCCTCGTATTAGGAGTTAGGGAGAATCTCTCTCCCCTGTATTGCTTCTTGTCAGCCATTACTATATTTATGACCATAATGAAAGCTCAAGCTGCTAAACTGAGACAGAATGGAATGTATGTGCATCCATATCTCAGCATTTTATGTTACATCTGATAGTGCCTGATGTCAAAATGTGTGAAATATTTGAATCACGTCTTTATTTGTTACAAAAGAGCCATCTGATGCCATCGTAACATGGGGATTTGTTGTGGCTGAGTTTTAGTACTACATTTGGATTGTGTTTTTAGTCCTGTTTTGCAGCTTTGCATGAGAACTGTTCTCTTGGGCCAGATGGCATCTGCCATTGTAGTGGTACCTTGGGCAGATTTCAGTATGTGTTTCAAGTCTGGCGAGTTGAGGAGACTAGATCTTTAGATAAGATACCTTTCCCTGGGTTTCTGAAAACAAGTAATTAGGTAAGTTGTGAGTAGATGTAGGAAGCTAGTGCAAGAACTACTTTTAAACTTGTAAACACTCCTGCAGCTCTTACTTCCCTACACACACAGTGCAGCAGTCACTACTTTGTTTTCAGTTAAGACAAATGACGAAACATTTCTTGAGGTATTTCTGGTAACACGTAGCCTATACAGCAGGAAAAAAAACAGCAAGCAAATGGTCTGGTAGCACTTTATAGACTAACAAAACATGTAGCTGGTATCATGAGCTTTCATGGGCACAGCCCACTTCTTCAGATGACTGGAGTTATGATTAGAGAGGAAGGAAACTCGAAATAAATAGGAGAAGGGAAGGAGGGGGGAAAAGATGTTCTGTCGCCCACCCCTCTATGCATAAAGTATCAGGAGAAAGGGTGCTAAACCTGAGTAGATAAAGATCAAAGTCAGTGGATGGATAAGGCAGGTTTAGCACCCTTTCTCCTGATACTTTACGCATACAGGTAGGGGGGTGGGCGACAGAACATCTTTCTTCCTTCCCTTCCATTTATTTCGAGTTTCCTTATCCTCTAATCATAACTCCAGTCATCTGAAGAAGTGGGCTGTGCCCACGAAAGCTCATGATCCCATCTACATGTTTTGTTAGTCTATAAAGTGCTACCAGACCATTTGCTTGCTGTTTTTTTTATGTAACAGACTAACTCAGCTACCCCCTGAAGCTTCTATACAGCATTTATTCTTTATGTAAATATTTTAGGAGGCATGCAGGGCAGTATCAATGTTGTTCTCTTCTAGCCCTTCTAAATATATGCTGAGCTAATATCTAACCAAGAGTAAGGTATTTACAATGTCTCTAGGTCAGAAGTCTGTAGTCCCTAATGAAGGGACCTTCCGCTAGCTCTGAGCGCATGAGCAAGGCCAGATTGAACAGTCACGCAGAATGCCGAAGGACGTGTCCATTTAGAGAGATGTCCCAGAGCTGGTGATGTAGATCTAACTTATTTGTGACTTTAAACTTAATAAATGCCTAACAAGTAAAGGCCATGTCCTCTTTCCTTTAAACAAAGACAGGGCATTGTCATGGAATGGGCACACATTTCCCTATTTTGACCGAAAGACCAATGTGGAGAGGACCAAGATTACTAACTAGTTTAAATGGTGAGAATCCCCCACAAAAATTTCTTTCAAGAGGTCTCTTAAGTCCCAATCCCTGTACACTAGGAAAGAAGCAGTGAGCAATAGAGAGAAGTATTTTAAAATAGAAAACTAAATGAAAATGGTAGAATAACATGACACATGCCAACTGTTCCCACTCAGCTGTGCTAATTATTGTTCCATTGTTAGATTTCATCATTCTTCAGTACATTGTCCATGTGATTTGTGCTCTTTGGGGCCAGACTGCAGTCTTTCGTGTGTTTTTTACCATACATAGAATATAGTGTATATATTATATCAATAGAATTCTGGTAAATCAGGTGAGCACAAGGCACTAACCAAACTGGACTCTATGGGTGCTACTGCTGCATCTTCGAGTGAACGTTCTCCGAATACTGAGATGGTAAGTATCTGCCACCAGCTGCAGTTTGGTCTAAGTTCAATGCAGTATGACTCAGACTGATTTCTTCACTTCCATAGCTTTTCTTGAAGAGCAAAGATGTTCAGAGATTTCAGCGCGCTATCCAAAAGCTGATTTTGTTCTTCTACCTACCAAGTCTTTTCTCCAACAGTTAAGAACTTTCAGGTTGTATCACGTTTCCCTACTGCAATCTTGGCTGGATTCCCTGAGTAGTTCATGAGATAGCGCTACCACATCTTTGCTTGGCCTAGGAAGGAGATAAATACTTGATAGTATATTTCAAAACCCCTCGTTAATAGATCATGGTTGAGATCAGCTGAGTACATTCTTTACTGGGTCTATGGGAGTAGTAAAGCTTACAGCTGTGTAGTCTTCTATTCGGAAAATCTTTCATAAAGGGTGATGATGCATGTGGCAGTTGCTTTGAGACAAAATGTGGTTAGACAACCCACAAGTATTCAGCACATAACCCTACTGTTGTTGGAAGGTACGATATTCCAAAGGTACAGAGCAGAATTTATTTTCTGTTAAATCTGAAAAGGGGAGCACAACATTCTTTCCGTTTAAAGTCCACCATTGCTTGTGCTTCCACTTGTGAACTCTTGTATCAAGAGGATTTAGATGTTAAGAAATTGTCAAGCATTATCACGGAAAAATTGAATAGTTCTTTGGAAAACTTGTATCTGATATTGAGTTTTTGTTACCAGAGATGACATATATTACACTAGCACATTTACCCAGCATTGCTTGGGTCTTTAAGGAGGGGCTCAGGACAGAGGTCTGGACATGGGGAAGGGTTTAGGAGTCAGGGTTGGTGGCTGAGGAGAGGCTCTGATCAGGGGACCTTTTGTGTGTGTAGTGGGGAGAGATTTATACAAGGGCTGCTTGCTTTTCCCCTTTCTGTCCCTGTCAGGGAGCGAGAGCACAGTGCCTAGGGCATCTGCTCCCGACGCTCCCCAGCCAGAGTGAGGAATGCAGCATTTTCCCCTCAGTCTGACGAAGGGGGGAGCCAGCAATGTCCCTGTACAAATTGGGATGGGAGAAGAGCTTCAGTTCCACTTGCCCTCCCTAAAGGGTGCCTGGGGAAGTTGGGGGCTGGGGCAGTCCTGGCTGGATTTCCTTTCCCATCCCTGGTGATTTTTTCCCTTTTCTGTATGGTTTATGAGAATCAATCCCATTCCAGGCACATCCCATTGTTCTAGCACAGCCACACCCTGACCTTGCTTTAAGTTGTGATAACAGGAAGCCGTATACTGAATTTGGTGTTCCTAGCTCTGACTGTTCAGGAGGAGTTCTTGAACAGACTGACAGACAAATTCTCTCAAATATACAGTAGATTGTACAGCTGAAGAGTATATGAAAATCCAGGCTCTGTACACTGGCTAATGCTAGTTCCTGTGTAGAGACATGAGTCTCTTCTGCTCATTTAAGGGAATGTATTGTTGTTTTCACATGATTGAAACCAAATAAAATTAGGTACCATGTTCCACGAAGCACATGATTACACTGTTAATATTAGCATTGCCCTATTTTATTTAAAAGCTTTGGGATTATAGATTATGGAATTGAAACAAGAATCCTAATTTGAATTGCCTGCAAAACAGAAGGGTGATGTCAGACTGGTGACTATTTGTTTTAGAAGGCAGAGCTTCTCTTGATGGCCTTGAATTATGTTCTAAGTTGCTTAGTACCCGTGTCATCAGTTGTAAAGCTTTATATGGAAGAGTCTGGTCAAGGGAATTTTAAAGTATTTAATGAATCTATTTAAGGGCCATCAAATTCTTGGAGACACCATAAACTAAGAGATTTGGTAGGTTGAACAAGGTTCTAATTTTTCCCTCAGCAGGCTAGCCCGTTCTTTCATCAGGAACCACACTCTGAAATCTAGATTGGGTTGAGTCTCAATTTTGGTGCTTTTCCGATGGGCCACAAGGGATTGTCTCAGAACCACCTCTATGTTCTAACTTGAAAGAAGGTAATAGGTAACGAATCTACTCTCTCCTGTTGACCCCTAAAACGGACAGACGGCTTATTTCCAGAGAGCCAGAAAATACATAATGATGGTCAAATGAATATTTTCATTTTTCAGCTTTCCGTATAGCTGGAGGAAAAATTTGTGTTTAGTTTTATTCCATCTAGTAGCTTCAAAAGCTACAATAAACAAATAATATTTATTTTCACCATGTCATTTATGCGAAGTTTAAACTAGTTGTCCTTTCTTTACTCTTAAAGGGTGCTCTCTGTTCCTTATTTCAAAAAGAACAGAGCAGGCCATAGTGCTATGATACCTAACATTGAAAGATAGAATAACCCTAGAAGCGTAGACTAGAACTGAAAGGGATCTCAAGAAGTCATCGAGTCCAGTCCCTTGCCCTCACGGCAGGACCAAGCACTGTCTAGACCATCCCTGACAGGTGTCTGTCCAACCTGCTCTTAAATATCTCCAGAGGTGGAAGATTCCACAACCCCCGTAAGCAGCTTATTCCAGCATTTATCCACCCTGCCAGGTGGGAAGTTTTTCCTAATGTCCAACCTAAATCATCACTTACAAGCACTTGAGTATGGACACTGTACTCATTCTTGGCTGCAGAATCAAAGGTAGCAGCAAACATTTTGTCATGGGCAGTTTTCATTACAGTGCACAATCACGTTCAAATAAACATTAAAACCGTAACTGTTCTCAGGTCAGCCCCCTCCCCCACCACCCTAGGGATGTTAATAAGTTAACTGTGTAACCACTGAAAATCATAAACAAGCTTCACATTGCAGCATCTACACTGAAGCTGCCTCCCCGATCAACATCAACTGGTTAATCGGTTAAACTCTGGCATCCCTACCCCCTGCTGCTGGGTTTGACACTTCCAAAGACATTTTAAAAGATCATTTTTAAATGCTTTCCATAGCGAGAGTACTTTCTACAGTCTGTAGTAATATTTGTCTTTAGATCTAGCATCTCCCATCTATGGGGCTCAGCGACTTTCCAAAGCTGGGTGAGATTAACTTCTTCTTATTTCTGTGTAGAAGGTAGGTAAGTCAGATTTGGAAACCTAGGAAGAGTTAGATGAAATAACACATTCAGCAGTATTGAAGGCAGCTGGCAGGTTAACAGAAATCGGCATCCTTGTAAATTGCTAGAAGGCGTTCACTGACACACGGTCTATCCTTCATCAGGCCGAAGGCCTGCTTCAGAGAGCGTGGGCACTAGAGATGATGCCAGAAGTACTCTGGTGCAGCCTTCTTGCCAGTCTCTCCGCCGTCCCCTTGAAAAACAACCAGACCAAACCCAGAAAGTTGGTCAGCAATAAGATTGCCAATGTGCAGAGATGGTTTCCCTGTTACTGGGGAGAGCCATCATCTTAGAGCTAAATTATTAAAGGAGCTTCCATTGCATCAGACAGAAGCGAGGGGCTTGATGTTGGAATGCAGTGGCCCGTATTATGCAGGAAATCAGACTGGATGATCATAGTCCTTTCCAGTCTTAAAATGTATGGGACCAGTGCAGGTCACAGAAGGTGGATCTACTGATCCCATCCCCATTTACTGTGGGGTCACAAAAACGTTAGGCTTCCGCTACTGGCTCAGCAGCAAGAGTTAACTAATAATAAATCTGCTTTGAAAAGCAGGGCAGAAATAATTGAAACTGGGCATTGCTGGGTAGGATAAGATGCTATGCAAGTTTTCTTTATTAAAATTGGCTGGAGTCTTTCATTTGCAACACAGAAAAATATTGGATGAATGGAAAAAAATAAAACCAGTTTGGAGAAGGGATACTTATTAACAAGCTTCTAAGACGGCATTGCTTAAATTGGACAATAAACAACTAAAAACTCAATTGATTTGCCGCAGTATTCTTTTAAATCTAAACCAAGGTGCACGAGTGACACCAAGGTGCACGACTGACTCAGGCTCTGTTTTGGCTACTAGTTGCCCTTTTTGCAAGTGACAGACTTTTCCCAGCAGCACATAGTCAGTGAGGCATGTAGAATCTGCAGCAGCTCAGCAGTGTGTGCATTTAATAGCTCAGTGGGTGGGTGCAGTAGTTATCAAATCTACCTGCCTTATGGACAGAAAAAAGATTTTTTTAACTCTGAACAAAAAAAGTGAACTTCCTTTCAGCAGGAAATCTAAACGCTGCTGGGACATGCATTCACATGGCTCTTGGAGCCGTAGCTCTCCCTTCACATTCTCTGCTGAATGTCAGAGGACATCTATTCTAGCAGAGCCCGTGACATCATCTGTTCTGCAGACAGTTGTAAGGCTGCAAAATAAAATACCAAGCTGATTCCAAGAATCTGGGGGCTGTGCTTTGTGCTGAGTAGGAGTAAAACAAAACCTGCTTTATGAGGGGTGGTTTCTGTGCTTCTCCAGAGGAGCTCTTGGAAGTCTAAATTATAGATTTTCTGAAGGCTATTTGAGCAAGGGCGACTAAAAGTATGTGGGTGGGGGTGTTACTGGCAGAGCGATTGCCGGAACTCTCAGATGGTTGCTTAAAAAAATTAAAAGTTTCCATTAGCGGATGAAGCAGGACCAGTGGGAGGTCTGTAAAGTCTGTTCAGCATCAGCACAGGAAAGCAGATTGTCTATCACCCAGAGAAAATACTGGATACTAAAGGCTCTTTTAGCACGGAGAGGCAGAACAAAGGAACCAGTGGCTGGAATGTGAAGCCAGACCAGTTCAAATTAGAAGCATTTCTTATAGGGCCATGATTAACCATTTGAATACCCTCCCAAAGGAAGTGGTAGATTCTTCATCTTATAGTCATCACATCAAGGCTGGCTGCCTTTCTGGTAGATGCATTTGGGAAACACAATTTATTGGGCTCAATACAGCAATGCCTGGAGGACACTTAGTGGCCTCTTCTGATCTCAACTCAAATAGTCTGAGTCTGAGAAACTGTCTTATTTAATGCAGATGTGTTGGAGAGTACTGGTCATGAAGTCTGATCTCCTATAGGTCACAGGCCACTAACACCACCAGTCAGCCCCACAATGAGTCTAGCAGACAACATTGAACAAAAAAATTAAAGCCCATGAGTCTAAAAGACTGTGCTCTACAGGCGGCAAATACGAATGACAAAGAGACACAAACTCCCCAGGCCAAAGATCCTTGAAAGCAACTGGTGCCTGTTTGAAGTCAAAACAGAACAAAAGCCCAAAGTTCCCTGCTGATCTGACCTGGGCGGAAATTCCTTCGTGATTCTGAATGTGATGATCTGCTTAGCATGTGTGCAAGGCTCACCAGCCAAGCACTTGGCAGCTACTACTCATCACCAGTGCACCCCATCTGGGTTCCTGTCTCTCGCCATGGCCATCTCTGATGCTTCGAAGGAGGAGACAGGGAGAAAAGAGGACACCAAACAAACCCAGAGTACTCAAGGCAGGGCTGGGATTTTGATATTTGTGAGGGGCTAGCTGAAGCATGGAAACATGAGATTTTTGGGTACGTAAGACATGGAGCCAGAAGGGACGTCAAAAACAGTTGAGCCTCTCCAAGTCCCCATTGTCCGTGGCAACCCTATGATGCAGTCCTACTCAGACAAGTCTCAAGCTCCTTCTTAAAACGCAATTAGGATGTCTGACCCATCACTCCAGCTGGAGGCTGTTTCAGAACCTCGCTCTCTTGGTTAGAAACGTGTGAGGTTTGTACGTTTTAGAAACAAGGAACTCCTAAGCACCAGCTTTTATTTGAGCATACTTAGCTGAGTTTGACCTAAGGATTTCTATTAAAATGCAGCTATAATTTGCATTAGTAATTTCTAGAAGTGTTGTCTGATGTTTCTAAAGCAGATAGCAATATTGGTAATGGAAATCTTGCTGTCCTGCGTTCAGTGTGCAACGTGTTTCTCTCGGAGGTATCCTTGTTTCTATTTAGTATTCTGTGTATTGTGCTGAGACCTGGGTCTTGTTTAATCAGTTTGGTTCTGATTGCTTCCTTGTATCCATGGATCACATCTTGAATTCAGTGTTTTGCATTACAAATCTCCTCTCTGGAGATGGGCAGACTATGCCGCTCCATCTGCCGTGTCTAGTTTAGCCTTTTTTTCAGTGTCTTCTGTTAAAAGGTGAAATATGCGTCTCCCCAAGACTCCAGCTAATGTGTCAGTGCATGCTTGAAGATGAATGCTGACCAGATACTGTACTGCAGCCAGTAAAACTATTGCCAGGCACAAAAGAGAGGGGTTAGCTTTTACTCTTGGTGCAGATCACATGTCTATAGTCACGTGATCTGCTTTTACTTTGAATACTGAAATGCATCCTGCAGGCTGGACTGTTCCACTGATGTGCCTAATTTTAAGGCCTGTGAAGAGACAAGGAAGGTGGATTACCCAAAGGAATATCATTTAAGCTCTTTTGATCTGTGGGATTTGACTAGCAATATTTCTGAAATGAGTATTTCTCATTATTACTATTACATAAAGGAGTTTATTCTAAAAGCGCTATGTGAAAATGCTAATAAAGGCTCTTGTGATACTGTGTCAGGGCTTAAGTAGGAGACTTATATTAAATATAATTTCTTTTACCTCAGCAGTTTTTGTGCTGCAGATGTTTTTTTAAAAGGTGTATTTATTTTTGTACTCTTTCATCTTAAGATGGCTGATCCATTTTTGCTCCAGTTTTCACGCAAAAAAAAAAAAAATCACCAACTGATTATTGTCTCAGCCAGAAAAATGACAGTTTGGGGAGTTTTAAGGCACTAAAAGAAGTTGGACTAGAAAATATTTAGAAACGTAAATGATCTACGACGACACTCCTAAAATGCCGGTATCTGCCATTATAACAAGAACTTTCTTGGATCTTCAGGGTAGCAGTAACAATACTTGGCAGCTTTATCATGGTTTTCATGATCAGAGCATATCAATGGATTCTCACAAAAGTTCTGACTCCGTGTTACCCCTGTTTTACAGATGGGGGCTGTGATGGGGTGTCCGCCCCACACAAGGCCTGCGGATCTGAAAGGGGCAAAGAACCCTGAGAGGGGCTGCACGTGTAGTGTGCAGGCTGAGCTGGTAGAAAACCAGAAGTGAAGAGCAAAGAGGAAGGAATACTGCGCTCATTCCCTCCACAGCTCTGTGCTTACCTGGGAGTGGGGAGGGAGGAAAAGCAGGAAAGTGGCTACAACATTGGCGCTTGAACAGACCTTGGTTGCTGGACAGAGAGTTCCTGGGCTGGGATCCAGCATCCTGGGTGTGTCCGGGTTCCCCTAGCAGCCAGCCCTCGGAGCACTGCTACTGTCTGGAGAGCGAACCAGAATACTGCCTGAGATGGTGAGAGGAACCAGTGCTGATGTGGCTGGAGGGACGGGCCGTAAGAGAGAAGTATTCTGACCCCATAGACTGAGAGGGCGGAGGAAGCCGGGGGCATGCCACAGAAGGAGGGGCTGGGAGAGTGTTTGAGAGCTCCATTCCCCCCCCTCCCCGAGTGAGTCACAAGGAGGCTCCCCTGCAGTGACCAGTAAACCTCGTGACAGGAGAATGAAGAGAAGGGAAGTGACTTGCCAGGTCAGAGCTTTGCACTGTAGGACCACGGGAGCCAAGCTGGACTCACAGCTCTGTGCCACTCTCCCTCTGCCCTCTCTGCTCGTGTGCAGACATGCAGCTCAGCTCTGGCGGGGCATCTGACTCTCTCTCTTACTGACACCTTCAATGGTGATGAAGGGCGGCCCTCCAGGGCTGTGGCCGGACACGTGCATACTTTGGAGGGAACGGCATTTCCAAGAGTGGACGAAATATTGTGGGTTGTGGCGGGTTCTCCTGGCCCCTGCCTGAAATGTGTCAACACTGATTTCTTAACAAACACAACGTTAGACTATTTACAGTGAAGTCCAAGAGGCGGGAGATGTTTGGAAAGTCAGGTTTGACGAGCAACATTGGTCTTGGTTTGTGGCAACTGCAAATCGCCAGGAAAGAGAAAGTAGCTAAGTAAGTCTCTGTGACTCTTCTGGACCCCTGGGAGGCCCACTGAGGTGCACAGAGCCAGCCTTCTCTGTCAGCCTGGAGTGCCTTTTACCTGGTCTTGCTGAGCCAGGCTCCCCAGCCTCCTCCAGCAGAGCACCACAGCCAGCTGTTGAGATTGACACCAAGATCAGCGCTGGGAGGACTCCGCTGAAGGGATTTACAGAGCCCTGCAAATCTGTGGCTATATGTTTTATACCCGTGGGGATCGGCATCCGCGGCTGTGGGTACAAATATCCCGAGCTCATTTTTACAGCTATGGATGCGGATGCAGATACAAATCTTGTATTCAGAACCCTGCAAATCCACAGATACCTGCTTTACATCTGTGGGTATCCACATCCGCGGATGTCAGTGCAGAGAGCCACATTCCACTTTTGTGGCTGCAGATGCAGATGTGCTTTTTGTATCCATGCAGGCCTCTTGGGATTTACTTCAGCACTCGGGCTGATTCCCCCGCCTCACCCCCTTGGGGTACAAACCGAGAGATAAATGAAGTTCGCCACCTTCCTCTGTGTGAGGGAGGTGTGCACAGGTCTCACCCCTCCCAACTACACATTCCATGAACGGTTATATTATAAGCCAGAGGGATGTTTATTAACGATAAAGAGGGGAAAGTTCAACCTTTAAAGAAGCAACAGAACAAAGTGGATAACTAAGAAAATAATACAGCTTGAAATCTAAGCTAGATTCAGTAAAACCTGGTTACAAATAATAATTTCTCACCCTAGTCACTGTTAAGGTAGAGCAGGGTCAGAGGGCCACTGACCCACAGAAGAATCACTCGGGGGCCGCAGACCAGTGAGAAGCTCCTGACTGAGAAGGAGAAAGACCCTCCCCACTTTCCCTTCGCACCCCAGAACCTAGAGAGGCCCACGCTAGTCGATTCTGTGTGCTCCAGCCCTGCGAGTGGGTGCTGGCGGGGCTGGAGGGCAAGTGCAGCCACCCCTATGCTAAGCCTTGGGGGCTGGATCCAGGCAAGCCTGGGTCTGCATCTGGCCTGCAGGCCTGAGGTTCCCCACTCATGAGGTGAAGTCTTCTACAAGTCCCTCCTCCCCCCAACTCCTCCTGCTTTTGTTTCCAGCTACTTTCAACTGTCTCTTTGATGTGGCAAGGCAGAGGCAAAGCCAGCTGAAGACTTTCTTTTTTTTCTCCCCTGCCCTGTCTTACATAGAATTTCCAAAAGGCAGGGAACCTTTCTTTGATTCCCCTGAATAGTTCCGCAGACCTAGGAGTTGTCCAGGAGTCAGTAGCGGAATGGACTGTCCCCAGAAAGGCCAGAGCAATTCTCAGTCCATTGTTCTAGCTGCTGAGCACTTGTGCTCTGTCTGGCTTTTCCATTGTAGTCTCTGACACGCCAGCAGTGGAAGTGCCACAAAGCAGCAAATGCGCAATACTGACACCCTGGTCAGTGTTCCTAACTTCATCTACAGAAATGCTATACGCCTGCTAACGGGCTAGTCCTGCTGAGGAAACCACAACCTCTCCAGCAGTGTCTTATGCAAGGCACCTTGCACCTTGCTGGGTCTGTCTGCTCTTCTGCGGGAAAACCCCACTCCCGAGCTGTTTCTGTATGGCACTGTTATAGGGCAGGAAGAATTCGCCAGCACTGGGAAATCTAGTTTAGAGATGCCACAGAGTGCAAGAATTCCTTGTACTAGGGACATACTTGTCTGATGAAGTGGGCTTTACCCACAAACAGCTCGTGATATAATAGATTTGTTAGTCTGCTTGTTGTCTGTACTGTGCTGTAAGACGTGGGAACTCCTCAAGGACGGTTTAAATACAATAGATGGATTGGTTCCATAAGTTAAAATGTGCAGTGTCCTCAGTAGACAACATGTATTTGGCAACTGAAACTAAAAACTTCTCCTTGAACCATATAGATTAATATTAGCGTCATGCTGCTGAGAGATCAATCAGAAATGTGGACGTAGATGAAAACGACTTCCACATTCAGCCTGCATTTTATACTGTGGCTGCTGCTAAAACAGCAGCACCTAACAATAGTGTCCAATACTGGCATCAGAGGCACCAGAATTATTCTTATCCGAAGAGTAGAACATGGTTGTGCCTAAGTATGTGACATCTTTTACATGCAGATGGGAGTTGCCTTTTTATTAGGTGAGCTGTAAGAGCAATATGCTGTGTAAATTGGCTATGGCATGTTGACAAAATGCATAGGTAGTCCTCTTCAGTGCAGCGAGTCTGGAGCCAGATTTAGTTATGGGCCGAAAAGCAAGTAAATTGAATACGTGAGTGAGCAGTGGTGAAGCAGCCTGAAAAGGTTTGGCTGATAGGCGGGAAGTCTCTTCTGTGGGGCTCTATTTCACTTGTGGCAGTGGGGTTAGGCTGAGAAACTCAATTCCTGCAAAGGAGATGAAGGTTAAATCAAACGAAACATTTAAACAGTTTCCTTGGAGTGTTGAGGTGTATGGCATATGAGTTCTTTGGCTCATTTGGTAGCTTTATTAGAAAGGTTATTGCCTGCAAAAGAGAGAAGAGCTCAGGCAATTGAAATATATTTATTAGGGTTACAAGTGGTATCTCCCTTAGTGGCCTAATGGAATAGGCCTTTACCTTGACCCAGCACTACTACTAACCTTAAACTGTTTACAACATTTCCAATAACAATATGAATCTTTCATGCAATTGGATATAGATTTTTATATGGATGCCTGATGTTAAAATAGATGGAATGAATTCTGTTAGCATTTGTATTCATCAAAGGACATTTTCAGAGATTGTAAAAGATGAGAGAGATGCAAACTGATACAGATTTATGATATTATACGGGGAGGGGGAAAGTGCCTGCTTCTCCATTTCTAGAAAGTCTAATGCTAAAAGCTTGTGGTTTTTTGAATGATTGCTAAGACTGCTCTACCTTCCTCCCTCTTCAGAGGTGATGGTTTTAATGACTGTTTTTATGTTGACTCACTCCATTTTTACAGTTATGGCCTTTAAGTGATCATTCTGGACAAAGCAGATCTATTCTGGTTACACCATCAGGCCATTTATTAGCTACACAACTGAAAATCATTGTTGTGCCATTAGAACAAAGCTCAGGCCAGCCACAAGTGGACACAACGTGATAGTCTCTGAAGTTGCTGTTTTTGTTATCTGTTCCTGGTGTTACTGTCTTCAGTGCATTTAGAAATCGCTTTAGTTTACTTCTGAAACCTAGAGTTATATACCTCCAGTGAACTAATCTGCTGTTCTCACTCAGTGCTTTGACTTCAGGTGTGGAGGCAGCGAACTCACTTCTTTGGCTGGACTGTGAGAAGCTTATTTGTCAAGCTGGCCAGCTTTTCCCAACTTCTCCTTTCCGATCGCTACCAAGCACTTCTGTTGAGTAAGCCAAGGAAAGCGCGGGGGAAACATCACAGCCGTATATTTTCTGGGGGTGCTGGATCCACCATTTGTGAGGCCCCTGGTCTCGTTGTTTCAGGCGTTCCTGTTTGGTTTTTCTGTTGAAGATGAATGCAGAGGAATTGCTTTTCATAGCTTTGAGGGGCACACGCTTATTGCTGCTGCAGTCACTGCACCTGCTCTTTGCCACATTCTGTTTGAAGTCGCTTGAACTGGCACCTCGAGCATCACAGAAGGTGCGTTCTGTTAGGATCCACTTGGAGTATTCAGCAGCAGCAAGATGGATAATATTAAGGTCTTCTCGTTAGTTTGGTTTGATGAATATGGGTAAACTGTGCTGCATTAGCTGAATGAATGAACGGCATGACATTTTATTTCTTTTTAAATGACAGGTGAAAAGCTTCAGCTAATGTGTTCTTTAATAATTAATAGGTGTGTACAGGCAAAGCTTAGCCATTTTCATTCTGTATGCTATGATAGACCTGTGATTAATTGCTCCTGCTTCTAAAGTTGTACTAGATGAGTGCATTACTTAATGGGAGGAAAGGCAGTACTTTTCTTGTCGTTGACCAAATAACCGTGAATTGACCGAGAGACAGCTATCGTTGAAGCTTATTTAATTAACAAAAATGTGTATATTAGATAAAAGCATGTATGTTTTGATTATCTTCCTTTCCCCCAATTTCTCATGCTGCTTGTGTTCCTATGTTGGACTGGAGGCCAGGAATTTACTATTGCAATGGGTAAGTAAAAGAGGTGGAACTCTCAACTCTGCTTGCTTACAGATTTGAACTGCCAGTGTGGAGTCTAGATCCGACTGCAGGCAGAGTATTTGGAATCCATCTGCGATGCAAACTCCGGCTTTCCCCAGGAGCGTCTTGTCAAAAGGGACATTAGAGAACATGAAAGGGGGTTTAAGAGGGGAGGGAAATGCACACCCAAGAGGCTGCATTGACGGTGTTCTAGAGTGGGCCCCTGCTGCCAATTGAAAGAGATGTAGCGTTTATAACTTTATTGGCTGGAACATGGTGAGGAAGGGGTTCCCTATGGACAAGTTCTGATGTAATCCATCTTAAAGTCTACAGCCAGGACCCTGGGTTTAAATAGCAATTGGAGTCTCTATTGGATATAATATGAAAATGAATAATAGGAGAACGGTCCGTGATTGTTTATGGTTATGTGTAAAAATGGTTTCCTTCTCCTTGTGAGTGACTGGCGCGTGTATAGTGTCATTCCAAATAGTGCAGAACCCACATTGTCTGAGTTTTCTGTTTCTCTCCCCATCTTCTAGTTCTGGATGTCACTCACCTGTCAAGTCGTGTGGCACTGTTGGGTGGGCCATATCTAATCTAGCGAATGTACACGCTGTCTTGAAGTGTGTGCATGCTGCTGAAAAAATACCCTAGGGAGAGGAATGTCGGGCAGTACCTCCTTGCTCTTGTAAGGGGTGAATGTGTCCCGCAGAGAGTGCAAGACAGCCTGTGAGCTATTATCCCGCATTAGTGATCACTGGGTCAGATAGTAGCATCAAGCCATCCTGTGCTTTGTGCAGCATCGCTGGGATAGGAGAGGCTGTAATGGTATGCAGTACCTTTTCCATCTATTAGAGAGTTCCTGGGGGAGAAAAGCAATAAAGCAACGCAGTAAAAAATGTCCCACTTGTCCCTGCTATAAAATGCGGTTGGGCCTTCTGGCTGAATGTAGCAAGCAGAGAATGGGGCTGCCTGGCTGTCAGCAATCATTTAGTAATGAAATACCACACAGCCATTCATAATGCTCTCTCCCGCTCTCCTTCCTCAGCACTCTGCTGGGAAGCTCACTGAAGAGAAGAGCCTGTGAAATCAGCTCACAGGCCTACCTGTTTCATGCTGGGAGGAATTAGTTTCATGGAAAAATTTCACTTTATTTCAATATTTGTTGAATTGAGACACCAATTAGTCGCCTTAAACTTTCTGGGAGAGGCTTGTAGAAATAGCACAGGTAATCTGGTCTATAGACATCAATAAATTCACTAGCTGGTCCAGTTAGTCATGTTAACCATTCAAACCACAGTCTGGCCAGTTTTTAATAGGGTATTAAAAGCTTGTGGGTTTTTTAGGATATTGCTAACATTGCTCTGCTTCCATCCAGCTTGTGAATTTCTTCAGGGCACACGTGTGTTAACTTTGATCCCACTGAAGACTGGCTGGAGGACTGTGCATGCAGTACTTAATATAATCTGGTAGTCTCACAAACCACCTTGGCAGCATTCTATACAACAAACAGAAGAAAATCAAGGAGGAACTCTCAACATTAGAAACTGTTGTAAAACACCAAACTTCCACACACACTTCATCTTTTCCAGACTTCACTAAAATTCAAGAAACCACCTACAAGGATCACTTCATCTCCCTTCAGAAGAAAAAGCACCGTAAACTGTCCAAACTCCTACATGCCTCAGGATCTCTCATTCCCGATGCTTTCAACTCACCTAACAACATTGTCCACCTATCCAACCACAATCTTAGTCAGCGGCTGATTCCAGGAAGCTCGGGGCAAAGCAGCTCTGCCTCCGGCTTCCTGTAGTCAGCCGCTGGTCAGTTTCAGCAGCGGCTGAATCAGGGACACCTGGGTACAATATGTACCAGTTCCGACTTGCATACAAATTCAACTTAAGAACAAACCTACAGTCCCTATCTTGTACGTAACCCGGGGACTGCCTGTACCGGAAAGCCACCAACCGCTACAGTTACATTCATGCCTCTAGCTTCCATCCAGGACACATTTTCCAATCTATTGTATATAGTAAAGACCTAAGATACAACCGTATTTGCTCCAATCCCGCAAACAGAGACAAAACCCCTTTGTCCTTTTCATATGTGTTCATTTTTTTTAATTGTATCCTTTGGTATATATGGTTGTGACTATTTTCTTCCACTATTTGATCTGAGGAAGTGGGTCTGGCCCACGAAAGCTCATCATCTAATAAACCATCTTGTTAGTCTTTAAAATGCTACATTGTCCTGCATTTTGCTTCAAAACCCCTACAGGATCTATACATAGCATTTTAAAACCTGAAATATCTACCCGGTGACGTGAAAAAACAGATTGAGAGAGCCAAAAAAGTACCCAGACATGAACTACTTCAAGACAGGCCCAGAAGAGAAAACAACAGAATTTCACTTATCACCTACAGTCCTCAATTTAAACCCCTCCAGCGCATCAACAACCTACAACCTCTCCTACAAAATGACCCCTCACTCTCGGAGGCCTTGGGGGAAAGGCCAATTCTCGCTTATAGACAACCCCTTAGCCTCAAAGTAATTCTTTGCAGTAATCACACAACATACCTCCATCATCATCATCATCATCATCATCCAGGAACCCACCCCTGCATCAGCTCCGCTGCCAACTCTGCACACACATCATCTACACCAGCGATTTCGTCACTGGACCCAAAGACATCAGGCACCAAATCAAAGGCTCATTTAACTGCATATCCACTAATGTGATCTATGCCAGCAATGCACCACTGCCATGTGTATTGGCCAAACTGGACAGTCTCTACGGGAAAGAATTAATGGACACAAATCAGAGATCTGAAAAGGCAACACACAGAAACCTGTTGGAGAACACTTTAATCTTCCTGGGTACTCGTTAATGGATCTCCAAAGTCGCTGTTTTGTTTCAGACCAATTCTACAAGCCAAATACACAGAGAAGGATTGGAACTTAACTTCATTCACAAGTTTAATTTTAGTGCAAATAGTATGAATTGTGACATTGGATGGCATGCACATTATCAACCAGCCAAACAATGAAGGTGCTAATGGTTCTTGATGTCTGTGTAGAATCTGGTGTTGATCATCTTCCTTTCCAAGTGGAAACGAATGATTCTTGTCAGCCTCTTGTAACTACTTAGTCTTTAAGGAGCTACTAGAGACCATATGTTGTTTTTTAAGTCTTTCCTCTTACAGACTAACTCAGCTATCCCTCTGAAGTTTATCTCCTCACTATCTCCATTCCCCCCTCCACCCCCCTTCCCTTATTTATTCTGGGATCTGGACTTTCAACACTCCGGTCATCTGAAGAAGCGGGCTGTGCCCACCAAAGCTCATGATCCCATCCACATGTTTTGTTAGTCTTTAAGGTGCTACTAAACTATTTACTGTAATCTATGTGAGCTGTGATGGTTGTACTTGTTACGTAATTTGATATGGCAAAAAGGGGTAAGCGGTGAGGTGGCAAAATTTGCAGATGATACAAAGCAGCTCAAGATAGTTTATTCCAAAACAGCCTGTGAAGAGCTTCAGAAGGATCTCACAAAAGAAGGATCCCTTTCACCCCTCCTCTACCTACGGTACATCGATGACATCTTTATGATCTGGACACATGGCCAAGAAACACTGGAGATATTCCACAGAGATTTCAACAACCTACACCCCACCATCAACCTCAGCCTGGACCATTCTACACGAGAGATCCACTTCCTGGACACCACCGTACAAATCAACAATGGAAAATTAGACACCACTCTCTACAGAAAACCCACCGACTCATACAGTTACCTACATGCATCCAGCTCCCATCCAGAACACACCACACGATCCATCGTCTATAGCCAAGCCCTTCGATACAACCGCATCTGCTCTAACCCCACTGACAGAGACCAGAAGCTTCAGGATCTCTACCAAGCATTTATAAATCTCAACTACCCACCCAGAGAAACAAAAAAGCAAATTGAAAGAGCCAGACGAATACCTAGAAACCATCTACTTCAAGACAGACCCAAGAAAACCAACAATAGAACACCACTTGTCATCACCTACAACCCCCAACTTAAACCTGTCCAACACATCATCAATAAACTACAGCCTATATTGGAACAGGATACCATACTCAAAGAGGCTCTGGGAGACAGACCCATAGTCTCCTATAGACAACCACCTAACCTCAAGATGATTCTTACCAACCACCACAGGACATACCACACTAATACCAACCCTGGTACCTTCCCTTGCAACAAACCCCGTTGCCAGCTTTGTCCACATATTCATTCTGCTGATACCATTATTGGACCTAACCAAGTGAGTTATAAGATCAAGAACACATATTCCTGCGCATCCAGAAATATAATCTACGCTATCATGTGCCGAAAGTGTCCGTCTGCTATGTACATTGGACAAACATCTCAGACACTTCGCCAAAGGATTAATGCCCACAAAACAGATATCAGACAAGATCACAAAGAGAAAACAGTTTCTTGCCACTTTAACCAGAAAGGACACTCTCTAAATGACTTAGCCACCTGCATTCTGCTACAAAGACCTTTTACATCTGCACTTGAAAGGGAATCCTCTGAACTGTCATTCATGTTAAAATTCGACACTTACCAACAAGGACTTAACAAGTCTTTGAACTTTCTCACCCATTACCAAGACAGTTTCCCCAATTATCACCTGTAATACCATTAACTCACAAACATCCCACTCTCCCTACCTTTAATATCAGCAATTCACAGACACTTACCTTCCTTCCTCCCCCTTCCCACCCCCCCGCATCCCCCTTCTGTTCTGCAATGTGATTTGTCCTTTTCATATTTGTTCATTTTTTTTTAATTGTATCCTTTGGTATATATGGTTGTGACTACTTTCTTCCACTATTTGATCTGAGGAAGTGGGTCTGGCCCACGAAAGCTCATCATCTAATAAACCATCTTGTTAGTCTTTAAAGTGCTAATTGTCCTGCATTTTGCTTCAACTACCCCAGACTAACACGGCTACATTTCTATCACAAAAGAAGGTGACTGTGCAACAAAATGGCAAATGAAATTCAATGTTGATAAATGCAAAGTAATGCACATTGGAAAACATCATCCCAAGTATACATGTAAAATGATGGAGACTAAATTAGCTGTTACCACTCAAGAAAGATCTTGGAATCATTGTGGATAGTTCTCTGAGAACATCCACTCAATGTGCAGCAGCAGTCAGAAAAAACCCAGAATGTTAGTAATACCTAAAAAAGGAATGGAGAATGAGATAGAATATCTTATTGCCTCTATATAAATCCATATGAATATTGTGTGCAGGTGTGGTCGCCTCATCTCAAAACATATCTCTTGGCACTGGGTTGGAAAAAGTTCAGAAAAGGGCAGCAAAAATGATTCGGGGTATAGAACAGCTGACATGTGAGGAGAGATTAGTAAGACTGGGCCTTTCATCTCGGGAAAAGGGATGACTGGGGGGGGGCACGAAATATAATAGAGGTCTATAAAATCATGACTGGTGTGGTGAAAATGAAGAAAGAAAAGTTATTTTCTCCTTCCAATAACACAAGAACTAGGGGGTCATCAAATACAATGAATAGGTAGCAGGTTTAAAACAAATAAAACGAAGTACTTCACACAATGCACAGACAACCTGTGAAACTCCTTACCAGAGGATGTTGTGAAGGCCAAGATTAGAATAACAGTGTTCAAAAAGAGCTGGATAAATTTATGGAGAATAGGTTCATCAATGGCTCTTGGACAGGATGGGCAGGGATGGTGTCCCCAGCCTCCGTTTGCCAGAAGCTGGAACTGGGTGACCGGTTGAATTACTTAATGGTTACCTCTTCTGTTCATTCCCTTTGGGGCACCTGGCTTTGACCACTACTGTAAGACAGGATACTGGGCTAGATGGAGACTTTGATTTGACCCAGTGTAACCGTTCCAGTATAATGTTTTCTTTAGAAGTATCTAGGTTTAGAGGACATTTATCAGTAACTCAGCATAGATTGGTTCAAAAGATTGTCTTGTACAGTTCAAGTTTCAAACCCACTTGAATAAATTCAAGGGACTAATAAAAGAATAAAGAGCTGGTTTTCCTTTACAGTTGCCTCAGACTTTCAGGTATCCAGGAGAATGACACAGGAGCAATTATTGGTGGCAAGGCATTTTTTGCTAATGTTTAGTTTGAAAAGAATTCCAATCAAATTTTATTTTTGTGGTTTCTAATCAACTGTATTGACAATTAATGGCTTGAAACCTGTTAACTATAGCTTTAAACATTCTGTGCTATGCATCCTGAATTTACAAAGCCCCAGGAGGTACACATTTTTCTGTATTAGTATTAACTGGAAATGTTTGAAGGTAGTGGTTTGATAAATATTTCAGCATTGTCTTAGTACAATTTTGACCTTTTCATTGCCCCTCTGAGCTCAGGATGTTAACAAGGGAAATTGCAAATGATACGAGCGATATGCGTTGGAAGGCTTGGGGCTCATTTGCTAAAGTCGGCAGGTCCTTTCTTGTGGGGTAAATATTTGGACCTGTGTAATTGAGCTGCTTTGCAAGTTACAGTAGTTACATGCACTGTTGTTTAACACTTAACTCACCAGCATTTGACAGACTGCATCCAGAGATAGGCATATGTGCATATGGAGTCACTAATGGGTTAAAAAGGCTTGTAGTTAATCCATCACACATACATGCCATCACAGCAGAATTGCTTCAAGCTCTTTTAGTGACAATGACATTGCTTTTGGTTTTAATGTAATGTATTCGGTAAAGCAAACAGACACTAGCTCTCCCTCTCACTCCCTGGTGATGAAAGAGGCTTTATGAGATTCTCGGTTAGCTAGAAGTCTGGCTTGCATGTAGTGTGATAAATTTGAGTGGAACTTTTAAAAAATGGACCGAGTGACTGTGGTTCTCAACAATCAGCATTGTCTTAGAAGTCTTCTAGTAATGCTGGTGAAAGCAGGGTTGTGTGGTGTGTTCTCAAAGTGATAGTGCCCAACTGTAGACAGTTTGGTCCTGTGGATCATACAATTGTCCCTCAGCTTGCAGTTTTCAGTTAAAAAAATGTTTCAGTAGCAATCGGCTCTCTTGTGAGCACTGTCTGAATAACGACAGCCTATCTTTATGAACCCTCACTGCGGAGCCAGAACTGGTGATGATCTAGTCTCTCTCGTCTTCCTTACGCGCACAGCAGGAAGAAAATACTTCTGGTTTTTCTTGGAAGGTGGGTGCTGAATAGTGAGGAGAACAGAAAGAAAGATCAAAGGACTGACCCTTTCAGGCGTGGTTGTGGTCTCTGTAATCTGAAGTGTTTTGTATTACTGAGCTTGATCGTTTCCATTCTGTCAGATTTCATAAGTCTCCAGTAGTCACTGAAAAGGTTACTGGTAACCAAATACAACAGGTTAAAGCAGGGTGTGATGCTCCTCCCCCCATGCGTTAGAAAATGAACTTGTGGACACACGCATGCCTAACTCAAAGGTGCTTTGGGCAAACTATCTCATGTGACCTGTCAGTCTTCGTGTCATGATCCGCTGGGTCTGTGTATCTTATTTTGCTGTCATTCTTGTGTGTAAAGTTAGACTCATGGAGTGCGGAATGCATTGTGATTTTAAATGTGGGAATGGAAAGCCATCAAGGGTGTGCCCCTCAATGTCTAGATGACCAACTGTAAATAATCTCCTTCATTCTTAAGTGGTAGTAGTGGTTGGGCTGGGAAAGTCACCAGTCCACCCCAGCTGGAAGGGTGGAATGTAGAAACAAAATTCCAGGGAAGAGGGAATCTTTAAAAACAAGAGTAAACTCACAGGTTGGGTTTCTGGCTGGTGGACACACCTGAGGGGAGGTACAAAGACCCCAGGGTGAGGCACAGCCCTAGTTTTGAAGGATTAGCTGGAAAAGAGCCGGTTTTAGGGTGAGTTTGTAATGAGTTTGTGTACTGAGGTTTTAGTGGTAGAATTAGCTCAGCGTTTTCTGTTATTTTGAGTTTGTAATCTACTTTGCTCTGCCTGCTCTCACCTGTAACCACTTAAATCCTACTGCTTGTCCTCCATACTTTATTTTCTATCAAGCCCAATATAAATAATCAGGGCTTGCCGAACCGTGGTGAGCCCTGCTCACCAGCCGCGCTCGCCAGCCACGCTGTCCGGTGATCTGCTAATGCGCAGATCGCCCGAACCCAGCTCTTCCGGGTTACAATCTGCTCGCCAAGGGTGAGTAGATTGTATTATTTGTTGAACCCTGTAAATAATTGTTATCTGGGGGAGCAGCTAGTGTGTACATTACCCCTTTCACTGCTAAAGGGGCTTACCCAAATAATTCATTTGGGGTTCTGATCCCATTTGAGGAGTGGTATCCCAGGAAGCTGGACCGTAAACTGCATTTTCTTTGGCCCTGGAGAGATTGTGTCTGTACTGCCTCTTGGGGGTGATCTCAGCTCCGCGCCTTGGTTGGGGGAGACCAGGTAGCAGGCCCAGCAGGACAGGGCAGTGAGGAGCCCCAGAGAGCAGAAAGGCGAGTGGCGGTGGCTTTGTCAGCACCCCAGGAAGGCCCCCGCAAAGGGTCTTCTGTGAATGCACCCGACACACAGGGGTTGGCAACCTTTTCAAACCAAAGAGCCAGGCTACATCAAAATTCAGAACAGTGCCCTGGTGTTGCACAGAGACTAGAGCAGTGGGCTCCTGGTCCTGATGCACAGCAATGCAAGGCATGGTGACTTGGCATTTACAAGCTTCAGGGGAGCCAAGTTAGTCTGTAACGGGAATAACTTAAACAACAACCAATGGTCTGGTAGCACCTTAAAGTCTAACAAAGCCTGTAGATGGCATCATGAGCTTTCATGGGCAAAACCCACTTCTTCAGATGACCAGACAAGAAGTGGGCTGTGCCCACGGAATCTCATGATCCCATCTACAGGCTTTGTTAGTCTTTAAGGTGCTACCAGACTATTGGTTGTTTTTAAAGTTTTTGGACATTTGAGGTGTGCTGTGCTCCCACACCTGCAAGTGCAGCAGCACTTTTCTCTACTACCAGAACTTTCCAGACCCTGGCTATGTTGTGTGTCAGCATAATGAATATCCTTGTTAATACAGGTTGAGCCTCGTTAATCCAGCACACTGTGGTCCAGCAACACCCGTGGTCCAGCAGGATTTTAGTTAGCTGGATGTCCACTTATCATGGGGGTAGCCAGGTTCCCCTCTGGTCCCATAAAGTTTGTTTGCTGGCCCCAGGCCTGGCTCTCAGTGTTCTGTGCTGTTCTTTAGCTCTAATTTACCCCTAAATGGTTTCTAAGAGCCCCGTGAGCTGGGCTCTAAGAAGCCATTTAGGTTATGCTGCTAGACAATATTGATCTCCCATGGGCCGGCAAATTCTCTGGTTTGGCACCAATCAGGTCACGAGGGTGCCGGACTAGAGAGCTGTTACCGGTAGCAGCTTCTTTAGACATGCAGCCAGGCACTACCCGGCAAGGCCAGGGCTGTAATGTTACAATTAAAATGTAATAACCTTTTTGTGGGTTTAATACTTTGAATTAATTTGTCATATATTCAGTCTGTAAAATATGCGGGTTGTTGCCTCTGGGTGCATATGCATTATTATGGAAAAGCACTGGGCTACAGCGGAGCTGAGAGAGCTTACAAAGAACACTCCAGTAAAAGGAACTCTGCCCCTTGCAGTGGGGAAGTGACACGGCAGAGCAGCGCTGAAGGGCCACACCAAATGGAGAGTGGCGCTCTATCCAGTCTGCAGGTGTCAAAGGCCTGGGGGAGGTCGCACACCCTAACCAGAAAAACAGCTGTTGAGGGGATCGACAAGGGAGGCCGTACGCCATCCTTCCGCTCATTTGAAATGCTTGGTTTGATGCTGCAGCTTCTGTCGGGGGAGAACTTGGGCATTAGCTTTTTTTAAGGATGGAGATTGGCTATTTCCTTTTTGCTGAATGCTGCAGGAGGGTTTCCTTTTTTCCCCTCAGCTTGTTTCCAAATTAACGTTTTTCCATTAAAATTTGCTTTTTCCTTTCTATATAAAGCTTTTGCCTTCAGGAATGTAAGTTTTGGCAACTAACAGAATTGAAATGGCTTTCCTCCTAAGTGCTGTAAAGTGTGTGTGTGTGTGTTGAATCAGATCCTAATGACTGGCAGTGTACATTTCAGCACGTTAATGCATGAATGAATTGAAAACCCAACTAGCAATAATTTCTTTTCTTGTAAAATTTTATTGAATAGTGTCCCAGAAGGCAGCACATTATATATCCCCTTTACGTCTTACACAAGGTCACTTAAAGGCTACAGCCTGGAAGGAAAGAGCGAATAACTTCAATAGCAAAGCTGTGAAGCTTCTACAGATACCAGATGGAAGGAGCCTTTTTTCAAAGGTCTTTCCATTTGTTGCCTGCAAAAGTCTTCATTACAAAGGGACAGTTCTTTGTGAGGTACATCACTCTGTCAGACGGATTTTTTTATTAGGATCCAGGTTTATCTTGAATTGGTTTATTAGTATGGGGCAGTTCCCTTGGTAAAGAGGATGTGTAAAACTTGGGAGGGGTCATTGATTTATAGAGAGAGCATCCTTGTAATTGTGATAGTGGGAACTTCTAGAGTAAGTAAAAAGTCTAACTTGGACCTCTCCTAGACAACAAACTTCCTTCCCCTCCCTTCTTGGTCAAAGAGAAGCAACTGGAGGCATTTAGATCATGGGTGGCGTTATCGTGGGAAGTGAAGATTTGTCGTTTCTGTCAGATGCGCATGATATAATGTTGCGTGTAAGCCCTAGCTACTGCTTCACAGATCTGTTAGAGAGTCTGTGTTACCAAGAGAGATTTAGGGAAAAGACGGATGCACATATGGGAATATTGCAATAGTGTCTGCAATAAAACAGGAGCAGAAAGACAGCCCTGGGACAAAGCTTGGTCTGCTCTGTTGTGTGGAGATCTGGGGACTTGTCATGGGCTATAAAAGGGGACGTATGGAACAAGAGTATGTTCTTCCTGCAGGGCTTGATTTGCTGCAGACTGGCTGCAGCTTCCCGGGCCTTGCAAGCAGGAAGTTACTCTGAAAGTTCCAAAATTCCTCTGCCAAGGAATTGGGATGTGAAGGACTAGTCGACTGTCTGATTAGCAAATGCTTATGCGCTGGGACTCCCCAGCTGATCCTGGGCTCCACGCAGCGCTGTTGGTTTGAAATGCCAGGAGGAGCCTGATGCTGGGCTCTCAAGTCGGCATTTCAAGGCGGCAACGCTGCAGGGAGCCCGGGGTCAGCAGGGATATGGCGCGTTTGCCTTTCAAATGTAACAACAGCCCTAGGGCTGTTTCTATACTTCAAAGGCGGAGACACCCTGTCGACCAGTCGAATAGTTGATGAAAAATGCATTGATTATTCGATTAGTCAGTTGCCCGCAATTTAACATCCCTACTGCGGAAGAGGGTGCTAGATGTAAGCTGAGCAGGATGTGCAGGCTCTTGTGGTGTTGGGCAGCTTGCTATGCAGGGTGTTGTACAAGGAATTCAGGCTTAGCTTTCTGTACATATGCAGGAGCAGTTTGAGAGGAAGATCGGTCATAAGCCACAGGAAGCACAGTTAAGGATGATTTTTCAGGATCAGCTCTGAATTTCCTGATTTATGAGTGCCTGATCTCTCAACCTTAAATGAGTATGAATCCTAGGCGCTGATTGTCATTTATTTCGAGAGTGTTACACTGCTCAGGGTGAATTCAAAATACGGTGAAGGCTTGGTTGTCAGGCATGCTGGAGGAATGGGGGATGCCAGTTAATCAGCCGCTTATTTGGGGGTTTTCTAAATGATGATGTCCTTGCTAAGTTTGAGGGTATCCTTGGAAGCCCCTATCCCATGGAAAGTCACTTTTTCTTCTCACCATCTAGCAATGTCCCAAACAGATGCAAGTTACATTTGCTATCTGGCTGAAGGGTCGCAGGCATAGGTATGCCAGGTTTGCCTTAGCTCAGCATTTAGGATGTGGCCTGTAAGTCCCTTGTGATACAGCCAAACTGCCAGTATAAATCTGCTGAAACTTCTATCATCAAAGCCAGAAGGAAATAATAAATGTCTGCATCTATAGGCAAGCAAGCAGGTTAGCCCTTCTGCTCCAGAATCTGTAATGACGCTCTGACGCACCCTTGCTTTCTTGTCTTCTGCCTCTTTTGCGGTTGAGTAGTGCTGAGTAGGGGTGAGCTCAGAAATGCCAGGTAATTGAGTGTCGGATAATAGAGCTTTTACTGTCTTTGCATTTTGCAGAGCAGTGAAAAAGGGGCCCAATATACAGGCAGTCCCCGGGTTACATGGATCCGACTTACATCGGATCCCTACTTACAAACGGGGTGAGGCAACCCCGCACTAGCTGCTTCCCCCCAGCAGACCAGGAAAACGCGAAGCTAGCGCCCCGCCCCCCCCAGCAGACCAGGGAGACGCAGAGCGGCTTTTCTCAGCAGACACCTCAGCTTGAGAATAAAGGACTGAGGGAAGTGAGGTGTGGGAGAATAAAACTGAGCTCTGGAGAAATGTTTGGCTAGAGTTTCCCCTACAATATGTACCAGTTCCGACTTACATACAAATTCAACTTAAGAACAAACCTACAGTCCCTATCTTGTACGTAACCCAGGGACTGCCTGTAAATGAGAAGGAAACATCCCTTTTTCCCTGAAATTATTTTTTTATCATCGGCTTGCCATGTCTTAACTATCTTACAGGAAATCGAGAACATTTTTTGTTTTACTTCATGGTGAGAAATGTTTACATGAAACGCTTGTCTGTTCACGGTCCCTAGTTATGAATACAGATATAGTTGTGGGGATGTTTTCCATCTACCTGCTTGCCTGTTTGACCCGCCTCACTATTTTATCTGAGTGTCTCCTGATTTGGAAAAGGACCCCGGCCAATGTTGATGAAGATAAAAAAGGAAATTAAATCTAATAAAGCAGTAATTATGGGTGACATTAACTACCTGCGTATGAAGTGATCATGATATCATGTCGGAGCAAAGGTTAGAGAAGCAATTTCTAGTTCTAGAGCACACAAGAGGTTGTTCTGAGGTTAGCCTTTGGTAACACACAGTGGTGGGATTTAGAAAGTAACGGTAGTTGAATCACTAATAATGACTGCAGTCTAAACTAAGGTCAGCATCCTTCAGGAGGAGTAACGCATTCACAGTTACATTAGATTAATTGCTTTGAAATGAGAGCCATAAACCCTCCATCATAGCATAAATCATACATTAAATGAAGGGCTAGAAAAAGACTTCCCTTCTAGGCAGGCTACTCTGTAATTGTCCTTCGTACAGTGACTCTTGCACATTCGTTTCAAGCAGCTAGTCCTGGTCTCTGTGACAGACAGGATGTTGGAACCGTTCCCACTTCCATAGGCACTCTGGCACTAGTGTGCAAAGCCTGTGTCGGAAGGGGAGTTCTAGTCTATAATCATGGACTGCATGAATGTACCTGTGGAAATTTCTCGCTGGTGGTGCCATGGAAGCTTCGTGAGAGCCTGCTGGCAGAGGGAGGGGGCGATGGTACCACAGTGCTTGTGTGTGTGTCTGCTGGAGCAGAATTAGGACCAACCAGTATGTTTTTGAGTATACACGGGCGCTAAGTCAGGAAGTGATAGGAGCTGAAGGCACTTAGTATTATTTCAAAGCCAGGTTGGGTATCAAAATGTGACCCAGTCATGCTAGACTTCAGAAAGGGCAATTTAAACAAAAGGAGGCTTCTGAGAGCGCTCTAAAGTTCAAAGTAAAGGAAGTCCAGGGAGGTGTCATGAACAGTAATAGAATCACAGACAGTATGTGTATTGCTGGACAGGATGGATACAGATAAATGGTAGTTTGTTGAAGTACTAACTCTTGACAGCTATAGCCCCTTCCGCAGGTGCAGAGGGAGTTTTTTCTTCATTTCAGTTTAGGGCTTGTGTACGCAGTGTTCCAGGGGGCTTGAAATCTAAAGTGCACAATAATGGCCCACGTAGGCCCTTCTGAGGTGCACTTTACTGTGCTTTACTGCATTGCGGTGGCTTGCTTCTCACCCGCAGGGCGTTTTATGGGGAGGTAGTCTTTCTCTTTGCTCTGTTAATTTCACCAGGCAAAGGTGCAACCATAGACATCCTGGGTCTCCATCCTTCACACGCTTACAGATGGTTATCAGATCCCCTCTGGCCCTTCAGCCAATCTCTGTAGCACTGGCAGCTTGTCTTGTGTGCCAGTCCTGTCAGCTCCCTGAGTGATCTATTGGTCAGTTCTGTCCCGGTTGTTCGTGGTGACCGTTTGGAGGCGATGTTCTAGGCATGATCTCCCCTGGGTCTGTGAAGTGATACTTCGGCACATGCAGCATGGTCAGATTGGGTTTTTTTTGCCTTCTATCGTATTGCAAGCTCATCTCCAGTTTTACCCTAAATCTCTCTTGGGAGCACAGCCTCTCTGATAGATCTCCCATGGAGTATCTGTCAGATTTGCCCAAGAGTTGCCTGCTTGCAGTAGCACCAGGCTGAGTCTTGTTTTGTCTTCCTTACCCACTCAAGTCCGTTGTGTTCTATTCTGTACCCTCTCAGCAACTAACACAGAAACACACGGAGCTAAAAATATGTGAAGGCTGAAAAGTGAAAAATTCAGGAGGCGAGTCAGGATCTGCCTGCTCAACTCTGCTCCTGCTGCTGTGTGTTTATGTGCTGCGATCGCCTTTAATTACCCATTTCCACACATTTTTCATCCCTCATGCAGCACACAGGTTAGGCGTTTAGCCCTGGAGGAGGCATTTGATCTTTATTATTATGCTCACTCTTAATAAAGTTAGGCCCCTGCCTTGCTCGGTCAGTGTTAAGTTGTAGTGGGCGAGTCGGTGTCTTTCCCAGGATCATAGGGAGCACGGTGTCTCTTCTTGCGTAATGTGTGCAGTGGAAAGTGGAGCATATCTGCAATCAGCAGGACAGTCCGCGGCGTCTCTTGGGATTGGGTTTGAACAGTGGTTAATTCCAATCTCCCACCCTGCATATGGGGGCTCACGTTTCAGAGCACGTCAGACCTTTCCACCATTTGTTTATGAAAAATCATGCCTTGTCTCCAATGCTAGATAAGTGACACAGCTGATGGGCTGGAGTTATCTTCCTGCTCAGAAACAGTTCTGGAGGGAATCCCATCACATTGCTCAACAAAGGTAGGATTGTTTTTATCGTTTGATCATAAGCAAAGCTGGATCTGGCAGTTAGTTCTTCCTCTGCAGAAATCTTTGATTCAAATATCCCTTGTCCTTGTTTGATTTGTGGGTTGCTCCAAGCATTTCAGCCTAAGTAGCTTAATTTTAAGACACTTTTTTGTTTGAGTCTCGTGTTCTTCCCATAGATCCAAAGTACTGCTCATTGCTGGTGCCGACTTATTGAATTTATTAGAAGTTCATGGAGGTCTTGAGCCGTTCAGTGCTGGTTAGAACATAACAACGGCCACACTGGGTCAGACCAAACGTCCATCCAGCCCAGTATCCTGTCTGCCGACAGTGGCCAATACCAGATGCCCCAGAGGGAGGGAACACAACAGGTAATCCTCATGTGATCCCTCCCCTGTCACCCACCTTAACTATCTTGAGCAGTTTGGTATCATCTGCAAATTTTGCCACCTCACTGTTTACCTCTTTCTCTGGACCATTTATAAATAGGTTGAATAGGATGGGTCTCAGGACAGACCATTTGGAAAACTTACCATTTATTCCTACCCTCCGTTTCCTGTCTTTTAACCAGTTATCAGTCCACAAAAGGACCTTCCCTCTTATCCCATGATAACTTACTTCACTTTAGTGATAGAGATGTAGCCGTGTTAGTCTGGTGTAGCTGAAACAAAATACAGGACTATGTAGCACTTTAAAGACTAACAAGATGGTTTATTAGATGATGAGCTTTCGTGGGCCAGACCCACTTCCTCAGATCAAATAGTGGAAGAAAATATCCTTTGGTATATATGGTTGTGACTATTTTCTTCCACTGTTTGATCTGAGGAAGTGGATCTGGCCCACGAAAGCTCATCATCTAATAAACCATCTTGTTAGTCTTTAAAGTGCTACATAGTCCTGTATTTTACTTCACTTTAGAGCCTTTGGTGAGGGACCTTGTCAAAGGCTTTCTGGAAATCTAAGTATACCATATCCACTGAATCCCCCTTGTCCACATGTTTGTTGACCCCTTCAAAGAACTCTAGCAGATTAGTAAGTCATGATTTCCCTTTACAGAAACCATGTTGACTTTCCCCAAACAAATTATGTTCATCCATGTGTCTGACAAATTTTATTCTTTACTATAGTTTCAACTAATTTCCCGGGTACTGACGTTAGACTTACCAGTCTGTAATTGCCAGGATCACCTCTAGAGCCCTTTTTAAATATTAGCATCACGTTAGCTATCTTCCAGTCATTAGGAACGGAAGCTGATTTAAAGGATAGGTACAAACCACAGTTAATAGTTCCGCAATTTCCCATTTGAGTTCTTTCAGAACTCTTGTGTGAATGCCATCTGGTCCCGGTGACTTGTTGCTGTTAAGTTTATCAGTTTGGTCCAAAATCTCTTCTAATGACACCTCAATCTGTGACAATTCCTCAGATTTGTCACCTAAAAAGAATGACTGATGTTTGGGAATTTCCCCAGTATCCTCAGTTGTGAAGACTAAAACAAGGATTAATTTAGCTTCTCCTTTATGACTTTATCATCTTTGAGGGCTCCTTTAGCATCTCAGTCATCCGAGGGCCCCACTCATTGTTTAGCTGGCTTCCTGCTTCTGATGTACTTAAAAATATTTTACTGTTACTTTTTGAGTTTTTGGCTAGCTGTTCCTCAAACTCCCTTTTGGCTATTCTTATTATATTTTTACACTTATTTTGACAGAGTTTATGCTTCTTTCCATTTTCCTCACTAGGATTTGACTTTCACTTTTTAAAAGATGCCTTTTTATCTGTCATTCCTTCTTTTACCAGGTTGTTAAGCCATGGTGGCACTCTTTTGGTTCTCTTACTGTGTTTTTTAATTTGGGGTGTACATTTAAGTTGGGCCTGTATTATGGTGTCTTTGAAAAGTTTCCATGCGGCTTGCAGAGATTTTACTTTAGTCACTGTGCCTTTTAATTTCTGTTGAACTAACTTCCTCATTTGTGTGTAGTTCCCCTTTCTGAAATTACATGCTACAGTGTTGATTGGCTGAGGTGTTTTTCTCACCACTGGGATGTTAAGTTTTATTACATTATGGTTACTATTTCCAAGTGGTCCAGTTATATTTACCTCTTGGAGCAGATCCTGTGCTGCACTTAGGACTAAATCAAGAATAACGTCTCCCATTGTAGGTTCCCGAACTAGCTGCTCCAAGAAGCAGTCATGTAAGGTATCAAGAAATTTTATCTCTGCATCCCATCCTGATGTGACGTGTACCCAGTCAATATGGGGATAGTTGAAATCTCCCACTATTAATGAGAGGTTTATTTTGATAGCCAGGAGAGATTGCTGAGGGAGATTAGAGAGGCTATGATTTCTCTCAGTATTTTTGAGTTAACCTTCTCTGCCTCCTCCAAACAGGGCTGCTTGTGTTCTCCAGCACTGTGTGAACCAGTGATACTCTGGGCTTTGTTTGAAATGGGTCCAACTCCTCTTGCTTGTTTACTGTGTCTGTTGTATTTTCTTATTAGAGTTTTCTGTCAAACGGCACATAAAAAGGGCACTTAGCAACCTACAAATTCATGGGTCTTTTGGTTTTCTGAGAGTGCCAAGCTCTGAGCTGTTTACATAGTGTCTGCCCGCCCCCAGGAGCTTAGCCACACTTGCTGGATTTCCTGTAGTACTGTTACTGTCACATGAGGGAATGGCAGTGGGACTCTCTCTGGAGTGCCTTTGCTTACAGATGCTAGCTTAGTAATGAGACACTCGCCAAAGGAGTGATGGGCGTGCGGTCATGTGGTCTATGGGAGGCTGTGCCATATGGAAGGGATATCATCCTGAGTGACGGCAGGAACCTGTGATTAGGTGACACCAAAAGAAAAAAGAAGGCAAACCGAGGGCAGAGAGCATGAGGATTAATTCACCTCCCTGTGTATTTTCTCCATGTTTGCATCTGCGCTGTGCCTTCATGTTCTTGGTTAGTAGTAGACCAATTTCTTCTCATAGCACCTTGGCATCAAAGGAAGAGCTCATTGAATAGTCTGGCTTCTGGATCTTTTCTGGTATGGTTGGCACCGGCCTGCTAAGAGTTGATTGTGCTTCACCTGACTTTCCATCACATTGCATTGAATATTGGGCTGTCTGGCTGCTGGCAACTGTTTGCTTCTAAAATCGGGACAGCTGAGCCACCTCAACAGAGGCCCTTTCCTGTTTTCAGTTTCAAAACAGAATGAAAGCAGCTGGAGGTGTTAACATTGGGTATGTAGGCCGTTTCCCCACATTTCGTAAGCTAGATAGGGACTGCACATCTCTGTTCTATTCCATATACTCACCCCATTCCTTCTAGAACAGCCTTGGGTGTTCGCCAGCTTCCTCCTCACCTTCACCTTCACCTTCCCCTCGTCGCCACGGACAATTGGACGACATCCCCCTCTCCTTCCGCCCCTCAGCTGGCGCTATGATTGATGCATATTCAGCAGGGGATGTTTTCTTTTCTCCTTATTTGTATTTCCTTCCCTTACTCCTGGTGATGTGTCTTTCCCCATAGGTCAGTATAGCATTGTTCTCCACTTTTATTATGTGTGTCAGTTCATTACCATGGACCTTTTGTGGTTGTCTCACATTTGTTTTTTTCTGTCGCACCTGGTTATTCAGTCTGGTCTTAGCTGGTATGTTGGTGTTTTCCGAGGAACAATGCACCGGCTGCTTGGGGTATTCTTGAAAGCCCCTATGCCATTGAAGGTTGCTTGATCTGGAGAAAGGTCCCAAGTAGATACGCGTTGATTTTGCCATCTGGGTGAAAGGTCCTAGGCATGTGCATGCTAGCTTTGCCTTCATTCGGCATGCAGGATGTGGCCTGTAAGTTCCTTGTGTTACAACAAAACTGCCAATGTTAATCTACTGTAACTTCTTGTATTAAACATCTCATCAAAGCAAGAAGGAAATAATAAATGTATTTATCCCTATGCTAGCAAGCAGGCTAGACGTATAGGCTACATGCCCCCCTTTGATGGGGTGTAATGTAAAATTAATCCCGTCATGTTGGTATGGATCTCAATGGTCAGATGTTTGTAGGGATGGTTTCAGCGCTATGTCCCCCACTTAGGGGGGAGGAGGAGAATGGTAAAGATGATCCTGCCTTTGATATCCTGCTGGGACGTACACCATATCTATATGCTTTCTAGATATATCACACGCATGTGCTGTTATCAATGTGTGATGTTTGGTGCCCATCTAGACCTTTGTTTATGCCTCTTAGATTTGTATCCCACTAAAAAAATCTCAATAATCCCTGATTTATGGCCCTTTTAATAGAGAGTCCACACCAGGGATTGTTAAAGGCTCATTACTGGGGAATAGCCTGTGTTGCTTTATCCATATAATTGCTAATTTCTATGACGTGGGTCTTTTTATAAACTAACAGTGACTTGAACCGCAGCCCTAGGGAACTGGGGGAATTGTTTGGTTCCCCATAACGTAGGATACTGTGGAGTCAAACAGAAGTTTGGATTTGTGACAGGATGCTCCAAGGGACCATGATGATACCTACAATGGTATCTCTGTTGAATGCTGGCCACACAAGTTGGCCATACGTTACCATAGGTAACCAGAGTCTCCACCTGGCCTCCATTAGGCATGATGAGGGTGGTTACTTAGTCAGTTACTCCTCTCCCTGCAGGACACACAGAACAGCATCTGCCTCAAACTCATTACATCTGCAGAGGTATTTAACCTCTGCTTCCCACTCCCCCAAACTCAGGGCTCCATGGGGCTGTTAGTCTGCACAAAGCTTGTGTGGTTAGATACAGGTTGGACCTCGCTGGCCCAGCACCCTGGGGACCTGACTGGTCCCGAATGAGAGGATTTGCCAAACCAGGGACTGTCCCTCCTCTCCTGGCCTGTGGTGCCATCAGCTTCGGGCTCCAGCCTGCCCCCACTGCTGTCCCAGCCCGCTGGGGCTCTCCAGGTGCTGCCGGCCCTGCTTCTGGCTGGAGCTGCGTAGCCTCATGGTTCTGGGGCTGGGGCAGAGGTCAGCAGCCGAGGCTGGGGCTCCACAGGCGGGGACAGAGCTCCCTGGCCACTACTGGTGCTGGAGCTCCCAATCGCTGCTGGGGTCAGAGCTTCCGCTGTGCCACCTCCTCCCACCCCCCACTGTGTTGCCACTACCCCCTGCCACACTCCTGCCCTGCCACCAGACCTCCCTTTTCCTGGGCTTTGTGGTCCAGGAGCATCCATGGTCCATGCCAGACACGGCGGTTGCCGGAGCAGGGAGTCCCGTGAAGGGACGTACAACCTGTGTCTAGGCTTCAAGACTGACCCTAACTTGCTGAAGCGAATGTCTTGCAGGAGGTGAGCCTGGAAGTCACTTGCATTACTGCTGTGTCCAATGCAAAGCAGGGTATAAAACAGCAGTGACGATCATGACGTGGAAATAGAGCAGCAGCAACTAACAAAGGCAGACTGGCCCTCCATGCTCCAGGGGAGGGCTTGTTGTAATGTGTTAACCGTGGGGCAATGCACAGTGGGGTGGGTCAGAGAACAGGTTGCTACAGAAATGTGGTGTCTCCTAACCAAGAAGGTCAATTATTTGAAGGGAGTGAGCAGTAGGAAATGAGCAAGTTTATAAAATACCTTATGGGACAACCGATCATTTGTCAGTTTATTTTGTTGCAATTTGTATCGAGCTCATGGGCCTCTAAGGAAAGTTATAAATCTGTCCAATCTGAGACCAGATCCTATGGGAATTTGGCCAGTTGAGTGACAAACCTGTAAGCCCCTGTCTCCCCAACTGGCAGAAATGTTGCTGGGGCAGGTGGCAGTGTAAACAGCTCGTCGGCAGGCGCGCTCCCATGACAGTGCAAACCCTGCTTCGTAGGGAGTGGGGGTATTTTGTCTGCTGACAAGCGGAGTTTGCACTGCCTGGCCTTTAGCGACTTGGCCGCATTGCTGGTAGCTGTGCCGTGTAGACAAAGCCTGAGTGTGCTGAGGAGAGGAGGGGGCCGATCCGTTCTCTCAGCAGGGCGTTCCTCCCGAGTTTTCTCTCAATGAGGGACGTGGGAAGCTGGGATGCTGGTCGTGTGACTCGTTCGGAAATTCGCCTGGTGAGTATCTGAATTGCCTTAGTCTTTGCCCCGATCCAAGGTGGTGCTTTACGCTGGCTCTCGGTTTTGGCATAGTGCTTTCATGAGGTGAGAGAGTAACCCTCCTCCGGTTCTCTTGATGAGTCAGACTGAAGAGTGCTGCTCGGAGCACTCTGCAGAGGGTCTCGCTCTATCACACAGCACATCTCGTCCCTCGTTGTCCAGGCCCCTCCCTGTTCCTTTGTGCTGTCGTATTGACTGAGCTGTTTAACACTGGAAAGCCAGCTGGAGCTTGTGTGGAGTTTCCTGTTGGTATGAAGTAGAGGCTGCTGGTAATGATGCAGAGCAGGACATCTTAATGGGGTTTTCAGTAACTCTTGCGTGGGAGACAAATGAGGAGTTAGGGGTTAGATACCAGCAGGCAGAGAACTGGGTGTCAGCCTGTTATGAGGGGCATGTCTTTCAGCGTAGTTGGGTTTCTTTTTGTGTTGAGATGTAACAAAAGCAGGGATGGACTCACCAGTATTCTTTCCGTATCTAGTTTAGAACTTGGTTATTATGTCTTGGCTGTAGAAGGCACTCACTCCCTAGATAAAATGTTCTTTGTATCACACGCTGGATGGTTACAGTGGCAGAGGGAAGAAGCGTGGCTCAGTGTTGGTGCAAAAGGATGTAAATATTGGCCTCACTGATTCTCCTGCGATTTTCCTGAGCAGTGTGGTGGCTGCTGCCATTGCCTGAACATTTTGTGTTTCTGTCAGAGGTAATGTTCCTGCAGTGCCATGCTCATCGCTGTCCACGGGTTTGTCATACCTGTGACTCTCCGAACAAGATTAAAAAATGAACGCACACAAATCCCCTCAACACAGTAATCACAGGAAGAACATCCAGAATCTCTGACGCCAAAGCTAGGACCGGAGCCCTTCTCTGAAATGCTTGTGAGCAGCAGGAGTGCTCTGGGTAGTGTCATGCCCCCTTGCCTTCCAGAATGCTCGTAGTCTGTACGCAGTGCTTCGGGCAGGGCCCAGGGCCAAACTCGCCGGTGTGTAACCCGGGGGAGGGTGTCACACCACAAGGCACCATCAGCAGTGTTGTTAAAATAGGAAAGCTGCTTAAATCTATGTTTAAAAAATCTGGGGGTGTGATGTGTATATTTATCTGTGATTTGGGGTGATAAATGGCATGGCCAGAGCCTTGTGCAGATACAAAACTGGTACCCACATCTGCAGAGACCATCCACAAATATCCGTGCATGCCAAAGCCAGTGGAGATAAAGCAGATATCCTCATATTCGCAGGGTTCCAGATACAAAATTGGAATCTGCACCCATGCTCCCCCCAAATGAGCTGTGGATGTACATGGATTTGCTGGGCTCTAACCATGGTCTAATTTTCCTCTCTTGAACTTGAGTTTGATCCATTTTCTCCTTCTCTGTTTGTAGAAGTGAGTCTGCATCGCTGATGCTGGATGTCCGGGCCAGTTGCTTCAGACAGAGGAGGACTGGCGCTGCTTTGGAATATGGTGCCTAACTTCTGCATGCCAGTCGCCATTGTGCCGGCAGTGGTTCTGTGCTGCTTGATCGTTTTGGCGGCAGCAGACAGTAAGTAACATTTAAACTGTAATGCAAAAACTTGACATGTTTTCTTCCATCAATAGTCACCCTCTTGGCCAAGGCATAATGGTCTCACGTGGCCAGTGTGGTTAAACAGCACATGCCGGGGAGCTTGTCCTGTTCTGTCACTTGGAAAAACAAAGTGTCGATAAGAGCGATGTGGTTTTTGGGGAGCAATCTGTCCAGTGACTGTGAGTTTTCTCAGTTATAGAGGACTAAACAAAACGTTTGTCCTGGCGACGGAGGTGCTGTAAGTAGGACACAGGGAATTTCCCCTTTATTTTCCCCAAACTTTTATTCATTCCATTAATCCTGAGAACACCACGCTGCTGCTGAAGTCTGCCAGTCAGGTGGCTGGTACTGGAGAGGTTTCAGAGAAGACCCATGAAAAGGATTGGAGAGCCCTCCTTACGACGAGGGTCAAAGGGGAGCCATCTTCTTAACTTAACAGACGAGAGAGTACGAGGTGGGTTGGTCGCAGTTCGTAAGTGCGTGCAAGGGGGTAGAAATGGAGCATTGGGCTCCTCAGTGCCGCAGGGAGAGGTCCAATATGATCAGAAGCTGGAAGTGGAAGATTCAGAGAGGGAAAAGGTGCAAATGTTTGTCAGTGGGGATAATTGTACAGTGGAGCCATGTCCCAAGGGTTGTGGTGGATTTTCCAGCACTGACAATCTGCAAACCAAGACTGGAGTTTTTTAAAGATCTGCTCTACTTCAGAAGGGATTTGGGGGGCAGATCTCCAGCCTGTGTCGCAGTGGGGCGGGGCTGGCAGAGGGTGTCAGGATAGATGATGACAGTGGTCCCTTCTGGCCTTGGGATCTTTGAATGGGTGGGAGCTGCTGGGGAGTGGTGCGGAGGCCCTGCAGTAGCTCTCCTAGGTTTGCATTGCACAGCGCGATGGTGGAATATTTCAGTAGCGCCACCGTGTTTGTAACCTGTGCCCACCAGCACCCTGCTTGCTGTGTTCTGGAGCCACCATCCCCGCGTGATTGGCCCCATCCGGAAGGAACAAAAAGGGGCGGAGCAACTTGGCTAACTAGGCCCCTGGGAATTCATTGCGGGAGTGCTTGCACGAAGGCGCTAGTGCAATGCAGAAAAGCCCCACAGGCTCGTTTTTCAGCCTGGAGTTCATCACTCAGCTTGGGCGGCTGTCCGAGGCCGTCAGGCCTAGATGTACTTGTGGGGCCAATCGGAAGGCAGCGCCCTCCGTATCATGACACAGTTTCCCTTCTTCTTAGTCTCCCTGGACACAGGGCAGCTGCCAAGTCACTACCTCCCTGTCCGCTGCTTATTTTGGAGTGGGGTGACTTTCAAGCCTGCTGGTCTGAGCCTGCACGTGGGGCAGAAAGAAGTCGGAGCCCGGCTAATTGAAGAGTTCAGTCTCTGGTAGAGCTGTCTGGCGCCTGCGCTGGCTGGGAGAGGGGATGGGGAATAGGAATAGTGCTCTGGCTGGCAGCTGGATCCTGTCTCTCTGCATCGCTCCGGGCTGCCACTCACATCTGCCAGAGGCTTCCTTTTGTTCTGAAAGGCTTCGCACCCAGGAATCTCACTGAAATCAATGGGGACTGAGCCCTGTGAGGAAGTCAGCGTGCAGACAGAGTCTCAGCTTTCCATGCAAACTAAAAAGCCATGTTTGGAGCTGGATGGCTGTGATGCTCTGCCAGCGTAGCTAGTTACAGAGATAGCGGCTTCTCACCCCGCTTCCACCCTGTCCCTTCAGTTTGCAATTGAGCTACAAATGTAGAAACCTCAGAGGAAGCCCTGGTAGGTCTTGGTGAGAGCCTGGGCGTGAGGCAGGAGGGAAAGCATGCAGAGCTATTTGGCCTGAGCAAAGAGGGGCAGTGAGGTGATGGAGCAGGAGGGAAAATAGGAGGAAAGTTGAGAAATTGATTTGCCAACAATAGCCCTTCCCCGAGGAAGCTGGGGATGGTCATTTTGCCACAGCTCCCCTGGCTGCTGTTGGCAGCAGACATTTAAACGCACCATCTTAGTCTTCGCCTGCTGTGGAGTCGAGAGAGAACAAGCGGGCATGTGCAGACTTTGTCCTCGTGGAGAATTGGCCCTGCTCTTCCAGGAAGAATAAAGCGCCGGGTTCCAGCAAGTACAGAACCAGGAGGTGAGGGGGGATCTTAGGACCTGTCCGAGTTTCGCAGGGGTGAAAGTGGGCTGGACCAGGCCGGTAGGGCACACTGGCAAGATCCAGCCACCGGTACAGGCCCGTCTGCAGCTGACCTTAAAGCACTGCTCCCTTGTTGGCTGCCCTTCTGGTTGGGAGCAAAAGGGGCAGCTGCCCTGGGGCCCGGTGATTTAAAAGGGCCCTAGAGCTCCCAGCTACAGCTACTGCAGTCCCCGTTTGTGGCTCTAACCGCCAATTTGCCTTTTATTCCACCCCCTTGCTCTCGTTTGAATGGCGGGGTGACACTGTTCAGAACAAATTGGTCTGGCTCACAGCATCTGAGGGTCAGAAAGGAAGGAAGCGAAAAGGCGACACTTTCCTGTCCACAGAGCAGGCAGCTTTGGGAGCAGTTAGGTTTCCAGAGAAGGGGAGTGCGTTATCTGGCGATGGACATGGACCTGCCGCTGAGGCTGAGCGCATTGACTGTGCAATGCTGTGCAGTACCTTGTTGTGAAGGACAGGGCCGGAGCGTGAGGTGAGGTGTGAGCGCCCCTGCCGTAGCCTGATGCCTAGGTCGGTGAGAAGTAACATTGGGGGCATCGTGGCTGTTCCGTCTCCATTTGGGAGGGCGTGAGAGAGGTGTCAGAATCCATTAATCTCTGGGGAGGCCCGAGGCGAGATGACCGAGCAGGGAGATGGGATCCCTGCTCTTGGCTTGTGAAATTCATGTTGATAGAAAAGGTCGGTAACTGAGGGCAAAGTGGCGGTGCGCATGGTTTGCTGTGTCGGGTCTCTGGCTGCGGCCTGGGCTTGCTCGCTTCCCAACTCTGTTGTCACAGTAGATTGTTGTGCTGCGGCTGCCGCTTTCTGACAATTAGGCAACTGTCACATGGCGCGCCGCTGACGGGTGAGATGAAACAGGCTGGCTGTGTATTGCAGGGAGGAATTAGAGCGGGGAATTGACTCTTTTGGCTTCCCTGGCATTGAGTTCCCCAAAGCCTCACACACCGGCAAGGGAAGCGCCCCAGAATTGGGGGCAGTGCAAAGATGGAACGTTTCAGAAACATGGGAATCGTGAGGCCGGCACTGTAAGGGGAGCAAGGGTTCCAGCATCACCCCCATTTCTGGGGGCAAAGATGAGTGGAAGGGTGTGGGGGGGGGGGAGGGTTAGATGCGTGAGATATGTACAGAGTGCTAGTTTGGCAGAACCCTCCTACGACTTTGACAGACTGCTGCGGAGAAATTATTAAATTTTCTCGGTGATCTGTCAGGGTGACCCTAATTCCATTAGAGCAGCCTGGAGCTGGTTCAGGATGATTGTTTTACACTTTCTCCCTCAGCTCTCTCCGGGTTTTCTTTTCTGCATGCTCTCTGCTTTCCCCCACTACCTCTCCACTGTTCAGGGGAAACTGGCTTTGGGATTTCATTGCACGTGCAGGTCAGCTGCCAAGGCAAAGGTGCTCTTTTCGGGCGCTTGGAATATGCTGCTTGCTGCACTAAAAATCGTTTCAGCCAAAATGTGTGGAGTCCAGGGAAAAAATCAGTCCTCTGTGCAGTGGCCAGCATTGCTCTTTCTTTAAATTCGCTTTGTGTTTGACCTCCTGGGCATGGCTTCCATTAACTGAGGGGCAGGCCCAGGGCCCAACAGAGGTCTTCTCTAGCCCCGTGGAGCTTGGATTAGCTCAGGTACAATGTCAAAGGATTTAAAGAAGGAGGCTTCTTCAAAAGTGACCTTGTGGGGTGGAAAAGCTAAGGCAGGGCACATGTCAACTGAGGCATGAGCCTGATACGTGGCCAATAGCCAATCAGCTGCTTTGATTTCTAAATACATTGTTTATGGAAAGGAATGGGCAGTTGGCCAGTAGTGAGTTTGTGCCAGCCGTGGCCCAGCATTGACCTCACACTAGTGATGTCTAAGCACAGATTGAGAAAATAAGCGCTGACTTGCTTTGTCAACAGGCCCCGTCCCTGTCAGGGTGCGTCTGTCTGACAATGGAAGGACACACATGTCAAATGTAGACTTTTACCAATGGCCACGTTTTTTGGATCCTAATTTGCATCAAGAGCAAGAGACCAAAGATTATGGGAAGATGTTAAAGAATTATTAGTGCATCGAAAGCCTAAGAGAGTCCCCGGGCACTGACTACCCCGGAGGAACAGCTGTCTCCTCATGGAGAGAGAGGCACTTGCAGAGCCAAATGGAGAGATCTGCAGATGAATTTCTATGTCTGAGATTGTCCTTTACCTCTTTCTGCTTCTTTAGTCCGGGTTTTTCATGATGTCCCTGAAATGATGTGTGTGTGTTTTGTGTGCTTCCCTATGATCCAGGTGCCAGTGTGTTTTGTATTGCAAGTAGCTAAGTAAACATTGAAGTGCTGTTTCTACAGCTATCAGCTGTGTTATCTTTGGGTAGCTCAACGATTGTCACCAATACAGATTGGAAGTAAATACTAAACTGTTCTAAGGGACTAAAGAGTCTCTGAGTTGCACCAAAGGCAGTGTGACCTGGGGCTTTTGGAGGTAAGTCACCATGTAGCTGTCCAGTTCTGATCTCTCTTCCTGGTAAACAGAGAGTTAAAAAGAAATGAAAATTCTCCCCCGAGCCTCAAAAATGAAACGGAAGCCTCGCCCGCGTGTCCCTCCTGGACTAGTGCCCGTGAGAGCCTCTCATAGCCCTGAGAAGACCAACGAGCTCTTGAGACTGGGCAGCCATTGATAATCAAGCCCCTTATTGCTCTATCATGGACGGAATCTCCTGTGACAGCTTGTTTGGTGGCTACCATGGCTTCTGACGCAGCCAGCCACAGTTCAGTGAATCTCAGCTCTTCAGCCAATTGTCAAGCCCCTTTCATCCTGGTTTGTCAAACCTTCAGCCTCAGGGTCCTCCTGTAGATGCACATGTTCATGTGGTGCTCACAAGAGAGCCAACCCAGGCATTAAGAATGCCAAAACCAGGTTGAAAGCTGATCCTTCTTTTGGTCTTCACAGTGCATCTCTTTCTGAGACCCCAGGCTCCTTGGGTGGGGCTCTCTATATTTTGTGGGCTATACCGTGCTGAGCACACCAGCAGCAATTACATAATAATAATAAGGGTACAGTGGTTTCATTGATGAATGTGCTACAAGATGTGTCCCTACCCTGCGTGGTCAGGGAAAGGAATGCAGGCTTTAGTCCTCATCAGCCTGCTCCTTGTGGCCGAAATGTGCAGCATTCTTGTATTGCTTGTCCAGGTCGGTTTATGGCGACTCGTCTAGCTAGAATTGCTTCCTGCCTTTGCAAGCAGTTTGCTCTCCCAAAATCCTGGTATTGGTCACTCGGCATATAGAGATGTGCTGAGCCAGAGTTAATCTGCTATATATTTTTAGGGGGTCAGTTGTGTCCTCGTTGGCTGGGCTTAAGGGATGTAAGTAAAGCTTCTCTTTCAGAAATGTTATCTTTAGCATAGAGTCAGACATTTTGAGCCCCAACGGGGCGATTGTGGTCCTCTAGCCTGGTCTCCTGCATAGCACAGGCCATATAATTTCACCCAATAACTTCCATGTCTACTTTCACCATTTGGGGTTGAGCTAGATGCCTTTAGAAAGATGTTCACTCTTGCTTTAAAAGTTCCAAGTGGTGAAAAATGCACCAGTGTCCCTTGGTCTGTTACGATGGTTAATTACACTTCCTATTAAAAATTGCATCTTATTCCCTATACGATCATTTTCAATGTTTGTCTTTTAGCCACTGGCTTTTGCAACTCCTTTGTCTGCCAGATTGTATCAGTATCTAGTATCAAGCATCTTCTGCTTGTGAGGGTACTTCGTAGGGATAAGGTGGATGAAGTAATCCCTCTTATTGGACCAGCTTTGGGGCTTGCTTAGAGCTGGGGAACATTCTGAGTGTCAGAGCTAACGATGAGGTAGAACAGAGAGTTGAGCATTAGGAGAAGTACTGTTCAAGGTGAAGGGTTAGTGAACATCCCTTCAGTCCCGGTGGGAGGTAGGTGGGGAGGTTGTTAGTGGTTATGGATTGTTGTAACAAGCCTTAGATCCAGCGTATCTGCTCTTTCTAATGTCCGGAGACACACACGGCGACAGCTCTGCACACAAGGTACTTTGTAGACTGTTGTCAAGTCGTCTCTTTTTCACCTTCTTTTCTATAAAATAGGTAGAGCAAGCTGCTTCCCTTTCTCGTGTCAAGGGCAGGACATTCTCGTGGCTCCTCAGAACTGCACCAATTTTCCAGTACGTTTTTTCTAAAGTGTGAACCCCAGAACTGGAGACCCTATTCCCAGAGTAGTCGCAGACATGCCATGTAGAGAGACAGTATCACCACTCGCATTGGGCGTTCTGTTCGTACTTCCTGGTGTTACAGTAGCTCTTTTTGCCATTGGATCACAGTAAGGGTTCATGTTCAGTTGATTATCTACAACCGTGGTGCCCAAACGGCTCTGAAGCAGTAGCCACTACTAGCGAGCTAGCCACACTCAACCAGCTAAATACCCACATGTGTCTAGTGGCTGGCGTGTTGGACCCCACGGCTCTATAAAGTCCTTTTTTGGGCCATTGCTTTCCTGTGTGCAGCCTCTGATGCTTTGAGTATGACTCCTGCTTGTTCATATGGACTCCTGCTTGTTCATATGGACTCCTGCTTGTGTGAGCTTGCATTTGTCTCAATTCACGTGCATGTTGTTTGTGCCCAACTTACCAACAGACTCAGAGCTCACTGTAGCAGAGATCTGCCGTGGCAATTATTTATCACTTCACAAGTGCTTCCTCAGCTAGCTAGACACTGCTGTCATTTGTTCAGCAGCAGAAAGTGAGACGTGTGTTTGTAATTGTATGGGCAGCTGAGTATTTTTTAGAAGGAAATACTAGAGGAATTCTCTAAAGCCAAGATGGCAGGTTTGGGGCAGCCCACACCCCATTACTTTTAGTAAATGTCATAGGTCACAGGCTTCCGTGGATTTGTGTGCCTTGTCCGCAAGCTACCCCTGACTTTTACTAAATCACACCATGACAAAATCTGAACCTTGGTCATGCCTGTTCTTCAGGGTACTTCAGACTCTCCCAGGAGGGTCTGTTTGAAAGCAGGGGAACATCAGAGGAGACCTTGGCATTGAGGCCGCTTGTAACTGACCCATTCCTCTGTTTGGATGTGTCTCTTGGTGCCCAGCAAGGACGGATTGTGTGAAGTCTGATTAGTTTGTTCAAATGTTGTTGTCTTGTTGCCAGTCCTTTCAGTGCCAGTTTAGCGCTAAGTCTCTGTGTCTGTAACGGAGCTGAGGAATTAGATGCCACCTGCAATTGTTCTGTCTGGTTTTGAAATGGGAGTGTTCTCTGAAATGCTCCCAGTTCCACGCACAGCACTGCAGGGGCTCTATGAGTGGCTGAGATGATGGTGTAGGGAGGAGGGGTTTAGATTTACTAGGAACTGCAGACATTTTGGGGAATGGGGGAGCTTGTCCAGGAAGAGTGGGCTCCACCCCAGAATGGACCTTAACATTATAAAGGTCATACATCAGTTTTTAAATAAAGGAACTAAGGGCTGGGAGAAAGTTGACAGGTGCAGAGGAGCATTTGGATCAGACAGGAACATCCCTTGTGGGGCAGGAGTCTATTAATAGAGAAACTCTCAGTCCTAGTAAAGAGGAGAGGAGGAAAGACGGGTAAGACCTGAAGAGGAACAGCCCAATGGAAAAGAGTTCCATTTAATCATATCAGGAAATAACAGGCAGCTAAACAGTGACAAGGTTTTAGTGCTCATATGCAAACACTACAAGTCTGAATATTAAGGTGGGTGATCTCACGTGCCCCGTTCTGACTGAGGATATTGGTATAACAGGCATCACAGAAACTCGGTGGAATGTGGATAATCGGTGGGACGCAGTCATGCCAGGGTACAGAATCTACCGGAAGAGCAGAACAGGTCATGCTGGTGGAGGATCAGCACAACATGTGACAGAAGTATAGAATCAAATGAAGTAAAAATCTTAAATGAACCAAACTGTTCCCTAGAATCTTTGTGGCTAATAATTCCATGCTCGAGTAATAAGAATATAGCAGTAGATATATATTACAGACCAACTGACCAGGCTGCTGATACTAACTCTGAAATGCTAAAGGAGATTAGAGATGCTGTACAAATAAAAAAACTCAATAATCATGGGGGATTTCTACTGTGCCCATATTGACTGGGAACATGTCACCCCAGGACAGGGCCAGACACACAAAGTTTCTTGATACCATAAATGACTGCTTCTTGGAGCAGCTGGTTCTGGAACCGACAAGAGGTGAGGCAATTCTTGATTTAATCCCAAGTGGTCCAGGAGGTGAATGTAGTTGGATTCAAGACATTAGCAGCGTTCAAAACAGAACTAGATACGTTCATGGAGGTCAGGTCCATCAATGGCTATTAGCCAGGCTAGGCAGGGAGGGTGTCTCTGGCGTCTGTTTGTCAGAGACTGGGAATGGGCAACAGGGCAGGGATCACTTGGTGATTCCCTGTTCTGTTCACTCCCTCTGGGGCACCTTTCATTGGCCACTGTGGGCAGACAGACACTGGGCTGGATGGGATCAAGTTAGACGTCTGCAAGTCACCAGGGCCTGATGAAATGCTCCTAGAATACTCCAGGGACTGAGAGAGGAGGTGTCTGCGCCTTTAGCTATCATCTCTGAAAAGTCACGGAAGTCGGGAGAGATTCCAGAAGACTGGAAAAGGGTAAATGTAGTGCCCATCTATAAATAGGGAATCAGGAACAACCCAGGAAACTATAGACCAGTCCATTTAACTTCTGTGCCAGGAAAAATAATGGAGCAAGTAATGAAGGAGTTTATCTGCAAATATCTGGAAGATAATAAGGTGATAGGTAGCAGCCAGCATGGATTTGTAATGAACAAACCATGTCAAACCAATCTGAGAGTTTTCTTTGATAGAATAAGAAGCCTTGTGGAGAAGGGAGAAGAGGTTGACGTGGGATACCTAGACTTTAGTGAGGCATTTGATATGGTCTCGCATGATCTTCTTATCAATAAACTAGGGAAATACAACCTAGATGGGGCTACTGTAAGGTGGGTGCATAACCGGCTGGATAACATTCTCAGAGAGTAGTTATTAATGGTTCACAATCCTGTTGGAAGGGTATAATAAGTGGGATTCCTCAGGAGTCTCTTTTGGGACCAGTTTTGTTCAATATCTTCATCCATGATTTAAATACTGGCATAGAGAGTACGCTTATTAAGTTTGCAGATGATCCCAATCTGGGAGGGGTTGCAAGTGCTTTGGAGGATAGGGTCATAATTCAAAATGATCTGGACAAATTGGAGAAATGGTCTGAGATAAACAGGATGAAGTTTAATAAGGACAAATGCAGAGTGCTCCACTCAGGTAGGAACAATCCATTTCACACATACAGAATGGGAAGCGACTGTCTAGGAAGGAGTCCTGCAGAAAGGGATCTAGGGGTTATGGTGGACCACAGGTTAAACATTGAGTCAGACTCTGTTGCAAAAAAATCAAACATGATATTTCTGGGATGCATTAACAGGAGTGTTGTGAGCAAGACACAAGAAATTAATTCTTCTGTTCTACTCTGCGCTCATTAGACCTCAGCTGGAGTACTGTGTCCAGTTCTGGGCACTGCATTTCAAGAAGGATGTGGAGAAATTGGAGAGGGTCCAGAGAAGAGCAACAAAAATGATGAAAGTTCTAGAGGAAATGAACTATAAGGGAAGACTGAAAGAACTGGGCTTGTTTAGTTTGGAAAAGAGAAGTCTGAGAGAGGACATGAGAGCAGTTTTCAAATACCTAAGAGATTGTTATAAGGAGGAGGAAAAAAAATTGTTCTCCTTGGCCTCTGAGGAAAAGAGAAGAAGCAATGGGCTTAAACTGCAGCAAGGAGAGTTTTGGTTGGACATTAGGAAAAACTTCCTACCTGTCAGGGTGGCTGGACACTGGAATAAATTGCCTGGGGGGTTGTGGAATCTCCATCACTAGAGACATTTCAGAGCAGGTTGGACAGACACCTGTCAGGGATGGTCTAGATGCTGCTGGGTCCTGCTGTGAGGGCAGAGGACTGGACTCGATCACCCCTTAAGGTCCCTTACAGTTCTAGTGTGCTAGGATTCTGTGGACCTTTCATCTGTCCCAGTGTGGCTGATTTTATGTTCATGAACCTCGGGCTCCTGTGTCAATGATATGCCACCTGCTTGTGTGAGTCGATGGAGATTGAGCGCAGTACAACTAAGATGTACTTGTGAGTAGGGATGTGAGGCGTGGCAGTTCTGGTTAACTGGTGAGGGCTGGAGCCATTCCCTGACCACTGTGGGCAGGGTGCTGCTCCAGCCCCGTGAGGCCCACTGCACATAGGTGTGTCAGCCCAACCGAAGCATCCCCTGTCTGGCAGGCCCGGGCGCGTTGCAGGCAGGGGCTGCTACAAGTGCTCTGGAGCAGAGGTCCCCCAGCCTGCTACCCAGTTAAACAGGATGTTTCATTGCTTAATCAATGAATCGGGATTAATGCCAGAACAGAGAAGTCCGTCTTGCTGGCTACTCCAGTTGGGGACTTGGCATATGAGAGAATTGTGAAGGTCTTTGCTGGAGCATTTAATGTTTAAATGAGCAGTTGTGGGAAGCAATGAAAAGGGAGTGGGGATGCGTTTGTTTCGTTTTCTGAATGTTTGTTATCATTGTGCTTCTGGAGTTTGCCATGCTCATGCTTGTTTCCATGAGGGATTGTGTCTGCAATTTGCTTACTCAAAACATTTGTAAGACATTTTATAGTGTATTTGTGAACAAAGAATTAACCTCAGCAGCCCCTCCCACCTGTGCGTTAACAAAAGAAGGGGGTCTTTTCCTGTCAGTAACTTGGTGCTTTATATCCACCTCCTGTCTAGTCTCCTGAGAAAACAAGGTGCTTTGCTGAGGTTGAAAAAATTTCATTTATTTGGTGGTATTAACCATTGTCGATGGGTAGCGATATTCTCAAGAAATTTTCCTTCATCTTGCACTCTGTAATCATGTGATTGTCAGGTTAAACCAAATCATTACATGTTCGTATGGAGAAGGACTTTTTAATCTGAAAACGAAACATCGGTAACATTGCCACCTTTTACCCTTGGTTTCACTTGCCTTTGGGGTTCTTTGCAGCCTCAGAAGACATGCTAATCACACAATGTCATCCAGTTCTTGTTGTGTAAATTATAGTAAGTCTTCAGTCTGTGAGACTGTTACCTGTTCAATTGATCCATTGCCCTGGATTTCTAATCCTCGTCGCAGGTCTTCTCAAGGCCACTGCCATGAATTTGTCCTGTGAAATGAGTTTGGTAGGTATCTTTGGCGCAACATGTATAAAGTAAGGAGTTGCATGGGACCAAGCGAATGACCATTCAAAATGGTACATTCTGCAATTCAAGGAGAAAACTTCCGTACGAGATGTCACTGAAAACCGTAACAGTGAGTAGTGGCTCATAGGGTAGCTGGTACTTCTTGGGAAAGACTCGTTTGGCTTACTAATCCGATGGGTTACCATTCCACCTGATCTCAGATCAGGGTCACCAATAATGGGCACATGGTCCAGCTAGGGCACTGCTGACAGTGGTCAGTACTGGGACCTAACTTCTTGTTTCATTTTTTCATTGGGAATTTTGTCTGTGCCTGGAGACTGTGTCTTCACCTTAAATGTTAGTGACCCAAGCTCTTACAAGGCGACTGCGGTGTATGGAGGAGCCTGTGTACTTGGATATCAGATCACAGAATGTCTAGAGGCTCGGCTCGACTCCCTTTTTCTGGGAGTCTTACTTCAACTGCTGGTGTGGCTGTTTTACCGTTATTTAAGAAAATCTATTTTAATGGTAAAATTGTAGATAACCCAGGTTGCATCTGTTCTGCTCATGCAGCATTTATTCCCCCGAAACACAAGGAAATAAGAACAGCCCAGGAAACTACAGACCAGCCAGCTTCCCTTCTGTGCCAGGAAAGATAATGGAGCAGGTAATTAAGGAATTCATCTGCAAACATCTGGAAGATAATAAGGTGACAGGTAACAGCCAGCATGGATTTGTAAAGGACAAATCATGTCAAGCCAATCTGATTGTTTTCTTTGATAGGATAACAAGACTTGTGGATAAGGGAGAAGCCGTGGACATAGCTAGACTTCAGTAAGACATTTGATATGGTCTTGCATGACCTGCTCATCAATTCGATAGGGAAAGAGAATCTAGATGGGGCTACTTTAAGGTGTATGCATAACTGGCTGGATCACCGTTCCCAGAGTAGTTATTAACGGTTCCCAGTCATGCTGGAAGGGCAGAACAAGTGGGGTTCCGTAGGGGTCAGTATTCTATGATTCTTTCTCAGCCTTAGCTTAAAGCAAAAAGGCGTGGCAGATAGAGTTTGGATCACTTCTGAGGGGGCTAGTATAAATTTGTTACTAAACTGCCTCTTCTCTGTAGAGTTGTACTTAATGGCTGTAGTGAAGGCTCTGATTTCAAACTCTGACTTCCTGCATAAGCTACCTTGTGGACTTTTGGAAGTCCTTGGAGGTCTGAACCCTACAGGAAATCCATGAGGGGATAGTGCCTTTAATAAGAGAGGGTGGGGTGGGGGCAAAACACCCCTTTGCCCATGGGAAATGTTTTCAGCTGTCAGGGAATATTTTGGATGCTTTTGTTTTGCTTGGCAAATTACACAGATTTTAGAGAGAGTGAGATCACACTTCACAGTTAGCATGAACCTGGGTTTCATCAAGTGCCGCTGCCTTGCTTGAAGAAATGTGCTTTAGAAATGGGAGGGCTGTGATTGGCTACTGGCCAGGAGCCTGCTTTCTCTCCAGAGAAAGATGCATCAGGAGGAGTGAACTTGCAGTGTTAAAGTCAGATGATGTCATAGATGTTGCGACTGAGAAAGATACTTAATCAAAATCCATAATAGTGCTGTACATGGTTGGGTATGTTTCAGGGTCTAATTGCTTAACGCAGAAGAATGCCTCTCATGGGAATGAAGGACCTCTTGGAAAGCCAAGTGAACTTTAGGAAAACAGTCAACTGCAATTATGAAGCAAAAGGATAGGATGCCCCTCCCTAGCCTACTGCTTTCATGTTTATCCAAAAGGATTTAGTAGAAATAGGAGGTTTCAGGATTGGGATGGAAATAATTAGCCTTCTGGTTTTAAATCTCCCTGTGTGCCATAAATACTGGGAAGCCACTGGGAATGGTGTTTACCATGGCGACCTCTCAGACTGGAAATGGTTCTGTGTCTTGGGGGCTTGTGTTCAAAGCAGAGGTGTGAGTTACTCACTGTCTGGTGGTAGGGAGAAAGTGGGATCCCCTGTGGAGAGGTTATTCACTAATGAGCCATTGTTGTGGGCTCCTTCACATCTTCCTCAGCAGCCTCTGTTACGGGAGGGATGGGAGCGGCGCTACTGGAGGGATGGGAGTGGCGCTAGTGGAGGGATGGGAGCAGCGCTGCAGGAGGGATGGGAGCGGTGCACCAGTTCACCGGTAGGTGCTGGAGCAGCTGGCAGGGGGCTCCAGTCTCCTTGAGACCACCCCAGGCAGCCCTGGTCTGTAGTCAGCCCCACCTGGGCAGTGTGCCGCAGGCAGATCCTGCTCCGGCTGACTGAAGCAGCCCTTGTCCGCAGCAGAGGAGGGCACTCCAGTCCCTCCCCTCCCATCTTTCCTTTAATCCCTTAACCGGTTAACCAGTTATATGTGATCTTACATCCCTACTGGTACCATCTACGTTCAGACACAGATGGCCCACTGCTCTGAGCTGTCATCCATAGATTTTAAATCCAGAAAGAATCCTAGGGCAGGTTGATCTAATCAGACAGGCCATAGAATTTCATCCCGTTCCAGTGTTCTACATAAACAGTGAAGAGCTACAAACAGCATCTGATTTTCTGATGAGTTAAAGGCCCAGCTCGTTGTCTGTCATTTGCTTGTGCTGCTTGTTGATTTCCACGCATTTCCAACACATTACAGTAAGCCTGGGAGAAATCGGCACAAATGTTTCCACTCATCATTTGTTTCTTGTAACTTTCTGAAGCTTCCACTTTTGGCTGAAGATTTTCTGTCTTGTTCTTTGGCTAAAAGGTTTTGTTTGTTTATGAAAGTTTGAGCAGAAATCATTTTGAGAGTGAGAGTGGGAAGAACACTTTGAATGTTTATAGATTAAATGAAAAATGCAACTTTATTAAAAATAGTCCGCTGCTGACATGGCTGAGATTAGAAAGTTGGAAATTTGTCATGGAAGAGCTTTCATAGTCCAAGGAAAATGAGGTTTGGTTTAACCAAGATATGACATTTACCGTATAAGTTTTCTTGTGAAATCATCTAACACACCCAGCCAAAGAATGACATTGTGTGTGTGTATGTGACTAATTTAACTGTATACTTAAAAATGTAGTTACACTGCAGTCAGTGAAACAAAGATATCCAAAAGGTAAAAGTTATAAAAGGGTTTTACTGTTCTAGATCTTCTTTTCTGTATTGCTTAGGGAATTAAGGTGGTGAATACTCTGGCTCTGTGTTATGAAATATTCCCTCTTGGTTTCTCAATCACCTGAATTTGTATAGAATTTCCATTGTTAAAGGGACATTATGGTTATATCATAGGACACAACAATAACAAAATGTATCTCCTGAGGCTGCCTTCTGAACCTGAACTCTCTCCCTTGGTGTGTGTTGAGCATCACAACCCCGGTCTCTAATGCTGAGAGTATAGCATTTCCCAAGTACCATAAGACTAGCCTACTACACTGGAGTTAGGTGTGTAGCATCTTGCAATGTCTTTCCCGTCGCTGTAGGGATCCACAGTGTGATTACTGGCTTGGTCATGTTTATGACAAAGTTCTTTTTTGTAGTTGATCTAGTCAGTGAACACATGCTTTTGAATTTCTCTTCAGCCAGCAGCACAGCCTTCTGTAGGGGGCAGGCATTTACCGGAAAGTAATTTAGTTTACATTTGTGGCATTTTACCTAAGTTGTAATCTGTTGTGTTAGAACCGCACCCTGTACTTTGGTGTTGCAAGGAGCTCTATTTACTTGGAATACAGAAAGCAGCATATCCGAAGGTATTTTCCACTTATGTCAGGCTAGACACACTTTCTATATGACATTATATAAAGAGGGTGGACCCTGTCTATCAAATACTGGGAAGAGACTCTTTGGACCTCACCTGACTAATCAGATAATGAGAGCTTAAAACTACAGAGAGGTCTAGGTTGGACATTAGGAAAAACTATTTCCCTAGGAGGGTGGTGAAGTACTGGAATGGGTTACCTAGGGAGGTGATGGAATCTCCATCCCTAGAGGTTTTTAAGTTTCAGCTTGACAGGGCCCTGGCCGGGTTGATTTAGTTGGGATTGGTCCTGCCTTGGGAAGGGGGCTGGACTTCATGACTTCCTGAGGTCTCTTCCAGCTCTATGATTCTATGACATCCTACTGGGGATAGTCAACAAAATCCAGTCATGCATCTAGACTCAAATAACGGAAAGAAGGGGAAGGGCTAATTTCTGGAGAAAGATCTAGAAATTATAACCTCATGAAAAAGGCAAAAAGAAACATAATAGGACAGTCTGCAAAATGTCTTCAATGTCTGTACCAAATGCGAGGTGTAGGTGGAACAAGCAGGATGGACTGGAAGTCATAGTATATGAAGACAATTATGACTTATTTATCTTATGACAGAGACCTAGTGGGATCACTCTCGTGATTGGGGTAGCAGCATTTACATACATAGTTTGTTCCAAAAGGAGGCGGCGTTGCACTGTACGTCAAGAATATATCCACCTGCTCCAAGGCCAAAGGGGAAGTGAGCAACAGACCTCCGGGGAGTCTCTTGGTGAGGATAATAAGGGAAGCGAATAAGAGCAGTGTTAGGTGGTGGTCTATTACAGGCCATGAAATCAAGAAGAGGAAGTAGATGAATCATGTGTCAAGCAGGTGGCAGAGTTAGCTCACACACAAGCTAGAATTGATGGAGGGTGTTAACTTTCCTGGTCTCTGTTGGAAGACTCTTGCAACAAAACATAATCCACCCCGGAGATTCTTAGTGTGTGTAGCGGCCAGCTGGCTGACTCAGGGAACAGCGAGGGGGGTGTTTATTTGGTTCTGGTTTTGACCAACATGGATGAATTAGTTGGGAGGAAGTGATCTGAGTGAAATCAAGAACCCATGGAAAGGACATGAGAACAGCCAAACAAGGACTCTGGACCTCGGAAATGTGACCGTCCACGTCCCGTGGAAAGACACGTTGGGAGGAGAAAGGGACCAAAGGGCACTGGCAAGTCTGCGCGGCTGTGGCAGCAGAGGCATTGGAAGAAGGAGAAGCAGCAGCAGCGCTGCAGGAGGAGACGTGTAAGAACCTGTTCCTGCATTAGGTCTGCTTGGGTCTCTAATGGTGCGAGGTTGGGGCAAGCCCTGCAGCAGGAGACCCAGTATCGCACCTACCCAGTGTGCGAGCAGAATGGGCCAGTGCCTAGCCCTCCTTTGGTTTGGTTGCTCTCTGCCTTCCTGTGGCATAGTGATAGAGATGTAGCCGTGTTAGTCTGGGGTAGTTGAAGCAAAATGCAGGACAATGTAGCACTTTAAAGACTAACAAGATGGTTTATTAGATGATGAGCTTTCGTGGGCCAGACCCACTTCCTCAGATCAAATAGTGGAAGCTTCCACTATTTGATCTGAGGAAGTGGGTCTGGCCCACGAAAGCTCATCATCTAATAAACCATCTTGTTAGTCTTTAAAGTGCTACATTGTCCTGCATTTTGCTTCCTGTGGCAGGCATCCGGTAAGGCAGTGACAGGCCCTGTGCACGAGAACACTTCTCGGCACAGATTGTAATGTCCTTTGTATAATGTAAGGTCCCTGCCCGCCTACAGGAGGAGAAAGGGTTCGGGATACCGGACAGCATGCCAGCAAGATGGGCACTTGTCTTTCCTTGCATGAATTTGCCCCTTGCCCAGGAAGCATCACAGCAGATGACTTGTTTGGTGGGATGGCCCAAGACTCGACTGTACTGCTGGGAGTAGGAACGCTACTCACCAGAGAGAGCACGAACCATCCCACACGTACATCTCTCCCGCCATGCATGAGAGTGAGCACGAACCATCCCACACGTATATCTCTCCCACCGCGCACGAGAGTGAGCACGAACCATCCCACACGTACATCTCTCCCACGGTGCACGAGAGTGAGCACGAACCATCCCACACGTACATCTCTCCCGCCGTGCACGAGTGAGCACGAACCATCCCACACGTACATCTCTCCCGCCGTGCACGAGAGAGAGCACGAACCATCCCACACGTACATCTCTCCCACGGTGCACGAGAGTGAGCACGAACCATCCCACACGTATATCTCTCCCGCCGTGCACGAGTGAGCACGAACCATCCCACATGTACATCTCTCCCGCCGTGCACGAGAGAGAGCACGAACCATCCCACACGTACATCTCTCCCACCGTGCACGAGAGAGAGCAAGAACCATCCCACACGTATGTCTCTCCCGCCGCGCACGAGAGTGAGCACGAACCATCCCACACGTACGTCTCTCCCGCCGTGCACGAGAGAGAGCAAGAACCATCCCATACATGTCTCTCCCGCCGCACACGAGAGAGAGCAAGAACCATCCCACACGTACGTCTCTCCCGCCGTGCACGAGAGTGAGCACGAACCATCCCACACGTAGGTCTCTCCTGCTGCGCACGAGAGTGAGCACGAACCATCCCACACGTACATCTCTCCCGCCATGCACGAGAGAGAGCAAGAACCATCCCACACGTACATCTCTCCCGCCGCGCACGAGAGTGAGCACGAACCATCCCACACGTACGTCTCTCCCGCCGCGCACGAGAGTGAGTACGAACCATCCCACACGTACATCTCTCCCGCCACGCACGAGAGGGAGCAAGAACCAGCCCACACGTACGTCTCTCCCTCTGCGTACGAGAGAGAGCACGAATCATTCCACACGTACGTCTCTCCCTCTGCGTACGAGAGTGAGCACGAACCATCCCATAGTAGGGGGCTGGAATGGTGGCTACACGGGCAGCTCTGTGCAGGAGTTTGTACCGTGGAAAGCTGCTGCATTGGCAAACCCCACACTTGCCTGCCTTTCGCTCCCAGTCCCACTCCTGTCCTTCTCTTCCACAGTCCCTGCTCCTCTCCCTCCCAGCACTCAGCTCCCCCACTCTTCATCATCTCCTTCCTCCTCCCTAGGAGCCTGGCTGCCCACCTCCCTTTGCTCTCCATCCAGGTCCCCCGCCTCCTTGTTCGGCAGAGCCGGTTTGGTGCCATGCGGTGCAGGCCAGGGGGGTTGCATTTTCCAGTAGTGGGGTGGAGAGGCGGCAGACACGCCATACTTGTAACCTCCCCCAGCCTGTGCCGAGCTAGGCAGCCCTCCCTTCTCCTTTCCTGGACCCTCGGGGTGCCCGCCTGGTGGTAGCTGCTCACCTTGCTCCCGCGGGGAGCAGGGCCATTGCGAGGAGCATGCGGAGGGAGAGGGGCTGGGTGGCCAGGGCTCAGCTGAGCTCCTGAGGGCCCTGGAAGATGCACTGATCCCACAGGCAACGTTGGCATTTGCTGGGAGGATCAGTGTGGCCCCTGCGCTGTGCGCCCTGTCTCCTGCCACCTGTATTAGCGCCGCAGCATCCCCCGTCCTTTCCCTCGGCTCCCCCGTGGCCGTCCTCCACATCACCATTCACCCCGGCTGTGGCCACCTCTGCCCCTGCCATCTGTTCAGCTCCTGCCCGTGGCTACCTCCTCTGCTGACTGCCCGTGAGCTGGCCCCCGGAGCAGCTGGTGCTTTGGCTTGCCGGGGCAGGGGCTAGCAGGTTGGGGGCTAGCAGGTCGGGTAGCCAGCTGTCTTGGGGGGTGGGGCTTGGGTCTGAGCACTGAGCAGAAGGGGCTGTCTCGAGGGCCCGTAGAGTCGCTGCAGCTGGAGTCAGGCAGTAGCCCAGACACCCCAGGACCAGTCTTGTGGCACGCCCAGCACAGGCTTTTCCCTTGGGCCTCCAAGGAGGAGGCGGCTGTCCTCCATGCTGGGGCAAAGCCCTGCTTCCCATAAGTATTCAGGGGTTTTCACCTTGGCCTGGGAGCTTTTCCGGCACCCCAGTGTCTGCCCCAGCCTGCAGCCCCGTGCCTCTGGAACCACAGGTTGAGGGTTTGAGTCCCGCCCGCCCTGGAGGCAGCCAGCCTCCCGAGGGATGGAGCTGGAAATCTTGGAACGCCGCCCAAAGAGCCCCCGCCATTGATAGCACTGCCCCGCCTCCTCGAGAGAACCCCCGCCACGGACAGCGCTGCCCCGCCTCCTCGAGAGAACCCCCGCCACGGACAGCGCTGCCCCGCCTCCTCGAGAGAACCCCCGCCACGGACAGCGCTGCCCCGCCTCCTCGAGAGAACCCCCGCCACGGACAGCGCTGCCCCGCCTCCTCGAGAGAACCCCCGCCATGGACAGCTCTGCCCCGCCTCCTCGAGAGAACCCCCGCCATGGACAGCTCTGCCCCGCCTCCTCGAGAGAACCCCCCCCCCCATGGACAGCTCTGTCCCGCCTCCTCGTGAGAGCCCCCCCATGGACAGCGCTGCCCCGCCTCCTCAAGAGAACCCTCACGATGGACAGCGCTGCCCCGCCTCCTCGAGAGAACCCCCGCCACGGACAGCGCTGCCCCGCCTCCCCGAGAGAACCCCCGCCACGGACAGCGCTGCCCCGCCTCCCCGAGAGAACCCCCGCCACGGACAGCGCTGCCCTGCCTCCTCGAGAGAACCCCCGCCATGGACAGCGGTGCCCCGCCTCCTCGAGAGAGCCCCCGCCACGGACAGCTCTGCCCCGCCTCCTCGAGAGAACCCCCGCCATGGACAGCTCTGCCCCGCCTCCTCAAGAGAACCCCCCCATGGACAGCTCTGCCCCGCCTCCTCGAGAGAACCCCCGCCATGGACAGCTCTGCCCCGCCTCCTCGAGAGAACCCCCCCATGGACAGCGCTGCCCCGCCTCCTCGAGAGAACCCTCACGATGGACAGCGCTGTCCCGCCTCCTCGAGAGAACCCCCGCCATGGACAGCGCTGCCCCGCCTCCTCGAGAGAACCCCCGCCATGGACAGCTCTGCCCCGCCTCCTCGAGAGAACCCCCCCATGGACAGCGCTGCCCCGCCTCCTCGAGAGAACCCTCACGATGGACAGCGCTGTCCCGCCTCCTCGAGAGAACCCCCGCCATGGACAGCACTGCCCCGCCTCCTCGAGAGAACCCCCGCCACGGACAGCGCTGCCCCGCCTCCTCGAGAGAACCCCCGCCACGGACAGCTCTGCCCCACCTCCTCGTGAGAACCCCCGCCACGGACAGCGCTGCCCCGCCTCCTCGAGAGAGCCCCCGCCATGGACAGCGCTGCCCCGCCTCCTCGAGAGAACCCTCACGATGGACAGCGCTGCCCCGCCTCCCCGAGAGAACCCCCGCCATGGACAGCGCTGCCCCGCCTCCTCGAGAGAACCCCCCCATGGACAGCGCTGCCCCGCCTCCCCGAGAGAACCCCCCCATGGACAGCGCTGCCCCGCCTCCTCGAGAGAGCCCCCGCCATGTCTACACCGGGGTTAGGTTGGCGGAACTTCCTGGTGCACGGCTGTGGATTTTCCGTGCCCTGAGCGCCATAGCTATGGGACAAACCAAGCAGAGTTTCGTGTGGGTGCGTGGCACACGCATTGCGTAATCTGGCATACTGGTCGGAGAGCGCTCTTAAGCTAGCCAGGGCCTGGGAAAAGGGACTCTGCAGAGCGAGGAGGGGGATGGTCTTCAAAGTGAGTCCTGCAAACTCCAACCCTTCAGCCAGGACTCTCTCCATCTTTCCCGACCTTTCCAGAGTTGATGAAATCTGCTACAGCCACGTCCCCGGAACGCTGCCGACTGACAGCACAGCTGGACAATCTCAGCATAAACCCAACAATCTCATGGTTTGTGTCTGCGTGAGGGAGTTTTGCAAGGAAATTGAATGATAAACTGTCCAGCATTTTTGACCTTTGAAAATGTTCTGAGCTCTTGTATCTGCTGGTGAATCGGAGAGACTTTCTCTTTTAGATGTGCAGGAGCGTACTGGTGACGCTGACATTTTGCCACACTTGGTGGCTACCTTGCTTGATAGCTCTGAGCTTGCTCTGCCAAGCCTGAGACACTGGCGTTCTGCACGGTTCAGTTCCCTCTCGAGTGACTGCGCCGTAACCTCTTTCCCGCTAGAAGGTGCAGTTGTTCTGGCCATAGGAAGGTGTTTTCCTGTCCCTGGCCCCTGTTAGCCAGGCGAGGGGAAAGGCTGTCGGGGGGTTAGCGCCGGGGTTGTGCAGTTTTCCTTCTCTGCTCTAGATCTCTCCCAGAAATCTGTGTGGCTGGCTGCTGGTGAATGCAGGGGTGATGGCACTTAGGCCAGATCTGCACCAGTGGCACAGCTGCTGCCACGGTGTTGCAAGGTCGCTCTAGGCTGACTGGGGAACCTCTCTGGGCAGCGCAGTGAGTGGCGGCAGCTGGCCTGCTGACAGAGCTGTGCACGCCAGCGCTGTTGTTGGGGGTGCTTTTCACACCCGCTTTGCCAGCAGACGTGACAGCCTGTCCAGGCCATGCAGAGTGTTTTCCTAGCGACTCTGTAAAGGAGCAAACTCCCACCCTCGGGCACATTCCCATCTGTGCTCTCCCTGCCCGTTACCCCACCCGCGGAACGGGGGAATTAGGGGACGGGAGCTGAGCTTCCTTGAAGAGGTAAATACAAGAATCGTCACGCACGTGCCATTTCCCTTCCTCATAGTGGGGATCCTGAGAGGCGCTGGTCAGTGCTGGGAACAGGTAGCAGAGCTAAGCAGAGGGCTGCGGCCCGGGGTACAGGCAGCCCAGCTGCAGTTGGTCAGTGCTGCTTGCTGTTCCCCCTCCCCCCTGCTTGCAAAGGGAGAGAAATGTTAGCAGTTCCCTGATTGTCTGTGCTGGCAGGGTCCCCGAGCTGATTTATAGCACTTCCTCAGCTTTCAGCAAGCAGCAAATGCATTGCTTAATTATTCATGGCAGATGTATTATTGCAGGAAATTAAGACATCAAGGAAACAAGTAAAACTGTTACTGAGTGGAGCTATAACAGGGCGAGGCGGAAGGAGATGCAGGGTGCCGCTACTGACATGCAGAGAGGAACGGGTTAAAATTCCCAGGCCCTATAGCGCGCCCCTCACTGCATGTAATGAATAGCTTGCAAGTGGAGTTTCATTTGTTACATTTGTCATTTAAATGATCACACGGGTGAGTGTGAAACCCTTGTATCGTCACCTTCAGTACACAAGTTTGTGGAAAGAAACTTTTCTCCGCTGCTTCTGTTGTTTTTAAGAGGCTGGTGTTTCATCTTCAGAATTGGGAAAAACTTGAAGCACAGCAAATAGTCTGGGAGCACCTGAGAGACTCACAAAACATGTCGCTGGGATCATGAGCTTCCGTTGGCCCCGCCCACTTCTTGTCCGGTCATCCGAGGCAGTGGGCGGTGCCCACAAACGCTCATGGTCCCAGCGACACGTTTTGTTCGTCTCCAACCTTTTAAAGCACGAGATCCCTTTTGAATTGAAGTGCAATCCAGGATCTACCCCTGGCCCCGCCTCCTCCTCACTCCATCCTCCTCCCTCCCCCATTCTCCTTCCCTTTCACCAGGCAGGGGCAGAGGGTGGGGGCGCAGGCTCTGGTCTTAGGCTAAGGGATTTGGAGTGTGAGAGGGGCTCTGAGCTGAGCCTGGGGCAGGGAGTTGGGGTGCAAGAGGGGGTTCAGGGTACAGGCTCTGTAAGGGAGTTTGGGTCCAGGGGGCTCAGGGCTAGGACAGAGGCTTGGGGTGCAGGAGGGGGTTCATGACTGGGACAGGGATTCAGGATGCAGCCTCCAGCTGAGCACTGCATACCACAGGTGGCTTCTGGGTGATGGTGCAGTGGGGCTAAAGCAGGCTGTGGAGGGGCTCGGCGTCGACGCGGCCCTCACCCGAGGGCCACGCAGGGTCCTCCGCTCTCCCCTCCGGTTTTCCTCACCCGAGGTCTCGTCCTCTTCGTGCTCCCTGATTACCCCAGCGCTCTGCCCCTGAGTCTGGCAGGGTCGGTCCATGTTCAGTCAGCGGTGAGTGGTGTCCGCGGAGGGTAGGGGGGCTCAGGCCCGCCCTTACTCCGAGCCCCGACCCACGGCCCTAAGGTCTGGGGGAATGCGCTAATTCCCCCAGTCCTGGTTGGTGGGGGACGGAATCCCCTCAACACACCAACTGCCCGGGTTTCCACACCCTGCCCTGGGTCGCTTTCTACCTCCCCCGTCGGGCTGCTGTGACGACTGGGTCTCGAGGGTCTGCGCAGACGGGGTCCGAGGTGCCACTGTCCGCCCGTCTTCCTCCCGGCTGCGCGACTTCCTCCCTTTGACTCTGGCAGCGGCGCCTCTTTTAAGCGTCCCGCTGCCCTGACGTCCTCCATAGCGGGGCAGGCACACCCCCTCCGCTGGGGCGGCCGGCCCACCAGGGCACCGGCGCAGGTCGGCGCCCCGGGCCGTGTCAGCGCCTGGCGCTCTGGCACGGCTGGGGAAGCGGCGGCAGAGTCGGGCGCAGCTGATCGGGGCTGCCGCTCGGCCCCGCCCGCGGCAGAACAAGACGCGCAGGGTAGGAGCCGCCGTGGGGCCGCCGCTTCTCCCCAGCAAGCCGGGGACGGCGCCTGGTTAGTGCGGGGCGCGGGGGCTGCCCCGTCACACAGGCGCACACCCGCCCTGGCTCTGCACCACTCTCCAAAGCAGCCAGCAAACTCCCTCCATCCCAAGCCCTGTCTTGGCCCCCACCCCCATTCAGTGGAGCTAGGATACTGGGTGGGAGAGGGAAACGGCTCCAAGGCAAAGGGCAGGAGATGCTCAGCTGGGGGGGAGGGGCAGCTGAAGAGCTGGCACTTGCTAGCCTCTTGGCCAAACCATCAGGATCACCTGTCACAGGCTCCAAGATCCACCAGGAGATCCTGATCGACCAGTTGGTGACCACTGCTCTGAGGTGCTGCTAGTCTATTGGTTCTTTTGTACCTTTTCCTGTTCCAGACGAACACGGCGACCCCTTTGAAGGTTCAGAGTTAGGTTAGCTCACCGGAGGAATTGCTATACGAAACACAGCACTTTCTTGCAGCTCAGGGCCAATGCAGCACCCTAGTGCAAAAACCTCACACTTACATTTGTCACAAGCTGTTGCCCCAGCCTGGTCAGGCACACAGCTCCAGCCTTGGCACTTTTCCTTATCTGGGACCGCTGGGGTGCACAGGATAGGAGATCTGCTCTCCGCCCCCACCCCCAGCCCAGAAATGGCCTGTATCTGTAGAGATTTGCTGAGAAGCAATCAGGGCCACCTTGAGTCCTAAAAATGCTGAACCCTGGTTGGTCTGTGGGTGCCAGGGGGAGATTCCTGCCTAAGATGAGGCTTGACCCGTGGAATGGTGTTGAGGTCTCATAGCTTTGCTTGCCACGCTTCGCTTCTGTGTGACAGTAAAGGGGGAAGAAGGAGGATTTCTGCAGGCACCAAGTCCTTGTATTTCCCCAGTTCCCATTGCCATGGGATTATTTCCCTCCATCTGAGGGTGTGTCTAGACTACAGAGTTTTGTCGACAAAACTATCCCTGCGTCTGCACTACCGCTGAGTTGTCGACATAACGTCGACAGGACTCAGCAGTTTTGTCGACGCTGGTAAACCTCATTTTACGAGGCATAACGCCTTTTGTCGACAGAGTTCTGTGGCCAGAAGGTGTTATTACATCTAGGGTTGTGTCTAGTGTACAGGGTTTTGTCGACAGAACTGAATGTAGTCTAGACGCTCTTTGTCGACAGAATCTTTGTCGACAGTATCTGTCGACAAAACTTCTGTCGACAAAAGCCTGTAGTCTAGACGTACTCTGAGAGAGCTGGCACATGACCCCAGGCATCCAGTCCCACAAGCCAGGTGGTGGTTTCGGCAGGTTTCAGTTCTTTGGGCTTTGTGCTCTCACCCTCCAGTCTTGTTTTCAAATTCCACGTGAAGAAGCTGCTCCCATGGCGAAGGGAGTTGCCTTGCTCTATGTTTCACTCTCAGCATTTTCTCCGTGGGATGTTTGTGTTGAATTTTTTTCAGTCCCAGCTTGACCAAGCCCTGGCTGTGGTATACCTGCTGGATGTGGTATACCTAGACTTTAGTGAGGCGTTTGATATGGTCTCGCATGATATTCTTATCAATAAACTAGGCAAATACAACTTAGATGGGGCTCCTACAAGGTGGGTGCCTAACTGGCTGGATAACTGTACTCAGAGTGTAGTTATTAATGGTTCTCAATCCTGCTGGAAAGGTATAACAAGTGGGGTTCTGCAGGGGTCTGTTTTGGGACCGGCTCTGTTCAATATCTTCATCAACGATTTAGATATTGGTATAGAAAGTACGCTTATTAAGTTTGCAGATGATACCAAGCTGGGAGGAGTTGCGACTGCTCTGGAGGATAGGGTCATAATTCAAAATGACCTCGACAAATTGGAGAAATGGTCTGAGGTAAACAGGATGAAGTTTAATAAAGACAAATGCAAAGTGCTCCACTTAGGAAGGAACAATCAGTTTCACACATACAGAATGGGAAGTGACTGTCTAGGAAGGAGTATGGCAGAAAGGGATCTGGGGTCATAGTGGACCACAAGCTGAATATGAGTCAGCAGTGTGATTCTGTTGCAAAAAAATCAAACATGATTCTAGAATGCATTGACAGGAGTGTTGTGAGCAAGACACGAGAAGTCATTCTTCTGCTCTACTCTGCGCTGATTAGGCCTCAGTTGGAGTATTGTGTCCAGTTCTGGGCACCACATTTCAAGAAAGATGTGGAGAAATTGGAGAGGGTCCAGAGAAGAGTAACAAGAATGTTTAAAGGCCTAGAAAACATGAGCTATGATGAGGGAAGATTGAAAGAATCGGGTTTGTTTAGTTTGGAAAGGAGAAGACTGAGGGGATATGAGAGCAGTTTTCAGGTATCTAAAAGGGTGTCATAAGGAGGAGGGAGAAAACTTGTTCTTCTTGCCCTCTGAGGATTGAACAAGAAGCAATGGGCTTAAATTGCAGCAGGGGAGGTTTAGGTTGGACATTAGGAAAAAGTTCCTAACTGTCAGGGTAGTCAAACACTGGAATAAATTGCCCAGGGAGGTTGTGGAATCCCCATCTCTGGAGATATTTAAGAGTAGGTTACATAAATGTCTATGAGGGATGGTCTAGACAGTATTTGGTTCTGCCATGCGGGCAGGGGACTGGACTTGATGACCTCTCGAGGTCCCTTCCAATCCTAGTATTCTATGATTCTATGATGGAATTGGGACTGGTCCTGCTTTGGGTAGGGGGCTGGACTCGATGACTCCTGAGCTCTCTGCCAGCATCAGGATCCTACGATTCCATGATTGGTTGATTACGGGCTATGTCTCATGAGGAATACACCCCCCCCCCCCCCATTAATCCCAAAGGGCTAAAGACAATCTATCGACACTTCCAGAGTCTTTAAAAAGATTTCTTAACTTCTTAAGCCCTTTCCTCTTCTCTCTGTGGCAAGATTAGAAAAGGTCTGTGCTGAAGTGAATAAAACGTTTCTGTGTGTGGTCCTGGACTGAGCCTTGTAACAATATTTTGGAAAACGTTTCCTTGGTATTCGTTGCCCTAAATAAGCGGTTTAGTTGCATACGTCAGAAGTACTTGATGCTGAGAGGCAGCTGAATAATTGAGAAACCTGACCCCCACCCCAAGACTGACGAAGGCAGGACAGAATACTCCAGGGTATGTTTATGTAACTTTGAAATCTGCCCACAAGTAAAAATGTGTTTTAAGTGACTCCAAACCCCTGGATTGATAAAAGAAATAATGTCATTAAATGAGGCATTCCAGAGTCTGCTTCAGACAGTCCCAAATCTAGGAAAACAGAACAGAAACTCTGTGAGCAGCTAGTGCAAAATACTGATGCTGGTTTTCTATGGCAGGGTTTTCTCAGTAGCTGTTATAGGATCCTTCCATCAACCCATCATTACAAAGAGCTGTAGCTTTACACTGTAAAAACCTGTATAAACCCCAGTGTGCTTGTAACTGAATTGGGGCCATCAAGAAAGCCGCAATGGGGGAGGGGATATCTTTGACTGGAAAATAGCACAGCAGGTGGAGTTGTGTGGCAGCAACCCTCTGGGATAAAGTGCGTGGAGGGGATCATGAGAACCTAAGAACAGCCACGCCGGGTCAGACCAAAGGCCCATCCAGCCCAGGGCCCTGTCGGCCGCCAGTGGCCACTGCCAGGTCACCAGGTGACCTCTCCCCCGTCGCCCAGTCCCTGCTTTTGGCAAATGGTTGTTAAATGAGATTCATTCCTCAGTCCCCGTGGCTGGCTGGGACTCGGCGTTGCCTTGGCTGGCTCAGTGTGGATAGGTTGAGAGGGAATGTGCCCAAGGAGCCGAGCTGTAGATGATGGAATGGGAGCCATCAGGCTCTCTCGCAGCCTGCCACTGCAGCTTGGCGATGTCCTCCCCCTAGCCAGCATTCCCGCCCCACATGCTGCCCCGAGCTAGGACCTGCAGGCCAGAGGCAGCGTTCCATGGCACTTGTGTCCCTGCGCAGCGCTCCCCAGTCTGCGGGGGCTGACACACGATGCCGGGGGGGGGAGAGGGCTGGGGCCAAGGAGGAGGGTTTTGGGGGAGCAGCACTGTGGTGCAGGTGGGGGAGAGAGTGCTCCAGAGCGGTGCAGGCTTTAGGGAGAGGCTGGGGGAAGCGGTTTGGAGGGGGTGCAGGCTGCCCTGGGGAGAGAGTTCTGTCCCACCACCTCTCACCGCAGCCAGGTGAGAAGCGCCTCTTCATCGCCACAGCAGCTCTGGCAGGGCCTGGCCAGGAAGTAGAGGCCTCTCCATGGCCCGGGCATGTCTGGAACTGGCCGAGGCCAGGGAGTGCCTGGGGAAGAGGCTCATCTCCCCCGCTGTGGAAGGGCTGGGTTGAGGCTGGGACCAAGGGAGGGGCGCTCCCCCTGGCAGGAAATCCAGAGCAGCTCCGCACCGTGGCCTGCGGGCAGAGGCACCTCTCCCCACCACAGCCCCCCTGCGTGGGACTTACTGGGTACCTGCGAGGCCGTGCCGCTTGGCGGGAGCTCAGGTCAGAGGGTAACTAATTTTGCACTTGGTGTGTGAGAGGAGTTTTATTTGGTCAGCTATTTCCTTAACTGCTGCCCTGATCCATCTCAGAGAAGCCACGAACTCTGGCGTGGGCGAGCTGTTGGAATATCTTTCTTGCTCGTGGCAGATTTCTTCCTGGCTTTTGTTGCCTGCTATTTCAGGGGTTTTGTATTGCGCCTCCACTCATCTGCAACAACAAAAACTGTTTACTAGAGAAATGAACAGGCAAGGCCTTTTCCATGTAATTGTGTTCCCTTTGACAAGAGTAATTAGCAAAGCTAAGTGGCTTGAGAACCGATTGATTAGGCTTTGTGGGAATGGCAGTGGTTGGGTGAGACTGAGATACGTGGATGTAGAGCAGCAGATATGAATGAAACCCAATTGTTTCTGCATTCTTTATGGCTGTGTGCATTTCTGTCGTAAGCTCCCTTTCTGTACCTTTGCGTTTGTGGACTGTGAAGACTTGGTACCTGGAGGAACTGGGGAGAATTACCAAGGTGTGAAAGTAGAGAATATTTTTTCTGACTCTGTCTCATGTTTAGCAAAGTCATCAGCTGGTATAAATTGCAATTGGATAATGTCAGCAGTTCCCACTGTGGCGATTACATGAGGCTATTTTGTCACTTAGGATCTCCACCGCAGAAAAGAGATGTTTCAATTACTTCACTGTTTGCTCTGAACTCACTGTCTGGGATGTGGCGTGCAGCCATCCATTTGTTTGCCTTAATGTGGCTGCTTGTCTCTGGCAATAGAGCTGTTGATGCCGGTGGAGTGTTACCGATTGCGTGCCGCACACCATGAAGAGTTCCGAGTGAAACACTCAGAGGTTAGAAAGCGTCAGATGGAAGGTGGCTCCGTGCGGTCGCCATTCTGCATCTGTCTGTGTGTGCATCTCAGATAAGGCAGCAGACCCTGCTTTGGAGGCTAGGGCTGTGTCAACGCCGGAGCGCCGAGGGGTCTTTCAATGGGGGTAAAAGAAAGTTGGAAGAATGTTTTTAAGGGGAACTAGGTTAGGCAACCTAGTTATAGAGCCTTTGCCACGGCCCCTCGAATGGCGTGGCACAACTGATCAGCCAGATCCAAATACACAGTGTATCACCTAGAGGAAGTCTCCGATTATTTCCTACGTGTAACAGTTTGGGAATGTCAGTGGTTAGGCTTGTGTCACAACCCCCTTTGCACAGGAACAGTGAAGTCACTGGCTGCTCTGAAACTTGCTGAAATGCTCAGGGTCTTGGAAGGAAGAACTCTGAGTGTGACATTTTCAGGCTGAACACCCCGTACCTGGCAGGACATCTGCAAGTCTGTACTGGAAGAGGTTTGGTGTATTCCTCAAACCCTGTCGAGGTGGGTCACCTTACCCAGAAGTGATGAAAAGCATTTGTGTGTTTCAAGTTGCAGGGATGCTCCAGCTGTGTTTGGTGCATTTTTTCCTTCCTGCCCTCCAGCCACTAACTGCTGAGGCTCTTCATTATCCTTTCCGTTCTTTTGGGCTTTATGTTCTCGTCCTCAGCTCTTGTTTTCAAATTACCACTATGAACAAACAGTTCTTCTGGAGAGGGGAGTTGGCTTGCTCTGTATTCCATTCTCAGCAGATTCTTTGGGAGGGTGTTTATGTTGAATGTTTTCATTGCTTGATTATGACAAGATGTTTCTTTGGGATTGCTTGATTTGTTAGCCACTGGCAAAGTGCTCAGCACTCTATAGATCACAAAATGTTGACTGTGTCCCCCACAAAAGTGTCCATCCTTAAAGACAGTATGTGTTGCGAGCCTGTTTTAAAGTGTCTGCTGCTACAAATTGTAGCCTCTCTGATAACTTTGTTTCAAATTAGGTTTTGTCACACTGAAATCAGTGTGAAAGTGAAATCAAATTAATCAAACCATGATTCAGACTTTTCATATCGAACAGAAGAAATTCAACCAGCCAAGCAAGCTCATGGCAAAGTTTGGAAACATTTGCACATCTGTGTGTAACAAGCGAGACCAGGGATCCGGTTAGAAGCGGGCCATGAATGGTGCGGGGGCTCTGTTTTTAACAAGTGACTAATCTGCCAGGACTTAGGGGCTGAGTTGCACATTCTTGCCTTAGCTCAGTAATTCTGGGCTGACAGCTGGAGGCGAGTGAAAGTGAACCGGTCATTGATTATTTGGAAGGGGATCTTAAACTGTGGTATTGAAGTCCTGGCACCATCTTGGCTAGCTAATGCTGATTTCAGTCTCTGTGTTTGTCCAGAAGAGCAAAGTGGTTTCAAAGCCTGCAGAGGCAGCCCGTTTGAGGAGGTGGCTGTCTGCCTAACCCCTGCTGTTCTGACAGCACAGGGCTGTGTTCTGTACCAGCAGTGTCGGTGCCTGAAGTCTGACAGACGGTTACAGAGGGTCCAGTACAGCGGGGGTGCTCCTACACAACCAGTGTCACAGGGCCAGGGAGCGTGAGCTGCTGGAATAAAACATTTTCAAACTTGCGTCCAGTTTGTGGCCAAACTTCCTATGTGCTCTGGGGCTGGGGGTGACACTGAGTGTAAAGTTTGTTTTTCTCACTCAGAAGTGGCCCAGGCAGGGACAGGTTGTCTGCATGTCCTGGCTGGTAAGGAGCAGATGGGATTAGAGGGTTGTGAGCTATGAGGCTTGCCCAGTGCATCCCCACCCGCCTACGGAAATCGTTTTCCCTAATTTCCAACGTAGACCTCCCCCCCGTAACTTGAGCCCATTGCTCCTTGTTCTGCCATCCGGCACTACTGAGAGCAGCCTCTCTCCATCCTCTTTGGAGCCCCCCCCCCCTTTCAGGAAGGTTCGATTTGCTTCAGAATTGGCCTTGTCTTAAAAGTTCACTTGAAATCTTAAAGCCCCGCAGGGCCCCATGCTCTGCAGTTACCTTTGTGTAGCTAGAGGTGTCCAAGTGGTGCCAGGTGTGCGGTGCTATGCACTGCACAACAGACACGTTGCCGGGCTACGCAGAGAAGCCCTGGTGTAGCGCAACAGACCAGGGTGGCAGGGTTAGCAGCTGAGCGTCGGACCTTTACCTCTGCCTTGCCTGACTGTGAATGCTGGAGTCTCTCGCCCTTAGCTTTGCATCGATGCCAGTGTTAGGCACAGAGCCCGTTGCCTGATATCGTCTGAGCCAAACTGACATGCTTTCTGTGTGTCGGCTCTGCGCTAGCCGGAGACACGTTTTACTTGCTTAAAGGACAATAAGTACTTTTGTGACGCCGTGTAATGCAGGGCTGTCAGAGCGGGGCGTTCAGTGACTTATAGACTCATAGACTTTAAGGTCAGAAGGGACCATCATGATCATCTAGTCTGACCCCCTGTACAGTGCAGGCCACAGAATCTCACCCACCCCTCCTAGAATAATCCTCTCACCTATATCTCAGATATTGAAGCCTTCAAATACTTTGAAGACCCCAAGATGCAGAGAATCCTCTAGCTGTGATCTGTACCCCATGCTACAGAGGAAGGCGAAAAACCTCCAGGGTCTCTGCCATTCTACCCTGGAGGAAAATTCCTTCCCGACCCCAAATATGGCGATCAGCTAAACCCTGAGCATGTGGGCAAGACTCACCAGCCAGACACCCAGAAAGTTCTCTATAGTAACTCCTGTCATCCCTCCATTGACCTATTCCCACTGATAATGAATGGTCAATTAGTTACCAAGATCATGTTATCTCATCAACCCATCCCCTTCATAAACCCGTCTAGTTTAATCTTGAAACCAGATAGATCTTTTGCCCCCACTACTTCCCTTGGAAGGCCGTTCCAGAACTTCACTCCTCTGATGGTTAGAAACCTTCGTCTAATCTCAAGTCTAAACTTCCTACTAGCCAGCTTATATCCATTTGTTCTTGTGTCCACATTGGTATTAAGCTTAAATAATTCCTCTCCCTCCCTGGTATTTATCCCTCTAATATATTTAAAGAGTGCAGTCATGTCCCCCCTCAACCTTCTTTTGGTTAAGGTAAACAAGCCAAGCTCCTTAAGTCTCCTTTCATAAGACAGGTTTTCCATTCCTTGGATCATCCTAGTGGCCCTTCTTTGTACCTGTTCCAGTTTGAATTCATCCTTCTTAAACATGGGAGACCGGAACTGCACACAGTATTCCAAATGGGGTCTCACCAATGCCTTGTATAATGGCACTAACACCTCCTTATCCCTACTGGAAGTACCTCGCCTAATGCATCCCAAGATCGTATTAGCCTTTTTCACGGCCATGTCACAATGGCGGCTCATAGTCATTTTATAATCAACCAGGACTCCGAGGTCCTTCTCCTCCTCCATTACTTCCAACTGATGTGTCCCCAGCTTATAACTAAAATTCTTGTTATTAATCCCTAAATGCACAACCTTACACTTCTCACTATTAAATTTCATCCTATTGCTATCACTCCAGTTTACAAGATCATCCAGATCTTCTTGTATGATATCCAGATCCTTTTCTGAATTGGCAATAGCTCCCAACTTTGTGTCATCCGCAAATTTTATTAGGACACTTCCACTTTTGGTGCCAAGATCAGCAATAAAAAGATTAAATAAAATTGGCCCCAAAACTGATCCCTGAGGAACTCCGCTAGTAACCTTCCTCCAACCTGACAGTTCACCTTTCAATATGACCCGCTGTAGTCTCCCCTTTAACCAGTTGCTTATCCACCTCTCAACTTTCATATTAATCCCTATCTTTTCCAATTTAACCAATAATTCCCCATGTGGTACAGTATCAAATGCCTTACTAAAGTCGAGGTAGATTAGATCCACTGCATTTCCTTTATCTAAAAAATCTGTTACTTTCTCAAAAAAGGAGATCAGGTTGGTTTGGCACGATCTACCTTTTGTAAAACCATGTTGTAATTTGTCCCAATTGCCATTAGCCTCAATGTCTCTAACTACTTTCTCCTTCAAAATTTTTTCCAGGATATTATATACTACAGATGTCAAACTAACAGGCCTATAATTACCCGGGTCACTTTTTTTCCCTTTCTTAAAAATCGGAACTGTATTAGCAATTCTCCAGTCAAATGGCACAACCTCTGAGTTTAGAGATTTATTAAAAAATTTTGCTAATGGACTTGCAAGTTCATGTGCCAGTTCCTTCAATATTCTTGGATGAAGATTATCTGGGCCCCCCGATTTACTCCCATTAAGCTGTTCAAGTTTGGCATTTACCTCGGATATGGTAATATCTACCTCCATATCTTTAGTCCCATTTGTTAAGTTACCATTATCCCTAAGCTCTTCATTAGCCTCATTAAAGACTGAAGCAAAGTATTTGTTTAAATATTGGGCCATTCCTAGATTATCCTTAACCTCCACTCCATCCTTAGTAATTAGCAGTCCTACTTCTTCTTTTTTTGTTTTTTTCCTATTTATATGGCTATAAAACCTTTTACTGTTGGTTTTAATTCCCTTTGCAAGGTCCAACTCTACCTGACTTTTAGCCTGTCTCACTTTGTCCCTACATGCTCTAACCTCAATAAGGTAGCTTTCTTTACTAATCCCTCCCATTTTCCACTCCTTATATGCTTTCTGCTTTTTCTTAATCACCTCTCTGATATGCTTGCTCATCCAGCTTGGTCTAACACACCTGCCTATAAATTTTTTCCCTTTTCTTGGGATACAGGCTTCTGACAGCTTCTGCAACTTTAACTTAAAATAATTCCAGGCCTCCTCCACTTTAAGATCCATAATTTCTTTAGTCCAATCAACTTCCCTAACTAATTTCCTTAATTTACTAAAGTTAGCCCTTTTGAAATCAAAAACCCTAGTCTCAGATTTAGTTTTGTTTATCCTTCCATTTAATTTGAACTGAATTAGCTCATGATCACTCGAGCTAAGGTTGTCTCCTACAACCATTTCATCTATGAGGTCCTCGCTACTCACCAAAACCAAATCTAAAATAGCACCCCCACCTTGTTGGTTCAGCAACTACTTGATGAAGGAATTCATCAGCTATCACATCTAGGAAAATCTGAGCCCTATTATTATTACTAGCACTTGTTCTCCAGTCTATATCTGGAAAGTTGAAATCTCCCATGATTACGCAGTTTCCATGAGTATTTACTTCATTAAAAACATTAAAGAGGTCTCTATCCATATCCATATTGGATCCTGGTGGTCTATAACACACCCCAAGCACTATCGCAGGGGAGGATCTGATAGTTTTCTTCCCCAATGTGATTTTTGCCCAAACAGACTCTGTCTTCTCCATTCCATCACTTTTTATTTCTTTACACTCTACCTCATCTTTAATATACAATGCGACTCCACCACCTTTACCCTTATTTCTGTCTTTCCTAAACAGCGCATACCCTTTAATACCTGTACTCCAGTCATGCCTAGTATTCCACCATGTTTCTGTTATTCCTATAATATCTGGTTTCACTTCCTGGACCAATAGCTCTAGTTCCTCCTTTTTGTTACCTAGGCTCCTCGCATTGGTGTACAAGCATCTTAATTTTTGCTGTTTGGCCTCATTCACATTCTTTACCCAATTTGGCACGGACGTTATACCTCCAATATGACTTATTAGACTAGTATCCACCCCACCCTTCCTCATGTTCATTCTCCTACCCCCAGCTATATCCTTTCTTACTTCGTTTTCCTCACTCTCAGTGTTAAAATCTAGCGTAGAGATTACCTGGGCATCTCCCAACCGTCTCCCCCAAAATCCTAGTTTAAAGCTCTCTTAATCAGTTGAGCCAGCCTCCATCCTAGAAGTCTATTTCCCTCCCTATTTAGGTGAAGTCCATCCCTAGAGAACAGTCCTCTGTCCATAAATGCCTCCCAATGACCATACATCCCAAAGCCCTCCTTATAGCACCACTGCCTAAGCCATCTATTGATCATCATAATCCTGTCACATCTTAGTTGCCCGTCTCTAGGAACAGGCAGAATCCCACTAAAGATCACCTGAGCCTCAGTTTCCTTGAGCATCCTCCCCAGCCTGGCATAGTCTCCCTTAATTCGTTCCAGCGAGAATCTAGCCGTATCATTTGTTCCTACATGAAGTATGATCAATGGATTCCTTCCTGCTCCCTTAATAATCCTCTTCAACCTCAGTTCCACATCTCGTAAATTAGCACCTGGCAGACAGCACACCCTTCTATTCTCTGGATCAGCTCTGGTTACAGGCCTATCTATTTTTCTCAATAAGGAGTCCCCAATCACATATAGACCTGTCTTTTCCTAGTGACAGTGAAATTCTCTGGTCTATCTCTAGCTTCCTCTGGCTGCAAGTCCTTGCCATTCCTGTTTTCCCTTGTAATCCTCTTTAACCCATCCTGTATCCTCCTAATGCTCATTATTGGTGTGCCCCCCAAGGGGTTTCTGGGAGCTGCCCCACCCAGCACTGATGAAAGCAGAGTCTCAGTCTCTAGTGCTCCCACGTCCTAGCGATCCCTGCCCATTGCCAAGATGGGTATTTTCACTGGGACTGGCGATGTGCTTCTTCAGCCTCCACAGAGGAACTTCGATGAAAGCACTTCCTTGAGAAGATTTCTGTTTAAACGTATTGATTGATAAATCTAACGCCTCGGGTGTTTTCTTCATCCCCATGGAGAACACTCTCACAGAAATCAAAGAGATTTGTCAGTGCCGAGCCGTCCTGGAAAACAAGGAAGTGTGATCCTCCCTGACACGCTTCTTGTGAAAAGTCCGGGTCTTTCAGGCTCTTTCAGTGGCACCCATTTTGTGAATGGCATTGCAAAGGTAAACGTGAAGTACCCCGGCCGTGTTGATCCTTTTCCAATAGAATGAGATAAAGCTCACTAACACTGCTGCATTATCTGTCAGTACCTGGAATCATAATTCATCAGTGTTGCCATTCGACACCAAAGCAACCTGGTTTTCCTGTCCCTGTGGATGAAATGTGTTGAGTCAGCCCAGGGCCTACTCCATTTGCAATCGCCAGACTCGTCTCAGGGTAAAAAGCCCTGTAGATGAGACGGGGGGAAGAGGAGCAGTAGATGGGCTATAGCTTGATTTTAGTGTCCTGCGTGACCTTTTCAATAATAAACCAAGGAAGTACAACCTAGATGGGGCTACTGTAAGGTGGGTGCATAGCTGATTGGATAACCGTTCTCAGAGAGTAGTTATCCATGATTTAGTCACGCTAGAAGGGCACCGGCTCAGTTCTGGGTCTGGTTCTGTCCAATATCTTCATTGGTGATTTAGATAATGGTGTAGAGAGGGCATTTATAAAATGTGCGGACGATACCAAGTGTGAAGGTCATTCATTGAGGAGGGAACAATCAGTTGCAGACATACAGAATGGGAAATGACCATGGAGGAAGGAGTACTGCAGAAAGTGATCTGGGGTCATAGTGGCCCAGTATGGCCGTTCTTATGTTTCTTATATTCTAAGAGCAACAAAAATGATTAAAGGTCTGTGGAACCTAGCTGTGGGGGAAGATTGAAAGAATTGGGTTTGTTTAGTCTGGAAAAGAGACGATTGGAAGGTGACGTAACTTTTTTAAGTGCATAAAGGCTTGTTACGGTGAGGAGGGAGGGAAAAAAATTCTTCTTGACCTTTGAGGCTAGGACAAGATGCAGTGATTGAAGAAAGATTGTCCAAGTGGGCTCAGAGGGTATGTCTACACTACCCTCCTAGTTTGAACTAGGAGGGTAACGTAGGCATACCGCACTTACAAATGAAGCCCGGGATTTGAATTTCCCGGGCTTCATTTGCATAAGCGGGGAGCCGCCATTTTTAAATCCCCGCTGGTTCGAACCCCGTGCAGCGCGGCTACACGGGGCTCGAACTAGGTAGTTCGGACTAGGGTGCCTATTCCGAACTACCGGTACACCTCGTTTCACGAGGAGTAACGGTAGTTCGGAATAGGAACCTAGTCCGAACTACCTAGTTCGTGCCCCGTGTAGCCGCGCTGCACGGGGTTCGAACCAGCGGGGATTTAAAAATGGCGGCTCCCCGCTTATGCAAATGAAGCCCGGGAAATTCAAACCCGGGCTTCATTTGCAAGTGCGGTATGCCTACATTATCCCGCTAGTTCGAACTAGCGGGGTAGTGTAGACATACCCAGAGTTACCCCAACGCATCTCCCTGAGTTTGGCCAGAGATATTAGAGAGGTGAAAAATCTTCATGTCATCTCTTTTATTTCCCTTTTCAGCATTGGGAGTGAGGGAAGAGGCAGACATTGAGCAATCAACAAAGCTGTTGTCTTCTAATGGCTCATTTCATTGTTGATAAACAGCGATGAGCTTGAGACATGACTCGACTTATCTGTGGAAGTGGGCCGTGCCACCAAAGCTCGTGAGATTCCATATTTTGGTTTGGCTCTCAGGTGCTTCAGGACCGCTTGCTTTTAAGTGACAGATGAACACGGCTCCCCTTTGAGACTTTTTAATTGTTGATAGTCCTTCAGGGTGTGAGCGGCACAGGGGGCAGGAAATAGGGTGGGGAAGATTCCCTTCTCCGAGTTACCAAGTTCAGAGTAGGTGTTTTCAAAGTTATAAACCAAAACTTACATACGGTATTTCCTTAGCGCGTGGAATGCATGGATTATAGGCGAGATTGATTCATTTAGCAATGTACAAGCATTTTACACAATTTAAACACTAAATGCATTCTTACCTAATACCCATTGTAAAGAATACTATTGTACAAACGAGCTGGTTTGGTTTCTAGCTATGAGTTTGCCAGTTCTTACCTAATGCCTTGGCCAGAGCTGGCACTTGGTTTGCCAGCATCACACGTTCAATAAAGAGAAATGTTGTTAAATTATAGGCAAGCTTCATGTGCTGCTAAATTATAACACCCTATTAATTTTATCATTATTTCTCCCCATATTTTCCCCATCCAGAAGCCAACATGCTAATGAAAACAATCTCTGCTCCCCTCTGTTAATGTAATTTTGCAGGCTACATTATGACAAATGTAACTGAGCTAGAAGTGAGGAAAAACATCTTAATTTTCAATGTAAATGGTACAAATCTGATTGAACATAGAGGCTGTGTAGGAGGCTGCAGTCGCTAAGGATTTTAGATGATTTTTTTAAATTACAAAAATGGTCTTAGAATACAGTAGTTACAGCCAAGAAGTCAGTAACAGTGCGGTAGGAAATGACTGGCGTTTGGATCATTGTTCACTGAACTAAGAGCTTTCAGAAGTGGGCCGGTTTGAGAAAATAGCGTTTTCTTGATTTCATAACCCAGGTCAGGATGACTCTCTCTGACATCCGTTCACAGAGTACATTGGGGCCGAAGGATAACAGACTGATAAAAGGTGCTTTCCTGCCATCTCCTGAGCCACGTCAGGAAGGAGATGCATTTGGAGAATGCAAGAAGCCTAGCAAGTGTAGAGCTGATGCATTTTGGCCTGTATCTCTCCTGCGGATTGCTGTTTTACCTCTTCCCCCGGTTTAGCTATCTTGCCTCTTTGTTTGGTTTCCTTTTCCTTCCCTGCTTTTGTGCTGTTTGCTGATTTGGGGTTGTTCTTGTGGGATTGGCTTTGGAAGGAGGTGTGGCAGGTCGGTGTAGAAGGTTACTTACTGGATCATGTAATATGCTGTAGTAAGGACCCCATTCCTCTAAATGGGCTCTGTAGTATTTGTAGCTGCGCCTGCCTGCCTGCAATTCAGACACCTGTATCTACTCGTGATCTCCACAACACCAGGAAGAAGGGATTTCTCACAACAGGCACCACAGCAGTGTCTGCTAGCTGTTCTGAGCTGCTCTCTTGTGTCTGACATTTTGGGTTCTCCTGATCACGTCATCTCTCACTTCATATAAAAAAGCTTTTCTTGCCGGATGCCGACTGTTCCCGCCAGGTGACAGGATGACGACGTCAGGCGCTCTCCGCGAAGGGAAAGTGGACCGGGGAGGGGAAGGGGTGAGCACTGCCCCATGTGACCTCTTAATGCCCAGCGGGCTCATTCCTTTGTCTTCCAGAGAGGGCCTCAGACACAGATGATGGGCTTCCAGTGGTAATGCCCGGGGAGGTGGCTGGTGCACTTGAGAGAGGCTACCAGTGGCGTTGCTTGGCTCACACTATCGCTGTACTGTTCTGGGCTCACTCTACAGTCAAGGCTTCATCCTTGGACAGCCAGCGAAGACCCCAGAGCTCTTTCGCCCAGTCCAGGGAAGGCATGGCACTCAGCGCCTGAAAGCTATAAAGCCAGAGAGGGCATTTCTCAAAGGTGATGTGTTTGTGAGCTGCTCACTCAGCTGAGGAAGCACGGGTGGGGCGGCGGGGTGGGTGCTGTTGGGGACCCGTGCTGTGCTTGGGAGGGAGTGCGTTCTCGTGTATATATTTGCTGCACACAGTGTTGGTGTCAGGATATCAGTGAGACATGGTGGCTTACGCCGTGTGAGCACTGCGTGTCTCGAAAGCTTCTTTCTCACCGACAGATGTTGGTGCCAAGAGAGATCATCTACCTTAGATATTCATCAAGTCTGTTGACTTTGAAGGGTGCTTCAGACAGCTGCTTGTTGTAAGGGTTGCTGCGGGGGTGGGCTGTTGAGGGCAGTCAGACTTGGCATGGGGAAGGGTTTGATGTGTAATGTTATAGATTTTTTGTGGTTAATGAGAGGGATGCCTGGAGTGTTGGACGAGCACCAGTTCTTATTTTTGCAAGCCACCAAAGCACCGCCGACACCAGCCCCATTGTATATAAAATAAACAAAGGAATGGCCATTGTGGGTCAAACAAAGGTCCATCTAGTGGCCAGTGCCAGGTGCCCCAGAGGGGATGAATGGAACAGGGAATCATCAAGTGATCTCTCCCCTGTCGCCCATTCCCACCCTCTGACAGACAGGGACCAGGGACACCCTCCCTGCCCAGCCTGGCTAACAGCCATTGATGGACGTAACCTCCATGTCTGGAGAAGGGCAAATCTAGTGCCCATCTATAAAAAGGGAAATAAGAACAACCCAGCACACTACAGACCAGTCAGCGTAACTTCTGTGCCAGGAACGATAATAGAGCAAGTAATTAAGGAATTAATCTGCAAACACCTGGAGGATAACACAGTGATAGGTAACCGCCAGCATGGATTTGTCAAGAAGAAATCATGGCAGACCAATCCGAGAGCTTTCTTTGCTAGGATAACAAGTCTTGTGGCTAAGGGAGAAGTGGTGGACGTGGGATACCTAGACTTTACTAAGACATTTGATACAATTTTGCATGATCTTCTTATCAATAAACTAGGGAAATACAATCTAGATGGGACTACTATAAGGTGGGTGCATAACTGGCTCGATAACGTAGATATCAACAGTTCACATTCATGCTGGAAGGGCATAACAAGTGGGATTCTGCAGGGGTCAGTTTTGGGACCCAGTCTGTTCAATATCTTCATCAATGATTTAGATATTGGCAGAGAGAGGGCGCTTGTTAAGTTTGCAGATGATACCCATCTGGGAGAGGCAGCAACTTCTTTGGAGGATAGGGTCATAATTCAAAATGATCTGGACAAACTGGAGAAATGCTCTGAGGTCAGTAGGATGAGGTTTAATGAGGACAAATGCAAGGATCTTCAAAAAGATCTCACAAAACTAAGTGATTGGGCAACAAAATGGCAAATGAAATTTAATGTGGATAAATGTGAAGTAATGTACATTGGAAAAAATAACCCCAACTATACATATAATATGATGGGGGCTAATTTAGCTACAACTAATCAGGAAAGAGATCTTGGAGTCATCGTGGATAGTTCTCTGAAGATGTCCACGCAGTGTGCAGCAGTAGTCAAAAACGCAAACAAGATGTTTGGAATCATTAAAAAAGGGATAGAGAACAAGACAGAGAATATCTTATTGCCCTTATATAAATCCAAGGGACGCCCACATCTTGAATACTGCGGACAGATGTGGTCTCCTCATCTCAAAAAAGATATATTAGCGTTAGAAAAGGTTCAGAGAAGGGCAACTAAAATGATGAGGGGTTTGGAATGGGTCCCATATGAGGAAAGATTAAAGAGACTGGGACTTTTCAGCTTGGAAAAGAGGAGACTGATAGGGTCTATAAAATCATAAGTGGTGTGGAGAAAGTGAATAAGGAAAAGTTATTTACTTGTTCCCATAATGTAAGAACTAGGGGCCACCAAATGAAACGAATGGGCAGCAGGTTTAAAATAAATAAAAGGAAGATCTTCTTCACACAGCACATAGTCAACCTGTGGAACTCCTTGCCCAAGGAGGTTGTGAGGGCTAGGACTATAACAGGGTTTAAAAGAGAACTAGATGCATTCATGGAGTTTAGGTCCGTTAATGGCTATTAGCGAGGCTGGGTAAGGAATGGTGTCCCTAGCCTCTGTGTGTCAGAGATGGATGGCAGGAGAGAGATCGCTTGATCATTCCCTGTTTTGTTAATTCCCTCCGGGATACCTGGCATTGGCCGCTGTGGGCAGACAGGGTACTGGGCTGGATGGACCTTTGGTCTGACCCGGTATGGCCATTCTTATGTTCTTATGTAAAGTGCTCCACTTAGGAAGGATCAATCCATTTCACACACACAAAATGGAAAGCAGCTGTCTAGGAAGGAGTCCTGCAGAAAGGGATCTAGGGGTCAGAGTGGACCACAAGCTAAATATGAGTTAACAATGTGACACTGTTGCAAAAAAAGGAAACACGATTCTGGGCTGCATGAACAGAAGTGTGGTGAGTAAGACACGAGAAATCATTCTTGCACTTTCCTCTGCACTGATTAGGCCTCAGTTGGAGTATTGTGTCCAGTTCTGGGCACTGCATTTTAGAAGGATGTGGAGAAAGATCTAGAGAAGAGCATCAAAATGATAAAAGGTCTGGAAAACTTGAGCTCTAAGGGAAGACTGAAAGAACTGGGCTTGTTTAGTTTGGAAAAGAGAAAACAGAGAGGACACGATAGCAGTTTTCAAATTTCTAAAAGGATGAGGGAGAAACTTTGTTCTCCTCTGCCTCTGAGGACAGGACAAGAAGCAATGGGCTTAAAGTGCAGCAAGGAAGGTTTAGCTTGGACATTAGAAAAAACTTCTTAACCGTCGGGGTGGTTAAACACTGGAATACATTGACTGGGGAGGTTGTGGAATCTCCATCGCTGGAGATATTTAAGAACAGATTAGACAGATGCCTGTCAGGGATAATCTAGACCAGTGTTTCTCAACCTTTTTGTTTATAAAGTATTCCCTTTTAAAAATAAATAAATTATAAGAACCCCCAGTACCTACCTTTTTCAGACACAAAAAATTTTTTCTACCATTGCAACACATTTGTTTAAACAACTTAATCGTAGCTGGACGGGCGATGAAATTTTTGGGTAGAAAAAGTACAACATAATAAAGCACTGGAAAACCCTAACCCTAACTCCCCCCCCCCCAGACTTCTCTTCGGTACCCCTAAGGGTACTCGTGCCACTAGTTGAGAAACGCTGATCTAGATGGTGCTTGGTCCTGCCGGGAGGGCAGGAGACTGGACTGGATGACCTCTCGAGGTCCCTTCCAGTTCTAGGTGTTGTATGATTCTATTAATTTATCTAGTTCTTTTTTGAACCCTATTATAGTTGTGGCCTTCTCAACATCCTCCTGCTAGGAGTTACACAGGTTGACAGTGCGCTGTGTGAAGAAAAACTTCCCATTTATTTGTTTTCAGCCTGCTGTCTATTGATTTCCTTATATTCGTTCTCTGCACCAGTCATAATTGTAGAGATCTTAATCAGAGCCCCCGCTGTCTCTTTTCCAAGCTGCAAGGTCCAAGTCCTGTTAATCCCTTCTCATAAGGAAGCTGCTCCATACCCCAGTCATTTTTGTTGCCCTTTTCTGTACCCTGTGCGGTTGCCATCTCTCTGCTTTGGGATGGGGTGAGCACAGGTGCGTGCACTATTCCCGACATGGGTGTGTTCATTACTCAAATCTGTTACTTCTGGTAAATTCGGGCAAAGGTAAGTTGCATTGGAGTCTGGTCACTGGGGTTCTGGTGTAGTTCATCTTCCTTCCACTTCGGCACTCACTTCCTGGGACCGAGACGTGCCGGGGCAGGCTCTCGTGATTGGGGTTTTAAGGTTTCCTCCAGCAAATGGCTCACCCCATGTGGAGCGTTGCTCTGCTGGAGGGCTGTTAGCCATGGGCAGTGCAGAGACTCTGCTGCTCCCCTTAGGGATGGACGCCCGTCAGTGGTGCGCCCGATTACATGCATCGGTTTGATGACCTGATGTTTCCGATTCGACCTGGGCCATGTCTGATCCTCAGAGCCCACATGATTGGGGCCCTGGAACTTGCCTTCCACGCGTGGCGCTGGGCTGCCTGCTCGGCTTGGCTGTGCTTTTCGACAGTAGCCCCCTCCATGGGAGATGGAGGTAAATCCATTTAAATTAAACAGATTAACACGTTCCCCATGGCTGGGGGAGCCGAGGGGCTGTAATTTCCCTAAAAGCATTGCATGCGACAGGGCCCAGATGCTGCGCTTCTCTGGGCCAGCTGCATCCTTCACTTGACTGGATTGGTTTTACAGCTGGTGCCCGGCTGTTCTTTGTTAGGTTTAGCTGCGTCTCTGGGGCTAATCAGATTAGATGATAGCATTATCCAGCTAAAGATTGGATTCCCCTCTGAAGCCAGGGGGCATGGGTTTTTCTCGTCCTTATCACTGCTAAACCAGGGCTGGGCTTTGGGACATTAGTGAGATGGGTCAGAAATGGCAGCTGGGCCCCCGAGGCGTCCTAGTCCGAGGGTGCCCTCCACCTCGTCATTGAACTTTCTGCTGTGACTTGTGTGTCCTGTCGGGGTCCGGGAAAGCTTGCGGAAGAACATGAGGTCAGTTACCAAGAATTCAGTTCAGGTTGTCAACTCTGTTACATAGTCTCGAAAGGAAGGGGCGCTCCTTTTGAAATCTGCGCGCTGTTCTTTTTTCGACTCATGCCAGGGAAACGTGGGAGGGGGGCAGATCTAGTCACATGCCCCTCCCTAAAAAGGGGCCCAGGGCCAGCGGCAGAGCCAAGGGGAAGAGACAGTGCCAGGGCCGGACTCTACCCAGTGCAGGACACTGGCAGCTGTGTGCCAGGGCAGTGTTCCAGGCAGGCAGCATGGCCAGAGCACACACAGGGATGTCTGTGTGCAGTTGTTTTCGAGATTAACCTAATGACTAGAGGCAGCCCCCCTTCCCACTCCCCCGTATCATAGGCAGCATCCAGTTTTTCCCGGACGTGTCCTCCTCTTTGGTTTTAAATTTCCATCCGGCTGGGTTTTTTAAATATCTAAAACTGTCTGGGATTTTGCCCGGCTCGTTCAGGGACAGGCCGAACGCTTCCCTGCTTCGCTGAGTCCATCCCCACCCGCGCATGCTCCCCAGTCCCGCCTGCAGCCTCACTGAAGCGCGTGTGGCCTTTCCGTGGCCGCAGACTCAGCAGGGCTTCCTTAGCAGCGGGCAGGAGGGGTCGCTGTGAGTGAGCAGCTGGGAGACCCGGCCGCTGGCCGGCCCGGTGAGAACGGCAGCGTGTGGCCGGCAGGGGCTGGGCCGGGCGCAGCGCTTCTCTGGCGGGCCAGGGGCTGCGTGTGACTCAGCACTGAGTGATGGGCCGAGCCCCGCTCTCCCGGCCCCGGAGCTTGCAAACGCCTCAGAGACCCCCCCCCCCCCCCCGTAGACCTGATCCCTGTGGCCCCCAGCGCCCTGTATCCCCATGGACCCAAATTCCACAGAGCCTCTTTACACCTCTAGCACTGGACCCCTGTCTTCCCACCCCGAGTCCCGCCAGCACCCTGGGCTTGAACCGTACATCCTCGCCTGAGCCGTGCAAGTATCTGCGTCGTCCAAACCCCACGATTCTCCTGCGCGCGCTCCACTGAGCCCTGAATTGCCTCTCTGGCTCTGGAACCCTGAATCCCCTCCAGAGTCAGGGTGGAGCACTGGAGGCGGGGCCCAGGGCAGGTTGGCCAGGGAGGGTTACCAGGGACGGGTTAGCAGGCAGGGTAAGTAGTACACAGTAGAGTGTATGCTCACTGGTACTCATCGTATTCCTGCGAGGGAGGCTGTGGAATCTCCATCCCAGGGGATATGTCAGAGCATGTTGGACAGACACCTGTCCGGGCTGGTCTAGATGGCACTGGGCCCTGCCGCGAGGGCCAGGGACTGGACTCGGTGCCTCTCGAGGTCCCTTCCCTGTGTGTATAACACAGAGTACAACGTGAGCGAGCGGGCAGGCACTGATACAGACCCGCTCCCTCTCAGGAGCATCCTCTTTTCGGAACGTTTGAGCGTGGCCTTGCTGCCGTGTGCGCCGCACCCCATCTGTGAGGGAGGCAAGGCTGAGGGCGAGGGATGAGGTTAGGGCAGTAAAGGGCTCTGCGTGTTTCCTGTACAGGTGTCACTTTTCATAGACCTGCGTGTAACAACTCCCCTTGCCATAACGTTTCTCAGCCTGGCACGTTCAGGGAGTTCCAAGCCCCGTGGGACTAGCGCCTCTGGAAGCGTTGCCTCGCGGGTACGCTGTTGGGTTCCAGGTTGGCTATTGCCCACCCTGTCGGTGCTAGGTACAGGATGATGGCAGGGGATCTTGGCTGCCCCAGCTGGAGCTTTCTGAGCCTGTATATCCCACAGCCACGCTAGCTGTTTCCGTGCTGGCCGCACCGTCTGGCTCTGCTGGTTAATTCTGCACCTGTTCCTCTTCTCGGCGGATGCCAGGTTGCAGGAATCGCAGATGCAGCGGCTCAGCATTTGGCCACACTGTCTGACAGAGGTCTGCAACCTTTGTAAGCCGGCAAGGGCATCGTGTGGTGACCCCTTCACCACCTCCCCCAGGGACATGCCAGCTGCTTCTGGGAGCGGCATTGGGCCAGGCCAGGGCGGGGGATTCTGTCATAGTTCTGTTGTGTTGCTGGACTGTTAGCAGCCCATCTCCTGAGTTGGCTGCAGGAGCCTCCAAGAGGTTGAGCCTGACTCTAGCAGACTCCTGGTCAGTGTTCTGCATTTTGTTCGGTGCCCCATTGTCAAGGTCCGGTGCACACCTGCACCGCCAGTAGAAAGCAAATCCAAGATGTGTGTTTGAGCGGTTGCCGTGGGGATAATTAGTCCAGCCACGATGGGTGAACACAGGAGAGAAGTCAAACTTCTGAAACACGCAGGCCAGTGGAAACCCTCCAATAACGATCTCTGGAAGAAGTCGGAGCAGTAGCAGCAGCAGCACAGGTACGTGGTGGGGCCTGTGTGACCGACAGTCACACACTGCGTGAGAGACAGGTTTGTGCTGCCCCTATAAGTACACTGAGCCTGTCAGAAACAGCAGCAGCTGCCAGCCAGCTCCCTCCATTCTGGGTCCTGCCCTAGAGGCTGCTGGTGGCCTCTAGCCTCTGGAGCGCAACCATATCTGCAGGTGTGCCACTCCAGCGTCCCTTAACCATTGTAGCAGCAAACGCTGCCATGTGTGAGAAGCGCTGGACAGTTGCAAGGAGGGAGGAAGCCCGCTTAGCACCCGGTGAGAGGTCATTCCATGTCTCTGCATGGGTCCAGTAAGCAGACTCGGAAGCATATTCCTGTATAGCGCGGTGTCTAGCTGGAGTCCTGTGCACACAGCATTTTCAGTCTGTCAGGGGCAAGACAGGTCTCCCTTGCTTTGTAGCACCCGTTCAGAAGCAATGTTGATGAGAGGGCCACACCCAGTCCTAGAATCACAGGTCTGCCGGAGACGTCCAGATGTTGTCCATGCCCCCTGCTCCCAAGGAAGGACAGAGCTAGGGAGGAAATTGGTCGTTCCTGGCAGGTGTTTGTGTAACACTCTAATCTTGTCTTTGAAACCTCCTGTGACAGATTCCACCACCTCCCTCAGCAGTAGATTCCAGGGCTTCACTGCTCTGACAGGGAATTGGTTCTGAATCCGCGACCTAAACCTGCCAGGTCTGCACGTTGTGAGAAAGTTGACCTAAGGTACACAACTCGGGCTACAGGAACAGGTTCTAGCACCGGGTTTGCCAGAAAACACTTGACCCTCCGAAGGCGCCGGAGGAATTGGGAGACAAATAGTTTCTGGCTTTTTCTGGGTTTCAGCAGCGCCCAGAACCTTCTTTACTGCCATGAAATTGAATTTACTCGGCATTTTCCATTGTGAAAAATGCAGTCTTGTGAGTGAGGCTGATCTCTGCATCCCTATGCGCATCCTGGCCCAGTATAACCCCTCCTGTGCAGCGCTGCTGTGGCTGTGTCCATCCCGGACACGATAGGGGCTGCTTGGCGGTGAGACAAGGAGAGTGCACTGGGTGCTGAATATCCCCGGAGTCCAGCAGAGAAGGGCAGAATAGCCAGGGATGCTCTCCCTGGTGGATTTAACGTCTGTGACTGTAAATACGTGCCTGCTGTAATTTAGAGTTTAGGAAGGTCACTAGTTAATTTCCTTCATGTTCTAGAATTTGTACCCGGGACCTGTAAACGCTGACTTCAAGTGGGTAGTCACTCCTGTATGAAGCTCCATGGACTTTGTGTCAATTATTCATGGCCTGTGTTTTAAAGCAGAAATCCTGTTTGTTTCAGACGTGCTAGCTAGTTGCAGTGAATGTCCCCTGACCCTTAACGTTAGGAAGTGTAAATAGGAGCATCTGCTTGAACATCCTCTAGGCTATTTCATATTTCTCTGTCCCCTTCCTCCTTTTCTCTCTTCTAAATCTTCCCGCAGCTGCAAATCTCTCCAGGTTTCCACCATTCTCATTTCTTCTCTCTGAGGCCGGGGGGGTCGGGGCCGTGTGAGCGGTTCGGTGTATATTGTTATGGAGAGACAAGCTTAAGCTTACACACAGCTCTTCTCCAGGCTGGGAAATGCACGTGCAGAGTCTGAAACCCATGGCTGGCCTGGGCCAGCTGGCTCCAGTTCCTGGGGCTAAGGGACGGTTTAATTACAGTTTAGACCTCCTGGGTCATGCTGGAGTCCAGGCCCTAAGATCCTGTGAGGTACAACAGTCCCAGAGTTCCGGCTTTAGGCTGAGCCCAAACATCTACTCTGCAGTTAAACAGCCCCATAGTTTGGGCCTTATGAGACTGAATCAAATAGCAGAGGCCGGCTGCAGCTGTCTAACTTCAATGTAGACACACCCAGGCCTGGTCTCCTGAGGCAGCTTGTGTCCTCCTACATCTGTAAGTGTCTACCTTACAGTGGTGCTCCTGCCTGTCACCCACTAGATCCTCTTAATAACTCCTCCTCTGAGAGAGGCCTGGCGCTTAGGTCAATGCCGTGTCCTTGTTACTTACATCACCCTTTGGCTCTCAGCCCCGGGACTGGGAGGCGCTGGGTATCTTCCCAGCAAGAAACTTACTAGCAGTGAAATTGACATTCTTGTCAGTTTCACAGCTGCGGCCATTTCACATTTCCAGTGGCTTTTGGGCTCCAGTTGTGAGCCACATGCGGGGCTGACTGCCTGAGACAAGAGACAATGTGAAATAATAGCAGCAGTGAAGCTTACAGGAATGTCAATTTCACGCTGATGGGTTCCCTGCTGGGAAATTGAGTCCTAGGCCAATCTCATTGCTCTGTCTGTGAGCATGGAGGAGGGGATGCTCTGGCTGTCATCCCCACATGTTTGTCCATGTCCCATATGCTGGCTGCCATTGCCCTGCATGCCCTACAAGCCTTCCTGGGCGGGGTGCACCTGCCAGAAGGAGGGTAGTGTGGACACCAGCGGCCAGTTTACTTGCTGAATTGGATGTACGTTCACCTAAGCCAGCCTGCCCGCTGTAACTGGAAAAACTTAAAAAGCAGCAAAAACTCTAGCAGCACCTTAAAGAGTAACAAAATGTTAGGGGCTCATGAGCTTTCATGGGCACAACCCACTTCCTCAGATGACTGGAGTTATTAAAGGTCCAGTTTCTAAATAAATAAATAGTGGGGGGGGGCAGAGAGAAGGGAAAAAAGGGGAAAGAATAGTCAGAGTATCTTGGTCTGAGGAAGTGGGTCTGGCCCAGGAAAGCTCATCACCTACTAAACCATCTTGTTAGTCTGTAAAGTGCTGCATAGTCCTGGCTCTTGTTTGTGCTACAGGAAGCTGATAGACAAGGTGCTAAGTGTTCTGAAGTGCCCATTGTTATGTCATTAGGAGGTGGAATGTAGGAGCCATCCAGCCAAAGCCTTTGTTTAGACTTCTGTTGTAAGAATCCATCTTGTAAATGAAGTTGAGCTCTGAGCCCTGTGGAGTCGGCTTGTGAAATTGGCCTGAAACAACTCAGTGACTTTGAGATCCATTAAGTGCCCCCGGGGCAAGTTAAAATGTCCCTGACAGGTCGCTGTGTATTTTTGGATCTCCGAGTTGTGTCCAGTCGGCACTGTCTGTAATATCTGAATACCTGGCTGTTGGTGTGTTTGGGGTGGCTACCTGATCTGTGAAGGTAAATGTGGTGGTCTGTGGGTTTCTTGTACATCGTTGGCTGTACGGTTCCATTGTTGAAGCTGATCGAGTTGTCCAGGATATTGATGCTTGTAGGGCAGAGTTTAAATGATGGGTGAGGGATGATGGTTGAAGTTGGAGGGGTATTCTGGGGGATTTGTCATCAGTCCAGAAGATGAAAATTAAGCTTCAAAATAGCCCATGAAGAGACTAGCATACTGGGGAGCTGTTTCAGGACCCATGATATTCCCATGCTTTGGATGTGTTTGTTGTTGAGTGTAAAACAGTTACGGTTATGGATGAAATAGATGAGTTTGGCCATTTGTTTAGGGTGGGTGTCTGAGTGTGGCCTGTTATCTTGTGGCGTGTGGAGCAGGAAACGAGGCCCTCCCTGTGGGACTATGTCTACACTATGGGGGGGGGGGTTCGGAATACCTGAGGTATCCCGGAAAAACTGCCACGTCCAGGGAACATGTCTGCTCTTCTACTTTTTTTGCGCTCTTTTGGAAGCCCGGTCTTCCTCCTCCCACGAAGAAGAAGGGCCACATTTTGGAAAAGTTTGAAAAAACTACTGGAGTGCAATTTGCGTACCTTTCCCTGATAGAGCATTGTAGCGGAGACGTAGCCTGAGAGGCCTGGCGATTAGGCAGGTGACTCCAGTGGTGGCATGGGCGGTGTTTTGAGGGAGGTTGTTGATAGGGAGTTGTAGGGTGAGCATCTTGAGGGTCATTTCTGGGGCCCTGCTATTCCTTCATTTGAGGGCCGTGGCGAGGTGTGATGGGCCTGCCTGAGTTTCCTTGTTTGTGTATTTTGGGAATCATGTTGAAGGCCCCTGCATGCTTCACGGGCGGAGGTGGTGGAGTTTCTGCTGAGGCTGTCTGAGGATGGGTCTGATATAACCGTACAGTCCCTGGAAGGTGGTGGTGAGGGGTTTGCTTGGAGTTCTCTATAGCAGGTGGTGTCAGTCATTGGTTGGCCTTGTTCATTCATTTTCATAGTTGAGCGTTGTGATGGCAGCTTCTCGACTGGTTTGATCCCCAGCCCATACAGTGTTTAACAAGCAACCCCTCAAAATGCCTGGACACGTGGGAGTTCCTCTGTGTACATCATGTGCCCCCAGCTGCCCTGCTTGTGCCTCACTAGGCTGCAAGCTTTCGCCAATTAGTGAGGAACAGCCACCGAATAGTAGTGGTAATCTGGAGGAAACGCCACGCTCCACACATGCAATGGTTAAGCTGATGCTGTTTTAAGAAAGCAGGAGAAATGCTTTAGAATTAAGGTCCTAGGTAAAGAATTGAGTTAGTACTGAACATTTAAATATGTGGATTTAAACTGTATTGTAAATAACAGGGAGCCATACCTCGGTTTCTAATAGAAAAGATTAATTTTGTCCTCTAGCAAAGCATTTTTACGTGCATAGCTTACGGGTTTTAGCAGTGCGGTGCTATGCATTCATAAGCTGCTCCTGTAGTTTTCTTGTTTAAATCTGCATTTGTCAAGCATGGTGAATTACCAGTGTAGTGCCTTAAATAGGCAACAGCGTGTCCATCCCAGCAGGGTCACAAGGGCAAGGGGTAGCTCAGTGGCTTGAGCATTGGCCCACTAAACCCAGGGTTGCGAGTTCAGTCCTTGAGGAGGCTGTTTAGGAGTTGGGGCAAATCTGTCAGGGATGGTCCTTGGTCCTGCTGTGAGGGCAGGGGACTGGACGCGATGACCCTTCCAGGTCCCTTCCAGTTCTAGGAGATAGGTACAGCTCCATATTATTGTGCATTCACTAACTGGGGTCTTGCACGCACCGTGGGGTCCGTGTTGTCCAGTGTCTGCTTTCTGACACTGGCTTCATGCTCACACCCAAGCGGGCTGTGGGCTGTTACTTCACAAGCGCGCACAGCACAGGAGCCCTGAGATCCCCCTCCCCCTCCCCCAGAATCTGGGTTTGTTAGGGAGTGCTGCGGTTACAGCTGGCATCAGTTTGAAGTGACCTGTCAAGGGATTCCTGCGGGTGCTCTTGAGAGTGGACCCAAAGCCTGCTGAGCGGCGGGAACAAAGAGAAAGGGAACCCTCGTCCCTTTCCGTGAGGCGCTAGGTCTCAAAGCGACGGATTGTGGGGACGGGGGAAGAATTCTTCAACTGCTCGTGCACGCAGCTCCCACTTGTGCCCACCCCGGTGCTCGTGCCTCTGTCATTTGGGTTCTGGGAATGCGGGAGGGGCGAGCTGCTCATCTCGCTCTCTGAGCACTCGCAGCGCCACCCAGAGGTGCGGGCAAAGGGTTGTGCTCGGCGCCTTCCACCCTGCTCCTCTGAGCTGGGCCCTGGGCTCATGCTCTGCAACCCTCCTCAGCTAGACCAGCAGAGCGGGCCCAAGGTCGGCCCGCCCGCCCGCTCTGCCACCAGGGAGCTCGGAGCCCAGCCTGACACGTGGGGCCATGGCAGAGCGCGGTGGTGCCCGGTACCAACGCCCGTCCGGGCCGTGTGACGGCGTGGGGAGAGCCCTTTGCCTAGGTCCTGGCGCGAGCACCGAGCGCCTGCAGCTCCCGCCCAGTGAAGGGGTGCACTGTCTCCCCCGCAGGGCACAGAGCGGGCGACTGGCAGCGGCTGAGTGACAGGCCAAGGAAATTGGGGCCCTTACCGAGAGCAGATGGTTCTGGAGGCAGCATGTAGCCAGGGGCCAGAGTGCCCCAGGGCGTCTGCCCAGCCATGTCGCAGCAAGACTGCCTCTCGTCGCGGCTTCTGTCCCTCTGCCGCCTCCGCTGCTCTGAGCTCACTGGCCTCTATCCCCCTCCTCCACCCGCTACGCCCTGCCTTCCGCCCTGCCTCTTCCCCACACTAAGGACTCACTCTCCATACCCCGTGGTATCCCTCACCCGCCACCAGCCTTCCGCCCTGCCTCTTCCCCACACTAAGGACTCACTCTCCATACCCCGTGGTATCCCTCACCCGCCACCAGCCTTCCGCCCTGCCTCTTCCCCACACTAACGACTCACTCTCCACACCCCCGTGGTATCCCTCACCCGCCACCAGCCTTCCGCCCTGCCTCTTCCCCACACTAACGACTCACTCTCCATACCCCGTGGTATCCCTCACCCGCCACCAGCCTTCCGCCCTGCCTCTTCCCCACACTAAGGACTCACTCTCCATACCCCGTGGTATCCCTCACCCGCCACCAGCCTTCCGCCCTGCCTCTTCCCCACACTAAGGACTCACTCTCCATACCCCGTGGTATCCCTCACCCGCCACCAGCCTTCCGCCCTGCCTCTTCCCCACACTAACGACTCACTCTCCATACCCCCGTGGTATCCCTCACCCGCCACCAGCCTTCCGCCCTGCCTCTTCCCCACACTAACGACTCACTCTCCACACCCCCGTGGTATCCCTCACCCGCCACCTGCCTTCCGCCCTGCCTCTTCCCCACACTAACGACTCACTCTCCATACCCCGTGGTATCCCTCACCCGCCACCTGCCTTCCGCCCTGCCTCTTCCCCACACTAACGACTCACTCTCCATACCCCGTGGTATCCCTCACTCGCCACCAGCCTTCCGCCCTGCCTCTTCCCCACACTAACGACTCACTCTCCATACCCCGTGGTATCCCTCACCCGCCACCAGCCTTCCGCCCTGCCTCTTCCCCACACTAACGACTCACTCTCCATACCCCGTGGTATCCCTCACCCGCCACCAGCCTTCCGCCCTGCCTCTTCCCCACACTAACGACTCACTCTCCACACCCCGTGGTATCCCTCACCCGCCACCAGCCTTCCGCCCTGCCTCTTCCCCACACTAAGGACTCACTCTCCACACCCCCGTGGTATCCCTCACCCGCCACCAGCCTTCCGCCCTGCCTCTTCCCCACACTAAGGACTCACTCTCCACACCCCCGTGGTATCCCTCACCCGCCACCAGCCTTCCGCCCTGCCTCTTCCCCACACTAACGACTCACTCTCCATACCCCCGTGGTATCCCTCACCCGCCACCAGCCTTCCGCCCTGCCTCTTCCTCACACTAACGACTCACTCTCCACACCCCGTGGTATCCCTCACCCGCCACCAGCCTTCCGTCCTGCCTCTTCCCCACACTAACGACTCACTCTCCACACCCCCGTGGTATCCCTCACCCGCCACCAGCCTTCCGCCCTGCCTCTTCCCCACACTAACGACTCACTCTCCATACCCCGTGGTATCCCTCACCCGCCACCAGCCTTCCGCCCTGCCTCTTCCCCACACTAACGACTCACTCTCCATACCCCGTGGTATCCCTCACCCGCCACCAGCCTTCCGCCCTGCCTCTTCCCCACACTAACGACTCACTCTCCACACCCCCGTGGTATCCCTCACCCGCCACCAGCCTTCCGCCCTGCCTCTTCCCCACACTAACGACTCACTCTCCACACCCCCGTGGTATCCCTCACCCGCCACCAGCCTTCCGCCCTGCCTCTTCCCCACACTAAGGACTCACTCTCCACACCCCCGTGGTATCCCTCACCCGCCACCAGCCTTCCGCCCTGCCTCTTCCCCACACTAACGACTCACTCTCCACACCCCCGTGGTATCCCTCACCCGCCACCAGCCTTCCGCCCTGCCTCTTCCCCACACTAAGGACTCACTCTCCACACCCCCGTGGTATCCCTCACCCGCCACCAGCCTTCCGCCCTGCCTCTTCCCCACACTAACGACTCACTCTCCACACCCCGTGGTATCCCTCACCCGCCACCAGCCTTCCGCCCTGCCTCTTCCCCACACTAACGACTCACTCTCCACACCCCGTGGTATCCCTCACCCGCCACCAGCCTTCCGCCCTGCCTCTTCCCCACACTAACGACTCACTCTCCATACCCCCGTGGTATCCCTCACCCGCCACCAGCCTTCCGCCCTGCCTCTTCCCCACACTAACGACTCACTCTCCACACCCCCGTGGTATCCCTCACCCGCCACCAGCCTTCCGCCCTGCCTCTTCCCCACACTAACGACTCACTCTCCACACCCCGTGGTATCCGTCACCCGCCACCAGCCTTCCGCCCTGCCTCTTCCCCACACTAACGACTCACTCTCCATACCCCCGTGGTATCCCTCACCCGCCACCAGCCTTCCGCCCTGCCTCTTCCTCACACTAACGACTCACTCTCCATACCCCCGTGGTATCCCTCACCCGCCACCAGCCTTCCGCCCTGCCTCTTCCCCACACTAACGACTCACTCTCCATACCCCCGTGGTATCCCTCACCCGCCACCAGCCTTCCGCCCTGCCTCTTCCCCACACTAACGACTCACTCTCCATACCCCCGTGGTATCCCTCACCCGCCACCAGCCTTCCGCCCTGCCTCTTCCCCACACTAACGACTCACTCTCCACACCCCCGTGGTATCCCTCACCCGTCACCAGCCTTCCGCCCTGCCTCTTCCCCACACTAACGACTCACTCTCCATACCCCCGTGGTATCCCTCACCCGCCACCAGCCTTCCGCCCTGCCTCTTCCCCACACTAACGACTCACTCTCCACACCCCCGTGGTATCCCTCACCCGCTACCAGCCTTCCGCCCTGCCTCTTCCCCACACTAACGACTCACTCTCCACACCCCGTGGTATCCCTCACCCGCCACCAGCCTTCCGCCCTGCCTCTTCCCCACACTAACGACTCACTCTCCACACCCCGTGGTATCCCTCACCCGCCACCAGCCTTCCGCCCTGCCTCTTCCCCACACTAACGACTCACTCTCCACACCCCCGTGGTATCCCTCACCCGCCACCAGCCTTCCGCCCTGCCTATTCCCCACACTAAGGACTCACTCTCCACACCCCCGTGGTATCCCTCACCCGCCACCAGCCTTCCGCCCTGCCTCTTCCCCACACTAACGACTCACTCTCCACACCCCCGTGGTATCCCTCACCCGCCACCAGCCTTCCGCCCTGCCTCTTCCCCACACTAACGACTCACTCTCCACACCCCCGTGGTATCCCTCACCCGCCACCAGCCTTCCGCCCTGCCTCTTCCCCACACTAACGACTCACTCTCCATACCCCGTGGTATCCCTCACCCGCCACCAGCCTTCCGCCCTGCCTCTTCCCCACACTAACGACTCACTCTCCATACCCCCGTGGTATCCCTCACCCGCCACCAGCCTTCCGCCCTGCCTCTTCCTCACACTAACGACTCACTCTCCATACCCCGTGGTATCCCTCACCCGCCACCAGCCTTCCGCCCTGCCTCTTCCCCACACTAACGACTCACTCTCCACACCCCCGTGGTATCCCTCACCCGCCACCAGCCTTCCGCCCTGCCTCTTCCCCACACTAACGATTCACTCTCCACACCCCCGTGGTATCCCTCACCCGCCACCAGCCTTCCGCCCTGCCTCTTCCCCACACTAAGGACTCACTCTCCACACCCCGTGGTATCCCTCACCCGCCACCAGCCTTCCGTCCTGCCTCTTCCCCACACTAACGACTCACTCTCCACACCCCCGTGGTATCCCTCACCCGCCACCAGCCTTCCGCCCTGCCTCTTCCCCACACTAACGACTCACTCTCCACACCCCCGTGGTATCCCTCACCCGCCACCAGCCTTCCGCCCTGCCTCTTCCCCACACTAACGACTCACTCTCCACACCCCCGTGGTATCCCTCACCCGCCACCAGCCTTCCGCCCTGCCTCTTCCCCACACTAACGACTCACTCTCCACACCCCGTGGTATCCCTCACCCGCCACCAGCCTTCCGCCCTGCCTCTTCCCCACACTAACGACTCACTCTCCATACCCCGTGGTAACCCTCACCCGCTACCAGCCTTCCGCCCTGCCTCTTCCCCACACTAACGACTCACTCTCCACACCCTGTGGTATCCCTCACCCGCCACCAGCCTTCCGCCCTGCCTCTTCCCCACACTAACGACTCACTCTCCATACCCCGTGGTATCCCTCACCCGCCACCAGCCTTCCGCCCTGCCTCTTCCCCACACTAACGATTCACTCTCCACACCCCCGTGGTATCCCTCACCCGCCACCAGCCTTCCGCCCTGCCTCTTCCCCACACTAAGGACTCACTCTCCACACCCCGTGGTATCCCTCACCCGCCACCAGCCTTCCGTCCTGCCTCTTCCCCACACTAACGACTCACTCTCCACACCCCCGTGGTATCCCTCACCCGCCACCAGCCTTCCGCCCTGCCTCTTCCCCACACTAAGGACTCACTCTCCACACCCCCGTGGTATCCCTCACCCGCCACCAGCCTTTGCAGTCCTTTTGTGTCCCCCCCCCCGGCCTGTGCCACCCATCCGCCCCCCCCAGCTCTCCTGCTCCCTTCCTCGAACTCAGCCCCCAGCTCCCTTCCTCACCTCAAACTCACCCCCCACCTCCCACCGCCCCCGCTGCCCTGCATCAAACTCACCCCCAGCTCCCTTCCTCGCAGCCCTGCCTCGAACTCACCCCCCAGCTCCCCCGTTCCCTTCCTCGCAGCCCTGCCTCGAACTCACCCCCCAGCTCCCCCGCTCCCTTCCTCGCTGCCCTGCCTCGAACTCACCCCCCAGCTCCCCCGCTCCCTTCCTCGCTGCCCTGCCTCGAACTCACCCCCCAGCTCCCCCGCTCCCTTCCTCGCAGCCCTGCCTCGAACTCACCCCCCAGCTCCCCCGCTCCCTTCCTCGCAGCCCTGCCTCGAACTCACCCCCCAGCTCCCCCGCTCCCTTCCTCGCTGCCCTGCCTCGAACTCACCCCCCAGCTCCCCCGCTCCCTTCCTCGCAGCCCTGCCTCGAACTCACTCCCCCAGCTCCCCCGCTCCCTTCCTCGCAGCCCTGCCTCGAACTTACCCCCTAGCTCCCCCGCTCCCTTCCTCGCAGCCCTGCCTCGAACTCACTCCCCCAGCTCCCCCGCTCCCTTCCTCGCAGCCCTGCCTCGAACTCGCTCCCCCGCTCCCTTCCTCGCTGCCCTGCCTCGAACTCACCCCCCAGCTCCCCTGCTCCCTTCCTTGCAGCCCTGCCTTGAACTTACCCCCCAGCTCCCCTGCTCCCTTCCTCGCTGCCCTGCCTCGAACTCACCCCCCAGCTTCCCTGCTCCCTTCCTCGCTGCCCTGCCTCGAACTCACCCCCCAGCTCCCCCACTCCCTTCCTCGCTGCCCTGCCTCGAACTTACCCCCCAGCTCCTCCGCTCCCTTCCTCGCTGCCCTGCCTCGAACTCACTCTCTGGTCTCCCAGCCTCTGGCATGAAGGAGTTGAGCATCACACGGGCTGTTAGAAGAGAGTTGGATGCTTTCAGAAGAGTTGGGAAGAGCCCAGCTGGTCCTGGGTGGGCTGTGTGATGGACGGAGAAGCCCCAGTGAGGGGGTGCTGCAGGGCCCAGTTGCGCTGCGGCCTTGGCGAGAGCTGGGAGCTGGAGGGAGAGCGAGGAAGAGGCTGTGGTGTGGGGGTTCCAGAGTGCAGTGAGAGAGGGTGTGCAGATGTGACAGAGAGTGCAAGAGGTTGGGAACCATGCAAGAGAGGCCAAGGTGATGGCAGGGCTGGGTGTGGGAGGTGGAGAGGGATTGGGGGGTCAGTGTGGGGCAGATGTTACCAGAGGGGAGGAGGAAGAAGTGCGTCTGGCTCTGGACGTTAATTCGAACTAACTTTCATAGGCGCTACACTAGCGCTACGCTAGTTTGAATTTAATTCGAACTAACAGAGCGCTTAGTTCGAACTAGGAAAACCTCATTTTACGAGGATTAAGCCTAGTTTGAACTAGCTAGTTCGAATTAAGGGCTGTGTAGCCCCTTAATTTGAACTAGTGGGAGGCTAGCCCTCCCCAGGTTTCCCTGGTGGCCACTCTGGCCAACACCAGGGAAACTCTTCTGCCCCCCTCCCGGCCCCGGACCCCTTAAAGGGGCACGGGCTGGCTACGGTGCCCGTGCCAGGTGCAAGCCTGCCAGCACCCAGCCAGCAGACCCTGCACCTGGCACGGATCGAGCCACCCACCTGATGCCCTCCAGCCCTCCCCCTGTTCCCGGGACCAGGCTAGAGGCTCCCGGGAGCTTGCCCGGGACCGCAAGAGGCGGGCACCCGCCTGGGGAAGTGCAGACATTGTGGACCTCGTCCACGATCTCCACACTAGGCACAGGAAAGTGGCCGTCTAGGGCAGGAGAGCTGCCAGCCTGGCCACCCAGGAGCAGGTGTGCAAGAGAATCAAGGGGGTCCACTGAGACCCCCGACCCTGAGCTCTGAGCTTACAATGGCCGTCCTGGGTCAGACCAAAGGTCCATCTAGCACAGTAGCCTGTCTGCCGACAGCAGCCAACCCTAGGGACCCTGGAGGGGATGGACCGAAGACAGTGACCAAGCCATTTGTCTCGTGCCATCCATCTCCAGCCTCCCACAAACCTTGGGCAGGGACACCATTTCTACCCCCTGACTAATAGCACTCCATGGACCCAACCTCCATGACTTGATCTCACTTCCCTTTAAACTCTGTTCTAGTTCTAGCCTTCACAGCCTCCTGCAGCAAGGAGTTCCACAGGTTGACTCTTTGCTTTGTGAAGAACAACTTTCTGTTACTAGTTTGAAGCCTGCTACCCATTCCTTTCCTTTGGTGTCCTCTAGTCCTTCTTTATGGGAACTAGTGAAGAACTTTTCTGTATGCACCCTCTCCACCCAACTCCTGCTTTGAGAGACCTCTATCCTGTCCCTCCTCCGTCTCCTCTTTTCTAAGCTGAAAAGTCCCAGTCTCTTTAGTCTCTCTTCATATGGGACCTGTTCCTAACCCCTGATCATTTTAGTTGCCCTCCCCTCTCCCAGCCTCTCTCTTCCCCTCTCCCACCTCCTTTTCCCAGTCTCCCCCAGTTTTGTTCAATAAAGACAGATTCCATTTTGGAAGACATGTTATCTTTATTTTGTACATCAAGAAGAGGGGCTAGGGAAGGGTAAGTGGAAGGAGGTGAGGGAGGAATGGGGCACGAGCCCCCGATGGGGAGGACTGGGCTGGCTCTGCGGGCTTCTGGGGGTGGAAGCTCTCCTGCAGCCCCCCGATTGCCCCCTCTCCCTGGATGGCAGCCTGCGGCAAGTGCAGCCAGGCTGATGGCCGAGTGCTGTGATGTGCCCAGTGTGGGTACTCCGGGCACTCCAAGCCAGGACTGCTTTGCAAGCGGGGCACCCCTGAGAACTGTGTGTCCGGGGTGGGGGTCGGGACCCTTTAAGCACAGCCTTCGGCTAGCCTGAGACAGCATCTCCACGCTCTTAAGTCCTCATCTGATGCCCTGCCAGCACTGCTTCGGGCCATCTTTAAGCCCGGTTCAGAGTCCACTTAATGTGGACATGCTAGTTCGAATTATCAAAACGCTAATTCGAACTAGTTTTTTAGTCTGGATCCGTTAGTTCGAATTAGCTTAGTTCGAATTAACTAATTCGAACCAAGTTAGTTCGAATTAATGTTGTAGTGTAAAAGCGATGAGGAGTCCTGTGGCACCTTATAGACTAACTGAAGTGTAGGAGCATAAGCTTTCGTGGGCAAAGACCCACTTCGTTAGATGCATGTAGTGGAAATTTCCAGAGGCAGGAATAAATATGCAGGCCAGGATCAGGCTGGAGATGACCAGGTGGATCCAATCAAGGAGGATGAGGCCCACTTCTAGCAGCTGATCTGGAGGTGTGAATTCCAAGAGAATAGAAGCTGCTTTTGTAGTTAGCAAGCCATTCACAGTCTTTGTTTAATCCAGAGTTGATTGTGTCAAACTTAAAGATGAACTGTAGCTCAGCAGTTTCTCTTTGAAGTCTGGTCCTGAAGTTTTTTTGCTGCAGGATGGCTACTTTTAGATCTGCAATTGTGTGTCCAGGAAGATTGAAGTGTTCCCCTACAGGTTTTTGTATGTTGCCATTCCTAATATCAGATTTGTGTCCATTGATTCTTTTACGTAGGGACTGTCCTGTTTGGCCGATGTATATAGCAGTGGGGCATTGTTGGCACATGATGGCATATATTACGTTGGTGGATGTGCAGGAGAATGTACCAGTGACAGTATGGCTGATCTGGTTAGGTCCTGTGATGGTGTTGCTGGTGTATATATGTGGGCAGAGTTGGCACCGAGGTTTGTTGCAAGGATTGGTTCCTGAGTTCGAGTTATTATGGTGCGGTGTGTAGTTGCTGGTGAGAATATGCTTCAGGTTGGCGGGTTGTCTGTGGGCAAGGACTGGTCTACCTCCCAAGGCCTGTGAGAGCGAGGGATCATTGTCCAGGATGGGCTGAAGATCACTAATGATGCGTTGGAGAGGTTTTAGCTGGGGACTGTAGGTGATGGCCAGTGGTGTTCTGTTGGTTTCTTTCTTGGGCTTGTCCCGTAGCAGGAGGCTTCTGGGTACACGTCTGGCTCTGTCAATCTGTCTCCTCACTTCCTCGTGTGGGTATCGCAGTTTACAGAATGCTTGTTGAAGGTCTTGTAGGTGTAGGTCTCTGTCTGAGGGGTTGGAGCATATGCGGTTGTACCTCAGTGCTTGGCTGTAAACAATGGATCGTGTGGTGTGTCCGGGATGGAAACTGGAGGCATGCAGGTAAGTATAGCGGTCGGTAGGTTTTCTGTATAGGGTGGTATTGATATGACCGTCACTTATTTGTATCGTGGTGTCCAGGAAATGGACCTCCCGTGTAGACTGGTCCATGCTGAGGTTGATGGTGGGGTGGAAGGGTGTTGTAGTGTAGACATACCCTTAGTCCACGTCTACGCAGCAGGCTGTTATTTCGAAATAGTGTCGAAATGCTGTCAAGCTGGAGGACTTCTTACTCCGACTCCTGTAACCCTCATTGTACCAGGAGTAAGGGAGGTCAGAGAAAGAGTGCTCGATTTCAAAGTAAGTGCAGTGTGGACACTCCCAATTTCGAAATAAGCTACGCAGTTGACGTAACTCCTTTTGAGTTGCTTATTTCGAGTTAAGCCCTGCTGTGTAGACTCACCCTTACATCCCTCCATCAGGTGGGCAAAATACGGCCCGTGGGCCATATCTGACCTGCCACACACATTCCCTTGGCCTGCAATGACCCTCCAAGCCGGGGCAGCCAAAAGTCCCGTAGCCCAGCAAGATACTCAGGCTGGCTGCCTGCCATGGTCCCAGCCACGCCAGTCCCGGAAGGGGTGCAGCCCACTGCTGCTGGCAAACGTGTTTCTGTGCACCCCTTAGGGGGGAGGCAGTGGGTCTCCGCATGCTGCCCGCGCACACAAGCACCACCCCTACACCTACTATTGATCAGTTGCCAGCCAATGGGAGCCGTAATGGTGGTTCAGAGACCTGCTCCCCCCTCCTCCCAAGGAGCGCACAGAGAAAGAGCCTGACGCAGGGCCTGGTGCCTGAACCAAGTCAGCAGGAGTTCTGCCCTGAGTCACAGCTAGGCCGTGTGCCTGGCAGCCCGTGTCTCGAGCCACTAGCCCGCATAGAAGCACAGGAGCGTGGAAATACCTTTCCTGGGACGGACAGGGACACCCCGCTGAGCGCCTTATAAAAGCAGAGCAGCAGGCCGTGGCAGCGTTGGAGGAAAGTGCAAGGCGAGTTCTGGATGTGCCATTGGTGCGTAAGACGCTGCGCATGGCCCGCACCCTAGATTGTTTAGCTCTGTCTAGAGACATTGGGCTGCTTCGACCTGGCTCCTTGGCCGTCCTGGGGTGACCGTGAGAGCCATGCTATTGCCGGAGTCCCAGGTACGAATACATCGGGGCGTGGAGGCCATCAGGCTGCCTACAACTGCTAACGTGCTTCATTCGACAGTGCACCCGGCTCGGTGCCTTGGTATCTTTCCTGGTCTGTGGGGGCTCCCTGCACACAGCTGGCGGGATGCCGTGGGAGCCCAACGTTTACCATCCCTGATGGAGCAGGAGATCTGCCAGGGCGCCTCCGCAGTGAATCCTGAGTTAACTACATTGCTGATGGGAGCTACCGCAGCCGGCTTGCTAGCAGGGAAGGGCTGCCATGGCATGAGTGCACTGCTGGCCAGGAGCTGCTCATGGCAAGTGCCTTCTGACCAAAGCCAGGGCCTGCACCTTGCACCCCAAGTCCCTCCCATGCCCTGCACCCCCAGGTCAGAACAGGCTCTTGCTTCTCCTTCCCACCCCCCAGCTGCCTGTGATATATGGGGGGGGGGGGTGTGTACGTGTACATGCTAGTTGACTAGATTAACTGAGAAGCCCAGGCTTATCGCTTAATTGTCTAGTCGACTACTCGTTGACATCCCTAGCAGAAATTAGAGACGAAGAAGCTAAGGTCATACTAATTGCTCCAGCGTGTCTCAGAGAGGCATCGCATCCCTACCTGCTGGGGATGTCGATTTGCCCTGCAATAACTCTTCCATGGATATTTTTCAGTTTAGAAAAGAGGAGACTAAGGGGGATATAATAGAGGGCTATAAAATCATGACTAGTGTGGAAAAACTGAATAAGGAAAAAATATTTACCATTTCCCATAGTATCAGACTAGGACTTTAACAGGGTTCAAAAAAGAGCTGGATAGATTCATGGAGGTTGGGTCCATCAATGGCTACTAGCCAGGATGGGTAGGACTGGTGTCCCTGGCCTCTGTTTGTCTGGAGGTGGGTGACGGGAGGGATCACGGGAGGATTTCCTGTTCCGTTTCCTCCCTCTGGGGCAGCTGGCATTGGCCACGGTCGGCAGATGGACCTTTGATCTGACCCAGTCTGACCGTTGCTATGTTCTTATGCGTTCGTGTTCTACTTGGAGAGAACAAAACCCTTCCACCAATGTAAGACTTTTCTTGTCCATTGCCATCCAACCTGAAGATACAACTGTTTCAAAGCTCTGCTTATTCCACTGGATATCGGACTGCAGTAGGTCTTGCTATCGATCCCAAGGTCTCAAAGCCCTGAGGGCACCACCTCCACTGTGTCCACTTCAGAGCATTTCTTACAACGTACTTACCGACATGGGCAAGGAAGCTACATGGGCATCTCATCATATGCTCTCCTCCCATTGGCATGGCCGAGATTCTGCAGCTCTCAAGTACGCCATGCCAAAGTCCTCCTCATGACAGGGCACACGGCTTGACAATGCTGTGGGCTGGAGCACCCTCGGGGAGCGCACTCGAAGGAGAGGGTCACACACCTAAGAACATAAGAACATCAGTGGCGCAGGGCTGCCCCGTCACCTAGAGTGGAGCACCCACCGGGACACATCCTGAACCTCAGTTACTGCCCACGGTGAGCAACTCTCGCGCGTTCCGTGTGGCAAGGTTGGACGAGATCTGATCTAACTTTTCAGTCTGCCTGTGGCACCGGTGAGCAAATTTCAGTCTTCCCTTCTCTCCCCCGTATGGCAAGCGGTGCAGACTGTGGCCCTTGGCGTGTGAAAGCCAGTTTATGTGGCCTTTGGAGCAGTTGGACTAGAACTAGTCTCTCAACTGGATGCATGTGGCTGAGTTCAGTATCAACAGGAGACTTGAGTACCACAAAGAAATGTCATTCTCGAACACACAGCTTTCTTGAACACTGAAGTGTTTCCTCATCTTAAGTTCCTAAGGAGGTTCAAAGAGTTAAGACTTTTTAGAACCAACAGTAAATGAAGAGACAGGGTCCTTAGGGGGGTACGCTGGCTGAGAAGTTGATATTTCTCTCTGATTAATGTATTTAAGGCTAGTAAGAGGAGGGGGGAGCCGGTTTTAGGGAGCACGTGTCATTATTACTATTTTGCTATGGCTTCCTACAAAATACTGATCCTTTTCAAACTTCCTAATGTGGGTTTTCCTTGTTCGCCTGCATGATGGCTGTCGTGGTGCCAGTGGTTATCGGGCCGTACGCACGTAAACATCAGCGGTGCCGTCTGCTTACATTCTGCCGTCTGCTTACATTCGGGCTGAAAGGGAAGTCGAAGGCTCTGTAACGGAAATGTTCACCCAACACGCACCCATCAGCCCTCGGTGAACTCATGAGCCCAGCATCCACAGAAGGAGCAATTTTAAAGGAACAAAACGCTCTCCCTCCTGCTGCCTCCCAAAGCCTGAGTGCAGGTTCCTTTCCCCACCCACAGAAGATGAACTCACAACTCAAACAGGGCAGGAACTGCTTGTCTGCACACTCGCTGGGGTTCATCCATCAGCGTTTGTCACACTCGCCCCCAGCACCTGGCCCAGGCCAAGGACGTTTCTCAGCCAGCCAGCGGATGAGTCCTGGTTCCCCTGACAAGGTGACACGTTCTGCACCCCTGGGGGCGGCTGATGTTGTGACCTGTTCAGGGGTTACCATGGAGTCCTGAATTCAAGTGAGAGAAGATGCGCGTTTTAAGTTTAATACTTTGTAATTAATTTTCCAACTCGCCTGGTAAGGATTTGCGACCCACATCCCAAAACGAGCTGAGATGATCAAAAGCATTGTGCCGCCTTGCTGCTCGGCAGCCGTCCTGGCTCTGGGTCTGAGACCAGCAGTCCTCATGCGCGCAGTGTCTGCGAGAGCTCAGGCCCCCTGCTCAGAGAGGAGAGTCCATTAACAGGCTGCTTGGTGGCGAGCCAGCCCATCAGTGTCTAATGGAATTATATGCAATGTCGATAGACACAGAAATCGCAGCGGGCACATAACCTCCAGGGATGCCAGTAACTATAGTGCAGGCATCACTAATACTGTTGTGTGTAATTTGTTTCATGAAGTTCAACTTACTCATAGGTGAAGCACCCAGTCAGCAAAACAGACGTGGTGGTAATGTTGTTAATGGCTGCAGCCGCCGGAAAGATAAATCCCTCCCTGCTGCTGCAGGTGGCCGTTGCCTTTTGAGCACACTGGCCTGGCGGGGGAAGCTGCACAGCTGGAATCTCAGACAGGGGAGTCGATGCTGCTGTGTGAATCCACGGATTTAAACACCTGGCTACTTGCGCAGAGGCAGCATGTCACTAGTTAATGGGGCTCAGTGTCTCTCTGTCTTCCAGTAGGTACAAGTTGGCTGGACTCACCAGTGAGGCATGAGTTGGGCACGTAGATCTGTAATGTTGTATTTTCTTCAGCATGAACATCCTGCACCAGCCTGTGTCTTCAGTAACCCAATGGCAAGAGAATGCCTGGCTGAAGCAAACGCGGGTCTAAATGACGAGTATCCCAGTGGGTAAATGCCAGCACACTCCAAATCAGTCCGTAGGTCGTCATATTAAACGGAAAGTTCTGGGAGCTGAGAGCCGCTTCCTGGCTGTAGATAAGGTTTGTTTCCACAGTTGACATTTGTGCTTTCTTACCTTATCTTCGTTTAAAGAAAGAGGGACGATGCCTGTGGAAGTATGATTATGCCACCGGACGTGTGCGTATGTGTACGTTAACTGTATGACATCCTGGCATAGCCTCAGAATGCATGGGGACTCTGGCTGCAAACAGACATGCTCCACAGTCACATGCGAAAGAGAGATGTGGAGTTAGAAAGCACAAGTGAGGGCTTTTTAAACTGTTTCAAATGCCCCATCTCATTTTCTCTTCAACAAGCTCCAGGGCGTTCAGTTATTCATATGCAAAACTCTGTTTTTAGAAATATCCTTGTGTCAAGTGCTGTTTGGTGTGAAAAACTAGACGCAACAGCCCTATCAGTGTCTCGCTTGGATAATCAGTTCCTGCTCGGCAGAGGAAGTATTCCTTCGGTAGGTGTTTGTTCCTGGAGAGCGCAACTGTGCTTGGCAGCCATCTGCGGTTCCCAGCCAGGCTCCACGTAGACAGGGTCGTCTTACATTGATCATTCTCAAACGAGATCTAGTTGCCAGGTTACTAATATGAGTGAATTGAGGGACCTAATAACATTTGCCTGAGTTAAGCAAGATGTTTTGCAGCTTTTCCCACTCATGCCAGGTTCCGGGATGATTTACACAACCGCTGGGAATGCGTATTGACTTGCATTCGATTAGGAAGGTTCCCACTCTTAAGTCTCAGCTTTTCTCCACATGGAAGATCAAATTCAAATTCTAATGTAGGTCCTCAATGAAGTGAACTGGGTTGTATGAGCCGTGGGGCAGGATACATGCTTACCTATCGCTATACAAATATTTACTGTGCTCTCAAGTCCCCCGAAATGAGCTGGCTGGTGTCAGCCTATTCGGTGAGAGGTTTGTTTGCTGGAACAAAGTTTAGCACAGAGTTGGGTGACTCCTGTTGAAGAAAATCCCCAAACTACAGTACACGAGGGTGCTCCCTGGTGGGGAGCTGCACTGTGTGTGTGGCACTCAGGGCGGGAATAGCAGAGCATCTTGGCGTGCCAAAGGTGAGATGATATTAGTGGGTTATTTTTGTGGCCAACCCAGTCCCAGCTCCCTTGTTCACAGTTTGGACAGACATGTTGTGATGGGTGGAGATCTGTCTGGCCAATCCTAGGGAGACCTCTGGGTTAGTCAACATTAACCTCCAGGTATCAGCATCGCTTCTGTGGATCGTGACGGTGGGACACGCGCTGAGATGCAAGCACTCACAGCGGCAGCATCTGGCCAGACACGCTCGTGATTTGCTGGGCATGTCGAGGGGCTGGGAGAGGAAATGGCTTAGTACTTGTCCTACGGGCTGGCAAACCTAGAACTGCATCTTTCTTGCCACGCCCCACAGCAAGTTTCTCTTAGGTGAGGTTTCTTGTTGAGATGAAGGGGACGTTCCTCTAAAAAGTTTGCTGAGGTGGATGATTCTGACCTAATACCAGGATGTGAATCAGAGGGGAATCCTTCTCCCATCCTCTCAGAGCTACATTGACTGGGCCATCTGTGTTTGGGACCAGGTGCCCTCTAAGTTTCTCCATCCTTGGGCAGAATACATTTTGTTATGGGCACTAAAGAATGTGCAGATGTGCACCACCAACAGAAACACATGCTGACCGCTGTGAGCAGTTATGGGTGCTCTGCTTATCAGTCGGGCGGCACCTGAATCTCTGCTGGGTGGCCCCCCCAAGCACTCCGCTTCCAGGGAACACTGGTTTGGGACTTGGATGCTTATTATTTGGCTCGTAGCTTGTACTCCAGATCAGTTCTTGAGCTTGGTTAGAAAGCATTGGCTCAAACGCTTCCTACTTGAGAGAGCAGGGGTCTCCAACCTTTTAACCACAAGGCCACTTTTTCATTTTAAGTGCAATGTAAGATCCACCTCAACCCAAATCCCCTGCCCCACTTCCTTCCCGCCCCTTCTCTGAGGCCCTACCCCTGCTCCACCCTTGACCGAGGCCTCACTCTGCTCCCTCCCTCCTCACTCACTTGCACCAGGCTGGGTAGGGGTGGGGTGCAGGCTCTGGTCTTGGGCCAAGGGGTTGGGAGTGTGGGAAGGGCTCCGGGCTTAGCCCAGGGTAGGGGTTTGGGGTGCAGGAGGGTTGCAGGGTGCAAGCTCTGGGAAGGAGTTTAGGTGCAAGGGGACTCACGTCTGGAGCAGGAGAGGTTCAGGACGGGGGCAGGGGTTCAGGAAGCAGGCTCTGGCTGCGCACTGTTTAACTGAGATGGCTTCCGGGTGGTGGAGCAGAGGGGTTAAGGTAGCTCACGCCTGCCCTGGCCCTGCACCGCTCCTGAAAGCAGCTGGCATGGACAGTAATGGCTCCATGGTGCCCTGCGCTGCCCCTCATGTACACGCACTGAGTCCGCAGCGTCTACTGGCCACAGCTCCCCGTTACTGATCAATGGGAGCTGCAGGCAAGGAGACTATTTCCCAGGTTCAGATATTGCCAGGAAATAGCCTGTGGAGACCCCCTGCTCTGCCTCTCTCAGGGGCCGCAGGGACATGCAGGAGCAGCAATTCCCACAGGGATAATGACTCCAGCCAGGACAGGTTCGGCATTTTAGAACTCACTGCTGAAAGAATTCAGTGGAAGCGTAAGAGACCCTGGTCCGTGCCAACATCGCTGCTATCCAGAAGATCTAGACTGGTGACTCCGACAGCTCTTGAGCCCGTCCCTGCAGCCACACTCAGCTCGCATCCCTCTGGAGCCATCTCGTGGGTGTCGGAGACCGAGGTTGTCTATGGCGATTGGGATTCGCCAGCCAGGAGCGGGTGAGGGTAATTTACAGGGCTCCTGCATGTTCCCTTTGGTCTTAAACCCCTAGACAGCCAGGCCAAGTGGAATCGGGGAACAGCCGCTGCTCTGCATCTCTGAGAACACGGAGGGCTCCCTGCCCCGCTGATCCTCTTTCAAAACCGCAATTGGGGAAAAGCTTCTGAACCTGGGAAATAGTCTCCTAGAAACCCCCTTTCTCAAGGCAAAGTCCAAGAGTCTCTGTGTGAAAGAAGGTGTCCGCGGGCGTTTGGGGGGCCCTGGCCCGTTGAGATGTGCCCTGAGCAGCTGGTCTGTTCGCAGGCGCTGGCTGTGGGAGTGGTCTCCCCGGAGAGGGAGAACTGACTGGTATAACGGCAATGCCAGAGCACGTGTCCGAAGCATGCGAGAGCCTTGCGAGGATCCAGGCACTGCTACGGAATAATTCACATGAGATGCAGGCTCCCTAGCTAATGGCCTTTTTAGGAGCCAAGGAATTTGTTCGCTATTCTACCCCGATTGCTTACAAGGGGATTTAATAGAGTTGGGAGCCGGAGTAACTGTCCTGTATTTACAAACCGCGGCTACATTCGCTTTTAATTCTTAAAGCCAGGAAAAACCGGAGTCTGGCAAAGCCCTTTGAACTGCTGATTCGAGAACTAGCTGTTTGCAAAGAAGGATTAAAACCTTTTAATCCCTTTGTGCAGAAGAATATTGTGTGTAATGTGGCAGGCATGCCCGCTAAATTAATTTTCAAGCGCGCGATTCCAACTCTGCTTGTTCTTGCTCTGCCTTTGTTTCCTGGCTCTGCGGATGCTGGGGGCCCTTTGCACTTTTCAGTACAAAGAACTACTTTGGAAGAAAGTTGCACTAATAAATGGGAGATGAGACGTAAAATCACAAAAGCAGCCACAGCTGTGCAGCGTGCCAGAGGCAGGGCTACAATGGCACAGTTTAGTGCCCAGCAACCAGCAGTGCTAATCTTCTGCCTGCTGGATGTCATCTGGGAGGGCAGGAGAGGTGACATTTAGACCTTCAGGTAAACTGAATGACTAGCCAGCTGAAAGCTGCCGAAGGAATCTGATGTAAATGATGATCAATCGGAAGCCGCTGCTAATCCTACCCTGCAATGAATAAAGTCCAAGCCGAAATGGGCTATAACCCAGACGCTGCAGAGCGTTAGTCCAGACGGAGATCACTAGGCTAGCTGGTCAATTTTCAAATGCTAAGCAAAGCTGCAGCCTGGTGATGCTGGGAGGTGAGTGGTTTTGGCAAACCGTTGCTTCTTCCCGCCACCTTCTCCGTTTCTTCCTCCCCACCCCCGTCTTATGCACATGCACACTAGGGAGGTTCAAAAGTGGGAGGGGGGAGGACAAATGTCCATGGTTACACGTCTACTCGTAGTGAGGGAGGCATCTCCCTGGGAGCCAGCATGTGCGGGGAGCCGGTTTAAAATCCCTGCAAGCAACAGCTCCCGCCTTCTCTCCCCCTGCTGCCTCTGATACAGAGGCAGCAGAGAGGGGGGCCTTGAGTGTAACCATGAAGGTTAACCAATGAGCCCAGGCCCATCTCCCATGCCATGTGACGTCTCTCCTAGCCCAGGGGAGGGCCAGGCCAACCCCCAGTTCACCCAAGCCCCCTCCTCTGAGCGACAAGGCTGGGGGTACTAGTGGGGTTTGGCATTGGCAGCAGTGCCCCCCCACACACACACACTCACCTGCAGTGGCAGGGGAAAGCAGAGCAACATGTCCCTAGCCTGCTCCGCTAGGTAAGGGGAGGGTGTCGGCAGCAGGCGTTCACTGGCCGTCGCGGGAGGGGGAGCAGCCCAGCCCCCGTCTGCTCTGTGTTGCCTGTTCCCAGCTCCCCCCCCTCCCCCCCCACACACACACATAGCTGGGAGCCGGCAGCAGCCAAGTGCTCTGCTTTCTGCTGCTGCAGCTGCCTCCCTGCCCCCCACTGCTCAGGGCCTGCCTCAATGGCCCTGAGCTCGCCCACCCCATCATGAGGGGCTGCGTGGGACACCAAGGCTCCTTGGAACAGCCCTGCCTGTGAGCGAGCGAGCCAGCCTCAGTGCCCTTGTGGCCGACATGCGTGTGATCCAAAGGGCAGCATGCACAGGAATGCAGCAGCCAAAGGCCTTTTCACCCCTGGGCACCCACAGTCTCCCCGGCCGGCGCTCCAGTGAGAGGCCCCTCAGCCCCCTCCGCCTCCCCACAGCATCCCCCCCCAGGAGAACACGGTCATGTGTCCCTCCACATTAGATTGGAGCAGCCAGTAGGAATGTAAATCGCCATCCAGGTGTGGGGTAGGCTCTGCCCCCTCCCCCGAACATTGGCTGTATGAATTCCTCCAGGAGTCGAGCACAGATGTAAATGGTTTAAGGCTCTTTTACACTGCCAGCGTGCTGTGTAGGGCAATGGCCTTGTAAGTGCTTCTGATGGTTCAGCCAGTAGAACGGGTTAGTTGTTCGGAGTGAAATGATTGCCTGTCAGTGTGCTCCGGGCTCTGCTTGGTGCTGAGCTTGCTGGGGTGGTCAGCAGCCAATGTAAACGTGTGTGAGAGTCCCCGGCCCTCACTTGCGCCTCCGTTGCCTGTGATGTGACACTGAGCACGTGGCTGCTTGTGTGTGTCGACTCGTAACTAGAAACGAAGGGTCAAACCTAGCAACATTGGGTTACGCCACATGGTTTGGGGATTGGCACAGATTGTTTTTCTGAAGCGTTTGTAGTTTTTTGATGCAGTATTCCCCCAGGAGTAACCAGAGTAGCAGGAGGGGGCAAAATGTACTGAAAGACATTTATGGGCAAACACTTAATCTCTCATTAGTTTGCCGTGTAAAATGGTGTCTGAATTCCCTCTCTCTTCTGGGAGTTGCAGGATCGCAGGCTTTTGTGCGTGGAAGTGGGATAAAAACACAAGAAACCCACTCTCTTGTGGCTGGGTGTTGCGGGGTGGGATGGGAGCAGGATTATAGTGTAGACATACCCTAACATTCCTGCACTCTGATTGGCTGGAACTGTTCTGTTTTAGTGAAGGATGTTAACTAGTTGAGTAGTCGATGGAATTTCCCCGCTCGTACATTTCAAAGGAGGAATGCAGAACTCCGCAGACAGCCCGGGGCCAGCGGGAAGTCCCACTGACTCTGGACAGCGGGGGCTCTTGTGCATTTCAAATCGGCAGTACAGCATGAAGCCTGGGGTCAGCGGGGGACTCACAGTCCCCGGGCTCCATGCTCCGCTGCTGCTGTGAAATGCCACCCGGAGCCAGGGTCGGCTGGGGACTCACAGTCCCTGGGCTCCATGCTGCGCTGCTGCTGTGAAATGCCACCTGGAGCTGATCCGGGGCTCCAGTGCAGCATTTCTGCGGATCCTGGGCTGACCCCGTTTGACTCTGGCCTCCATGCTCACAGTGACGCCCAGCTGATCCCATGCTCAGCTGTGCAGCGCTGCCATATTCAAGTACCCTCCCTTCCCCCCTTTGCTTCCTCTATCTGAGGGGGGAGAGCTGGCTAGTTTACTGACTATTTGATAAGCATTTGCTTATTGGCTAGTCGGCTAGTCTTTAACATCTCTAGTTTCAGTAGGGTGCTGGTTAGTCAGCCACTCAGTCTCTTTTCAGCAATGTCTGTGACTCATCAAGGGAGCATTAGAAGCCTGCTGAAGTGTAAATCCTAGGGCAGGCTATTGCTATGGTGTATTAATGCCCAGCAATCCGGGCCTTAGCACTTAACAGCAGTCACCGCAGGAATGAAAGGGGATGGCTCATGATCAGTTCTTAACAGTTCCTTAGTCAGTGCCATCGGGGTGCAGGTGCTTGTCATACGAAGACACAAGGCCGGGTGGCTAATCAGGAATGGATTTATAGCCACGCTACTACACTGACACTTTCATGAAAGAGGGAATTTTTAAAAAGTTGTTTTAGGTGCTTTTATTTAAGAACACTGACGGTTTCTCTCAGACCTCATACCATGGCAGATTCCCCCTCGCTGGCAGTTTTCTAACCCACTCCGGGATGTTCCGTGACAGTGTAAGCTCACAGTTATTGTGGGCAGGTCACTGGCCTGCTTCCCCTCTCCCTCCCCTCCCCCCTCCTTGCGGTGGTTAGTCTGGTTGATCACAGTGGTCCCTTCTGGCCTTGAAATCTGCAAACCTTTACTTTATACATAAAATTAATTAAAAAGCAAATTGAAATCATTCCAGGAAAGCCTGGGAGAGTTTCGACTTTTCGGGTACCCGTGTGTTGTGTGGACCCAGCCCTGTTGCTAAAAGTCAGTGGGCGTGAATGCTCTTTGTTGGCACTTTTGTCCCCAACGCGGGGTTTAACTTTACTGTCAGCTCAGCAAAGCAAAGCAGGGTTCACACTTCTACGTGCAGGGGCAAAACTTGGTCGTTCGTGGGCGGAGGGGGGTTAAGCGCCCGGGAACAATAGAAGGTTCATCAGTGGAGCGCAGCTGTAGATATCGCCTGAGACTTTGTCAGGGAAAATTGTCTTTTGCTGACAAACTCGCCTGAGCGGTCACATTGCAACGCAACTTTTGTTGGGGAAATGGCCATTTTCATAGACAAAAGCTTCCGGCTTCATGCAGGACTTTGTCTCTCCCCTCCCCTCCCCGCGTTGTCCACACACATGCAGTGTGGACACCTCAACACCTTGTGTCACCGATTGTGGTTTCCAGGAAGCTGCACGCGATTCCTAAGCAGCCATTCTGGGCAGCAGTTTGAACTCTGCTGCCCTGCAGCCAGGTCATCAGCTGCCCACCCAGCCCTCTTGCAAATCCCATGGAGTTGAAATGCTATTGCCTGAGAACGTGGACACCCACCCATCCCTGAGGGCTGGCTGGCTCAACATGCGGTAGGCTCGTGGATCTTCTCAGCTGCCCATGCCTGGCTGTTGCACCAAACTTTTGCCTTGGACCACCGTGGAGCTGTTGGATCTGATCAGTGCACGGGGACAGGGGTGTGTTCAGTCCCAGCAGCGAGCGACCCGTAGGAACTGGGACACGAACATACACGTTTCTGGATCCTTGTGCGGAAAGGGGCACGAGCGGACACAGTGCAGAGAGGAGCGAAGGGTAAAGAACTAAGGTCAGATCTAGGCTAGGGGATAAATTGCATGTAGCTGGAGTTGATGGACATTAATTCAAGCTTGGGCGCCATCCCCACATCGGGAGGTCTGCAGGAGAGACGCTCTCATCAGCTTCTCTTACTCCTCGCAAGGAGGAGGGAGACCTTCCTAGGCTGCTAAATCAAATGCCAGAAGATTGACCTCTCGAGTGTCTCCGTGGGGAGGTGTAGACGTGGCCTGACAAAGCTCTCGTAAGGCTCATGAAGCAAACTGACGTTCAGGGCATTGGCGAGCATAGCGAGCCTGGGGCACAGCCCCCTTGTGGTTCAGTGTGGAGTAAATCAGAGAGAGAAAACCCCCAACCCTTGATGTCAAAGGGGGCTCGGGATGAAGAGAAATTGAGATATTCCAATGTATGCCGCACCCAGAGCCTCTGTGTTCTGGTCAGGGCCATTCGAGGAGCAGCCCTGCGCAGAGACCCGTCACTGTGGTACGTGAGCACTTTGCTTCTGGCAGTGCTGCTGAGAGCAAGGGAAGTGTGACTTCCAGAGGAACCTGCAGCCGAGCAGGGAATTGAGCCTGAGTCTTCTAAGCCAGGCTAGAGAGCTAACCACTAGACCGTCCTTCCTGACTCATGCCAGTGCCCCGTTGTCTCATGCAGCCTGTTCACGTTGGAAAAGGGATTCCGTTAGTTAGTCTGATCCAGTACATATTGTTCCTCAACAAGAATGTAAATTCGAATCTTAACTTATTCCAAGTGGTGGCGACCTTTGTATAAAACGCAAGCTACTTCTGCGTGAAGAGTGCTGCTTGTGGCTGCTCCTCTGGTTTGTTCCAGCCCTGCTCAGTCCCAGGCCCTGCAGAGTTAGGGTAGAACAGTTTTAACAGGCGATTGCAGAGCTGTGTTTAGCAATTCCTTTCCCCCGCACTCCTCGGTGGTCTCTCCCCCCCTGTAAAACCGCCTCTGAGAATGGAAGCGATGGCAGGAGCGTTCTCTTTTTATGAGCTTTGATTCAGATCTGAAATGCTGAAAAGCATCTGGGTGTGATTGGCATCTAAAAAGGTGTAAAAAGGAGCTGGCTAATGAGCAGTAAATCCACGGGCATAAATAGTCACCTGTTCGCCTCAAGCTGGAGCTTCTTGTCAGACCCTGGGCGTGGACGTGAGTGGTGCTCCGTGGCCAGGGTTTCCACCAAGGGAATGTGCATGCCTCATTCACAGGAGAGTCATGTGACCTGCTGGTGGCTCTCTTCAAGTGTGAGGAAGGGATCCCGTCTCTGTGCACCGTGGCACCCTGCTCAGCCCCTGACAACCAGAGCCCACCTGACAGCGTCCGGGGGGCCCTGCCGATTTGTACCAAGATATTGGCGTGGACGGTGCTATGACTTGGAAACTAAATTGGCCCCTTTTGACAGCAGATCCCTTCTTGGCTGTGGACTCTGCAAGCTTAGCCAGATATCTGAGTGTGCTCCATGAGGAACTATCCAGCACTCTTCACTGGGAAATAAAAGTCAGGGGAGGAAGTAAGAGAGCTCTGCATTCAGGGAGGTGCAAAGTGTCACCCCTCGGCCTCACCTGGAGCGCTGGCATGTTCTTTTAAACCATGCAGAAGGGTCAGTTCACACTGAACAGTTTGCCTTTCAGATCTCCACAATAAGTTCACTAGAATGGAAAATGTAATGAAGTTGTAAGTAAGTAGAATTCGTTAAGCAGCAATACCTGGAGCAGATGCTGCCTCTCCCACCTAGCAGAGAAAACGCTCTTCGGCTGAAGAGTAGGACAAGAGTTTCTTTAAGGGTGTGGATCGAATCCATGCCAGAGATCTGCCACTTTGAATAATGAGCCAAAGAGAGGAACAGGAGCGTGAAATCAGGCTGTAAGGAGCATTCGGTCACCCTGCGCCACGCCCTCCGTCACTCGGACCTCCCCAGAGGGTGCCTCCTTGGCCTCAGATCTGAGAAAGTTTGAGTAAAACCTGCCCAGCTCCTGCCCCCTGCTATGGAAGTGCCATGTTCGGTCCTTGGGGAAATGGCTTATTCTGCCTTATTTTATACTTTTGCGGTTTGTTCCAAAAGCAAATGACATGGATTTAAAATTTCAGCCTGGCACAGACGCAACCCTCGAGGCGCTGGCCATTTTCCCTCGTTTAAAGGAGGGGGGACTTCTGTGAGTTTAAAAAGCTGCCTGGTAACTAGGTGCAGCGTGTCCTTTCCGTGCTGGGTGTCCAGTGCTGCCTGGTAACTAGGTGCAGCGTGTCCTTTCCGTGCTGGGTGTGCAGTGCTGCCTGGTAACTAGGTGCAGCGTGTCCTTTCCGTGCTGGGTGTGCAGTGCTGCCTGGTAACTAGGTGCAGCGTGTCCTTTCCGTGCCGGGTGTCCAGTGCTGCCTGGTAACTAGGTGCAGCGTGTCCTTTCCGTGCTGGGTGTCCAGTGCTGCCTGGTAACTAGGTGCAGCGTGTCCTTTCCGTGCCGGGTGTCCAGTGCTGCCTGGTAACTAGGTGCAGCGTGTCCTTTCCGTGCTGGGTGTGCAGTGCTGCCTGGTAACTAGGTGCAGCGTGTCCTTTCCGTGCTGGGTGTGCAGTGCTGCCTGGTAACTAGGTGCAGCGTGTCCTTTCCGTGCCGGGTGTCCAGTGCTGCCTGGTAACTAGGTGCAGCGTGTCCTTTCCGTGCTGGGTGTGCAGTGCTGCCTGGTAACTAGGTGCAGCGTGTCCTTTCCGTGCTGGGTGTGCAGTGCTGCCTGGTAACTAGGTGCAGCGTGTCCTTTCCGTGCTGGGTGTGCAGTGCTGCCTGGTAACTAGGTGCAGCGTGTCCTTTCCGTGCTGGGTGTGCAGTGCTGCCTGGTAACTAGGTGCAGCGTGTCCTTTCCGTGCTGGGTGTGCAGTGCTGCCTGGTAACTAGGTGCAGCGTGTCCTTTCCATGCTGGGTGTCCAGTGCTGCCTGGTAACTAGGTGCAGCGTGTCCTTTCCGTGCTGGGTGTGCAGTGCTGCCTGGTAACTAGGTGCAGCGTGTCCTTTCCGTGCTGGGTGTGCAGTGCTGCCTGGTGACTAGGTGCAGCGTGTCCTTTCCGTGCTGGGTGTGCAGTGCTGCCTGGTATCTAGGTGCAGCGTGTCCTTTCCGTGCTGGGTGTGCAGTGCTGCCTGGTAACTAGGTGCAGCGTGTCCTTTCCATGCTGGGTGTCCAGTGCTGCCTGGTGACTAGGTGCAGCGTGTCCTTTCCGTGCTGGGTGTGCAGTGCTGCCTGGTAACTAGGTGCAGCGTGTCCTTTCCGTGCTGGGTGTGCAGTGCTGCCTGGTGACTAGGTGCAGCGTGTCCTTTCCGTGCTGGGTGTGCAGTGCTGCCTGGTAACTAGGTGCAGCGTGTCCTTTCCGTGCTGGGTGTCCAGTGCTGCCTGGTAACTAGGTGCAGCGTGTCCTTTCCGTGCTGGGTGTCCAGTGCTGCCTGGTAACTAGGTGCAGCGTGTCCTTTCCGTGCTGGGTGTGCAGTGCTGCCTGGTAACTAGGTGCAGCGTGTCCTTTCCGTGCTGGGTGTGCAGTGCTGCCTGGTAACTAGGTGCAGCGTGTCCTTTCCGTGCTGGGTGTGCAGTGCTGCCTGGTAACTAGGTGCAGCGTGTCCTTTCCGTGCTGGGTGTCCAGTGCTGCCTGGTAACTAGGTGCAGCGTGTCCTTTCCGTGCCGGGTGTCCAGTGCTGCCTGGTGACTAGGTGCAGCGTGTCCTTTCCGTGCTGGGTGTGCAGTGCTGCCTGGTAACTAGGTGCAGCGTGTCCTTTCCGTGCTGGGTGTGCAGTGCTGCCTGGTGACTAGGTGCAGCGTGTCCTTTCCGTGCTGGGTGTGCAGTGCTGCCTGGTAACTAGGTGCAGCGTGTCCTTTCCGTGCTGGGTGTGCAGTGCTGCCTGGTAACTAGGTGCAGCGTGTCCTTTCCGTGCTGGGTGTGCAGTGCTGCCTGGTAACTAGGTGCAGCGTGTCCTTTCCGTGCTGGGTGTGCAGTGCTGCCTGGTAACTAGGTGCAGCGTGTCCTTTCCGTGCTGGGTGTGCAGTGCTGCCTGGTAACTAGGTGCAGCGTGTCCTTTCCGTGCTGGGTGTGCAGTGCTGCCTGGTAACTAGGTGCAGCGTGTCCTTTCCATGCTGGGTGTGCAGTGCTGCCTGGTAACTAGGTGCAGCGTGTCCTTTCCGTGCTGGGTGTGCAGTGCTGCCTGGTAACTAGGTGCAGCGTGTCCTTTCCGTGCCGGGTGTCCAGTGCTGCCTGGTAACTAGGTGCAGCGTGTCCTTTCCGTGCTGGGTGTCCAGTGCTGCCTGGTAACTAGGTGCAGCGTGTCCTTTCCGTGCTGGGTGTCCAGTGCTGCCTGGTAACTAGGTGCAGCGTGTCCTTTCCGTGCCGGGTGTCCAGTGCTGCCTGGTAACTAGGTGCAGCGTGTCCTTTCCGTGCTGGGTGTCCAGTGCTGCCTGGTAACTAGGTGCAGCGTGTCCTTTCCGTGCTGGGTGTCCAGTGCTGCCTGGTGACTAGGTGCAGCGTGTCCTTTCCGTGCTGGGTGTCCAGTGCTGCCTGGTGACTAGGTGCAGCGTGTCCTTTCCGTGCTGGGTGTGCAGTGCTGCCTGGTAACTAGGTGCAGCGTGTCCTTTCCGTGCTGGGTGTCCAGTGCTGCCTGGTAACTAGGTGCAGCGTGTCCTTTCCGTGCTGGGTGTCCAGTGCTGCCTGGTAACTAGGTGCAGCGTGTCCTTTCCGTGCTGGGTGTCCAGTGCTGCCTGGTAACTAGGTGCAGCGTGTCCTTTCCGTGCTGGGTGTGCAGTGCTGCCTGGTAACTAGGTGCAGCGTGTCCTTTCCGTGCTGGGTGTCCAGTGCTGCCTGGTGACTAGGTGCAGCGTGTCCTTTCCGTGCTGGGTGTGCAGTGCTGCCTGGTGACTAGGTGCAGCGTGTCCTTTCCGTGCTGGGTGTCCAGTGCTGCCTGGTATCTAGGTGCAGCGTGTCCTTTCCGTGCTGGGTGTGCAGTGCTGCCTGGTAACTAGGTGCAGCGTGTCCTTTCCGTGCTGGGTGTGCAGTGCTGCCTGGTAACTAGGTGCAGCGTGTCCTTTCCGTGCTGGGTGTCCAGTGCTGCCTGGTAACTAGGTGCAGCGTGTCCTTTCCGTGCTGGGTGTCCAGTGCTGCCTGGTGACTAGGTGCAGCGTGTCCTTTCCGTGCTGGGTGTCCAGTGCTGCCTGGTAACTAGGTGCAGCGTGTCCTTTCCGTGCCGGGTGTCCAGTGCTGCCTGGTGACTAGGTGCAGCGTGTCCTTTCCGTGCCGGGTGTCCAGTGCTGCCTGGTAACTAGGTGCAGCGTGTCCTTTCCGTGCTGGGTGTGCAGTGCTGCCTGGTAACTAGGTGCAGCGTGTCCTTTCCGTGCTGGGTGTGCAGTGCTGCCTGGTGACTAGGTGCAGCGTGTCCTTTCCGTGCTGGGTGTGCAGTGCTGCCTGGTAACTAGGTGCAGCGTGTCCTTTCCGTGCTGGGTGTCCAGTGCTGCCTGGTAACTAGGTGCAGCGTGTCCTTTCCATGCTGGGTGTGCAGTGCTGCCTGGTAACTAGGTGCAGCGTGTCCTTTCCGTGCTGGGTGTCCAGTGCTGCCTGGTATCTAGGTGCAGCGTGTCCTTTCCGTGCTGGGTGTGCAGTGCTGCCTGGGGAGAGACGCATTCAGAGCAGGATTAATAGAGGTTGAAATGGATTGCTGGAGCCCTTCCCTGGCCGAGCCCCTGCTCGCTGTTCAGGAGCACTCCGGGGACCAGTGGGCCCGCCCATGTGACGCACATTCCACACTGTGGCCCCCCCTTCACTGGCCCCCTGTTCCCGAGCACTGTGACATTTTCTTTAATCGTCACTAAGGCTACAGCGTGTTCTCAGAGGTAGCAGAAGCCATGGAATCTGTGTCTTGCGGTGACCTCTGTGACTTCAGCCCATGGCGGCCTGGAGCTCCGCACAGTCAATCCAGAAACTGACGGTCTGTACCGGGGGAAGCAAGTGCCTGTCAATGGCTTTGTTACCACTTGAATGGCTCTTTCCCGGGGTTAATGTTGTGCTCATCGCTTGGGCAGGCTGTCACTTGAAAGTTAACTAGCTTCTCTCCGGAGGAAGCAAGGCCACAGAACAGGGAGAGGAAGAGGGGAGTAGATGGATATCAAGACCCAGGGGTGCACCAAGTTTTGAGTGCCCTACCCAGCTGTATATTCTGCATATGGGGAAGGATGGCCGTGAGCAGCTCCAATGGTTGATTAATACCTGACTGGGTGTTGATCAGCCCTTTGTAGACAACAAACAGCTCATCTGTTGGCGTTCCCCAGACTCACAACATGGCCTAGTAACAAAGAGCGAAATCTCTTACCTTCATTGACAGTGATGCGACTTTAACAGGATAATGATGCTCCGCAGTTTCTAACCTTTCAAATGATACTGCACAAGGGATACTTCATACAAAACAGGGCCATGTGCAAGTGGTGAATGCAGGGTGTAGGGTGTTACTTGGAGGTACAGCGAGTCACACATATCCCTATCCCTGTGAGTGGTGAGGGGGCCCGACATGAAATCCAAGTCTTTGTTGGTCATATAATCTTAATTCAGAGTTTTCTGGCTTTCGTTTAGTTGGTTGCCAGAAATTAGCAGGAGTCATTTCAGTAGAGTCATTCCAATGCAAGCTGAACAAGTCTGTGAGTTTTCCAGGTTTTATTACCTGGGCAAGCCGTATTTCCCTTTGTCCCTTTAAAAAAAAAAGTTTTATTTTTGTGTGTTTAAAAAAAAAATCAATAAATTCTCAGCATGCACAGCCTGGGGAACAGGTATATAATGTGGTATATAATTGAACTGTGTTCTTCAAGGACAGACATTTTGGACCCTGTTGTATTTGTCATTTAATAAATTTACACTAGTTTGCTAGCATTACAAAGTAAATAACAAAATCAGAGGAACAAATCAACTGCAGAAATTCAATAGAAGACAAATCAGCTCAATGCACTGCATTTCCAACCACCAGTCATCACAATCACCAGGAACAGTGAATTGGCACTTCCCTGGGCGAGGTGAAAGAGGAGAATAAATACAAATGTATTTGAATACAACCTAAATAGAAATAGATGTGATTACAGATAAGTAAATATGTGAAATCAGTGTAAGTCAGGCAACCACAGCTAATCACGGCTTGTCTTTAATGGCAGGACTCTCCATCTCTGACGTAGACGTGACAGGGAGACGTAAAGTTGCCTTTTCTTAGGTCTGGTCTACACCCAGGGTGCTTCAGTGGCACAGCTGCACTAGTGTAGAATATCTGGTGAAGACTCTCTGTGCCGATGGGAGAAAGTTTTCGTGACGGTGTGATCATGCCACCGTTGGTGCTGTACTCGGCGTGTGACGTCACAGCTTTCCCCACCGACGTGGTGCTGTGCTCAGCGTGTGACGTCACCGCTTTCCCCGCTGATGCTGGTGCTCCGCTCGGCGTGTGATGTCACCGCTTTCCCCACTGACGCGGCGCTCCGCTCGGCGTGTGACGTCACCGCTTTCCCCACCGACGTGGTGCTGTACTCGGCGTGTGACGTCACCGCTTTCCCCACCGACGTGGTGCTATGCTCAGCGTATGACGTCACCGCTTTCCCCGCTGACGCTGGCACTCCGCTCGGCGTGTGACATCACCGCTTTCCCCGCTGACGCGGCGCTCCGCTCGGCGTGTGACATCACCGCTTTCCCCGCTGACGCGGCGCTCCGCTCGGCATGTGACGTCACCGCTTTCCCCACCGACGTGGTGCTATGCTCAGCATATGACGTCACCGCTTTCCCCGCTGACGTGGCGCTCCGCTCGGCGTGTGACGTCACCGCTTTCCCCACCGACGTGGTGCTATGCTCAGCGTATGACGTCACCGCTTTCCCCGCTGACGCTGGCACTCCGCTCGGCGTGTGACGTCACCGCTTTCCCCGCTGACGTGGCGCTCCGCTCGGCGTGTGACGTCACCGCTTTCCCCGCTGACGCTGGCGCTCCGCTCGGCGTGTGACGTCACCGCTTTCCCCGCTGACGCGGCGCTCCGCTCGGCATGTGACGTCACCGCTTTCCCCGCTGACGCGGCGCTCCGCTCGGCGTGTGACGTCACCGCTTTCCCCGCTGACGCTGGCGCTCCGCTCGGCGTGTGACGTCACCGCTTTCCCCGCTGACGTGGCGCTCCGCTCGGCATGTGACGTCACCGCTTTCCCCGCTGACGCGGCGCTCCGCTCGGCGTGTGACGTCACCGCTTTCCCCGCTGACGCTGGCGCTCCGCTCGGCGTGTGACGTCACCGCTTTCCCCGCTGACGTGGCGCTCCGCTCGGCGTGTGACGTCACCGCTTTCCCCGCTGACGCGGCGCTCCGCTCGGCGTGTGACGTCACCGCTTTCCCCGCTGACGCTGGCGCTCCGCTCGGCGTGTGACGTCACCGCTTTCCCCGCTGACGCGGCGCTCCGCTCGGCGTGTGACGTCACCGCTTTCCCCGCTGACGCTGGCGCTCCGCTCGGCGTGTGACGTCACCGCTTTCCCCGCTGACGCGGCGCTCCGCTCGGCGTGTGACGTCACCGCTTTCCCCGCTGACGCGGCGCTCCGCTCGGCGTGTGACGTCACCGCTTTCCCCGCTGACGCGGCGCTCCGCTCGGCGTGTGACGTCACCGCTTTCCCCGCTGACGCGGCGCTCCGCTCGGCGTGTGACGTCACCGCTTTCCCCGCTGACGCTGGCGCTCCGCTCGGCGTGTGACGTCACCGCTTTCCCCGCTGACGTTGGCGCTCCGCTCGGCGTGTGACGTCACCGCTTTCCCCGCTGACGCGGCGCTCCGCTCGGCGTGTGACGTCACCGCTTTCCCCGCTGACGCTGGCGCTCCGCTCGGCGTGTGACGTCACCGCTTTCCCCGCTGACGCTGGCACTCCGCTCGGCGTGTGACGTCACCGCTTTCCCCGCTGACGCTGGCGCTCCGCTCGGCGTGTGACGTCACCGCTTTCCCCGCTGACGCTGGCGCTCCGCTCGGCGTGTGACGTCACCGCTTTCCCCGCTGACGCTGGCGCTCCGCTCGGCGTGTGACGTCACCGCTTTCCCCGCTGACGTTGGCACTCTGCTCGGTGGAATTTGAGTTGCCCGGGAATGGCTGATTCCCACTCGTGAGCCACAGAAGTTCCACTGACCTAACCTCTTGAGTAAACAAGCGCTGGGAAATAATGCTCTGGAAGCTTCGCCGTGAGCTTTACCCAGCAAGGGACTCGTGGCCCGTAAGGGGGCGGCAGGCCTTGGGCTGGAGAGCCGGGGACTAAGCCAGCCCTGATTACAAGCTGAGCCCTGCCTGAGAGCAATCAGGCATTTCCGCAGAAAAGCAGCTGGGTAGGCAGCCAAGAGCGGTAGCTGCGAGTCCCGGAGGCTGGCCTCACCCAGGGAGGCGGGAGGCCATGTGGAGCTGGTATTGATGAGAGACTTTGTGTTTGTTGTAAGACTTTTAAGGGCCATTTTTACAAGCTTTGTTGACAGCCCAGGGGAGAGCGAATTCAGGGAGTTTGGGCTGAGAAGGCGACAGGAAATTGTGCGTTCTGAAAGCTCAAAGGGAAATAGCTGTGGGTGGCAGGCACAGAACGGCAGGGTCCCACTCACCAGTGGCACTACATATGTGCTTGTGGACTTGTTGGATCAGGGCCTCCATGAGAAGCTCTCAGGCCCCGGGCCCGGGGGAGGGAGGGGAGGGAGGGGATGGCAATAGTTTTTAATTCGGGACCACTCCAACATTTTGGCAAGTGCTCAAAAGCCACATTTCTACTGCGGGGATTTGGGGAATGGGCAGAGGCTGGGCGCGGAGGGAGCTTGGAGTAGGCGTCTGAGGTGCAGGGGGGTAGAGTCTGAGAGGGAGTTTGGGTGAGGGAGGGGGTTGTGATCTGGGCCAGAGGCTTGGGGCGCTGAGTCCAGGCGGGGTATGGGCGCAGGAGAGCATTCTGGCCTGAGTGACAGGCTCTAGGAGGGGGTGCAAGGTCTGGGAGGAAGTTGTGACCTGGATGAAGAGGGTGCAGAGGGTTTCGGTGATGGTGTGGGGGCGGGGAATAGGGTGCAGGGTCAGCGAGGAGACATGGGGGCCAGAAAGGATTCTGGCCTGGGGGAGGGGCTCTAGGAGGGGGTGCAGAGGGTTTGGGTGGTGGCCTAGGGCAGGTAGCTGGGGGAGGGAAGAGAGTGGGGGAGCCAGAGGCAGGCTCTGGCTGGGCGGCGCTTACCTAGGCAGCTCCCAGCCAGCAGCTCTGCAGGAACCTGAAGGCTGCAGTCACAAGCTGCTCCACGTGCCTTTGCTCTGGGCAGGGTGAAGGGGCAGGGAGGGAGAAGGCTTCATTGGCTGCCCCTAGTGCCAGCAAAATATCTCCGTTGCTATTGGTCGGAAACTGGCCAATGGGAGCTGAGAGATTTTTCTGAGGGGTGGGGCAGCACACCAAGCCCCCCTCCTCGCTCCCAGAACAGAGGAGCCATATTCAAAGCGGCTGCCGCGGGCGGATCCGGCCCCCTGGCAGCCCCTCCCCCCCGCCCCAGGCGCATGTGCCCTTCAAAGCGTAGTCCGCAGGAGGGCCGGTTTCTCGGGGCGCCGGGTTAGTTCCAGCACAAGCAGCAGAGAGTCCGGGGGCGCTGCAGGGTAATTGCACTATGGCACAAGCTTTGGGAGCTGCCGGTCCCCGCTCATAGTGAAATGGTGAGTGGTCGCGGCGCCCCGGCCGGACGCCTGGCTGTCGTCTGGAGAGAGCACAGCTGCCGTTCAGCTCATCGTCCGCCTCAGAGCGCCTCTCACTTGCCTGGGGGCCCCTTTGTCTCGCTGCTCTGGGGACGGGAGCAGACGCACCCTCAGGCCAGTCCTGTCCCTCTTTGTGCCTTCTGGGCGTGGCTGAGACCCCCCGGGGATCCTCGGGGCGGCCTGCATGCGCCATAGCCAGCTCTGAGCCCTCAGCCAGGCAGTTCCTCGGCGAGTGCTTGCCCATGTCCTCGCAGCGCGAGCGGGATGCTTGGCGGGACCTCTGGAATCCGGAGTGCTCTGCTCCAGCCTTTGCTGATCAAAGAGCCCCGGGGGCAGGGGCTGGGGCCGGCGGGTAGCAGCTGGGTCTGGGGAGCCCTGGCCGGTGTCTGGCAGCAGTGGGCTCGGTGGCATTCGGGAACCTCAGCTGTGGGGGAGAGAGGGGGACAAGGCTGGGCAGCTGCAGCAAGGGGCTGGCAGCCAGGAGCAGACCAAGGGCTGGGAGGGGAGCACAGGAGTGGGGGCTGGTGGCCAGCAGTGGAGCACTGACCTCCCTGGTCCAGCAGATCCCTGCTTCTGGACTGCTCAGGCCAGAGGGAGCTGGATCAGGGAGGTCCGACCTGTGCCCCTTAGGGGGCCAGCTCCAGTGCCCCTGGAGCAGCGGTCACATGTTGTGCCTTGTAGGACTCCTCTGGCCCCATCCATCCTCCGCTCCTTGCCGGAAGCTCTGGGAGTGGGCAGGGAGGGCGGGAGGTTGACTGGGCATGAGCAGCACAGCCGGAAGGACACCACTGGCACAAGCAGGTTCTTCCAGTGCTGGCTCGTGTCCATTCAGCCCAGGCAACCGCGAGCCGTGTCTGTGGGGCTGGGAGTTCACCGACGGCACTCCTTGCCGCAGGGCCCTGAGGGCCACGCTGCGGCCTGGCCGATCTCGGGGCCAAGGTTGGCGGGCGGGTGCACCTGGCCCTGGTGAGGGGAGGAGAGAGGTCTTACTGAAATGGCTTGGCCTGCCTAAGAGCTGCACTGCTCGCGGGGCCGAGTCTGCCTAGGACACCCGCGAGAGTGTTCAAAGCAGACCGCTCACTGTGGCGAGCCAGAGCACGCTCTGGGAGTGCAGAGAGCAGCAGGTGCCTGGTTTGCATCACCGAATTGGTCGCTGCGTTTCCGGTTTTGCTGGGTCGCTCAGGCCTGTGCTCACTCTGGTTCTTGGCTCGTTCGCAGGCTAGTTGAGAGCCTTTACAGGCCAGCCGCCAGGCTGCACAGAGGTAGGAATCGTGGGCTCGCTGGGCAGGCCAGAGCCTACGGTTGAATGAAAGACTCGTGTGCACTAATAACGGTGCCCGCTGATGGTTTTTCCTAGATTCAGGAACTCCTCGGGAAGCGGGTTGTGCCCTCGTGCAGCGTGTGCTGAGCAAACCTCAGCTGCTTTGCAATTGCCAGTGACACGATCGCACTGCTCATCTGCAGAACGGAATGTTTCCAAAGTCAACAGGTTTTAAATCAGAGCAAAACATCCTGCTCCCACGCGGCCAGGTGAACTCCTGTTGAAGGAGCCATTTGCGCGCTGACCGCGTGCTTGCAGGCTGCACTGAGCGGCTGTGGCTCAGGTCGCTGGTGGGCTGTACAGGAGCACGTGGTGCTGGTTCTTTACTGGTGTCTCCCTCGCCTCTGGGCGGTGCCTCACTGCCAGTGCTGTGTGTGTCTTCCAGGCAAGCCAAGCTTCGTGAAAGCTCCGGAGGATCAGATTGGGATTTCTGGAGGAGTGGCCTCGTTTGTGTGCCAGGCCACGGGCGAGCCCAAGCCTCGCATCACGTGGATGAAGAAAGGGAAGAAGGTCAGCTCCCAGCGCTTTGAGGTAACTACAGACGCTGCAGCCCTCGGCTGCCCGCCCCAGTCTCTCAGTGGCTCTGAGAGCTGCTGCGAGGGAAACGTGTGTCCCTTCAGCGAGTCCTGCCTTGGAGCCGACACGCCACGGGCGAGCCAGACTGCATCCGACTTCTGGCGAGTCAGGTCCGGCCCAGAGCCCCTAGCCAGAGCCAGCGTCTGGGTCCGGCCCAGAGCCCCTAGCCAGAGCCAGCGTCTGGGTCCGGCCCAGAGCCCCTAGCCAGAGCCAGCATCTGGGTCTGGCCCAGAGCCCCTAGCCAGAGCCAGCGTCTGGGTCCGGCCCAGAGCCCCTAGCCAGAGCCAGCATCTGGGTCCGGCCCAGAGCCCCTAGCCAGAGCCAGCGTCTGGGTCCGGCCCAGAGCCCCTAGCCAGAGCCAGCATCTGGGTCCGGCCCTGGGCACCTAGCCAGAGCCAGCGTCTGGGTCCGGCCCAGAGCCCCTAGCCAGAGCCAGCGTCTGGGTCCGGCCCAGAGCCCCTAGCCAGAGCCAGCATCTGGGTCCGGCCCAGAGCCCCTAGCCAGAGCCAGCGTCTGGGTCCGGCCCAGAGCCCCTAGCCAGAGCCAGCGTCTGGTCCGGCCCAGAGCCCCTAGCCAGAGCCCGCGTCTGGTCCGGCCCAGAGCCCCTAGCCAGAGCCAGCATCTGGGTCCGGCCCAGAGCCCCTAGCCAGAGCCAGCGTCTGGTCCGGCCCAGAGCCCCTAGCCAGAGCCAGCGTCTGGTCCGGCCCAGAGCCCCTAGCCAGAGCCAGCGTCTGGGTCCGGCCCAGAGCCTCTAGCCAGAGCCAGCGTCTGGTCCGGCCCAGAGCCCCTAGCCAGAGCCAGCGTCTGGTCCGGCCCAGAGCCCCTAGCCAGAGCCAGCATCTGGGTCCGGCCCAGAGCCCCTAGCCAGAGCCAGCATCTGGGTCCGGCCCAGAGCCCCTAGCCAGAGCCAGCGTCTGGGTCCGGCCCAGAGCCCCTAGCCAGAGCCAGCGTCTGGTCCGGCCCAGAGCCCCTAGCCAGAGCCAGCGTCTGGCTCCGGCCCAGAGCCCCTAGCCAGAGCCAGCATCTGGGTCCGGCCCAGAGCCCCTAGCCAGAGCCAGCGTCTGGTCCGGCCCAGAGCCCCTAGCCAGAGCCAGCGTCTGGTCCGGCCCAGAGCCCCTAGCCAGAGCCAGCGTCTGGGTCCGGCCCAGAGCCCCTAGCCAGAGCCAGTGTCTCGTCCGGCCCAGAGCCCCTAGCCAGAGCCAGCGTCTGGGTCCGGCCCAGAGCCCCTAGCCAGAGCCAGCGTCTGGGTCCGGCCCAGAGCCCCTAGCCAGAGCCAGCGTCTGGGTCCGGCCCAGAGCCCCTAGCCAGAGCCAGCGTCTGGGTCCGGCCCAGAGCCCCTAGCCAGAGCCAGCGTCTGGTCCGGCCCAGAGCCCCTAGCCAGAGCCCGCGTCTGGTCCGGCCCAGAGCCCCTAGCCAGAGCCCGCGTCTGGGTCCGGCCCAGAGCCCCTAGCCAGAGCCAGTGTCTGGTCCGGCCCAGAGCCCCTAGCCAGAGCCCGCTTCTGGGTCCGGCCCAGAGCCCCTAACCAGAGCCAGCGTCTGGGTCCGGCCCAGAGCCCCTAGCCAGAGCCCGCGTCTGGGTCCGGCCCAGAGCCCCTAGCCAGAGCCAGCGTCTGGGTCCGGCCCAGAGCCCCTAGCCAGAGCCAGCGTCTGGTCCGGCCCAGAGCCCCTAGCCAGAGCCAGCGTCTGGTCCGGCCCAGAGCCCCTAGCCAGAGCCAGCATCTGGGTCCGGCCCAGAGCCCCTAGCTAGAGCCAGCGTCTGGGTCCGGGCCTGGGCACCTAGCCAGAGCCAGCGTCTGGGTCCGACCCAGAGCCCCTAGCCAGAGCCAGCGTCTGGGTCCGGCCCTGGGCACCTAGCCAGAGCCAGCGTCTGGTCCGGCCCAGAGCCCCTAGCCAGAGCCAGCGTCTGGGTCCGGCCCAGAGCCCCTAGCCAGAGCCAGCGTCTGGTCCGGCCCAGAGCCCCTAGCCAGAGCCAGCGTCTGGGTCCGGCCCAGAGCCCCTAGCCAGAGCCCGCGTCTGGTCCGGCCCAGAGCCCCTAGCCAGAGCCAGCATCTGGGTCCGGCCCAGAGCCCCTAGCCAGAGCCAGCGTCTGGTCCGGCCCAGAGCCTCTAGCCAGAGCCAGCGTCTGGTCCGGCCCAGAGCCCCTAGCCAGAGCCAGCATCTGGGTCCGGCCCAGAGCCCCTAGCCAGAGCCAGCATCTGGGTCCGGCCCAGAGCCCCTAGCCAGAGCCAGCGTCTGGGTCCGGCCCAGAGCCCCTAGCCAGAGCCAGCGTCTGGGTCCGGCCCAGAGCCCCTAGCCAGAGCCAGCGTCTGGTCCGGCCCAGAGCCCCTAGCCAGAGCCAGCGTCTGGTCCGGCCCAGAGCCCCTAGCCAGAGCCAGCGTCTGGTCCGGCCCAGAGCCCCTAGCCAGAGCCAGCATCTGGGTCCGGCCCAGAGCCCCTAGCCAGAGCCAGCATCTGGGTCCGGCCCAGAGCCCCTAGCCAGAGCCAGCGTCTGGTCCGGCCCAGAGCCCCTAGCCAGAGCCAGCATCTGGGTCCGGCCCAGAGCCCCTAGCTAGAGCCAGCGTCTGGGTCCGGGCCTGGGCACCTAGCCAGGGCCAGCGTCTGGGTCTGACCCAGAGCCCCTAGCCAGAGCCAGCGTCTGGGTCCGGCCCTGGACACCTAGCCAGAGCCAGCGTCTGGTCCAGCCCAGAGCCCCTAGCCAGAGCCAGCGTCTGGGTCCGGCCCAGAGCCCCTAGCCAGAGCCAGCGTCTGGTCCGGCCCAGAGCCCCTAGCCAGAGCCAGCGTCTGGGTCCGGCCCAGAGCCCCTAGCCAGAGCCCGCGTCTGGTCCGGCCCAGAGCCCCTAGCCAGAGCCAGCATCTGGGTCCGGCCCAGAGCCCCTAGCCAGAGCCAGCGTCTGGTCCGGCCCAGAGCCCCTAGCCAGAGCCAGCGTCTGGTCCGGCCCAGAGCCCCTAGCCAGAGCCAGCGTCTGGTCCGGCCCAGAGCCCCTAGCCAGAGCCAGCATCTGGGTCCGGCCCAGAGCCCCTAGCCAGAGCCAGCATCTGGGTCCGGCCCAGAGCCCCTAGCCAGAGCCAGCGTCTGGGTCCGGCCCAGAGCCCCTAGCCAGAGCCAGCGTCTGGTCCGGCCCAGAGCCCCTAGCCAGAGCCAGCGTCTGGGTCCGGCCCAGAGCCCCTAGCCAGAGCCAGCGTCTCGTCCGGCCCAGAGCCCCTAGCCAGAGCCAGCGTCTGGGTCCGGCCCAGAGCCCCTAGCCAGAGCCAGCGTCTGGGTCCGGCCCAGAGCCCCTAGCCAGAGCCAGCGTCTGGGTCCGGCCCAGAGCCCCTAGCCAGAGCCAGCGTCTGGTCCGGCCCAGAGCCCCTAGCCAGAGCCAGCGTCTGGTCCGGCCCAGAGCCCCTAGCCAGAGCCCGCTTCTGGGTCCGGCCCAGAGCCCCTAGCCAGAGCCAGCGTCTGGGTCCGGCCCAGAGCCCCTAGCCAGAGCCCGCGTCTGGGTCCGGCCCAGAGCCCCTAGCCAGAGCCAGCGTCTGGGTCCGGCCCAGAGCCCCTAGCCAGAGCCAGCGTCTGGGTCCGGCCCAGAGCCCCTAGCCAGAGCCAGCGTCTGGGTCCGGCCCAGAGCCCCTAGCCAGAGCCAGCGTCTGGGTCCGGCCCAGAGCCCCTAGCCAGAGCCAGCGTCTGGTCCGGCGCAGAGCCCCTAGCCAGAGCCAGCGTCTGGGTCCGGCCCAGAGCCCCTAGCTAGAGCCAGCGTCTGGGTCCGGGCCTGGGCACCTAGCCAGAGCCAGCGTCTGGGTCCGACCCAGAGCCCCTAGCCAGAGCCAGCGTCTGGGTCCGGCCCTGGGCACCTAGCCAGAGCCAGCGTCTGGTCCGGCCCAGAGCCCCTAGCCAGAGCCAGCGTCTGGGTCCGGCCCAGAGCCCCTAGCCAGAGCCAGCGTCTGGTCCGGCCCAGAGCCCCTAGCCAGAGCCAGCGTCTGGGTCCGGCCCAGAGCCCCTAGCCAGAGCCAGCGTCTGGTCCGGCCCAGAGCCCCTAGCCAGAGCCAGCGTCTGGTCCGGCCCAGAGCCCCTAGCCAGAGCCAGCGTCTGGTCCGGCCCAGAGCCCCTAGCCAGAGCCAGCGTCTGGTCCGGCCCAGAGCCCCTAGCCAGAGCCCGCGTCTGGGTCCGGCCCAGAGCCCCTAGCCAGAGCCAGCGTCTGGGTCCGGCCCAGAGCCCCTAGCCAGAGCCAGCGTCTGGGTCCGGCCCAGAGCCCCTAGCCAGAGCCAGCGTCTGGGTCCGGCCCAGAGCCCCTAGCCAGAGCCAGCGTCTGGGTCCGGCCCAGAGCCCCTAGCCAGAGCCAGCGTCTAGGTCCGGCCCAGAGCCCCTAGCCAGAGCCAGCGTCTGGGTCCGGCCCAGAGCCCCTAGCCAGAGCCAGCATCTGGGTCCGGCCCAGAGCCCCTAGCCAGAGCCAGCGTCTGGGTCCGGCCCAGAGCCCCTAGCCAGAGCCAGCGTCTGGTCCGGCCCAGAGCCCCTAGCCAGAGCCAGCGTCTGGTCCGGCCCAGAGCCCCTAGCCAGAGCCAGCGTCTGGTCCGGCCCAGAGCCCCTAGCCAGAGCCAGCGTCTGGGTCCGGCCCAGAGCCCCTAGCCAGAGCCAGCGTCTGGTCCGGCCCAGAGCCCCTAGCCAGAGCCAGCGTCTGGTCCGGCCCAGAGCCCCTAGCCAGAGCCAGCGTCTGGTCCGGCCCAGAGCCCCTAGCCAGAGCCAGCATCTGGGTCCGGCCCAGAGCCCCTAGCCAGAGCCAGCGTCTGGTCCGGCCCAGAGCCCCTAGCCAGAGCCCGCGTCTGAATCCGGCCCAGAGCCCCTAGCCAGAGCCAGCGTCTGGTCCGGCCCAGAGCCCCTAGCCAGAGCCAGCGTCTGGGTCCGGCCCAGAGCCCCTAGCCAGAGCCAGCGTCTGGTCCGGCCCAGAGCCTCTAGCCAGAGCCAGCGTCTGGGTCCGGCCCAGAGCCCCTAGCCAGAGCCAGCGTCTGGGTCCGGCCCAGAGCCCCTAGCCAGAGCCAGCGTCTGGTCCGGCCCAGAGCCTCTAGCCAGAGCCAGCGTCTGGGTCCGGCCCAGAGCCCCTAGCCAGAGCCAGCGTCTGGGTCCGGCCCAGAGCCCCTAGCCAGAGCCAGCGTCTGGGTCCGGCCCAGAGCCTCTAGCCAGAGCCAGCGTCTGGGTCCGGCCCAGAGCCCCTAGCCAGAGCCAGCGTCTGGGTCCGGCCCAGAGCCCCTAGCCAGAGCCAGCATCTGGGTCCGGCCCAGAGCCCCTAGCCAGAGCCAGCGTCTGGGTCCGGCCCAGAGCCCCTAGCCAGAGCCAGCGTCTGGTCCGGCCCAGAGCCCTTAGCCAGAGCCAGCGTCTGGTCCGGCCCAGAGCCCCTAGCCAGAGCCAGCGTCTGGGTCCGGCCCAGAGCCCCTAGCCAGAGCCAGCGTCTGGTCCGGCCCAGAGCCCCTAGCCAGAGCCAGCGTCTGGGTCCGGCCCAGAGCCCCTAGCCAGAGCCAGCGTCTGAATCCGGCTTCTGGCGAGTCAGGTGCAGCCCAGAGCCACAGGGCCCACTAGCGAAGATGTCGGAGCGGGGTCAGGACAGGTAAGAGGCCCTGCAGGAGGAAGGGTTGTGGGCTGGAAGCCTCCCAGCCCCGCGCTGGCAGGCCGAGCGTGCCCAGGCTCTAGCAGCAGTTTTGCAGGGTGCAGTGCTGCCATCTCTGGGTGGGATTTGGGTGCCGAGTAGGAGGGCGGGGATGCCAGCGGGAGACTGGCTCTGGCAGGGGTGGGGGCAAACAGGGCTCCCCGCCCTCCGTTGTTTGAAAGTTTTTAATGGGAAAAGCCATTGAGTTCCCCGCCCCTCTCTTCCCATTGGTCCTTTGTGTCATGCCCCTCCCCCCGGGCAATGTAGCCCTGCCTCTGGGCTGCAGCTCTCGGCCAGTTTTGCTTTTCTTAGTGGAGTTGCCTCCCCTGCCGCACCTGCCCCTGAATTGGGTTTGCTTGTGTCAGAGCTTTCTCCCTTGGGCACAGGAGCCTTCGTACGGGCGGCTCTCCAGTGCCCTCCTCACCATTCACCTCCGCCGCCTCGCTCCTTTCACCTCCCGCCTCGCTCCTTTCACCTCCGCCGCCTCGCTCCTTTCACCTCCGCCGCCTCGCTCCTTTCACCTCCCACCTCGCTCCTTTCACCTCCCGCCTCGCTCCTTTCACCTCCGCTGCCTCGCTCCTTTCACCTCCGCCGCCTCGCTCCTTTCACCTCCCGCCTCGCTCCTTTCACCTCCCGCCTCGCTCCTTTCACCTCCGCCGCCTCGCTCCTTTCACCTCCCGCCTCGCTCCTTTCACCTCCCGCCTCGCTCCTTTCACCTCCCGCCTCGCTCCTTTCACCTCCGCCACCTCACTCCTTTCACCTCCCGCCTCGCTCCTTTCACCTCCCGCCTCGCTCCTTTCACCTCCGCCGCCTCGCTCCTTTCACCTCCCGCCTCGCTCCTTTCACCTCCCGCCGCCTCGCTCCTTTCACCTCCCGCCGCCTCGCTCCTTTCACCTCCCGCCTCGCTCCTTTCACCTCCGCCGCCTCGCTCCTTTCACCTCCGCCGCCTCGCTCCTTTCACCTCCCGCCTCGCTCCTTTCACCTCCGCCGCCTCGCTCCTTTCACCTCCCGCCGCCTCGCTCCTTTCACCTCCCGCCTCGCTCCTTTCACCTCCCGCCGCCTCGCTCCTTTCACCTCCCGCCGCCTCGCTCCTTTCACCTCCCGCCGCCTCGCTCCTTTCACCTCCGCCGCCTCGCTCCTTTCACCTCCGCCGCCTCGCTCCTTTCACCTCCGCCGCCTCGCTCCTTTCACCTCCGCCGCCTCGCTCCTTTCACCTCCCGCCTCGCTCCTTTCACCTCCGCCGCCTCGCTCCTTTCACCTCCGCCGCCTCGCTCCTTTCACCTCCCGCCGCCTCGCTCCTTTCACCTCCCGCCGCCTCGCTCCTTTCACCTCCGCCGCCTCGCTCCTTTCACCTCCCGCCGCCTCGCTCCTTTCACCTCCCGCCTCGCTCCTTTCACCTCCCGCCGCCTCGCTCCTTTCACCTCCCGCCTCGCTCCTTTCACCTCCGCCGCCTCACTCCTTTCACCTCCCGCCGCCTCGCTCCTTTCACCTCCCGCCTCGCTCCTTTCACCTCCCGCCGCCTCGCTCCTTTCACCTCCCGCCGCCTCGCTCCTTTCACCTCCCGCCGCCTCGCTCCTTTCACCTCCCGCCGCCTCGCTCCTTTCACCTCCGCCGCCTCGCTCCTTTCACCTCTGCCGCCTCGCTCCTTTCACCTCCGCCGCCTCGCTCCTTTCACCTCCGCCGCCTCGCTCCTTTCACCTCCCGCCTCGCTCCTTTCACCTCCGCCGCCTCGCTCCTTTCACCTCCCGCCGCCTCGCTCCTTTCACCTCCGCCGCCTCGCTCCTTTCACCTCCCGCCGCCTCGCTCCTTTCACCTCCCGCCTCGCTCCTTTCACCTCCCGCCGCCTCGCTCCTTTCACCTCCCGCCGCCTCGCTCCTTTCACCTCCCGCCGCCTCGCTCCTTTCACCTCCGCCGCCTCGCTCCTTTCACCTCCGCCGCCTCGCTCCTTTCACCTCCCGCCTCGCTCCTTTCACCTCCTCCGCCTCGCTCCTTTCACCTCCGCCGCCTCGCTCCTTTCACCTCCCGCCGCCTCGCTCCTTTCACCTCCCGCCGCCTCGCTCCTTTCACCTCCGCCGCCTCGCTCCTTTCACCTCCGCCGCCTCGCTCCTTTCACCTCCCGCCGCCTCGCTCCTTTCACCTCCCGCCTGGCTCCTTTCACCTCCCGCCGCCTCGCTCCTTTCACCTCCCGCCTCGCTCCTTTCACCTCCCGCCTCGCTCCTTTCACCTCCCGCCTCGCTCCTTTCACTTCCGCCGCCTCGCTCCTTTCACTTCCGCCGCCTCGCTCCTATCACCTCCGCCGCCTCGCTCCTATCACCTCCGCCGCCTCGCTCCTTTCACCTCCCGCCGCCTCGCTCCTTTCACCTCCGCCGCCTCGCTCCTTTCACCTCCCGCCGCCTCGCTCCTTTCACCTCCGCCGCCTCGCTCCTTTCACCTCCGCCGCCTCGCTCCTTCCACCTCCCGCCGCCTCGCTCCTTTCACCTCCCGCCGCCTCGCTCCTTTCACCTCCCGCCGCCTCGCTCCTTTCACCTCCCGCCGCCTCGCTCCTTTCACTTCCGCCGCCTCGCTCCTTTCACCTCCCGCCTCGCTCCTTTCACCTCCCGCCGCCTCGCTCCTTTCACCTCCGCCGCCTCGCTCCTTTCACCTCCGCCGCCTCGCTCCTTTCACTTCCGCCGCCTCGCTCCTTTCACTTCCGCCGCCTCGCTCCTATCACCTCCGCCGCCTCGCTCCTATCACCTCCGCCGCCTCGCTCCTTTCACCTCCCGCCGCCTCGCTCCTTTCACCTCCGCCGCCTCGCTCCTTTCACCTCCCGCCGCCTCGCTCCTTTCACCTCCGCCGCCTCGCTCCTTTCACCTCCGCCGCCTCGCTCCTTTCACCTCCGCCGCCTCGCTCCTTTCACCTCCGCCGCCTCGCTCCTTTCACCTCCCGCCGCCTCGCTCCTTTCACCTCCGCCGCCTCGCTCCTTTCACCTCCGCCGCCTCGCTCCTTTCACCTCCCGCCGCCTCGCTCCTTTCACCTCCCGCCGCCTCGCTCCTTTCACCTCCCGCCGCCTCGCTCCTTTCACCTCCCGCCGCCTCGCTCCTTTCACCTCCCGCCTCACTCCTTTCACCTCCGCCGCCTCGCTCCTTTCACCTCCGCCGCCTCGCTCCTTTCACCTCCCGCCTCGCTCCTTTCACCTCCGCCGCCTCGCTCCTTTCACCTCCCGCCGCCTCGCTCCTTTCACCTCCGCCGCCTCGCTCCTTTCACCTCCGCCGCCTCGCTCCTTTCACCTCTGCCGCCTCGCTCCTTTCACCTCCGCCGCCTCGCTCCTATCACCTCCCGCCGCCTCGCTCCTTTCACCTCCCGCCGCCTCGCTCCTTTCACCTCCGCCGCCTCGCTCCTTTCACTTCCGCCGCCTCGCTCCTTTCACCTCCCGCCGCCTCGCTCCTTTCACCTCCCGCCGCCTCGCTCCTTTCACCTCCGCCGCCTCGCTCCTTTCACCTCCCGCCGCCTCGCTCCTTTCACCTCCCGCCGCCTCGCTCCTTTCACCTCCCGCCGCCTCGCTCCTTTCACCTCCCGCCGCCTCGCTCCTTTCACCTCCCGCCTCGCTCCTTTCACCTCCGCCGCCTCGCTCCTTTCACCTCCGCCGCCTCGCTCCTTTCACCTCCCGCCTCGCTCCTTTCACCTCCGCCGCCTCGCTCCTTTCACCTCCCGCCGCCTCGCTCCTTTCACCTCCCGCCGCCTCGCTCCTTTCACCTCCGCCGCCTCGCTCCTTTCACCTCCCGCCGCCTCGCTCCTTTCACCTCCTCTGCCCCTGGTGGCCCCTCGCTGGGCCTCTCAGTGACTGGCCCTGATGCAGGGCGTCCCAGTGCCCTTGGCGGCTGAGCCCCTTCACGTATTAAGAGAGCGATAAAACGATTGGGCGAGGGATGTGCCGAGGCCTAGTGCCACTTCCTGCAGAATCCCTGGCAGCGCTCAGCTCGCCCTCTGTCCATCGCGCTGCTCCTCAGTGTTTGAAACAGGCCGAGTTGAAAGTTAACTGGGCCTGAGGCTGGGGCTTCAGCCTCTCGTCAAAGAACAGTGGATAATGGCCCGTAGCACAGCAAGGCCCCTGTGCTCCGCCATGGAGAGGAGCGCGAGGAATGTCCCTCCCGCCGCAGCATGAGGGCAGGCTGAGAGCATCTGTCCTATGGAAGGGCCCTGGCTTTTGCTCCTGCTGTGAGGGGCCCGATCCCGGAAGGAGCTGTGCCTCCTTGGTGCTGTTGAAGTGCAAGCTGAAGAGGCTCATTGTGCACGCTTAGCAAGATTTCTCTGGCGCACCTCAGGGTCGTAGCACTGGGCTCAGCCACGTTCTAGCTGGGTGAGCAGCAACTGGCAGCAACGCCCAGCTGTGGGTTAGTGAAATCACCAGTGGAAAGGTGGCTCAGAGGATCCGTCTCTGGGGGAGCGGGCCGATAGCGTGTCTAGTTTGTATTCTGTCATACAGAGCAGCACTGGGGCTTCTCCAAGGGCAAATCTATTTCTAACCCTGAATTTTCTAGCTCCTCTTTGCCAGGCAGCATTTATTTGTGTTTATGGATCGTGCTCCTGAGTTCAGCCTCCCTTTCGCTCTCCATGTCCGTAGGAGGCAGTAACGACCCTTTTCTTTCCTTGTCAAGGTCATCGAGTTCGATGACGGATCAGGTTCAGTTCTCCGGATTCAGCCTCTGCGTGTTCATCGAGATGAAGCAATCTATGAGTGCACAGCGACCAACAGCGTTGGGGAGATAAACACCAGTGCCAAGCTGACAGTGTTAGAAGGTAGGTGGCAATCTCTCGCGCTGGCAGAGACGCCGGCAGTGTGCCTGTGGCTTTGGTAGCTGCACGTTTCCTTAGTGACTCCAGAGACCGCCGAGGGATGCTCGAGTCCTGCACGGCCAGCCATAGGCCTCCTGTGCTATTTGCCATTGGTTCCTTCAGGGACAGCCTGTGGATTGTGAGCTTTGCTTTGAAGTGCCTCCGATGAATCGCGGGCAGGCCCACTCCCAGCTTTGGGATTGAGCCAGGACTCACCTTTATGGTCTTTTTCCTCTGTCAGTTCCCCTGCCGGGCCCGCTCCGTGGCAGCTCTGAAGTGTGCAAAGCATAACCTGTGTTTCTGCACCACCTGGATTCATTTGCCACAGTTTGTTGGGGCCGGCTTGCGAGATTCCCCCCGGCTCTGCAGCTGGCTGGAATTGAACTGGTTTGACTTCGCTGTGGAAATGGCTTCTACTCACTCCTCTCCCCAGAGGGCTGCCGTGGCTGCTCAGAAAGTGCCACGTGTGAGACAAAGCTCTTGGGACTTGCCTAGAGCAGAATAAGCCTTGAGTGGAGCTGGGTTCCGAGTGGCCTGTTTGTATTTTGTGTAAAGGGCAGTGTCTCGAGGCGCCGCTGCCTTTTCCAGGCAATGGTCTTGTCGGCTTGCCTGAATAGTGTCCTCTCTTGTCTCGGGCAGCGGGACGGGTCCGTACAGATGCGTGTGTGTTTGTAAGTGGGCGCTGGTGCTGAGGTGACGCCAGCACTGAGGTGGTGCTGGGGTGGCACTGGCACTGAGTGGCGCCAGGATGGTGCTGGGGTGATGCTGATTCTGAGGTGGCGCTGAGGTGACGCTGGTGCTGAGGTGGTGCTGAGGCGACGCTGGCGCTGAGGTGGTGCTGAGGCGGCACTGGCACTGAGGTGGCGCCAGGATGGTGCTGGGGTGATGCTGATTCTGAGGTGGCGCTGAGGCGACGCTGGCGCTGAGGTGGTGCTGAGGCAGCACTGGCACTGAGGTGGCGCCAGGGTGATGCTTGGGTGATGCTGATTCTGAGGTGGCGCTGAGGCGGCGCTGGCGCTGAGGTGGTGCTGAGGCGGCGCTGGCACTGAGGTGGTGCCGGGGTGGCGCTGGCACTGAGGTGGTGCTGGGGTGATGCTGGTGCTGAGGTGGTGCTGAGGCGGCGCTGGTGCTGAGATGGCGCCAGGGTGGTGCTGGGGTGATGCTGATGCTGAGGTGGCGCTGGCACTGAGGTGGCGCCAGAGTGGTGCTGGGGTGATGCTGGTGCTGAGGTGACGCTAAGGCAGTGCTGGTGCTGAGGTGGTTCTGGGGTGGCGCTGAGGTGGTTCTGGGGTGGCGCTGAGGTGGTGCCGGGGTGGCGCTGGCGCTGAGGTGGTTCCGGGGTGGCGCTGGCGCTGAGGTGGTGCCGGGGTGGCGCTGGCGCTGAGGTGGTGCCGGGGTGGCGCTGGCGCTGAGGTGGCGCTGGCGCTGAGGTGGTGCCGGGGTGGCGCTGGCGCTGAGGTGGCGCTGGCGCTGAGGTGGTGCCGGGGTGGCGCTGGCGCTGAGGTGGTGCCGGGGTGGCGCTGGCGCTGAGGTGGTGCCGGGGTGGCGCTGGCGCTGAGGTGGTTCCGGGGTGGCGCTGGCGCTGAGGTGGTGCCGGGGTGGCGCTGGCGCTGAGGTGGTTCCGGGGTGGCGATGGCGCTGAGGTGGTGCCGGGGTGGCGCTGGCGCTGAGGTGGTGCCGGGGTGGCGCTGGCGCTGAGGTGGTTCCGGGGTGGCGCTGGCGCTGAGGTGGCGCTGAGGTGGTGCCGGGGTGGCGCTGAGGTGGTGCCGGGGTGGCGCTGGCGCTGAGGTGGTGCCGGGGTGGCGCTGGCGCTGAGGTGGTGCCGGGGTGGCGCTGGCGCTGAGGTGGCGCTGAGGTGGTGCCGGGGTGGCGCTGAGGTGGTGCCGGGGTGGCGCTGGCGCTGAGGTGGTGCCGGGGTGGCGATGGCGCTGAGGTGGTGCCGGGGTGGCGATGGCGCTGAGGTGGTGCCGGGGTGGCGCTGGCGCTGAGGTGGTGCCGGGGTGGCGCTGGCGCTGAGGTGGTGCCGGGGTGGCGCTGGCGCTGAGGTGGCGCTGGCGCCGAGGGACTTTCTGCAAGTGGGGTTCTGACCGGCAGCGGGTGCCTGTGACAGCAGAGGAAGGGCCGTTTTCAAAGGGGAGGGGAGGCAGAGCGCTTGGCTGGTGCAGACGGACAGAGGTGGTGCAAGGAGGGCTCGCTGCGCTGCAAGCTCTGACCGGGTGTCTGGCTGCAGGACTAAGTAAAGGGGAAGGAGTCTCCAATGGTCTTGGGAACCTGCCCAGCCCCTTGCTTCCCTACGTGCTCCCCCTGGGGTTCTCGCCGGCTCCCTGGGCCTCAGCAATGTGAGCTGTAGCCATGCCCATGGCAGGCGTCACCCCCGTGGCAAATAAACATGCGCCTGTGCGTGGATCCTTGGGTACAGCCTGGGACTGCGGCGCCCCGTAGGTCCCTCCAGCCGGGGCTGTCTCTCTCAGGGTATGTCTACACTACCCTCCTAGTTCGAACTAGCGGGGTAGTGTAGACATACCCTCAGTGCCTTGAGAGTGACCCCCAGAATCCCGCCAGGCACCGGGGTCATTCAGCACAACCCACCCAGCCAGATTGCCTGAACACTCCCTGAGTCACGCAGCCACGTCCCCTGCCCCCGCCCCGCACCGCAGGGACACTGCACCTCATTTCTGTACGGACTGACGGCAAAGGACACGACAGTGCTGTTAAGTGTGAGGCTAGAGTCACGGTTGTTACCAAAAGACGATGAAATGTAAACACACAGTCCGAGCTCTCAACCCCGTTCGAGTGGGCAACTTTTCTTACCCCACTGGATGTTGCGGCCAGTGTTCCTGCCAATCGTTTCCACTCTTGTGCGGAATAATGTGTATGTGCGCCAAGGCATTTGCGGACGTGCACCACCGATAGAAACACAAACCTGGCTGTGGGTGCTCTGCTTATCAGCTCGGCGCACGGGGCACTGATTGCAGTCTGTAGGACGCAGCCTTCACCGTGGCATTTGGGACAGTCCCCTCGGTTGAGGTTCAGTCTTCTCCGGGTCCTGTTGCTCGAAGTGTAGGTGGGGGAGTGAGAAACGCCAAGCATGGGCCCCGTGTTTGGTTTTTGTGCCCTCCCTTGGAGAACACGAGTCCAGGCATATCTGGTGGGCACTGCTGAGTCCCTAAGCAACGCTGAGCCGTTCCCTGCTGTGGCCCCACGCGGGCGAGTCAGCGAATTGTCTCCTCGCTGGACAGTGGCCGCTGACATGTTCGGCACAACCCACCCAGCCAGATTGCATGAACACTCCCTGAGTCACACAGCCACGTCCCCTGCCCCCGCCCCGCACCGCAGGGACACTGCACCTCATTTCTGTACGGACTGACGGCAAAGGACACGACAGTGCTGTTAAGTGTGAGGCTAGAGTCACGGTTGTTACCAAAAGAAGATGATGTTACCTCCTTTCTCCGCTGGTGTCTGGATGCTTCCCACCCCCGGCATGTTAGTGAAAACCCTCCGGGCCAGCTGATGGACCATAAGCTGGCCCCTGGGACGCCCAGGACATGTTTCCCATGCATTGTCCCAGTTCTGGGTGAGGCACACATGAGGGCTGTGGGGCTGGTGGTACAGCGCCTCGCAGAGCCATTGGCTGGAGTGAAGCAAGGAGGTTCACCCCAGAGAGAGAACGCTTGGGAAAGTCTGGAGGGCGCGTCGGGTCCGATGGAACGTCTCTCGCAGCCCCCGGTGTGTGGGTGTGTGCACATGCACAGTCGTGAGCTTACATGTTCTGGCAGGGGAGCCAGGCCCCACCCTGGGGCTGTGGGGGAGATGAGCTCCCTTCCTCCACACCCAGGACTCGGCTCATCACAACAGTTTCTCTTTTCCCTCCTCTCAGGGTTTTACAGACAAGGACGTAACTTCCAGCCAGACCGTGGCCATGGGCACCGTTCCATGTGGCACCTGATGCAGCAGCACGGGGGCTGTGAGCTTCTCCTGCGTCGGGGCCGTGAGCAGGCCCTGCCAGCGGGGGCACAAGGGGTCCTAGGCTGGGCCAGCTGGTCCTGCATGCGTGCTGCAGCACTTGCCTGTCAGCGCCTCTTCTTTGCCCCAGGCTCCTCTTTCCCATGGTTTTTCCCGGACAGGAATTCTACCCAGCTGATTGGCAATGACACGTTTTCCATGAAGAGAATGGACTAGGATGGTGAAATCCACGGGGCTTTTCCCACTGCTCCCGGCTTTGTACTAATTCTTGCAGTTGCTGTCAGAGGGAAACTGAAGGGTGCCGACCTGCTGTCTTTTAGGAGTGTGACCAGCTCCGAGACCCCAGGTGGGGGGTAGCGCTCTGCCGATCACAGCCCTACAGGCTGCTAAGGACACAACACCCAGGTGTTACAGTACAGGCCCTGTGCGCTCTCCCCCCTTTGATCTTGGGAACACAGGCCTTAGCATTGAAGCTGGAAATTCAGAAGCACTCGGGGTGTAGCTGACTTCTCTGTTTTCCTCCCTGCTGATTCTGATTTAGGTTTCTGTTGGGTTTTGTGCATCCTGGCACACTGTCTCTTCTGATGGGCAACTTCCTCTACTCAGTCCGTTGAGACAGGTATCATCAAGAGCTCCAACACACGGGCATATTCTGTGATTCGAGTCCCTGCCGCATCCTTCATCTGCTGCTTGCTCCGCCCAACGCGTTTTCTGCGTAATTCCCAGTCCTGTGTGTGAGCAGAGCTGCATCAACTTAGTGTAATTGAAAATTATTTTCCCCTGTTGATGGTGGGTGAGGTAGACGTGCAAACACCTCTCCTCTTTTTCTCCAGGGCAGCGGATAAGCTGAATTATGTATGAGTCATATTGAACATTTCTGTCTTTTTCAATTATGACCTGATGCTGCCTACAAGTACACTCTTCCGTGCCTAGCAGGAGGGTGAAAGCAAAGCAAAGAGGGGAGGGCTTGAATCAATACATTGACACCCGTTCCCAGGGAAACCTTCCGGGACAGTTCGTTGGCACTCCATCTAACAGATTAATAACTGGGTAAGTCTACACTTTCGAGAGAGGAATGCAAATGCAGCCGAGCGAAATTGCAAATGAAGCGCGGATTTTAATTTCCTGCACTTCATTTGCATAATTGAGTCCGGCCGATATTTCGAAATACCCAATTTCGAAATAAAAAACACTGTGTAGACGCAGTTATTTTGGAACAAACCCTTCCTTCGAAATAACCCTGACTCCTTATAAAATGAGCTCCCCCAGGATGCTGAGCCGGGCAGCCCTGTGCAAGGTGGGGGGATGCTCTCAGCCCCTGGGAAGGACAGGGCCAGAGGTGGAAGGGCGGGGCTGGGACTAGCCTCCCCCAGGCAGCCTCTCAGCACTGTGCAGGCTCCGGAAGCAATTTAAAAGGGCCTGGAGCTCCAGCTGCTGCCTTTGCCACTGCAGTGGATGGGAGCCCTGGGCCTGTGGAAATGGCTGGGCTCAGGACAGCTGTCCCCCGCCGGCAGGCCTGCTGGTAAAGTCATGTCTGCAACTTCTGTTTCCAGCATTCGCTTGTACAGTTCCCTCCTGGGCGTGTGCTGCGCCCCTTGCATTCACCGCGACTGCTGCATAACGTAGCGCCTGGCCGCAGACGCCTTACGCCAGAGACCTCCGGGTTAGCTACACTTGGCGGAATGTTGCTGCCAGGTGTCTGGGACGTTGTGACCCTAGGATCTCGTCCAACTCGCGTGTATGCTGTCTTGGGGGGGAGGGGCACCTCCATCGGATTGTGGCTCACTGGTTACTTTATTTCTCACCATCCGCTGGCTCTGTCCCAGTTCCTGGAGTTCCCCAGTTTGAAACACTGCAGATGATAAACATTTGACAGTTACAAATGATTTCTGCAGAGCACTGGCTCTCGAAAGGCCTGAAGAATGTGTGCAGCAGGTTCCCCATTGCAATGGTAAACAAAAGCGCACTGTGTTTCAGCCTTATTTGTACGGGGCTCGTTCCAAAGGGATCCGTAGGAACATCCTCCTTTGCCGCATGTTGGTCTCATTTTCTTTTACAGCTTCTTGCCAAGAAACAAAGTGTCAGTAGCAGGTAAAGGCGGAGTGATTCTGCAGGAGAGTGCAGGGGGCTAGCTGCAGGAAGTCTGAATGCAGAGTTGAATGCTGCCGCCCCAAAGGTATCCTGCGGCTCATCTAAGGAGAGATGTTCTCTTCCTGAGATTAGATGCGTCCTTGCAACTTCCTGGCCAATACACAAGTGGGCTCAAAGGGTCTCATCGTATATGGCTGGGGCATGGGGACTGCCATAGCACCCACAGGAGGACTGTGATATGAGCTCACATCCCACTGTTCTTTTTCACGTAGGTTGGTCTCGCTGCATAGACGGCCGATGAGCTGTTGGGTTAAATGCCCTCTGTAAACATGGCGTTCCTGAGCTTTGCTTCAGTGGGCAACTGCCCAACAGCACTGTGTGTGGACGGCCCCGGGCATTCTGAAGGGTGGTTTGCCTTAGCGGTGGGTGCCACGAAGCCATTCGCTGTGGCTGCCCTGTGTGTGATGCCCTGCCCTGCCCTGCCCTGCACTGTTCAGACCAAGCTCATAGTGGCAGGGTGCCTGTTCTGCTCATCGGGGAAGAGTGCCCCCATGGCTTAGCTGTGCACACCCTTCTGTCGCTCTGCAGGCAGACTTAGGAGCAGCGTGGACTGGCTCAAAGTCATCTTCAGTGCTTAGCTGCTAAGGCGGTGGCTGTGAAATGAGCCCTTGGCATGGGGGGAAGTGGGAGGTTTCTTTAGGTCTGGATGCCCTAAGAATCCTAAGGGTAGAGATGAGCATTAAGGACTTAAATAGGGCCAACAGAATTCATAACTCACCTTGCATTGCCTGGGGGATAGCAGTTGTCCCAGGCATTGCATTCTGGGTGCTGTAATGCCTCGGCACGCTAGGGTATCTTAAATGTCTCTGGGGCCACTGTTCTCTCTTTGATCCTGTCAAGGCATTTTCCCTCCTCCTGGCATGATAAATGCAGACGCGGGGGCCCGCAAAAATACCCCAAACCCTTATCTTTCCAGGCTTTGGTAGAAAACTTCCCCCCAAAATCTTAAAAACCTAGATTTTGAGGATAAAAATCCATTGCCACCACCCAAGTCATAATGAGAAAACCAGGGAAAGACCACTTGGGAAATCTCAGCCCTAAAGTAAAAACCAGGACACACAAATTAACCAATCCCAGGTTAATAAAAAGAAAAGAGAAAGAACTTTTATCATCACCACAATATTCCTGTTGCCAGCAGAATGACTAGATGGAAAAGTCACCAATTAATATACTCATCGGGGGACCCCACCATGGGCCAGGAGCTTAATTACAAAGGGGAGCAAAAAAATATTTTTTGAAATGCACAGACATCCGATCCCATTTCCCAAACCATGAAACAACAAAACCGAACGGATTGATCTCCACGTTCCCCTACTTCCAGATAGTGAAGAGGGAGACATGTCTGTGCTCAGCAGCTGGAGAGAAACTGCCCCGGGACAAAGGAGGGAAAAACCTAAACATTCCTTTGTCCCAGTTTGAAATCCCTCTCTGCATTTTTATTGGCTGACCCTGAGGCTCAGGGAGAGGCTTACCTCTTCTGCTTCGCCCTTGCCTTTCCCGTCGTAGCAGGCTCCCTCGGGCCACTCTGCATCTTCCTTCTCCTGGGTTGTAAACTGAACAACCTTGAGTTCTCGGGAATAAAAAGGCTTTACAGAGTTGACGTGATAGACCTTAGGCTTAAGGTCAGGGTTAGGGAACGCTATGAGGTAATTAATGGCCCCTAGACGTTCCTGGACCGACCGTGAATGGCCCATTCCAGGATGCTTCCACCTTATTTGCCTGGAGCGCCTTCAGCACCATGACTTGCTCCCCTACTTTGAAGGACCGTTCTCTGGCATGGTTCTCATACCAGGCCTTTTGCTCTTGCTGAGCATCCTGGACAATGGCTAGAGAGCCTCTAATGGTATTTTGGAGGTTGTGCACAAAATCCAAACTGTTGGTTCCCAGGGAAGGGTTAGTCCCCTCCCATTGTTGCCTTACTAGCTGTAAGGGACCCTTAACTGCGCGCCCAAACATTAGTTCAAAAGGTGAGAATCCCAAACTAGGTTGTGGGACATCTCTATAGGCAAACAGTAATTGTTGCAAAGCCAGGTCCCAGTCGTTGGAGCGTTCGTTTGCGAGCCATGATATGCAGATTTGCAAAGTCCCGTTAAATCTTTCCACCAGGCCATTGGTTTGGTGGTGGTAGGGGGTAGCAACCAAGTGCTCTACCCCATGAGCTTCCCAGAGGCGTTTCATTGCCTCTGCCAGGAAATTGGTCCCTGAGTCCGTGAGGATCTCTGAAGGCCAGCCTACCCTGGCAAAGATATCTGTTAATGCCTAGGACACGTTCCTGGCCGAAGTGCTTCCTATAGCCATTGCTTCAGGCCATCGGGTGGCAAAATCTATGAGGGTCAATATGAACCGTTTCCCTCTGGGGGTGGTCTTAGGGAATGGACCCATAATATCCACAGCTACATGCTGGAACGGGACCTCTATGATGGGGAGGGGCTGACCTGGTCTCGGGGCTTCCCCACCTGTTGGCACACTGTACAAATACGGACATAGCCAGTAATCTCCTGGCCCATCCTCTCCCAGTAGAATGACCTTCTCAACCGGTCCTTGGTTCAGCTCACCCCAGCATGGCCACTAGGGTGATCGTGGGCTAAGCTTAAGAGCTTTTCCTGGTACTTAGTAGGAACCACCAGCTGTCTCTGAGGATGCCAGTCCTCCTGGTGTCCCCTAGAAAGGGACTCTCGGTATAACAGTCCTCTTTCTATCACAAACCTGGTTTGTTGGTAGAGCTGAGAGGCGGTGGTTCACTTCTGGCTGCTGTCCAAGCGCCTTGGAGGTTCTCATCTGCTTCTTGTTCTGCCTGGAACTGCTCCCTCGAAGCTGGAGACGTCACATCAGGTCCAACAAGAAGCATTACAGGGGAGGGGGGTACCTCTACAGGCGGGGATCACTTCCTTCCGGGGTATGGGTTTGCATTGCAGGCTCCTGCGGGGCCTCCTGTGCAGATTCAGCTGTTGCTGTTGACTCCATGGCGCCCTCTGTGGCCGGTTCCGATCCTGGTACTGGTTGCCCCATCCATTCTGGCTCTTGGGTCGGCCTCACCTGGGACTCAGGAACTAGATCAAGGGCTGCAATTGTAGCTACTGTTCTGGGGTCGGGTGCTGTCACCGCAGGAGTCGGGGTATCTGGGTGCACAGCCTGACCCCTGGTAGGCTCAGGAGAGGTTTTAGGTGTGGATGCCTGGGTAACCTTGCTACTCCTGACCACTCCCACCCTCGTAGCCTGTTTTACATGGTTGGCCAAATCTCCCCCAACCAGCATAGGAATGGGGTAGTCATCATACACTGTGAAAGTCCAAGTCCCTGACCAGCACTTGTACTGAACTGGTAACGTGGCAGTAGGCAGGTCGAAGGGGTCGGCCTTGAAGGGGTGAACGGTGACTAGAGTCTCCGGGTCAATGGCTTTGGGGTCCACTAGAGATTGGTGGATCACTGACACCTGTGCTCCGGTGTCCCTCCATGCAACAACCTCCCGTCCCCCACACACTCAGTCTCCCTCCACTCTGGGGGGGATGTGTGAGGCCTCTGGGCCTGAGGCTTCTTGTGCTGACCCCGGGGTGATGAGCTGCAGCCTGTTGGTGCTCTTGGGACAGTCGGCCTTGACATGCCCCATTTCATTCCATTTAAAGCATCGTATCACGGGTGTATCACTGGAGCGGGGAGGGTTCCCCGTGGATGGAGTGGAGGGACGAGGGAAAGTCTGGGGTCTCCCTGGAGGTGTATAGGGCCCTTCTCTGCGAGGTGGGGGCCAGGAGGATCCCCGGTTGTAGGAGGTCCCCCTCAGACTGCTCTCCGGGCTGCTTTTCCTCCTAGCTCCATTCATCAGGCCCCGAGCACTCCTGCCTCTCTTATGTTTTTTGGTTTTCCGTCCTGGATGTACCCTCTGATCTCTCCCGGAACACCCTCGGGGAACTGTTCCATCTGCATCAGGAGAGAGATTTCTTCTCAGGTGTGGGCCTTCTCTCCAGAGAGCCATGTTTCCCAGCTTTTGAGTACACGACTGGCATGTTCGGGGAATGGTGTGGTTGGGGTCCATTTGGAGGCCCTGAAGCGACACCAGGCCTGTTCGAGAGTGAGCCCCATCCTGAGTCTGGCCTCTTGCTGAAACAATTCATAATCGTTTACCGAGTTCCCTGGCAGGTCAGCTGCCACCCCCAGTAAGGGACCAGTGACTTGTGATCTTAACTCCCATCATGTACTGACTAGGAGGAATGTTGTACCCCTGCAGGCCCTCTCACAGTAGACAAAGAAGTCCTCGACATTATCCCCTAATTGGTACATGGGGAGCCTCCTGGGGGGTTGAATAGTGATGGGGGCAGGGTTGTTGGGTGGGGTACCTTAAGCGTCCAGTCGCTTAGCTTTCTTCAGTGCAACTTGGACCTCTAGTTCTGCTCGCCTCGTCTCTGCCACTATCTCTGGCAGCTTCACCTCTCGTTGTGAATGCTTGTCCTCGGCCTCTCGTTGTGCGTGCTTGTCTTCAGCCTCGGCTTCTCGTTGTGCGTGTTTGTCTTCAGCCTCGGCTTCTCGTTGTGCGTGCTTGTCTTCAGCCTCGGCCTCTCGTTGTGCGTGCTTGTCTTCAGCCTCGGCCTCTCGTTGTGCGTGCTTGTCTTCAGCCTCGGCCTCTCGTTGTGCGTGCTTGTCTTCAGCCTCGGCCTCTCGTTGTGCGTGCTTGTCTTCAGCCTCGGCCTCTCGTTGTGCGTGCTTGTCTTCAGCCTCGGCCTCTCGTTGTGCGTGCTTGTCTTCAGCCTCGGCCTCTCGTTGTGCGTGCTTGTCTTCAGCCTCGGCCTCTCGTTGTGCACGCTTGTCTTTAGGCTCGGCCTCTCGTTGTGCGTGCTTGTCTTCAGCCTCGGCCTCTCGTGCACGCTTGTCTTCAGCCTCGGCCTCTCGTTGTGCACGCTTGTCTTCAGCCTCGGCCTCTCGTTGTGCGTGCTTGTCTTCAGCCTCGGCCTCTCGTTGTGCGTGCTTGTCTTCAGGCTCGGCCTCTCGTTGTGCACGCTTGTCTTCAGGCTCGGCCTCTCGTTGTGCGTGCTTGTCTTCAGCCTCGGCCTCTCGTTGTGCGTGCTTGTCTTCAGCCTCGGCCTCTCGTTGTGCGTGCTTGTCTTCAGCCTCGGCTTCTCGTTGTGCGTGCTTGTCTTCAGCCTCGGCTTCTCGTTGTGCGTGTTTGTCTTCAGCCTCGGCTTCTCGTTGTGCGTGTTTGTCTTCAGCCTCGGCTTCTCGTTGTGCGTGCTTGTCTTCAGCCTCGGCCTCTCGTTGTGCGTGCTTGTCTTCAGCCTCGGCCTCTCGTTGTGCGTGCTTGTCTTCAGCCTCGGCCTCTCGTTGTGCACGCTTGTCTTCAGCCTCGGCCTCTCGTTGTGCACGCTTGTCTTCAGCCTCGGCCTCTCGTTGTGCGTGCTTGTCTTCAGCCTCGGCCTCTCGTTGTGCCTGCTTGTCTTCAGCCTCGGCTTCTCGTTGTGCGTGTTTGTCTTCAGCCTCGGCCTCTCGTTGTGCGTGCTTGTCTTCAGCCTCGGCCTCTCGTTGTGCGTGCTTGTCTTCAGCCTCGGCCTCTCGTTGTGCGTGCTTGTCTTCAGCCTCGGCCTCTCGTTGTGCGTGTTTGTCTTCAGCCTCGGCCTCTCGTTGTGCGTGTTTGTCTTCAGCCTCGGCTTCTCGTTGTGCCTGCTTGTCTTCAGCCTCGGCCTCTCGTTGTGCGTGTTTGTCTTCAGCCTCGGCCTCTCGTTGTGCGTGTTTGTCTTCAGCCTCGGCCTCTCGTTGTGCGTGCTTGTCTTCAGCCTCGGCCTCTCGTTGTGCGTGCTTGTCTTCAGCCTCGGCCTCTCGTTGTGCGTGCTTGTCTTCAGCCTCGGCCTCTCGTTGTGCGTGCTTGTCTTCAGCCTCGGCCTCTCGTTGTGCCTGCTTGTCTTCAGCCTCGGCTTCTCGTTGTGCGTGTTTGTCTTCAGCCTCGGCTTCTCGTTGTGCGTGCTTGTCTTCAGCCTCGGCCTCTCGTTGTGCGTGCTTGTCTTCAGCCTCGGCCTCTCGTTGTGCGTGCTTGTCTTCAGCCTCGGCCTCTCGTTGTGCGTGTTTGTCTTCAGCCTCGGCCTCTCGTTGTGCGTGTTTGTCTTCAGCCTCGGCTTCTCGTTGTGCCTGCTTGTCTTCAGCCTCGGCCTCTCGTTGTGCGTGTTTGTCTTCAGCCTCGGCCTCTCGTTGTGCGTGTTTGTCTTCAGCCTCGGCCTCTCGTTGTGCGTGCTTGTCTTCAGCCTCGGCCTCTCGTTGTGCGTGCTTGTCTTCAGCCTCGGCCTCTCGTTGTGCGTGCTTGTCTTCAGCCTCGGCCTCTCGTTGTGCGTGCTTGTCTTCAGCCTCGGCCTCTCGTTGTGCGTGCTTGTCTTCAGCCTCGGCTTCTCGTTGTGCGTGTTTGTCTTCAGCCTCGGCCTCTCGTTGTGCGTGTTTGTCTTCAGCCTCGGCCTCTCGTTGTGCGTGCTTGTCTTCAGCCTCGGCCTCTCGTTGTGCCTGCTTGTCTTCAGCCTCGGCCTCTCGTTGTGCGTGCTTGTCTTCAGCCTCGGCCTCTCGTTGTGCGTGCTTGTCTTCAGCCTCGGGTTCTCGTTGTGCGTGTTTGTCTTCAGCCTCGGCCTCTCGTTGTGCGTGCTTGTCTTCAGCCTCGGCCTCTCGTTGTGCCTGCTTGTCTTCAGCCTCGGCTTCTCGTTGTGCGTGCTTGTCTTCAGCCTCGGCCTCTCGTTGTGCACGCTTGTCTTCAGCCTCGGCCTCTCGTTGTGCACGCTTGTCTTCAGCCTCGGCCTCTCGTTGTGCACGCTTGTCTTCAGCCTCGGCCTCTCGTTGTGCACGCTTGTCTTCAGCCTCGGCCTCTCGTTGTGCACGCTTGTCTTCAGCCTCGGCCTCTCGTTGTGCACGCTTGTCTTCAGCCTCGGCCTCTCGTTGTGCCTGCTTGTCTTCAGCCTCGGCTTCTCGTTGTGCCTGCTTGTCTTCAGCCTCGGCCTCTCGTTGTGCACGCTTGTCTTCAGCCTCGGACTCTCGTTGTGCACGCTTGTCTTCAGCCTCAGCCTCTCGTTGTGCGTGCTTGTCTTCAGCCTCGGCCTCTCGTTGTGCGTGCTTGTCTTCAGCCTTGGCTTCTCGTTGTGCGTGCTTGTCTTCAGCCTTGGCTTCTCGTTGTGCGTGTTTGTCTTCAGCCTCGGCCTCTCGTTGTGCGTGTTTGTCTTCAGCCTCGGCCTCTCGTTGTGCACGCTCCATGTGGAAGAGAAACTCCATCTCTTTCTCAGAGGACTGCCTGCCTTTAAAGCATAATCCCTCCTGCCCCCTCAAGCTTACTTCCCCCTGGACTCACAGGGACATGCTCCTGTTTCCCCTCCCCAGAGCTGGACATCTTGCCTTGCTCAGAGGCAGTTTCTACCTCAGGGTGTTGCTTGGGAAGGGCTGGTTTCTCTAGGGCTACTTTGCCTGATCGCAAAAGCATGTACTCGGCTCCTTCCCTTCCCTTCCCTTCCCTTCCCTTCCCTTCCCTTCCCTTCCCTTCCCTTCCCTTCCCTACCCTTCCCTATTCTATTCTAGCTATCCAGTTGTCCCAAAAGCTAGAACAAAACAAACTGGTTGGATTGGATGGTCTGTGTCTGGCTTATGGTTAACCTTCTGTCTGCCTCTTCCCAAGGCAGCACAGAAAACAAAACAAAACAAAAACGAGGGAAAAAACTGTTAAAGCTTGCAACTCAAAAGAAAGCCAGTGTCCTTTTAAAATCCTGGGTTCTCAAAATAATCCCACTGCTGCCACCATGTCAAGGCTCCTTCCCCACTCTGAAACAATAAATGCAGAAGTGGGGGCCTGCAAAAGTACCCCAAAGCCTCATCTTTCCAGGCTTTGGTATAAAACTTCCCCCTCGGTAGCTGGAGAGAAACTGCCCCAGGACAAAGGAGGGAAAAACCTCAAAAATCCTTTGTCCCAGTTTGAAATCCCTATCTGCATTTTTATTGGCTGTCTCTACCTGTCTTAGGTAAGGGACATAGTTAACCCCTTAGTCTCTAGGCTGTTGGCTGACCCTCATGGTCATGACAGATCCCTACAAATATCTCAGCACCTCAGAGTCCAGGGGCTGATTTTAAATCCCCTTCCGTGTGTGCGATTAAACGAGAAGTGGAGCATTGCTCAGACATTTATTTAATGAGAGAGACTTTCCTGGCTGCGAGCTAGACACCTGAGCCGTCATTTTCTCAGCCAGAGAACATAAGGCGCATAAGAATGGCCGTAGTGGGACAGATAACCCAGGAGCTACCTCCCTGGAGTGGCTGGGGCCAGATGCTTCAGAGGGAATGAAGAAAGCAGAGCAGTTCTTGAGTGTCCCGTCCCCAGGCATCCAAGCCCAGCTTCGGGCAGTCAGAGCCTCGCCCCCATGGGGCTGCATCCCAGACCATTCTGGGTAATGGCCATTGATGGACCTGTGCTCCATGAACATACCTCTTTCTATTTTTAGCCTCAGTACGGTTTTGGCTTTCACTCCTGTTGCCTAATTGTAGATGAATATTATTCATGTGGGTAACATGGGTTATAGGCTTGCCAAGTACGGTGATCCTTATTTACCTTCTCCAAACTAGGGATGTTCAATATCGCTTAATTGAATAGTCAGGTAACCTCACAAATTCTTATCAGAGCCGGCGGCAAGGGGAACCCGTTTAAAAACCAGCTCGCCTCACGGGACCCAGCGCAAGCTGAAAATGAGCCGGGCTGCCTGCCCGCCCAGCTCCTAATACACGTTAAATACAGAGCAGCAGTGGGGATAGGTCCCGGACCTGGCATGAGCCAGGACTGAGCTGGGCTGCTGGCCAGCCTGCTAAAAAATGTCCTTGCAAAGTGGGGGAGGAGAATGCGTGTGGTCTGTAGCATTAACCTACAAGCTTTTGCTTATCGGTTCATCAACTGCCTTATTACATCCCTACTCCAAACCTGTCATGATTTCATTGGCGTCCATCATATCCCTCTTTAGTCAGCTCGTTTCTAAACTGAAAAGTCCCTGTTTTATTCATCTGTCATCATATGGCAGCCAAACCGCTGACCATTTTTGTTGCCCTTCTCTGAACTTTTTCCAATGCCAAGAGATCTTTTTGGAGATGAGGCGACCATACCTGTGCGCAATATCAGGATGTGGGTGTCCCATGGATTTATATAAAAGTAAGAAGATGTTCTCTGTCTTTTTCTTTATCCCTTTTTAAATGATTCACGACATTCTGTTTGCTGTTTGCCTGCCGCTGCGCACTGCGTGGATGTTTTCAGAGAGCCACCCACAATGACTCCAAGATCTCCCTCTTGGGTAGTTGTAGCTGAATTAGTCCCCATCATGTTGTACATACAGTTGGGATTACGTTTTCCAACATGCATTACTTTGCATTTATCAACACTAACATTCATCTGCCATTTTGTTGGCCAGTCACCTAATGTTGTGAGATCTTTTTGAAGCTCTTCACAGTTTGCTTTTGACTTAGTGATCTTGAGCAGTTTGGTATCATCTGCAAATTTTTTTGTTTTCCTTTCTCCAGATAATATATAAATATGTTTAATAGGGTCAGTCCCAGTACAGACCCTCAGTGGATACCACTAGCTACCTCCCTCCATTCTGAAAACTGACCATTTATCTCTACCTTTTGTTTCCTGCTTTTTAACCCATTATCAGTCCATGAGAGGCCCTTCCCAGTTATCCCATGGCAGTTTATTTTGTTTAAGAGCCTTTGGTGAGGGACCTTGCCAAAGGCTTTCTGGAAATCCAAGTACACTATATCCACTGGATCCCCCTTGTCCGCATGCTTGTTGACCACCTCAAAGAACTTTGGTAGATTGGTGAGGCATGATTTCCCTTTACAGAAACCATGTTGACTCTCCCCCAACAAACTATGTTCATCTGTGTGTCTGACCATTCTTTTCTTTTACTAGTGTTTCAACCACTTTGCCCATTACTGAAGTTAGACATAAGGGTCTGTAATTGCCAGGATCACCTCTAGTGCCCTTTTTGAAAATAGGTGTCATATTAGCTATCTTCCACCTACCCAGTTTACCTTTTTTTTCCAGATCATTTATGAATATGTTCAACAGCAGTGGTCCCTGAACAGATCCTCTCTCTCTCCATTGTGAAAAATGACCATGTATTCCTACCTTTGTTTCCTATGCCCTTCGGTGAGGGATCTTGTCATAGACTTTCTGAATGTCCAGTTGCACTGTATTCCCTGGGTCACCCGTGTCCACATATTGGTTGACACCTTCAAAGAATTCTAGTAGATTGGGGGGAGGGGAGGGCAGGATTTCCCTTTACAAAAGGTCATGGCGACTCTTCCCCAACAGTTTGTGTTCATCTGTGTGACCGCTAAGTCTGTTCTTTCATGGAGTTTCAAGCAGTTTGCCTGGTAGTAAAGTTAGGCTTCCTAGCCTTTAACTGTGATTATCGCTCCTGGGGCCTTTTAAAAATAATCAGTGTTATATCAGCGATCCTCCAGTCATCTGGTACAGAAGTTTGTTTAAGCAGTGGGGTACACACCCCCACAGTGAGTCTGCAGTTTCAGAACTCTTGGGTGAATGCCATCTGGTCCTGCTGACTTCTTGCTGTGTTTGGGTTATCGATTTGTTCGGGAACTTCCTCCATTAACAACTCAGTCTGGGACAATTGCTGAGACTTTACACCTAGAACAATTGTGCAGGTGTGGTAATCTTCCTTACATCCTCTGCCGCGAGGGCTGATGCAGACAGTTCGTATATCCTTTCTACAAGGGCCTTGTCCTCCTTAAGTGCTTCTTTATCCCCAGTTGTCGAGTGTGCATGCTGATTCTTTGGCAGTCTTCCTGCTTCTAATGTGGTTTTCTCTTGGCTGTTTGGTTGCCAGTCTCTCTTTCTCCAAACAGGGGAGTCAGCAAATCTGTAGAACTTGTCAGACTCTCATGGCCCCATTTCCATCTCTCGTCTCTGTTTAAATGATTAACTAATGGTATGTGACCATATAATGTATCCATGATGGCCAGCTCCATCAGAAGGCTGCCATATCAGCCAAGTTCATTCCACTAGGTTTATGAAGCAAGAAACGTGTCCTTTGAAACATTTAGAATGGAATCTCACGTAGTTAGCGTACCTTGGAGCCCTTGGGAATTGTACCCGGATATGGAAACCATGCGTCTGAGAAGACCCTGGTTTCTTAAACCTGAGTATATTTCTGATTCAGCAACAATGGTTCTCTTTCTCCCCTCTCAGATCAGATCTCCTGAGGTTGTGCCAGGAGTGGTCCAGAGAGTTATCATACTCTTCCTAACACTTTTGTGGCTTCAGTGCTCTCAAAACACCTGAAAACAGTACCTGCCACAGGAACAACTATAAGGTCTGGACAGAATTCTGACAGGTAGAAGTGAGAAAATTATAAATAGCAAACAGAAGACACGCCTCAATGGCTGTGTCTACATTGGCAAGATTTTGTGCAAAAGCAGCTGCTTTTGCGCCAAATCTTGCCACCTGTCTACACTGGCCACGAGTACTTGCACAAGAACACTGACGTTCTAATGTAGGAAATCAGGGCTTCTTGCACAAATACTCTGATGCTCTCGCTCAGGGATAAGCCCTCTTGCGCAACTGTTCTTGTTCAAGAGGCCAGTGTAGACAGGCAACATGAATTTCTTGCGCAAGAAAGCCCGATGGCTAAAATGGCCATCAGAGCTTTCTTGCACAAGAGAGCATCTACACTGGCACGGATGCTTTTGCACAAAAGCACATCTCTTGCGCAAAGGCACATGCCAGTGTAAACGCTCTCTTGCACAAATACTTTAACGCAAAAACTCTTGTGTTAAAAGTATTTGCGCAAAATCATACCAGTGTAGACGTAGCCAATATGTTTTTCTTGCTACCAGATTCTTGCAGTAGACTCTGACCTAGAATGGGGATACATATTACAAACAAGTACATAACAAATGTGGTTCCGTTCTGAAAAATATCTATGTAAATGTTCACCATCTTACTCAATCAACTTGTTCTTTGTGTGTATTTATAGGTAGACACCCTGACTTTAGTGACAAAAATCATTTTCAGCTATTTTTGAACTTTTATTACCCAGCTTTGCTAGCAGAGATCAAAGAGTGTGACATGGGTTACATATATTTGTACGTCAACGGAATTTTTGACTGTGTTCCACCAATTACATCTAGGAATATCTAGGTGAGATGTGATTCAGATAAGGTATACATTTTATTATGACAGCATGTTCTCATCTATATACATGTCCAATTTTTAAAAATCTTCCTAAACTCTTGGCATCAATATCATCTTTTGGCAGAAAGTCTAGAGACTAACTATCTCGTCTGTAGCCAAAAAGTGTATTCTTTGTGCATTTTCATTAATTGAAATATTCTGCCTTTGTTTCCTTAGCTGTCGTCTTGTGCCTGTGTTCTGGGAAATACAAAGGAGACTAGTACTGTGGCATTGGTATACTGTTCGTTGTTTGCTCTGCTTTTATCAAGTGTCTTCTCTAAAGAAATTAGACCCTAGCTTTTCGATTTCTCCTCCTCCAGAAGTTGTTGGTCCCTCGTAGTTCCTTGTTGTCACGCTTGAACCTTCTTTATTTATGCAAAATACTGTTTGATACCTGCTAACCAAATCTGAACTTGTTATTTCAGATAAGCGCATACTAGGATTTAAATAATGGCAGTAGAAACTTTGCAGTATTCTTCGTCCAATTTCTTATGCATGCCAAGTGGTTTCCTTTTTTGAGGGCTGCTACACATTGAGCAGAGGATCTCAGTTGAACTAGCTACATGAATGTTGAGTTATTGCCAGAGGCTGGGAATGGGCAACAGGGGAGGGATCGCGGGATGATTCCCTGTTCTGGTCACTCCCTCTGGAGCACTGCTGCCTGGCTGGACCTTTCGTCTGATCCAGTCTGGCCGTTCTTTTGTTTGTATTTAGCTTAGTGGTCACGGTCACTAGAGCTCAGGAACTTGACTCACTAGCTCAGATTGTTCCTCCGAGCATACAGTTCCTGCGCTTGTCAGGGCAGAATTCCATCGGCCCCTGACCCCTCTGAAATCCCTCGCAGCCATCTGTACTCTTCACTCCAGGCAAAATCATTGTGTGTCCTCTGGAAATGTTGCCTCTCCACAGCCCATCTCTTCTTCTTCCAGAGAATGAACAAAGCTGCTAAGCAGCGCTGGGCCTCATGCAGCAACTCATGGCAACTGCTGAGAATTTTTGCCATGATGAAAATTGTTTCTGATCCATGTCAGTACCTCGCGTCTCCCCCCATGAACAGTGTCCTTAAGAGTGTCTTGCGAGGGTGTTGGACAAAGCCCAGATCAGTTAGGCTGACTGGTTCGCCGTGTGCTGCAGTTGTATTGAAATGTTACACCGGTTAGTGAGGCTCGATTTTCCTTGGCAGAAGTCATACTAGTTAGACTCTGTCAGCACCGTGACGCTCCTTGGTAGAAGTGGGAGTAGGCTGGCTAGTCTCTGTGGTAATATCTTTTCTCGGACCAAGTTCTGTTAGCAAAAGAGACAAGCTTTTGAACGCCTCAGTGCTGAACAAGAGCTCAGTGCATCTGGAAAGCTTGTCTCTCCCAAGAGAACTCGGTCCAGCAGAAGGTATTACCTCGTCTGCCGCATCTCTCGAATAACCCGGGACTGGTACGGTTACACGACTGCAGACAGAAGTGAGAGACGCGCCCTGGTGGCAGAGTGGAAGACAATGAGCTTGCATGGGTGTCACTGTAGCCTGGTTTGGTGGAGTGTGTCAGGCAGAAACCAGACTGACTCCCTGGTTACAGGTTGAGTTTGGAGGTCTGTCAACCAGACAAAATACGTGTGCACATTTGATCTAGAAGTCCCTTGAAGAAAATACACCACAATGCTGTTTTCAATTGCTTTCTACTTCGAGATGGAGTTAATTCGAGTAGAAAAGAGACCCAGATCTTGTGCAGTTGCATCCATGAATGCTATTGCTATGAAAAGAAGGCAAACTTCCCACCACATTTTAGCTCTGCCAGTGTCCATCAGGCGTTAAAGAACAGCAGCTCCTTACTCACCATCTATTCCAAGCTCAGAAGGCTTTTCTTACTGCTGGATCTTTTTCAAGACATCCCACTCTGAGAGTTTCTATGGAGAAGCGTAGCAACCTATTCCTGACAGCTGTGCTCTTTAGCCCAGTATATTCTGCTGCCTGGTAAAGTCAGTTGAGACGTGTGTAGAACTTGTGAAGTTTGCTAGGCTATAAACCTCACTTGGATCCTTGGAAAGGAAATTGGATCAGATCTCCAGGAAATGTCAGAGGGAGCACCCAGCACCAGACCTAAGGGAAGGCGAATGGGAAGAGACAAGATACCGGACAGGGCTTTCCTATTCCTTAACGCCTGTGGCAGCCATTCGCTCGTAACAGCGTAAATGCATTTGTGCTTAAGTGTCTGAGGCAGGTGTGTTGTCATTTAGGCTGTGTCTAGACTTCATGGCTCCATCGACGGAGCTATGTAGATTAGGGTTGTAGGCAAAGGGAAATGAAGAGGCAATTTAAATAATCGTCGCTTCATTTAAATTTAAATGGCTGCCGCGCTGAGCCGACAAACAGCTGATCAGCTGTTTGTCAGCTCAGCACGCTAGTCTGGACGCTCCCCTGCCGACATCAAAGCCCTTTGTCAACCGCCCTGTTATTCCTCTTGGGATGAGGTTTATCGGTGCAGTCGACAAAGGGCTTTGATGTCAACCGCAGAGCCTCCAGACTAGCGTGCTGAGCCAACAGTGAGCTGATCAGCTGGTTGTCGGCTCAGCGTGGCAGCCATTTAAATTTAAATGAAGCAGCGATTATTTAAATCGCCGCTTAATTTCCCTTTGCCCAGTAAACAAATCTACATGGCTCCATCGATGGAGCCATGTAGTGTAGACATACCCTTATTGATTTATTTCAAAATAACTTGTGTGTGTAACACCCCCCCCCCACACACACACACGCACCCGTCACTCGCTGAGAAATGGTAACACTTCACACCACAGCGATCTTCAGCAATGTCCAGTAAGTAAAAACTGAGAGCAAGTTGTTCCGTCGGGACCAGGCCACAGACATGGTTATACCCGCCCAGTGGCAGAGAATTCAGAACAAACACCTACCCAACACCTGTAACCCTATGCCTCTGAGAAGCTGCTTTCTCCACCCTCTCTGGTTAGAGATCCAGCTTTCCTTTGCTCATTTCCCACTAAAAATCACAGCCCCCAAATAAACCGGCCTCACTTGGGGAACCTGTGTCCTAATGAGACACCCAGCAAAACGGTTTCAAGCGTCACCTTGCGCTAATGAACTCAGATAGCTGAAGCAACCACAGCACTTCAAAAGCCAGACCTCCATGCTGGCAGAAGTGTGATAAAGGAATTTCTCATTCATATATCACCTACCATACGTGCGGAGGAGGAGATTTCATTTATACTTTTTCTCTTCCTTCTCCTCTTCAAGAAGAAGTATAATCAGACCATTATTATCGATTGACCCCCTCTTGATCTCAGCCTCCGGCACTGACAGTACAAAATGAAGTTGGCTGGCTACAAAGACTTGCCAGCAGTGATTATTTGAACAGCTGGTTTCAATACTTTGAGCTCAGTCACCAGGCTCAGGCCCTAGTTTTTCGTGAGTCTCTCTCTTTTTAACGCGGTGGGAAGGAGGAGAGAGACTATCACTAAGGCCCTGGTAAAATACAGTCCCAGTTACTGATCAGAAAAGCACTGGGTGGTGCGTGGATTACTGTTACACAGCGTTGCCTCAGGAAGTCACCATGTTGTTAATTGGTTACTCATACTCTGTTTTTCTACCCAGCATAGTTGCTGCGTCACAGGTCAAGGGACTGGCCTGCCACACATCCTTTCACCGGAGGGTGGTATTCCGTAAAGGCATTGTGGGGAAAGGTCCATGGCCCAGTGGAGAGAACAAGAGCAAAAACGGGCCGTGCCTTCTGCCACTTGGTGATTCACATCTGCCCCCACCTGGCCGTGCAAAGCACAGCACCCTCCAAGAGGGCTCACCTCCCCGTGGCGGTGCCAAGTGTTTGCGCTCGGCTCCGGCAGAGGTGGCCAGATACGCAGTAGCCATCAGAATCTCACTGTCACGTTGGCCTCAACCACACGTTTCTCCATCACTGCCAGTGAGACACTAAGGGAGGAGCCTTCGTGATTTCCACGCTTTGGTCTCTTCTCTGTGGCTGAGCCAGAGTCTTGCTGTGAACGTTGCCAGGGGACGTCTTCCCTGGCATTGGGCGGCGGTCGGGTTATGTAACTGAGCCGTTCTCAACATTCATCAGGCTCCCTCGGGCAGGCTGGCTGCTTCAGCCCATGGGGACTTGTCCTGCACAGGAAGTGGTGGGGACCCTGGTCTTCCTACACTGATGGTGTCCAGCGAAGAAGCCTCGTGAAGAGAGCAGTGCTAGCCACAGGTTCAGGAGAGCCCACCAGGCTAGCATGGAATGTGACTGTTACTTTGCAGCTTCCCTCCTTCGTGTGCCTGTTGCTGATCAGCGGACTGACGCCAGGCTCGCGGGCAGTCAGGCTGAACAAGCCCTTTCCCGTCACCGAGCACCTTTTGCAGAGGGGAAAGACGAGGCGGCGCCATGACGCCTCCGATCAGACTCAGCGCCCGGGCAGTGCAAAGCAAGCTGTGCCCCGGGCGGGAATCGCACACCCTGCGGTGGCTGTTCGGCTTGGTTCACGGATGATACCACAGTCGGCGACTCGTTAAGCTGCGACGACTGTAGCAATTGCAGTGTGTGAATGAGCCCACAGGCTGCTGCGCCCGGCACTCGGTTCGGGTAAGAGAGGGGCTGCCTGAGAGCGGGGCTCTGGAGGCCTAAGGCAAACCAATCTCCGGGCCACCTTTTTGTGGGGGAGGAGCCACTAACTCCCTTGCAACATTATTGCGGCCCTGCCTAATGGGGGGCAGGTCGGCGCGCTACCATCCCCTGCTGGGCTGCGGCTGTGAGCACTGGCTTGCAGCAAGCAGGAATAGAGCTCCCATCCGTCCATGCCCTGCTCCCCCACAGCTCCACAAGAGTAGTGCACGGACCCACACGCTCCCCTCAGCCCCAGCTGCAGCCAGGGACATGCTGGCACCACCTCCTGGGCGCGGCGTGGGGTGAGGCCAGGCAGGAAGCCAGCCTCAGCCCCACTGGGCCACCAGACGTGAGCTGCCTGAGACAAGCACCCTGCATCCCAACTCCTTGCCCCACCGCCCAGTTCCTGAACCCCCTTCTGCCCCCAACTCCCTCCCAGACCCCGCTCTCCCACCCACCCTCCTGCCCTGATCATCCCCCCAACCCCGCTCCACCCTCCTGCCCTGATCGTCCCCCCAAACCCTCCGACCCCACTCGCTGCCCCACCCTCCTGCCCTGATCATCCCCCCAACCCCGCTCCACCCTCCTGCCCTGATCATCCCCCGACCCCACTCCCCGCCCGACCCTCCTGCCCTGATCGTCCCCCCAAGCCCTCCGACCCCACTCCCTGCCCCACCCTCCTGCCCTGATCGTCCTCCCTAAACTCCTGCCTAGACTCCACACCACAATCCCTTGCCTTAGACTGTTCCTGCACCCTCCCTCCGTCCCAGCCTCCTCTCTCACTCCAAACCCCTTGGCTGCACCCTGGGGTCCAGCCAAAGCCCCACTCCCTTGGGTTGTTTTAACCCTGCTGCCTGTTCATTTCATTTGATGACACTTGTGTTCGGAGGACTAGATAGCATTTCTTATTCGCTTTCTCCACACCAGCCATGATTTTATGCACCTCTCACATACCCCTTGTTCCTGGTGGCCCAGGCACGTCGTGGGGGGGTCCTCTCCAGCCCTGCCGTGGCGGGGCCCCACTCTAGCTCAGCTGGGCTGGAGCATCCACCCCCTTAATTGGTTACCACTTAAACTTTTGGCTTCACCAGTTAATCAGTTAAACAGGATTTTACATCCCTAGTATAGACCCCAAAGAACCCAGTCCCAAACCCAACCAATACCGGGTTAAATATTAACCACTCAACAGGGGAAAGTTGGGTTATGAGGAGGAGTGAGGAACATTTCCTCCTTTCTCCGCACCAGAGCCCTTTCGCACCCTCCCACCCTCCTTAGTCATCTCTTTCCCAAGCTGAGAAGTTTGGCTGTAGCTCCCCTTTCTGCAACGAAATGCCATTGTGGTCACTGCTGTTGGGTTGCTCCATTTGACTCTGTTATGGCCACTGCTACCAGCTGGTTTATACATTCACCTCCTGAGCCAGGTCCCGTGACCCTCGTAGGTGGCTGCTTCTTGACTTAGTCCTAAGGTGTGAAAACAACGTGACCTCTGTATCTCTGTGGGGTGACCTGTGCCCAGGCAGTTTGGGGAGAGCGAAATCCCCCAGTAGCACAGCGTCTCTCATCTCCCTGAGCGTCTCCCAGTCACTAGCCCATCCTGTCCGGTGGTCGGTAGGAGATCTCGGCTGCCAGGTTCTTACTGGTCAAGCGTGGAATGACTGGCCTTAAGGATTCTAGGGGGCGGTTTGGTTCATTTAGGTTTGTTGATACTTGAACAGCTTTTCCTACTGCAGATTTCCCTTTGGCTAGTCCCTAGCTAGCGCTGAGCACGGCTTTTCAGACAACAGGCAAGTCAAGTCCAGCAAGGCGCCAGTTCTCCAGGTCCAGCGGAGCCCTGGCAGCAGTGCGTTAGTTCACACAGCTCCTCGCGACTGGCCTTTCAGACCCGCAGACTCCACAAACCCTGAAAGGGGAGGGCCTGAGATGGCCGTTACATGAGTTCCACCTGATGTGGCTTGCTGGCTGTGTGTCTGCCCTGCAGCTTTGAAGATCCTGGGGGCAGGGAGCGTCTGTCCATGCCTGGTGACTTGCAGAATAGGTTGTCGGTGCTTCCCCAGTCTCGGCTGACGTTTAGGGAGTGTTTCAGGAGGCATTGACTCCCATCGGGCCATGCAGCTGACCTTGCGGTCCTGACGGCTAGGGAAAGTGCACCAGGTCTTCAGTGATGGCTGGCAGGCAGGCCTGGGTGTGATGAGCTAGCATACCTCTTCTCTCTCAGGCAGGGAAGCACTGATGGCCCCCTTCGGGGCTGCAGGCTGTGCACTGTGGCCCTCTGTCTGCTAAAAATGCCTGGGGGCCCTGCTAACAGATTGTCAGGGCCTCCAGAGGAGGGGGATCTGCCGCTCACTCTTCCACAGGGAACGGCCTAGCAGGTCAGGGGTCAGTGCTAGAGGCAAGCCAGGGGTGTGGTCTCCCTTCCCTGCGTGTGAGTCTGTAACTGTAAAGGCAGCGAGCAGTCCTGCGGCACCCTGGTCACTAACCGCCATCTATTGCCCTGACCGAGCCCTGGCTGGAGGATTGAGTTGGGGGTGGTCCTGAGAGCTCTGCCAATGCTGGACTCCATGGTTCTAGGGTTCTCTGGGGTCGGGAGCTTTCGTGGGCAAACCCAGAAGTGGAGTGGAGGAAAAAGGGGGACGATGTTTTGTTAGTTGCAGCCTGGGAGAGTAGCGGGGAGGGTGCCCGGCGCCAGCGCAGGGGTCAAACGCCCCCCACCCCCGCACTCACTGGTGGCAGCAGGGGAAGCAGAGCAACCGGCCCCGGCCCACTCTGTTCCCCTGGCTCCCAGCCACCTTGCACCACGTCCCGCTGCTGCCAGGGAGTACGGGAGGCCTCAGCTCCCCGAGGCCCCCAGTGCGTAGGTCCAGGGCACTGAGGACCGGGCCTCTGCCCCTAACCCCCCGCCCCCCGGCAGTGCCTCTGCCTGTATGTCCAACGTGAACGGCACCGTTCCTCAGCTCCCCGAGGCCCCCAGTGCGTAGGTCCAGGGCACTGAGGACCGGGCCTCTGCCCCTAACCCCCGCCCCCCGGCAGTGCCTCTGCCTGTATGTCCAACGTGAACGGCACCGTTCCTCAGCTCCCCGAGGCCCCCAGTGCGTAGGTCCAGGGCACTGAGGACCGGGCCTCTGCCCCTAACCCCCCGCCCCCCGGCAGTGCCTCTGCCTGTATGTCCAACGTGAACGGCACCGTTCCTCAGCTCCCCGAGGCCCCCAGTGCGTAGGTCCAGGGCACTGAGGACCGGGCCTCTGCCCCTAACCCCCCGCCCCCCGGCAGTGCCTCTGCCTGTATGTCCAACGTGAACGGCACCGTTCCTCAGCTCCCCGAGGCCCCCAGTGCGTAGGTCCAGGGCACTGAGGACCGGGCCTCTGCCCCTAACCCCCCGCTCCCCGGCAGTGCCTCTGCCTGTATGTCCAACGTGAACGGCACCGTTCCTCAGCTCCGGGCGCCACTGCCCACAGCCAAGCCTGGGCCGGTGGGAATGGCCCTAGTAGGGGAAGGGAGGAGCTTCGCACTGCTGGCCATCCCTGAGCATCCTGCACTAGCGAGGGCACCTGCCCTTGGGCTGGGACCTGGGGCTCCGTGGGGGTCTCAGCTTCACCGCCCCGCTTCAGGCAGCCCCTGCTCCCCTCAGCCCTTCCCTGAGGGCCTGTCCCACGCAGGCTCTGGAGGCCTCACTCGCACTGCTCTCCTAAGGGACGGGCTCAGAGGGCCTGGCAAACCCGCCCCGGTTCTCCAGCCACTGGGGATTGTGACGAATGAGGGCTGCAGTGCGCGCTGTGCCTGGCTGCGGCTGTCGTGACCAGTGCCTCGCACAGCTCTCTTGGCCTAACACACAGCCCAGCCCACGTCCCCAGCTGCTTCCTTCTGGCAGCCCGTGGCAGAGCGTCCCGCCGCCCTGCTGGCCCGGAGGGTCCCCCGCTGGGAGCAGCACCGGCGCACGGCCAGCGCTGCGCTCTGGGAGCTTGGCCTGTCGGGCGTCTCGGGGTTCAAAGCCATAGTGCCCTGTCCTCCTGTCGGGACCAGTTGAATTGCCCCAGTGCCACCCATTCCCTATTCCCAGCTGCCCTGCTTTGCAGGACCAGGGGAAGAGAGCCCGCTCCTCTCCCCGCCCCCCATGGGCCGGAGGTGACAGCCTGGGCTGCCGACGGGGGCAGGGAGAAGGGGCCGTTGCTCCAGGCTTCGGTGATTTAAAAGGGCCTGGGGCTCCAGGCCACCATCCCTGCTACTGGGGCAGCGGTGGGGCCCACGTGGTGCGGCCTGGGCAGCACTGAGGATTGCCTGGGAGGAGCCTAGCTTCTCGCCCCACCCCTTCAACAGGACCCACAGCTGAGCCCCCCCCCCCCCCCCTCAGGACCTGGCAAAGTCTCTGGCCAGCCCTGGTGACCCCTCTGAATTGATGCCCGTGTGAATTGTTATTAATCAGTCATGGACTTGCTGCCAGGCCATCAGTAACGTCCAGGCTGGTGCAAGAGGTAACTGGGGCTGAGGCAGTGTGAACGCCGGTCTCACGTCAATCCACTTTCTGTGTCCTCCACATACGCGGAGTCGTCGGCTCCGTGACCATTGCAAATATTAGGAAGATGGGGCACTACAGAGAAAAGCACCAAGTGTTGAGCAAAACTGTCTGGAACGTGAGTTAAACCACAAAACTTGGCAGCTCGTCTTCTCCACTTCCCTAATGACTGTGTCACTAATGCTCATTGAAGCGCAGAATCAAAATGCCTTCTCTAAGCACTTAACCTTTTCCTTTGTGGTGCTTTTTTTAAAAAATTGCCAGAAGCAATGTACATTCGACCCATGCTGCTACTCTGAGACTGAGAAGTGGTGTTTTTCTGTAGCCAAAAACTGAATCTGCAAATCTGAACAACCAAAAGGGGTTCGTTATCTTATGCCTGCTGTTTGTCCAGACATGAAGCACCAGGTTTCATGGAATTTGGACCTGTGTGACAAATACAGTAAAGTTGCCGTCTTTGCCACAGTAGCTGCTGGTTGGCTAGGCCAGACTGCCACCTCAAATATCTGAGTATCTGATCCGGCAGCGGGAGATGTGCAAAGCCTCGTAGCTGGGCTAGTCAGACAGGCTCTATAGTGCTACCTGACAGTACGAGCCTTTCAGCTTTTTAAAAGTTACTTTGACATTTCTTGTAGTAAGCTTTTATCTGGAAGGGGGGGTAGGTGACAGATGTATCTGAAAGCCTCTGAATTGTGGAGAGGAGACTGCGTAATTAACTGCAGGCTTGAATTGCTTATGGCTGAATTAAACAAAACAACGTCTTGGGTGTTAATCACTTGTTTGGTTTCAACCATGGCCCACAGGTAAGTGAAAAACCAGGAGATCTTACACGATCTAAAAATCAAAAAGGAGTCATATGAAAAGTGGAAACTCGGTCCAATTACAAAGGAAGAATATAAGCAAAGGACACAGGTGTGCAGGCGCAAGATTAGAAAGGTGAAGGCACAAAATGAACTAGCTAGAGACACAAAGAGTAACAAGAGAACATTCTACAAATATATCAGAAGCAAGAGGAAGACCAAGGACAGAGTAGTAGGCCCATTGCTCAGTGAGGAGGGAGAAACAATAATAGGAAACTTGGAAACAGCAGAAGTGCTTAATGACGTCTTTGTTTTGGTTTTCACCAAGAAGTTTGATGGTGGTGGGATGCCTAACATAGTGAATGCTAGTGGAAATGGAGTAGGTTTAGAAGTTAAAATAAAAAAAAGAGCAAGATAAAAATCATTTAGAAAAGTTAGACATCAGCAAGTCACCAGGGCCTGATGAAATGCATCCTAGAATACTCAAGGAGCTGATAGAGGAGGGATCTGAGCCTTTAGCTATTATCTTTGAAAAGTGATGGAAGTCAGGAGAGAGACCAGAAGATTGGAAAAGGGTAAATCTAGTGCCCATCTATAAAAAGGGAAACAAGAACAACCCAGAAAACCACAGACCACTCAGCTTAACTTCTGTGCCAAGGAAGATACTGGAGCAAGTAATAAAGGAATTCATCTGCAAATATCTGGAAGATAACAAGGTGATAGGGAACAGCCAGCATGAATTTGTAAAGAACAAATCATGTCAAACCAATCTGATAGCTTTCTTTGATTGGATATCAAATCTACTGGACGAGGGAGAAGCAGTGGACACTGTATACCTAGACTTTAGTAAGGCATTTAATATGGTCTTGTATGATACTCTTATCAATAAATTAGGCAAATACAATTTAGATGGGACTACTGTAAGATGGGTGCATAACTGACTGGATAACTGTTCCCAGAGAGTAGATATCAACCGTTCACTTTGATACTGGAAGGGCATAACGAGTGGGGTTCCACAGGAGTCTGTTTTGGGACCAGTTCTGTTCAATATTAAGTTTGCAGATGATCCCAAGCTGGGAGGGGTTGCAACTGCTTTGGAAGATAGGGTCAGAATTCAAAATGAGGTGGGCAAAATAGATAAATGATCTGAGGTCAATAGGATGAAATTTAATAAGGACAAATGCAAAGTGCTCCACTTAGGAAGGAACAATCAGTCTCACACATACAGAATGGGAAGTGACTGTCTAGGAAGCAGTAATGCAGAAAGGGATCTAGGGATCACAGTGGATCACAAGCTACATGTGTGTCAAGAGTGTGACACTGTTGCAAAAAAAGCAAACATGAGTCTGGGCTGTATTAACAGGAGTGTTGTGAGCAAGACACGAGAAGTCATTCTTCCGCTCTCCTCTGCGCTGATTAGGCCTCAATTGGAGTATTGTGTCCAGATCCGGGCACCACATTTCAGGAAAGATGTGGAGAAATTGGAGGAGGTCCAGAGAAGAGCAACAAGAATGATTAAAGGCCTAGAAAACATGAGCTATGATGAGGGAAGACTGAAAGAATTGGGTTTGTTTAGTTTGGAAAAGAGAAGACTTTGGATAATTTGTTGGACAAAAGTCAACATGGTTTCTGTAAAGGGAAATCCTGTCTTACTAATCTATTAGGGTATGTCTACACTACCCCGCTAGTTTGAACTAGCGGGGTAATGTAGGCATACCGCACTTGCAAATGTGATTTGAATTTCCCGGGCTTCATTTGCATAAACTGGGCGCCGCCATTTTTAAATCCCTGCTCGTTCGAACCCTGTGCCGGGCGGCTACACGCGGCAAGAACTAGGTAGTTACATGGCCATGGAATAAGAGGGAAGGTCCTTCCTTGGATTGAGAACTGGTTAAAAGACAGGAAACAAAGGGTAGGAATAAATGGTAAATTTTCAGAATGGAGAGGGGTAACTAGCTGTGTCCCCTAAGGGTCAGTCCTGGGACCAATCCTGTTCAACTTATTCATAAATGATCTGGAGAAAGGGGTAAGCAGCGAGGTGGTAAAGTTTGCAGATGATACCAAACTGTTTAGGATAGTCAAGACAGAAGCAGACTGTGAGGGACTCCAAGAAGATCTCACCAGACTGAGTGATTGGGCAACAAAATGGCAAATGAAATTTAATGTGGATAAGTGTAAAGTAATGCACATCGGGAAAAATAACCCCAACTATACGTACAGTATGATGGGGGCTAATTTAGCTACGACAAATCAGGAAAGAGATCTTGGAGTTATCGTGGATAGTTCTCTGAAAACTTCCACACAGTCTACAGCGGCGGTCAAAAAGGCAAATAGGATGCTAGGAATTATTAAGAAAGGGATAGAAAATAAGACCCAGAATATCTTACTGCCCCTGTATAAAACTATGGTACGCCCACATCTTGAATACTGTGTACAGATGTGGTCTCCTTATCTCAAAAAAGATATTTTGGCCTTGGAAGGGGTTCAGAAAAGGGCAACTAAAATGATTAGGGGTTTGGAACGGGTCCCATATGAGGAGAGGTTAAAGCGACTGGGACTTTTCAGGTTAGAAAAGAGGAGACTGAGGGGGGATATGATAGAGTTATATAAAATCATGAGTGGTGTGGAGAGGGCAGATAAAGAAAAGTTATTTATTAGTTCCCATAATAGAAGAACTAGAGGAAACCAAATGAAATTAATGGGGAGCAGGTTTAAAACGAATAAAAGGAAGTTCATCTTCACACAGCGTGTAGTCAACCTGTGGAACTCCTTGCCAGAGGAGGCTGTGAAGGCTAGTACTATAATAGAGTTTAAAGAAAAGCTAGATAATTTCATGGAGGTTAGGTCCATAGAAGGCTATTAGCCAGGGGATAGAAATGGTGTCCCTGGCCTCTGTTTGTCAGAGGCTGGAGAGGGATGGCAGGAGACAAATCGCTTGATCATTGTCTTTGGTCCACCCTCTCTGGGGCACCTAGTGCTGGCCACTGTTGGCAGACAAGCTACTGGGCTAGATGGACCTTTGGTCTGACCCAGTATGGCCGTTGTTAATGTATGTAAGACTAAGAGGGGACATGATAGCAGTTTTCAAGTGTCTAAAAAGGTGTCACAGGGAGGAGGGAAAAAAATTGTTCTCCTTGGCCTGTGAGGATGGGACAAGAAGCAATGGGTTTAAATTGCAGCAAGGGAGAACCACTCTTTTAATTTACAGACTAACATGGCTACCCTTCTGAAACTTGCCATCAAGGGAGGTTTGGGTTGGATATTGGGAAGACCTTCCTAACCCTCAGGGTTTTGAAGTGCTGAAATAAGTTGCCAGGGGAGGTTGTGGAATCTCCATCTCTGGAGATATTTAAGAACAGGTTAGACAGACACCTGCCAGGGATGATCTAGACGGTGCTTGGTCCTGTAAGGGCAGGAGACTAGACTCGATGATCTCTCGAGATCCTTTCCAGTATTCTATGATTCTGTGCTTGTTGGATGCCTTGGATGTTTTGGCCTTGTTTTGAAATGGGATTAGCTTGTTTGGGGCTTCTTGTGGAAGCCAAATAACTTATTTACACATGAAAGTTGGTGGTACCCAAGAGTGGGCGCTCTTATGTTCCTGGAGTTTGGCATCAGGTTTTTGGGATGGTTATTTGGGCAGCTGCCCGTGCTCAGTGTGACAGGTGACAGGTGGGTCTCCTGCTGGCCTTTTTCCTGGCAGTGACTTCCCAGACAAGAGCAAAGGAGCCTTCTCCTGGAGCCCAGTGGTCAAACCGCCTAAGTCCCTGTCCCACGCTGTGATTGACCTAGACTGTGTCTGTACTGCAGCCTCCTTCCGCAACAGCTTATGCAAATGAAGCACGGAGTGGAATATTGCCGTGCTTCATTTGCATAATTCACTAGCAGCCGTTTTGGCGCAAGAAGCTTTTGCGCAAGAGCTGTGTAAAAGGCTCCTTTTTGTGCAACCCCCCCTCTTGTGCAAGAGCCGTTCTTCCTGAGAAAATGAGGAAGACTGGCTCTTGCGCGCGAGGGGGGGTTTTGCGCACAAAGGAGCCATCTACACAGCTCTTGCACAAAAGCCTCTTGCACAAAACGGCTGCTAATTAATTATGCAAATGAAATGTCACAATATTCTACTCCGTGCTTCATTTGCATAAGCTTTCCAGAAGGAGGCTGCAGTATAGAGGTAGCCTTAGAATGGCAGGGTGTTTTCCCCTCATTTATTAGTGCATTTACCCGAAGGGATTACAGATCAGTTCCACAAGCCAAATCCCCAGGGAAGGACTGGAACTAGGATTCATTCACAAGTTCCATCCTCACACCCCTCCCTCCCATTTTTTCCTTCTTCCACCCCTCCTCCCTATTTATTTTGGTCCTGAACATCCAGTACTCTGGTCATCTGAAGAAGTGGGCTGTGCCCACGAAAGCTCATGATCCCAGCTACATGTTTTGTTAGTCTATAAAGTGCTGCCAGGCCATTGGTTGTTTAAGTTTATCCTGAAGGGATTGGTGAGGCAGGCCAGCAACTTCTGGCATCCGGGTCTCTGGAGTCTGTGCTGCCTGCCTGGGGCTCACAGGAGGAAGCAGGGAATAGGACTTGGAGGGGCAGGGCAGGCGCATGCTGTGAGTACTGAGTAAGGCACCAGCTACCAGGGAACAAGTGGAAGCTCTAACTTCTTTTGTTGGGCAATAATTGAAGCCATTAGCATGATCATTTTCACTGATTAATAGAAGGCAAAGTGTTGTGGAGTGAATCATCTCTGACTGCTGCACATTGGTGGAATCTGACATTTATACTCCACTGTAAATACAGAAAGTGGTAGTGACATGTGACAAAAGCGAAGCGTCACAATAGATACAGCCTCCTGGTTCTCGGATTCTCTTTCCGAGATACACAGCCAGCGCAGGGGACGGGGGTGTGGTTGCCTTGCAGCACAGTTAAAGCATTTTCTGAAAGGGTTTGCAAAGAAGAGGCTGAAATGTAAACGGGTCTTTTGTTGTTTGTAGATTTGAGATGGTCAAACAGCAGCATAATTATCAGGTCGCCTGGTTCTGCTTGAGTGCCCATTGCCTGCAATTGCCTGCACATCTGTTGGCTGTGAGCTGCTGGTTTCCACGGAAACGGCATGTACCACTACCTGTGAATAATTGAGAATGACAGCTGTAATGAGGGAATTTGGGGCAAATTGTGTAAATACTCGTAACCAGATTACACTGATAAAATATTTTCACAGCAGATAAAGACATAACTTCCAGGCTTAAGGAGATCAAACTGTAGAGGAGCAGGAGAGGGTCCATCTGCGTTAAATCCAAGGGAGGAGTGTTTTTAAAACCTGGAACCAATTCCCAGGGTTTCAGAGCCGTGCTTCAGAAAGTTGGATTCTGTGCGCCACCTCAAGGGCCTGAAACCCTTTCTAGTTCTATTCCTGGAGGCAGGGAATTGCAGTGCACGAGATCTGAATAGTAACGGCTCTGTGAGCCGGGAAGGAAGAGCAGCGGTGCAGCTGCCTGCTGCCTTGATGCAGGTGCCTAGTTCTCTGCACACTTTGGGGGTACACGTGCAGACGCGTGCACAGCCACACCAGGGAGCCTGGAATAAAACGGCTGAATAATAAGAACCCACTCCTTGTCCTTTACAGCGTTCACTGACTGAAAGAGAATTAGGCTCCAGTGTTTTAATATTCTGAGCACTTCCGTGTTCTGCAGTGTGATCGGCACATGCCAGAGCGGAGACTTCCCAGCTGGCTGCTCTGGGGTTGTGAGGGAGAGGAAGGGTTAGCCGGTTGTAGCAGGGTTCAGAGTGGTGGTTGCTAAGACACCGTAGACTTCTGTTTGTGTTGGGTTGACGTGACCTGGAGAATCCAGAGCCGGTCTTGGGGGTTGCCTCTTGCTCGGGGCTTGCAGAGGAAAGAGGAGAGGCTTGTGTTGTGTGTCAGCCGAAGGAAAAACCCACCGGGGCTGGTTTGGGTGCAAAGGGTTTGAGTGGGCGCTGGAGGAAGTGTGCTCCAAATTCGCTCTTCCTTGAAACTTGGCTCTTGTCTGGCCAGCAGCAGTTTCTCTCCCTGGGTAGAGTGGCAGTGCCTGCCGTTCTGATGCGAGCCGCCACACCGGGGCTGGCGTGACCCGGAGGCCAGAGCCCACTTCCTGTTGGGAAGCCTGCCCTCTCTGGCCGCCGGGGTGTGCTGCACTCTTACCTCCCTGATCCCCTTTGGCCGCTGGAGCTGGGAAAGACTCGTGGATGAAACAGGCGTCTCTCTCACAATAGTAACATTAACACCTCCAAGCCGTGGCTGTGGCCAACCAGATATGCTCAGAAAGCCCCGCCTGGGCCTTGCCGAATAGAGGCGGCAGGCCTGTTGGGAGGTGAGGGGCGCCAGCCTGTGCTTGGTCTGACTGAGAGCTGGAACCTGGGACCCTCATCTGCCCTGAAACTGGCCATTGATTTGAGGGCCAAGAGCTGTAATGAGCTTTCTCTGTCTCCTGTCAGTGGCAGGAGGGGGGGGGGGGGCAGACTGGCAGGGCCTGGCTGAAAAGCAGTTCATGTCCCAGTCTTGTCGTCAGTGGTGCACTAACCTCCAATAGCCTTAGTTCTTCCGTAGGTGGGTAGGTGCCTGGGCGGGCTTCTATTCTGGTGTGGAAAACAAGGTCCCTACCAGCTTCCTAGGGCTGGGTTTTATGGTTGGGTTTTACTCTGCTGCTGGCTGACACGGGCTTGCTGGGTTTGATGGGGAAGGAAGTTTAACTGGAACGAGAGAGACAGCCCGTTCAGGCTGCCTGAACTGTGTCAAGGTGGAAGGTGCAGCGCAGGTCGCATGGCTGAGTGACTGCCATCTGCTTCAGAGTCTCTCCAAGATAATCAAGAATGAGGAAAATTGTTTCTTCATTTTGACCTCTAAGCAGCCTGTTCGCCGTGTCTCTCTGACCCCGGGGGTCTCCAGCCGGACGTACATTCCAATGGGCTAGAGATCACAGATCCTTGTCGCTGTTTGGGTAGAAAGGCTTTTCATAGCTGTGGCTGATGTTCATAGTATTCATAAGGGAAGGTGCATGGCCCCAGGCCACAGACCGACCCACCGCGATGGACTGTTACTGGCAAATCTCACACTGCCCTTCGTGCAGCAGTGACGTGCTAGTGACAGACTATCGGAGGGTTAATTCCCGGAACGGCCAGCTTTCTGCCCCACCGCAGGGCTCTCCCTGTGTAGCACGTCAGCACTGCCAGCAGAGTGCTAGTGTGAGCAATCTTTGGAGTGCTGAGCTGCTAACACACTTGATACAGACTGTCAGGCAATCCTTTTCACTCCTTGCAACAAGTCCAGGCCTCTCTGCCTGACAGATCGCCTGCATCCTCCCTAGCCCAGCACGAGCGCAGGTGCCCTGTGAAGCTGAGTCCTTGGTCCTTCCGAGAGTGACCTACAGCCCGAGCACTACCCTGCCGTGTGACATTCGGAGCGTGTCATGCACTGCACGGTTTAAGGGACTCCTCTGGGCAGCTGGCCGTCTCTGCAGTAATCCCTACCCCCACTGCGGGCTGCTGAGCCTTCAGGAAACCACCAATAGGTGTCTTGCTCCCCATTAAACCCGGGTGCTACCATGTTCATCAGCAGCACAGACAGGAAGGCTCCTCTGTAGAAGGAACTGATGCTTTTTTAAAATAGGAAAGCATGCGGTGAGACTGCCTGCTTTCTGGCCCCGGGCGGAGGGTGCGTGGATAGGTGTCTACCTGTGTGCGGTCTATTTTGTAAAAGTGTTCTGTCTTTCCGATTGTGCATTTCAGGAGGGTTTTCCTTTGGGGAGCCACATTTGATGTGGTGGGGAGTTGTGTTGGGAGGAGGGGATGCACTTGAGTCTAATGATTGAATTGTGGGAGCTTGCTCGCCATGTGGCCTGCCTTTGATGATTAGTTTATAGTGACTGCACAGGCTTCGTTAGGAGTCTGCATGCCAAATGTTAGTGGTAGGGGTTTCTGTAGGGGTTTCTGACGAGGTTAGCGTTAGGGCTTTCTGAAGGGGTTAATGTTAGGGGTTTCTGTAGGGGTTAGGGTTAAGGGTTTCTGAAGGGGTTAGGGTTAGTGGCTTTCTGAAGAGGTTAGCGTTAGGGGTTTCTGAAGAGGTTAGGGTTAGGGATTTCTTAAGGGGTTAGGGTTAGTGGCTTTCTGAAGAGGTTAGCGTTAGGGGTTTCTGAAGAGGTTAGGGTTAGGGGTTTCTTAAGGGGTTAGGGTTAGTGGGTTTCTGAAGGGGTTAGGGTTAGGGGTTTCTGAAGGGGTTAGGGTTAGTGGGTTTCTGAAGTGGTTAGCGTTAGGGGTTTCTGAAGAGGTTAGGATTAGGGGTTTCTGAAGAGGTTAGGGTTAGGGGTTTCTTAAGGGGTTAGGGTTAGTGGGTTTCTGAAGAGGTTAGGATTAGGGGTTTCTGAAGAGGTTAGAGTTAGGGGTTTCTGAAGGGGTTAGGGTTAGGGGTTTCTTAAGGGGTTAGGGTTAGTGGGTTTCTGAAGAGGTTAGGATTAGGGGTTTCTGAAGAGGTTAGAGTTAGGGGTTTCTGAAGGGGTTAGGGTTAGTGGGTTTCTGAAGAGGTTAGAGTTAGGGGTTTCTGAAGGGGTTAGGGTTAGTGGGTTTCTGAAGTGGTTAGCGTTAGGAGTTTCTTAAGGGGTTAGGGTTAGGGGTTTCTGAAGGGGTTAGGGTTAGTGGCTTTCTGAAGAGGTTAGAGTTAGGGGTTTCTGAAGAGGTTAGGGTTAGGGGTTTCTTAAGGGGTTAGGGTTAGTGGCTTTCTGAAGAGGTTAGCGTTAGGGGTTTCTGAAGAGGTTAGGGTTAGGGGTTTCTTAAGGGGTTAGGGTTAGTGGGTTTCTGAAGGGGTTAGGGTTAGGGGTTTCTGAAGGGGTTAGGGTTAGTGGGTTTCTGAAGAGGTTAGGATTAGGGGTTTCTGAAGAGGTTAGAGTTAGGGGTTTCTGAAGGGGTTAGGGTTAGGGGTTTCTGAAGAGGTTAGAGTTAGGGGTTTCTGAAGGGGTTAGGGTTAGTGGGTTTCTGAAGAGGTTAGAGTTAGGGGTTTCTGAAGAGGTTAGGGTTAGGGGTTTCTGAAGAGGTTAGAGTTAGGGGTTTCTGAAGGGGTTAGGGTTAGGGGTTTCTGAAGGGGTTAGGGTTAGTGGCTTTCTGAAGAGGTTAGAGTTAGGGGTTTCTGAAGAGGTTAGGGTTAGGGGTTTCTTAAGGGGTTAGGGTTAGTGGGTTTCTGAAGGGGTTAGGGTTAGGGGTTTCTGAAGGGGTTAGGGTTAGTGGGTTTCTGAAGAGGTTAGGATTAGGGGTTTCTGAAGAGGTTAGAGTTAGGGGTTTCTGAAGGGGTTAGGGTTAGGGGTTTCTGAAGGGGTTAGGGTTAGGGGTTTCTGAAGAGGTTAGGGTTAGTGGGTTTCTGAAGGGGTTAGGGTTAGTGAGTTTCTGAAGGGGTTAGGGTTAGGGGTTTCTGAAGAGGTTAGGGTTAGGGGTTTCTTAAGGGGTTAGGGTTAGTGGGTTTCTGAAGGGATTAGAATTAGGGGCTTCTGAAGGGGTGTAGGCAATAATTCTGGACACTCTCAATATGGGTGAAAACAAGCAGAGGATTTATTGCACACAGGGGTTAACCTGGTGAACACTAGTTAATCAAAACATTACAGTGAATAAGCAGCAGGTGGGAAGAGTGGAAGCAATTTCATAGGTCCTGGCGGCAAGACGTAATGAGTACATAAGCCAATAAACTACGAAAGTTACACAGCATCTCCGCCCATTGCCAATTAAACATCTTATCAATAATATAGGGAGCTATTCCTAACAAGCCAAATAAGCCAACATAAACAAAAGACAACTTTGTCTGCTGAAATGATGATGCGTCTGCTGCGAGATGATACCGCCTCGCGTTGGCGTAGTCCTTGGGTTTCGGGTTCATTATCTAGGATTAAAGGAGACAGTGAGAACGACTTCCGTAAAGTTTGTTTTGGTACCAGCCAGGGTCTTATCGGAGTGAGGCCCTCTCAGAATGTGGTTGCCAGGGCGACCAGGGTCATGTTAGCTGCTTGTTCTGTGTGTTTCCAGGCCTTGCCTCAAATTTAGGATATGAATGAGAGTTCTTAGCAACATACCATGGCCTGCCTCAGTTTATCCCTACAGTTTACCCCTACAAGGGTTTAGGGTTAGGTTTTTTTTAAAGGGATTAGGGCAGGGGTTGTAACCTGCCAAGCTATATCTTTTCCTATCCTAACACATTTTCTATATTTTAATAGTAATGCCAGTAATTCAAGGCCTGCAGGACTTGACTCCTGTATGTGTTGGCTTTGGAATCATAGAACCATAGAATCCTAGGATTGGAAGGGACCTCAAAAGATCATCAAGTCCAGTCCCCTGCCCTCACGGCAGGACCCAGCTCTGTCTAGACCAGATGGGGTCTGTGACTCAGTGCCTAGTGAGACCTAAAATAAGTTTAATACTGCAGAACCCTGCTAACGGATATTTTGGATTAAGGAAACAGGAGGAAACAGGCCTTCTTGCACCTCATCTCAGGGTTCTTGCTTTTTCCATGTCTGGGGACAAGTCCAAGGGGCCATCAGATGATTTTATTCATGCATATTCAAAAGGTGTCCCAATATCACCATCCAATCAAGTAGGAGCACACACAAAATATCAGGAATCTGCTTATGGTCATTGGAGGTTGGGTTGTTCATGATGCAGAAAGAGGGATAAAAGCTGTGGGAGTAAGGAAGCTCGGGGCTTGAACACAAGCTCTGTCTTCTTCCTCAAGTATCTCTTCATCTGAGCTCTTGGCTTTGCTTTCGTTTACTTATTCTTTCGGAGTCTTTGCTTCTAAGCTTTCCATACTTCCCCTCGCAGGGTTAAGGGGGTTTGAAGGGGTTGGGGTTGGGTTTTTGGAAGGGGTTGGAGTTTTGAAGGTGCTAGAGTTGGGGTTTTTGAAGGGGTTGGGCTTTGAAGGGGTTGGGTTAGAGGGTTTTTGCAAGGGGTTGGGGTTTTGAAGGTGCTAGAGTTGGGGTTTTTGAAGGGGTTGGGTTGGAGGGTTTTTGCAAGGGGTTGGGGTTTTGAAGGTGCTAGAGTTGGGGTTTTTGAAGGGGTTGGGTTGGAGGGTTTTTGCAAGGAGTTGGGGTTTTGAAGGTGCTAGAGTTGGGGTTTTTGAAGGGGTTGGGTTGGAAGGTTTTTGCAAGGAGTTGGGGTTTTGAAGGTGCTAGAGTTGGGGTTTTTGAAGGGGTTGGGTTGGAGGGTTTTTGCAAGGGGTTGGGGTTTTGAAGGTGCTAGAGTTGGGGTTTTTGAAGGGGTTGGGCTTTGAAGGGGTTGGGTTAGAGGGTTTTTGCAAGGAGTTGGGGTTTTGAAGGTGCTAGAGTTGGGGTTTTTGAAGGGGTTGGGTTGGAGGGTTTTTGCAAGGGGTTGGGGTTTTGAAGGTGCTAGAGTTGGGGTTTTTGAAGGGGTTGGGTTGGAGGGTTTTTGGAAGGGGTTGGGGTTTTGAAGGTGCTAGAGTTGGGGTTTTTGAAGGGGTTGGGTTGGAGGGTTTTTGCAAGGAGTTGGAGTTTTGAAGGTGCTAGAGTTGGGGTTTTTGAAGGGGTTGGGTTGGAGGGTTTTTGGAAGGGGTTGGGGTTTTGAAGGTGCTAGAGTTGGGGTTTTTGAAGGGGTTGGGCTTTGAAGGGGTTGGGTTGGAGGGTTTTTGCAAGGGGTTGGGGTTTTGAAGGTGCTAGAGTTGGGGTTTTTGAAGGGGTTGGGTTGGAGGGTTTTTGCAAGGAGTTGGGGTTTCGAAGGTGCTAGAGTTGGGGTTTTTGAAGGGGTTGGGTTGGAGGGTTTTTGCAAGGAGTTGGGGTTTTGAAGGTGCTAGAGTTGGGGGGTTTGAAGGGGTTGGGTTGGAGGGTTTTTGCAAGGGGTTGGGGTTTTGAAGGTGCTAGAGTTGGGGTTTTTGAAGGGGTTGGGTTGGAGGGTTTTTGCAAGGAGTTGGGGTTTTGAAGGTGCTAGAGTTGGGGGTTTCGAAGGGGTTGGGTTGGAGGGTTTTTGCAAGGGGTTGGGGTTTTGAAGGTGCTAGAGTTGGGGTTTTTGAAGGGGTTGGGTTGGAGGGTTTTTGAAGGGGTTGGGCTTTGAAGGGGTTGGGTTGGAGGGTTTTTGGAAGGAGTTGCGGTGAGCTTCTGGCATTGTATCATGTGCCTGGGGGGTTCACCCGAACAGACCATTGCTGCTGTCCTAGAGCCAGCCAGCCGTGGGGACAGAGCACGGGAGGATTTTGGTTTGCTGTGTAATCACATTTCCCTCCCTTTGCCTTGCTTCCCACGGTAGCATCTTTTCATCACGCTCCTAGTAATTTGTGAGCCCTCGGGGGCTGCTCTATGTTGGCACCGTCTAGTGAGCCATGTGCTTCTTTGGCTGCTGTAGGCAGGACCCATGTTCAGTGGCATTCAGCACCGCTGGGTTTGTCCCTCTACAAGGAAATACGGCTGCTGAGCATTTCCCTGCCTGCTTTCCAGAGCAGCTAGTCTAGGCTGTGGGAGCTGCTGTTCTTTGATCTATGGCATCACATCTGCCTAAAAGGATTAGCAGGAAGCTCCCACCTCAGCAGCTTATGGCTGTCATACCCTGACACCTGTACTTTGGCAGTTGCAAGCTAAACCCGTACATTTAAACAAACAAACGAGCTGTGTTCTCCACGGATAAAATTGTAGGATGAACCTTGCTTTAATTAGAGATGGTGAAACTCCTCGATACTCCTGCTGTTTGCCATCATAAACATATTGCAAGCGCTTGCAGCACAATGAAAACGAAAGGCAGAGAGGGGCAGGTGGTGTTTTTAAAGCAACAAATCAACCTCGAGATAATTGAAAAAGCCGGAGTTCCTCTCCGAGCAGGTGGATAATACCGAAGGGTTTGAGGGAAGTGTGGCTGCCAGACACCTGGTGCCAGTGTAATAGACGTGACACGCTAGTGCCGTCGAGCTGACGGCCAGAGGGTGCCAGTCTGACCTCCTGATTTCACAGGCTACCAGCATCGCGCAGCCCTGGCGCTGGCACCCTGAACCCAGCAACCGCAGTGGGACCGAAGTATGAGAGCCTGCAGGAGGCTTATGTCCCACAGGCAGAGGACAGCAGAGACTTCCACTCCCAGGGCGGGCAGAGACCTCAGGAGTCATCGAGTCCAGCCCACTGCCCAGAGCAGATCCAATCCCAACTCAATCAAGCCAGGACTTAAATCTCTAGGGATGGAGATTCCAACCCCTCCCCTTCCCTTGCCCCCAGGGAACCCATCCCAGCGCTTCACCACCTTCCTAAAGAAAAAGTTTTCCTAATATCGAACCTAGACCTCCCCCACTGTAACTTGAGCCCATTGCTCCTCGTTCTGCCATCTGTTACTACTGAGAACAGCCTCTCTCCAGCCTCTGTGGAACCTCCCTTCAGAGAGTTGAAGGCTGCTCTCAAATCCCCCCTCACTCTTCGCTTCTGCAGACTAAACAGACCCAAGTCCCTCAGCCTCTCCTCACAGGTCATGTTCTCCAGTTCCCCAATCATTTTGGCTGTCCTCCACTGGACCCTCTCCAATGTGTCCACATCCTTTCTGTAGTGGGGGGCCCAGAACTGGACACAATACTCCAGATGTGGCCTCACCAGAGCCGAATAAAGGGGAATAATCACTTCTCTAGATCTGCTGGCACTGCTCCTCCTAATGCACCCTAACATGCCATAGCCCTCTTGGCTACAAGGTCACACTGTTGACTCATATCCAGCTTCACATCCACTGTAATCCCCAGGTCCTTTTCTGCAGAACTGCCACTTAGCCAGTTCCCCAGCCTGTACCAATGCTTGGGATTCTTCCATCCCGAGGGCAGGACTCTGCACTTGTCCTTGTTGAACCTCATCAGATTTCTCTTGGCCCAATCCTCCAATCTGTCCAGGTCACTCTGGACCCTGTCCCTGCCCTCCAGCGTATCTACCTCTCCCCCCAGCTTAGTGTCATCCGCAAACTTGCTGCGGGTGCAACCCATCCCCTCAGCCAGGTCATTAATGAAGACGTTGAACAAAACCGGCCCCAGCACCAGCCCCTTTGGCACTGGAGGTGCCCCCTATGATGGCAGGGGAATGATTAAGTCCGCCAGTCTACAGATTCTAAGCTCTTCTTATCACCTCTTACGAGATTTGCCCTCCCAGCCCTGGATTAGCCCTGTAGCCCCTCTGGGGGCTGCTCCACTTTGAACTCAACTTTCTGGAAAGTGGGTGAGCGGACTTGTCTCTCAGCGCCTTGTAGAATGTATCCCTGCGTCTCTGTCTGCTGCAAGGTCTTGCCTCTGTAACTCTCAGACTGCGTCTGCCTGCCTCATGGTTGCACCATCCTCCTGACTCAGTGTCATCTGTGATCAGCCCACACAGCTCACACTCTCTCCTCTTCTGCCGTTTCCAGCTGACGAGCCCGCAGACTGTACAAGGCTTACGTGCTCGACCTTGTACCCTGTATTATTGGACGTCATCCCTTTTCTGCACCCCAGGCTTCAAGGTCATCTAGATTGTCTGGTGTAAATAATCTGATCCTCCTTCGTGTTGGTGCTGCCGCCCAGCTTTGGGCCATGAGCACATTTTAATAGCATATTGGGGGCCTGTGCCATTCATAGTATTCAGGGATTGGTCGCAACACTGATCTTTGAGACTCTCCTTTAGCAACCTCTCTTCACTCTGAAAATTCAGTCAGCCCGATCTGTTGCCTTCTCCCTTTTGGCCAGTTCCGTCTCTACCGTCCAGTTGTCGTAATTCCAGCTGCTTCCCCGAGCAGTGTCCGTGTGCAGCCGCACCCCGGGCCAGCCTCAGTTCCTTCTCAGGCGCCTTGCTTGGCCTGAGCTGGAGCAAGTCGCAGTCCTGGTCACTTACGTGCCTCTTTGAAAGTGGAAGTGTTCAGCGTATACTCCTTTATAGAGTTCTGTTCCTTTCTGGAGTACTCGCAGCGCGTCAGTTGCATGCATTTCAGCACACGTCACACGCTTTCCTGAAGTCATGGTATGCTGGCTCTACTGCATTGCCCTCATCTAAAGACACCTCTTTTCTCAAAGAAGGAAACCAGTCGCACGAAGCCGTTCTGATGCGGAGAAAGAGAGGACGGGCCCCAGGAAGCCAGTGTGGCTCACAGAGGCTTTTTAGCCATCTAAACCCCAAAGGCTTATGTATGGACAGGGACGGCGGGTCCCAGCCCCGAGGAGATACCCGGGAGCAGTGCAGGAAAGCCAAAGCACGGAATGTGCAACAGCTGGCAAGCAGAGTCAGAGCCCGAGCCGAGCCCGCATGAGGGCTCCTGCAGGCCTGCCAGTCGGGATGGGCAGGCCTGGTGCCCGGCGGAGAAGGGGAGCTGGGAACAGCGGGGCTGCTCTGTGCTACTTTGCTTCAGTTGTCTCAAAATACTGTGACCGGCGACTAGCGAAGTTCCCGTAGACGGGGAAGGGGGAGGGGCTGCGACTGGGGTAAGCAAAGAGCAAGGCCGAGATCTTCTGAGCGGTGTGACAGAAATCCAGTCAGCAGGGCCACATGCTACTCGCCCGGGTACCGAACAAATGTGCTGAAGGAAGCTTCCACTCAGCGGTGATGGCATTTACAAACTCCTGGGCACTGATCAATGCCTTTGCCAGTCTCTGTAGGCTCTTGGTTTATTCCTAGCTACCTTTTGGAGGAACTTGTCCATTCAGCTGGGTGTGGAGTCTTTGGTTCCCTTACTTGGGGTGCAGGTTTCAGGTAGCTTTTGTAGAGCTGAGCTGAAGACATTCCCAGCCTTCTTCCCTTTTAAATCCTTGAGCTCTTCAGCTGAGTTGGTTTCTTTAACTCCCTCATTTTCCCAAAGTCTTCCTCTCTTCTGCAAGAACTGGCTTCCCTTCTCCCTCCTTTCCCATCCCTTCTTCTGCCTCTTTCTCCTCCTTCCCCAGTGCAGCAAACCCACTGCTCAAGTCTCTTTCACCACCACTGGCTGTTCAGTGCCTCCACCTCGTCTCCAGGGTCACGTTGTTCCATGGATCGCCCCGCTTTCCCAGTCTCTTTGTTTAGGAGGTGCGTACAGATCTTTAGTGGTCTGTTCTAGCTCCTCTCCCCTCTTGTTTGCATGTTCATATCCTCCTCCGCATTTCCTTGTCTCCAGCTGAATCTTTGATCATGGCCTCGAGGTCCTTCAGGCGACGTTTCAGGCCTAAATAGCTTCCATCAGATGCAAAAAGATGATTCACGTTGAACTTCTGCATCTGACCATCTTCTTTATCTCCTCCTCCTCCTCCCAAGGCTGCTCGCGCTGCCTCAGTTGCCCCGTAAGAAGCCTCATTGGCCGCTGCTTGTTCCTTGCATTCCTCTTCCAAAGGAATCAGAGTCTATTCTACTTCCACTTCTGTGGCTTTAGGCCGTAGTGGTTCCCAACCTGTGGGCCACGGACCCCTGGTGGTCCAGGACGGTACTGCAGGGGGGCCGTGGAAAGTTTAAAAATAAGGCTCCCTGGTGGGCCCGATCCTTTCTTTTCTTTTCCTTTTTCTTTTTCCCCTAGGAAGAGGGGTCCATGACATTTGAATCGATCGAAAAGAAGTCCGAATGCTCGGAAAGGTGGGAGCCGTGCTTGAGGGTTCCCGAGCTTCACGCCATACTTCTGTGGCCATGAGCGCAGCTTCTCATTGCATGTTGTTCAGTAGGGGGCTGTGCTGGGGTGTACCAAACCCAGAGTAGGCAGCCTGGGACTGAGAGGTTATCTTGGGCTCAGCCAGCCCTGACCCACCAGACCTGCAGCAACGGCCCCATCTGTGGAGCCATTCAGAAGAAGGAAATCATCTTATTTGGGTGGCAGAGCCAGAGGTGAGCAGACCCACAGCTCCAGCAGAGCAGAGGGCACCTAAGACTCCGGTGCAGCTGCCCAAAGTGGTCCAGCAGGGAGGGAAGTACCCTGTGGATCTTGGACATTGGGCCAAGCTGACCCTGGGGGCTGGGGCATGGACAAAAGAGAGGGGCCCAGAGAGGACAGCCGTAAGCAGTTGCCGAAGGGCCCTGGGGGGGGGGGGTAAAAGGGATGGGGCTCCCCTCCCCACAACCCCCTTTGCTGTCAGGAGCTGCAGCCATGACCACTAGGCGATGCTCCCCATGTGGGAATCATTACAGGGCCAAGTCCTGTGTCTCAGGCAGAGAGTCATAACCATGGCGATAGGGCTTCAGCCTGAATTCCCTCCCCACCCCACACTTGCTTTCCTGCTGTTACCCCACTGGCTCAAGCTGCCCTTTGCCCTTCATGCGCTGTGCAGGAGACGCCAATCCCTTTGGCCATAGCCCTGTCTCCAGACCGTTCGGGTTCGGGTATGAGAGGCCTCATCCTGAGCTGTGTTGAGAGCCGGGGCTGGCCTCTCCTCCCCATTCGCATTATGCTTAGCGGCTCATAACACGCCGCCTTCTGCCAGTTTGCCGTGGGGAGCCTGCTGCCCACGGTCTCCCTTGGCAATGGGAGCTAGCAGGCCTAGAACGAGGCCCCTTGGTTAGTTTTGCAGGCATCAGGGAAGGAGGAAATAGAATGTCAGTGGTAACGGGTACGTGAGAATTTCTGCCGGTGCCCATTCTCTTCTGAATCCCCGGTTGCTAGGTGTGTTGGAGGTCATGTCCCGGGTCAGTGGCCTGATGGATAGGTCCTTCCCACAGCTGCCTTTGTTGCTGCTTGGTTTCCATGAAGACAGGGCATTCTGCTGTGAATTCTCTCCATGATTTCACTGAGGCCTTGGCAGGTCTGCCGCGGGGAAGGCAGGCTGCAAAAATATCTGATTTGCCAGTTACAGAAACCACCCTCGGGGAGGATGGGGCTCTTGCATGGATAATTGTAGGGTTAGAATCCTAAGCTCCCCTGAGATTCTAACTTTCCCTTCTCTATACGGTAGCATGAATTTTGGAATGGCCCATAACATCGCTCCGTGGTAAGTAAACAAACAAGGAGAGACTGTACCGTGGTCACAGCGGTTTGCTCTGCGGAAGCGGGTGGTGCAGGCTAGGGTGCCCCTGACATTTTCCGTGAGAACTCTAGTACTGGCCTTTGAAATAGTTAAAAGGAAAGTGTCAATTCCGCGAAGTCGATTTAGCGTAGGGAAGCACAAATGGCTGCACTGAATGTGACTAGTTTTCAGGTTTCCCAGCTTTGTCGCAGGGTGTGGAATATGTAGCTACGGGAGGCAGAGGGGATGAACTAGCTTGTTGCCTTGAGCGCTGGACAGCCGGAGCCCATGCGGAGGAGTGTGCGGGGGGGGGCTCCCCTCCACACTCTGGCTAGGTGCAGTCTGCTGTCACATGGGAAACAAAGCCAGGGCCTCAGGAAGGAGACTTTTGCTCCATTTCCAGAGGGAAAGCTGGGGACATGCTTTGTGTGGCCTGCTTTCGGGGCTAGAATGGTTGCGGTTTCGAATTCTCACCTCTGTACAAGACTGTGAGTGCCGGTGTATGCAAGCAGTGGGGTGGTCGGCCAGTCCCCGATTGCCTAGCAAGATGCGCTTTTTCCAGCCCTCTCACTGCTACCCTGGGAAGCAACAGGCATGCTTCACTCTGGCAGCAGTGTTGATTGTTTCCTGATGCTGCTAAGAGAGGAGATATTACAGTGAAAACACCGGGCCTGCGCTCACGAATGGGTGAGACACAGCAGGTCGAATCTTTTGCCAGGGCCAGGTCAGAACAGGCTTTGCACTGCAAACGTGCATTTGGCAGATCTCAGCTTCCTCTCTTGGAGGCGGTTTTGGAACGGGTCCCATATGAAGAGAAGCTAAAGCGACTGGGACTTTTCAGCTTAGAGAAGAGGAGACTGAGGGGGATATGATAGAGGTCTATAAAATTGTGAGTGGTGTGGAGAAGATGAATAAAGAAAAGTTATTTATTAGTTCCCATAATAGAAGAACTAGAGGACACAGCAGGTTTAAAACTAATAAGCAAAAATTCTTCTTCACACAGCGTGTAGTCAACCTGTGGAACTCCTTGCCAGAGGAGGCTGTGAAGGCTAGGACTACAACAGAGTTTAAAGAGAAGCTAGATAATTTCCTGGAGGTTAGGTCCATAGAAGGCTATTAGCCAGGGGATAGAATGGTGTCCTTGGCCTCTGTTTGTCAGAGGCTGGAGAGGGATGGCAGGAGACAAATCACTTGATCACTGTCTTCGGTCCACCCTCTCTGGGGCACCTGGTGCTGGCCACTGTCGGTAGACAGGATACTGGGCTAGATGGACCTTTGGTCTGACCCAGTATGGCCATTCTTATGTTCTTATGAGGCTCTTGGCTTTCTCGTCCTGGTGAGGGAGAGGGGGTGTTTATTATAAACCCCAGGACTAGAGGAGAGTGCCAGGGCAGATGTGTTCTGTCCCCATGCACCTCTTCCCTGCTGTCTGCCTCCATTGCCACTCCTGCCCGCCCCTTCATGATTTCCTGCTGAAGCTCTGTAAGCGGGCCGGGTATTTCAAACAGCCTTTTAACGGTGAAGAGGTTAACAGTCTCATTTTCATTTCTTTTGCTCAAGGACCAATTCTGGGAAATAACATTGGAAGAGTCGCAGACATTAGGCATCTGTTTTTTCTCACCCCCGGACTGTCCTGTCCTCATGCGTGTTGCACTCGAGAAACGTACAGTCCTCCACCGGTTCTAGTCTTTCTAGTTTTAGGAAGAAGTTTGGGGAGGATTTTGGTTTCTGTGAAGCCCTGCGCCCACACATGGATGCTGGACTGTCCCGAAAACCCCTGGCTTTAAAAGCTGCACCGTGCCTGTGTTTCTTCTCCATCAGCAAAGAACATCAGCACTGCCTCTATAGGAGCCACCTAGAACCTGCACCTGACACCCCGTCTCTCCCTCCCCCCAACCCTCTGCACCCCCCACTCCTGCATCCATACCCCCTCCCAGACCCTGCCCCCCAATCCCCTACTCTGATCTCTCCCTTCTGCACCCAGACCCTGCCCCCCTCCATTAATGCCATGGAAGAGCGCAGCCTTTGGCCTGCCCCCATCAGAAATCATTGCCCTCCCCCATGTTCATGCTTCCCCTGGTTTCGACAGAGCTGCCCGTGGAGCCAGTCTCTGAGTTTTGTCTGCAGGGGACTCAGGTGGGAGTTCAGGGACTTTCCATCCCTTTTCACTGCCACGCGTGTCAGCGGCTTCTATGTCGTGGCAGTGATCTCCACTGCAGCCGATGCGGTCGCTGGTCTCCTGTGCCAGGGGACCCCTTGGGAATTCCGGCCCCAGCACCCGCGTTCGGAGCCAATCCGTTCTGTCGGGGGCGGTGCCTGTTTGCTCTCTGGGTGTTTCCTGCTAGATGCTCAGAACTGGCAACGGAAGATGAGCTGCTCAGCCTGGCTCTGCCGGTACCTCTGGACTAGTAAACATTCCCATCGTCTTAGCCTGATGCACCATTGGCTTCGGCTTCTCCCTCGTGCCCTGCTGGCTATCACCAGTGCCAGGATCTCCGGCGTAGCCTGGCAAGAGAGATTCCCGTTCCCTGGAAGAGATGCAAAGTACTCAGCACAAGCTGCGGGGTGTCTTCCCTCATCAGTGCCAAGCAAAGTCATTCTGCCAATGCATGAGTCTCTCTTCCAGCCCGCTCGGATAGTGTGCCGTTCGCTGGCCCCGCGCACGCCTAGTGCGCCGTTCAGTGGCCCCGCACACGCATGGTGCACCGTTCGCCAGCCCTGCCCGCGCCTAGTGCGCCGTTCAGTGGCCCCGCACACGCATAGTGCGCCGTTCAGTGGCCCCGCACACGCATGGTGCACCGTTCGCCAGCCCTGCCCGCGCCTAGTGCGCCATTCAGTGGCCCCGCACACGCATGGTGCACCGTTCGCCAGCCCTGCCCGCGCCTAGTGCGCCGTTCAGTGGCCCCGCACACGCATAGTGCACCGTTCGCCAGCCCTGCCCGCGCCTAGTGCGCCGTTCAGTGGCCCCGCACACGCATAGTGCACCGTTCGCCAGCCCTGCCCGCGCCTAGTGCGCCGTTCAGTGGCCCCGCACACGCATAGTGTGCCGTTCACCAGCCCTGCCCGCGCCTAGTGCGCCGTTCAGTGGCCCCGCACACGCATGGTGCGTCGTTCGCTGGCCCCGCGCGCGCCTAGTGCGCTGTTCAGTGGCCCCGCACACGCATGGTGCACCGTTCACCAGCCCTGCCCACGCCTAGTGCGCCATTCAGTGGCCCCGCACACGCATAGTGCGCCGTTCACCAGCCCTGCCCGCGCCTAGTGCGCCGTTCAGTGGCCCCACACACGCATAGTGCACCGTTCGCCAGCCCTGCCCGCGCCTAGTGCGCCGTTCAGTGGTCCCGCACACGCATAGTGCGCCGTTCAGTGGCCCCGCACAAGCATAGTGCGCCGTTCGCCAGCCCTGCCCGCGCCTAGTGCGCCGTTCGCTGGCCCCGTGCGCACGTAGTGCGCTGTTCAGTGGCCCCTCACACACATAGTGCACCGTTCGCCAGCCCTGCCCGCGCCTAGTGCGCCGTTCAGTGGTCCCGCACACGCATAGTGCGCCGTTCAGTGGCCCCGCACAAGCATAGTGTGCCGTTTGCCAGCCCTGCCCGCGCCTAGTGCGCCGTTCGCTGGCCCCGTGCGCACGTAGTGCGCCGTTCAGTGGCCCCTCACACACATAGTGCGCTGTTCAGTGGCCCTGCACATGCATAGTGCGCGGTTCGCTGGCCCCGTGTGCACCTAGTGCGCCGTTCAGTGGCCCCGCACACGCATGGTGCACCGTTCACCAGCCCTGCCCACGCCTAGTGCGCCATTCAGTGGCCCCGCACACGCATAGTGCGCCGTTCACCAGCCCTGCCCGCACCTAGTGCGCCGTTCAGTGGCCCCACACACGCATAGTGCACCGTTCACCAGCCCTGCCCACGCCTAGTGCGCCGTTCAGTGGTCCCGCACACGCATAGTGCGCCGTTCAGTGGCCCCGCACAAGCATAGTGCGCCGTTCGCCAGCCCTGCCCGCGCCTAGTGCGCTGTTCGCTGGCCCCGTGCGCACGTAGTGCGCTGTTCAGTGGCCCCTCACACACATAGTGCGCCGTTCGCCAGCCCTGCCCGTGCCTAGTGCGCCGTTCGCTGGCCCCGTGCGCACGTAGTGCGCCGTTCAGTGGCCCCTCACACACATAGTGCGCCGTTCAGTGGCCCCGCACACGCATAGTGCGCGGTTCGCTGGCCCCGTGTGCACCTAGTGCGCCGTTCAGTGGCCCCGCACACGCATAGTGCGCCGTTCGCTGGCCCCGTGTGCACCTAGTGCGCCGTTCAATGGCCCCGCACACACGCGTCTTGCAAAAAGGGCAGGATAAGCCTGGGCGTAGTGGTTAAGCTTGTCAGCTACATGCAGTCCCCTCCCTGCTGTGCTGCCTCTAATACAGAAGCAGCAAGGCGGGGGGAGGTGGGAGCCAGTATCTGTGAGGAGCTGGCTTAAAAGCCAACTCCCATGAGCACCAGTTCTGCCTCCCCCCTCTGCCCCTCCTCCAGCCCTCTCACATGCTGCCTCACTCGTTCTTGCAGCAAAGTGAAGGGGGCAGGCAGGTGCTGATACATGTGGGGAACCGGCTTTCAAGCCAGCTCCTTGCATATGCTAGCTCCACGGACCCGCCTGCTCCCCCTTGCTGCCTCCAGCAGAGGTGGGGGTGGCAGGCAGGAGCCAGTGCTGGAGGGAACCAGCTTAAAAGCCGCTCCCCCCCAGCACCAGCTCTGCAGTGCCGCCTCTCCATCCACGGGGGGGGCAGTGGAGGCTGCGCCGTGGCAGCAGCCCCTGGCTGGGAGGGGCCGAGGACAGGGGCTGCTGCCGCAGGACCCCGCGTAGCTTTTGTGAGGGAGACATGGACACGGCTCCCGCTCGGACAAGGCTTGTCCCCAGGCCTGCTGGGCAGCAGAGGAGCTGCCTGCCCCTCCGCCAGCTTGCTCCGAAGGGGCACAGCTCAATTCCCACAGGTGTCCTGGGTGGCTTCCCCCACTCCTGATGGGTACTGGGAGACATGGAGCCCGGGGCAGCTTCCACCCTGCTCCCAGCAGGGACCTGGGAAGCTTCCCCTACTCCCATGGGAAATGGGGAGCCAAGGGTAACGGCAGTCCTCCGAGAGCCTGAGGTGCGACCGGGCGTCTCGAAGGCAGCTGGCGGTGGAGCGGAGAGGCCAGGCCTTAGGCTGGTGGAAGAGCTCCGGTGAGTGCGCGCGCCGCCGACTGAAGGAGGTTCATGCGCCGCCACGTTTCCAGTCGCATCTCATCACAATTTACATTTCTAGTGCAGGCATCCCCTGCAAGAGTTAACGCTTGATGGGAGGGGGAAGGGGGTAATGTTTCCATTTACTCTCGGAAAGCCCAGGACGGTTGCTAATTTTGTAATGAATGAGTCGTTGTTGGAATGATCGCGCACTAACCATGAATTTATCTCCTGCCTGTTGAGGGAAGGAGAGAGGCGCAAGAGGATCGGCGCAGACAGTAAGGGCTTATACGGGATTGATTTCAGTTTAAAATGGAGCTTTAACCCATTTCTTGCTCTGCTGCACCCGTAAGGCCTTGAAACCTTTTATCTCTGGCAGATCAATCAGTACTTCCCCGCTGTCTGTTCAATAAATAAAATATGCACATTGTTAACCCTGGAATATGGCGGAGGATCTGCTTTGCAATATTTATGGAACTGTCACCTGCGTTTTGTGCTGGCCTTGTCTCAATGGCGGGGCCAGCGGTTGTGTGAAACGTACACTCGCAGCTCCCGTTGTGTCTGCAGGTGCTTGGGAAGCGCGGGGCGGGGGGGTGTGAGAGCGCGCTAATACTTTCAGACTCACTGTGCTGACGAGATAAATGGAATTGCCAGAGGGTTACTAATATCCTATAAAAGGAGAAATATTCTCTCTCCCCAAGGGACGTGCAGGAAATTAGAGCAATTACATATGTGTTATGAACCTCTGTGTCTAAGGGAGCAGGAGAGAGGACCAGGGAGTACAGTGAGAGAAACAGGACAGAGATTTCCTGCTCAGAGCTCCAAGCTCCATAGCTGGATGCAGATTTGGGAGGGGAGTAGAGGGCATTGGCCATGTGTCTTGCACATGTTTACAAATAAAATGAGGAGCAAGCAGGATTTGTTTCCCTAGGTCCCAGGACTGCAGAGGGCATTAACAGACCTTGGCTAGTCCACATTGGCCCCTTCTCCGGAAGAGGCATGTTAATTTCCAACTTCAGAATAAGGAAATCCGCGGGGGATTTAAATAAACATGGCCGCCGCTTTTTTTCCGGCTTGGGGAAAAGCCGGAAAAAAGCGTCTAGACTGGCGTGATCTCCGGAATAAAGCCCTTTTCCAGAGGATCTCTTATTCCTACTTTGGCATTAACCAAAAAGCCGCTTTACTCTCCTTCTCCATTACAGGAATGCTGCTGAACTTGCTGCACCAGGACACAGAACTGGGAGAAGCCGGACATCTCGCACACGCACACAAGTTCTGCTCCGAGCGAGCGCATGCAGCATCATAAGGGCTACGTCTACATTGGCCCCTTCTCCGGAAGAAGAGACCCTCCGGAAAAGGGCTTTATTCCGGAGATCGCGCCAGTCTAGACGCTTTTTTCCCGGCTTTTCCCCAAGCCGGAAAAAAAGCGGCGGCCATGTTTATTTAAATCCCCCGCGGATTTCCCAATTCTGAAGTTGGAAATTAACATGCCTCTTCCGGAGAAGGGGCCAGTGTAGACGTAGCCCTTATGATGCTGCATGCGCTCGCTCGGAGCAGATCTCGTGTGCGTGTGCGAGATGTCCGGGTTCTCCCAGTTCTGTGTCCTGGTGCAGCAAGTTCAGCAGCATTCCTGTAATGGAGAAGGGGAGTAAAGCGGCTTTTTGGTTAATGCCAATTGATTTTTCCTTATTAAACAGAACTCTGCTGCGGCCCCGGCCACTCTGTAACTTGAGATGCCTTGCTTGCTGTGTGTATGAAGCCAGTCTATTCTCCACCTGTAAGTAATGGGTTAGTGTTTAATGCAATTTATCTTGGCTGAAATTTCAGAAGATGTCAACACTAAAACATTTGCCACCAACTTAATAAATTGGAGACATTGGCAGGCATTGCTGCACAGAGGTTGTCAATCACGGAACATAAATATTTTTAAATAATCTAGTACAGCAACTTCTGCTGGAGAAAAAGTTGACTAGCTGCAGTATGAAAGAGCTCCCCGCGGTTTGTCAGACGACCTTTTGTCGGTAATCAAGAGAGAAATGGGTGCTGCATGCTAACTGCTCCCGAAACGGAGTCCATTCTCCGGGTTTCCACTCTGGTGTCTCATTCCCTGACTTTGTTTCCAAAGCAAATAGTCTGATCAGGGAAGGGTTCAAATCATCTCCGATAAACAGGCTTTAATGCCAACAGGCAGTCCCTTTTCTCTTCAGCATGTTGGGAGGTGTCATACCTAGAAAGAGATTTCTCTGCTACTTGGGCTTTGATGCCCCCAACCATCTTCTTTTCTTGCCTCAGTTTTTCACTTCTCACCCCATTTTTCCTTCACACAAACAGAATCATAGCACACTAGAACTGGAAGGGACCTCGAAAGGTCATCAAGTCCCCTGCCCTCATGGCAGGACCAAGCACTGTCTAGATCAGTGGTCCCCAACCTTTTCAGGTTGTCGGGCGCCAGGGGGCGTGGCCGTTCGCCCGCCGGGCGCCAGGGGGCGGGGACACTTGCCCGCCCAGGGGCGGCCCCCCCGAGCCGCATGCCCGGGGGCGGGGCCCCCCCCCCATAGCCACGCGCCCGGGGCCGGCGCCCCCCCCCATAAGCGCCCGGGGCCGGGGCCAGGGGACGCACGGCGCCCCTGGGGGCGGGGCCAAGGCCGGCGCCGGAGCTGGCAAGGGCACGCGCAGTGCCCCCGGGGGCGGGGCCAAGGCCGGCGCCAGGGCCAGGGCACGCACGGCGCCCCTGGGGGCGGGGCCAAGGCCGGCACCGGAGCCGGCAAGGGCACGCGCAGTGCCCCGGGGGCGGGGCCGGGGCCAGGGCACGCACGGCGCCCCCGGGGGCGGGGCCGGCGCCGGGGCCAGGGCACACGTGGTGCACTCGGGTTGGGGACCACGGCTCCGAGGGGGAATGTAAAGAGCCCAGCGGGCGCCATGGCGTTCGCGGGCACCGGGTTGGGGACCACGGGTCTAGATCATCCCTGACAGGTGTCTGTCCAGCCTGCTCTTGAATATCTCCAGTGATGGAGATTCCACAACCCCCCTGGGCGACTTACTCCAGTGTTTAACCACCCTGACCATTAGGGAGTTTTTCCTAATGTCCAACCTAAACCTCCCTTGCTACAGTTTAATCCCATTGCTTCTTGTTCTGTCCTCAGAGGGCAAGGAGAACAATGTTCCTCACTCCTCCCTGTTAACACCCTTTTAGATACTTGAAAACTGCTACCATGTCCCCCTCCGTCGTCTCCTTTGCAAACTAAACAAGCCCAATTCTTTCAATCTTCCTTCATAGCTCATGTTCTCTAGATTTTTAATATTCTTGTTACTCTTCTCTGGACCCTCTCCAATTTCTCCACACCTTTCTTGAAATGCGGTGCCCAGAACTGGACACAATACTCCAATTGAAGCCTAACCAGCGCAGAGCAGAGCGGAAGAATGACTTCTCGTGTCTTGCTCACAACACTCCTCTTAATGCATGCAGCTTGCCTTGCAGTTGTTATCAGTCATCTGGCATTGTCCAAGATGGTCCTGCTCTTCCCAAGGATGCTAAGACTTTTCCCCAGGGACGGAAATAACCAGCCCGGGCAGAGTTTGGTCAGTCAATATGGCCCCTTGACACTGGTGTGCCGGGAGTTCCTTGCTGGAGCAAATGGAGAGACTCTTATCTCTTGTCTTTTCAGGCCCCCAAATGCTAGTCTGTCCGTGTCTCACGCACATGGTGAAGGTGCCAGAGGAGCAGGTCATGGCAGCACTGTAGTGAGGAGCAGAGATCTCCTTTTCCAAAGCCCTTTAGGCCTTCGGAGCCTAAACCCCATCAACAACTGGGGGGAGTTTGTCGCCGAGGTGTCAGACATGGGTCCTGCATCAGCTGTGTATTTAGGGATGTTAAAAAGCGGTTAACTAGGTAACCTCTTGGTGCTTACACACTGTGGGCTCTGCAGCGTGTAGCTTATCCTGCGGCGCTTGCAGGGCAGCCGGGAGCAGGGCGGGGAGCTGGCGTGTGACCGTTGCGGTAACCGATACGCTTATGCAGATTGGTTAATCATTGAGACGGTTACCCTGTTACATCCCTACTGTGTATTGAAGCACCCAGAGAAGCACATAAATATGGGCTTTAGTGGTTCCCAGCGTGTCTGTGTGAAGGAATCCAAGTGCTTGGAAAACGTGGGAGAGGAATCGGGGAAAGAAGCCCAGACCTTGCAGGCTGGGAGGGTGGAAGGGAGTGATGCATGCACGCGGTTCTGATTGCTCCTTGGAGTTAACTAGCGTCCAGAGGGGAGCCGGCTGGAGAGTCTGAGCATCCAGCTGCAGCTCCCCCTCTCCTTGGGGCTGGAATACAAAGGCCCAGGTTAATTCACTTCCCATCAGTGCATTGACACATTCTCCTTCGGGAGCAGCAGCACTGCGTCCAGGAACAGCTCCTTACTGCATGTTGCCGACGACAGGATTGCGGTGCCAGCAAGTTGCTTTCCGATCGTGGTAATGAAGACTTCCTTTGCCTTTCTGGAAGAGCGAGGTAGCAGATTCATTTCTGGATTCTCTCTGTGACCAGATTTAACGAAGCTGCTCTAACCCTCTGTCTTGCAGAAGGGAAGTCACACCGGTGTTAGCTGTATTCGCCCTTTAGTGCCAGGAAATGGTGGCTGTTAAGTTTTCATAAAGCAAAAACGAAGAGTCTCTGGAATGGTTGGCAGCCAGAGCCCTGCAGTCTCCAGGACTCCGGTTGACGTGCTTGGGAAGGCTGGACGAGCCTTGTGTGAAGCCGGGGCGCTCTGAACAAACATCCTGTCGTCATTCAGGGAGCTCTCCTTGCTGAGAAGCAACATTAGTCAGCCCTAGAGTCTGTCCTCCAGGAGAAGGAGAGGGTGCCCAGGAGCGTGGTTAAATGAGACGACTTCCTACAGCTCCCTTTCCCTTCGGAGGACGGCCCCCTGAGTTAAGTGACAAGGCACCCTCGCCTGCGCACGGCCATGCTGTCAGAATGACTCCCGAATGGCACAGTGTCCCTGAGCTGGAGCAGCTTAGCGGGAATGCAATACATCAGCCCTCGTGTAAACGCCGCGGAACACGTCCTGGAGCTGCTGCCACACGCACTGGGAAGGAGTGCCTCCAGCCACCGTCTCCCCCTCACACACAGCGTGGGGCACTTGGGAAAGTTAAAAACTGACCCAGCTAAATGGCCTTGCCATCAGTTAAAGGCACAGTATCCCCCGGGTAGCAGGAGGCTTAAGGAGTTCTGGCATGTTTACCAAATGGGTTTAAAGACCAGCTGAAAATGGCTGTATGCTGTAGTCGTAACCAGGTTTATAATGGGTGGAGGGGTTGGAAGGTTCCTCCAGTGTAAACACGCCCTTAGAATTTAGCTCCATCAAGTGTATTTCCTCTCAGCACAGCACTGAAAAAGAAAGGCAAGCATGAGCAGTCGCCAAGAGTTAGCACTGTTGCCACAACTCACAGCATCACTGCAATAGCCTCTCCAATACTCTCATTTCAACACGGAACACGCCGAATGAGGACAGTCATGCAGCCATGCACACAGCGAATGAGGACAGTCACACAGCCATGCACACAGCGAATGAGGACAGTCGCGCGGCTGTGCACACACCGAATGAGGACAGTCACATAACCGTGCACACACGGAATGATAGTTGCGTGGCCGTGCACACAGCGAATGGCGACAGTCGCGCGGCCATGCACACAGTGAATGTGAACAATCGCGTAGTTGTACACACATGGAATGACAGTCGCGCGGCCGTGCACACACCGAATGAGGACAGTCACACAGCCATGCACACACGGAATGACAGTCGCGCAGCTGTGCACACACCAAATGAGGACCGTCACACTGCAGGGCAGAACTTTAACTCCAGCCTTCTAATGTGATGGCATTTAATGGCGTAAAGACAGTTTCCATCTTGGCCACCTTATGTGACATAAGCCACCATGTACACAAAGCACAAGCTATTATATGCTCAGAATGTCTGACCTTATCAGGACACAAACTTTTACATGTCTTTCAAAAAATTAGCTCAGCTATACAGTGCACATCACTCAACTTAAGGCAGACCTAGCTATTAATGAGATGTACACATGGGTTGCATGTGTGGAGCCAAAATACGTTCTGTGATGAAGTGACAGATTTAAGAAGTCAGAATTGAGTTTGGGTGCGTCCACACAGCAGGGCTTAATTTGAAATAAGCTATGCAAATTGAGCGACGTCAATTGTGCAGCTTATTTCAAAATAGCTTATTTCAAAATTGGGAGTGTCCACACAGCACTTATTTGGAAATCGAGCAGTCTTCCTCCAACTTCCCTTATTCCTCGTACAATGAGGGTTACGGGAGTCGGAGGAAGAAGTCCTCCAGCTTGACAGTATTTGACATTATTTCGAACTAACTGGCTGCCGTGTAGATGCAGACTACGTGATTTTGGAATGGTGTTGCTGTGTGGATGTTCCCTTTACGAGTGACTGTTTTTACATGGTAGAGGAGATGCTACTAGTTCTGCGCAAAGATGCACCTACACAACAGAACCCATCGTTTCCTGCTGCCAGGCTGAACTTGTGCAGCCGTCTTGTTTTAGACTCTTTTTTTCCCCTTCTATTCATGAGGTTACTTTTCTGATTAGGACACTATGGAAACTGCCGTTGGACTGCGAGTCCACAGAATCTGTTCTTTGGCGACAGGCGATCAGTGGCTTCCAAGAGGAGGAGATTTAGGGTGTGGATGCTAACCTGTCTGTCAGGCGAATGCTTGTCTCTTATACTTGAGCTTTTTCCAGCACGCTTTCCTGAGAACCCAATCTATATCTTTCTGTATCCAAGCGCTACCTTGCTCCTACTGGAGACTCGATCAGAGCAAGGAGCGTTTCAGGGATTAATAACACCTGTTGAGAGAGCTGACTTCTTCAGGAGACTCTGGCCTTTCAATAAGAAGGGCAGGAAATAGCGGGAGGGCAAAGGACAGAAAACCACCCTGTTGTCGCCTCCATGAGGCACCCCGCCGTCTCTGTCTCTGTGGAGCTGCTCACCGGGATTCAGTTACTGTAAAAAGGGAAGTTTTACTCGGGATTCCTTGGCGTCTAGGCTTGGGGCACTAGCGTTAGGTCCTTCACGCCCACCTGTCAGGGAGGAGGGTTCTGCACCGGGCTCGCTGGGTTCCCCTTTTTCATGCATTCCAAGGGCAGTAGGGACTGCGGGAGTCCTGTAGAACACGGGCCAGAGCAGATCTCTTAGAGAAACGTCCAGTCTTGAGCTGCATTCCCCCTAACCACACAGCAGCCTGGCAAGGGCCGCGCAGACGCACAGGGCTGTGGCGGGGAGAGACACCATTCCCTCAACCCCCACCTCTCCTCCAGCCCCAGATCTGCTGCGGTCAATCATCTCTCTCCACACAACCCCAGGGCAGCCCGCACCCCACACCTTCCACTCCCACCCTCGAGCCCTCACCTCCTGCCCCATATGCCCCTCAGCCGCAGCTCCCTCACTCCACACCCCTTGGCCTCCTCTCTGCTGTATTGGTGCACATAACACAATTATTTCCTCACATGCCTGAGACAAATTCGAGGAAACCTTGATTCTTGAGGTTAAAATTACCGGTGATGGAAACCCCTTGGTAAATGATTTCAGTGGTTAATCGCTTCCACACTTTATTTCTAATCTGTACCAGTCTAGCTTCGGCTGGAGCGGGTTAGATGTGTGTCTGCGGATTTCAGAGCTCACTGTTAAATATTTGTTCCTCATGCGGGTACTTATAGACTGTGATCAAGTCACCCCGTTGCCTTCTCTTTGTTAAACCAAGTAGCTTGACCTCTTGGAGTCTGTCACCGTGCGCGCGGTTTTCTAATCCTTTAATCAGTCTCATGGCTTTCCCCTGACTCTCTCCAGTTTATCAACGTCCTTCTTGAATTATGAGCACTGAAGCTAGACACAGCATTGAAACAGCGATCACCCCTGTGCAGAGACACAGCTTCCCTCGGCTCCTCCTCCAGAGTCCCTTTACGCATCCCGGGGACACAGCAGCTCTTTTAGCCCCACTGCCACATTGGGAGCTCCCGTCCAGCTCCGTATCCATCGTCTGTGAGCCCCAGGTCTGTGCTACAGAACACGCAGCCCCGCAGTGGTTAGTACGTTGCCCGCGTGCGCACACGTGGCTGCTTGTGTCAGTGGGCGGGACCTGGCATCCATGGCACGGCCAATGGGGGGCCTGGAGGCCTGTCACTGCACTGACCTAATCACATCCACTTACACCTCTTGGCCGGTGGCTGGGGCCGCGCTCAGCGCGTGGGGAGAGGCGCTCTCGGTGGGAGGGAGTCAGGCTGGCCCAAAGGCTCTTGGCGGCGAGGTGGCTGTCGGGTAGTTTGCCTGACTGCGTATAGCTCTGGTCCTAGGCACTTTGGTGCTGATAATGAGGGGGCCGTGCAGCTGCGGGCTTGCCTCCTTGGCCTCCGGGCTGCCTCTGCCGGTAAGAATCTGAATGGTTGTGCTCTTCCCCTTTTGTGCTGCTTCAGGGCGTAGCATCCCTTCTCCACCACAGCACCCAGGTGCTGCGGCACTTCCTTCCCCTCCACATGTTCCCTGCCGGCGGCAGCATGGCTCCATCACCGAGCCTGCCTCTCGGTCGGGAGCCGTGCGGACTGGGACGGGGGCGGCATTCCTTAGGTGCACGCTGCAGATGCTTGGGGGTGCTCGTGTTTAAATGCTAGTGGGAGGGTTTTGTTCCTGGGTCGAGCAACTTCCTGAGGTGACAGGGATGAAATAGTGTCAATGCCTGTGCTGGCAAGGGCGCCACACAAGTGCTTCCAGTGGGTGTTGCATGCAAATCCAACTGCCCAGACAACATGTTTGCTTTTGCGGCCCCGCGACTGTCTCTTCTTTAAAGTGCTTCTGAAGGGACTCGCGGGTGAGCCGGCTGTGTGGGGGAAGGAGTTGCTGGTTGAAATCAGACGCATTCCCCTTGAGGCGCATACAATGACTGCCTCTCCGTGTATGGGCCTGCTAATGGCTTCCCAGAGCCCTGGGGGTGACCGGAGGCAGATGAGGAATGGGGCTCTAACAATGCTTACCTGAGGGAAACTCGTGAAAGGGCTGGAGTGCCCTGTGAATGGCCACCCAGCTCCAGGGCGCCGACTGCTGAAGGAGAAGGTTTGCACAGCACTCTCCATGGCGGGCATGGCCACCTTGTGCCATGAATTCAGAAGAAGGCGACAGCCACACACAGAGTCACTGGTTTTTAATGAGCGTTCTTCTTCACGAGCCCCCTCATCGTTTTCTCTTTTGGCGCCTGGTCAGGCTGGCAAGTGTCAAGTTGATTGTTACTGCAGCAGTCGTGGTACTGCCGGGGCTGTGGTGCCGGGCTGTGGTGCCGGGCTGTGGTGCCGGGCTGTGGTGCCGGGGCTGTGGTGCCGGGGCTGTGGTGCCGGGGCTGTGGAGCCGGGGCTGTGGTGCCGGGGCTGTGGAGCCGGGGCTGTGGTGCCGGGCTCTGTGTTCGGAATGTCTCGCTGAACGGAGAGAAGGAAATCCTGACGAAGGAAGGCAAGAGGGGAAGCAGCCTAAATGCTGCTATTAGACCATATTACAGGGACCTTGGGTTTGTTTGCATGGAGGCAAATTAGCAATGCAAATATTTCTAGTCACCAATTATCTGCGATATAAATAGAAGGAGGTTGGAAATTTGCACAGCTAATCCCAGCCCTTCGAAAGCTCTTCTCAGCAGTGCCTCAGCGAAGAGGGTTTGGGTTTGCGGTCTGAGGTCGTGTGGTGTCTGAGGGACTGGGGGGGGGGAAGGGACGGGAATGTGGACACAGGTTTAATGCTCAGCGAAGAGGGTTTGGGTTTGCGGTCTGAGGTCGTGTGGTGTCTGAGGGGCCGGGGAAGGAAGGGACGGGAATGTGGACACAGGTTTAATGCTCAGCGAAGAGGGTTTGGGTTTGCGGTCTGAGGTCGTGTGGTGTCTGAGGGGCCGGGGGAGGGAAGGGACGGGAATGTGGACACAGGTTTAATGCTCAGCGAAGAGGGTTTGTGTTTGCGGTCTGAGGTCGTGTGGTGTCTGAGGGGCCGGGGGAGGGAAGGGACGGGAATGTGGACACAGGTTTAATGCTCAGCGAAGAGGGTTTCGGTTTGCGGTCTGAGGTCGTGTGGTGTCTGAGGGGCCGGGGAGGGAAGGGACGGGAATGTGGACACAGGTTTAATGCTCAGCGAAGAGGGTTTGGGTTTGCGGTCTGAGGTCGTGTGGTGTCTGAGGGGCCGGGGGGTGGGAAGGGACGGGAATGTGGACACAGGTTTAATGCTCAGCGAAGAGGGTTTGTGTTTGCGGTCTGAGGTCGTGTGGTGTCTGAGGGGCCGGGGGAGGGAAGGGACGGGAATGTGGACACAGGTTTAATGCTCAGCGAAGAGGGTTTGGGTTTGCGGTCTGAGGTCGTGTGGTGTCTGAGGGGCCGGGGGGAGGGAAGGGATGGGAATGTGGACACAGGTTTAATGCTCTGCGAAGAGGGTTTGGGTTTGCGGTCTGAGGTCGTGTGGTGTCTGAGGGGCCGGGGGAGGGAAGGGACGGGAATGTGGACACAGGTTTAATGCTCTGCGAAGAGGGTTTGGGTTTGCGGTCTGAGGTCGTGTGGTGTCTGAGGGGCTGGGGGAGGGAAGGGACGGGAATGTGGACACAGGTTTAATGCTCAGCGAAGAGGGTTTGGGTTTGCGGTCTGAGGTCGTGTGGTGTCTGAGGGGCCGGGGGGGGGGGGGGGGGGGGGGGGAAGGGACGGGAATGTGGACACAGGTTTAATGCTCAGCGAAGAGGGTTTGTGTTTGCGGTCTGAGGTCGTGTGGTGTCTGAGGGGCCGGGGGGGGGGGGGAAGGGACGGGAATGTGGACACAGGTTTAATGCTCAGCGAAGAGGGTTTGGGTTTGCGGTCTGAGGTCGTGTGGTATCTGAGGGGCCGGGGGGGGGGGAAGGGACGGGAATGTGGACACAGGTTTAATGCTCAGCGAAGAGGGTTTGGGTTTGCGGTCTGAGGTCGTGTGGTGTCTGAGGGGCCGGGGGAGGGAAGGGACGGGAATGTGGACACAGGTTTAATGCTCAGCGAAGAGGGTTTGGGTTTGCGGTCTGAGGTCGTGTGGTGTCTGAGGGGCCGGGGAGGGAAGCCACAGCTCTGCTTGCTTAGAGCAAAGGGGAACTAGCCTTCATTTCCCGGGCTCGCAGCTCCCCCTTCCTTCCCTGTGTCTCTGCCTGCTGGTCCTTACCCCGTGAACGCAAGCGCACAAAGGGGCGAGTTCGTGTCTGGACACACAGTGCTCCAGGTGCCCCCTGCGGCGTGTCTGGGGAAGACAAAATCCCCACCTGCCCAGTGGCAGAAGCTGTGTCAGCAGGAGACGCTCTCCGGCGCCAGGCACGCGGGAGCCTGTGTCACTACAGCGTGTGGCGCTCAGAGGGCTGGTCCATCACACCTGCCGGGGCCTCCGCCAGGCCAACACGGCGGCAGTGTAGATGGCGTGGGGGGAAGGGCGTGGATTGGGGCTAGGGCAGTCCCAGATCAGTGAGGGAGCATGTGCCCAGCCAGCCCCTTTCACTTTCCTGGCTGCCTGCAGGAGGGGCTGAGGGAAGTGGGTTTATTAGGCTGGTGGATTTGAGAGCAGCCTTCAGCTCCCTGAAGGGGGCTCCAAAGAGGCTGGAGAGAGGCTGGTCTCAGCGGTGGCAGCCGGCAGAACAAGGAGCAATGGGCTCACATTACGGGGGGGAGGTCTAGGTTGGAGATTAGGACAGAATTTCCCTAGGCGGGTGGGAAGCGCTGGGCTGGGTTCCCTGGGAGGTGGTGGAATCTCATCCCTAGAGATGTTTAAGTCCTGGTTTGACCAAGCCCTGGCTCGGGAGATTTCGCTGGGATTGGTCCTGCTTTGGGCCTGATAGCCTCCTGAGGTCTCTTCCCACTCTGATGGTCTCTGATTGGAAGTAGATACGCCTGAGGCTGGTGATCCTTAAAACCCTCTTTTGGGACGAGGAAGAGGAGGGAGGTGCAGTAAGTTGAGGAAGGTTGACAGCAGCAGGGAAAGGGTGGAAGGCTGCCTGTCCTCCTTGCAAACAAGCGGCCAGGTTACCTGTTCTCTAGTGAAGGACTGGCCACCAGAAGCCAGTGTGTTTGAGAGACACGCGGCAAGGGGGCAGGGAAAGGCGTTCCTTGTGGGGCTGCCTTAGGAGTTGGTTTTCTTTAGAGGCCACTTGGGCCACCATGTAGCCATACTGACCCATAAGCCAGAGTGGAGAACAAAGACCCGGCGGAGGAGGGTTGCTTGACTGCACCCGGCCCCCTGCCCGAGGGAGAAACCCTGTGGCCAGCAAGGCAATGAGGTACCTTGACACCACAGCTTGGGGATGGCATCACCCGAACGCACCAACGAAGCGAGGCCCTTCCGCTGCGCCCCACGGGGCGGGCAGCCCAAGCAGTCTCTCTGCTCGCACCAGGCCCAGGTGTGGCCGGGCACAGGCCGGTGGCTTGGTGAGTTGCAGAAGAGCAGAACTAAGTGAAAGGAGCAGCCACCAGGCAAACGGAGATGCAGCTACATGACGCACGCCGCATCCATAAACATCCATCTCACTGACCAGCTGTCCCCGCGCCCCGATGCCGCCTGCCCACATCCCTCAGGGTCCTGGACAACTACACCTAGACCTCCTCGAGCACGCGAAAACTTCTCCCCTGCTGACCCTCATTCACGCCTGCACCTCAACTCGCTCATCTGCCTGGCACGTCCTACTTCTTGTTCTCGAAGCTGCCCTCGTCCTCTTCTGTGCCACACCTCCCTCGGCCCAGGAGCATGGCGGAAAGCTGGGGCAGGGCGTGTTGCTCCAGGAAGATGGTGACATTGTTAATGATGCAGCAAGGCAGAGATGCTCAGTAGCTATTTCTGTTCTGCATTTGGAAAGGACTGGGAGACGGCGCTCCTTTCCCAGGGATGAGTACGTTTTCCAGCCTGTTAGTGACTAAAGAGGATGTTTTCCATATTCACAAGGGAGACACATTTTTGTATCAGCCGGCTGGAGACCGTGTGTCTAGCTGACCGAGGAGCTGGCTGGGCAGGTCTCTGGCTGGCTGTTAACGTTCAGTGCACCCTGGAGCCCGGAGAAAGGGTGAGAGAGTGGAAGAGCGGTGGTTCTTCGAGTGATTCTCCTGTCGATTCGTTAGATGTGTGCGTGCCACATGCACAGTCCCTGGAAAGCTGCTCCCAACCGTGCCCCGTGGGTGGCTGTGGAGCTGTCTGGAGTGGTGCCTTGGGGGGGTCTTCACTAGGACCTGCCAACCTGGCGCCGCCTCAGTTCCTGGTCACCGCCGGGGGGGGGGGGGCGTGTTGGAAGCGCGGTGACTTGCTCCTCCCATTCCCCAGGCTTGCAGCTGAACTGGAGTTCCAGCCGGCTTAGTGGGAGCCCTTCAGTTCTCTAGTGTTAGCTGTTGAGGGGGTTCACCTGGCCCCTGACGGCTCTTTGCCCTTGCGGCCTCAGGTCATGCCTGAGTCCCAAGGGTTCAAGCCCTGCGCGTCTCGCAGTAAGCACATGCCAGCGCTACCTCCTGCACAGTGCAGCCCCGGCATGTGCACGGCTCCTCGGGCTGCCCACCCTCCAGCCCACGCGCCTTTTCGCAGCAGGTGTCCCACCAGGTGAGTGGGTGACCCGAGGCAGGAAGCCAGGAAAGGGCGGAGGCTCACCTGCAGGGACAGGCGGGCGGCGAGTGATGGGCACCAGAGGCCTCGGGACGAGCAGTGGGCGGCTTCACAGCTGACCGGGGATGCGGCGCTTTCAAGGAGAAATGGCCACGTCTTCACAGCGGACCTTGCACCTCCGCGCTCCTACCGCTTGTCACTGCCTGACCCAGGACTGGGCGTTAAGTGAGCCAGTGTCCTGAGCTGGAGCAGTAACAGCACAGGTTCAGCGGCCCCACGTTGAACCCCACACGGGGCTGATCGGCCATGACCCAGAATTTCTGTCAGTAAGTCTGGTTGCGTGATTTCCCTTGCCCCCAGCCACGTGCCCCAGTATTTCCCTCTTGCCTGCTCCGAGCTTGGCGCTGAAGTAGGCGCTTCCGTCAAAGACCATGCTGAGAAGAGAGATTGTTTAACGGGCCAAATTCCTTCTTGCTCCCCTGTGGAAGTTTTCCAGATCCCCCAAGGTGGTGGTGGCTGGAGAAGGGGAACTCAGGCCTTCCTTCTCCACCAGGTTCCAACACAAGCCGTCGATGGCAGGCCTGTCTGCCCGTTCTAACGCCGTGTTCCCCCATAATTGCCTGGCTCTCGTCCTGCCCCAGCCTGTAGTGTCCATGGTCAGTGTCTGACCCGATGCGATGGGCCCAGTCTGGGTGCCTAGATCCAGTCCTGTTTGGCTGGCCTCCATGGCTTGGAGAGCCAGTGTCCACTTGCTGGAGTTTGCGGTGCTTCTCCTCCCTTCTCCAGCTGCCAGGCAGGACTGAGCTCCTCTCAGGCCTTTTTCACTCTGCTTCCAGCTGGGCCTGTCCAGCAGGGTGGGAGGGGCGTGGCCTCTTTGGCTAACGTCGACAGGTTAACCCCCGAATGCCAGTGCGGGGCTGGTCCATCCCGTCACAGTCAGGGAGGGCCGTAAGCTGCAGTACTGAGCTGACGCTGGCCGCATTGGTGGAAAACCGAAGGCCTGGTGGGTAGACTGCTGTGGCCGGAAGCTTGGTCCTGCGAAGCGGCAGACGGCGCCGGAAGCCCTGCACCCCAAAGGGAAAGGGAGCTACGCAAAGATTAAGAGGAGCATTGCCAGCAGATCCAGAGAAGTGATTATTCCCCCTTATTCAGCTCTGGTGAGGCCGCATCTGGAGTATTGTGTCCAGTTCTGGGCCCCCCACTACAGAAAGGACGCGGAAGCATTGGAGAGGGTCCAGTGGAGGGCGACCAAAATGATGAGGGGTCTGGAGCACATGACGTATGAGGAGAGGCTGAGGGACTTGGGTCTGTTTAGTCTGCAGAAGCGAAGAGTGAGGGGGGATTTGAGAGCAGCCTTCAACTTCCTGAAGGGAGGTTCCAAAGAGGCTGGCGAGAGGCTGTTCTCAGTAGTGACAGATGCAGAACGAGGAGCAATGGGCTCAAGTTGTGGTGGGAGAGGTCCAGGTTGGATATTAGGAAAAACTTTCCCTAGGCGGGTGGGAAGCGCTGGGCTGGGTTCCCTAGGGCAGGGGTGGAGTCTCCATCCCTAGAGGTGTTTAAGTCTCGGCTTGACAAAGCCCTGGCCGGGTTGATTGAGTTGGGGTTGGTCCTGCCTAGGGCAGGGGGCTGGACTTGATGCCTCCTGAGGTCTCTTCCAGCTCCATGGTTCTATGAAAGATCACTGCTGGCCCTGCCAAGCTCCGCCCAGTGGCATGGTGGGCCTGGAAGGCTTCCTTCCCAAGCTGCCGTGGCAAGGGCAGCACTTCCTGTGGGAACTAGGGGAACGGGCCGGGGGTAGCGCCCCGTGAGTTCTTCAGGGCTGGGCTGTCCTTGCTGGGCTTGGCCGGCGCTCAGCACGGGAGCTCTGGCCTCGGCTGGAGCCCCTAGCTCTGCTGGAACACACTCAAACCCAGCACCAATCCAGCGGGGTGTGAACAAAGGTGTCCGGCTTGCACCTGCCTCCAGGGTTCCCAGTGGGCAGACGAGCCAGCGCCAGGCAGAGCTGGCCCCGGAAGGCACATTGGGGCTCAAGGAGAGCCACGAGCCAATCCCTTTCCGCGCAAGGTAGTTAGCGTCTTTGGTCCCGACAGTGTCGGGGGTGCTGGCAGGAGCCACGGTCTCGTTTCCTTGTGTGTTGTGAGGAGCGGCTGCTGCACAGATAGCTCTGATCTGCAGCACCAGGCTGTTTTTCTACCGAAAGCAAAAATGCGCAGAGCAAAGTGAGTCCCCGCTGCCAGCCAGTGCTGCCTCGCACATGGACAGCACTTCCCTGGTGCAGCTCTGCTTTGTGGGGCTGCACAGCACAGTAGGAGCCTCTTCATTGGCACAAACCGACCAGTCATCTTGCTAATCAGAATACTCTGTGCTTGTTCCTCTCCATTTGTACTTGGTCCTCCTAGGACTAGCCCGGCTCTCCAAAGGGACAAGCCACGCTGCTTTGCGACCTTTCTGTAACGGCTCTTCCCATCGCTTTGATTCCTCTGCTGTCATCGGGTAAAGTGCCTTCTAGACTGGCCAGGCCATTGCAGGCCGACTCTTCCTCCCGGCTGGTGCTGTGTCCACACGTGCTCCCCAATGACTATTGCTCACTGAGCACCAGGGTGAGCTTTTCGGCTGGGAGAATCCACAGGTGCTGGAGCAGAGACGCCAGGGAACGCCCAGAGGAGGGAATAACCCAGGGGCCTTGTACGTGTTTGTATTACTGGTGACGCCCTTCCCAGGGGGGTGAGCACTGAGGATCCACATTCTTGTTCGTCTGCCCAGTTCCTTGGTGGGTTTTACATCTGCGCTGCACCCTGAGGTGCTGTACCCACAGGGGACTAGTGCTGTGCTTCTGCAGCAGGGTGTGTGCAGGAATTGAAACCGACACCTGTTAGAGGGCACCGCCCCTGGTGAGGAGCCCCCCCGCGCCCCACCCTGTCCCTGGCACCCTGTGTTCTGTGCCCTGGTGAGGAGCCCCCCCCCCCGCGCCCCACCCTGTCCCTGGCACCCTGAGTTCTGTGCCCTGGTGAGGAGCCCCCCCCCCAGCGCCCCACCCTGTCCCTGGCACCCTGAGTTCTGTGCCCTGGTGAGGAGCCCCCCCCCCAGCGCCCCACCCTGTCCCTGGCACCCTGAGTTCTGTGCCCTGGTGAGGAGACCCCCCCCGCGCCCCACCCTGCCGCTGGCACCGTGAGTTCTGTGCCCTGGTGAGGAGCCCCCCCCCCGTGCCCCACCCTGTCCCTGGCACCCTGAGTTCTGTGCCCTGGTGAGGAGCCCCCCCCCCAGCGCCCCACCCTGTCCCTGGCACCCTGAGTTCTGTGCCCTGGTGAGGAGACCCCCCCAGCGCCCCACCCTGTCCCTGGCACCCTGAGTTCTGTGCCCTGGTGATTATTGGTGGGACCCATGGCCCAGCCTTACCCCCTGCTTCTGTAGCCTGCACTGCTTCACTGCCACTGCGCCGAGCGCTGGCCTAGCCGTGCAGCAGTAACTCTCCTAGGCGCCCAGCCAGCGAGTTTTCTTTGCTGTTTCAGTCCAGTTGTGGAACATCGCGCTGCCCTTCGAGTGGAGCAGACCCTGTTCTCCCTGAAGCCTGCGAGCTGAGCAGCTGAGCTGCACGTGGTTATGCAAACCTTGCTCCGTCGGCAGCTGGTGCAGTGCGCTCTGCCACCCAGAGGGTTAACTGGGTTTTTAAGCTCCACTTCAAGCAGCTGTTGTCTAATGGAGCTTCGTCCTTTGATCTGAAAAGGGTGGGTCTATTCATTACCTACTGTACAGTGCAGCTAGCTGCAGGCTCTTAGCGTGGTGACAATGTTAGCAATCAAAAGAAGCTGATCAGAACTGAAGCTGAACTCGCACCGGAAACACAGGCCGTGTGATCAGTTATTGGGAATAGTTTTAACAGAAATCTTTTGTCAGTTTCCTTTCCATCAAGGCACATAATGATCTGGTAATAACGATGACAAGCAGCCCCAGGACGTTATGGATCAAACTCAGCACTAGCTGCCACCGCCATGCATTGTACTGTCTATGCCAGTGGTCCCTAGCGCAGTGCCCGTGGGCAGCATGACACCCGCCGGGGCATTTCTGTGTGCCTGCCGAGTGACCAGGGCCGGCCCAAGCCATTCTGCGCCCCGGGCAGCGGGCGTGCGACACATGGACGACTCCGCCCCCGGGTGCACGGCACACGCGGCCCCAGCGCGCTGCGCACCTTACAGCTGCCATCGGGCGCGCAGCACTTGATGGCAGCTCTCAGGGGCGCCGCGTGGCCCCAGGCGCCCCCATAGGTTGATGCCCCGGGCAGCTGCCCAGTTAGCCCCCCCCTTAATCCGGCCCTGTGCGCGGTGCATGTGTGGCCTCGCCCCTGGGCGTGTGGTGCATGCGTGGCCCCACCCCTCACGCACAGCACGTGAGTGGCCCCGCCCCCAGGCTCCCGACAGCCGCACTGGCTATGCTGTGTCCCCTCTGAATCATCATCAGGCACTTGAGATCGGCGTTCTGTGTTGGATCCTTACAGGGCATTGACGTCGCCTCTTCCTTGTGTCTGTGAGTCCAGAGCTCAGAGTCAGCTCGGTTATTGCCTTCGTGTTTGGGCACGGATTTTACTAAAACACATACAAAGCAAGGCAAACCTCTTAGCTGCTCCAGCGCTGTCCGCGTTGAAGAGGTGACGAGGAGCTCCTGTGTTCTGCAGAATGCCGTTCCTTCCTGGTCCAAAGCGAACCTTCCTGATGCTTGGGGTAGTTCCCATCTTCTCTTTGGCAGGCAGGCTAGCTCAGTTTGCTGTCAGGGCTGTGCTCTCGCATATGAGACAGGGCTGAGGACTGCAGCCGTCTACTCACACAGTGATTGACTCTTGGTCATTGGCTCTGGTGCATAATCCCAGCTAACACTGGTTTGCCAGTTGAATGGTTGATTCTGATGCCGCCGAGAAGATGCCCTTTTTCAGGCCTCTATTAAAAGTGGAGGATGGAATGGACACCATCGTGTTTGGCTGAAGCAAACCATCCTTCCATCTCCGCTGACTTGAAACTTCCCCCAGCCAGAACAAAGCGTCCTTCAGTCTAGGCAAGGGGAACCGGAGATGCTGGAAAGGGATCAGTCAAGGGCACGAGATTTCAAGGAGATTGAATAGAAAGTTGTTCCCCAGGAGAATGTGAACTTTCTGCCAGAGGTCTGAGTTTGAGTGCTGGACACTGTCAGATGCCAGTCCTCAGGATTTAATTAGCTTTGTAGAGAGGCTTGGGGTTGGCTCTGGAAATAAATTGAGTGGAGGCATTTCTGGCCCCCTCAAGCACACTTTGAAGTGTCTTGTGACAATTCAGCTTTAAAAATACTTTTCTCGAATGCTAACCCAAGTTCTCATAAATCATGGAGTAACCATTTGAAACAATCCCCTGCCCTGAGCCTCCAGGAGAAGTCTCCATTGTCTGAGAGTTTACAAGAAATTCGATATTGAGGTTTGCTCTGACGGGGGTTGGATGGAGTGATGATAGATAGGTCTGGGAGCAGGACAGAACAGGTAAAAGCAAAACAATAGGAAAGGCATTTTCTCCCAGAGCAATCTGTCAACGCTCTGAAAGCAGAAGCCAAATATTCACAGAGGTTGCATTATACACGTCATGGTACTTCTGCTCTGCGCCCTCTTACCTGCTTTGTAACCAATAACTCCTGATTAGGACGTGATGGTGCTTTGACACTGCCTCTCGCTGCCTGGCAGAGCTCTCGAGCTGCCCTCTTGGGATCGGAGAGTGAGCAAAACCCCAGTTAAAAGGTCCATGAAAGCACCAAACCCCACAGTCTTTGCCGGTTCCTTGAAAAAAACTGGGATTCACCTACCTGCTGATCTCTTTGGTGATGATTAGGGCCTTTCCCAAATTCGTGCATCTTGAAATCTGGCCTTTGTGGTGCTTTTACCCTTGACTGCAGATTTTGCAGGGGGAGACCAGAGTTTCCCAAGTTGGGGGTCCAACCCAAAAGGGAATTGCAGCAGGGCACAGGACTGCTGTAGGGGGAGTCACAGTATTTGACACCCTACTCCTGTGCTGCCTTCAGAGCTGAGCAGCAGAGAGCAGCGCCTTATGGCCAGGCACCCAGCTCTGCAAGCAGCACTGCGGAAGGAAGGGTGACCGTACCCTACCACACCACCCTTCCTGTTTCAAGCTCGTAGGCCCATTGGGGTAGGGATTCCGTTGTCTTTTGTTGCCCTCTGCTCAGCAAGGTGTGGCCTGAACCCTGGAGTGGGACCACAAGACAGATGCTGATGATACGGCGAGTTGCTTGTGCAGGTTGGGCTGGGGAGCCCCTGGGGTCGCAGTCTGTCTCCTGGCTGGTTCCAGGCTGTTCCCACAAGACTCTTCCAGTGTCCCTTGTGCACGGCACAGAGAGCCCTCTCCCTGACAGCAGGGCAGGGGCAGGCTAGGCGAGGTTGGATCCAGAGCCCTGGACTGATTCTGTAGTGAGTCCATTCAAATCAGAACGGCCATTTTGCTTCTGAGAAGGACTGGAATTTCCAGTATGAAAAGGGTTGAAATCGATACACCCTGGTGCAAGTGCGATTGGATGATGGTTTTGGTTGGATGACGTGTGTGTGTGTGTGTGTGTGTGTGTGTGTACGTGTACACAATGTCTATAATCCTGCAAGTGTATTACACTTTACAGTTGCAGTAGCACAGAGCAGTGAATAATACTGAACCAAATGCCAGCGCTTTTGTTGGCTTTAATTGTGCTGTAAATTAAGCTGTGTAAAACCCCTGCAAAACTGGGTGTTAATAGAAACAACTGTTCAGTTGTATGGAGCTCCTAAATTCCACTGAGAGTGATTCTCAGCCCTGATTTGAGCTGTTAGTGTTTGACGGGGTTTCGGTGACTGTGGTACCTGGACCAATGTGCTCTGCCCCTGGGCTAGCTGAGTCTCCTTCGAGCCGCGCTTTAGACATTCATCTGGGCAGTTTTGCTTGTGCTCTAAACATGTAATTAGGCTTGTGCCAAATCAGTCGGCAGCTGGATAACCGTACTCAGAGAGGAGTTATTAATGGTTCACAACCCTGCTGGAAGGGCAGAACAAGTGGGGTTCTGCAGGGGTCTGTTTTGGGACCGGCTCTGTTCAATGTCTTCATCAACGATTTAGATACTGGTATAGAAAGTACGCTTATTAAGTTCGCAGATGATACCAAGCTGGGAGGGGTTGCGACTGCTTTGGAGGATAGGGTCATAATTCAAAATGGCCTGGACAAATTGGAGAAATGGACTGAGATAAACAGGATGAAGTTTAATAAAGACAAATGCAAAGTGCTCCACTTAGGAAGGAACAGTCAGTTTCACACATACAGAATGGGCAGCGACTGTCTAGGAAGGAGTACGGCAGAAAGGGATCTAGGGGTCAGAGTGGACCACAAGCTGAATATGAGTCAGGAGTGCGATGCTGTTGCAAAAAAAGCAAACATGTTGATTCTGGGCTGCATTAATGGGTGTTGTGAGCAAGACACGAGAAGTCATTCTTCCGCTCTACTCTGCACTGGTTAGGCCTCAATTGTGTCCAGTTCTGGGCACCACATTTCAAGAAAGATGTGGAGAATTTGAAGAGGGTCCAGAGAAGAGCAACGAGAATGATGAAAGGTCTAGAGAACATGACCTCTGAGGGAAGACGGAAGGAATCGGGTTTGTTTAGTTTAGAAAAGAGAAGATTGAGGGGGGCATGATAGCAGTTTTCAGATATCTAAAAGGGTGTCATAAGGAGGCGGGAAAAAACTTGGGCTCTGAGGATAGAACAAGAAGCAATGGGCCTAAACTGCTGCAAGGGAGGTTTAGGTTGGACATTAGGAAAAAGTTCCTAACCGTCAGGGTGGTCAAACACTGGAATAAATTGCCCAGGGAGGTTGTGGAATCCCCATCTCTGGAGATATTGAAGAGCAGGAGGTTAGATAAATCTCTATCAGTATTTGGTCCTGCCATGAGGGCAGGGGACTGGACTCGATGACCTCTCGAGGCCCCTTCCAGTCCTAGTATTCTATGATTACAGGGCTTGGGTCAGCAAGCACCTGAACCTAGTTAAGTCTGCACCTCAGCACTGGAGTACCTGCTGGTGCTAGTTATGCAAACCTAGAGGTGGTGTGTAGATTTCATTTCAGACACCTGTCTCTTGCCTTTGAAAGCTGGCTGTGCAAGGGACAGCTAACAAAAACTTCATCCCCCTTCCCCCCCCTTCAAATTCCAGAGAAGTCGCTGCCCTCTTTCAGTAAGTGGCTGCACAGCACACTGAAATGGTTTCTCACATGAGAAGTTATAAGTCTTAGGTGATGGCTGAAAACAAACTTCCGTGTAATGCAGAGCTATTTTCAGGGCTGATGAATAAGCTGTGGCTTTATGATAAAGTTATGATTCACTGAATGAGAACTCTTCTAGTTCTGAAATTAACGGGTCATTAACAGAACCAAAATCTCAGTCATGACTAAGCTTTTGGCTTAGTCTGTGAGTTGTGCTTCAGGAAAACATTTTAGTGATGCCCGAAAATATTTCTGCTGTAACACAGAACGACCATTTTCACAGCTGTAAAAATTCACTCTATGCTGAAACCATCTCCCAAAGGCCAGAGCCTCTGTGTTAGTTCATTGCAAAATAAAATAGCGAGTGCAAACATAGAAAGGGTTTTCCAATGCTATTTTATACTGCCACATCACAAACAATTAGGATTTAAAATAAAATTGGATCCTGTCTGTGGAATTCCTACCCCTGGTGTTGTGTAAATAAAATATTGTGACATGGCTGTGCTGTGCTATGCTGAAAGCTGTCTGTTTCATATGTGCACTGTGTAATTACCCATCCTAATGGCAATTATGTTATCCAGTAGGCTGTTACAAGATTAGGGCAGCTCTTTTTGTAGGTAAATTCCTGAAATGTTTAAAGCACCACCAATTACTCTGGGGGATACAGGGGCCGGGGGGAGAGGAGGGGAGGGAAATACAACACTTGAAACTATATTTCGAAAAGGCTATCGAGTTGAAGGAACATGCTGCCAAAATGAGGAAATTCACAGTCAGAGAAAAACGTTACCAGTCTGAACACAAGAAGATGATCCAGCTCGACTGATAATGTCATTGGAGGCCATGCATGGGGCAGGCTGGCATCTGCAGAAACCCCTCTGGCAGAGCTCGCTGCACAGATCCCGTTCGGGAAGTGGAGAGCGCCAGAGGGCGTGTTCAGCTGCTGTGTACTCTTGCTAATTGCAGATCCGTCCGTCGCCGCCAGGGTAGCTTGGTGATAGCTGCAGTGGAGACAGGCTCCCTGTGTTTTATGCCCAAGTCCTCTTCTCCTGCTTCAAGGTGCCTGCGCCTTGCTTGCATGCTGGCCGCTGGCATTAGTGCCCTCGCTGGAGCTGAGCCAGCAGTGACCCTCGCGCACAGCAGCTGCTAGAGCTTCTCTGATGGTTGCTCTTCTGTTCCAGCGAGGTGGAAAACATGGTGCCACTTTCAAATGGAAGTTCAGTGTAAACGTGCGGAAAGTGCTGGGGGTTACTGCGTGGGCTGTGACCTGGTGGAAAGAGACTAGATCACACGGGGTTAGCTCTGCTGGTCAGGCCAGACTCAGAAGAATCCATGTGCAGCTTAACCTCACTCATCATGCCTCCGCCGGGACTGAAGACACGTGTTGCTCCGGGGAGGAGGCAGTGTCACCGGCAGTGGGGGAAAAGCTAAGGAATAACTCTCAATAAGCTCTTAGGCTGTAGCTTTTCACTGAGAGCTTGTTCTTGAAAACAAGACGAAGTTTTAGACCTGTGGTAGCTTCTCTAGAAGAGAGACCCCTGCAGCCACGGTTAATGCAAAGAAAAAACGGGCTTAGCGGAGAGAGACCTAGTAACACGACAGGTACTCGAGGCGTGGCGTGGCCCAGAAGATTGGCGGTGGGAGTTGCAGAGCTTGTCTGTCTAGTTCATAGGTTCCAATTTGTGTTAACTTGCGAGTGATTGAAAGTCCCATCTAAAAGCTATTCAGCGAACTGCTTGAAACGAATGTTCCCTCAGTATTATTTCTACCAGCCAGCCAGCCACTGTCACCATTGTCCGACTTGCTGCAGCTTCAGCAGAGAGATGAGGATTCACTGTATTGTAAACACCCACCTCCTCTCTTCTGTCTGGTGAGAACCCTTCCACGGCAGGGCCCGGGAGTTCCTTGCTGACACTCTCAGCCTTCCTCCGTAGCAAGAATGAGCTCCATTGGGACTGTGAACAAGATGGTGATGAGCAGGGCTTGACAATTAGTGTAATCTAGTCGCCCGTGGCGAGTAGATTACAAGCCGGCACAGCCGCGCAGCGTGGTTAGTGCATGCGCATCGCGGTCTGTGCATGTGCAGCGTGCCGAACCGCGCGGCTGGCGAGTGGGGCTCGCTGCCCGTTGGCGAGCCCTCTTGATGAGTGAGCAGCAGAGGGAGAAGAGGAACATTTCCTGAAACACAGATTCCCTTGGCCTGTCGGCCCTTCACTGCTCGCTGTGTTCACTGTGAAAGTGTCAGCCCTCCGCAGTAGCATCAGGCCCAGCTTGCTCTGGATTTTTTCCTAGATGAGATTATTTTACTGAGTCCAGCGCACAGAGAGACACGTCCATCTTCTCACATTGCATGAGCTGAAATAGAGAGTAGAGGCTCTCACTTCTCGTTTCCTTCTGTAGTTACACACACATGCCATAACATTGTACCTTAGCCAGAGTCAATCTCATTTCCGAGACCAATGGGACAGTCTAGGATGCTTTATAATTAAGTGAGAGAGAATGTATGTATGAATGAATAAATGAAGACGAGTATATTACGCTCCATGTCCTCAACAACCGCTTCATTTCAACCCAGAGAGGGTTGTATTTTAGTGGCGAGCATAGTGATTTCTTTGTAGAGTTTCTGACGACTTTGGGTCTATTTAGATGAAAAGCCCTAGTAAATGTCAGGTCAGAATACCTTATTGTGGCATTACTGTGCCAAACCTCATTTTGTCAGGCCCTAAAATCCACAGGGAAAATTTTCAAAGGAACAAAGGGCAAGGACTAATTCCCACTGAAAGTCAACAGGAATTATGTACCTGGTTGCCATTTGTGTCCTTGAAAAATCCCCCCCCCCCCAACAATTTTTGTTATCTCCTCTCCGAATTCCTGTGATAAGTCATGATATCTTGCAGGTACTGAGTAGGGATGTGAATGGTTAATTGGTAAGCTTCCCCCCAGCAGGTGCGGTTACCAGTTCTGGTTAACTGGTGGGAACTGGAGCAGGTCCCCACAAGTTGCAGGTAGGGAGCTGCTCCAGCCCAACCCCTCCCTTTAATTGGTTAACCAGTTAAACATCACATGTAATCAATTAACCAGGCTTTCCCGTCCCTAGTGCGGCGGTGCTGAGAGCAGAATAGTGTGTGTCAAAAGGGGGTCTGGTTTTCCTTCAAGATCTTTGGTACGAGGCCTTCACATCCCCATGTGCCATGTGCTTTCCAGAGACGGGGTGTATCACACTGCTCTTCCATGTGCCATGTGCTTTCCAGAGACGGGGTGTATCACACTGCTCTTCCATGTGCCATGTGCTTTCCAGAGACGGGGTGTATCACACTGCTCTTCCATGTGCCATGTGCGTTCCAGAGACGGGATGTATCACACTGCTCTTCCGTGTGCCGTGTGCTTTCCAGAGACGGGATGTATCCCACTGCTCTTCCATGTGCCATGTGCGTTCCAGAGACGGGGGTATCACACTGCTCTTCCATGTGCCGTGTGCTTTCCAGAGACGGGGGTATCACACTGCTCTTCCATGTGCCGTGTGCGTTCCAGAGACGGGGGTATCACACTGCTCTTCCATGTGCTGTGTGCGTTCCAGAGACGGGGGTATCACACTGCTCTTCCATGTGCCGTGTGCTTTCCAGAGACGGGGTGTATCGCACTGCTCTTCCATGTGCCGTGTGCGTTCCAGAGACGGGGGTATCACATTGCTCTTCCATGTGCCGTGTGCGTTCCAGAGACGGGGGTGTATCACACTGCTCTTCCATGTGCCGTGTGCGTTCCAGAGACGGGGGTATCACACTGCTCTTCCATGTGCCGTGTGCATTCCAGAGACGGGGGTATCACACTGCTCTTCCATGTGCCGTGTGCGTTCCAGAGACGGGGGTATCACACTGCTCTTCCATTTGCCGTGTGCGTTCCAGAGACGGGGGTATCACACTGCTCTTCCATGTGCCACTGACTTCCTAATTCTGTGACAAGCCCCTCTGGGTCTTTTGCTGTCTTTTGTCCTTTGCACCTCCCAAAGGAGGCAGCTTAGCCTCAGGCTTCTTCCAGCATCCCCGTGCATGCGGGGTTTGTGTTCCAGCTCGTCCTGTGCTGGGGCGGGGTTGGCTAGCAAACAGGAAGTGCCAGCATCACGCCTTTGTCTGCTCTGCACAAGGCTTTGCCTGGTTTCCAGTCCTCTGATGCCTTAGGCCTCTCTAGGGCCCTTCCCAAATCATTGCTGGTGGGTTAGTCAATGTGCCCGCTATTTCCTTCACACCGTAGATTGACCTATTCAGCACCCAACCCCTTATTTCCCTTTTTCAAATTATTCATTGCGTCTTCACGGCCCTCAGACTCCCCCCACCGCCCCGCCTTAGGAACAGGTCTGCTTTTCCCTGCTCTTCCCAGGAGCCCCTTTCGCAGCACTGACTGCCTCTGCTTTTCCACCCTCTGCCTCCCGGCCTCTGGCCCTTTCCTGTCTTGCTCCGTGGCGTTCCCTGCCTCCATTTCCAGGCTGGAGTTTGTATTTCGACCCTCAACTTCTTTAGAAGCTTCTCCGGCCTCCCCTAGAATTCTCCTGCCCAGCATAAGGGATTTGCAGCATCTTGGTGTTCCGGGCAGGCTGACCCTCCTTGGACCTGTGCGGCAAAGGCAAGAAAACTCTCTTCTCCCCTCCCCTGCAGGCCCACCCCTCGTCACTCCCTGGAGCCCGGGCTTTGCTACACCTCAGCTGGCAGAAGGTCTGGCAAAAAATGGGCATTCCTCCCCTCCCCCCCCGCCCCACCCTGTCCTCCTGCTGGTCTCTCACCTCCCTCTCTCTGGCCATTTTAAGGGAGCTGCTTCTGTCTCGTGTGGTGTGACTGGGACAGGGTGCAGAGCGGGCAGGAGGCCTTGCCCTGCCACGTGACCTAACCCCCTTCTCCCTCCCCGTGCTCCGGCGCGGGACAGGAGTGGGGTGAGAGCTAATCATGGGGTCTGCGGTTCCTCAGCCTTTAGTCACGCTGCTGTGTTCCTGGGCTCCTAGGGCCTATCCAGGCGCTCTGGGCAACCCAGCAGCCTTTCCCTGCGGCAACCCCATGCTCACACGGGGTCCTGGCGCTGCGCCTGACACTGAGCTTTGGATACCTTAGAAAAGGCCGGCAGCGTCAAAGGCGTTACCACGGGGGTAGGGGGCCTAGCCCGGCCTTCGCACGGGGATATTCCGAGCAAAAGGGGAAAATGGGCTGTCGGCAAAAGCCTGGGCGAGAGATATAACTGTCCCCATTCCCATAAGCCAGGCTGGCGAGCGGAGCGGCAGGCCGCCTGCCACAGAGCTGAGACATATCACAAACTTCATCATGATAAATGGCTGCTACAAAGCAAACAGGCGTCGGAGACGGAGGAAGCCTGACTCCAAATCCTATTCTCGAGGTATCTGTGTCAGAATCTGCACAGTAATGGCTCTGTCTTTAATTTTCCTTTTCTTCTCCATAATGTCAGGGGCATTTGCTCGCTTTTTGGGATGTCAGAATGGCTAAGAATAGAATTCTTTGGGAATAATTTCCCCTCATCTCCTCATATTATAGCAGCATATCTGGGTCTCTGAGGGCCTCTTCAGGTGCTGCTGTGGAAATTGGTTCTTCCACAGTAATGCTAGTAGGGTGATTTTTAAGGGCTGGGTTTCATTTAAAAACCGAAGAGGAAAATGTTGGCATTCTGTTTCTTAAATCCCTGCTCCACACCTGTGCCGTGACCAAACATGCATAAATCCTGTGGCTGTTCTCCACTGCTTTGTGTCGGGAGAGAGGAAGAACACGCACATGCCGGAAGCCACGTCCCCTGAGAACTCTCTGAATCCCACACTGGTCATTTCAGAAACGAAGACTCAGGTGTTAGCTCACCCGGACACACAGCACATGTGCATTCGGATTCTGTTTGTGTAACAAGTGCCACCCCGCTGACCTTTGAAGCAGCCCTTACGCAAACACCTGGGAATGCGAAGAAAAGAAGTTCTGGCACCAGCTTCATGCAGCAGATCGAAAATCTGTCCTGTTATCGATAGGGAACGTGGCAGAACAGCTGACGTGGCTTGGTGTGAAAGGACGAGAATTAGCTGATGACGTTCTGATCCATGCAGATTGGTGATGCTACTTACATTTAACGAGTTTAAAAATCAGCTCCTGCAAATACAGAGCTGCGCTCTTGAAATGCAGAACTGCCATCACTCTCCCTGACTCGATGATGATGGTCTAATAAGCGCGATGCCTAGTGAACATGTGGCATGAGCGCCACGGTGCTTGCTAGACACCATCATGGGAGCAAAAGCAACATTCATCTTCAAACACATTCAAACCAGCACGCGAATTAACAAAACAAAACAAGCTTTTAAAATGCCAAGTTTGATGTAGCTGAAGCAGAGACTAAGTGGTGGTGGCACTTTTCAACTGAAGAAATCAAAGATAAAAGCTTCAGTGTGGGATTGACTCCCTCCCTCTCTCTCTCTGCCACTGCTGCGCACACAAGTCCCTCCACAGGCTCTCCCAGGGGGCTCAGGTAAAACCTAGAGAGAGGTTTGCCCCCACTTGGCCGAAAGCAGAATATTGCTTCAGACCTAGCAAACAATCTGGGTTGGGTTGGGACGGATTCCCAGACAGCGGATGCTTTTCCAGGCGTGTGGCTGTGTATCTCCTCATGCAGGGTGTGCGCTCACACCTCCGAGGTTAGACACAGAACATTCTGCCATCACTAGGAGCAATCCTGAGCCCCTCTCTCTGCATCTGACAGTTCTGTCTGTACATTCAGCTTAAGCGTCCAGACTGAGGGCATACCCCGCTCTGGGGAGGTGGAGGGACATCCAAGCCAGCGTCACCCAGCTCCACCCCTGGCTCTGCCCGCCAGCTGCAGCTCCGTTCCCTCCCCCAGCTAAGGCTGCCAGTTTTGGTTGGCTGTGTTCCTGGAGGGTTCGTCATACGACATCATCTTTAATTAAAGATTAATCTTCAATTCCTGGAGACTCCCAAGAAAGTCCTGCAGGACTGACAACCCCCTGCTGGGGCCCTGCCTCAGTCCTCTTATACCTGTCTCTGTCCCCCTGCTCCCAGCATACAATGGTGAGGGGGGCCTTGTGGGATAAGTGTGGGGACTACTGAACACTGGGGTTGTCAACTCACAGGAGCATGGCCAAACAGGATTGTGTATTTGCTTCCCAACAGGGTTGATTAGGGATTGTTGCTTTTATCAATCTCACTATGTCTCTACTATTACAGGCTTAATACTGCCAAATGGTTACACAGCTACTGCAAAGTGACACATCAATAAGGTAGGCAGAGCAATGCACAAAAAAGTAACAGGCACTTAGAAATGCTTATGCCCCTTCAGTCTGCAGGGAGTCTCATTCCTGTCGCTTCATACCAGGCCGCAGTGGACGTGGCTCCAGCTTGGGGAATCCAGGGCACCCTCCGAGGTCTAGGTCCCTGGTGAGACTCACCAGGCACGGGACTACACTCTTTTTACTACAGTTGTTTACCGAGTGTGCGCGTACTGGCTCAACGCCATTCTTATAACTATGAGTTGAGACCGAGGTCAAACTTGTTTATTGCTTAGTAGTTTCCCAGCTCAAGTGCATGGGTTAAAGCTGGTAAGGGCTAGCTGCTGTTTGGCTTGCAGGGTCCCAGGCTATGTACTTTAAGGATGGAAACTTTCATGCTGGGCCTGCTAAGCTTCAGGACCCACATATAACTTTTTATGTGACAGGGGTGAGGCCAGTCTCTGCTCCTGTTTGTGTGTCTGACCTTGGTCAATGATGTATCCTGCCAACCTGGAGCCACTAAAACGCTGGTGGCAGGATGCTTACAGAGTGTTAAATAACACAGACAGGAAAGTGAATGCATCTTAGCGTTCTCGAGAGGAAGTGGAGCAACAAAAAGAAGGATTAAGAGGCAAGTCCAGCAGGGGGCTAATGATCTGACAGAGGAAGCCTGCGTGCACAGCCGGCAGTGAGACGTTACCTAATCTGGGTGACCGAGGCTGAAATGGTCCTAGGAAAGAGCAGATACTTTACTAGTGGGTGCACAGGAGCACGGCTTTATGAAGAGGGCTACAAAGGAGATAGCTGTGGTTGGCTAGTTGAAAGATGGGAAACAAAGCATTAGACGAAATGGTTAATTTTCACAATGGAGAAAGCTGATCAGAAGGGACCACCACAACCCTGTGCCAGGATCAATGCAGTTCTGTGCATTCATCCATGAGCTGGAAAAGGGGTGAACAGAGACATGGCAGATGATACTAAATTACTCGAGGTAGTTCAGTCCAGTGCTGATGGTGAAGCGTTACAAAGGAATCTCCCAACAAAAAACAAAATGGCAGATGAAATTCAATGTAGAGAAATGCAAAGCATAATCATCACTGCACATACAAAATGATGGGTCGAAAGTACCTGTTCCTGCTCAAGAAAGAGATCTTGGAGTCTTTGTGGCTAGTTTTCTGCAATCATCTGCTCAAGGTGCAGCAGCAGTCAGAAAATCTGACAATGTTAGGAGCCATTAGGAAAGGCGTCATTATTCAGAGGGAAAATATCCCAACCCCAGGGTGTGGCTAGCCTCCAGTGTTTTGTCGACAAAACTAGCCCTGCGTCTACACTGCTGCTGAGTTCTGTCGACATAACATCGACAGGACTCAGCAATTTTGTCGACGGCTGTAAAGCTCATTCTACGAGGAATAACGCCTTCTGTCGACAGAGTTCTGCCTCTGCGTTCTCCTGCCCTCCTCACTTGGGAGCTGCCTCGTGTTCAGTGTTGTTCCCTGCCCCAGAGCCTCAATGCCTCTCCACACCGAAAGGAGAAAGTTTGCTTCATAAAGGCGTGTCTCCCAGAGAGTTGAGTGCTGGCCTTGGTGGAGGAGCAAGCAGAGACCTGTGGGGGTGGAAAGCCAGCAGAACAATAATGAATAGAATTAAGTTCAAAATTCTGAATGATGCAGGAGCCAGGAAATGCTCCTGCCCTCTCTCCCAGAACTGCGCTGATTTGCAGAGTGACCGACGAAAGACACGTTTAGCTGGGATTCTGTGACGAAACAGGCAGAGGTGGCTGACTACACACAGGGAACAGATCTCCTAAAACACACACTATTTTACAGTCTTTTTCCTGCCCATAGTCCCTTTTTTAAAATCACAAAGAATTATTTGTAGGTCCCTGGCAAATGTTAAATGACTTCATTGAATATTCTGTTACTACGCAGAGATGTGAGAATAAAAAGGTGCAGACAAAAGCATTCCTTTGCATCTGCTCACTCTTCTCTGGGAATCCAAACCAAATGCCAGATTGCTGAGGGGGGACGCTTAGGGTTTGGATAAACGGAGAGACGGGCCTTTCGGGGGCGGGGACGAGCCGGGGGAGGCAGGTGAACTGCCTGCTGCTTCAGAAATGGGCCCAGGGAAGAGCAGTTCTCTGCAGGCTGTGAACATTCCAGTGAAGTCATTACGTTAGCCAGAGCCCTGTACAGCTCGTCTGGGTGATGGGACCTGCTTCCAAGGGAGGTTCTGGTTCCATATCCATAGAGGAATTCAAGCCAGAGACTCTCCTGCTGGGGATAAGACAGACACGCCGTCTCCAGTGTTCCCTCCCAGACTGAGCAGCCCAGCCCCGTGGAAGAGTGAATCAAATTAGTGACTTCACCGAGACATTTCCTACTTGTGAGCATCGGAGCAGCTCGCAGGGGCATCCGAGGTTGGACACAGAGTTGTCCCTGCTCTACCGACCCGCAGCCACATTTATGTTCTTCCTGATCAGCTAGAGAGGGGTGTGATCATGCAAAGCGCCAACTGTTGGCAGCAGAGTGTTCATTCTTGCCAACCACTCGACAGGCACACAGGGCAGAGTCCCATTGTCCCCTTGGCACACAGATTCGCTGCTATGGCAGTTTCATGAATTGCCCACCGCGAGCACGGTATTAAAACGTTCTCAGGCTGTTACGGGCCCTTTCGTATTCTCACCCTGCAGCGGTGCCGCTGCCAGGGAGGGCTGGTTCAGGACAGCTAGGGCTTGTCTCTACCTGTTGTACCCGATGGGGGCCGATTTTGATTGGACTCTTGAGTGCTGCTGCCCTACAGAGAATAGACGCATGTCGTGGGGCCACCTCGTAATTCCTGTGTGCAGCTAAGGACTAGGGATGGGAACGGTTCACTGGTTCCCCAGGAGGAGCCTTCTTGCTCCAGCCTGCGAGGCTGCCAACTCCTAGCCCTGCCTGTGCCATGGGGGGTCAGTCCAGCCCAGCTGTGGTGGGGGGGGCCCTCCACCCCCATTTCATCAGTTAACCGGTTAAACTTAACGATTTGCTAGTTAACTAATTAAATGGGATTTTACCTCCCTGCTAGGGACAACAGACAGTTCTCATCTGGCAAGTTCTCAGCTGAGTGCCTCTGCCATGAAGTGGAAGATAAGTAGGGAGAGGGGTGCAGAGAATTACAGCCACTGCTGTAACTAAAGGCTTCCCAGACTCTTCATTTAGGCTCTTCAATCAGCCAGTGTAGGGCTGAGTCCTTACTTTCTAAAAGGAAAGACAGTAACACCATTGTTTGAATCTGTGTTATTTCTCTGTCCCACACTGGGCCTTCCATCACGCCTGTGACAGGGACGTTTGCTTTGGCTCCATCTCCATGCAGTTCGAGGAGTGTGACTGTAAGAGGGGAAGTGTTGCTAGTGAATTAGTTCCGATTGTTGAACTTACCCCAGAGATGGTGGTGTTTGCACATGGTGTATGAACGTGGTGGGCAGCAAAGAGGGTCTCAAGGACAGATCTTGAAAAGGGGCTTTCAGGACCTTGTGGGACTAGATTTTTGGGACTTGGACAGTGTGGGGCTGTGTATTCAAACCACGAGGCAGGCCCCTTGTTACATTGAATCATCTGTAGGATATGTAGGTCGTCACTACGCACACAGGCGCCACTGGAAGTTGAAAGGTGTTACAGGCTGCAGCCCAAGAGCCACTGTAGGGAACACACAACTCCGCAGTGATCCAGTTTTGCATCGCCGCTAGTGACCAAAGTAACGACTGACGTTCAGTCATCAATCAGGGTGAACTGATCCTTGTGGCAAAGGCTGCCTATGCCTTCCACACAAGGCTGTGCTGTCCCTCTTTCTGTGGTTGTCAGGCTGGGTGAAAGATGGGACAAGATGAGGAGGAAGTAGTGATCATGCACTTTTCATTAACTAATTCCTGATGGAATTACCCTGAGAGCCCTGGTTAGTTCTCACATTATTCCTTCTTCTTCCTCAGCATCACAGTCCAAAGCAGCACCGCGAGCTCGGTCCTTGGCACAGCGATTGCTGGGCAGGTCTTTGGTGTCCTGGGTTTGCTGCAGGACAACGTATTTAAGAAGAGTCAGTCTGTCTCCATCAGAGCTTCCCTGAAATGCTAAACATGAGTGAGAAGGTCTCAATAAGTCACAGCAAGAAACCCGTCGGGGCTGGTCCAGACGGTGCTGGGTCCTGCCATGAGGGCAGAGGAATGGACTTGATGATCTCTCAAGGTCCCTTCCAGTTCTATGAGTCTAGGATTGTCTTTATAATCAAGGAATCCTTAGAGTAGACTCCTCCTCGCCTACTGTTTGGACCACATCAGATCCCTCGGGTGCTTGGTCCTGCCGTGAGGGCAGGGACTGGACTCGATGACTCTCCAGGTCCCTTCCAGTTCTAGTGCTCTGTGATCATCTCTACCTTTGTAGGCAGTTTCCAAAAATGAACGGGTTCTTAATGTCTTGCTTCACTTCTGTGCCAGGGAGGTGGAGGCAGAGGCAGATCCCCTGTATACGTGGAAGCAGCACTGTTCTGATGGGCCACATGGAGACTGCAGGTTCATTGAGGTTCAGGGTTTAGCTGCAGGCCATAGAGGTGGTGGTTTCTCTTTGGCCAATGGGTTCTGAGAGGAAGCTGTAGGAAGAGCCCAACTCAGAAGATGCTCAGGCTGAGTTTGTTGCTGTTGCACAGGAAAGAAAGGAAGGCGGATTGGACGTTGTCGCTGGGACCCTGGCATCTGTGGGTCACAGAGCCCTGCCGATAGCCGCCGATGCTCAGGCTGCTTGCACACAGTGTGGAACTGAACATGGAGTTCTCATGCGAAACCAGAGTAAGAGTGGGCATTGCGTGTCGTCGCTGGCTCTCCTGCTACCAGCCTTCCAAAATAGAAATGTTTCGAAGGTTGCCAGAGAGATCTTGGCAAGCCCAAAGCAGGCAAGGATGTGGCTGAACACAGCAGCTGACAGAAACTGCTGTCACATTTTTTACAGTTGTCAGGATGAGAAGAAAATCGAGTCCAGACCTACTGGAACATCTGGCATAAATTAAAGGCAAGCAGCTGTCCTCCGTTCTGGCCAGTCATCCATTAGGCAAGAACAAATTTCATAAAGGAGCCGGCAGGTAGCAGATGGTGTGAGCGTGTAACTGAGCTGTATTGGTTGCCGCTGCCAGAGTCCCTCAACGAAAGGGCGTCCCTTTCACCTGGCCTGGGCAGCATTCAGGGCCAGCATGTCTATCTCGCCACGGCCTCGCTCCGGCTCCTGGTCTCGGGAAGCCCGGGCCAGCGATGACGGTACCACTATTCCCGTTGGAGATGAAGTCGCCACCGCCGTTGGTTTTCCTGAGGCTGCCAGGTGTTAGCAGGCGAGTTGGCTGCATCAGCACCGTTGTGGAGCTCTGTGAGATCCTCCACACAAGACGGTATCTATCTGGCTGTACTAGCTGCAGTTGCAAAACTTACTGCAGACAGAAGACACGGCCAGAAGTCATGTGAGCAGCACTTCACGCTCGCTAGCGCCAGGACTCGGAGCAGACCCCCAGGTGGGCCAGGCTGTGCTCTCGGCAGGGGCCACACTGACCCCAGTGACATGTGGGAAGGTTTGTGCCAAGCAAATGGCACCCGAAGAGATGGGAAGCACCCAGTGTTCATCCTCCCGCCATTAGCATCCGTGCTTGTTCCCCTGCAAAGCCAGCAGGGACCACGGGGATCAGCCAGTCTGACAGGCCAGAGACCTGCCCCACATCATCCCTAGGGCAGAGCTGTGAGGCAGACATGCTCTGAGTGGGGAAACTGCCAGGGCTGGGGATTCTCCCAAAGGCCCTGGTACATTGGTTCAGTGGTTAATTACTCTCATTGCGAAGCACCTTATTTCCAGTCCGAATGTGTCGAGCCTCATCGCCCAGCCTGCTGGATGAAGTGGACCAAATTCCCTCTCACTAATTTTGCCTTGGTGTGAGCTGCTGCCTTTCCGCACTGATGAAATGACCTGTCAGCTGGTGGAGAGTCCTGGCCCTGGATGCCCGCGGGTGCTTGTCTCCCTTGCCTGTTTTCCTGCTTATCAAGCTCTTGTATCGGAACCTCTTCCCAGTTCCTGACTTTGCTGCCAGCCCCTCCCCGTGCACACGGGCACTGCGTTAATGCAGCCCGTGCATCACTCATTCTGGTTCCCGGCTCTTCCTTGCTGGGAATCTGGTTTTCACACAGCCGGCTGCTGCAGGCACCCCATTCCCATGAGCCTCAGGACCAATAGGAAAGATACTTACGCACCCTAATCAAGGGACCCCTCAGTCTGCGTTTGGAGAAACTCCTCCCCCAGGCTGCCTACAGGGCACATCTTGTATTGGACCAACTTCTGCTGGTGAAAGGGAGAAGCCTGCAAGCTCCACAGAGCTCTTCTTTGTGCTGGGAAAGACCCACGCGTGCCGCAGAGAAGTCCAGGGGTAAAGACAGGGAAGGAATTAACACGTGTCACATGAGGCCGTTCCAGAAAAAGTGGCTGGTTCATTAGCGATCAGCTAAACAGATTGAATTCGTCAAGTCTCCCACTCTCAGGCATTTTTCTCCAGCTCTCAGATAATTTTAATGTTTCTTTTCTGGGCCCTTCCCAGTTTTACAGCCACAGTAGAAGCTCAGAGTTACGAGTAACTCGGGAACAGAGATGGGTTATAACTCTGAGCAAAGCAGGACAGTCGTTCTCTCAAAGTTTACAACGGAACGTTGACTTAATACAGCTTAAAAACTTTACTGTGCAGAAGTAAAATGCTGCTTTGAACCATCTTAATTTAACAAAAAGCCCTTCAAAACCTTCACAGCAGCGAGGCTGAGATGCTGTCAGTGGACTTGGGCTCATGCGATGGTGCTAAAAGTAGCCGTGTTGTCGTATAACGTTCTATTTTAACTCTAGTTAAGTTAGGATAATGTCGGAGTAGTTTAGCTTTAGGCACATTGCTTGTGTTTGCTGGTATCTGTGTCTGATGGAAAGGACAAGAACAGACCCTTCTGATTATTACTTGAACTCAGACTTGAGAAGAGTATTGTGACGTGTCTGTTAAACCTGCAAGGGGATGTCCTTGCCCACACGCTGCTCTCCCGTCTGTGTTAAGGAAAGCTCCCTGGGGTGTGAATGAGGAATGTGTGTGTTAGGAGAGAACCAGGAAGGCCATTCCCAGGTGTTCCAGGAGGGCACCTCATCCGAATGCAAGCCGGGGGCATGCTGGCAAATCTGAAGGAACAAGGCCACCTGTTCTCAATCCAGACAAGACAGCAGAGACCAAAAAGCGGGACAATAGATAAGGGATGAAAAGAACAACTTGAGAAAACAAGCACTTGGCAAGACAGCAGGATGATGCAAACCCGCTGGTCCCAATGCAAAAAAATTGCTTTAAGAAGCAGTTGCTTTGCCACAGAGCTTGGGTTCGTCTGCCACTTTCAGTGGGATCTCAGCCCGGGCTGAAAGGAACCTGGCCCTGATCCTCGTACTTCACTAGCTTGGCCAACGAGCGAAGGCGAGCAACAGACTGGTAATTATAACACCAACTGGCAAGACTGTGTGTGCCTGTGTCTGTGTGTGTCTGTGTCTGTGTGTGCCTGTGCCTGTGTGTGTCTGTGTCTGTGCCTGTGCCTGTGCCTGTGTCTGTGTGTGAGCAAACGCTGACTGCTTTTCTACTGGATTCTTAGTGAACGTGGCATATTGCCTTTTCCCCAGATAGGATCCCATGTGCTTCTGATAAGTGAACCGTGTAGGCATTTGGGCCAAGCCTGGAGCTGGGGAGGAACTCGGTTTCAGAGTCCATACCCGAATGGCTACGCTCTGCTTTTAGCTCTGTCAACCCGGGCTCTGTGAAACGTGGTTTCCAGTTGGGTTGTTGCTGCCCAGATGTACTCAGGAGCACGGACTCCTTTTCAGAGTCACCGCTCAGGGCACAACCCTGCACTCTGCATGCGGCCTAGGCACCTCGTTTCGAGCGGTGTGACCTTGCACTGGGCTGCATTACAATGCATTCTGCTTGCACGGGCCCGGCTTCTCGAGGGACCAGCGTGCTGTGCGTGACTGCCCAGCGCATTGTCCTGGCTAGTTCTCATAGAGCGTCAGGCCTCCTGCAGGACCCTGCCAGCCCTAGCTGCACGCCTACAGCTTCCAAGCTCCATGATGGGCCCGCCGGGGCACAGCCATCCTGCCAGAGGTGCAGCATTCCGAGGACTGCGTTGGGCTCTTTGAGCTGGGGCCTCCCATCCCACTTGGAATGGGGGAGGAGGGACTTTTCTGAAGCCTTCCCGTGCTACGCCCCAGCCACCTTCTTCAATTAACAACCTCCAGCCCTCCAGTCCCGCCAATGGCTGCAGTCTGAAAACTGGGACTCTGCTTACAGTCGCCAGTGCGCAGTCACGGCCAGGACGGCTTCGTCCGGCTAGACGCCGCTGTGCTAGAAATCTTCCCTGCTGGTTTTGTGCCCCTGCAAGCAGTGAGAGAAATGTTTTCCCCAAAGGATTATGCTAGAATAAGTTACAGTGAAGTGTGTCCTTGTGACATGTAGGACGGACGGACAACGTCACTATAGCCACGTGAGTGACATGAAATCCCCCTCAGCAGGAAATTGCTGTTCTAAAGTCTAAAAGATTGATGGCCCAAAGCGCGGCTCCAGAAACACTCGTTGGTCTTTCAGTATAGAAATCTGCAGAAAGAATCACCATGTGCAATGTGTACAGTAGGAAATCCACTGCGGACGTGAAAACCTTTTTTCAAGAGACGTTTGATCCCCTCTCCACTGCTGCCCTGCCAGTCGCTCGCCTCCCCTCTCCGCTGCCACCCTGCCAGCCGCTCGCCTCCCCTCTCCACTGCCACCCTGCCAGCCGCTCACCTCCCCTCTCCACTGCTGCCCTGCCAGCCGCTCGCCTCCCCTCTCCGCTGCCACCCTGCCAGCCGCTCGCCTCCCCTCTCCACTGCCACCCTGCCAGCCGCTCACCTCCCCTCTCCACTGCTGCCCTGCCAGCCGCTCGCCTCCCCTCTCCGCTGCCACCCTGCCAGCCGCTCACCTCCCCTCTCCCCTGCTGCCCTGCCAGCCGCTCACCTCCCCTCTCCACTGCTGCCCTGCCAGCCGCTCGCCTCCCCTCTCCGCTGCCACCCTGCCAGCCGCTCACCTCCCCTCTCCCCTGCTGCCCTGCCAGCCGCTCACCTCCCCTCTCCGCTGCCACCCTGCCAGCCGCTCACCTCCCCTCTCCGCTGCCACCCTGCCAGCCGCTCACCTCCCCTCTCCGCTGCCACCCTGCCAGCCGCTCGCCTCCCCTCTCCTCCGCTCTGCCAGCCGCTCACCTCCCCTCTCCTCCGCTCTGCCAGCCGCTCACCTCCCCTCTCCACTGCCACCCTGCCAGCCACTCGCCTCCCCTCTACACTGCCACCCTGCCAGCCCCTCGCCTCCCCTCTCCACTGCTGCCCTGCCAGCCGCTCGCCTCCCCTCTCCTCCGCTCTGCCAGCCGCTCGCCTCCCCTCTCCGCTGCCACCCTGCCAGCCGCTCACCTCCCCTCTCCACTGCTGCCCTGCCAGCCGCTCGCCTCCCCTCTCCTCCGCTCTGCCAGCCGCTCGCCTCCCCTCTCCGCTGCCACCTTGCCAGCCGCTCACCTCCCCTCTCCACTGCCACCCTGCCAGCCGCTCACCTCCCCTCTCCACTGCTGCCCTGCCAGCCGCTCGCCTCCCCTCTCCTCCGCTCTGCCAGCCGCTCACCTCCCCTCTCCACTGCTGCCCTGCCAGCCGCTCGCCTCCCCTCTCCTCCGCTCTGCCAGCCGCTCGCCTCCCCTCTCCGCTGCCACCCTGCCAGCCGCTCACCTCCCCTCTCCACTGCTGCCCTGCCAGCCGCTCGCCTCCCCTCTCCTCCGCTCTGCCAGCCGCTCGCCTCCCCTCTCCGCTGCCACCCTGCCAGCAGCTCGCCTCCCCTCTCCACTGCCACCCTGCCAGCCGCTCACCTCCCCTCTCCGCTGCCACCCTGCCAGCAGCTCGCCTCCCCTCTACACTGCCACCCTGCCAGCCACTCGCCTCCCCTCTCCACTGCCACCCTGCCAGCCGCTCACCTCCCCTCTCCGCTGCCACCCTGCCAGCAGCTCGCCTCCCCTCTCCACTGCCACCCTGCCAGCCGCTCGCCTCCCCTCTCCACTGCCACCCTGCCAGCCGCTCGCCTCCCCTCTCCGCTGCCACCCTGCCAGCAGCTCGCCTCCCCTCTACACTGCCACCCTGCCAGCCACTCGCCTCCCCTCTCCACTGCCACCCTGCCAGCCGCTCGCCTCCCCTCTCCACTGCCACCCTGCCAGCCACTCACCTCCCCTCTCCTCCACCCTTCCAGCCGCTCACCTCCCCTCTCCATGGCCACCCTTCCAGCCGCTCGCCTCCCCTCTCCTCTGCTCTGCCAGCCGCTCACCTCCCCTCTCCTCCGCTCTGCCAGCCGCTCGCCTCCCTCTCCTCTGCTCTGCCAGCCACTCGCCTCCCCTCTCCTCTGCTCTGCCAGCCGCTCACCTCCCCTCTCCTCTGCTCTGCCAGCCGCTCACCTCCCCTCTCCTCCGCTCTGCCAGCCGCTCGCCTCCCTCTCCTCCGCTCTGCCAGCCTTTCACCTCCCCTCTCCACCGCCACCCTTCCAGCCGCTCACCTCCCCTCTCCACGGCCACCCTTCCAGCCGCTCGCCTCCCCTCTCCTGATGAGGCTCTTGCTGCCTCTCATTAGGATTAAGTGTCAGGGGAGAGAGGAGCCGGTGCCGCACTAGCCCCTTCCTCCCCTCATTAGAAGCCATGGGAAAGGGAGGAATAGGGGAGGCTGCTCCAGCAGCAGCCCCGTCCGCAGCCAGCCCTGCCCACTGTGAATAGAGGCTGTTGGACTCTGCACAAGCTGCCCCTCTGCATTTTAAATGTAGTAAGAGCCCAGCAGCTCTGTCCTGGCTCCAGCCGGCTCTGGGACCCACCCCCGCTGCAGCTCTGCAGAGCAGCCCCTTATCAACTAGTCGTGTAGTCGATACAAATTGTATGGACTGCATGATTAGCCAGAGAATCGCAATTGAACATCCTTGGCTGGGCCCCGGGAGACCTGCGTTCTACCCCACGCTGACCCTGGCGTCCCCTCCTGTCCCCCCTTTGCACCTCTGTGAAAGGGGCGAGGCTGCACTGGCCCGTGCTGGAGACTGGCTCTGGAAAGTGCTCTCCGTGCAGTGTTTATTCCCAAAGCCTGGGACGTGCCAAGCCAAGGAGGAGGCAGGATCCCAGAACAGCTTCCAACAGGAAGTCCCAGGGGTCACGAGCTGTCAGGCTCCCACCAGCCCCGTCTGGTCTCCAGCATTTGTGACAGTGGTCAGTGTTTCCAAGTGTGTTAGCTTGGCGGGGGCACGCTCGGACGCTTGTAGGCACGGGGGCACCCAGGCCAGCATCTGAGAACTTCTCAGCCAGCGCCTGTGGTTCTGCCGCCCCGAGCTCTGACCCCAGCTGTTGGAGCCCCTAGAGAAGCCAGCAGGGGTGAAGGTGTCGTGGCCATTTCTTCGCCATCCCTCCTTGCCCGGTCAGGTGGGCAGAGCGGGGCAGCTGCAGCTTTGCTCTGGCGTGTGTGCGCTGATGGACTGTCTGTGGATACTCCAGGAGGCATTCTCCTGCCTCCCCTGGCCGCCGAGTTACCACGGTTACCTGACACGACTGTCGGAGAGCTAGCTGCAGGTTGGCTGTTCCGATGCGCCTGCTGACTGCGCTGGCAGAGGCTGCTCCGGGAGGGGCTTCAGCTTCCTTTGCCTCCCCCCGCCGGCCCCTCCCCCGCTGTCAGGGGTGTCATTTGATTGGCGGGTTTGGAGCAAGGATCATATTAATTTTGTTTTGCTTGCGTAACCCGGCCTGCTATCATCTGACTAATTACTCTCACATTGTCCTTCCGACAGCAAATGGGAGAGAGAAAGCTGCAGCAGGTTTATATGATTTCTGCTTATCAAATTCCTGTAATTATTTGAAGAATGGCTTGAAATGGTACGGAGTAATGAACGTATTAGGAGTTTGCAGTGGGGCCTGATGCAGCCTGGGGCTCCCAAGTGGGCCAGCTCATTAGGGGCTGATCGCACTGCCCCAGCTGGCAGAGATGACAGCAAGTTTCCTGCAAAGAGAGGTTCTGGCGCGTTCGCATGATGCCAGAAGGGAGGGACGGGGCATGCTTAGCGGGGCAGCTTGACAGCTACTGCTCGTAAGCTGCCAGTTCACCTAGTCTCGTCTGTTACCACCCGGAGCTCCCCTAGGGCTCCGTGGGTTGAGGTTAATTGGCTTCGTTCTGCCCCTCCTGCCCTGGCGCTGCCACGTGTGTGTGGGAAAAGTGGCCTTTTGCTCAGGCGTTAGCGGCTTCCGCTGCGAATTGATTTTATTTTGGAGTGAAACCCTTTGGGAGCTCGGTATGGGGGAAGCCAGTTCCCCACGCTGGTTCTGACCATGGTGCCCACCCTGTGGACACAGGGGCCCCAGCTCATCAGGACTGGCTCCCAGTATTGAGCCATGTGCTGCCTGCCGACTGAGACCTCCCTGGGGACAGTCACTGGAATCAGGAAGCCACCCCCGGTGAGACTAGACTAAATTGTCCCCCGTAGGATGTTTGTTTATAGCCCTGCCCTCCCGTTACCGTTGTTGGCGACAAAGGCCCTTGCCAGAGTGTGCGACGCAGGCGTTAGTCTGAGAAATGTTCCTCTTTCTTTAAGGGCCTGAGGCGGCTGGCTGTAGCGAGATGCACCTGGAATGCTTGGCTTCAGTACCAGCCCTGGGTATCTGTCCATATAATTGATCTCTACCGGCAGTGTCTGCAAGCCAGGAGGTATCAGAGCACACTTCGGCCCACAAGGCAAAGCGAGAGAGAGGTGTGCCAGTAAGGAAGTCCCTACAAAGGCCAATTCAAGACCCCAAGAGAACCCGAAAACGAGGAACTGGCTCGGATCCTTTATAAACTGGTTTTGTGTAACTTCACCATTCTAAACGGTGTGACTAGTGTCCGTAGCCACAAGACGATTGTTACCTACCTGCTGTCTACCCACATGTGGCCTTCCAGGTCTCCACATTTCCTAATGTGTGGTGCCCACTACTGGACACCGTACCCCGCCTGAGGAGCTGGTTTTAAACTGGCTCCCCTCACGGACCAGCTCCTGCCTGGCGCTCCATGCTGCTACCTCTGATCCAGAGGCAGCAGCGCTGAGTGGCAGGGGACTCCTTCAGAGTGGGACTGGAGTGCACTGGCTGCTGGCCCCGCCCCCGGGTCGAGTAACCGATATGAATTCATGAGGTTAATCAGCTGCTCGATTAACTGATAGCTAGCATCCCTGGATTGCAGGGGAGTGCGCATGAATCCCTCGGCAGCGCTGGAACTCACACCCAGACAGGGTGCGATCCTGCCATGGGGCCCTCGCATACGAGCGCGCGTCTCATTTGGTTGTGCTGGCCCCCGAACCGCAACCCACACTGGGCTGGGAATAGAACCGTTAACCTCCATAGTGTGATCGCCCAGAACCCGGCCCGGACTGGCTGCCCCTTGCACTGCGCCGCCTCTGTCTCCAGAGCCAGCGGAGTAGAAAGTTGAGAGCACACGTGAGACGCTGTAACACCTTTTATCGGCCCGTTTCTTTTCTCGCTGATCCCCAAGGCCAGCTGAGCGCCAGTCCTGCGCAGTGGAAGTGCTCTGCCGTGCTGATAGTTAGGTTCTGGAGAGCTGCCTAGTCCCTGGCTCCTAATTGCATTGGTGAGGCTGCTTGGGAGCAGGTTAAATAGTCTTTTGTAATAGTAAATCCAGCCAGTGCGATTGACTCCCATCGCTTTATTACACCCCCGCCCATTATCTGCAGGGTTGTCCCGCTGTGCGGTAAAAGAGCGTCTGAATGGGAAGCCTGGAATTGTCTCGTGCCTCGCAAGAGCAGAGAGCCGAGCTCTGAGGAAGCGCCTCTGATCTCGGGCTGGAGAGGCTGCGCGCCCGCTGGGCGGGGCCGGCTCAAAGACAGCGCTCGTAAGGGAGGTAAATTCGTTGTCGTAAATTTGGCACAGATCCCAGACATTCTGACTGGCTATAGGAATTCAGGGCCTTTTGCTAATTAGCGCTAGCCAAGGACGTGCACACGTCCCGCTTTAGGAGGCTGCTAGGGAAGGACCTGCACACTGCTTCTCGGTGGCAGTGCAGGGTGCTGCTGTCTCGCCGCTGGTGGGTGGCGCTTGGCTGCGGGTAGAGTGTGTCACGCCATCGCTGTCCCTGACACCCCATGACGAGCAGCTCCGCACGCCTGGCCTGGCGAGGGTCCATGGAAATCTAGTGTCCGGCCTGGCCAGGCCGAGGCGCCTGCTGTCGTGTTTACATGCAGCTCCTCTGCTCCAGAAGCAGGAAGTTTGCTTCCGCTAGGGGAAAAGTAACTTGCCCAGGAAGCCTGTGTAAGCGGGCCAGGCACGTTGGCTTTTGTTCTCTGTCGGTGGGAGTGGGCAGACAGGACCAAGCCCGTTCGCAAGGTCCTGTGTATGTAGACAGGGCGGGCAGCGGTCTCCTTCTTGGGAAACTTGCCTTTTTTCTGTTCCTGGTCTATCCAAATACACCAAGTAAAACCCTCACCGGCGGGCCTCTTTTAGCCCCAGTGTTGTGGCTCACAGCCACACCCGTGTCTCCACGGCCTGACCTACACCGGCTGTGCCGGCGGGCCTGGGCTGAGCTTAGCTGGGCTGACCGGGCACCCAGACGCTGCTTTCTCCTTCGGGCGTGTCAGGAGGCAAGTGCTCTGCAGTTGCACTGGCTTGCTCAGGCCCTCTGTCACCCCCCCACAATGGTGCAGAAGGAGGAGCCGCTGCAGAAGCGCCCAGCTTCCAGGGAACACTGGTGGCAAAGCAGCAAACGGTCTGTACAAACGTGTGGTAAAACAGTGAGAAAAGGATTGTCCTAAATCTCTCATTTGAGTGAAACTCTCAGGGTGCGTCTAGACGGCAGCGCTATTCGGAAAACTTCCAGTATCCCAAAGCAGATATGCCGCGTCTTTGAAACAAGCCCGTTATTTCGAAATACAACGGGCGCGCTTTTCCGACGTCCCTGTGAGCCTCGCTCAACGAGGATCAATAGGAATAGCGGCTTATCTGGAAATACTCAGAATAAGCTATGCAACTTGCGAGCTCAAATCGCGCGGCTCATTTCGAGCTCCGGGGGCAGTGTAGACGCATCCTAAGGGACTCTGGTGTCTGCCTGCTGCATGAAAACACTCGGTCCAGGGTCTGCGTCTCATTCTCATTCCTCAGCCCACACAGAGCCTGTGGAGAGCGGAGAGGCCAGGGTTCAAGGGCAGTGCACACTTCCTGCATGCAGAGGTGGGAAATGCCCCCACCACAAGCTAGCTGCAGAGCGGAAAGCTTACCCGCAGGGAAAGCAGTAGGGACCTGCACCATCCTTCTCCCGTCATCGGGACAGCGGAGCCTGGAGCACGTGCAGAAACCGTTTCCCTGCGTGACCACAGGAGAGTTAGTTGCTCTGCTGTCAGTTTGCATCCAGGCGAGAGCGTGAAAGGCCCCGTTCTCATGTGGTTCCACAGCCGCTTGCCGCGTGTTCGTAACGTGCTCTAATTCCCCAGAGCTCCCCGAGGACCGGAACGGCGAGCCACCTTTCGCCGTGGATGTTCTGAAAGGACGGGCGTGTTGCAGAGCTTCTGTGACATGCAAAATGCTATCCTCCCATTAAACCCCGGTCAATCACATCAGCCCAACATTCAAACCCATCGCTGGTCAGCGTCTTGTTCGATTGTAGCCACATCATTGACTTACTGCTGGCCCGGCCCTCGGAGCCTCCCTGCACCCGCTGGGTGTAGTCTTGGAGCGACTGTTCGTGCAGCCAGAATCTAGCATCTGATTGCTGCTGGAGCCAGAGCACTTAGTGGGTCTCCTCAAGAGCATCGTCTTACAGTTAGCGGGGAGATCGATTTCTGCCCCGGCTGTGCCCAGTCTCACTGCCTTCCCGCCTTGGTGCACGTCCCTCCTCACTGGTAAACTACGGAGCCCACCGGCAAGTCTTCAGTTGCTAAAGTTGGCAAAGCATCCCCCTCCCCCGAATCAGCCGCATTTGGCAACGCTAGCCCCATCCTCCCGAGTCCCGCCAGGAGAGAATCTGTCCTCAGTGAAGGCTCTGGGAAAGAGGGGAGCCAGACAAAGCCCCGTCTCATACAGAATGTTTTCTGCAAGGGCGCTTCCTTTGTTGCGTGTCCTAAATCAGAAATAGTTCAGGGGGAAAGTCCCAGGCTGGGGCCTCAGGCCAGCGCCGAGTAGTTCAGGTAGGGAAGGCATTTAAAGTCTATCCAGGTGCTTGGATGCCCAGCCCTAGGGGGAAGGGCCGGCGCAGAGGACTGGGCAGGGAGCAGACTGCCACTCGAGGGCACGTGGGAGGTCTGCAGTAAGGAGCCAGGCAGAGAGGGGAAGAGGAAAGTGTTCTGAGAAGCAGGTCTGATTACCACCAAGCAGTGTTCCCTGACAGCTGTGCGCTTGTGCGGCCACTCAGCGTCCCCCCAGCTAGCTGTGTTGTTTCTAGTGGTGGTGCACATTTGCACATTCATCGGTGCACATACAGCTTATTCCACACATTGCTGGAAAAAAGCCATACATGGTGGAAGAAGCTTAGCGGGAACGTATGTGATGCATAGGAGCTCTTCTAACTCAGCCTCCCCTAAGCTCTCTTGAAAGAAAAGCCCTTCCTTTAAGTGGGAAACCGGAATGAGAGAGCAAATGCTAGCCTGGGAATTTGAAACCACACAATTCGTCCGCAAAGCCTCTGGGTCTGCCTCTCTGGGCTCCCTGCGAATCGTCCCATTGCTTCCCAGCGCTCACACACGAACGGCGTCCGGCTTCGCTCTGGTGTGAGAGAAGGGCCCGTGCTTAGATCTCTGAATTTCCAGAATTGTTTGAGCTGCCCTGGCCACCCTTGCGCTGGCTCCGGGGCCTGGCTTTTTCTTTTTAAAGTACAGCCCTAAGTGTCAGTTTCCTGGATTTCAAATATTTAGGTTCTGGGAGGAAAACTGTAACAGCCTCGAGGTATTGCAGTGAGAGCCATTTAAAATGGGCAAGTCCCAGTGACGAGTACACGGTGGTCTCTGGAGACACCTCCATTACTAGCCAGTGGAGACACAAGGCAGTGCGGTCTAAGATGCCACAATGCCGTATCTGCTGACAGGACCTTTGATGGTGACGACTGTGGATATTTAGAAACTTATTCCATCTTAAGAAAGATTTTGCTTGAAAATTGCTATTCCCGATCCCTTGACGGCTCTGTGGTGAGCATGGCTTTCCACCAGAGGAAGGGAGCAGTGCATTGGCAGTGCTGCAGGGGGTTACAGGAGCCAAACAGAAACCACATTTTAGCAGCGTCTGACCTTTCATGTGACCCAAAATCTGGCCGCCTCGGGTGTGAAATCATGGAAGTGAATGCACTTTGTATTCAGCCGAGTGCAGACGGAACCCTTCCCCTTGCTCGAAGGCTGCATGTTAAAAAGCGGGGAGGGCGGGCGGGGCGCGCTGCTCTGTCCCATTAACTCAGCTCTTATGCATTTTCTTCTGCATCAAGCTGCAACCATACTCAAATGGATCACAAGTCAAATGCTCCATTAATTTTAACAGCAGGTTACACTTAATGATATATGGAAATGCTTTATTGATTATGTAGCTAAAAAAGAAAATCTCTGTGCTAATAGCATATCACATCAATGCAAGCGAAGGAGGACGGAAAATATAATGGATTAATAGATGACTTGCAAAAGGAGCAAGAGCCAATTATACTATTTTCTTTGAAAAGCGTGGTGCTTTTCCCTCCGTGGGAGTGAGGTTTATGTACTTTGTCACAGTGTTGCAAGAATAGAGCAAAATGAAGCACATGAAAATATTTGTGTTGAGGGTCTCAATAGAAATCATTGTTTAAAAGGCCCGATGGATTGAGAATAATTCTAGGGAGAATTATGTTGGTACCAACACATTTCCTAGATCCTGGTGGGCCTGCCGGAAAACGCCGCTTTGGGTTCCTTTCTTGTTCCCTTGCCGTTGAATCGAGCGCTGGCTGAGGGCCTGGCCGGGGGAGTGCGGGATGATTTTCCCAGTGCAGATCACTCCAGGCGAGTGCCCTCTTTCCCAGTATTATTTTAATCAGCTGCTGAATTTGGTCAGCAAAACTGCGTCTTGCCGTGGCGGTGAGTTGTAAAGTCCCGGGGGAACGTCAGCAGAAGGAAGGAGCTGTCCCCTCCCGGGCTGCTTCCCCCGAATGAGGGAGGCGGAGGGAGGGCGCTTTCTCAATCCTGCTCCATGGCCACATCAGGGACGTTCAAAGCCCATCTAGTTCCTTTTCTCTCCCCCACTCCTACAGTTTGGCAGTGCCTTGTAGTGTGCCTGTGCCCGCTCTGCCTTCTCGCCTGATCCCAGTGCTTTCCAGGACAGACTAGGCCTCCCACATCTGGCACCCTTGGGACCTGACTGCTCCAAGATGAGGGATTTTGCCCGACCAGGGGAGATCATTTCTGGTCCCTCTGCTGCTGGCCCCGCCCCCTGTCCTGCCTCCCCACTGGGCTTCCCAGCTTCCTCAGCAGCCCAGCTAGGCTGTGCACCAGGCTCCCCGACTCCCCTGGGCAGCCCACCTTGGCCACATGCTGGGCTCCTGCACTACCACCCACACACACCCCCACATTGCACCGGGCTCACAAGCCCTCCACCCCCGGAAACACACCAGGACCCTCTGATCCTGGAGCATCCGTGCTCCTCCCGGAGCAGAGAGTCCCGGTTTGGAGAGGTGCAGCCTGAATTGCATTAAGCGACACACATGCGTCCTCCGCGTGCGGTGTACTCTTCCTCCTGTCCATGCCCACGGGGGCGAGGAGCGTGCAGGGCAGAGAGTCCCGGTTTGGAGAGGTGTGGCCTGAATTGCATTAACAGACACACCTACGTCCTCCGCGTGCGGTGTATTCCTTCTCCTGTCTATGCCCACGGGGGCGAGGAGTATGCAGGGCAGAGAGTCCCGGTTTGGAGAGGTGTTGCCTGAATTGCATTAACGGACACACCTGCGTCCTCCGCGTGCGGTGTACTCCTTCTCCTGTCCATGTCCGCGGGGGCGAGGAGCGTGCAGGGCAGAGAGTCCCGGTTTGGAGAGGTGTGGCCTGAATTGCATTAACGGACACACCTACGTCCTCCGCGTGCGGTGTATTCCTTCTCCTGTCCATGTCCGCGGGGGCGAGGAGCGTGCAGGGCAGAGAGTCCCGGTTTGGAGAGGTGTGGCCTGAATTGCATTAACGGACACACCTACGTCCTCCGCGTGCGGTGTATTCCTTCTCCTGTCCATGTCCGCGGGGGTGAGGAGCGTGCAGGGCAGAGAGTCCCGGTTTGGAGAGGTGCAGCCTGAATTGCATTAAGCGACACACATGCGTCCTCCACGTGCGGTGTATTCCTTCTCCTGTCCATGCCCACGGGGGCGAGGAGCGTGCAGGGCAGAGAGTCCCGGTTTGGAGAGGTGTGGCCTGAATTGCATTAACGGACACACCTGCGTCCTCCGCGTGCGGTGTATTCCTTCTCCTGTCCATGTCCGCGGGGGCGAGGAGCGTGCAGGGCAGAGAGTCCCGGTTTGGAGAGGTGTGACCTGAATTGCATTAACGGACACACCTACGTCCTCCGCGTGCGGTGTATTCCTTCTCCTGTCCATGTCCGCGGGGGCGAGGAGCGTGCAGGGCAGAGAGTCCCGGTTTGGAGAGGTGTGACCTGAATTGCATTAACGGACACACCTACGTCCTCCGCGTGCGGTGTATTCCTTCTCCTGTCCATGTCCGCGGGGGCGAGGAGCGTGCAGGGCAGAGAGTCCCGGTTTGGAGAGGTGTTGCCTGAATTGCATTAACGGACACACCTGCGTCCTCCGCGTGCGGTGTATTCCTTCTTCTGTCCATGTCCGGGGGGCGAGGAGCCTGCAGGGCAGAGAGTCCCGGTTTGGAGAGGTGCAGCCTGAATTGCATTAAGCGACACACATGCGTCCTCCGCGTGCGGTGTACTCCTTCTCCTGTCCATGTCCGCGGGGGCGAGGAGCGTGCAGGGCAGAGAGTCCCGGTTTGGAGAGGTGTGGCCTGAATTGCATTAACGGACACACCTACGTCCTCCGCGTGCGGTGTATTCCTTCTCCTGTCCATGTCCGCGGGGGCGAGGAGCGTGCAGGGCAGAGAGTCCCGGTTTGGAGAGGTGTTGCCTGAATTGCATTAACGGACACACCTGCGTCCTCCGCGTGCGGTGTACTCCTTCTTCTGTCCATGTCCGGGGGGCGAGGAGCCTGCAGGGCAGAGAGTCCCGGTTTGGAGAGGTGCAGCCTGAATTGCATTAAGCGACACACATGCGTCCTCCGCGTGCGGTGTACTCCTTCTCCTGTCCATGTCCGCGGGGGCGAGGAGCGTGCAGGGCAGAGGGTCCCGGTTTAGAGAGGTGCGGCCTGAATTGCATTAAGCAACATGCCTGCATCCTCCACGTCCTTCTCCTGTCCATGTCCGCGGGGGCGAGGAGTGTGCAGGGCAGAGAGATGCTTACCCTAGGGTCTTGCTTTGGATCTGCCTTTTTGAATGTCCCCACTGCTCTTGCTTGTTTTCAAGAAGGGAGCTCAGAGAGGTGCAGCTGGCACTTGGAGCAAAGGGGGAGGGTTGAGATCTTCCTCAGTCCTCGCGGGAGTTTATGCTGCACTCGGGCACTGGCCCCCGAGACAGCTGGTTCCTGCACAGTCCGGTGTTACCCATGTGCCCAAGGAGCAAAGCTGCCGGCCACGCTCTGACTCCTGGAATTTGCCTCTCAACACCTAGGCCCAAATTGCTGAGCACCTTGAAGGGAAGAGCCAAGAGCTTGTACGTGGTTTGAGAGGGTGCGAGACGGCAGTGCCGGGAGTGGAAGACAGTGTAAGAGCCTGTGTTGCTAAGGGCTCCTGAGCAGCGGTTTCTGTAGGAGCTGGAGTTGTTGAAGTGAGGCAGATTTCATGCCAAAGCATATTGTATTGCTGGGGTCCCACGGCAAGGTGATGGATAAATGAGTCCAGGTCGTTATCTGCCAGGCAGGGATGGACACTGCTGTGCGCGAAAGCCCTGCATCCATGAGGAATCCAAACTGTGCTCTGGATGCAGATGTGAACTTTCAACCAATGGCAGCTGCACCACGGTTGCAAATTCTGCGGATTACGTCCCTGTGCCCACAGGCACCGTCCCTGGACTAGAGAGACAGTTGACGCCTGTGGGAATCCAGAAGTGAATGGCCTTGTGGGTGAAAACCTTCACTTGCCCACTTCAGCATCTTCCTCTGCTTCCCTGCTCCCTCGTGTGAGACCGTGGACTGTCCTAGGTCACTGCTGCCAAGGAAGCTGGTTGTTGAGAATGAACGTCTGTCTGTCTGGCCTCCGTGGCACAAGGCGATCATCTAGCAGTAGCCCTCAAGTGGATTCTACCTCATGTCCTGGCCTGACTCCGGATTGCATTGGTCCTAGGAATGGGGATTTGACACTGGGCGGTAGCTGGCTAGAGCTGGGGTATGCGGGGTGGGGTTCTTTAGGGTTAGTTGCACTGTTGCATGGCTGAAGGAGGAAGGGAGGATCAGGAAGAGCCTGGGTTGCCTTCACAAGTCTTGCAGCAAGACTTCCTTTGCTGGTTTTGGGAATGCTGGTATGTGTGAGCAGAGCAAGTCCAGGCCCTGGATGCAGGTGATCCTTTCAGCTATTCCAGTGCTTGGAGCTCAGTTCTGAAGCAGACTGGAGGAAATCAGCCCTGATTCACCTTGGATGGCTCCTTAAGGGGAGCTTTGGTAACTCCAGTGGAGGCTGATGGGAAAGTTCTCTTGGCTTGTCTCTTTGGTAACTCCAGCCTCGGCATAGGTTGGAGAAATGCTTTATACATCAACATGTCCATTTCAGCCTCTCTTCGCTGCTATCAGTGCATGGGTTTCTGGCCCTTTCTCTCCAAGGTAGGTGCATAACTGGTTGGATAACCGTTCACAGAGAAAACAACGTGGAGATCCGTGGCACCGTAAAGACTGACAGATTTATTTGGGCATCAGCTTTTGTGGGTAAAACCACTTGGGCAGACATGGATTTTACCCAGGAAGGCTGATGCCCAAATAAATCTTTTAATATTTAAGGTGCCACAGATCTCCGAGACTTGTTCTCAAGATGCGTTATCAATGGTTGACAGTCATGCTGGAAGGGCAGAACAGGTGGGGCTCCGCAAGGGTCTGTTCAATATCTTCATCAACGATTTAGATATCGGCATAGAGAGGACGCTTATTAAGTTTGCAGATGATCCCAAGCTGGGAGGGGTTGCAAGTGCTTTGGAGAATGGGTCGTAATTCAAAATTATCTGGACAAACTGGAGAAATGGTCTGAGGTCAACAGGATGAAGTTTAATAAGGTAAAATGCAAAGTGCTCCACTTAGGAAGGAACAATCCGTGTCACACACACAGAATGGGAAGCGACTGTCTAGGCAGGAGTCCTGCAGAAAGGGATCTAGGGGTCACAGTGGACCACAAGCTAAATGTGAGTCAACAGTGTGACGCTGTTGCAAAAAAAAGCAAATATAATTCTGCGATGTCCTAACGGGAGTGCTGTAAGCAAGACACAAGAAGTCATTCTTCTGCGCTGATCATGCCTCTGTTGGAGTATTGTGTCCAGTTCTGGGCACCGCATTTCAAGAAAGATGTGGAGAAATTGGAGAAGGTCCAGAGAAGAGCAACAAGAATGATGAAAGTTCTAGAGAACGTGAGCTATGAGGGAAGGCTGAAAGAACTGGGCTTGTTTACTTTGGAAAAGAGAAGACTTAGAAGGGGACATAGCAGCAGCTTTTAAGTATGTAAAAGGCTATTGCAAAGAGGAGGGTGGAATTATTCTCTTAAGCTCTGAGGACAGGACAAGAAGCAATGGGCTTCAATTATAGTGAGGGAGGTTGAGGTTGGACATCAGGAAAAGCTTCCTGCCTGTCAGGTTGGTCAAACACTGGAATACATTGCCCAGGGAGGTTGTGGAATCCCCATCTCTGGAGATACTCAAGAGCAGGTTGGACAGACGCCTGTTGGGGTGGTCTAGACCGGGGTGGCCAACCCATTAAATGAAGAGAGCCAGAACAGCAGCAGAAAAAATGCAAAGAGCCGCACCAGAATTTTTTTTTGAGCAATTTTCGTTGAGCCGGGGACAAAACAGGAAGAGCTCCCCACCAGCCCCCAGAGTTGTTGAGCAAACAAAGAAAAAGGATTCTGCCCCTTTAAGACACATCAGGCTCCCGTTGGCCACCATCATCTTGGCGACGCCATTTTGCATCACCGCACCAGACGGCTCCTCTGCCCTGGTGAGCACAGGGAGCCGAGGGCAGGGGACTAGTTCTAGGGGCACAGGGGCAGCTTTGCGAGCCGCAGGGGAGGCTTCACGAGCTGCCCTTTAAGGGGGGAAGGGCTATGGGCTGGGCCCCCCGGTCTAGGCGGTGCTTGGTCCTGTCGTGAGGTCCCTGCCAGTCCTAGCAGGCTGTGGCTCTCTGATTCTCATCTGGAGCAAGGCGTTAGAATCTCCTCAAGGAGCTTTCGGTGAGGAAGGAGGAGCAGTGCGGTGGGCCAGGCTAGCCTGTTCTTGTCTGTCGCCAGGTGTTTGGCTGGGGGAGCGTTTGTGTAGCACCTGTTTGCTAGGGAGCCTTATGTGCTTTGGGAAACCCAGGCCCCCGGCAATGATTGGACTTGCTGGAGGTCGTCCATTGAGACTAAGATTGAACTGGGCTTAGAACTGAGGCTTTCCGACCTCCGGAGGGCAGGGGTGATGAACGGTCCCTGGCCGGGGAGCCCAGCTGCACTGGTGAGAAAGTCTGAGTGCCTTGTGCTTGAGAGAACTGATCCCCAGTGGTAAAGGGCAAGGCTAGTGCCGGCTTCCTCTCCAGGCACGTCACGGACTGCTGGCTTTCTGTGTTTCATAAACCCATGCCCATTAGCCGAGCGAGCGTGCACCCACGGCACCTCGACGGCAGGGCCCTTCCTACCAGAGTCTTTTCTTCCACCACGTGCCTTGAATTTCCTTAGGTCTCCTCCTCCTTTGCGCCGCGTGACTCAGACTCTCCTTTTTAGGAGTGTTTCCCTGCTGCTGTTGTGTGTTAGTCTGAAGAGGTTCCAGTGGTTTTGTTCGCATCTCAGCTGGTGTGTGCTATTGCATGAGGCTCGCTCGGAGACAGTCTCTCAACGGCTCGGTTTGGGGGTTTCCAGTAAGTGACATTTTGAAGCAACAGCCTCAGCATGTTGTTTTCGGAGTGATGCCCGCGGGTGCTGACGGGTTTGTCATTGGATCCCACTGGCGATGAGGGTTTGTGTAACAGCCACGCCTGTGTTCCTACTCACCAGCCCAGCGATTAATACTTTGTTGCCTTTGAAGCACATTCGTTTCACTGCACCTTTTCCTCAGGCAGGTAGCAAGATGGTGCCGGTGCTCTTGGAATGTGCGTTGAGTTGGTGGAGAACGCACGCGGGCAGTCTCATTCCTCCCAGGCTTTCATGCTGGCACCGGGAGCCTTCAGAGAGCGGGGCCTTAAATCACACTTCTCTGCTGAGCGTTGACGTGGACGCCTGTGAAAACACAAGCCCATAAAGGACGAGTCTCTTCTCCGAGCAATTAATAACAAGCCTTCGGCGTAGAGCTTGTTCAGCCTGAACGGAGCCACCTCACTGCATCCTCTTGTCACACGAAATGATGCCCCTCTCCTGGGCTCCTCAGTTGCTCTGTTGCTTTTGATTGTCTTGCGCTAATTGCGCAGCCGCTCAGTGTAGTGTGTGCCGGAGGAGTGCAGGCTGTTTGTTCGGCAGGCAGAGGCACTGGAGTGGAGTGCGCATCGGAGCCTTGTTAGCCTGCCTCTTCCATTCGTTAATATTGCCTGCCACTCGTGGGGCTCTAAATGGCCGTCTTCCTCTCACTGATCGTTTTCATTTGCTACGGCATTTCAGGGCCTCGGAGGGCAGTTAGGAGGCCTGTGAAATGTATAAAATAACCCTGATCATCCATCAAGAGTGGAACTGTCGTAAGGGCTCATCAGCAGACCGTTTGCCCTCCCAACAGCCCCTGGGTTGCAGGGCCGCACAGGCCTCTGCTCGGAACCCTTACGGAGAAGTGATTTTGAGCTTGGCGAGAGCCCTGGCCCAGGCGCTGAATGCACCTGTTGCCCCATGCAGTAGTGTTGGACGTCTGCCCCGCCCTCTCCGGGTGGTGCTGGTAGCCATGCGCCAAATGCAACGCAGCCCCCCTGCCCCACCAGTGTTCTGCCTGCAGGTCGATTCCCACCCAACAGCAGGCGGGGCGTCCCGACAGGTCTGCTCCTGGAGCGATAGAACCGTTGGGCTGCGTGCGTGTGCGTGTGCACGTCTGTGCGTCGTGCTGGCTTGTGCAAATAGCCGCCACGGCCGAGCCGAGAGCACAGCGTCAGGCCAGGAAGCACAAAGCAGCTTTGGGGGTTCTTGGCGAGGCCCTGAGAGTTGCACTGAGCTGGGAGGCGCTGAGGTGAGGGGCGTGCTAGCGAACCGGTGGCCAGAGAGGGTATTTCCAGCGCGGTGACAGGTTTATGGCCCCGTTTGTCACCCAGAATGAGCTGTTCCAAGGGGAGAAAGCTTTTGACGGATTGTGCGAGAGTTAACCTTACAGCTGTAATGGAACATATAGAAAAGGTACTTTCCACAATTTTTTGTTATTTTCAGAATATATTGGGCATCGTTTCTTTTCTCCCGCTGCAGCCCGAGTGATTGGACTTATGGCACTGAGGGGGCCTGGCTTTACGGGCGCAGGACATGAAGAACAGTGCCCATAAAAGGGTTTATGGTTTTCGCTATCGTTTCATCAAAGCTAGTCTTTGTGGGAAAGCCGTTGACACAAAGAGGCACCTGGCGAGTGTGGAGTAAGGGGTTTATTGGCGCCTGTTGGCAATGCCCTGCAACGCAGGCGTGTAGCTTTGCAGCCGGGCGAGGGTTGGCCCTGGAGAGCTCACTGAGCTGAGCCCTGGGGTGCCGCCGCCGAGTGCTCTGTGCACCAAGGACGGCTGCTCCCTTCCTGCACGCGGGCCTGTTATGCAGCGCTGCTCCCTGTGTCCCGCAGACTGACGCTGGGATGGGCTGCCCATGCCCTGCTGTGCTCCAGCTGGGGCAGAGGGTGGGGCCAGGTGTCGGCCCCTGGAGGAAAGCTGAGCTGGCAAATGAGCACAGGGATGAAAGGCTGAGCAGCTGCTGTGAATGGGGGTGGGAGCCGGGGGCCAGCGTGCTCAGAGGCGGGGGGGAGGGAGCCTTGCCCACCGACAGAGGAAACACGGTCGGGGGAACGAGGGGAGCTGCCTAGAGCAACCTGCAGCCACCCGCAGGCCCGCTGTCTGGCTCGGCCGCCGTGTGCTACCAGGGCCCGGCGGGTCCCGCGGGGGTGGCACTTGCTGCTGCTGGCCAGGGCTCAGCCTGCTGCGGTGCCGGGTGGGGTTTGCCTCTCGGATGGGCTCCTCCCTTTGGGCCTTAGCCGCCGCGTAGGAAGGGGCAGTGGCGCCGGGCCTCGGCGTGCTGTGGCCCAGACTCAGGCTCCAGGCCTGGCTGCGCTTGTATTGCCAGTGCAAAGACTGACACATGCTGGGACCACTGGGGTGGGCTTGCCCCGTGGCTGTGTGTGGGCAGCCCTCCGAGTGGTCAGCGCAGACCGTGAGAGCTCAGCGTTTCCCAGCCACGGGGGGGCCTAGTAGTTAAAAGACGATTAGACGTCGCCCCAGGGGGGTGTAGCTGGGAGCTCCTGTCCCTGCTTGTCCTGGACCTAGGGGAGAGCGTGCTCTGTGGAACTCCTCGCCTTGGAACTGACTCTGGGCAGTGAGAGTGTGTGTGCGCTCTGTGGAACTCCTCGCCTTGGAACTGACTCTGGGCAGTGAGAGTGTGTGCGCTCTGTGGAACTCCTCGCCTTGGGACTGACTCTGGGCAGTGAGAGTGTGTGTGCGCTCTGTGGAACTCCTCGCCTTGGGACTGACTCTGGGCAGTGAGAGTGTGTGTGCTCTGTGGAACTCCTCGCCTTGGGACTGACTCTGGGCAGTGAGAGTGTGTGTGCGCTCTGTGGAACTCCTCGCCTTGGGACTGACTCTGGGCAGTGAGAGTGTGTGTGCGCTCTGTGGAACTCCTCGCCTTGGGACTGACTCTGGGCAGTGAGAGTGTGTGTGCGCTCTGTGGAACTCCTCGCCTTGGGACTGACTCTGGGCAGTGAGAGTGTGTGTGCGCTCTGTGGAACTCCTCGCCTTGGGACTGACTCTGGGCAGTGAGAGTGTGTGTGCGCTCTGTGGAACTCCTCGCCTTGGAACTGACTCTGAGCAGTGAGAGTGTGTGTGCGCTCTGTGGAACTCCTCGCCTTGGGACTGACTCTGGGCAGTGAGAGTGTGTGTGCGCTCTGTGGAACTCCTCGCCTTGGGACTGACTCTGGGCAGTGAGAGTGTGTGTGCTCTGTGGAACTCCTCGCCTTGGGACTGACTCTGGGCAGTGAGAGTGTGTGTGCTCTGTGGAACTCCTCGCCTTGGGACTGACTCTGGGCAGTGAGAGTGTGTGTGCGCTCTGTGGAACTCCTCGCCTTGGGACTGACTCTGGGCAGTGAGAGTGTGTGTGGGCTCTGTGGAACTCCTCGCCTTGGGACTGACTCTGGGCAGTGAGAGTGTGCGTGCGCTCTGTGGAACTCCTCGCCTTGGGACTGACTCTGGGCAGTGAGAGTGTGTGTGCGCTCTGTGGAACTCCTCGCCTTGGGACTGACTCTGGGCAGTGAGAGTGTGTGTGCGCTCTGTGGAACTCCTCGCCTTGGGACTGACTCTGGGCAGTGAGAGTGTGTGTGCGCTCTGTGGAACTCCTCGCCTTGGGACTGACTCTGGGCAGTGAGAGTGTGTGTGCGCTCTGTGGAACTCCTCGCCTTGGGACTGACTCTGGGCAGTGAGAGTGTGTGTGCGCTCTGTGGAACTCCTCGCCTTGGGACTGACTCTGGGCAGTGAGAGTGTGTGTGCGCTCTGTGGAACTCCTCGCCTTGGGACTGACTCTGGGCAGTGAGAGTGTGTGTGTGCTCTGTGGAACTCCTCGCCTTGGGACTGACTCTGGGCAGTGAGAGTGTGTGTGCTCTGTGGAACTCCTCGCCTTGGGACTGACTCTGGGCAGTGAGAGTGTGTGTGCGCTCTGTGGAACTCCTCGCCTTGGGACTGACTCTGGGCAGTGAGTGTGTGTGTGCGCTCTGTGGAACTCCTCGCCTTGGGACTGACTCTGGGCAGTGAGAGTGTGTGTGCGCTCTGTGGAACTCCTCGCCTTGGGACTGACTCTGGGCAGTGAGAGTGTGTGTGCTCTGTGGAACTCCTCGCCTTGGGACTGACTCTGGGCAGTGAGAGTGTGTGTGCGCTCTGTGGAACTCCTCGCCTTGGGACTGACTCTGGGCAGTGAGAGTGTGTGTGCGCTCTGTGGAACTCCTCGCCTTGGGACTGACTCTGGGCAGTGAGAGTGTGTGTGCGCTCTGTGGAACTCCTCGCCTTGGGACTGACTCTGGGCAGTGAGTGTGTGTGTGCGCTCTGTGGAACTCCTCGCCTTGGGACTGACTCTGGGCAGTGAGAGTGTGTGCGCGCTCTGTGGAACTCCTCGCCTTGGGACTGACTCTGGGCAGTGAGAGTGTGTGTGCGCTCTGTGGAACTCCTCGCCTTGGGACTGACTCTGGGCAGTGAGTGTGTGTGTGCGCTCTGTGGAACTCCTCGCCTTGGGACTGACTCTGGGCAGTGAGAGTGTGTGCGCGCTCTGTGGAACTCCTCGCCTTGGGACTGACTCTGGGCAGTGAGAGTGTGTGTGCGCTCTGTGGGACTCCTAGCCCGGCGGTTTTTCCAGCACCCACCCGCCCAAAGCCCTGGAAAAGCTGGGGGTGCCCTTTGTGCCTGTGGGGGGGCACCGACTGGCAGCAGACATGCCCACGGGACGCGTATTGCGCGGTGCTGGGCTCTTTAGAGGCTGAGATGATTCTTTCCAAATGGCTAGTGAGGGAGGCCCCCTGTAGCCTGGTGCTAGGCTGGGTCTTCCCGGCACCACGAAAGCCTCTTCCTGTCGCGCTTCGTCTCAGAAGCCTTCCCTTGCCTTTGAGTCCCTCCTGCCCCAAAGAGGCCCCGGTCCGCGCCCTGCCCGGAGGTCTGAGCCAGGCTCCTGGAACCAGACTGAGCTCAGTGGGAGATTCCTTTAGCCCACGTGCCCGGGCGCTGGGGGCTTTGCAGATCACGAGCGTTTGTGCAAGGGAGTCCCTTGGATTTGGTGAAGCTTTAGTGCTAAGGCGCCACCCGCACGTGGGGTCCAGCACATCACAGGCTAGCGTGCCTTGCGCGGGAATTCTTCGCAAGCCAGCCAAGCCGGTAATGCTCAGCGTGGCGTTCAGCTCCCCCCACCTGGGGCTTTCAGCCCCCAGTCGGAACCGCTGCCTTCACGGCGCAGAGCGCAAGGCGTGGGCTGCGCGCCCGGGGAGTGCGTGTTGCTGTCCCGCGGCGTCTCGCCCCCTCCGCAGCTCCGGCTGTGCCGCGCTGTTCTGCGGTCTCTCCCGCGAGCGCAGGAGCAGTCTGTGTTGTCGGCTGCGGTTGCTTGTTGTCGAATGCTGTCTCTGGGGTCGTTCTCTTTAAGCCGTTTGCCTTTTGTCTTTGAAAATCAATGGGGAGCGACTGGGAAAGGACAAGTTTTCAGTGGTACCTTTCAGAAAACCCTCTTATGTTTGCTGCTGCCGGGGAGGTTTCTAGGGAGGCCGGGCTGGGACACAGAATACGGCTCATGCTCTTAATAAGCCTCAATAGCTTTTTCCCTTCGGAGCAGCCTGGCTGGCTCCGCATCCAAACACAGAAGCCGCGTTCTGGCCTTCGGTTTTGTTTACAGCAGATGTGGCCTGGCGCTGTGGAGCCTGGGTGTACGCACACGCGGGAAGTGTCGGGATTCTCCGCAGATCTTAGGCAGGGAGGGTTGAGATTAGTCGCCAAAGGGACCTCGTTTGTGCTGCTGCTGAGGAGCTGTCAAATGTATCTGCTGTGAGCGCGTCTCGGCCGGGAGGGGCGGTGGGAGGCAGGGTCCCGGGCTGGTGGGGTCGGCAGGTTGGAACGGTGTGCTGCTGAGCAGAAGGCCTCATTCCTGGAGTGGAGTAGCTGGGTCTCTTCTGCTCTCAGACTAGAGAAGGGTGCAGAGAAGAGCTGCACGTCTGGTGCTCTCCGGGCGGTCTCTCCGCGCAAGCGGGCCCCTTTCTCCTGCCTTTCGGGCTCAGCACAGGCCAGTGCATCTTGCCACTGAAGGGCGCCCGTGAGCGCCGGCCTGCCTGGCTTGCTGACCGCTGCCCTGGAGCTGCCTGTTCCTGCCTGCCTGTGGGCGGATGGCAGAGCCACCCACTCAGCCTTCCCTTTCCAGCGGGCTGGCTCTGTGCTCTGAGCAGGGCATAGCAGCCGCCCTAGCAGGCATCTCCTGGGCACCTCCGCTGCCTGCGCAGCCCGGCGGGAGCTTCCTCGTGCCCCCCCGGCAGGGCTCTGCACGGTGAGATGTCTGCTTACGTGTGCGCGTCCTAACAGTGCTTGGGGCGGGGGATTTGTACCTGGGCCCTCGCTGGGAGCCTGCCTAGGAGAAGGGGAAGAGGCTTCTTCCTTCTCTGGGCCGTTGGTGCCGTTGGGTTGTTTGTAGCGTGTCTGTGGAGCATTTGGCGCACCTCTGGCTCCGTGCATGCCGCCACACCCCTGCCGCTGGAGAGACGGAGCTTGCCTGTGAGTGAGAGTCATGAGCATGTCCCCAGGCAATTTGTCCCAGCAGAGTTACATTTCCAGGCAACCTGTGTGGAGCTTGTTAGAGGCCAGCGTGCACTGCGTGCTACCGGATCTGCGCTCTGTGCCGCTGCGGCATGGCCGGGGAGACGCTGGGAGCTGGCAGGAGAACGCTCACCCGTTGCCATGAAGTCCCCGTCTCCTCGGGCAGCACACGTGGGGCCCTACCAAGTGCATGGCCCAGGAAATCTAGTCTCGTGCTTTCACCCTCGGCTGCGCAGCAGGGAGAGCAGCGTTTGGTGAATTTAGGGTCCTGGCCTGAAAGGGATCACAGGCTTATGGTAGGGGGTTGCAGAGTTGCACCCTTATTCTGCGCTGCCGGCAGAGCTGGGCGGCTGGAGAGCAGTGCTTGTTGGCCAGGTCCCAGCTCAGAAGGCAGCTCTGCACCCGCTGCAGCACAGAAGTAAGGGTGGCAACACCCTACCATGTCAGCCCTCTGCACTGCTGCTGCTGGCAGCTATGCCTTCAGAGCTGGGCTCCCAGCCGGCAGCCGCCGCTCTCCATGGCCCAGCTCTGTAGAGCGCTGTCAGCAGCAGTGCAGAAGTGAGGGGAGCAGCACAGCAACCCCTTTATCCCCCAGTAACCTTGTGACCCTTCCACGGCCCCTGCAATTCCAGCACCGAGATTTCACATGTAAGTAGGTAAAATCGTTTAATGTACAATTGCTCAAATCTTATGGCCATGAAATGGACTAAAATGGAGCGTGAGTTTGGCAGGGCCTTAGCTATTCGCTGTGTGGGCAGGAGATGCTGCCACAGCACAGGGCACACGTGGGTGTGTGCCCAGGTGCAGCACATTGCGCAGGGGGTGGAAGGTCACTGCTGAGCACCACCCATTTTGCGGCGTGGGCCGCAGTGTGGCTCTAGGTGCGGGGGAGTTGGGCTGACGCTCTCCAGCACAGGCATGGATGCTGCAGCTTGGCCCTGCTGCCGCCAGGACTGGATCCCATTGCTGTGCACACTGTAACTGATGTCTGGTGTGTGTTGTCTCCCCTTGCAGAGGATCACCTCCCCTCCGGCTTCCCAACCATCGACATGGGCCCACAGCTGAAGGTGGTAGAAAAGGCTCGCACGGCTACTATGCTCTGCGCCGCCAGTGGCAACCCAGACCCTGAAATCTCCTGGTTCAAGGACTTCCTTCCTGTGGATACAGCCACCAGCAACGGGCGCATCAAACAGCTCCGCTCAGGTAAGGCCGCAAGGCAAGGGCGGCGTCCCTTCTCCATCGCGCCCCACCCTGCCATCTGGCTCTGGAGGCAGCGATGCACTGGACCCAGCCGGGTTCCCAGCGTGGTACACAAAGGGGCTCTTGGGCCAGTTTCCTCTGGCGGGATAGCGTGGCCTGTTGGGCAGAGCTGAGCGCGGAGAGGCCTGCTCTCCAGGGTGCCTGACAAGGCGGGGGAGCACCCAAAGAGACAGCCTCAGGCCCAGGGCAGGGGCAGACACTTCAGCGTCTGCTCACCAGGCGCTGGGATGTGCTGGGGGCGGGGGCGGGGTAGCGCCTCCCTAGAACAGAGCAGAGGGGCTGCGAGAGTCGAGGCTCCTAGCAGCTGGTTCATGGCCACATGCTGCTTTCCCTGGCCTCCTGCTCTAGCAGCAAAGCCGCGAGCAGCCAGGCAGCTGAGTAGCGACTGGCTAGCCTGTGGGCTTCACGCAGACAGGCCTGCTCCCCGACGCACTTCCTTCTCCCGCAAGCCAGAGGCAGGGCCACGCAGTGCGTGGTGCAGGCTGCTCCGCGGCACGAAGTGCGCTTGGGGGTCTCAGCCCGTCGCGCGTCTTCCTGCCCCCCAGCTCACAGCCCGCTGCAGAGCGAGAAATGGATCCTCTGGCGTAGTGCTGAAGTGCAGCCCCGCAGCTGGTTAGCAGTGCCTGGCACGGGCAAGTGGGGGCGATGACGGGAGCCTCCTGCCCAGACAGACCTTCGCTTGCCACCAGACAGTGCAGCCCGTGTGGCTTGCGGCGAGATACACAGGCAGCCGAACGGCACCGCCAGGACATTGCTGCCTTCTCTCCTCCGAGTGGGGGCCCTCTGCGGGGCCGTCTCTCGTGCCTGAAGCCGCCTGTAGCCGGGAGAGGGGTCGTTAGCCATCGCGCCCCCCTCCAGCCGCACGGAGCCTGGCACTCTGCCTTCCCCAGCATCTGCCCGTGAGCACTAATGACGCTCATCCATTCCCAGCTTAGGAGACCTCACGGCCACCTTTCGCTGTCCTGTCCCGCAACCAGGGCTGGATCTTGGGACATTTGTGCTGAAGGAAACTCTCCCCCCGCAGCAACGGTGCCTGTGGATCCGCGGCTCGCAGAACTCACTCACCCGCAGCAGCAGGCAGCCGTGTGCGGGAGCAAGGCAGCTCCCAGGCGCTTGCTGTCCACAGCTCTCCGTGGGCACCCGGCGCCTCTCTCTCCAGCGCAGCTCAGGGGCGGACGGAGTGCAAGAGCAAAGCGGGAAAGCCCAGCCAGAGGGCCCAAGTTTTCTTTCCTTTTTCCTGTTCTCGAGCAACGTCTCAATTGCATTTCACTGGGGATTCCAACTCTGGAATTTGGCTGCTTGTTGAAGACACTCTAATTACCAAGGGAGGTGTCAAGGGAACCGTTTAGAAATCAATGAGCAACACACAGCTCAGCCCTGGGAGAGACATTGATTAGACTCCAGTGGAGGAAATGAGCTTTCTCGACTCAACGCAGCAGACTCCCAGGTGCGATTGAGGGTTTGTTTTTAAGGGTAGGGAAGGAGGATGCAAAGCCAAGGTTGGGATGAAGATTTGCCCCTTCCCTCCTTCCCCCAAAGTAGGACTCAAGTAATTTACACCATGGAAATCCTGGGTCGTAATTTGCCAGCTGCAAGCTTGTGCGGTTGTTCGTGTCAGTACAATCTGAGCAAGAACCGGGCATGGAAAATGGATTCTGCCTCACCCACTGCCTCTGTCCTGTTGGTGGCAGGATAATAGTCAGCCGTCCGCCAGCTGACAGGAGAGACTCCAGCAGAATTTGATAGTGAAGGAAAGTTGCTTTTCAGAGGAAAATAAATGTAAACAAGCATTTCATTTGACAGTCCTGTTCTCCACGTAACGGAGTCCCTGCTCCATTCAGAGCACAATCGTCTGATACAAGGATCTCCCAGCCAGCCTGGTGTCAGCACAGTCTGTCTCAGCCGGAGCACAAACTCATTTAATGTAATGTGATTACAACTAATGAGACAGCCAGATGGACTGTAGTTAAAACAGTAAAGTCCAGACCTAGCAGACATGCCATTTTCTAACCACAGTCTCCCGCAGCACGGTCCTTGGCTATGTCTTGTTTTCCACAAGGACCAGAGTTCTCCCTCAGCTATATTGAATGTCAGTCTGACAATGCCAAAGTCTCTTCGGAAACCGTAACTCTCTTGTGAGAGGCAGGTTTTCCCTTGACTTCTCCCAGCTCCTGGCCCAGTCTGAGGACCTGGCACGCTAAGAAGGCCGATGGGAGGAAAAGGCGCTGTCCTCCAACACGCTTATTTCTAGGGGCTTCAGACAGAAGCTTTGAAGTAATGTGCCGTCAGACCAGGCATGCCCACGATGAGCTGTGCCGGCGGCGTCTAGCGCCCTTGTCTTCCTGTGACGGGGCCTGGCGAGCATGGGCGTTGGCAGACCAGTCGTCGCCTGAGGCGGTTTGAGCCCCAGAACACACTGCCAGCTGGAGTCTCTGTCAGAAAGAAAACTCCAGGTCATGTTCAGGGACCAGGTGTCTGGTTTTTGACGGGAACACCCGGTCGAAAAGGGACCCTAGTGGTTCCAGTCAGCACTGCCAGCCGAGCCGTTGGTAGGCCGGCTGATGGTGCTGCAGGGCTGAGGTAGGCTGGTCCCCACCTGTCCCAACACCCTGCTGTGGCCTGCAGGTCGGCTCCTCGACAGGATGGCAGGAGGCTCTGCACGTTGCCTGCTCTGAGCACCGGCTCTGCACCTCCCCCGGGCCACGGACCAGCCAATGGGAGCTGAGGGGCGTGGCACCTGTGGGCGAGAGCCTCCTGGACCCCACCCAGCCTAGGAGCTGGACCTGATGGTCGCTTTCGGAGTGCAGCGTGGAACCGCCCAGGACAGGTGGGGCCTAGCCTGCCTTAGCCTTGCTGCGCTGCTTCCTGGAGCCCTCCAAAGTAAGTCCGCACCCCAGCCCCGCGCCTCAGCCCCGTCCCGCTCCAGAGTTTGCACCCCCAGCCAAAACCCTCACATCCCCCCTGCCCTAGCTCCGAGCCCCCTCCCACAATCCCAGTCCATGCCTCAACCCACGGCACCATCCCGCACTCCAGTTCCTAGGCCCCAGCCAAAAGCCCCCTCTTGTACCCCACACCCCCAGACCCCAGCTTAGTGAAAGTGAGTGAGGGCGTGGGAGAACGAACCACCAATAGCGGAGGCATGCAGTGAGTGAGGGCAGGGGGCGGGGCCGTGGGGCTAGGGTGGTAGGTTTTGTGCAGTTGGAAAGTTGGCAGCCCCATGCATGTATGTCCTGGTGTCATTCCTGCCACTGGTCCGCAGTGTGTGTACATATTGTGACCGGGCCGGGCCAGGCCAGAGGGGTAGGAGGGAAATACATTAGCCAGAGATTGAGTAAGTCTCCGTTCCCAGGGTAAACTAACAAGGGCTAACTCAGAACCGGTAGGAACTTGCCAGAATCAGGGCAGTTAAGCTCCCGGAGGCAATTACGGCCTCCAGAGCCAAGTGAGCCAGGCTAGTTGGAAGACGTGAGGCCAATTAAGAGCGGTTCCAAAGGGCTCCCCTGCCGTTTGTTCGGTGGGCGAGGCGCTGAGGTGACAGAAGGAGCTCGGAGGAACAAGTGCATGTGGGTACAGGGGGTAGAGCCGAGATAAGGAAGGTGTGGGAAGTAGCCAGGGGTTTGTAGCTGTCAGGCGTTGGAGACATTTACAGGGCCCTGGGCTGGAACCTGGAGTGAGGGTGGGCCCATTCCCTCCATCACTGCTCCCCATTTCCATTCAGGGAGAAGTCTCTTTGGAAATAAATGGGGTTTTTCAGCCCTGTATCATTTGGAGAGTTCTCCAAGACCGTGGAGTTTGGTTTCCCCTGTTCCTCATACTGGCCAGTGGTGAGAGGAGCTCAGCAAAAAACAAGCTGATGCTCCCTGTGAGCTGCCTAAATTGAGGTCTGCTGTGAGCCTCTGAGGCAAGCAAATCCGCCCCAAAGCACAGGACCCACCAAGGTTGAATAGGAGCTTCAACCCAACAGTACGGAGTTCAACCCAACAGTACGGAATTCAACCCACCGTGGCGGAGTTCAACCCACCATGGCGGAGTTCAACCCAACAGTACGGAGTTCAACCCAACAGTACGGAATTCAACCCACCGTGGCGGAGTTCAATCCATCAGTACGGAGTTCAACCCACCATGGCGGAGTTCAACCCAACAGTACGGAGTTCAACCCAACAGTACGGAATTCAACCCACCGTGGCGGAGTTCAACCCAACAGTACGGAGTTCAACCCAACAGTACGGAATTCAACCCACCGTGGCGGAGTTCAATCCATCAGTACGGAGTTCAACCCACCACAGCAGAGTTCAACCCAACAGTACGGAGTTCAACCCAACAGTACAGAATTCAACCCACCGTGGCGGAGTTCAGCCCAACAGTACGGAATTCAACCCACCATGGCGGAGTTCAACCCAACAGTACGGAGTTCAACCCAACAGTACGGAATTCAACCCACCGTGGCGGAGTTCAGCCCAACAGTACGGAATTCAACCCACCATGGCGGAGTTCAACCCAACAGTACGGAGTTCAACCCAACAGTACGGAATTCAACCCACCGTGGCGGAGTTCAGCCCAACAGTACGGAATTCAACCCACCGTGGCGGAGTTCAGCCCAACAGTACGGAATTCAACCCACCGTGGCGGAGTTCAGCCCAACAGTACGGAGTTCAGCCCACCACGGCGGAGTTCAGCCCAACAGTACGGAGTTCAGCCCAACAGTACGGAGTTCAGCCCACCACGGCGGAGTTCAGCCCACCATGGCGGAGTTCAACCCACCACAGCAGAGTTCAACCCACCGTGGCGGAGTTCAACCCAACAGTACGGAGTTCAACCCACCACGGCGGAATTCAACCCACCACGGAGGAGTTCAGCCCAACAGTACAGAGTTCAACCCACCACGGAGGAGTTCAGCCCAACAGTACAGAGTTCAGCCCACCACGGAGGAGTTCAGCCCAACAGTACAGAGTTCAGCCCACCACGGAGGAGTTCAGCCCAACAGTACAGAGTTCAGCCCACCACGGAGGAGTTCAGCCCAACAGTACAGAGTTCAACCCACCACGGAGGAGTTCAGCCCAACAGTACAGAGTTCAGCCCACCACGGAGGAGTTCAGCCCAACAGTAGGCCCAAGATCTCTTGCCTGCCAGCTGGACAATCAGTGCACAGGGCAAGGGACTTGGATCCTGCCTGGTGGCTTCGTGCTGGATCCCCCGGTCGTCGGCAGGTGTTGCAGGAGGGACGCCCCGTCTGCACTGGAGAAATTAACCGTTTGGAAAGTGGTGCTGCTAAGCTGCTAGCGGCTGGCGGTGCCGGGTGCCTGCAGGCTCTGAAAGAGGCTCACGCAACCAGGAGCCCGTCAACACCACGACTCCAGCGGATTTTAAACCGCGCTAGCTGAATTGGCTTTCAAACTAGTTAGTGATTTGGAGACAACTTCCCCCGTGCAGACCAGGCCTGAGCCTTCCTGGTGACACCCAGGAGCTTGTATTGGGCGTTAGGGACCCGAGCAGCGACCCTCAAGCCCCGCCCCAGAACCTGAGCCCCCCACCCCCTGCCCCACTGCCCAAACGCCCAGAGCCTGAGCCCAGCCCCCTCCCCCCCAGCACCCAGAGCCTGTCATGGTTGCTTCCCGTTGTTCCTGGCGCTGAGGAGGGGCGGGATGAAGCCGGGGGAGGGAGGGTGGAAGGTGCCTTCCTTGTCCTGCTCCCGGCTGGGGGGAACCCTACGAATTCCAGATCTGCCCCGCCTAGCCCGGTGCCTCGCTCCACCGTGGGGCAGCTGCCTGCTCGGTCTCCCCGGCTGCTGCCCGGCGTTGCTAGCCCACGTGGGCTCGCCTCCCAGGGGCCCCCCGGCCAGCGGTCACCTGGGGTTGGCTGGAGCCCTGGAGCCGCGCCGCTGCGCTCGGCCGCCCGAGAACGTGGCCCTGCGAGGAGCCGCTCTGTCAGCTCCTGCTTGCATGGCAGTCGGGCCCCAAAGCCCCTGGCCTTGGGGGGCGGGGGGCAGGAGCCCAGAACACTACAGCTTCCCCGCATCCCCACCGCCCGTGTGGAGAGTGGCAGGAGCCTGGGGCTCTGCCAGGGCCAGGGCGTAAGCCCGGACTCCAGCGGGGCAGCTGCCGAATGGCCCGTCCAACGGGGCACAGGCCCCAGGTGACGCGTCAGCTCCCTCAGCAGTGGGCCTGGCCAGCAGCCAGTGCGGGACTCAGAGTCCCTCTTGCAACGCTTGTGCCAGGGCTGCCAGCCAGCAGGGCCCCGCACGCAGCAGCACCGGGCGGTGGCGGTGGGGGCCCTCTGGTTCTCCCGGCCCCAGCATCGGAGACGGGCTGAGCCGTGCCTGTGAAGGTGCTGGACGAGAGCCCTACGATGAGTCCGTGCTCCTAGGCCCAGGCCACGCAGCCGGCTCCGCCCTCGGTCCCAGCGGCAAAGCCGAGTGCTGTCCGCACGGGGCCCGAGGGGGGGCTGTCCGAGCAGCTCCTGTGGGGCGGGCTCAGCAGCACGCCGGCCCGTCGGCGCGCACAAAGGACCAGCTGACAGCTTGGACCTGGGCTGCCCCGCGTCAGACGCCCTCTGGCCCTCCCAGGATACCCTGCTGGCAGCTTCCTGGCCTGAGGGGCGCGAGGGCAGACCAGCCTGGCCTGGTCACGTGGAGCGTCCCCTGGGAAAGGGCTCTCGGGGCTCCCCGCACGCGTTCTCCGCAGGGGCTGCGTGACCGTCGTGCGGCTCAGCGCGGGCCGGGGTTGGGCTGTGATGCAGGAAGGGGAGCAGGTCGCCACGGCTCTTGCTCCTGGAGCCGTGGAGACAGGCAGGCCAGAGAACAGGGCCCCGCTGTTGTGCTGGGAGACTTACCAGCTGGAGTTAGCAGAACCCTCGAGCCCCTCCGGCCGGTCCGTGCCTGCGTGGAGAGCGACCCTCTGGCTGGGCAGAGAGAGACCTCGGCTCCCTGCTGCGGCCGGGGGGCGAGCAGGTGTCTGGCGCTCACGGGCAGCCGGAGTTCCCGAGAGGGGGGCAGAGGCAGCAGATGGCCAAGGAGAGATTCCCACAGCTGCAGGCCGGTGACCCCGCCATCGGGCGAGAAGGGAGGCCCGCGGCCGCGGAGGAGAAGGCGCCAGTGAGCAGGGAGAACCAAGGTCCGTGCTTTAAGCCCTTTTTCAGAGGCACCTGAAACATGCTTCAAATCTGCCTCCTTTGTGTTTACAGAAACTCTCTGAGTGTCTGTGTGTGTTTGCCGGGGGGGGGCGATGGAATGGGAGCGGTTAGACGGGCGTGTGCATCCTGCTATTGATGAATCCGTGCACCCCGAGCTGACACGCGTCCTGTTTAACCCTTTCCTGTCTCTTTCAATTCCTCAGTTCTCTTTGGTAAGTGCTTGGGATTCAGGTCTTACAAATCTGCATCAGACCCGCACCTACCCCGAATTGCCTGCAGATGAGTTCTGCATGGGCTCTGCCTCGCACTAACAGCCTTCCTATGTGCCACATAAGACCAAGGGGACAAAACCACCAATTCGCCTCCCTGGATCTCCGCGCGCTTGGATCTGGTTTTTGTTTATTGCCCACGTAGTAAACTCGGGCAGTTACTAGCTGATGTGTCACATGCTAATCGTGAACCCCGTTGTAAAACGACCCGTTGCTGACTGCAGCAGCACATGGAATTGACCTTGGCACCAAAAGGCCTTCTGACGATGCACCGCAGCACTGCACGCAGAACTGATCCCTGCCCCTTAGAAAGGGGTCGGGATTCTTTCCTCTACCTGCCACCCAAACTAGGCAGAGAGGAGGCGGCCTGGCTGGGGTGCTGCTGTGATCAGCAGAAATTCTGCAGTTCTTTCTTTGCAAAGGTTTCCTAGGAGAAGCTAGTTCTTCCTGGCGCTGATCTCCACGCCAGAGGGAAGCGCGTTCGGGCTCGGCACGCGTGCGCTCTCGCCGAGGGCGGCTTACAAGTGGGTTTGCGCTCCCCTCACCTTATTGAATGTCTGTAATCGGCCCCACTGGTGATCGTGAGCTGCAAGCCGAATGTGCCCCACGCCTGTGACCCTCGCGTAGCGCCACCACCTCTCTCCGCACTCACACTGCACTGTCCCCCCGGGCACGGTCCCCTCCAGCGTCTCCTGCTGGCATAGCGGGCAATGCGTGCAGGTAGGCCCGGCCCCGTGCCCCTCGGCGGGGGCTCGACACTGTGCAGTGGGCTTTACTAACACCAGCGTGTCCCTGTGCCGTTACTGCACCCCCGTCTGGTTTGATTGGCTCCTGTCGCGCGGAGACAAATTCTGGCTTTGAAAACTTTTTCTGCTTTTAAGTTACAATTTCCTTCCTTTCCTCCTTGTACTAACACTTCTCTCTGATCTTATTTGCATTCAAATTACCTCACCAGGTGGTACACCAATCAGAGGTAAGAATGCTGGAATGTGTCACTCACTCCATTTTCTGTCTGCCCTCCTCCTTCTCCACCAGTGTTTCTCATCCAGCTTTCTCTCTCGCCCGACTCTGCCAGCCCCTGGCCCATCTGCACCCCGGGGGCGGGGCGGGGGCGGGGCGGGGCGGTTCTGCGCGTGACTCCGTCGCAGTGGTGCTCTGTTGAAAGGGGGTGACGCCACGGAAAGTTTGCAAAGTGGAACTTCTTCCCAGCGGGCTCCTCCGGCGCCTTCGAGAACTCTCTGAAGTTCGGTACTGCCCTGCTGTGGCGGGGGCGCGGGGAGTTTTGATCTGCCGGGTGGTGTACGTTTCAGACTAACGTTTTCACAAGAGAACAATCGACCCTTTTTCATTCTGCTGCAGACAGGCATGAAAATCTAATCAGCTGAGGATGAAGTCTGGAGCGCTCAGGCAGGTCTGGCTGGGACACAAGCAGCCCCTCGGCTTGAGATCTTTCCAGTTGGGTGCCTCTGCAATGTGGGGGAGCAAAGAATCCGCCCCTCCTCAGGGAGACCCCGAGCCTCCCCGTGCGCCCAGAGCCAGGTGCACTGCATTGTCGCAGAGAGGTCGGTTTTGAGCAAATGAATCTGGCGGCTCTGAGCCTTCATTAAACCCACCTTCAGTTTGACAGCCCAGCGTGCACCGGCTTCGGCTAGCTTTTCACAGCCTGTGTGCACCAGTAATGACTTTCCAACTGGCGGGCTGTTTTTCTAGCCTGCCACTCACAGGCCTCCCTTTCGATTAGCGGGAGCATGCTAGTCTGTGGTGGGCGGGAAGGCCTCCGAGTTCTCTTGTGATCTCTGTTACTACTGTTGACTGACCCCTACATTTCTGATGGAATTATTACCCCTCCAAATTGATACAGTCTCATTTGTCCAGTGCGGCTCCTTTCCTCCTTGACACCCTCCACTGAATCACCGCGGGGAGCTCGTCATTGGCTCTTTGGAACTGGTTCTGTTGCTGTGGATTAATGTTTTCAGCGCCTGTGAAGTGAGTTCAGAGCAAATGCGAATTGCTGCTTCGTGCGTATTTGCATCGTTGCCTGTGTGCATATCTGGGTCAGAGAAAAAGATTGAAACGATTTATTTCCTTCTAACAAATGAATGGGCGGAGGTGTGTGTCGTTCCTGCCTTTGGGATGCTGCGAGACAGACAGCTGCGATGCTCCACGCTCCTTGCGCTATTTCTTCATCTCCACTCCTGTTCCAAGCCCTAAAAGGAAGGGACAGATTGAATGGCAAGTAGCTGAGTGCGCCGCGCTCCCAGCGCTGGGCACACAGCATGCTGCGCTTCCTGGGCCTTGCCTCGGACAGCTGTCTGATGACATTAGTGACTCAGCATCAGAACGGTGTGGATGTTCCAGTCCCCTGCTTGGGAACCCACCATATCTCTGTACTAAGAATCATCCATCTCATAAAGCATACACCCCTCCCATTCGAACCCTGACAGGCCTTTTACGAATGTGCTTGACGTTATTTGCAATGTCTGTGTCCTGTCTGAGTGTCAGCGACGGCATTTCTGGGGGGGGAACCAGAAGCCACGTGCCCTGTTCTGCCTTTCCCTGGGGCAGTACTGCTAGCCTCAGGCCTGCTGTGCAAAGCGGAGCTTGGGGCGTTTCTAAGGATGCCAGAGATTAGATGAAGGGAGAGGTCACCTCCACTTAGGTGGCGGTTCTGCCGTGTTCTGAGCCCTGCCGCAAGGTAAGTTGGCTGCCTCTCTGGAGTCGGTGGGCCGGGTGGGAAAGGCGAGCCGGCCCTGTGTGGGCCATCCGACGGGGCTGGCTAGCCGTGGAACTCCCCGAGGTGAGCTGGCTGTGGGAAGCAGCCTGGGTAGTTCCGGATGTTACAGAGGACAGGTCCAGATTGCACAAAGGGCATTTGCCGGGATCGGCGCATGGGCCACAGGCAGGGAAGGTAGGAAATCCCTTCGAAACAGCCCCCAGGAGCCAGGCTGAGCTGCATTTCTGGGACTAACCTTTCCCTTTGGTCCTGCCGCTGTTGTCTGTGATTGCTCAGCCGCAGCGAGCAGTGTCCCTTCGCTGGCCGCTGCTCTTAGCGCTAGGTGCTCGCTCTGCCTTTCGGCAATGCCCTGGCGGCCGGCCGGCCCCGAGCCCTGTTACACGCTCCACAGAGACATGGAGCCCACGAGCGGCAGGCCTGCTAGGCAGACGGACACATGGGGCTGTGGAAGGACGGCCGCTCCGGGTCAGAGGCTGTGGTGCCTGGCCCTCCGTGTCCAGGTCTTCCACAGGGGGGCTGTCGAGCTGAATCCAGTTTCAGGGCATCTCTGGGCTCTTCGTTCCTGCTGCAGGAGCAGGAGTTTCATGGGACTATTCGTGCAGCGGGGGTGGGGGCAATGCCAGAGACAGCGAGTGGGCCCTTGGCGTTCCCGGCCTGCCTTTGGTCCGCACGGCTGCCGCAGGGACCCCTCGAGTCTGGTGTGCGAGGGCGATGCAGTCAGGAGGTGCTGCCCTGCGTTCCTCTTGTGGGTGCCTGTGCTCTGGAGCCTTTCTGCTGGGCCCTGGGCTTTGCCTAAGACGTGGCCTGCGATGGCAGCGCGGCCGTCGGCAGGGAGACGCGGGTCACTCGCTGCTGCATTTGCTTGAAGACTGATGTCCCGAGAGCCACGCCCATCAGTGTCCCCAGTGAGAGCTCACAGCTGGTACTGAGCCCCGAAGACTTTGAGGGCCCTGTCCAGGACCTGGCCCTGCAAGATCCAGTCGTGGCACAGCAGACCAAGCGAGCCGCCGCTTGGCCTCCATCCCCCCTCCCCCGCTTGCCCACGGGCCAGTGCCATCACCAGCGGTCGCTCGGGCGTGTAGCCGAGTCCCGGTGCCCGGCTGCGGCGCCAGCGTCCACGCCAGGCCCCGGCGTGCCAGTCATCGGGGCCGGGACGCGATGCACTAACAAGACATGATTGTGGCAGATGAGTGTGAGCTCGTTTGCGTAATTGGCGCCTGCGATGCCTCGTGTGGGCTGGGGGTGTCTGTCTGCGAGGGCCAAGCTGCTTCTTGCTGCCAGGAAGGGCCTTTCTGGCCACGTGGCTCCCCTGCGCTGGTGTCCCTGGACTGCTCCGGCGAAAGCTCCTGGCGAGCAGGGACCCTGCAAAAGGGGTCTCTGGATGGGAGGAGGGCCTGGATTTCCAGTGGCGCGGGCAGGGAATCCCCTCTCGGAGCAGGGCCTCTTCGGGAGGGCGATGCAGGGGCCAGGCCTCAGCACCAAACATCTGGCAGGGAAAGCCGCTTGGGGGGCTGCGGCCAGGGAGTTGGGGGCAGAGCCGGGGAGGAGCAGGATCACAAGGGGTCTGTCTAGACCACAAGCCGCTCTTTCGAAAAAGCAATTTGCATTCAATAGCGCCGTTTCTCAAGCGAGCGCTTTCAGGAAAAGGCGCTTTTCCTCGTCAAACGAGGTTTACCGCGATCGAAAAACCTGCCGCGTTCCTTCGATTGACTTTCGACAGAACGCGGCTGCAGTCTAGACACGCCCAGGGATGCCCCACGGGATTCTGTCGGCCTCCTGTAGACCCGCTGGCTGAGCACGGCGAGGGGCTGAGTCAGGAGCTGGGATTTCACACCGGGGCCGCAACACGCCCTCGCGCACGGCTGCGGCGTGACTCCACCGGCTCCTGGCCTTGCCTTGTGCTCTTGTCTGTGTGCCCTCGTGGCCGAGCCCCGCGAGTCCCCTGCCAGCAAGCTGGGGTGTCTGGGCTCCGCTGAGCGGCACTGCCCTCCGGTGGGTGCCAGGTCTCGGCTGGAGCCGAGAGTGAGCTGAGCCCAGCCCAGGCCTTCCCCGGATTCTGCTGCTTCCAAGCACGTCCCAGCCGCTGGTGGGCCCCCCCCGGCAGAGTGCCTGCGTGTGGCTAGCCGGGGCCCGGAGCTGCCATCCACGGCCCAGTGCAGGGAAAGCAGCGGCCGCATGCCTGTTCCCCCTGCCCCGGAGAGCCGCTCTCTGCTGCGCTGCCAGCCCCGGGCTGCGGCCGGCTCAGACAGCAGCGCCTCTGCCGGCCGCCCACGGACAGAGGTGGGCTGCGCGGGGCTGTCCTGCGGCCTGACGCTCCTTACCCGTGTGGGCCGCTGCTCCCTGCTGAACTCTGGCTGGAGGGTCCCCCGGGCCGGAGAAGGGCTGGCAGAGGTACCCTCCGTACGGCAGTGCCGGGGTGTGGTTCGTGCTGGGGCTCCCCTCCGGGTGTGGGGCTTGCTGGGACAAGTAACCCCACGCGGATCCTCCGGGGGGCAGGCGCTGCCCGGGGCAGTGTGTCCCCGCGGGCCACGGCCGGCTTTGGCAGGGGTTGCGCATTCCCAAGGCATTCCGTCCAGCGGGCGCGCTGAACCTCGCTGAGCGGCGGCACAGGGCCTGAGCGCCAAGGCGATTCCCCTCCCGCGAGATCAGCGGGCCCTGGCTGTCCCGGCCCGAGGTGAGTGAGGAAACGGGGCGGCGTGGCTGTGACAGTCCCAGCAATTGCACCGTGCTGGGAAACGCCCTGGTGTGTCAGCGGCCGCCTGGCCAGCCCTGCAGCCCTGCGGGAGCGCTCCCATGGCGGGTGCCTAGTGCTTTGCCCAGCCTCCCTGGGAGTCTCAAGTCACCAGCCCCCAGGAGCCAGTTCCACTCCCGAAAACACATCCCGGCGGGGGCGGGGGCGGGGCCTTCCTGCGCAGCCTGCGGGTTTTTCCTTCTCTGCGCTAGGCCGCTGCCCTCCCCCGCCCCGCTGTAACCCTTGGGCAGTCTGCACCCAGAGCCGGGCCAGGGCTGGGGGAGGTGCTCTGGACCCCGCTTGTGTTAGCCCTACCCCCCCGTCCCTGTACACAGCCCTCTCACCCACTTACTGGGCAGCTGCGCCTCTGTGGCTTGCTTGGGCTTGGTCCCCGAGTCCTGGAACCTGCCAGGGGAGAGGCAGGCCCAGAGCTGGGCACAGGCTCTGGCCCAGGGGGTCTCGTCCAGGGAAGGGGCCGAAGAAGCCCACCAGGACGGGGGGGACAGTGACTCGGGAGGGACGTCACGTGCTCCAGGCTCCCCGGGGCGTGTGCAGGCGACCTGGGGACTCCTTGCAGAGAGGCGAAGACCAGACGTCTACCAGGGCTCACCGGAGAGCTACACGAGTTACCGACGGCTGCACCCAGGCTTGGAGCGCCCCTGGCCTCTGACTGCCAGCTGCTGGGAATGGGCAACGGGGGGAGGGGGAGCACTGGCTGTTCTGTTCCCTCCGTCTGGGGCCCTGGCATTGGGCACTGTGGGCAGGCGGGACCCTGGACTGGATGGGCCTTGGTCTGACGCAGCCTGGCCGCTCTCATCATCTTTTAGCTAGAAATGTTACGAACCTCCGGTGCCAGGCTACCCGCACAGCAGGCTGGGCAGCACAAAGCCCTTGGCTCCGGCTCGCTGAGCGGAAAGGACAGCGTCACGTGAGACCAGCCGCTCGCCGGTTACCCTCAGACGTCCCCTTTAACCCGCTCGCTTCCTGGTGAATGCCAGCCGAGTCCTCCCCCTTCCCGCCGCTCCCTGCCCCGAGAGAGCTCCCCAGAGGTCCCTGGGAAGGCGGGGAGCAGCGCGGCGCCGGGCGTGCACCCCCAGCTGGAAGGCTGTTTGCGGTGCGGCGCTTGCTCTGTGGCACAGACGCCCCTGGGGAGGAAGAGGAGGCAATTGCGAGGGGGTAAAATAGGCAAAGTGTTAGAGGGAGGGTTCCAGCAGCGAGCGCGGCCGGGCTGGGGCAGAGGCCCTGGAATACTGAGGTGGACAGAGCACTAGCAGGTTACAGCCGGAGCCCCGGACACGCTAGCAAGTCAGACCTTCTGCCTCTCGCGCGTCTGCTCCTCTTCGGCTTGCCGGGGCTGGCAGCTCCCTGCCCGCCATGCTGCTGTCGGCGTGAGCCTGGCCCGAGTTCGGCAGCGGGCCCTGGAGCCGTGCCTGGCCCTGCATCGATGGCAGCAGGCACGTTTCTCGCCCTTGCTGAAGCCCTGCCCCCCACGCCCTGTCCCAGGGAGGCTTTGTGCGTCGTCGCAGTGCGGTGGCAGGTCTCCAGGCCGATGGGTCGTTTCTCCGCGACGCGCGTTCCCGCTGCGCTCTCGGTTGCTCCTTCTCAGCGGGGCGGGTTCACAGCCGGTTCCTGCCTCTTCCAACCATGGGGGAGCCCGAGTTTGGCCTTCACCGGAGCGGAGGGGCCGGGAGCGGTCCTCGGCGCTGCTCTCCGCGGCTGCGTGGGACCGCGGCGGCTGGGAATGGGTTCAGATCCTCACAAGCAGAGGGGTTCATGTGTCTTCTAGTTGGAGTCTGTGGCTCGTGAGCAGGCCCCTCCCGCCCGCTGCAGGGGCCTGGTGGCGTGGGAAGCCAGGCAGAGCAGTGGGGCCAGGCTGCGCATTTGCCCGGAACAGCTGCAGGCGCCTCAGTTTGTTACCAGGTGGATTCTGGGCTTTGCCATGGTCTCCCCCCTCCCCCCCGGCATTGCCTGCAGCCAGCTCTAGGTCTGTCCACGCACGGTGGGGAGCCGCCTTGGCCGTGGGAGACGCCACTGCAGCTGGAGGGGGGTGTGGGGGCCGCCTGGGCAGGGGGGATAGACTCCGGTCGTGGGAGAGTCCCTCGGGCGTTCGGCAGGCCTCACCTGTCGCCGGGCTTGGGGGCGTAAGGCAAAGGGATCCGTGCGCACTGTCCATCCTCGCTGAGGCCAGGTGAGCGGGGGGCCAGCCGAGAGCGCGAGGAGGCAGCTACAGGCCCAGCTGTTGAGGGCTTTGTGGGAGAAGCCCCAGTTCTGTTCCCAGCAGCCCCTCCTGTGGAGGGGGAAGAAGCAAACCAGCAGGGGTGGGGCTGCTTTCTGGTCAGCTGCTTTCCTTGGGACAATGGGATCTGAAGCATTTGTTAAAGGGCCTTTTATCAGCCAGGAGCCCTTCTGTGCCGGCTGCAGTGAGCGTGGGGCGGGCTTGTCCCCAGCAGAGCAGTGCACACCAGTGTCAATCGCAAAGGCAGCAATCACTGACTTCCACCCGCACCGGCCTCTGGCACCAGCACGGACCCCTGGGCAGCAGACAGGGCCCAGGGCAGCAGGTGGCGGTGCACTTTGCCCAGGGGAACTGCCTCTTGAGAAGGCTCTTTCGTGCTGGGCCTTGCCTAACCCGCTTTCTGTGTCGTCTGTTTGTGCACAGGGGCTCTGCAAGTAGAGAACAGCGAGGAGTCAGACCAAGGCAAATACGAATGTGTTGCAACCAACAGCGCAGGAACCCGCTACTCCGCTCCAGCTAACCTGTATGTTCGAGGTAAGAGCAGCTGCTGTCCAAGGGGCGTTCTCCGTGTGGGACGGGGCAGCTTGGCCGAGAACGTGGCCCTGTCTGTGCTGCTCTGCCGCTGGGTGCATTGTGTGACTTGAGTGGCCATTTGCTCAAGATAAAATACATTCAACCCTAATGCATTTCTGAATAACAGTTGGCTTGACTCCGACTGGCAAGACAAGGAAATCCATCTTCTCCAAGCATGTGGGATCTTCTGTTGTCAAAACAACTGAGTTAGGGCCAGGATCTTCATTCCTTTGCATTTTTTAACTTTGTGGCAATTACTGAGGTGGAGGAGGGGTGTTTCAGTCTCTCCTGGAGAAAGACGAATCTTCAGAGAAGTCTAAAATAAAGTCCCATTCTCCTGCTAAGACGCAGGTTGTCAATTGTGGATGAGCAGCTATTTAGACATTTGCTTTAGAACATTTAGCCTTAAAAGCTAGAGAGCAGAGCTGCTTTTTGAATCTGTCTCCGTCAATCTTGTGTCTGCAGTAAAGACACAAGATCTTGTGGGTATTAAAGATACATTCAAAGAACCTACTGAACATTAGCTGCGAAGAAGCCACTTTCTAATGGTTATTGCCTTGCTTATTTACATCTGTTGTTTTCAGAACACAGAAATTACGGCGGATTGACCTCTGGGTTAATTTCTTTTTCAAAATGAAATAACCCTGAATTACAAGTTTGGAAGGGGGCGGGGCGGAGGGTCTTTAAACAGCTGATTAACTCTGTTTCGTTCGTCCAGGGAAAAAGTGCTTTGCTGATTGGGATCTGGCGCAGCCAGGTCAGAAACCCTTGGAAACTGGTTTGTGCTTTGCCCCAGGGGCTGGCTGCTCCCTAATGGTTTCTTGGCAGGTGTTTAGAACTCAACTTTATTTCCACATAGTAACTCGAGACGCTGACAATTGTTGGTAAATAACATTTCCTTTCTCTCTCTCTCTCTCTTTTGAGAATCCCTGCCCCCGCCACTCTTGGATGCTCCAAGTGCTTTGCTCGGCGAGGACGCAATGAAGATAACACGTCTCACGCTCTGCATTTGCTTCTAGGTGTCGCTTTGGGCCTTTTGATCCTTTTCTTTGCTTCTAGGTGCAGCTTCTTGTGCTGGATTCTTTGCTTTCTGGGGGGGGTAGAGGGGGGTTCATCTTGCAGCATTATTTGGATTGTAAGAATCTTTGGCAAACTCAAGTCTCCAGCGAAAGGGGCACAGAAGCGTGAGCTTTCTTGGTGGGATGGAGCCATCCATTTGGCTCTGACAGCAGAACCGGGGGTGGCTGTAAGCTCCTGGTATTCGTGTGGATTCATTGTTCAGGCCAGCACTGGTAAAATGCACCCAGCTCGTCAAGTCCCGTGGCAAGAGCGAGCTTGCTCCTTGGAACTGATCACATAGAATGGTGTGCACTGACTTTGGGGTACGTAGCCTTCTAGCCAAATACCTGCCTGTTTCCCTTCCTGGCCATAGGCTCAGTCCAGGAAGCATGCCCCAGTTCATAGAAATGCGGCTTGGAGGCCAGCCGTTCCGCTGAATGCAGCAGCTTTTAGGGATGGAGAAACTTCATCTTCAGTCATTCTGGTTCCCCTTGCTGTGTGTTCGCCCTTCACTTACAAGGGAGCCTTGAGCCTGGAGGAAGTGCAGTGAATCTGGCCCATGGAAGGGTCTGGCTGGCCTGCGGGGGCGTGGGGAGGAGAATGGGTGTACACGTGGCGAAAGGCTCCAGATGCTCCATGTAGAGGATGCTTCCGACCTGTGCTCGGCTCCTGTTGTTTCCCAGTGCTTTCCTTTGCTGCACGCCCCAGAACAAGCCTCCCTTCATTGCCCCGACTCGGTGTCATGCCAGGCTCCCACCTGCATCACCCTGACGAAGTTCGGCCCTAGGTAGAAAACAGGCTGCGCCATGAACCGCCACCCGATGAAATCCCATGTCCCGGCCTGCCGAGTGGCTGCTCTCGAACGCTGTGCCAGACTGCTCCCGTCAGGCGAGGTCTGCGCCGCAATGTCAGCTCGGAGGAAGAAACGCAATTTGCCGAACGCAAACTGTGCGTCTCTTTCTCCTTTACTTTCACAGGAGGCTGTTCCGGAATTCGGCACCTCTGCATGGCAGCACATTTCGGAAAGAAGTGCTCTTTGCACACCTCCTTCTTCCTCGTCCAACGAGGGTGAAAGGGATGGCGAAAGTGCGTCCGCTTTTCTGAAAAGTTTTGGAAAAGCAGACACGTTCCTTGGACACGGCGTTGCTATTTCAGGATCCCTCCGGGATCCCGGACCAGCGCTGCAGTCTAGACAGGGCCTGAGTGACTTCAGCAAGTCAGCCCACCCAAGCTCCAAGGTTTATACCTTTATCAAACATTATCCCTTGCCTGTGTTTTCGAATACAAAGACTCCCTCGTGTCTGCCCAGAGTGGTGGCTGGTTAGACGGATCAGTAACTTTCAGGGGGCCCTGGGAAAGTGCCTCCGTGTTTGCTAGAGAAGACGTTAATTAATGCTAAGTGGCACAGGAGGGGGCGTACCGCTTCAGCACCGCCACACGACGGTTTCATGATTGACCTTATTACTGGGAATGCCCAAGGAATTAGCCACTTACTGGAGAGCGAGGCTGAGGACCGCGTCTGCGAGCAGGGGGGTTCATTTCCATGCCGTGGTAGTTCTCAGAAGTGCTTGTGCCTGCTTTCATGTACAGTCCACTGCTTTTGTAGTAGCTCCCGTGTTTGTTCTCCCCTCACTCCTAGGCTTTCTCATTTCTGATCATTTCCTCCCCCCGAAATCCTTTGTGGGAAGCCTGGGTCATGAAGCACAAGCTCATTAGCATCTTTATTGCATCCCTCGCGCTCACAAAGGAGGTTCCTGGGTGCTGAGCAGGAGTCTCTGGGTGCCGCTGAGGCCTTCCCGGACCACGAACACACAGGAGGCGGACGGAGCTGGGAATCCTTCCGAGCCAGCCCGGCGCCCAGGTGCACTTCCTTAGAAGTTGACGTGTTTGCAAGGGACTTGGAAAGGGCAGTGATGCATTTCCTTCAGGCCGGTATTTTCCTGCTGCTGAGCGAGTTGAGAAGCAGCCCCGCAGGCCTGGGCCCTGCGCCGCGTGTCTGAGAGCTCGGCCCTCTCCACGGCTGGGGCGTTGCAGGCCAGAGAGATAGCACAGCCTCCCCAGCCATCTGAGAGCTCAGACCCTGCTGCCCACGTGCTCAGCCTGGCCCTCTGCTTGCCCCTTGCTAGTCTGTCAGGGGCCTAGTGGCTGGGCCGGTGCCCGACGTTTCCTCCTGGGCTGCACAGTCTGATTGTGCCCAGGCCCCAGCAGGGGCCGTGCCAGCCGGAGGGGAGATGGGCGCCAGCAGTGAGGCCAGGGGATTCCAGCAGTGCCTTGTGTGCCAGCATAACGGCTCAGGTCCCAGAAGCAATGTGGCTGCACACGGCGGCTCATGCGTCAGCACAGGACTCTCCACAGCCGTGCCACAGCCCTTGGGCACCTCTACACACCAGGCGCCAATGGGCCTGCCACGGGGCCGGCCTCAGCCTCCTTGCGAGGGAGCCGCTGGCCAGGGGGCTGCATGGAGTAACGGCCCCCCGAAGCCCGCCAGAGTTCTCTGCGCCTGCAGTAGCCGTGTGTCCTGGGCACCTTTGTGTTGCACCAGGTGGTTCCACGGGGGGAGGGGTAAAGCGAACCCCTCCCCCCGCCAGACAGTGCCACTTGCTGGGCCTTGGGGCGTGGCTGGTGTCGGGTAGGCACCCCAAAGCGTGTGACACGCCCCGCGCTTACAGGCGTGAGGAGAGACAGAAATCAGACGCGGGCGTCAGCGACCGGAGCGAGCCCGCTCAGCAGCCGCGGCCGTGTGGTGAGACCTGCCCAGCTCCCTGCTTGGGCATTTAAGGGCATTTAACTGAGGGGGGTTCACATTTGCTTGGGGGCTAAGAGCTGATCTCCTGAGTTTCACCCTGGAACCCAAACGGAGTGGCTAGTGCCCGCGACGGCCTGGCCCAGCAATCCCAGGAGAGCGCCTCTAGACCCGGAGCAGGGCTCTCCCTGGGGCCACGGCACCGACCCAGCAAGTGGGCTGCCTGGCTGGGTGCCAGCCCAGGACTGACGCTGGCCTGGGGCAATGGCAGGAAGCGTTGAAATGTTTTACTGATCTAAAACCCAGGTGCAGGAGCAGCCAGAGCTGTGGGCGCTGCCGCTGGGACAAGCCAGGGCACAGCTCAGAGCAGAGGGCTCGAGAGAGGAACCCTGTTCTTCTGGAGAGCTGGCACAGGCGGGTGTATCACTCTGCCAGCGAACCGCCGCAGACCCTTGGCTTCCCGGCACCAAGGGTGGTGCCGCTGCCGCTGTGCGTGGCAAGGTGTGCGCTGTACAAGCGGGGAGGAACAGGCTGGTGCCTGGAGAGTACACCTGGTGTCTCCAGAGCATCCTGGTCTCAGTTCCCCTGGGACAAACCTGCCACTTCTCGGCTGGGCAGACGTGTGAACAAGCAAGGGCCCAGTACAAATCACGGAGTCCCTGGGAGCTCAGCATGCACCTGTGGGCATGAGCAGGGACCGGTGAATTCCCGGCTCTGGACTTCCCTGGTCTTGGCAGGAGCCGTCTCTCTGCTTGTCGGGCTGCGGAAAGGGCCTGGTTCTAGCTGGCACTTTGGGATCTGCGAGGTGATCCCAAGATGAAACGCACCTAGAATACTCCAGGGTCTGAGAGAGGTGTCTGAGCCTTTAGCGGTCATCTCTGAAAAGTCATGGGAGTCGGGAGAGAGTCCAGAAGACTGGAAAAGGGTAAATCTAGTGCCCATCTGTAAAAAAGGAAATAAGAACAACCCAGGAACCTACAGACCAGTCAGTTTAGCTTCTGTGCCAGGGAAGATACTGGAGCAAGTAATTAAGGAATCCATCTGCAAACATCTGAAAGATAACACGGTGATAGGGAACAGCCAGCATGGATTTGTAAAGAACAACGCATGTCAGACCAATCGGAGAGCTTTCTTTGATAGTATAATGAATCTTGTGGAGAAGGGAGAAGCGGTGGATGTGGGATACCTAGACTTTAGTAAGGCATTTGATATGGTCTCGCATGATCTTCTTTTCAATAAATTAGGCAAATACAACTTAGATGGTGCTACTGTAAGGTGGGTGCATAACTGGCTGGATAATCATTCTCAGAGAGTAGAGATCAACAGTTCACAGTCCTGCTGGAAGGGCAGAACAAGTGGGGTTCTGCAGGGGTCTGTTTTGGGATCGGCTCTGTTCAATATCTTCATCAACGATTTAGATACCGGCATAGAGAGGACGTTTATTAAGTTTGCCGATGATCCCAAGCTGGGAGGGGTTCCCACTGCTTTGGAGGATGGGTCAGAATTCAAAATGATCTGGGCAAACTGGAGAAATGGTCTGAGGTCAGTAGGATGAAGTTTAATAAGGACAAATGCAAAGTGCTCCACTTAGGAAGGAACAATCAGTTTCACACATACAGAATGGGAAGCGTCTGTCTAGGGAGGAGTCCGCAGAAAGGGATCTAGGGGTCACAGTGGACCACAAGCTAAATACGAGTCAGCAGTGTGACTGTTGCAAAAAAAGTAAACGTGATTCTGGGCTGCATGAACAGGAGTGTGGTGAGCCAGACACGAGGAGTCGTTCTCCCGCTCTGCTCTGCGCTGATTAGGCCTCAGTTGGAGTATTGTGTCCAGTTCTGGGCACCACATTTCAAGAAAGATGTGGAGAAATTGGAGAGGGTCCAGAGAAGAGCAACAAGAATGAGGAAACCTAGAGATATGAGCTATGAGGGAAGACTGAAAGAATTGGGACTGAAAGAAGAGGGAACCTGCCTGCCCATCCTGAGGGCCAGGCATTGTGCGACCCTTTGGGGTTGGAGCTGTGTCTGTGGCACCTCCCACGGAGCCCTGCCTGGATCCCTGCCACATTGCAGCTGCCACGGCCGCTGTGTTACTGGCCCTCGCCACCAAACTTGGGCTGTGGCCTGGGAGCCGTTGCTGCCCACCCGGGGCCGTCCCGTCCTGTCACCCGCAGGGCTCTGCTGCCCACCCGGGGCCGTCCCGTCCTGTCACCCGCAGGGCTCTGCTGCCCGCCCGGGGCCGTCCCGTCCTGTCACCCGCAGGGCTCTGCTGCCCGCCCGGAGCCGTCCCGTCCTGTCACCCGCAGGGCTCTGCTGCCCGCCCGGAGCCGTCCCGTCCTGTCACCCGCAGGGCTCTGCTGCCCGCCCGGAGCCGTCCCGTCCTGTCACCCGCAGGGCTCTGCTGCCCACCCGGGGCCGTCCCGTCCTGTCACCCGCAGGGCTCTGCTGCCCGCCCGGAGCCGTCCCGTCCTGTCACCCGCAGGGCTCTGCTGCCCGCCCGGGGCCGTCCCGTCCTGTCACCCGCAGGGCTCTGCTGCCCGCCCGGAGCCGTCCCGTCCTGTCACCCGCAGGGCTCTGCTGCCCGCCCGGAGCCGTCCCGTCCTGTCACCCGCAGGGCTCTGCTGCCCGCCCGGAGCCGTCCCGTCCTGTCACCCGCAGGGCTCTGCTGCCCGCCCGGAGCCGTCCCGTCCTGTCACCCGCAGGGCTCTGCTGCCCGCCCGGAGCCGTCCCGTCCTGTCACCCGCAGGGCTCTGCTGCCCGCCCGGAGCCGTCCCGTCCTGTCACCCGCAGGGCTCTGCTGCCCGCCCGGAGCCGTCCCGTCCTGTCACCCGCAGGGCTCTGCTGCCCGCCCGGAGCCGTCCCGTCCTGTCACCCGCAGGGCTCTGCTGCCCGCCCGGGGCCGTCCCGTCCTGTCGTCCGCAGGGCTCTGCTGCCCGCCCGGGGCTGTCCCGTCCTGTCGTCCGCAGGGCTCTGCTGCCTGCCCGGAGCCGTCCCGTCCTGTCGTCCGCAGGGCTCTGCTGCCCGCCCGGGGCTGTCCCGTCCTGTCGTCCGCAGGGCTCTGCTGCCTGCCCGGAGCCGTCCCGTCCTGTCGCCCGCAGGGCTCTGCCCGCCCGGGGCCGTCCCGTCCTGTCGCCCGCAGGGCTCTGCCCGCCCGAGGCCGTCCCGTCCTGTCACCCGCAGGGCTCTGCTGCCCACCCGGAGCCGTCCCGTCCTGTCACCCGCAGGGCTCTGCTGCCCGTCCGGAGCCGTCCTGTCCTGTCACCCGCAGGGCTCTGCTGCCCACCCGGAGCCATCCCATCCTGTCACCCGCAGGGCTCTGCTGCCCGCCCGGAGCCATCCCATCCTGTCGTCCGCAGGGCTCTGCTGCCCGCCTGGAGCCGTCCCGTCCCGTCACCCGCAGGGCTCTGCTGCCCGCCCGGGGCTGTCCCGTCCTGTCATCCGCAGGGCTCTGCTGCCCGCCCGGGGCTGTCCCGTCCTGTCACCCGCAGGGCTCTGCTGCCCGCCCGGAGCCGTCCCGTCCTGTCACCCGCAGGGCTCTGCTGCCCGCCCGGGGCCGTCCCGTCCTGTCGCCCGCAGGGCTCTGCCCGCCCGGGGCCGTCCCGTCCTGTCGCCCGCAGGGCTCTGCCCGCCCGAGGCCGTCCCGTCCTGTCACCCGCAGGGCTCTGCTGCCCACCCGGAGCCGTCCCGTCCTGTCACCCGCAGGGCTCTGCTGCCCGTCCGGAGCCGTCCTGTCCTGTCACCCGCAGGGCTCTGCTGCCCACCCGGAGCCATCCCGTCCTGTCACCCGCAGGGCTCTGCTGCCCGCCCGGAGCCATCCCATCCTGTCGTCCGCAGGGCTCTGCTGCCCGCCCGGAGCCATCCCATCCTGTCGTCCGCAGGGCTCTGCTGCCCGCCCGGAGCCATCCCGTCCCGTCACCCGCAGGGCTCTGCTGCCCGCCCGGGGCTGTCCCGTCCTGTCACCCGCAGGGCTCTGCTGCCCGCCCGGGGCTGTCCCGTCCTGTCGTCCGCAGGGCTCTGCTGCCTGCCCGGAGCCGTCCCGTCCTGTCGCCCGCAGGGCTCTGCCCGCCCGGGGCCGTCCCGTCCTGTCGCCCGCAGGGCTCTGCCCGCCCAGGGCCGTCCCATCCTGTCGCCCGCAGGGCTCTGCTGCCCGCCCGGGGCTGTCCCGTTCTGTCACCCGCAGGGCTCTGCTGCCCGCCCGGAGCCGTCCTGTCCTGTTGCCCGCAGGGCTCTGCTGCCCGCCCGGAGCTGTCCCGTCCTGTCGCCTGCAGGGCTCTGCTACCCGCCCTGAACCCTATGAGCAGGGCAGGAGAGCCCCGGACAGCCAGCACATCACAGGGTTCCGGAGAACTGACGTGTTTCTCTCGTGTCTCTGTCATGGTGCTGCCTGTCGTGGGATCACACGTGGGAGGTGGGACTGTTTCCACAGCTCCCTGGGTGCTGGCGTGGGCGCCACCTGGTGTCTGAACTCAAGGCCTGGCAAGAAGCGCGATGCCTTCCTTGAGATGAGCTTAGGGTTGCCAGCTACTTTCACAAAAAATCCCGAACATGGCGGGGGGAAAAAAAAAGGTCGCTGCGTCTTTAAATTCCCGCTCCCCCCGGCAGAGACAGCAGGGGAAATGTCTCCACCAGCCTTCCGTCTGAGAAAAACGGGACACTTGACACTTGACATGTCCGGTATTTCCTGTTGTGTTTTCTGCTGGACAGAAGATGCAGTTACCAGACTGTCCGGGCGAAAACCGGACACCGAGCTCAGCTGGCGCTCAAACCCTTCGGCCTCCGGCGGCCCCAGCGAAAGGCGGGAAGGTGCCAGAGCGGGGCTTTGCCTGTGGCTGGAGCCGGGGAGAATGGAGAACGCCAGGCGTGGCGGGCTGCAGCAGCTGGGTCTGTCAGGCCAGGCGTTTACGGGGCGATCTCTGCCTGTAGCACTTGCTCCTGAGTTCCCATCTGCTGGCTCCAACCCCCCAGTGGCCGATGGCTCGGCCGTGGGCTGCTCTCCCCCACTAGGCCTGTGCTGGGGCCCGTGGGAGCAGCCTGGCCCACCCCATGTGGGTGCCACGCCTGCCCTCCGTGGCCCCGGGAGCGACTGGCTGCTCGGCTGTGTGCGCCGTTCCGCGGGCTGGGATTTAACGTGCAACCTTCCTTCTGAAAAGCAGGTTCCCCCGCGCCCCCAGAGCGCGGCTCGTCAGCAGCTTCCCGCCATCGGTTCCGGCCGCGGCGCTCTAGCTGGAGTCCGATCATTCCGGCCAACGCAAGCCACGGCCCTCGTCCGCAAGGGGACTCACTAACCTTTCGCTGTCTCTCCGCAGGAGCAAGCCGGGGACCTCCACGCGCGTTCGGGGGGTGCTCTGTCTCTCCCTCCAGCTCAGTGCCCCGGCCAGCTCCGCGGCGCCTGCCCTTTCTGCCGCACTTGGCTCTGTGGCTGGAGCGGGGGAGAAGCTGTCCATTTATCCCCCGTGTGCTCCCCCGTGATCTGGGTGTCTGCTTTTCCCCGTGTGTGCTCAGTGGTTCTGCCTGCCGCTGCCCCCCCGGGCTCGGCGTGGGTGTGCGTGTGTGTGTTGCGTGTGCTGAGCTTCTCTTGCTGGCTGGAGGAGGGGCTGCCCGCTGGGGGGTGAGGAGCGCCCGGCCTGGCCAGGCTGTGTGTGGTCCGGCCTTGTGGTGTCAGTGGCGTGCGAACCGATGAAGCTTGGCCTGTTTTTACTCTCTGTGTTTTTCCTTGTCTTTTTTATTCCCTCCTCATCTTCATCGCACTCTGCCATCAAACAAACCAAACTTCCATCTCTCAGATCAGCGAGAAGGTTGGTCCTTTTCACTTCTTATCCACCTCCAGCCCGCCACGCAGATGGGACTTGGCCAGTAGGGAGAGGCGAGCCAGCCCCCCGGGGCGGGGCCCACAGACCCTGGCTCCCTGGCAGGCGGCCGTGCCGGATGATCTCTGCTCCCTGTTCGGTGCTGGCATTGACCCCGCTTGCATGCTGGCTGCACAGAACAGCTCTGCATGCCGAGCGCCGGCCAGCGGGCGCGGGCCAACCCTGCATGTTGCTGTGTGCGGGCATCTCCCTTCTCCCCGCCCCGGACCCGGACCAGGCGCTGCTCCCAGGGCGCGAGGAGCCGTGGGGGGACGGTTTCCCTCGCGCTGCCTGAGCTGGGGGGGGAGCAGGAGCTGCGCTCGCCCCTTCGGCTTCCCTCCTCCCCGCGCAGGTGGCCATGCTCCCTGGGGCCCTGGCAAGCAGAGGACGCTGGCCCCAGGCTGAGCTCCCCTGCTCTTCCGGGGTTCTCCCTCCCTTGGCATGCCGGGACTCCCAGGCTGCGAGCCCCTTGCATGTCCATGGGGCAGGTCTGCCTTCCTCTTCCCTGCTTGTGCTGGAGAGCCCCGGCCGAGCCAGCTGCTGCCCGGCCAGGGAACGTGGCTGCACCCTCCCCCCGTGTCCTGAGGACAGTGGCCCTCCGGGGCTCGGGCCCTGGCGCCGAAGGGCGTGCGTAGGCTGCGGGGGATTTGTGAGGCATGTCGCGCTGCTGGCAGGGCTGGGTGTGGTGGCTCTGGAGACTGGCAGGGTCGGAGGGGACCATTCAGCACAGGCTGGTGTCCCGCCCGTGAGCTGTGAGCGCAGGGCTGGCCAGAGCCTCTCCCCCGAGTGCTGCTCCACGGCCGGTGCCTCGCTCCCCGGAACACGCCCCCTGCGCCGGGTGAGGCGGCCGCACGGCAGGGAAAGCAGAGCCCGCAGCAGGGCACAGGCCCTCCGCCCGGACCAGACTGAGCCGGAGGGCTGGGCCCAGGCCCTAGCTGCCCTGTGGGGTTCCCAGCTTAGCGCATTAGGCACGGAGAGCTCCAGCTTCCATCCTCAGCTTTACTTACAACTGCGCGCTGCTCACCCAGGCATTTAATTACTGCTCTGCGGCTGCCACACGCTTCTTTATTAGAGAGTCGCTTTCTCGCGGCACAGTGGGTCCTTTCTCGCCTCCCCTCCTCAGTGTTGTGTTATTTTCATCAGCGAAATTTCCGAGCATGAATGCAAATTGCAGCGCTGCACAGCCCTCTCTGCCGCGCTTTGCTATTAGCATGTCACTGTGCTGAATGCTGATGTCTCCCGAGCCGCTGCACCGCAATGATAGATCCTCTTTTATATGTGGTTGTCAGCGCAAATAATTAGACCTAAAAGTTATAGCTGAAATCTAATCCAGAAACGGCAAGGCCCTGTTTTGGAAATTGTCTATAAAGTGTCAGCACTCAAGGATGCATTGGGAACATAAATAGTGCAGCATTGTTTGAGCACCGGAGGGGACTGTAAATGCATTTCTCTGCTCTCCTGCTCTTGCTTCTGACACTAGCTTGGGAGCTCCGGTAACCGCCTCGCCCGTTGGAGAGCGAGGAAAGGCGGCTCCTGCAGGCGCCATGCAGCCGGGGGGCCTGTTCCCAGCAGGGGCCCGCTGGCGTGGGCCCCTTCCCCGCCTCCAGCACGTGGCTGGCAGCTGGAGAGGGGCTCCCTGGGGCGTGGCTACTCTCCAGGCCGCGGGGACAGAGGGGAGGCTGTGGCTCTGAGGTGTCTGCACACCTCTTCCCCTCCCAGCTCCTCCCCATGCCCCGGACAGGGCAGCAGAGCGAAGCACCCTGGCTCTGCCCCTCTTGGGTGGGGCAGGGCTGCGGAGCGGCTGCCCATTTCGCTGGGGGCAGGGAAGAGCAGGGGCTTTGGGATCCCAGACAGGGCAGCAGCAGGGGGTCTGCATGCCCGTCCCTCACCTCCCTCTGCGCATTGGGGCCAGGCCGAGCAAGAGGAAAGCGATTTGGGGCCGAAGGAGAGCAGGGCGCCTGGCGTCTGGGGGCAGCGGGAGCCGGGGAGGGGGAGTCCGTATTTGTTTGAGGGGGATTGTTAGTCGGCCGCTGTGGCCAAGGTAGCTAGAGGGAAAAGAAGCGTTTTGCTGAAGCGTTTCCCCTGGAGCCAGGCGGCGCGAGGGCTCTGGCAGCTCCGGGGCTGGACCGAGGGCCAAGAGCAGGGCAGCCGGGTGCGGTTGGAATCGGAGACGTTAGGACGATCGATCGGCCCCTGTGCGCCAGCCACGGGGCATGTGCACGCTAATGCATGTTCAATTATTAACGGCTCAGTCTCTTCGTCTGCACGGGGGTGTTGCCGGCCCCCCCCAGGATTGCGGCTGCACCTTCCGCCCTCTCCTGAGAGACGGAGCAATGGCCCAGGGGTCCGCGTTCCCTCCCAGGCAGGGCGCTCCCGGGGGCCTGGGCCGAGTGGCGAGGAATCTCATTTCCGACCGTGCTGACGTGGACCTCGGAGCGATACCGTGTCCACGGAAACGACCTGACTAGTCACGGCGCCCGGGCCGGCTGCTCGCGAGGCCGAGGCGCCTGGGGCTGCGCCACAGGGAAGGCTTTCAGATTGCACATGCTTGCCCAGAAACGTGTTGTAGGAAGGGCCGGTTCGGGGGGGGACGGAGAGGAGCAGGCGCCCCCAGGTGCTTGTGACACGGGCTGCGGCTGGCGCCGGTTGCCTTGGCCGGGACGGAGGCTCTGGAGAGCTGCTCTTTGTTCAGGTCTTGCTGGGGGAGGCAGGAGCCTCAGACCCGGCGTGAGCCGAGCAGCAGATGTGGGTGCTAGCGCGTGCCCATGGGCGCTGGGCCCGCTCCCATACTGACTGCCAGCCACCGGACCAGCCAGCGCCCCAAGAGCCGGGCTCGCTTGGCTTAGTTCAGCGCATGGCCGGGCGTCTCTGAACCTCCCCCGGCCCTGGGCCCATGGGCGCTGGGCCCGCTCCCATACTGACTGCCAGCCACCGGACCAGCCAGCGCCCCACGAGCCGGGCTCGCTTGGCTTAGTTCAGCGCATGGCCGGGCGTCTCTGAGCCTCCCCCGGCCCTGGGCCCATGGGCGCTGGGCCTGCTCCCATACTGACTGCCAGCCACCGGACCAGCCAGCGCCCCAAGAGCCGGGCTCGCTTGGCTTAGTTCAGCGCATGGCCGGGCGTCTCTGAGCCTCCCCCGGCCCTGGGCCCATGGGCGCTGGGCCCGCTCCCAGACTGACTGCCAGCCACCGGACCAGCCAGCGCCCCAAGAGCCGGGCTCGCTTGGCTTAGTTCAGCGCATGGCCGGGCGTCTCTGAGCCTCCCCCGGCCCTGGGCCCATGGGCGCTGGGCCCGCTCCCATACTGACTGCCAGCCACCGGACCAGCCGGCGCCCCAAGAGCCGGGCTCGCTTGGCTTAGTTCAGCGCATGGCCGGGCGTCTCTGAGCCTCCCCCGGCCCTGGGCCCATGGGCGCTGGGCCCGCTCCCAGACTGACTGCCAGCCACCGGACCAGCCAGCGCCCCAAGAGCCGGGCTCGCTTGGCTTAGTTCAGCGCATGGCCGGGCGTCTCTGAGCCTCCCCCGGCCCTGGGCCCATGGGCGCTGGGCCCGCTCCCAGACTGACTGCCAGCCACCGGACCAGCCAGCGCCCCAAGAGCCGGGCTCGCTTGGCTTAGTTCAGCGCATGGCCGGGCGTCTCTGAGCCTCCCCCGGCCCTGGGCCCATGGGCGCTGGGCCCGCTCCCATACTGACTGCCAGCCACCGGACCAGCCAGCGCCCCAAGAGCCGGGCTCGCTTGGCTTAGTTCAGCGCATGGCCGGGCGTCTCTGAGCCTCCCCCGGCCCTGGGCCCATGGGCGCTGGGCCCGCTCCCAGACTGACTGCCAGCCACCAGACCAGCCAGCGCCCCAAGAGCCGGGCTCGCTTGGCTTAGTTCAGCGCATGGCCGGGCGTCTCTGAGCCTCCCCCGGCCCTGGGCCCATGGGCGCTGGGCCCGCTCCCAGACTGACTGCCAGCCACCGGACCAGCCAGGGCCCCAAGAGCCGGGCTCGCTTGCCTTAGTTCAGCGCAAGGCCGGGCGTCTCTGAGCCTCCCCCGGCCCTGAGTCCATGGGCGCTGGGCCCGCTCCCAGACTGACTGCCAGCCACCGGACCAGCCAGCGCCCCAAGAGCCGGGCTCGCTTGGCTTAGTTCAGCGCATGGCCGGGCGTCTCTGAGCCTCCCCCGGCCCTGGGCCCATGGGCGCTGGGCCCGCTCCCAGACTGACTGCCAGCCACCGGACCAGCCAGCGCCCCAAGAGCCGGGCTCGCTTGGCTTAGTTCAGCGCATGGCTGGGCGTCTCTGAGCCTCCCCCGGCCCTGGGCCCATGGGCGCTGGGCCCGCTCCCAGACTGACTGCCAGCCACCGGACCAGCCAGCGCCCCAAGAGCTGGGCTCGCTTGGCTTAGTTCAGCGCATGGCCGGGCGTCTCTGAGCCTCCCCCGGCCCTGGGTCCATGGGCGCTGGCTGAAAAGGTGCAGTAGCTGCTCTGGAGGGGCCCCGGGGCTGAGGCCTGCGTGGCGTGGAGCCCACGGCTGTGCCGACCAGAGGCCAGTGGGCCGGGGAGCAGCTGTGTCTGCAGCAGGGGCCCTGTCTGCGGGGCAGCAGGACTGGGCGAGGAGGGCTGCTTCCGCATGCCGGCTGCATGGCCCCTCTTTCCCATTGTCCCGTGGCTGCATGCCCCTGCCCGGCCCTGCCCAGCTCGCTCCGTATGCCCTGCGACCCTCTCCCTGCCTGGCGCGACGGGCCAAGGGGCCAGCGCCTGTGCAGCCCTCGGTCCCCGCGGGGGCGGTCCCTGGCGGGCTGTGCTCGCTGGCGAAGGGAGCCTGCTTGGGCGGCAAACACCCCATCCTGTGAGAGCCATCGCCATGTCCATCGGCGGCGCGCTCATGCCGGTAGCGCTGGGGAGGGGCTCGGGCCTTGGCAGTCGATTGCTGGCACGGCACAGGCAGCGGACTTTGGAGTTAGGCGTCGTGGAGAGCCCCGGCCCCCGGCGGGGACGGCACCGTAAGCCCTGGCTTGCCGCCACGGCGCTGTGGAGTACGCACCCTGCCGCCGGCACCGCCTCATCTCCCCAGCCGGCGCGGGCTCTGTGCTCGCTCGGCACCTCCAGGAGCGGCCCCGGTGCCAGCGCGTCGGCAGCACCGGCCTGTCAGACTGAGCCGGCGCTGCTCCGCCTATCGGCTGCAGCCAGTTTCCTCAGGCGTCGACCCTGCCAGGGCGGCGGGGGAGAGGCTGGAGCCACTGCTCTGCGTGGGCACTGGTGCTGCGATTCCGCCCTGGGCCTGCTCTGCGGAGGTGCTGGGCAATGGGAACGGGAGCCAGACGGCAACCTTCCCCAGACTGCGCCATTTCCTTTCCCTGGGGCGCCGGGCCAGGCCCCGCCAGGCAGCTCCAGACCAAACGGCCCCGACGCGAGCCCTGGGGAGGGGCCCTTCCTCTGACTCGGTGCCTTCAGTTGGCAGTTTCGAGCGCGACTGCAGCTGGGAGCTGCTTGCGCCGGAGTCGAATGAAGCGCCCAGCGGGCGAGTGGTGGGGGAGACGCTGTGGGAGGCAATGAGGAGAACCAGGCTCCAACGGGCTCCACAGAGCTGGGCCGAGCCTTCCCCCGTCCCAGGGGTGCAATCTCCCACCCGTCGGGACTAGCGTCTCCTGCCCAGCCCCGCGTGGCCTGGCGCTCCCCTGCTGAGCCTGCGTCCCACTGCTCCAGCAGTAGCGCCAGGGCTCACTCGCCTCCGGCACCCCCGCCAGGTGTGGGGGGCGGGCGAGCAGGTAATCCCTGGGCCAGAGCTGCATTGGGCCTGCTTTCTGGCTCGGGAGCTGTTGCGACGGGGCCGGGGCACGCCAGAAAGGCCTGGCGCTAGGGCGCGGCTGGGCTGGCCTGCAAGGAGCGGGTCCAGCAGGACGGAAGCGGCGTGTGCGGTCTGACGAGCGGCGAACAGCATTGGGGCCTCTCTGCGGCTGGCTGCGCCCTGCCAGGGGTAACGCCGCGCCTGCTCCATGCAGCCGAGCTCCGCCAGCTGGTCCAGGAACCCTCCTAATGCTTTGCTCCTTGTTGCAGTGCGGCGTGTGGCCCCTCGCTTCTCCATCCCTCCCAGCAACCACGAGGTGATGCCCGGGGGCAGCGTGAACCTCACCTGCGTGGCCGTGGGCGCGCCGATGCCCTACGTGAAGTGGATGGCGGGCGCGGAGGAACTGACCAAAGAAGACGAGATGCCAGTGGGCAGGAACGTCCTGGAGTTGAACAGCATCATGCAGTCCACTAACTACACCTGCGTGGCCATCTCCTCTCTCGGCATGATCGAAGCCACGGCCCAGATCACCGTCAAAGGTGAGCCCTGCCCGGCCCCACGGCCGCTGGGAGCGCACACAGGAGCACGGGGGCCTGGCGGGGGCACTGCAGCCTCGCGGCCCTGCAGTCCGCAAAGGACGTTCCCAGCCCACCACTGCGTTTTCCCTACTGGCGCCAGTGGCCTGTCTCCCCCCCGCGCCTGGGCCAGGCCTCACTTGGCGGGGGGGCCGGCTGCCTTGGACAGGCCCTGCTGTGCCACGAGGCATCCCTGGGACTCCAGGGCCTGTCTTTCCTCAGGGAGTCTGGGGCCTGGCTCGGCCCCAGATTAGCAAGGGCACCTGAGCCCTCAGGCCCGTTGTAAACAGGCTACAAGCAGGATAAACCTGGGACAAGCAGGTTGGGACTCACTGGCGACTCACAGGTTGGGACTTAGCCTGCAGCCGGCCGGCGCGTCCGGGGAGCCCCCCGCTCTGACCCCCTGCACTTAGCCTGCAGCCGGCCGGCGCGTCCGGGGAGCCCCCCGCTCTGACCCCCTGCACTTAGCCTGCAGCCGGCCGGCGCGTCCGGGGAGCCCCCCGCTCTGACCCCCTGCACTTAGCCTGCAGCCGGCCGGCGCGTCCGGGGAGCCCCCCGCTCTGACCCCCTGCACTTAGCCTGCAGCCGGCCGGCGCGTCCGGGGAGCCCCCCGCTCTGACCCCCTGCACTTAGCCTGCAGCCGGCCGGCGCGTCCGGGGAGCCCCCCGCTCTGACCCCCTGCACTTAGCCTGCAGCCGGCCGGCGCGTCCGGGGAGCCCCCCGCTCTGACCCCCTGCACTTAGCCTGCAGCCGGCCGGCGCGTCCGGGGAGCCCCCCGCTCTGACCCCCTGCACTTAGCCTGCAGCCGGCCGGCGCGTCCGGGGAGCCCCCCGCTCTGGCCCCCTGCACTTAGCCCGCAGCCGGCCGGCGCGTCTGGGGAGCCCCCCGCTCTGATCCCCTGCACTTAGCCCGCAGCCGGCCGGCGCGTCCGGGGAGCCCCCCGCTCTGACCCCCTGCACTTAGCCTGCAGCCGGCCGGCGCGTCCGGGGAGCCCCCCGCTCTGACCCCCTGCACTTAGCCCGCAGCCGGCCGGCGCGTCCGGGGAGCCCCCCGCTCTGACCCCCTGCACTTAGCCTGCAGCCGGCCGGCGCGTCCGGGGAGCCCCTGGAGCCACGCAGGTTCCCGAAGCCGGCGCCGCGTCTGCCCCTGAAAGGGGAATGCGGGAGCAGGGGAGCCATCCATGGCTCATCTCGACCGCTTCTCTCTCCTCCAACCCCAGCGCTGCCCAAGCCCCCGCCGGAGCCGCAGGTGACGGAGACGACGGCCACCAGCGTGACCCTCACCTGGGACTCTGGCAACTCAGAGCCCATCTCGTACTACGTCATCCAGTACAAGCCCAAGGCCTGGGAGGGCCACTTCCAGGAGGTGGACGGAGTGGCCACCACCCGCTACAGCATCGGGGGCCTCAGCCCGTTCTCGGAGTACGCCTTCCGCGTCCTCGCCGTCAACACCATCGGCCGGGGGCCCCCCAGCGAGCTGGTGGAAGCCCGCACGGGGGAGCAGGCCCCCTCCAGCCCGCCCCTGAAGGTGCAGGCCCGGATGCTGAGTGCCAGCACCATGCTCGTGCAGTGGGAGCAGCCAGAGGAGCCCAACGGCCAGATCCGAGGCTTCCGGGTGTACTACACCACGGACCCCCACCTGCCCCTGAGCATGTGGCAGAAGCACAACACTGACGACAGCCACCTCACCACCGTGGGCAGCCTGATCACAGGCACCACCTACAGCATCCGGGTCCTGGCCTTCACCTCCGTGGGAGACGGGCCCCCCTCGGACATCCTGCAGGTCAAAACGCAGCAGGGGGGTACGTAGCAGCGCACGTCGGGGGAGCGGTGCCCCAGGAGCCGGGCTGGGCCGTGGGTTTTGATGGGGGGGCACTTTGGCAGGTGGTAGGGGCCCCACTTTTGGGGGGGCGGGTCTGGGACGGAGGCTGGGGCGGAAGGAAGCTCGGGGCAGGCAACTGGGGTGCAGGACAGGGCGTGGGGTCGCAGAGGGAGGTGGGGGAAGGGGGTTCGCAGTGCACAGAGCTTCCTCCTACCCCGCGCAGAGGAGCAGATGGAGCAGCCAGCTGCTCTGAGCCCTGGGCTGCTCCCTGCCTCTGGGTCCGGCGGGGTGGGCCGTGGGGTGGACTCAAAGGCTTGGCAGGCCGGGTCTGGCCCACCCCGACCAATAGCAACGTTGAGGGCCCCACTGGATGTGCTCGCCCTGCCTGGAGCTGAGGAGGGGGAGGGCCCAGGTGAAATTCACAAGCCCCCTGCCAGGCGCTGGGAGCAGAGGCTGCTTTGCCCTTGCACCAGCCCCAGCCAGCACTGACTGTTGTGTCCGTCCCAGTGCCAGCCCAGCCAGCTGATTTCCAGGCAGAGGCGGAGTCGGACACCCGGATCCTGCTGACGTGGCTCCCGGCCTCGCAGGAACGCATCACCAAATACGAGCTGCTCTACTGGGAAGGCGAGGCTGGGAGCCAGGTGAGGCGTCTGCCTTTGCCGCAGCCCATGAGCCACGGGTCAGAGCAGGCTGAGCCAGAAGGCTGGCGGGGCGGTAGCAGGCCCCACGGCGCAGTGGGCCCTGGGATCGGTAGCACGTTGGGGCTGGTGGACCGGGCTGTGTCTGGGCACCGCTGAGGGCATCCGCTCAGGGTGAATTGCTCAAAACCAGGGCTCCGTACAGCCCCAGACTGGAGACCTTCCCAACAGGCCACACACCAGCCACGCTGATCCTTTAGCATCTAAACTCTAAGGCTGGGTCTACATTGGCACCCTTTCCGGAAAAGGGCTTATTTTCCGCAAGATCCCGTCTAGACTGGCGCTTTTCTCCGGCAAAACCCCGAGCCGGAAAAAGCCGCAGCCATGTTCATGCAAATGCCGCGGGGGATATTTAAATCCCCCGCGGCATTTGCAATTCCGAAGTGTCTCATTAGCATCCCTTTTCCGGAAAAGGGGCCAATGTAGACACAGCCTAAAGGTTTATTAACAAAAGACAGGAAAGGTGGCGCGTGAGGCTGCTCAGGAGAACACGTTACATGCGCCAGTCGCCCAGGTCCGGACGCAGGCTCTCAGCAGAGCTGTTCCAAGCTGCCGGCTCCGAAGTCTCTGGCGCGCATCCTACGTCAGGGCGGGTCGGCAGCCCTCCCGCGCGCTGCCCCCGCCAGGCTGCGTCTGGGATCAGCGGCGAGATTGAAGACAGGGTGGAGTCGGCCTCCTGGTGCTCTACGTCCATCCCTGGGCTCTCCCAAGCCAGAGCGGGTCACGTGGCCCGGTGACCTGTCTGTGTTCCACATGCCGGCAGCCGTTCTGCCCTGGCTGGTCTGCAGGTGCCCGGACGCCTCCCTCAGGTGTGTCGGGCCACTGAGAGCCCTGCTAGCGAGCAGAGTCCTCCACTGACCAGTCCTTTACAGCAGGCAGCCCAGGGACACTCAGCACCAGCCAGAGCCCACGCTCAACCCCACACGCAGACGTGGCACAAGCACACGAGTAGCAGACGTAGGGTCAGTAGGACACGAGCTGTCACGTGACACCTCCCGTGGCCCCTTTGTACGGACTTGGGGCAAACACCCCCCGGGCGCAGCCGTGATCTGGCTGCTCCCCTTAAAGTCCAGTAACGTGACAGGAGCGAACCCTGATCTCAGCCTGTCTCGTGTTCTTCCTTCCCCACCATTCCCGTCGGGGCAGTCGGGGGCTGGCATTGCAGACACACAGCAGGGCCACGGGAGGAAAGCTCTTGGCTGAGCTGCCTAGGTGGACGCGTCTGCGTGGCTCCGAGGCCGGACAGGCGGAGGCTGGGACGGCCCTGCAGCCAGATGGCTGTGGAGATGCCCTGGCAAGGTCCCTCCAGCATCCAGGTCGGGTCCCTGGAGCAATGGGGCCAACCCCCAGCAGCCAGCTGAGTGGTGGTAATACACCCCGGGACCCAGTGCTGGGCCTGGATGTGGGCCGATCCCCGGCAGCGCCAACAGAACTACCCCGACAGCAGTGTGTCCTCGCCCTGCCTGCGGCACAGGTGTGGGGAGCACTCCCGGCCCGCCTGCGGGAGACACCGGCCCACCCGTCAGGGATGCTCCCGGCCCGCCTGCGGGAGACACCGGCCCGCCCGTCAGGGATGCTCCCGGCCCGCCTGCGGGAGACACCGGCCCGCCCGTCAGGGACGCTCCCGGCCCGCCTGCGGGAGACACCGGCCTGCCCGTCAGGGATGCTCCCGGCCCGCCTGCGGGAGACACCGGCCCACCCGTCAGGGATGCTCCCGGCCCGCCTGCGGGAGACACCGGCCCACCCGTCAGGGATGCTCCCGGCCCGCCTGCGGGAGACACCGGCCCGCCCGTCAGGGATGCTCCCGGCCCACCTGCGGGAGACACCGGCCCGCCCGTCAGGGATGCTCCCGGCCCGCCTGCGGGAGACACCGGCCCGCCCGTCAGGGATGCTCCCGGCCCGCCTGCGGGAGACACCGGCCTGCCCGTCAGGGATGCTCCCGGCCCGCCTGCGGGAGACACCGGCCCGCCCGTCAGGGATGCTCCCGGCCCGCCTGCGGGAGACACCGGCCCGCCCGTCAGGGATGCTCCCGGCCCGCCTGCGGGAGACACCGGCCCGCCCGTCAGGGATGCTCCTGGCCCACCTGCGGGAGACACCGGCCTGCCCGTTAGGGATGCTCCCGGCCCGCCTGCGGGAGACACCGGCCTGCCCGTCAGGGATGCTCCCGGCCCGCCTGCGGGAGACACCGGCCCGCCCGTCAGGGACGGTCCTGGCCCGCCTGCGACAGACAACAGGCCCGCCCGTCAAGGACGCTCCTGGCCCGCCTGCGGGAGACACCGGCCTGCCCGTCAGGGATGCTCCTGGCCCGCCTGCGGGAGACACCGGCCCGCCCGTCAGGGATGCTCCTGGCCCGCCTGCGGGAGACACCGGCCTGCCCATCAGGGGCACTCCCGGCCCGCCTGCGGGAGACACCGGCCCGCCCGTCAGGGACGCTCCTGGCCCGCCTGCGGGAGACACCGGCCTGCCCGTCAGGGGCACTCCCGGCCCGCCTGCGGGAGACACCGGCCCGCCCGTCAGGGACGCTCCTGGCCCGCCTGCGGGAGACACCGGCCTGCCCGTCAGGGACGCTCCTGGCCCGCCTGCGGGAGACACCGGCCCGCCCGTCAGGGGCACTCCCGGCCCGCCTGCGGGAGACACCGGCCCGCCCGTCAGGGACGCTCCTGGCCCGCCTGCGGGAGACACCGGCCTGCCCGTCAGGGGCACTCCCGGCCCACCTGCGGGAGACACCGGCCCGCCCGTCAGGGATGCTCCTGGCCCGCCTGCGGGAGACACCGGCCTGCCCGTCAGGGGCACTCCTGGCCCGCCTGCGGGAGACACCGGCCCGCCCGTCAGGGACGCTCCCGGCCCGCTTGCGGCAGACACCGGCCTGCCCGTCAGGGACGCTCCCAGCCCGCCTGCCCATCACAGGGGACTGCCTCGTGGTGGGACAAGGCCGTTGAAGCCGCTGTCCTGCGGTTAATGACGAGGCCGCGTGTGCTCCCAGAACCTGGCCAGGGCAGGAGCGCCGTGCAACCGGCCGGCCGTCCTGGGTCACTTGGAGCTGTCGGTAGCGGGGGTTGCCTGTCTCCTGTGGGGTGGCAGTCGGGGTCCAGAGGGTGTCTGGGGCTGTGCAGTTCTGGGGGACGGCTGCTGGCTCCCCCTGCGCTAGTAACAGGCGTCTCCTCCGCCCTCCAGCGCAAAGTGGAGTTGGACCCGAGCTCGTCGTACGCGGTGGAAGGTCTCAAGCCGGACACACTGTACCAGTTCCGGCTGGGCGCCCGCTCGGAGCTGGGCCTGGGGGTGTACACCCCCGTCATAGAAGCCAGAACCGCCCAATCCAGTAAGTGGCCCCCGGGTGCGTGGTGAGGGCAGAGCAGAGGCAGCCCGCGAGCTCCTGCCCTGCTGGTGTTCTCAGAGCAGCCGCGGAGCCATGGTGGCCGGTGGCGGCAGGCAGCCGGGCCGCGCTCTGGTGGCGGCAGAAGGCTGTGCGGTAAGTGCTGTCTGTGTCCTTCCGCCATCCCCTCCTTCCCGAGGAGACTCCCAGAGACGCGGCGGAGGAGGGAGACGGGCGGGGCGGGGTCCTGTGTCTCTGGGAGTTTCCTCACACGCCGTCATGCCATCCCGCCGGCGGATGGGCTCCACGCATGAGCCTGTCTCCCAGGCATGTGCCGCACCATCCCCACCCTTTCCTTCCCAGCCACCTGCCCCGCTGGAGCCGGGGGGCGAGGGGCTGCTGCTCCCCGGCCTGCAGGTGATGGGGGTGGGGGGACGAGGGTAGCTGGGGGAAGGAGCAGTGGGCCGGGGAGGTTGGAGAACATGGACCCATGGGGGAGGGGCTGCTGCTCCCCAGCCTGCAGGCAGACGGGTCCCTCCAGCCTGTTGGGCGGGAGGCTGTGACGGGCCGGGCTGGGTCTGGGCACAGCTGAGGGCGTCCGCTCAGGGAGAATTGCTCAAATCCGGGGCTCCTTACAGCCCCCAGACTGGAGACCTCTCCAAACAGGCCACACACCAGTCCCACAGAGCGCTTCAGCTGCCTGCCTGAAGCCTCCCAAGCAAAACCCCTCTGGCACCCCAGCAATATCCGTGCCCCAGATGGCCCCGGGCCTCATACACAGGTGGGGGGTCCTAGCACCCAATCCCACCTACCCCGAACAAGTTCTGTCCGGTTCCAAGAAGCCAGCCACAGATCCCTGGTCAATTTACCCTCTGGACCTTACCACAAATCACGCTGAGCTAATCCTTTAGAATCTAACAATTAAAGGTTTATTACCACGAGAAAGAAAAGCCTGAGAGTGAGGTTGTTAAAGTATCATATGTTACATGCACTGAATCTCCCAGTTCTCGCTGCAGGCTCTAGCAGAGATGTTACAGCTGCTGGTTTAAAAGTCCTTGGTGCACATCCTATGCCAGGACGGGTTCACAGTTCTTCCCGGCTCGTGATTCCCTGCGAGGCCACTTCTGGGGTCAGGAGCAGATCTGAGTCCAACATGGAGTCGGCCACCTGGCATATTTATCCCTCCTTCCAGGTTTCTTCCAAGCTGGAGGGAGTCACGTGGCCAGTGGCCAGGGGTGTCTTTGGCCTTCGGAGGCCCATTGCTCCCTGGAGCTTCGCTCATTAGCACGTCCATGGGCAAACAATCCTGGCCCATTACTCAAGCACATACAGACCAGTCTCCACACCACGTCCAGGCCCCTGACTCCGCACACAGACATTGTACAGATCTATGAAGAGCAGACACAGAGTCAGAAGAAAGTAGCTTTTGTTTGACCCCTCACATGGCCCCTTTGTGCCACTTTTGGGGCAAACACCCCCCACAGGTGCAGCAGTGACCCGGCTGCGCCCCTCACAATCCGCGCTCCCCTCACGGGGCTGGTGAGGGGAGTGTGGCTGGGCGAGGGGCTGGTGATGGGCAGGTTAGGGGCAGGCAAGAGGCAGGCGATTGAAGAGCAGCAGGCGAGGGGTGGCCGAAGGTCTGGCAGGGGGCAGGCGAGGGGCGGGCGAGGGCCTGGTGAGGGGCGGGCAAGGGCCTGGCGAGGGGCAGGCGAGGGCCTGGCGAGGGGCGGGCGAGGGCCTGGTGAGGGGCGGGCGAGGGCCTGGCGAGGGCCTGGCGAGGGGCGGGCGAGGGCCTGGCGGGGGGCAGGAGAGGGGCGGGCGAGGGCCTGACGGGGGGCAGGAGAGGGGCGGGCGAGGGCCTGGCGAGGGGCGGGCGAGGGCCTGGCGGGGGGCGGGAGAGGGGCGGGCGAGGGGCAGGCGTGTGCTGCCTGCCTGGGCAGGGGACATTTGCAGGCCGGGTGGTTTTCGCTGGCCCTGCTTGTTGCTGCGTTTTATTTTGGCTCCTTGTGTTTGCAGCCCCTGTCGTGTGCTTTCCGTGCCTGACTCTCGCCCAGCCAGCCGGCGCCGGCGATGCCGGCAGAGCAAACGCAGCTAACGCCGGCCGGCCTGCCTGGCCTCTGGGGGTGGGCCCGGAGCCTCATGACTCCTCACTTCACAGGCGCCACCTGGGAGGTGTCCCCGAGCCCCGCTCTGCCCTTCTGCCTTCTCTGCCCGGGCTGTATCTCTGCCCGCCCCAGCCCTGGCCCTCTGCCCCTGCGCTCCTCATGCCCAGCGCAGCCCCCCCCCCCTTTGCTGCCAGGAGACTTGTCTGCCCCCGCCCCTCCCTCCTGCATCGCCAGGGAGGGGCCTGAAACCCGCTGACAAGGACGGACGAAGCTGGGCCAGTTTCCAGCCTCCCTTCTCACCCGCCAGTGCGACCCATCCCTGCATGTCCTGCGCCCCTGGCCGAGGGCAGGATCCCAGTGCAGCCCCTGGCCACGTTTGGCCTCCCCACTCTTCCAAGTGCCAGCTGTGCCTCTGCCGGGCCTGTCCCAGCTCGCCCCGAGCCCTCCGGCCTTGCCCTCCGCCTCCCTGCCTCTGGCCCACGGGCCTGCCCCCTGCCGGGCCTGTCCCAGCTCGCCCCGAGCCCTCTGGCCTTGCCCTCCGCCTCCCTGCCTCTGGCCCACGGGCCTGCCCCCTGCCGGGCCTGTCCCAGCTCGCCCTGAGCCCTCCGGCCTTCCCCTCTGCCTCCCTGCCTCTGGCCCACGGGCCTGCCCTCTGCCGGGCCTGTCCCAGCTCGCCCTGAGCCCTCCGGCCTTCCCCTCTGCCTCCCTGCCTCTGGCCCACGGGCCTGCCCTCTGCCGGGCCTGTCCCAGCCCGCCCTGAGCCCTCCGGCCTTCCCCTCCGCCTCCCTGCCTCTGGCCCACGGGCCTGCCCTCTGCCGGGCCTGTCCCAGCTCGCCCCGAGCCCTCCGGCCTTCCCCTCCGCCTCCCTGCCTCTGGCCCACGGGCCTGCCCCCTGCCGGGCCTGTCCCAGCTCGCCCTGAGCCCTCCGGCCTTCCCCTCTGCCTCCCTGCCTCTGGCCCACGGGCCTGCCCTCTGCCGGGCCTGTCCCAGCTCGCCCCGAGCCCTCCGGCCTTCCCCTCTGTCCCCCCCGCCTCTGCTGCACCAGCCTTCGGGCATCGGCGCCCTCTGCTTCCTCGCTCGGGTCTCCCCTGGGTGCGCGGGGCTGCTCCGCCAAGCGCAGGCGTCTCCGAAGGCAGCAGCGACGGTTGGCTGGGTCAGAGTCCCGCGTCATTGTGTTTGTTCCTTCCGCTCATTGCCCTTCATCTCCCTGTCCTAGCCCCTTCCGCCCCACCCCAGGAGGTCGAGTGTGTGAGCGCCGGCTCCACGGCCGTGCGGGTAAGTTGGGGGCCGCCGCCGGCCCCGAGCCGCAATGGGCTGATCACGCGGTACTCCATCGCGTACCAGGCGGTGGGCGGCGAGGACAGCGCCAAGCACGTGGTGGACGGAATTGGACGGGAGCACTCCAGCTGGGAGATCACGGGCCTGGAGAAATGGACAGAGTACAAGGTGTGGGTCCGGGCCCACACGGACGTGGGGCCGGGCCCCGAGAGCTCCCCGGTGCACGTGCGCACGGATGAGGACGGTAGGTGTCGCCGCGCTGCTCCTCTCCCAGTGCCCAGCCCTGGCCATGCTGGGGTGCCTGGCCCCGCCCCCTGCGCTGGGTGCCTGGCCCCGCCCCCTGCGCTGGGTGCACTGGCCCCGCCCCCTGCGCTGGGTGCCTGGCCCCGCCCCCTGCGCTGGGTGCCTGGCCCCGCCCCCTGCGCTGGGTGCCTGGCCCCGCCCCCTGCGCTGGGTGCCCTGGCCCCGTGCTGGGGTGCCTGGCCCCGCCCCCTGTGCTGGGTGCACTGGCCCTGCCCCGTGCTGAGGTGCCTGGCCCCGCCCCCTGCGCTGGGTGCACTGGCCCCGTGCTGGGGTGCCTGGCCCCGCCCCCTGCGCTGGGTGCCCTGGCCCCGTGCTGGGGTGCCTGGCCCCGCCCCGTGCTGGGGTGCCTGGCCCCGCCCCCTGCGCTGGGTGCCTGGCCCCGTGCTGAGGTGCTTGGCCCCGCCCCCTGGGCTGGGTGCCCTGGCCCCGTGCTGGGGTGCCTGGCCCCGCCCCGTGCTGGGGTGCCTGGCCCCGCCCCCTGCGCTGGGTGCCCTGGCCCCGTGCTGGGGTGCCTGGCCCCGCCCCCTGCGCTGGGTGCGCTGGCCCCGTGCTGAGGTGCTTGGCCCCGCCCCCTGGGCTGGGTGCGCTGGCCCCGTGCTGAGGTGCTTGGCCCCGCCCCCTGCGCTGGGTGCCCTGGCCCCGTGCTGGGGTGCCTGGCCCCGCCCCCTGTGCTGGGTGCACTGGCCCCGCCCCCTGCGCTGGGTGCACTGGCCCTGGCCCCGTGCTGAGGTGCCTGGCCCCGCCCCCTGCGCTGGGTGCACTGGCCCCGCCCCCTGCGCTGGGTGCGCTGGCCCTGGCCCCGTGCTGAGGTGCCTGGCCCCGCCCCCTGTGCTGGGTGCACTGGCCCCGCCCCCTGCGCTGGGTGCACTGGCCCTGGCCCCGTGCTGAGGTGCCTGGCCCCGCCCCCTGCGCTGGGTGCACTGGCCCCGCCCCCTGCGCTGGGTGCACTGGCCCTGGCCCCGTGCTGAGGTGCTTGGCCCTGCCCCCTGCGCTGTCCCCAGCCAACCAGAGCAGGGCCCAGTGCCTGCCCTCCCTCAGGAGCAAGTTTCTCGTCTCCCAGGCGGCCCCAGCCCCACACCTGGGCCCTCCCGCTGCTGCCTTGGCTCTGACAGGCCTTCAGGGGGCTCTGCGCCGACACCGCGTAGCTGGGCAGGCAGGGCCCTAGGCCCCGGGCCCCAGTGGTGCAGCTGGGCCGTTGCATTTCCTCCCTCGGGGAGCGACTGCTTGCCTGGCCCTGGAGCGCAGCTCACCTGCTCCGGCCATGTCCCCCGGCACGGGAGCACTGTGGGTGGACCAGCCCAGGCAGCGGGTCTAGGGTGGGACCTCCAGGCAGCAGCCATAGGGTAACACCCCCCCCCCGGGCAGCCCAGCAGCCATAGGGTAACACCCCCCCCGGGCAGCCCCGGGCTCAGGCGGGGCTCTCTGCCTGGCTTTGCCGCTGCTCCTGGTGTGGGCGGGAGGCTCGGGCGGGGCTCTCTGCCTGGCTTTGCCACTGCTCCTGGTGCGGGCGGGGGGCTCAGGCGGGGCTCTGCCTGGCTTTGCCACTGCTCCTGGTGCGGGCGGGGGGCTCGGGTGTGGCTGTGCCTGGCTTTGCCGCTGCTCCTGGTGCGGGCGGAGGGCTCAGGCGGGGCTCTGCCTGGCTTTGCCGCTGCTCCTGGTGTGGGCGGGAGGCTCGGGCGGGGCTCTGCCTGGCTTTGCCGCTGCTCCTGGTGCGGGCGGAGGGCTCAGGCGGGGCTCTGCCTGGCTTTGCCGCTGCTCCTGGTGCGGGCGGAGGGCTCAGGCGGGGCTCTGCCTGGCTTTGCCGCTGCTCCTGGTGCGGGCGGAGGGCTCAGGCGGGGCTCTGCCTGGCTTTGCCGCTGCTCCTGGTGCGGGCGGAGGGCTCAGGCGGGGCTCTGCCTGGCTTTGCCGCTGCTCCTGGTGCGGGCGGGGGGCTCGGGCGGGGCTCTGCCTGGCTTTGCCGCTGCTCCTGGTGTGGGCGGGAGGCTCGGGCGGGGCTCTGCCTGGCTTTGCCGCTGCTCCTGGTGCGGGCGGGGGGCTCGGGCGGGGCTCTCTGCCTGGCTTTGCCTCTGCTCCTGGTGCGGGCAGGGGGCTCAGGCGGGGCTCTGCCTGGCTTTGCCGCTGCTCCTGGTGTGGGCGGGAGGCTCGGGCGGGGCTCTGCCTGGCTTTGCCACTGCTCCTGGTGCGGGCGGGGGGCTCGGGCGGGGCTCTCTGCCTGGCTTTGCCTCTGCTCCTGGTGCGGGCAGGGGGCTCAGGCGGGGCTCTGCCTGGCTTTGCCGCTGCTCCTGGTGTGGGCGGGAGGCTCGGGCGGGGCTCTGCCTGGCTTTGCCTCTGCTCCTGGTGTGGGCGGGAGGCTCGGGCGGGGCTCTCTGCCTGGCTTTGCCTCTGCTCCTGGTGCGGGCGGGGGGCTCGGGCGGGGCTCTGCCTGGCTTTGCCACTGCTCCTGGTGCGGGCGGGAGGCTCTGGCGTGGCTCTGCCTGGCTTTGCTGCTGCTCCTGGTGCGGGCGGGGGGCTCGGGCGGGGCTCTGCCTGGCTTTGCCGCTGCTCCTGGTGCGGGCGGGGGGCTCGGGCGGGGGGCGGGGCTCTGCCTGGCTTTGCCGCTGCTCCTGGTGCGGGCGGGAGGCTCGGGCGTGGCTCTGCCTGGCTTTGCTGCTGCTCCTGGTGCGGGCGGGGGGCTCGGGCGGGGCTCTCTGCCTGGCTTTGCCGCTGCTCCTGGTGCGGGCGGGGGGCTCAGGCGGGGCTCTGCCTGGCTTTGCCTCTGCTCCTGGTGCGGGCGGGGGGCTCGGGTGTGGCTGTGCCTGGCTTTGCCGCTGCTCCTGGTGCGGGCGGAGGGCTCAGGCGGGGCTCTGCCTGGCTTTGCCGCTGCTCCTGGTGTGGGCGGGAGGCTCAGGCGGGGCTCTGCCTGGCTTTGCCGCTGCTCCTGGTGCGGGCGGAGGGCTCAGGCGGGGCTCTGCCTGGCTTTGCCGCTGCTCCTGGTGCGGGCGGAGGGCTCAGGCGGGGCTCTGCCTGGCTTTGCCGCTGCTCCTGGTGCGGGCAGGGGGCTCAGGCGGGGCTCTGCCTGGCTTTGCCGCTGCTCCTGGTGTGGGCGGGAGGCTCGGGCGGGGCTCTGCCTGGCTTTGCCTCTGCTCCTGGTGTGGGCGGGAGGCTCGGGCGGGGCTCTCTGCCTGGCTTTGTCTCTGCTCCTGGTGCGGGCGGGGGGCTCGGGCGGGGCTCTGCCTGGCTTTGCCACTGCTCCTGGTGCGGGCGGGAGGCTCTGGCGTGGCTCTGCCTGGCTTTGCTGCTGCTCCTGGTGCGGGCGGGGGGCTCAGGCGGGGCTCTGCCTGGCTTTGCCACTGCTCCTGGTGCGGGCGGGGGGCTCGGGCGGGGCTCTGCCTGGCTTTGCCTCTGCTCCTGGTGCGGGCGGGGGGCTCGGGCGGGGCTCTGCCTGGCTTTGCCGCTGCTCCTGGTGCGGGCGGGGGGCTCGGGCGGGGCTCTGCCTGGCTTTGCCGCTGCTCCTGGTGCGGGCGGGAGGCTCGGGCGTGGCTCTGCCTGGCTTTGCTGCTGCTCCTGGTGCGGGCGGGGGGCTCGGGCGGGGCTCTGCCTGGCTTTGCCACTGCTCCTGGTGCGGGCGGGAGGCTCGGGCGGGGCTCTGCCTGGCTTTGCCTCTGCTCCTGGTGCGGGCGGGGGGCTCGGGCGGGGCTCTGCCTGGCTTTGCCTCTGCTCCTGGTGCGGGCGGGGGGCTCAGGCGGGGCTCTGCCTGGCTTTGCCTCTGCTCCTGGTGCGGGCGGGGGGCTCGGGCGGGGCTCTGCCTGGCTTTGCCGCTGCTCCTGGTGCGGGCGGGGGGCTCGGGCGGGGCTCTGCCTGGCTTTGCCTCTGCTCCTGGTGCGGGCGGGGGGCTCGGGCGGGGCTCCCCCTGGCTTTGCCACACAGCTGGGAGTGCTGGCCTAGAAACGCCCCAGGCAGCCCTCGGAGCCGGTTCCGGGCTCGGCTAGCCGTCCCGGCTCCGCTGTCAGAACTGATCTCAGACGCCCGCCCCGGGCAGGAGAGTGAAATGCAGAACTCGGAGGGAGAGAAAACAAATGGAATTTCCCGTCTTCAATCTTAGACCCCTCCCCCCGCTCACAGCAGCCCCCCAATGGGAATAGCTCCCGGTCCTCGAGGGCCTGGTTCCAGGTACCAGCACCTCCTGGCCCAGCACCTGCTGCCAGGGCTGTTCCCCAAGGAAGCTCAGCTCAGGAGCATGTTGCTTTTCACCCGGGGGGGCTCCACTGCCCGGAGCCGGGAGATTCACCCAGCGGGTTGGATGCGCCAGGCTTGTGGTAACCCGGGACTGAGGCCCCCCCGCTCTGACACCTTGGCCGGCCCAGCTGCTCCGCGTTACTGCCTTCTCTGCAGTCGAGAGACGTCGGGGAGCGGCTGGCTTGCCCTGGGGCTCCCCGGGCGCTTTCCTTCTGGGTGGCTCTTTCTTCCTGTCTGGCTTGGTGGGCCAGCAGCATTCGCTCTGCCCGCACGCCAGCGCTGAGAGCCGGGCATACGGGCCTTTTACAGGCCCTGGCAGGACGCGTGGGACAGGGGCCTGAGCAGTGTTCCCGCTGCAAGGTTTGTGACTCGGCTCCGGCGGCTCAGCCGGGAGCTCTCCGGGGCAAGGGGCCGTGTTTCCGGAGCGGCTCCGGTTGCTCAGTGCAGAGGCAGGAAGGCAGAAGGACACCACGTTTCCAAAGGGCAGGCCGGGTGGGAGGACACGTTTAAACGGGGTCTCACCGTGCAAGGAAATGGAGACGCTCTGGGCAGCCACGTTCCGTGTTACTGGCCCGAAGCACACAGCACGCCTGGGCTGGACTGCGCCTCCTGGCTCCGGGTCCCTGGCAAGGGCTCAGTGCTTCCTTTGGCTGGCAGGGCACCTGGGGAGGAGCATCCGTTTCGGGGCAGCCAAACCTGCCGGGAGCGTGTGTCCGTGTCAGAGCCGGGCGTGTCCCTGGGGAACGTGGCCAGGAGGCTGCCCACGGCCTGCACCATCCCGCTGGGGCCAGCGAGAGCCGCGGGGCGGGACATGAGGCAGGCGCCTGGCTGGTGGGTGGGGAGGAGGCGGGGAAGGGAAGTGCGTGGCAGGGTGCGCCAGTGACATGGTCTGTCCATGTGTGTTCCAGTGCCCAGCGCGCCCCCGCGGAAGGTGGAGGTGGAGTCTGTGAACTCGACAGCCGTCCGGGTGAGCTGGAAGCTGCCGCTCTCCACCAAGCAGCACGGGCAGATCCGGGGCTACCAGGTCACTTACGTGAAGCTGGAAAACAGCGAGCCACGGGGGCAGCCTGTGATCAAGGACGTCATGTTAGCGGAGGCCCAGGTACAGCCGGGGGCCGGGCCAGTCACTGCTCTGTCACAGGGCGGATCCAGGCCCACGCGCCTCCCCTTGGCAGCACACCGGGATGTGCAAGGGCAGCCAGAGGGCACCGAGTCACGGGCTAGAGCCGGGGCAGACGTGTGGCTTGCCCTGGGAAGGGGCTTGCGGGCTGGGGGCATGGCTAAGGAGGTGCGCGTCGCTCTGTCTGCCTCCCTGCCGAGTCCAGGGGCGAGGGGCGCTCCCGGCGCCTGTTAGAGGGGGGCGGGAGCTGCTCCGGCGCCTGCAGTGCGCCGAGCGCCTGCAGCTGGGACCAGCTTCCCCGGAGGAGAGCCCCGGGCCTGGCCACACGGCTGAGCTGCAAGAGCCACTGCTGCCAGGCCTGCGGGGACCAGCCCCAGCGTGAGCCCTGGCGAGCTGCCGCCCTGCGCTGGCCCTCTCCTGAGCGAGCGAGGAGTCGCTGCGGCACCGCCCGGCACGCCCGGCGCTCCCGCTTCCACGCCCAAGGGTGCAGCCCAGTCCGCCGTGTGCAAGGGCAGCGGGAGGGAGAGAAAACGGCCTGCTTGCCCGACGGCCTTTTCCTTTCCCACGAGCGCGTCCTCTCCGTGCGGTGCGTGAACAGTCCCGCCCTTGTGCAGCCTGGGGCGGGCGGGCGAACCCCGCTGTGGTCAGAGCAGCCCTGCCACGCTCCTGGGAGCCATCCCGCCCTTTCCTCTCCAGCCAGCCCGCGTGGTCCGAGCAAGCGGCTCTGGGTTCGAGCCCCTGGCTAGCTCGCCGTGGGGAGCGCAGGGTCCCAGGCTGGGAGCTGTCGGACGTCTTGTCCAGCTCTCCCTGGCCCTGGGGCCGGACGTCTCCAGTGGGAGGGGGGAGACCGTGTCTGCAACGTGTCCACGTGTCACAGGCCGAGCGGCTGCTCCGTGGCCCGGCGGCAGGCAGTCCTCGCCGACCGGCTGCTCCGTGGCCCGGCGGCAGGCAGTCCTCGCCGACCGGCTGCTCCGTGGCCCGGCGGCAGGCAGTCCTCGCCGACCGGCTGCTCCGTGGCCCGGCGGCAGGCAGTCCTCGCCGAGCGGCTGCTCCGTGGCCCGGCGGCAGGCAGTCCTCGCCGACCGGCTGCTCCGTGGCCCGGCGGCAGGCAGTCCTCGCCGAGCGGCTGCTCCGTGGCCCGGCGGCAGGCAGTCCTCGCCGACCGGCTGCTCCGTGGCCCGGCGGCAGGCAGTCCTCGCCGACTGGCTGCTCCGTGGCCCGGCGGCAGGCAGTCCTGGCCGAGCGGCTGCTCCGTGGCCCGGCGGCAGGCAGTCCTCGCCGACCGGCTGCTCCGTGGCCCGGCGGCAGGCAGTCCTCGCCGACCGGCTGCTCCGTGGCCCGGCGGCAGGCAGTCCTCGCCGAGCGGCTGCTCCGTGGCCCGGCGGCAGGCAGTCCTCGCCGACCGGCTGCTCCGTGGCCCGGCAGCAGGCAGTCCTCGCCGACTGGCTGCTCCGTGGCCCGGCGGCAGGCAGTCCTGGCCGAGCGGCTGCTCCGTGGCCCGGCGGCAGGCAGTCCTCGCCGACCGGCTGCTCCGTGGCCCGGCGGCAGGCAGTCCTGGCCGAGCGGCTGCTCCGTGGCCCGGCGGCAGGCAGTCCTGGCCGAGCGGCTGCTCCGTGGCCCGGCGGCAGGCAGTCCTCGCCGACCGGCTGCTCCGTGGCCCGGCGGCAGGCAGTCCTCGCCGACCGGCTGCTCCATGGCCCGGCGGCAGGCAGTCCTCGCCGACCGGCTGCTCCGTGGCCCGGCGGCAGGCAGTCCTCGCCGACCGGCTGCTCCGTGGCCCGGCGGCAGGCAGTCCTCGCCGAGCGGCTGCTCCGTGGCCCGGCGGCAGACAGTCCTCGCCGACCGGCTGCTCCGTGGCCCGGCGGCAGGCAGTCCTCGCCGAGCGGCTGCTCCATGGCCCGGCGGCAGGCAGTCCTCGCCGACCGGCTGCTCCGTGGCCCGGCGGCAGGCAGTCCTCGCCGACCGGCTGCTCCGTGGCCCGGCGGCAGGCAGTCCTCGCCGACCGGCTGCTCCGTGGCCCGGCGGCAGGCAGTCCTCGCCGACCGGCTGCTCCGTGGCCTGCTGGGAGCTGACCCGCCCTGCGCCTTGGGCACACTGGGATGATGCTGTCTTGTCCAGAGCTTGGTTTGTTTTTGCACCGAGAAGTTGTGGGCGTCAAGCGGGCTGCTTGGCTCTCCTGGCCCTGTGGAGCGCCTGTCAGTCTTGGACCTTGCATGGGCAGATGCTTGCAAGTGGTGGGTTTCCCCAGGGTCTCCCCCAAGCGCCAGACCCTCCCGCCCAGTCCCAGGGAAAGGACTGAGAAGGGAAGCTAAGCCGGCCGGGAAGTGCCCCAAGGAGTGCTGCTGGGATGAGTGCGTTGCCTGGCAAGGGGGGGCCTTTCCCAGCGCGGAGAGGGGCGTTTGGGCTCTTCCGGGTGGGCAGGGCAGGGCTGCAGGGCCCTGAGCAGGCGGGGCGGGGCAGAGCCTGTCACAGGCCAAGGCACAAGGGAGGCCGGGCTCCGTGGAGGAAGCTGTTCCGCTCCCGGCGCTCGCTGCGGGGCATCAGACGGCGGGGGAGGAACCCTTCCCGGCTGGTGAGCAGGGCCCCGTCCAGGCCGGCGGGGGGACCGGCAGAGCGAGCCGCAGGTGGCGAGGAGGCGTTCGGTAGGGGACCGCAGAGAGCCAGGTCCCCGCACCGAGGGGTTGGGCGGGAAGCCGGCAGCAGGCCCGGTGCCGGAGAGGGCCCGGTTCCCGGGCCAGCCCCTGCCTTGGAGCTGTGCCTGTGGCAGCCGAGCCCTCTTCTCTGCCAGGGCTGGGCTGCGACTGGCCAGCAAGGGCTTCCTATTTCGGAGCACGCTTCCTCTGGGCCCCACCTGGGCCCCCCCTCCCCTGCTGGACAGACACACGGACACCGGGCAGAGCCAGCGTGTGGGCCCCCGCCTCCCCTGCCGGACAGACACACGGACACCGGGCAGAGCCAGCGTGTGGGCCCCCCCTCCCCTGCTGGACAGACACACGGACACCGGGCAGAGCCAGCGTGTGGGCCCCCTCCCCTGCCGGACAGACACACGGACACCGGGCACAGCCAGCGTGTGAGCCCCGCCTCCCCTGCTGGACAGACACACGGACACCGGGCAGAGCCAGCGTGTGGGCCCCGCCTCCCCTGCTGGACAGACACACGGACACCGGGCAGAGCCAGCGTGTGGGCCCCCCCTCCTCTGCCGGACAGACACACGGACACCGGGCAGAGCCAGCGTGTGGGCCCCCCCTCCTCTGCCGGACAGACACACGGACACCGGGCAGAGCCAGCGTGTGGGCCCCCCCTCCTCTGCCGGACAGACACACGGACACCGGGCAGAGCCAGCGTGTGGGCCCCCCCTCCTCTGCCGGACAGACACACGGACACCGGGCAGAGCCAGCGTGTGGGCCCCGCCTCCCCTGCTGGACAGACACACGGACACCGGGCAGAGCCAGCGTGTGGGCCCCCCCTCCTCTGCCGGACAGACACACGGACACCGGGCAGAGCCAGCGTGTGGGCCCCCCCTCCCCTGCTGGACAGACACACGGACACCGGGCAGAGCCAGCGTGTGGGCCCCCCCCTCCCCTGCCGGACAGACACACGGACACCGGGCAGAGCCAGCGTGTGGGCCCCCCCTCCCCTGCTGGACAGACACACGGACACCGGGCAGAGCCAGCGTGTGGGCCCCCCCCTCCCCTGCCGGACAGACACACGGACACCGGGCACAGCCAGCGTGTGAGCCCCGCCTCCCCTGCTGGACAGACACACGGACACCGGGCAGAGCCAGCGTGTGGGCCCCCCCTCCTCTGCCGGACAGACACACGGACACCGGGCAGAGCCAGCGTGTGGGCCCCGCCTCCCCTGCTGGACAGACACACGGACACCGGGCAGAGCCAGCGTGTGGGCCCCCCCTCCTCTGCCGGACAGACACACGGACACCGGGCAGAGCCAGCGTGTGGGCCCCCCCTCCTCTGCCGGACAGACACACGGACACCGGGCAGAGCCAGCGTGTGGGCCCCCCCTCCTCTGCCGGACAGACACACGGACACCGGGCAGAGCCAGCGTGTGGGCCCCGCCTCCCCTGCTGGACAGACACACGGACACCGGGCAGAGCCAGCGTGTGGGCCCCCCCTCCTCTGCCGGACAGACACACGGACACCGGGCAGAGCCAGCGTGTGGGCCCCCCCTCCCCTGCTGGACAGACACACGGACACCGGGCAGAGCCAGCGTGTGGGCCCCCCCCTCCCCTGCCGGACAGACACACGGACACCGGGCACAGCCAGCGTGTGAGCCCCGCCTCCCCTGCTGGACAGACACACGGACACCGGGCAGAGCCAGCGTGTGGGCCCCCCCTCCTCTGCCGGACAGACACACGGACACCGGGCAGAGCCAGCGTGTGGGCCCCCCCTCCTCTGCTGGACAGACACACAGACACCGGGCAGAGCCAGCGTGTGGGCCCCGCCTCCCCTGCCGGACAGACACACGGACACCGGGCAGAGCCAGCGTGTGGGCCCCCCCTCCTCTGCCGGACGGACACCGGGCAGAGCCAGCGTGTGGGCCCCCCCCCCCGCCGGACAGACACACGGACACCGGGCAGAGCCAGCGTGTGATCCCCCTCCCCTGCCGGACAGACACACGGACACCGGGCAGAGCCAGCGTGTGAGCCCCCCCTCCCCTGCCGGACAGACACACGGACACCGGGCAGAGCCAGCGTGTGATCCCCCTCCCCTGCCGGACAGACACACGGACACCGGGCAGAGCCAGCGTGTGGGCCCCGCCTCCCCTGCCGGACAGACACACGGACACCGGGCAGAGCCAGCGTGTGAGCCCCCCCTCCCCTGCCGGACAGACACACGGACACCGGGCAGAGCCAGCGTGTGGGCCCCCTCCTCCTCTGCCGGACAGACACACGGACACCGGGCAGAGCCAGCGTGTGGGCCCCCCCTCCTCTGCCGGACAGACACACGGACACCGGGCAGAGCCAGCGTGTGGGCCCCCCCTCCTCTGCCGGACAGACACACGGACACCGGGCAGAGCCAGCGTGTGGGCCCCCCCCCCCCCCGCCGGACAGACACACGGACACCGGGCAGAGCCAGCGTGTGGGCCCCCCCCTCCCCTGCCGGACAGACACACGGACACCGGGCAGAGCCAGCGTGTGGGCCCCCTCCCCTGCCGGACAGACACACGGACACCGGGCAGAGCCAGCGTGTGACCCCCCTCCCCTGCCGGACAGACACACGGACACCGGGCAGAGCCAGCGTGTGGGCCCCCCCCTCCTCTGCTGGATAGACACACGGACACCGGGCAGAGCCAGCGTGTGGGCCCCCCCCTCCCCTGCAGGACAGACACACGGACACCGGGCAGAGCCAGCGTGTGGGCCCCCCCTCCTCTGCCGGACAGACACACGGACACCGGGCAGAGCCAGCGTGTGGGCCCCCCCCTCCCCTGCCGGACAGACACACGGACACCGGGCAGAGCCAGCGTGTGGGCCCCCCTCCTCTGCCGGACAGACACACGGACACCGGGCAGAGCCAGCGTGTGAGCCCCCCCCTCCCCTGCCGGACAGACACACGGACACCGGGCAGAGCCAGCGTGTGGGCCCCCCTCCTCTGCCGGATAGACACACGGACACCGGGCAGAGCCAGCGTGTGACCCCCCCTCCCCTGCCGGACAGACACACGGACACCGGGCAGAGCCAGCGTGTGGGCCCCCCCCTCCCCTGCCGGACAGACACACGGACACCGGGCAGAGCCAGCGTGTGGGCCCCCCCTCCCCTGCCGGACAGACACACGGACACCGGGCAGAGCCAGCGTGTGGGCCCCCCCCTCCCCTGCCGGACAGACACACGGACACCGGGCAGAGCCAGCGTGTGGGCCCCCCCTCCTCTGCCGGACAGACACACGGACACCGGGCAGAGCCAGCGTGTGGGCCCCGCCTCCCCTGCCGGACAGACACACGGACACCGGGCAGAGCCAGCGTGTGGGCCCCGCCTCCCCTGCCGAACAGACACACGGACACCGGGCAGAGCCAGCGTGTGGGCCCCCCCCTCCCCTGCCGGACAGACACACGGACACCGGGCAGAGCCAGCGTGTGGGCCCCCCCCTCCCCTGCCGGACAGACACACGGACACCGGGCAGAGCCAGCGTGTGGGCCCCCCCTCCCCTGCCGGACAGACACACGGACACCGGGCAGAGCCAGCGTGTGGGCCCCCCCCTCCCCTGCTGGACAGACACACGGACACCGGGCAGAGCCAGCGTGTGGGCCCCCCCCTCCCCTGCCGGACAGACACACGGACACCGGGCAGAGCCAGCGTGTGAGCCCCCCCTCCCCTGCCGGACAGACACACGGACACCGGGCAGAGCCAGCGTGTGACCCCCCCCCTCCTCTGCCGGACAGACACACGGACACCGGGCAGAGCCAGCGTGTGGGCCCCCCCTCCCCTGCCGGACAGACACACGGACACCGGGCAGAGCCAGCGTGTGGGCCCCCCCCTCCCCTGCTGGACAGACACACGGACACCGGGCAGAGCCAGCGTGTGGGCCCCCCCCTCCCCTGCCGGACAGACACACGGACACCGGGCAGAGCCAGCGTGTGGGCCCCCCCTCCTCTGCCGGACAGACACACGGACACCGGGCAGAGCCAGCGTGTGGGCCCCGCCTCCTCTGCCGGACAGACACACGGACACCGGGCAGAGCCAGCGTGTGACCCCCCCCCTCCCCTGCCGGACAGACACACGGACACCGGGCAGAGCCAGCGTGTGGGCCCCGCCTCCCCTGCCGGACAGACACACGGACACCGGGCAGAGCCAGCGTGTGGGCCCCGCCTCCCCTGCCGAACAGACACACGGACACCGGGCAGAGCCAGCGTGTGGCCCCCCCCTCCCCTGCCGGACAGACACACGGACACCGGGCAGAGCCAGCGTGTGGGCCCCGCCTCCTCTGCCGGACAGACACACGGACACCGGGCAGAGCCAGCGTGTGGGCCCCGCCTCCCCTGCCGGACAGACACACGGACACCGGGCAGAGCCAGCGTGTGGGCCCCGCCTCCCCTGCCGGACAGACACACGGACACCGGGCAGAGCCAGCGTGTGGGCCCCCCCCTCCCCTGCCGGACAGACACACGGACACCGGGCAGAGCCAGCGTGTGGGCCCCCCCCTCCCCTGCCGGACAGACACACGGACACCGGGCAGAGCCAGCGTGTGAGCCCCCCCTCCCCTGCCGGACAGACACACGGACACCGGGCAGAGCCAGCGTGTGGGCCCCGCCTCCTCTGCCGGACAGACACACGGACACCGGGCAGAGCCAGCGTGTGGGCCCCGCCTCCCCTGCCGGACAGACACACGGACACCGGGCAGAGCCAGCGTGTGGGCCCCGCCTCCCCTGCCAGACAGACACACGGACACCGGGCAGAGCCAGCGTGTGGGCCCCGCCTCCCCTGCCGGACAGACACACGGACACCGGGCAGAGCCAGCGTGTGGGCCCCCCTCCTCTGCCGGACAGACACACGGACACCGGGCAGAGCCAGCGTGTGGGCCCCGCCTCCCCTGCCGGACAGACACACGGACACCGGGCAGAGCCAGCGTGTGGGCCCCCCTCCTCTGCCGGACAGACACACGGACACCGGGCAGAGCCAGCGTGTGACCCCCCCCCCCTCCCCTGCCGGACAGACACACGGACACCGGGCAGAGCCAGCGTGTGGGCCCCCCCTCCCCTGCCGGACAGACACACGGACACCGGGCAGAGCCAGCGTGTGGGCCCCCCCTCCTCTGCCGGATAGACACACGGACACCGGGCAGAGCCAGCGTGTGACCCCCCTCCCCTGCCGGACAGACACACGGACACCGGGCAGAGCCAGCGTGTGGGCCCCCCCGTCCTCTGCCGGACAGACACACGGACACCGGGCAGAGCCAGCGTGTGGGCCCCCCTCCTCTGCCGGACAGACACACGGACACCGGGCAGAGCCAGCGTGTGAGCCCCGCCTCCCCTGCCGAACAGACACACGGACACCGGGCAGAGCCAGCGTGTGGGCCCCCCTCCCCTGCCGGACAGACACACGGACACCGGGCAGAGCCAGCGTGTGGGCCCCGCCTCCCCTGCCGGACAGACACACGGACACCGGGCAGAGCCAGCGTGTGGGCCCCGCCTCCCCTGCCGGACAGACACACGGACACCGGGCAGAGCCAGCGTGTGGGCCCCCCCCTCCCCTGCCGGACAGACACACGGACACCGGGCAGAGCCAGCGTGTGGGCCCCCCTCCCCTGCCGGACAGACACACGGACACCGGGCAGAGCCAGCGTGTGGGCCCCCCCCTCCCCTGCCGGACAGACACACGGACACCGGGCAGAGCCAGCGTGTGGGCCCCCTCCCCTGCCGGACAGACACACGGACACCGGGCAGAGCCAGCGTGTGACCCCCCTCCCCTGCCGGACAGACACACGGACACCGGGCAGAGCCAGCGTGTGGGCCCCCCCCTCCCCTGCCAGACAGACACACGGACACCGGCCTCCCTCCCAGACTCTGCCCCCCAGCCAGGTGCTGGTCTCCGCCTTCCGCCCTTTGTCTGGGTTAATACACTTGTGGGTGAGTCGGGGGGCCCCGGTCACAGAGCAGGCCGCCCCCCCTCCGCCACAGCCAGCCCTGGCCCTTCCCCCAGAGCCATGGAGCGGGGCTGCCTGGCCCTGGCTTGCTTGCCGCGTCTGCGCGCTGGCCATGGCTGGCAAGGGGCCCTCGCCCTGTGCTGGCCTGGCTTCCCGGAGCCCCCGGCTCCGCGCCCAGCTGCAAGCGGGGGCCCGTCTGTCTGGCGTCGGCCCCGAGGGAGAGCGCCGGGTGGGTCCTGCCGGCCACGCTCTGCCCGTCTGTCTGGCGTCGGCCCCGAGGGAGAGCGCCGGGTGGGTCCTGCCGGCCACGCTCTGCCCGTCTGTCTGGCGTCGGCCCCGAGGGAGAGCGCCGGGTGGGTCCTGCCGGCCACGCTCTGCCCGTCTGTCTGGCGTCGGCCCCGAGGGAGAGCGCCGGGTGGGTCCTGCCGGCCACGCTCTGCCCGTCTGTCTGGCGTCGGCCCCGAGGGAGAGCGCCGGGTGGGTCCTGCCGGCCACGCTCTGCCCGTCTGTCTGGCGTCGGCCCCGAGGGAGAGCGCCGGGTGGGTCCTGCCGGCCACGCTCTGCCCGTCTGTCTGGCGTCGGCCCCGAGGGAGAGCGCCGGGTGGGTCCTGCCGGCCACGCTCTGCCCGTCTGTCTGGCGTCGGCCCCGAGGGAGAGCGCCGGGTGGGTCCTGCCGGCCACGCTCTGCCCGTCTGTCTGGCGTCGACCCCGAGGGAGAGCGCCGGGTGGGTCCTGCCGGCCACGCTCTGCCCGTCTGTCTGGCGTCGGCCCCGAGGGAGAGCGCCGGGTGGGTCCTGCCGGCCACGCTCTGCCCGTCTGTCTGGCGTCGGCCCCGAGGGAGAGCGCCGGGTGGGTCCTGCCGGCCACGCTCTGCCCGTCTGTCTGGCGTCCGCCCCGAGGGAGAGCGCCGGGTGGGTCCTGCCGGCCACGCTCTGCCCGTCTGTCTGGCGTCGGCCCCGAGGGAGAGCGCCGGGTGGGTCCTGCCGGCCACGCTCTGCCCGTCTGTCTGGCGTCGGCCCCGAGGGAGAGCGCCGGGTGGGTCCTGCCGGCCACGCTCTGCCCGTCTGTCTGGCGTCCGCAGCCCCCTGTGCCGGGGGAGCCCTCGCCTCCGCCCACCCGCACCCGCCAGGCGGCTTGTGCCGCTCTGCTCGCAGGCTCCCTGCTGAAGGCCCCTCCGCTGGGCCTGCCGAGGGGGACGGCGAAGCAGGAGCCCTGGGTCTCTCAGCCCGGCCGGTACCGAGGCCAAACGGCCCCGCGCAGCCGAGCGGGCGCTAAGTCGCGCCCTTGCCAGAGCCGTGCCTGGGGGAGGCGGCCGGTTCCCTGCAGGGGCCAGAGCGGCCCGGCCCGGCGCCGAGGATGAGGCGCCCTGTTGGCAGCGCAGCAGCCACCGATCGGCGATAGCGCCTCCCCGAGCCGTTTGCCTCCTGCACGCAGCCCGGGCCTTACGGCCACTGGCGGCTCCTCTGCACCTTGCCCATTACCAGGGAACTGAGCCGGCTGAGGAGGGGGGCACGGCTCACAGGTGGTGCCCACACTCGGCTCCTGGGCGGAGCCCCCCTCCAGCGCGGCAGCCCCCTCTCGGGGAGCCCCCCCAGCGGCAGTGAGACGGCCCCCTCTCGGGGAGCCCCCCCCAGCGGCAGTGAGACGGCCCCTTCTCGGGGAGCCCCCCCCAGCGGCAGTGAGACGGCCCCCTCTCGGGGAGCCCCCCCCCAGCGGCAGTGAGACGGCCCCCTCTCGGGGAGCCCCCCCAGCGGCAGTGAGACGGCCCCCTCTCGGGGAGCCCCCCCCCAGCGGCAGTGAGACGGCCCCCTCTCGGGGAGCCCCCCCCAGCGGCAGTGAGACGGCCCCTTCTCGGGGAGCCCCCCCAGCGGCAGTGAGACGGCCCCTTCTCGGGGAGCCCCCCCCAGCGGCAGTGAGACGGCCCCTTCTCGGGGAGCCCCCCCCCAGCGGCAGTGAGACGGCCCCCTCTCGGGGAGCCCCCCCCAGCGGCACTCTGCAGCCAGTCTGCTCTAGGCTGCTCTTCCCTCCGGCCCCGGGCTGGTGCCTGGGGGGAGCTTGGCGAAGACAGGTCTCGGCAGCAGTGTTGGCCAGGCAGGTCTCGATGCAGCCTGCTCAGCACTTGTCTGTCTCAGGGCTGCCCCGGCGCTAGCTAGCCAGGCTCGCTGCAGGCCAGGCTGTGGGGCGGGGGGAGCACATGGGCCCCTCTCCGTCTTTGGGAGAGGAAGCTGCTTGGCCCTGCTTTGTTGGGATTTTCCAGCCCTGCGGCACAGGCTGGCTGCATGCAGGGGATTGCTCTGAACCCCGCCTGTCCTGAGAGCCTCCTGTGTAAGGTTACAGCCAGCCCCGTCCTGCTCACCCAGGCTGCTGCCCGCTCAGCCCCTCCCTGGCAGTCCTCCCTAAAAATCCTGTCTTCGTTTTTTCTCCTCCTTCTGTTCTCCCCATCAGTGGAGGGCTGAGGACTCCATCGACCATGTGAGTACCACTCGGGGTGTGCTGGTGTGGATCAGAGGGTCTGGCAAATTGAGGGATCCGTTGGCTAGACATAGTGCTGTCAGAACAGCCCGGGCGCGCCCTTGAAATGGCTGGAGAGGTGCGCGGTGAGGCGCCCGCCAGCAGAGCCAGAGACACCTGGCAGTTGGCTGGCTGCTACCTGCAGCCGCGCAATTGGCCTGTCCCGTAAGCCGAGCAATTGGCCTGTCCCGTAAGCCGCGCAATTGGCCTGTCCCGTAAGCCGTGCAATTGGCCTGTCCCGTAAGCCGAGCAATTGGCCTGTCCCGTAAGCCGAGCAATTGGCCTGTCCCGTAAGCCGTGCAATTGGCCTGTCCCGTAAGCCGAGCAATTGGCCTGTCCCGTAAGCCGAGCAATTGGCCTGTCCCGTAAGCCGTGCAATTGGCCTGTCCCGTAAGACGAGCAATTGGCCTGTCCCGTAAGCCGAGCAATTGGCCTGTCCCGTAAGCCGTGCAATTGGCCTGTCCCGTAAGCCGAGCAATTGGCCTGTCCCGTAAGATGAGCAATTGGCCTGTCCCGTAAGCCGTGCAATTGGCCTGTCCCGTAAGCCGAGCAATTGGCCTGTCCCGTAAGCCGAGCAATTGGCCTGTCCCGTAAGCCGTGCAATTGGCCTGTCCCGTAAGATGAGCAATTGGCCTGTCCCGTAAGCCGAGCAATTGGCCTGTCCCGTAAGCCGAGCAATTGGCCTGTCCCGTAAGCCGAGCAATTGGCCTGTCACGTAAGACGAGCAATTGGCCTGTCCCGTAAGCCGTGCAATTAGCCTGTCCCGTAAGCCGAGCAATTGGCCTGTCCCGTAAGCCGAGCAATTGGCCTGTCCCGTAAGCCGTGCAATTGGCCTGTCCCGTAAGCCGCGCAATTGGCCTGTCCCGTAAGCCGTGCAATTGGCCTGTCCCGTAAGCCGCGCAATTGGCCTGTCCCGTAAGCCGCGCAATTGGCCTGTCCCGTAAGCTGAGTAATTGGCCTGTCCCGTAAGCCGCGCAATTGGCCTGTCCCGTAAGGTGAGCAATTGGCCTGTCCCGTAAGGTGAGCAATTGGCCTGTCCCGTAAGCCGCGCAATTGGCCTGTCCCGTAAGCTGAGTAATTGGCCTGTCCCGTAAGCCGCGCAATTGGCCTGTCCCGTAAGCCGCGCAATTGGCCTGTCCCGTAAGGTGAGCAATTGGCCTGTCCCGTAAGCCGCGCAATTGGCCTGTCCCGTAAGCCGCGCAATTGGCCTGTCCCGTAAGACGAGCAATTGGCCTGTCCCGTAAGCCGCGCAATTGGCCTGTCCCGTAAGCCGTGCAATTGGCCTGTCCCGTAAGCCGTGCAATTGGCCTGTCCCGTAAGCCGAGCAATTGGCCTGTCCCGTAAGCCGCGCAATTGGCCTGTCCCGTAAGCCGCGCAATTGGCCTGTCCCGTAAGCCGAGCAATTGGCCTGTCCCGTAAGCCGTGCAATTGGCCTGTCCCGTAAGCCGAGCAATTGGCCTGTCCCGTAAGCCGTGCAATTGGCCTGTCCCGTAAGCCGTGCAATTGGCCTGTCCCGTAAGCCGCGCAATTGGCCTGTCCCGTAAGAGGAGCAATTGGCCTGTCCCGTAAGCCGAGCAATTGGCCTGTCCCGTAAGAGGAGCAATTGGCCTGTCCCGTAAGAGGAGCAATTGGCCTGTCCCGTAAGCCGAGCAATTGGCCTGTCCCGTAAGCCGAGCAATTGGCCTGTCCCGTAAGAGGAGCAATTGGCCTGTCCCGTAAGCCGAGCAATTGGCCTGTCCCGTAAGAGGAGCAATTGGCCTGTCCCGTAAGCCGCGCAATTGGCCTGTCCCGTAAGACGTGCAATTGGCCTGTCCCGTAAACCGTGCAATTGGCCTGTCCCGTAAACCGTGCAATTGGCCTGTCCCGTAAGCTGAGCAATTGGCCTGTCCCGTAAGACGTGCAATTGGCCTGTCCCGTAAGACGTGCAATTGGCCTGTCCCGTAAGCCGAGCAATTGGCCTGTCCCGTAAGCCGTGCAATTGGCCTGTCCCGTAAGCCGTGCAATTGGCCTGTCCCGTAAGACGAGCAATTGGCCTGTCCCGTAAGCCGCGCAATTGGCCTGTCCCGTAAGCCGAGCAATTGGCCTGTCCCGTAAGCCGAGCAATTGGCCTGTCCCGTAAGAGGAGCAATTGGCCTGTCCCGTAAGCCGAGCAATTGGCCTGTCCCGTAAGAGGAGCAATTGGCCTGTCCCGTAAGCCGAGCAATTGGCCTGTCCCGTAAGAGGAGCAATTGGCCTGTCCCGTAAGCCGCGCAATTGGCCTGTCCCGTAAGCCGAGCAATTGGCCTGTCCCGTAAGCCGAGCAATTGGCCTGTCCCGTAAGCCGCGCAATTGGCCTGTCCCGTAAGCCGTGCAATTGGCCTGTCCCGTAAGCCGTGCAATTGGCCTGTCCCGTAAGCCGCGCAATTGGCCTGTCCCGTAAGCCGTGCAATTGGCCTGTCCCGTAAGCCGAGCAATTGGCCTGTCCCGTAAGAGGAGCAATTGGCCTGTCCCGTAAGCCGCGCAATTGGCCTGTCCCGTAAGACGTGCAATTGGCCTGTCCCGTAAACCGTGCAATTGGCCTGTCCCGTAAACCGTGCAATTGGCCTGTCCCGTAAGCTGAGCAATTGGCCTGTCCCGTAAGAGGAGCAATTGGCCTGTCCCGTAAGCCGAGCAATTGGCCTGTCCCGTAAGCCGCGCAATTGGCCTGTCCCGTAAGAGGAGCAATTGGCCTGTCCCGTAAGCCGCGCAATTGGCCTGTCCCGTAAGCCGTGCAATTGGCCTGTCCCGTAAGAGGAGCAATTGGCCTGTCCCGTAAGCCGCGCAATTGGCCTGTCCCGTAAGCCGCGCAATTGGCCTGTCCCGTAAGCCGCGCAATTGGCCTGTCCCGTAAGCCGCGCAATTGGCCTGTCCCGTAAGCCGCGCAATTGGCCTGTCCCGTAAGCCGAGCAATTGGCCTGTCCCGTAAGACGAGCAATTGGCCTGTCCCGTAAGCCGAGCAATTGGCCTGTCCCGTAAGCCGCGCAATTGGCCTGTCCCGTAAGCCGCGCAATTGGCCTGTCCCGTAAGCCGTGCAATTGGCCTGTCCCGTAAGAGGAGCAATTGGCCTGTCCCGTAAGACGAGCAATTGGCCTGTCCCGTAAGACGAGCAATTGGCCTGTCCCGTAATCTGAGCAATTGGCCTGTCCCGTAAGACGAGCAATTGGCCTGTCCCGTAAGAGGAGCAATTGGCCTGTCCCGTAATCTGAGCAATTGGCCTGTCCCGTAAAACGTGCAATTGGCCTGTCCCGTAAGGTGAGCAATTGGCCTGTCCCGTAAGCCGAGCAATTGGCCTGTCCCGTAAGACGAGCAATTGGCCTGTCCCGTAAGCCGCGCAATTGGCCTGTCCCGTAAGCCGCGCAATTGGCCTGTCCCGTAAGACGAGCAATTGGCCTGTCCCGTAAGACGAGCAATTGGCCTGTCCCGTAAGACGAGCAATTGGCCTGTCCCGTAAACCGTGCAATTGGCCTGTCCCGTAAGCCGTGCAATTGGCCTGTCCCGTAAGCCGAGCAATTGGCCTGTCCCGTAAGACGAGCAATTGGCCTGTCCCGTAATCCGAGCAATTGGCCTGTCCCGTAAACCGTGCAATTGGCCTGTCCCGTAAGAGGAGCAATTGGCCTGTCCCGTAATCCGAGCAATTGGCCTGTCCCGTAAACCGCGCAATTGGCCTGTCCCGTAAGCCGAGCAATTGGCCTGTCCCGTAAGCCGCGCAATTGGCCTGTCCCGTAATCTGAGCAATTGGCCTGTCCCGTAAGCCGTGCAATTGGCCTGTCCCGTAAGCCGCGCAATTGGCCTGTCCCGTAAGACGTGCAATTGGCCTGTCCCGTAAGCCGAGCAATTGGCCTGTCCCGTAAGACGAGCAATTGGCCTGTCCCGTAATCCGAGCAATTGGCCTGTCCCGTAAACCGTGCAATTGGCCTGTCCCGTAAGAGGAGCAATTGGCCTGTCCCGTAATCCGAGCAATTGGCCTGTCCCGTAAACCACGCAATTGGCCTGTCCCGTAAGCCGAGCAATTGGCCTGTCCCGTAAGCCGCGCAATTGGCCTGTCCCGTAATCTGAGCAATTGGCCTGTCCCGTAAGCCGTGCAATTGGTCTGTCCCGTAAGCCGTGCAATTGGCCTGTCCCGTAATCTGAGCAATTGGCCTGTCCCGTAAGCCGCGCAATTGGCCTGTCCCGTAAGACGTGCAATTGGCCTGTCCCGTAATCTGAGCAATTGGCCTGTCCCATAAGCCGCGCAATTGGCCTGTCCCGTAAGACGTGCAATTGGCCTGTCCCGTAATCTGAGCAATTGGCCTGTCCCGTAAGCCGAGCAATTGGCCTGTCCCGTAAGACGTGCAATTGGCCTGTCCCGTAAGCCGCGCAATTGGCCTGTCCCGTAAGAGGAGCAATTGGCCTGTCCCGTAAGACGTGCAATTGGCCTGTCCCGTAAGCCGAGCAATTGGCCTGTCCCGTAAGCCGTGCAATTGGCCTGTCCCGTAAGCCGAGCAATTGGCCTGTCCCGTAAGACGAGCAATTGGCCTGTCCCGTAAGCTGAGTAATTGGCCTGTCCCGTAAGCCGTGCAATTGGCCTGTCCCGTAAGCCGTGCAATTGGCCTGTCCCGTAAGCCGCGCAATTGGCCTGTCCCGTAAGCCGCGCAATTGGCCTGTCCCATAAGCCGCGCAATTGGCCTGTCCCGTAAGCCGTGCAATTGGCCTGTCCCGTAATCTGAGCAATTGGCCTGTCCCGTAAGCCGAGCAATTGGCCTGTCCCGTAAGCCGAGCAATTGGCCTGTCCCGTAAGCCGCGCAATTGGCCTGTCCCGTAAACCGCGCAATTGGCCTGTCCCGTAAGCCGAGCAATTGGCCTGTCCCATAAGCCGCGCAATTGGCCTGTCCGCACTGCCGGCCTGTGGCAATGCAGCTGCAGCAGGCTGGTGGGCGGCTCCAGAGGCAGCCTGTTCTCTGCTGCAGGTGGGTCACATGGCTGGGCGGTGAAATCCGATAGAGAATCGTTAAAGCTCATGGATCCCGCCCGCTCAGCCGCTGCAGCAGGAAACAGCCACACGGCCACAGCCGGGACAGGCTCCCCGCATTCAGAAACACAAACGCAGAGGAGCAATCCAGGAAATGGCCTTTGAGGGGCAGCGTTTGGGTTACGCACCCCGCTGCGCGCTGGCCAGGTCCCTGCTGGGGGGTTTGTGATGACAGCCCTATGTCTCCACTGTGCAATCACCCCCCCCCCCGGCATGCTCTCCCTCCGGCCTGGAGGGGGCGGGGAGCCGGCTGTCCCGTGCACAACGCCGGGTCGGGAGTGGGGGATCTCTGCTGCTCTGTGTCGGGTGCCATTCTTGTCGGTGCTTGTTGATTTGTCTCGGGCTTGGCTGCTCCCACTGGGCGGGGAGCCGGGCAGTTCCCTTCGGTGGGTGCGGAAATCAGGAGTTTGGGACCGTTCACGGGAGAGCACGAGGATGGAGCGATCCAGCCGCATCCCTGGAAAGCACGCCCCAGCCCCCGCCCTGCCCTCAGCCCCCGCCTTGCCCCCCCATGCAGATCCGCCTGCCCTGGGGCCGCTCTTGCACCTGGCCAGTCCCGGGGCTGGGGCTGGGAACGCAGCCCCCGCGGCAGGAGGGAGGGAGGGCTCCCCTCTGCTGAAGGGCCGCCCGGGCTGTGCGAGAGGCGGTAAGGCCGCCGGGGGGGCGGGGTCCTTTGGGGAGCGCTGACGGGCCGCGGCGGAGGTAAGGCAGGGCCCTGTGTGCAGCGGGAAGGCACCAGAGGCCCAGTTCAGAGGCCTGGGTCCTGGCGTTATCTGCCCCTCCCCTCATAGCCAGGGCAGCCGGGGGCGGGGCAGGGTCTCTGTTTTCTCAGCCCTCCCCTGTGGGCGGGCCAGGCCCCCTCTGAGAACGGCCCCGGGTACCCAGGACCCACCCTGGCCGGATGCCTGGCAGGGCCCGCGGGAGCCTTGGTCTTGCAGCCCCCCCCCGGTGGCCAGTCACATTCCACTCTGCCCTGGAGGGAGGCGCTGCCCAGGCCTGGCTGCACCCGCCCCGCCCCCCGCCCCCCACCCCGGCAGCTGTGAGGACAAGGCTGGCGCGGGGCAGCTGTGGGCGCCCCCGAGCGAGGAGACAGGAGCCCCGTGCAAATGGCGCCCTCCTTCCGTTAGCGCCGTGCGGCCGGGCAGACCCGCAGGGCGAGGCACGAAGGGAGAGCAGCCGCCAGCCCCCGCTCACCCCGGCAGTAACCGTCTGGCTTCTTCTTCCTTGTTTTCCGCTCCCCGCCGAATGGCCCCGCAGGAAACCGTCCTCGGAGGCCTGCTCCCGGAAAGCACCTACTCCATCACCGTGGCCGCCTACACCACCAAAGGGGACGGCGCCCGCAGCAAGCCCAAAGTGGTCACCATGCCGGGCGCGGGTGAGTGGGCGGAGCTGGCGGGCGGCGGGGCCAGGCACAGCGGGCGCAGATGTGGGTCTGGCCGGGCGTGGCGCTGCCTGGGGCATCCTGGCCTGGGGGTCGGCGCGTCGCTCGTCGGGCGGGAGGCGTTTCGTGGGCAGCAGGGCCCCCCCCCGGTGCTACGCGCTAACGGCAGCAGGGCCCCCCCCGGCGCTACGCGCTAACGGCAGCAGGGCCCCCCCGGCGCTACGCGCTAACGGCAGCAGGGCCCCCCCGGCGCTACGCGCTAACGGCAGCAGGGCCCCCCCCCCGGTGCTACGCGCTAACGGCAGCAGGGCCCCCCCCCGGTGCTACGCGCTAACGGCAGCAGGGCCCCCCCGGTGCTACGCGCTAACGGCAGCAGGGCCCCCCCGGTGCTACGCGCTAACGGCAGCAGGGCCCCCCCGGCGCTACGCGCTAACGGCAGCAGGGCCCCCCCCCCGGTGCTACGCGCTAACGGCAGCAGGGCCCCCCCCCCGGTGCTACGCGCTAACGGCAGCAGGGCCCCCCCCCAGCGCTACGCGCTAACGGCAGCAGGGCCCCCCCCCCGGTGCTACGCGCTAACGGCAGCAGGGCCCCCCCCCCGGTGCTACGCGCTAACGGCAGCAGGGCCCCCCCCCAGCGCTACGCGCTAACGGCAGCAGGGCCCCCCCGGTGCTACGCGCTAACGGCAGCAGGGCCCCCCCGGCGCTACGCGCTAACGGCAGCAGGGCCCCCCCCCCGGTGCTACGCGCTAACGGCAGCAGGGCCCCCCCCCGGTGCTACGCGCTAACGGCAGCAGGGCCCCCCCCCGGTGCTACGCACTAACGGCAGCAGGGCCCCCCCCGGTGCTATGCGCTAACGGCAGCAGGGCCCCCCCCGGTGCTACGCGCTAACGGCAGCAGGGCCCCCCCCCCGGTGCTACGCACTAACGGCAGCAGGGCCCCCCCGGTGCTACGCGCTAATGGCAGCAGGGCCCCCCCCCAGCGCTACGCGCTAACGGCAGCAGGGCCCCCCCCGGTGCTACGCGCTAACGGCAGCAGGGCCCCCCCCGGCGCTACGCGCTAACGGCAGCAGGGCCCCCCCCGGTGCTACGCGCTAACGGCAGCAGGGCCCCCCCCGGCGCTACGCGCTAACGGCAGCAGGGCCCCCCCCGGCGCTACGCGCTAACGGCAGCAGGGCCCCCCCCGGTGCTACGCGCTAACGGCAGCAGGGCCCCCCCGGCGCTACGCGCTAACGGCAGCAGGGCCCCCCCGGCGCTACGCGCTAACGGCAGCAGGGCCCCCCCCCGGCGCTACGCGCTAACGGCAGCAGGGCCCCCCCCGGCGCTACGCGCTAACGGCAGCAGGGCCCCCCCCCCGGTGCTACGCGCTAACGGCAGCAGGGCCCCCCCGGTGCTACGCGCTAACGGCAGCAGGGCCCCCCCGGCGCTACGCGCTAACGGCAGCAGGGCCCCCCCCCCGGTGCTACGCGCTAACGGCAGCAGGGCCCCCCCCCCGGTGCTACGCGCTAACGGCAGCAGGGCCCCCCCCCGGTGCTACGCGCTAACGGCAGCAGGGCCCCCCCCCGGCGCTACGCGCTAACGGCAGCAGGGCCCCCCCGGTGCTACGCGCTAACGGCAGCAGGGCCCCCCCGGTGCTACGCGCTAACGGCAGCAGGGCCCCCCCGGCGCTACGCGCTAACGGCAGCAGGGCCCCCCCGGCGCTACGCGCTAACGGCAGCAGGGCCCCCCCCCGGCGCCACGCGCTAACGGCAGCAGGGCTCCCCGGCGGGAGGCGCGTTGTAAGCGCCCGGTTCTACGCGCTAACGGCAGCAGGGCCCCCCCGGCGCTACGCGCTAACGGCAGCAGGGCTCCCCGGCGGGAGGCGCGTTGGACGGTTACGACGTGCGGAATCAGCATAAAACACCCTCTATCCCAAGGTGCTGGGGCCGCCAGGGATTGCGCCGCGAGCTTGGGTAATAGAGACGCTAGCGACGTCCCTTGAGTTCCGTGTCTCACGAGGAGCAGGGTGCCCAGAGCTGCCCCCCTGCAGTCGGTCCAGCTCCTGGGGACGTCAGGCAGGGCCTGGTGGGGCCGGAACGCCGCCAAGCGCAGCGGCTTCGGGGTTGTGCTGCCGTGCCACCGACCTGGGTGTCATTTCGGCCCTGCGCTCCGGGACGCGCTTGCTTCTCCTCCTGCGGGGAGCTCCCCAGCCCGGTGCGAGAAGCATGCCCGGAGCGCGTACCTCCCCTCGCTCGCTCGGCGGCCGGGGCACGGGACGAAAGCTGCCACGTCCTGCGGCACACGGCTGCTGCCCCCTCCCGAAATGGCGCTGGGCCAGCCTGCGCTGCTCTGCCCCAGCCGGCGGGTGATGGGGGACCCTAGAATCCCAGAGCACTGGCACGGGAAGGGACCTCGGGAGTCATGGAGCCCAGCCCCTGCTGTCTGTCCAGCCTGCTCAGCCGTCTCCGGGCCAGACACCCTCCATTCCCAGCTGAGGTTCTGGCCCGGGGAAGGCAGCGGCCCCGCACTTGTGCGGCTGCTGCTCCCCAGCCACATTGGCATTCACATCGTGAGCTGGTTCATCAGCTGCACCGGACGTATCTGATTGCAAACAGCCCCTCCCCCAGCCCTGCACATGGTGCGAGTGCGAGTGCGAGGCTGGGGAGGAAGGTTGCTGCAGCCAGATGGATCAGGGTGCCGGGAATGGGGGTTGTGCGTCTGTCAAGGCCGTCCGTTGGGGCAGACTTTCGTCTGCGGAGCAGTGCCGGGCGGAGCAGTCCCCATAAAACCAGTAGAATCCAAGTGATCCGAGACAAACGCGGGGTTCTGAGGTTCGGGTAAAGCCGTTGCACATCGGAGCGGGCGAGTCAGCTGCTGCATTCATTGCAAACATCACAGCGACCAGGCTGGGTAGGCAAAGGCCCATCCAGCCCAGGGTCCTGTCTGCTCGCAGTGGCCAATGCCAGGTGCCCAGAGGGAGTGAACAGGCCAGGGAATCATCCAGTGATCCCTCCCGTCGCCCATTCCCAGCTTCTGACAAACACAGGCCAGGGACCTCTCCCTGCCCAGCCTGGCTAACAGCCGTCGATGGACCTACCTCCATGAATCTGTCTAGCTCTTTTTGTTAAAAGTCCTGCCCTTCACAACATCCTCTGGCGAGGAGTTCCACAGGTTGACTCTGCACAGTGTGAAGAAAAACTTCCTTTGTTTTTTGTTTTTTTTAAACCTGCCTCCTATGAATTTCATTGGGTGACCCCTCGTCCCAAGCTCATTTCCACTGTCAACATCTCAGTAGAATTTGGGGAATCTGAACCCAGAATTTGTTGGATCCAGTTTTCCCCAGCCTCTGGGTCCATCCGTGCCCGTCCATGCAGCCTGGTATGCTGCCCTGGCCGCTCTGGGATCCAAGCACAGAGTGACGCCAGTCCTGGGCCCACTAGCGCTGTTTTCTGCCCTCTCTCTGCCTGGCAGCAGGGTGGTGACAGTATGTTTGTGTTCCAGTGCCAGGCAGGCCCACCATGATGATTAGCACCACAGCCATGAACACCGCGCTCATCCAGTGGCACCCCCCCAAGGAGATGGTCGGGGAGCTGCTGGGGTACCGGCTTCAGTACAAGCGCACGGACGAGGAGAAGATGAACACCATGGACTTTGGGAAGAACGACCATCACTACACGGTGACCAGCCTGCACAAAGGTGCCACCTACCTCTTCAAGCTGGCGGCCAAGAACAGGGCCGGCCCGGGGGAGGAGTTCGAGAAGGAGATCACCACGGCAGAGGACGTGCCCAGCGGGTTCCCGCAGCGCCTGCGCGTGGTGGGACTCACCACCTCCACCACGGAGGTGGCCTGGGACCCCCCGGTGCTGGCGGAGCGCAACGGGCGAGTCACCAACTACACGGTTGTCTACCGAGATATCAACAGCCAGCAAGACCTGACCAACGTCACCCTGGAGACCAGCATCACCCTGGCCAACCTCAAGCCTGACACCACCTATGACATCAAAGTGAGGGCCCGCAACAGCAAGGGGGCAGGGCCTCTCAGCCCCAGCATCCAGTCCCGGACCATGCCCGTTGAGCAAGGTAGGCGCCAGGCCTGTGGCGGGGGCTGGGGTCCCCTGGCTCTGGCTAGCGAGGCCGTGCTGCCCTCACGGAGCCAGTGCGAGGTATTGCCTCTGTCACTCCCAGGGCCAGGCCCAGGCCCGCTTTCTCGGTGCGTGAAGGGGTGTCGGCTGGCCGGGCAGCCCCGCAAGGCGGGTCTCTGGGCTCAGCACGTGAGAGCTGCAGGAGCCGGTTCGGTCTGCGGCGGCCGCGCTCCGACGTGCAGAAATGCAGCCCCGCTGGGCCTGCGGGCGGGGGAGGGTGCGGCTCCGGCTCACGGCCTCCTTCTGTTCCAGTGTTCGCTAAGAATTTCCGTGTCAGCGCCGTGATGAAAACCTCCGTGCTGCTGAGCTGGGAAGTGCCTGACTCCTACAAGTCCGCCGTGCCCTTCAAGGTAGGCCCTGCGCCATGGCCTCGTGGCAGGGGAGCGGCAGCGCCCCGGGCAGCACTGGGCTGTGGGCACGAGCCGGGCCCCCTTGCTTGTCTCAGGGAAGGGGCTGCGGAAGCCCCCGAGGAAGTGCTGGTGCCAGGGGGTGCGGCTGCTTCCGGCGTCCTGTGGCTGCCTGGTTTGCTCCTGCCTCCTGGTCGCTGGCAGGGTCAGGCTGTGCTCTGGACCGGGCGCCGGGGCAGGGAGTGCCTGGCGAGGTGACGTTGGGAGCCCCTGAGGGCTGCAGACACTGCGCCAGCTCCCTGTCCCGCTGAGGACCTGGGCAGGGGAGCCTTTCTCAGGCGCTGCGCCGCCCGTTTCTGGCGTGGGCCCCCAGGGCCCTTCCCTCTGGCCCCCAAAGCATCCCCGGCCTGCTCTCGCCATCCGGTCACAGGGAGGCGTGTGCCGTCCTCCCAGCTCCCTGGCAAGGCCTGCCCGAGCCGCCCTCTTCTCGGGTCCTGGCGAGCGCCGCGCTCTGCGCCCGCTGGGGGCAGGGTACAGCCCAAGGCTGGCGACCGGCCAGGAGAGAGCTGGAAATGGGACCTGGTCAAAGAGCACCCTGAAAAGCAGGAAGCGAGTCCAGCTTCGAGCGGCTGGCCCGGGCCCAGAGCTCTCAGCAGCCGAGTCCTGGGCAGCAGTTCCAGGACCGGTTCCCAGTGTAGCCCCACGCACGCCCCTCTCTCTGGCTGCTGCGCTGTCCTGGCCCTGGGCCCGCAGTGGCCTGTTCCCTCGGGCCCTGCAAGCGTGGGGAGAGCGGCCGACGGGCGGGGCAGGCTGGGGAGAGTGGCTGAGGGGCGGGGAGGGCGGTGCAAGTGTGGGGAGAGTGGCAACGGGACGGAGCGGGTGAGAAAGGCTGGGGAGAAGGCCGAGAGGTGGGGCGGGGTGCAGAGCAGCTGAGGAGCAGGGTGGGCGGGGCAGCCGTGGGGAGCTGCCAAGGTGTGGGGTGGGCTTGGGCAGTCCAGGCGTGGGGAGAGCGGCTGAGGGGCAGGACAGGGTCAGCAGGGCAGGCTTGGGAGATGCCGCAGGGCAGAGCAGGGCAGGCCGGGGAGAGGCTGAGGGGTGGGATGGGGCGGGCAGGGCAGGCTGGGCATGAAGAGGCCAAGGGGCGGGGCGGGTAGGGCAGGCCGGGGAGGGGAGATGCTGCGGGGCGGGTGGGACAGGCTGGGGAAGGGTGGGGCGCGTGGGGCAGGCCGAGGAGATGCTGAGGGGTAGGGCAGGCCGGGGAGGGGAAGAGTGGGGAAATGCTGCGGGGTGGGTGGGGCAAGCCGAGGAAGGGGCGGGGCAGGCAGGGGAGATGCTGCCGGGCAGGGCAGGCCGGGGAGGGGCGGGGCAGGCCGGGGCGGGGTAGGCAGGGGAGATGTTGCCGGGCAGGGCAGGCTGGGGCAGGGCGGGGCAGGCAGGGGAGATGTTGCCGGGCGGGGCAGGCTGGGGCGGGGCAGGCTGGGGAGGGGCGGGGCAGGCAGGGGAGATGTTGCCGGGCGGGGCAGGCCGGGGTGGGGCGGGGCAGGCTGGGAAGATGCTGCCGGGCGGGGCAGGCTGGGGAGGGGCGGGGCAGGCAGGGGAGATGTTGCCGGGCGGGGCAGGCAGGGGAGATGCTGCTGGGCGGGGCAGGGCAGGCTGGGGAGGGGCGGGGCAGGCAGGGGAGATGTTGCCGGGCGGGGCAGGCCGGGGCGGGGCAGGCTGGGGAGATGCTGCCGGGCGGGGCAGGCCGGGGCGGGGCGGGGCAGGCAGGGGAGATGTTGCCGGGCGGGGCAGGCCGGGGCGGGGCGGGGCAGGCAGGGGAGATGTTGCCGGGCGGGGCAGGCCGGGGCGGGGCAGGCTGGGGAGATGCTGCCGGGCGGGGCAGGCCGGGGCGGGGCGGGGCAGGCAGGGGAGATGTTGCCGGGTGGGGCAGGCCGGGGCGGGGCAGCCTGGGGAGATGCTGCCGGGCGGGGCAGGCCGGGGCGGGGCAGGCTGGGGAGATGCTGCCGGGCGGGGCAGGCCGGGGCGGGGCAGGCTGGGGAGATGCTGCCGGGCGGGGCAGGCCGGGGCGGGGCAGGCAGGGGAGATGTTGCCGGGCGGGGCAGGCCGGGGAGGGGCGGGGCAGGCAGGGGAGATGTTGCCGGGCGGGGCAGGCAGGGGAGATGCTGCTGGGCAGGGCAGGGCAGGCTGGGGAGGGGCGGGGCAGGCAGGGGAGATGTTGCCGGGCGGGGCAGGCCGGGGAGGGGCGGGGCAGGCCAGGGCGGGGCAGGCTGGGGAGATGTTGCCGGGCGGGGCAGGCCGGGGCGGGGCGGGGCAGGCTGGGGAGATGCTGCCGGGCGGGGCAGGCCGGGGCGGGGCAGGCTGGGGAGATGCTGCCGGGCGGGGCAGGCCGGGGCGGGGCAGCCTGGGGAGATGCTGCCGGGCGGGGCAGGGCGGGGCGGGGCAGGCAGGGGAGATGTTGCCGGGCGGGGCAGGGCGGGGCGGGGCGGGGCAGGCTGGGGAGATGCTGCCGGGCAGGGCAGGCCGGGGAGGGGCGGGGCAGGCCGGGGCGGGGTAGGCAGGGGAGATGTTGCCGGGCAGGGCAGGCTGGGGCAGGCTGGGGCAGGCTGGGGCAGGGCGGGGCAGGCAGGGGAGATGTTGCCGGGCGGGGCAGGCAGGGGAGATGCTGCTGGGCGGGGCAGGGCAGGCTGGGGAGGGGCGGGGCAGGCAGGGGAGATGTTGCCGGGCGGGGCAGGCCGGGGCGGGGCAGGCTGGGGAGATGCTGCCGGGCGGGGCAGGCCGGGGCGGGGCAGGCTGGGGAGATGCTGCCGGGCGGGGCAGGCCGGGGCGGGGCAGGCTGGGGAGATGCTGCCGGGCGGGGCAGGCCGGGGCGGGGCAGGCTGGGGAGATGCTGCCGGGCGGGGCAGGCCGGGGCGGGGCAGGCTGGGGAGATGCTGCCGGGCGGGGCAGGCCGGGGAGCGGCCCACGGGAGGAAGCGCCGGGCCTGCTCAGGGCTGGCTGAGCGTGCGGAGCTGGCCGCTCGCTCTGCCGGGTTCTCAGCGCCTGGACTCGGCGCAGGCAGCCGGGGCTCTCGGTGCGGCTCTGCCCCCCTCGGAGCAGCTCGCACACGGGGGAATTTCCCCTCCCTCCGAGCCGCAGGAAACCGTCTGAGTCCAAGCTCAGAGCTGAGCGTCACGGCGCCTAGCCCAGACCTCGGCCCCGCACCCGTGGCGAGAGGGGCCCTGTGTCCAGGGGCTGGGGGCTCCCCGCAAGGCGGGCGGGGCCGTGGCGCAGTGCGCGTGGCCCGGGCGTGCTGCGTATGCGGGAAGGGCGCGGAGGGGGGAGCAGCTGGCCGCAGGGGAGGTGCCGCGTCCCGGTGTCTGCGCCGCACAGCTGCCCGCGTCCCTCCCCTCGCGACCAGCGTCCAGCGACACGCAGTGATCGCCTCGGCGGGCAGCTGGAGAGACGGGCGGCGACGGGCCAGGCCGGTTTCCCTGGCGCTGCCCGCCTGCAGCAGGGCGGGCCAGGCTCCCGGCGCCGGCGCTGCAGGGACCCAGAGAGACTCCCGGCTCAGCTGCCTGCCTCCCTCCCAGATCCTGTACAACAGCCAGAGCGTGGAGGTGGACGGCCACTCGATGAAGAAGCTCATCAGCGACCTGCAGCCGGACACGGAGTATTCCTTCGTGCTCATGAACCGGGGCAGCAGCGCAGGGGGGCTGCAGCACCGGGTCTCCATCCACACGGCTCCCGACGTCCTGCCGAGCAAACCCCTCGCCACAGCCAGATACATGCGGGAGGGAAAGTTCACCCTCGCCCTCCCCAGAGTGCCGAGCGCCGCGCCCGTCAGGTAGGCGGCGCCTCTGCCCCCGCTCAGGCGAACTCGGGGGGCGGCTGCAGGCCGGTTTCCCTTCGCCCGGCAGCCCGTGCTCGCTGGCGTGCTCCTAGCTCTGGGCTGGCCCTGCGCCCCGGGAAAGCCGGCCAGGGGCCGAGCCGGGCCTCCCTGTCCTGCTCACGGCCGCTGCTGAGTACACGTCTGCCCAGCAGCTCGCGGGAGCCTCCTTCGTCGCCGCTGTCCTGGTGCTGAAAGCCGATTCCCCAGGCATCCTTGCCCGGCGCCGGCGCCGGCTCCCACCCAGAGCACCGCTGGGCGTCTCCGCTAGCACAGCCGCAGCCCCACCTCCGTGCAGACAGGGGCCGCAGTGATTTGGGGACGGGGCTTGGCGGGAGGCGTCTGGGAGGTGTTTCTCCTTCGGCCCCCTGCCAAGGAGAGGCCCGATGCCACCTGACCCTGCTGCCCCCCAGGTGGTACTACATCGTGGTGGTGCCAGCAGATCCGAGCAGCCACGCGGCCAGGTGGCGGACGCCGGACGAGATGGAGCTGGACCAGGTAGGAGTCAATGGCACCTCCCAATGTCAGGCTTCACCTGCGGCCTGGGCCTGGGGGCGCAGAGCTTGGCTGGCGTGAGACAAGGGGACAGCCAGCCCTGCCGGGGGGCCCGGAGCTCACGCCCCTCGCACTCAGCCTGCCCAAGGCTTCCGTCCCTAAGAGCGCTCGCTGCCTCCGGGGCGGCCCCCTGCCCCCGCACGCCCCGCTGGACAGGCAGAGCCCTGGGAGTCCTTGCGGCAGCAGGTGGAGGTCGGGGCGGATCTCGCCTTCCCCTGCAGCCGGCGTTGGCTCCGTGCTCTGCTGCCTGCCCGGGGGAGGCCCAGCCGGCACGTTGTTGCCCGTAGCCACCTGGTTCCAGCGCAGAGCCCAGGACGCGCCCGCCTCCCGCGCCGCAGCAGGGCCGAACCCGCACTCCGCAGAGCCCCGGGGGCCCTGCTCTGCCCCCACCCCTAGATGCAGCCGGCGTGTCAGCCCTGGCAGCCCCCACCCGGCATGGCTGCCCCGGAGCCGCGTGGCCCAGCGCCAGGCCCCGAGCAGTGGGCGGCCCGGCTGGGGAGGGGTGGAGTGACCCGAGCGCTCTGCCCTCAGTTGCTGGAGGCCATCGGGCAGGGCCGGCGCCAGCGGCGCCAGGCCGACAGGCTGAAGCCCTACGTGGCCGCCCAAGTGGACGTGTTGCCAGAGACCTTCACCCTGGGCGACGAGAAGACCTACCAGGGCTTCTACAACAGGCCGCTGGCGGAGGGCCTGAGCTACCGCTGCTTCGTGCTGGCGTCGCTGGAGGACGGCGAGACGGTGAGGGCTGCTGGCCAGGCAGCGTGGGCAGGGCCAAGCGGAGCAGCTGGCGGCGGAGAGGAGGTGTCCGTGGGACCGGCAGGCGTTTGAGGGGTGGCTGCGGGAGGCCTGGGCTGCGACGTGCGGCTAGGAGCCCCGGCGCTGCCCGGGAGACCCGCTGGGGCCACAGGGGGCTCTTCTCGCTGGCGACCCTGACGCAGGAGGGGCCGAGTCCTGCGCCCTGCCCAGAGCTCTGCCTGGCTCAGCAGGCCCCGCACACCCGGGGCGTGGCCTGGGGCTGTCCGCTGGCATTTCCAAGGGCGACCGGCCCGGGCTCCTGCGCGTCGGGGTGCAGGCCCCACACGGCTCCGCCATCGCCTGCAGGGCTGGAGTCGGCTCGCTCCCCTGGCAGGGCCCGGCCGCGCCGCCCCCGCGCTCGTGTACCCGCCGCGGAGCTGCCCCTCGGCGCCCAGGTCTCCCTGCCCCCGGGGGGCCACACAGCCTGGGGCGGGGAGGAGAAGAGGCTGAGGGACTCCAGGGGGCCGGGGGGCAGGATCCCCGCTGACAGCAGCGCTGCAGGCTGCGGAGACGCCCAACGAGAGCCCCCAGCCCGGGGCGTGGCGCGTAGCCGGCCTGCGCGCTGCTCTGCGCCTGGGCCAGCGGGACAGATCACGGGGCACTTCCCCGAGGCTCCGCGCTCGCTTAGCCCGCCGCCCCGGCGCTGCACCCGAGTCTGAGCTGTGACCCTGCTGCAGGCCCTGGCGAGAGCCGCGGGCACCTCCTCTGCGGCCGGCACGGCTCTAGTTCCCGGCCCAGCGGCACGTCCCTGGGCCAGCTCCAGCTCTCCCTGCAGGCTCAGGGGCTTGTGTGGCGCAGTATTAACCCCCACGACCCTCGCAGCCGCAGGAGCTAGGGCCTGACAGGCCTGCGGCCGGCTCCGTGAGATGCCAGGCACAGGAGTTCTCAGCGGCCCTGCCTCTCCGAAGCTGTGCGAGGGGGTTTCTCTGCTTCACTGCCCCTAGAGCCCCGTCCTGGGGAGATGTTATCACCCGCCTAGCGCCCGGCTCCTGGCCGGTCCATTCCCGCACCGAGGGAGCTCAGCTGTCCGGCTCAACGTGGATTGCGCCATTCCGGGGGGAGGCACGTTCCACGTGTGCTGTGTTGTGGCTCGCTGACGCGATGCCCTGGGGTGGGAGCAGCTTCCTGCCCCTCAGGGCTGTTTGCTCGTCTCCTGGGAACGCTAGACAGGGGCCGGGGCCGGTCTCTCCCCGGCACGCTGGGCAGGGGCAGGGGCCGGTCTCTCCTCGGTGCACTGGGCATGGGTAGGGGCCGGTCTCTCCCGGGCGCGCTGGGCAGGGGCAGGGGCCGGTCTCTCCTCGGTGCACTGGGCATGGGTAGGGGCCGGTCTCTCCCGGGCGCGCTGGGCAGGGGCAGGGGAAGGGGCAGGGGCCGGTCTCTCCCAGGCGCGCTGGGCAGGGGCAGGGGAAGGGGCAGGGGCCGGTCTCTCCCAGGCGCGCTGGGCAGGGGCAGGGGAAGGGGCAGGGGCCGGTCTCTCCCGGGCGCGCTGGGCAGGGGCAGGGGAAGGGGCAGGGGCCGGTCTCTCCCAGGCGCGCTGGGCAGGGGCAGGGGAAGGGGCAGGGGTCGGTCTCTCCCGGGCGTGCTGGGCAGGGGCAGGGGCCGGTCTCTCCCAGGTGCGCTGGGCAGGGGCAGGGGAAGGGGCAGGGGTCGGTCTTTCCCGGGCGTGCTGGGCAGGGGCAGGGGCCGGTCTCTCCCAGGCGCGCTGGGCGGGGGCCGGTCTCTCCCAGGCGCGCTGGGCGGGGGCCGGTCTCTCCCGGGCGCGCTGGGCAGGGGCCGGTCTCTCCCGGGCGCGCTGGGCATGGGCAGGGGCTGGTCTCTCCCGGGCGCGCTGGGCAGGGGCAGGGGCCGGTCTTTCCCGGGAGCGCTGGGCAGGGGCCGGTCTCTCCCGGGCGCGCTGGGCAGGGGCCGGTCTCTCCCAGGCGCGCTGGGCAGGGGCCGGTCTCTCCCGGGCGCGCTGGGCAGGGGCCGGTCTCTCCCGGGCGCGCTGGGCAGGGGCAGGGGCCGGTCTCTCCCGGGCGCGCTGGGCAGGGGCAGGGGCCGGTCTTTCCCGGGCGCGCTGGGCAGGGGCCGGTCTCTCCCGGGCGCGCTGGGCAGGGGCCGGTCTCTCCCGGGCGCGCTGGGCAGGGGCCGGTCTCTCCCGGGCGCGCTGGGCAGGGGCAGGGGCCGGTCTCTCCCGGGCGCGCTGGGCAGGGGCAGGGGCCGGTCTCTCCCGGGCGCGCTGGGCAGGGGCAGGGGCCGGTCTCTCCCGGGCGCGCTGGGCAGGGGCAGGGGCCGGTCTTTCCCGGGCGCGCTGGGCAGGGGCCGGTCTCTCCCGGGCGCGCTGGGCAGGGGCCGGTCTCTCCCGGGCGCGCTGGGCAGGGGCCGGTCTCTCCCGGGCGCGCTGGGCAGGGGCAGGGGCAGGGGCCGGTCTCTCCCGGGCGCGCTGGGCAGGGGCCGGTCTCTCCCGGGCGCGCTGGGCAGGGGCCGGTCTCTCCCGGGCGTGCTGGGCAGGGGCCGGTCTCTCCCGGGCGCGCTGGGCAGGGGCAGGGGCAGGGGCCGGTCTCTCCCGGGCGCGCTGGGCAGGGGCCAGGACCGGTCTCTCCTGGACGGGCCGGGGGCCGGTTCCTGCCCCTGAGGGCTGCCTGCTCGTCTCCCCTGGGCTCTGCAGAAGCGCTACGCGGCCAGCCCGTACTCGGACGAGATCGTGATGGAAGTGTCTGCAGCGAAGCAGCAGGACGAGCCCGAGATGCTGTGGGTGATGGGCCCGGTGCTGGCCGTGATTCTCATCATCATCATCGTCATCGCTATCCTGCTCTTCAAGAGGTGAGAAGCCGCCGGCTCCCGGCCCAGCTGGTGGGCACCGGGGCCTCCCTGCCTCTGTCAGAGCGTGCCTGCCACGGCCCCCCGGCGCAGGCAGCCGTCCCCCCACGAGCGGCCCCCGGGGCGTGGCCGGGAGGCGGGCGCTGGGGCAGGGCCGTGCAGTCCGTGGTGCCGGGCTCAGCAGTCCCCTCGCCCTCGGGAGCTGTGCAGGGGAGGCCGCCTGGTTCCTCTCAGTGGCCCGCGGGGGAGCCTGCCTGCTGCCGGCTGAGCCCAGACAGAAAAGCTGCTGCTGCATGTGGTGGGCGTCCCTGGCTCCCCGTGCTCCCTGCTGCCAGAGTCCGAGCGCGTCGGCTGGTTTGCGGCGTGTCTAGCGCGTGGGCCCCCGAGCGGCTGCGGGCGGGCGCTGGCTGGGGCGGGCGCGGGTGCTGGGGCGGGCGCTGGCTGGGGCAGGCGCTGGCTGGGGCGGGCGCGGGTGCTGGGGCGGGCACTGGCTGGGGCGGGCGCTCGCTGACACCCCTTTCTTCTCTTCCCACCCTGCTCTGGACCTAGCAAACAAGAAAGGTAGGAACCCGCCGTCTCTTCTCTTCCCCTCCGGCTCTTCTGCTTGCCCCGGGGTCCCTCCAGCCTGGCGCCCTCCGGCTCTGGGGCTGCGCCTGCGCGGGGTTCTGGGGTTTCTGCCCTCCCAGAGGAACTGCGCTGCCAGCTGGGAACGAGGTGCCATCCTCTGCCCCGGGCCCCCTGCCCTCCCCTTGCCCCCGTGTGCCGCTGGCTGGGGCCACGGCGTCCACATGGGACGGTGTCGCCTGCGCTGCCGGGCGTAGTGCTGGCCTGGGGCTCCCCGGCGCTGCGTGCCATGGATTCTGGGCGAAATGACTGTCCTTGTGCCCAGGGCCTCCTGCCCCTCCTCCCGCGCCGAGGCGGGCCGCGTGCTCCCGGCTTCGCGCTCGCACTGTCTCCCTGGAGCTCGGCGTCCCACACGCAGCCGCGCCGAATCCAACTGTGGGCGGGCAGCCCTCGTCCCAGTGTCCCCTGGGAGCCGAGCACTTGGGCAGCCACTGGGGAGAGAGTCCAGTGCCACCTGGGTGATGAGCAGAGCGCCCCGGCTGGGTTGTGGTTCTGCTGGTGGTGCACGTCCACACGTGCCTTGGCGCACATACAATTATTCTGCACATGGATGGCAAAGATTAGAGGGCACACTGCTCCTTCCCCACAGAGACTGCAAGAGGTGGGGGCTCAGCCCGGTAGCGTGGGACGCATCGCCCCATGGCGAGACAGCGCCCCGCTGACGCCTGCTGACATTGGCCTGGGTACTGGGGACAGCAGGCCGGTCTCCTGCAGAAGGCGGCAGGTCTCGTAGTCAGCAGGGCAGCTCCCCGGGATCCTCTCTTGTCCAGGCTCCCAGCAGTACCTGCCGGCTCCGCGGAGGCAGCTGGGCGGCTCTGGGCAGAGATTGGCCCCTTTCCATGCAGCCCAGCGCCATCCACAGGTCTCGCCGTCGGGGGCCGGGCAGGGGCCGTAGGAGGCCGGGCAGGGGCCGTCGGGGGCCGGGCAGGGGCCGTAGGAGGCCGGGCAGGGGCCGTAGGAGGCCGGGCAGGGGCCGTCGGGGGCCGGGCAGGGGCCGTCGGGGGCCGGGTAGGGGCCGCCGGGGGCCGGGTAGGGGCCGTCGGGGGCCGGGCAGGGGCCGTCGGGGGCCGGGCAGGGGCCGTCGGGGGCCGGGTAGGGGCCGCCGGGGGCCGGGTAGGGGCCGTAGGAGGCCGGGCAGGGGCCGTCGGGGGCCGGGTAGGGGCCGTAGGAGGCCGGGCAGGGGCTGTCGGGGGCCGGGTAGGGGCTGTCGGGAGCCGGGCAGGGGCTGTCGGGAGCCGGGCAGGGGCCGTCGGGAGCCGGGCAGGGGCTGTCGGGAGCCGGGCAGGGGCTGTCGGGGGCCGGGCAGGGGCCGTCGGGAGCCGGGCAGGGGCCGTCGGGAGCCGGGCAGGGGCTGTCGGGGGCCGGGCAGGGGCTATTGGGGGCCGGGCAGGGGCCGTCGGGAGCCGGGCAGGGGCCGTCGGGAGCCGGGCAGGGGCCGTCGGGGGCCGGGCAGGGGCCGTCGGGGGCCGGGTAGGGGCCGTCGGGGGCCGGGCAGGGGCTGTCGGGGGCCGGGCAGGGGCCGTCGGGGGCCGGGTAGGGGCCGTCGGGAGCCGGGCAGGGGCCGTCGGGAGCCGGGCAGGGGCCGTCGGGGGCCGGGCAGGGGCCGTCGGGAGCCGGGCAGGGGCCGTCGGGGCCCGGGCAGGGGCCGTCGGGGGCCGGGTAGGGGCTATTGGGGGCCGGGCAGGGGCCGTTGGGAGCCGGGCAGGGGCCGTCGGGAGCCGGGTAGGGGCCGGGTAGGGGCCGTCGGGAGCCGGGCAGGGGCTATTGGGGGCCGGGTAGGGGCCGTCGGGGGCCGGGCAGGGGCCGTCGGGGGCCGGGCAGGGGCCGTCGGGGGCCGGGCAGGGGCCGTCGGGGGCCGGGCAGGGGCCGTCGGGGGCCGGGCGGGGGGCCGGGCAGGGGCCGTCGGGAGCCGGGCAGGGGCCGTCGGGGGCCGGGCAGGGGCTGTCGGGGGCCGGGTAGGGGCCGTCGGGGGCCGGGCAGGGGCTATTGGGGGCCGGGTAGGGGCCGTCGGGGGCCGGGCAGGGGCCGTCGGGGGCCGGGCAGGGGCCGTCGGGAGCCGGGCAGGGGCCGTCGGGGGCCGGGCAGGGGCCGTCGGGAGCCGGGCAGGGGCCGTCGGGAGCCGGGCAGGGGCCGTCGGGGGCCGGGCAGGGGCCGTCGGGAGCCGGGCAGGGGCCGTCGGGGGCCGGGCAGGGGCCGTCGGGGGCCGGGCAGGGGCCGTCGGGGGCCGGGCAGGGGCCGTCGGGAGCCGGGCAGGGGCCGTCGGGGGCCGGGCAGGGGCCGTCGGGGGCCGGGCAGGGGCCGTCGGGGGCCGGGCAGGGCCGCCGGGGCCGGGCAGGGGCCGTCGGGAGCCGGGCAGGGGCCGTCGGGGGCCGGGCAGGGGCCGTCGGGAGCCGGGCAGGGGCCGTCGGGAGCCGGGCAGGGGCCGTCGGGAGCCGGGCAGGGGCCGTCGGGAGCCGGGCAGGGGCCGTCGGGGGCCAGGCAGGGGCCGTCGGAGGCCGGGCAGGGGCCGTCGGGAGCCGGGCAGGGGCCGTCGGGGGCCGGGCAGGGGCCGTCGGGAGCCGGGCAGGGGCCGTCGGGGGCCGGGCAGGGGCCGTCGGGAGCCGGGCAGGGGCCGTCGGGGGCCGGGCAGGGGCCGTCGGGAGCCGGGCAGGGGCCGTCGGGAGCCGGGCAGGGGCCGTTGGAGGCTGGGTAGCCGGGCAGGGGCCGTTGGAGGCTGGGTAGCCGGGCAGAGCTGTCCTCCCATGGGTGCAGTCAGCCATTCAAGACGCCCGCAAGGGGCCCGCTGCCACACACCGCGGAGCCCTTACACCGTGACGCGGGGCTTCTCCTCGTTTCCGTTCTCTCTACTGGGCGAAGGGCCAGTATCCTTCCGCTCCAGGAAGTAGTTCCTAGGGAAAGTAAGCAGCAAGGGGGTTTTGCTTCCTCTTCCTTGCTCCTGCGAATGCCTGTCCGGAGCACTCGTGGGCCAGGCCCCTGCTGCCCCCCCTGCCCTGTGCCTGAGGCCAGCGACACGTCCAGGGCCCCTCGGAGCCGGGTGTCCTGCCCGGCCTCCCACAGTGAGAGCCCAGCGCCTGCCCCGCCCCACGCGGCCTGTGGGCTGCAGCGGGCCCGGCAGGGGTTGCTCCTCCATGGTTTGGCTTTCAGGGGGCCAGGATGGGAAGGGGCGGATTTACCCCTCGCTGCGTTCAGCCCCCGGCCTGTGGGGCCTGCGTGTCCTCGCTCACGTGTGGCTCTTCCTTCCCTAGGAAAAGAGCCAACTCCCCCTCGTCCAAGGACGAGCACTCCATCGGCCTCAAGGACTCCCTGCTGGCCCACTCCTCCGACCCCGTCGAGATGAGGCGCCTCAATTACCAGACCCCAGGTAGGGTGCTGGCTGCTGCCCCCGTGCGGGCTGGGGTTCGGCAGCGCCCGTCGCCCTCAGGCCCGCGGCTGCTCTGCGGAGCCCCTGGCGCTGGCGCGCCGCTCCCCAGCCATGTCGCAGGCCTGCGGGGCCTGGTGCGTCAGACCTGCCGGGGCTCGGGCTGGAGGCCTGAGGATTTTCCGCTCGGAGCTGCTGGGGGCCGTTGGTTGGCCTGGCCTGGCCTGGCCGATGAGGCTCAGTCTGGCTAACGGGAAGGGAGCGTGCGGCCTGCCGCAGGGCCCAGCCTGCACTGAGCTCCCGGAAGTGCCTCGAGGACGCCCCTGCCGCTCTGCTCGTGAGCCGGGAGCTGCTGCCAGGCCCCGCTGGAGAGCAAGGCACGTCGGGCCTGCCCTGGCCTGGGACCGGAGCAGGTGTATCAGGCAGTGCCGAGAAACCTGCCGCTGCTGCTTCGTAGCCCACGAGTCTCTGAAAGCGCCGGGTCTGCCGTGAGCCTGATGCGCTCTCTAGAAGGCTGCTGCTTCAAGTCTAATCATAAGCTGGGTGAACTGGAGTGTCGTGTGTCACAGGAGCTGTTGCTGTAATAGGCTCTGGGTGGGAGCGTCCCTGCTGCTGGCTCGGGGTACGTCCCGACGACAGGCTGTTGTCCATAGAGCCTTTGTCAACAGATACTGTCGACAAAGCATCTGGACGCCAGCCAGGTCTGTAGGCAAAGCAGCCGCGCTGTCGACATGGCAGTGTGGACGCAAAGGGCCGCGTGTGTGCGATAACGCCTCCTGGCGACAGAACTCTGTGGACAAAGGGCAGAATGAGCTTTCCCGCCGGCGACAACGCTGCTGAGTTCTGGCCACGTTACGTCCACAGAACTCGGCGGCAGTGTAGACGCAGGGATAGTTTTGTCGGCAAAAGGCCACTTTTATCAACAAAACCCTGTAGCCTAGACACACCCTGGGTGGAAGCGTTCTCGTTGCTGCTGGCTCGGGGCCGGAGGGTTCTCATAGCTGCTGGCTCCAGGCCGGAGGGTTCTCGTAGCTGCTGGCTCGGGGCCGGAGGGTTCTCGTTGCTGCTGGCTCCGGGCCGGAGGGTTCTCGTTGCTGCTGGCTCGGGGCCGGAGGGTTCTCGTAGCTGCTGGCTCGGGGCCGGAGGGTTCTCGTAGCTGCTGGCTCGGGGCCGGAGGCTTCTCGTAGCTGCTGGCTCGGGGCCGGAGGGTTCTCGTTGCTGCTGGCTCCGGGCCGGAGGGTTCTCGTTGCTGCTGGCTCGGGGCCGGAGGGTTCTCATAGCTGCTGGCTCCAGGCCGGAGGGTTCTCGTAGCTGCTGGCTCGGGGCCGGAGGCTTCTCGTAGCTGCTGGCTCGGGGCCGGAGGGTTCTCATTGCTGCTGGCTCCGGGCCGGAGGGTTCTCGTTGCTGCTGGCTCGGGGCCGGAGGGTTCTCATAGCTGCTGGCTCCAGGCCGGAGGCTTCTCGTAGCTGCTGGCTCGGGGCCGGAGGGTTCTCGTAGCTGCTGGCTCGGGGCCGGAGGGTTCTCGTTGCTGCTGGCTCCGGGCCGGAGGGTTCTCGTAGCTGCTGGCTCGGGGCCGGAGGGTTCTCGTAGCTGCTGGCTCGGGGCCGGAGGGTTCTCGTAGCTGCTGGCTCCGGGCCGGAGGGTTCTCGTTGCTGCTGGTCCGGGCCGGAGGGTTCTCGTTGCTGCTGGCTCGGGGCCGGAGGGTTCTCGTAGCTGCTGGCTCGGGGCCGGAGGGTTCTCGTTGCTGCTTGCTCGGGGACGGAGCGTTCTCGTTGCTGCTGGCTCCGGGCCGGAGGGTTCTCGTTGCTGCTGGCTCGGGGCAGGAGGGTTCTCGTAGCTGCTGGCTCGGGGCCGGAGGGTTCTCGTAGCTGCTGGCTCCGGGCCGGAGGGTTCTCGTTGCTGCTGGTCCGGGCCGGAGGGTTCTCGTTGCTGCTGGCTCGGGGCCGGAGGGTTCTCGTTGCTGTTGGCTCGGGGCCGGAGGGTTCTCGTTGCTGCTGGTCCGGGCCGGAGGGTTCTCGTTGCTGCTGGCTCCGGGCCGGAGGGTTCTCGTTGCTGCTGGCTCGGGGCCGGAGGGTTCTCGTAGCTGCTGGCTCGGGGCCGGAGGGTTCTCGTTGCTGCTGGCTCAGGGACGGAGGGTTCTCGTAGCTGCTGGCTCGGGGCTGGAGGGTTCTCGTAGCTGCTGGCTCGGGGACGTAGCTGCTGGCTCGGGGCCGGAGGGTTCTCGTAGCTGCTGGCTCGGTGCCGGAGGGTTCTCGTAGCTGCTGGCTCGGTGCCGGAGGGTTCTCGTTGCTGCTTGCTCGGGGCCGGAGCGTTCTCGTTGCTGCTGGCTCGGGGCCGGAGGGTTCTCGTTGCTGCTGGCTCCGGGCCAGAGGGTTCTCGTTGCTGCTGGCTCGGGGCCGGAGGGTTCTCGTTGCTGCTGGTCCGGGCCGGAGGGTTCTCGTTGCTGCTGGCTCCGGGCCGGAGGGTTCTCGTAGCTGCTAGCTCGGGGACGGAGGGTTCTCGTAGCTGCTGGCTCGGGGCCGGAGGGTTCTCGTAGCTGCTGGCTCGGGGCCGGAGGGTTCTCGTTGCTGCTTGCTCGGGGACGGAGCGTTCTCGTTGCTGCTGGCTCGGGGCCGGAGGGTTCTCGTTGCTGCTGGCTCCGGGCCGGAGGGTTCTCGTTGCTGCTGGCTCGGGGCCGGAGGGTTCTCGTAGCTGCTGGCTCGGGGCCGGAGGGTTCTCGTAGCTGCTGGCTCCGGGCCGGAGGGTTCTCGTTGCTGCTGGTCCGGGCCGGAGGGTTCTCGTTGCTGCTGGCTCGGGGCCGGAGGGTTCTCGTAGCTGCTGGCTCGGGGCCGGAGGGTTCTCGTTGCTGCTTGCTCGGGGACGGAGGGTTCTCGTTGCTGCTGGCTCCGGGCCGGAGGGTTCTCGTTGCTGCTGGCTCGGGGCTGGAGGGTTCTCGTAGCTGCTGGCTCGGGGCCGGAGGGTTCTCGTAGCTGCTGGCTCCGGGCCGGAGGGTTCTCGTTGCTGCTGGTCCGGGCCGGAGGGTTCTCGTTGCTGCTGGTCCGGGCCGGAGGGTTCTCGTTGCTGCTGGCTCCGGGCCGGAGGGTTCTCGTTGCTGCTGGCTCGGGGCCGGAGGGTTCTCGTAGCTGCTGGCTCGGGGCCGGAGGGTTCTCGTTGCTGCTGGCTCCGGGCCGGAGGGTTCTCGTTGCTGCTGGCTCCGGGCCGGAGGGTTCTCGTTGCTGCTGCGTTCAGTTCAGCCCTGCATCCCGGCTTCGCTGCTCCCTGGGCCGAGCCGTCAGCACACCTTGTTCTCGTTGCTGCTGCGGAGCAGTGCAGCGGGGGGCAGGGCCGGGGCCGGCGACAGGCAGGGTGTAGCCGGCCAGGCGCGTGGCCCAGATTGGGTGGGAGAGGGCGGTGAGTGCGCTGCCGCGCACAGTGGGAAATCAGGCAGCGCCTCTGCGGCAAGATGGGTTTTCGCTGGCCGAGCCCTCGGGGCCAGGCTTTGCCAGCACGGGCCTGGAGGCAGGTCGGATGCAGCCGCAGGGCAAACAGCTCCGGAGGCGACAGCCGCTTGTGTCCTGGGCACACGCTGGTGTCCGGGCAGCAGCTCCCTGCCCTGCGAGCAGCAGCCGGGGGTCGGTCGGGGATTTGTGTAGGGCCCTGGATGGGTTCGCAGGCCCTGCCCTGGGCTCGCCCAAGGTCAGACGTGCTTCTGCCACAGGCTGCAGAAAGGGGCAGCGCTGGCCAAGGAGGGGGCCAGCCAGCCCGCGCCTCCCACCCCGCAGCAGCAGGGCACCCGGGGGGTAAGCGCCCTCGTGGGACAGCTGGAGGGGACACCCAGCCCGGCTCTCCAGCCACGGCTCTGTCCCCGCAGCTGCCCCACCCAGCGCACCGGCCCTGTGGTCCCGCTGGCTAGAAGCAGGCGAGTGCGCTCACGAAGGGGGCGTTGACGGGCTCTGAGCTGAGTGGGTGCAAACGGCGCCTGCGCCCCCAGATCAGCCGCGTGCTGGGCGGGACCGGACAGGCTGGCTGGCAGAGGCCGGGGAGCCTCGCCCAGCGCGTCGCCCGTCTGCCTGGGCACTGAGTATCCCGCCCTGGCACCGCAAGGGGCCGCCCCAGAGCCGGGCTCTCACGGGGTGTTGGCCGCGGCGCGGCTGCCGAGGGGAGAGCGAGGTGTCAGGGGGCCCCTTTGCCTGGGCCTGGCTGCAGCCCTGACCCTGCCGTGTTCTCCGGCGCCAGGAAGCGTCTCCCCCTGCTCGGCCTCCGGGCCGGCACGGGGCCCGCGGCGGGGAGGGGAGGGGAGGGGTGGGCCTGTGTCGTTCGATGCCCCACGCGGAGCGGCTTGCACCCCGCGGCAGTGCAGTGCGCCGGGTGGGGCTCAGAGCCTCCCCGCTGCTCCGGCATGGGCCCGGCCTCGCTTTCCTGCTGCCAGCTCCGCCCCTCCCCCGCGCCCCGTCCTGCCGCGCTGGCTAACGGCTTCTCTGTTCTGCCCCGTTTGTCTCTCTGCAGGTGCCAGTGGCCTCAGTTGCCCGAGTGTCTCAAGTTAGTTCTCACGCCGCCTGTGCTGAGTCTTTGCTTCTCTCCCCTCTGGTCTCTGTCGTTCTGTCCCGGCGCCCTCGGCGGCCTCCCTCCCTCACGGCAGAGAGTGGCCGAGTCTCACTTGCTGGCGTGATTCCTGGGCCCAGCCAGCAGCTCAGCGGGGGCTGCCGGGCGCCGGGCCTCGAGCTCCCAGGAGGCCTCCCGGCCGACGGCGAACAGCCGCAGCGCGGAGCCGGGGAGCTGTCTGGGGCCACGGGCGACAGCCGTTCCCTGAGGCCAAGCGCACGGGCTCTCCTGGGCCCAGAGGTTGAACACACTCCCTCCGCGGGGAGCTCCCGGGGGACACGCCGAGGGCAGGGGCGCCAGTCAGGGCCTGCCTGCTCACAGAGCTAGTCCGCAATGGCTCCCCACCCGCGGGGACACGGCCCAGCTCAGCACCCCACCGGCCCGGCACCGCTGTGCCTCATACCGGGTCCACCACAGATAGCGTCAGTGTCTGTGCTCGCTGGGCGGGGCGGGGCCCGAGTACAGGCGCCCGGGGAGCGGGGGGAGCCTCAGTGTGTGTGCTCGCTGGGCGGGGCGGGGGCCGAGTACAGGCGCCCGGGGAGCAGGGGGGGAGTGTGTCCGCTCACAGGGCAGGGCGGGGCCAGAGTACAGGCGCCCGGGGAGCGGGGGGAGCGTCAGTGTCTGTGCTTGCTGGGCGGGGCCGGGGCCGAGTACAGGCGCCCACGGGAGCAGGGGGGAGCGTCAGTGTGTGTGCTCGCGGGGCGGGGGGGCCAGTACAGGCGCCCGGGGAGCAGCGGGGAGCGTCAGTGTCTGTGCTCGCTGGGCGGGGGCCGAGTACAGGCGCCCGAGGAGCGGGGGGAGTGTCAGTGTCTGTGCTCGCAGGGCGGGGCGGGGCCCGAGTACAAGCGCCCGGGGAGCGGGGGGAGCGTCAGTGTGTGTGCTCGGAAGCGGGGTGGGGGCCGAGTACAGGCGCCCGGGGAGCAGGGGGTAGCGTCAGTGTCTGTGCTCGTTGGGCGGGGCGGGGGCCGAGTACAGGCGCCCGGGGAGCAGGGGGTAGCGTCAGTGTCTGTGCTCGCTGGGCGGGGCCGGGGCCGAGTACAGGCGCCCACGGGAGCAGGGGGGAGCGTCAGTGTGTGTGCTCGCGGGGCGGGGGGCGAGTACAGGCGCCCGGGGAGCAGCGGGGAGCGTCAGTGTCTGTGCTCGCTGGGCGGGGGCCGAGTACAGGCGCCCGGGGAGCGGGGGGAGCGTCAGTGTGTGTGCTCGGAAGCGGGGTGGGGGCCGAGTACAGGCGCCCAGGGAGCAGGGGGTAGCGTCAGTGTCTGTGCTCGTTGGGCGGGGCGGGGGCCGAGTACAGGCGCCCGGGGAGCAGGGGGTAGCGTCAGTGTCTGTGCTCGCTGGGCGGGGCCGGGGCCGAGTACAGGCGCCCACGGGAGCAGGGGGGAGCGTCAGTGTGTGTGCTCGCGGGGCGGGGGCCGAGTACAGGCGCCCGGGGAGCAGCGGGGAGCGTCAGTGTCTGTGCTCGCTGGGCGGGGGCCGAGTACAGGCGCCCGGGGAGCGGGGGGAGCGTCAGTGTCTGTGCTCGCAGGGCGGGGCGGGGCCCGAGTACAGGCGCCCGGAGAGCGGGGGGAGCGTCAGTGTGTGTGCTCGCAGGGCGGGGCGGGGGCCGAGTACAGGCGCCCGGGGAGCAGGGGGTAGCGTCAGTGTCTGTGCTCGTTGGGCGGGGCGGGGGCCGAGTACAGGCGACCGGGGAGCGGGGGGAGCGTCAGTGTCTGTGCTTGCTGGGCGGGGCCGGGGCCGAGTACAGGCGCCCACGGGAGCAGGGGGGAGCGTCAGTGTGTGTGCTCGCGGGGCGGGGGGGCCAGTACAGGCGCCCGGGGAGCAGCGGGGAGCGTCAGTGTCTGTGCTCGCTGGGCGGGGGCCGAGTACAGGCGCCCGAGGAGCGGGGGGAGTGTCAGTGTCTGTGCTCGCAGGGCGGGGCGGGGCCCGAGTACAAGCGCCCGGGGAGCGGGGGGAGCGTCAGTGTGTGTGCTCGGAAGCGGGGTGGGGGCCGAGTACAGGCGCCCACGGGAGCAGGGGGGAGCGTCAGTGTGTGTGCTCGCGGGGCGGGGGGGCGAGTACAGGCGCCCGGGGAGCAGCGGGGAGCGTCAGTGTCTGTGCTCGCTGGGCGGGGGCCGAGTACAGGCGCCCGGGGAGCGGGGGGGAGCGTCAGTGTGTGTGCTCGGAAGCGGGGTGGGGGCCGAGTACAGGCGCCCGGGGAGCAGGGGGGAGCGTCAGTGTCTGTGCTCGCTGGGCGGGGCGGGGGCCGAGTACAGGCGCCCACGGGAGCAGGGGGGAGCGTCAGTGTCTGTGCTCGCTGGGCGGGGCGGGGGCCGAGTACAGGCGCCTGGGGAGCAGGGGGGAGCGTCAGTGTCTGTGCTCGCTGGGCGGGGGGGGGGGCGGGGGCCGAGTACAGGTGCCCACGGGAGCAGGGGGGAGCGTCAGTGTCTGTGCTCGCTGGGCGGGGCGGGGGCCGAGTACAGGCGCCTGGGGAGCAGGGGGGAGCGTCAGTGTCTGTGCTCGCTGGGCGGGGCGGGGGCCGAGTACAAGCGCCCACGGGAGCAGGGGGGAGCGTCAGTGTCTGTGCTCGCTGGGCGGGGCGGGGGCCGAGTACAGGCGCCCACGGGAGCAGGGGGGAGCGTCAGTGTCTGTGCTCGCTGGGCGGGGCGGGGGCCGAGTACAGGCGCCCACGGGAGCAGGGGGGAGCGTCAGTGTCTGTGCTCGCAGGGCGGGGCGGGGGCCGAGTACAGGCGCCTGGGGAGCAGGGGGGAGCGTCAGTGTCTGTGCTCGCAGGGCGGGGCGGGGGCCGAGTACAGGCGCCTGGGGAGCAGGGGGGAGCGTCAGTGTCTGTGCTCGCTGGGCGGGGCGGGGGCCGAGTACAGGCGCCTGGGGAGCAGGGGGGAGCGTCAGTGTCTGTGCTCGCAGGGCGGGGCGGGGGCCGAGTACAGGCGCCCATGGGAGCAGGGGGGAGCGTCAGTGTCTGTGCTCGCAGGGCGGGGCGGGGGCCGAGTACAGGCGCCCATGGGAGCAGGGGGGAGCGTCAGTGTCTGTGCTCGCAGGGCGGGGCGGGGGCCGAGTACAGGTGCCTGGGGAGTGGGGGGAGCGTCAGTGTCTGTGCTCGCAGGGCGGGGCGGGGGCCGAGTACAGGTGCCTGGGGAGCAGGGGGGAGCGTCAGTGTCTGTGCTCGCAGGGCGGGGCGGGGGCCGAGTACAGGCGCCCATGGGAGCAGGGGGGAGCGTCAGTGTCTGTGCTCGCAGGGCGGGGCGGGGGCCGAGTACAGGCGCCCATGGGAGCAGGGGGGAGCGTCAGTGTCTGTGCTCGCAGGGCGGGGCGGGGGCCGAGTACAGGTGCCTGGGGAGCAGGGGGGAGCGTCAGTGTCTGTGCTCGCAGGGCGGGGCGGGGGCCGAGTACAGGCGCCCATGGGAGCAGGGGGGAGCGTCAGTGTCTGTGCTCTCTGGGCGGGGCGGGGGCCGAGTACAGGCGCCCACGGGAGCAGGGGGGAGCGTCAGTGTCTGTGCTCGCTGGGCGGGGCGGGGGCCGAGTACAGGCGCCTGGGGAGCAGGGGGGAGCGTCAGTGTCTGTGCTCGCAGGGCGGGGCGGGGGCCGAGTACAGGCGCCCATGGGAGCAGGGGGGAGCGTCAGTGTCTGTGCTCGCAGGGCGGGGCGGGGGCCGAGTACAGGCGCCCACGGGAGCAGGGGGGAGCGTCAGTGTCTGTGCTCGCAGGGCGGGGCGGGGGCCGAGTACAGGCGCCCACGGGAGCAGGGGGGAGCGTCAGTGTCTGTGCTCGCTGGGCGGGGCGGGGGCCGAGTACAGGTGCCTGGGGTGTGGGGGGAGCGTCAGTGTCTGTGCTCGCAGGGCGGGGCGGGGGCCGAGTACAGGTGCCTGGGGAGTGGGGGGAGCGTCAGTGTCTGTGCTCGCTGGGCGGGGCGGGGGCCGAGTACAGGCGCCCGGGGAGCAGGGGGGAGCGTCAGTGTCTGTGCTCGCTGGGCGGGGCGGGGGCCGAGTACAGGCGCCTGGGGAGCAGGGGGGAGCGTCAGTGTCTGTGCTCGCTGGGCGGGGCGGGGGCCGAGTACAGGCGCCTGGGGAGCAGGGGGGAGCGTCAGTGTCTGTGCTCGCTGGGCGGGGCGGGGGCCGAGTACAGGCGCCCAGGGGAGCAGGGGGGAGCGTCAGTGTCTGTGCTCGCTGGGCGGGGCGGGGGCCGAGTACAGGCGCCCGCGGGAGCAGGGGGGAGCGTCAGTGTCTGTGCTCGCAGGGCGGGGCGGGGGCCGAGTACAGGCGCCCGCGGGAGCAGGGGGGAGCGTCAGTGTCTGTGCTCGCAGGGCGGGGCGGGGGCCGAGTACAGGCGCCCGTGGGAGCAGGGGGGAGCGTCAGTGTCTGTGCTCGCTGGGCGGGGCGGGGGCCGAGTACAGGCGCCCACGGGAGCAGGGGGGAGCGTCAGTGTCTGTGCTCGCTGGGCGGGGCGGGGGCCGAGTACAGGCGCCCACGGGAGCAGGGGGGAGCGTCAGTGTCTGTGCTCGCTGGGCGGGGCGGGGGCCGAGTACAGGCGCCCACGGGAGCAGGGGGGAGCGTCAGTGTCTGTGCTCGCTGGGCGGGGCGGGGGCCGAGTACAGGCGCCTGGGGAGCAGGGGGGAGCGTCAGTGTCTGTGCTCTCTGGGCGGGGCGGGGGCCGAGTACAGGCACCCGCGGGAGCAGGGGGGAGCGTCAGTGTCTGTGCTCGCAGGGCGGGGCGGGGGCCGAGTACAGGCGCCTGGGGAGCAGGGGGGAGCGTCAGTGTCTGTGCTCTCTGGGCGGGGCGGGGGCCGAGTACAGGCGCCCGGGGAGCGGGGGGAGCGTCAGTGTCTGTGCTCTCTGGGCGGGGCGGGGGCCGAGTACAGGCGCCCACGGGAGCAGGGGGGAGCGTCAGTGTCTGTGCTCGCAGGGCGGGGCGGGGGCCGAGTACAGGTGCCTGGGGAGCAGGGGGGAGCGTCAGTGTCTGTGCTCGCAGGGCGGGGCGGGGGCCGAGTACAGGCGCCTGGGGAGCAGGGGGGAGCGTCAGTGTCTGTGCTCGCAGGGCGGGGCGGGGGCCGAGTACAGGCGCCCACGGGAGCAGGGGGAGCGTCAGTGTCTGTGCTCGCTGGGCGGGGCGGGGGCCGAGTACAGGCGCCCACGGGAGCAGGGGGGAGCGTCAGTGTCTGTGCTCGCAGGGCGGGGCGGGGGCCGAGTACAGGTGCCTGGGGAGCAGGGGGGAGCGTCAGTGTCTGTGCTCGCTGGGCAGGGCGGGGGCCGAGTACAGGCGCCCACGGGAGCAGGGGGGAGCGTCAGTGTCTGTGCTCGCAGGGCGGGGCGGGGGCCAAGTACAGGCGCCCGGGGAGCAGGGGGGAGCGTCAGTGTCTGTGCTCGCTGGGCGGGGCGGGGGCCGAGTACAGGCACCCGCGGGAGCAGGGGGGAGCGTCAGTGTCTGTGCTCGCAGGGCGGGGCGGGGGCCGAGTACAGGCGCCCACGGGAGCAGGGGGGAGCGTCAGTGTCTGTGCTCGCAGGGCGGGGCGGGGGCCGAGTACAGGCGCCCACGGGAGCAGGGGGGAGCGTCAGTGTCTGTGCTCGCAGGGCGGGGCGGGGGCCGAGTACAGGCGCCCACGGGAGCAGGGGGGAGCGTCAGTGTCTGTGCTCGCTGGGCGGGGCGGGGGCCGAGTACAGGCGCCCACGGGAGCAGGGGGGAGCGTCAGTGTCTGTGCTCGCAGGGCGGGGCGGGGGCCGAGTACAGGCGCCCGCGGGAGCAGGGGGGAGCGTCAGTGTCTGTGCTCGCTGGGCGGGGCGGGGGCCGAGTACAGGCGCCCACGGGAGCAGGGGGAGCGTCAGTGTCTGTGCTCGCAGGGCGGGGCGGGGGCCGAGTACAGGCGCCCACGGGAGCGGGGGGAGCGTCAGTGTCTGTGCTCGCTGGGCGGGGCGGGGGCCGAGTACAGGCGCCCGGGGAGCAGGGGGAGCGTCAGTGTCTGTGCTCGCAGGGCGGGGCGGGGGCCGAGTACAGGCGCCTGGGGAGCAGGGGGAGCTGGGAATGGCCCCCCGGGCCCGCACTAAGGGCTTTGCAGCCCACAGCCCGGTCTGGGTTGGGGGTCTCTGTCTCCCTGGCAGGGGCCTGCCGGAGCCTTGTCGGCCTCCCTGGGCGGTGGGTTGTGTCCGGCGCTGTGCAGAGCAGGGGGCACATGTGGGTGCTGCTGTGGGGCCCCGCTCTAGGCAGGATGCCCCCCAGGTCCCGTGGAGCGCCAGTGCTCCCGGCCTGCTGCAGCGTGGCCTGCCAGCGCTCTGGGACTCCTGCCCCCCCCCGGTGGCTGCAGCCTGGCCGGGGGGGTCTCCGGCCTGTGTCAAGCGCTGGGGAGCGCCCCAGGGCCCAGCTTTGCAGAGGGGGCTCCCCCTGCAGGTGTGAGATGTGGGGGGGGCCCGGGGCCAGGAATCTGCCAGCCCACATGGCTGGGTAAATAGCAGCTGGGGCGCGTGCGAGGACTGGCCAGGCAGGGGCTCTCAGCCCCTCTGGGTGCCCCGTGGTCCGGGGGGTGAGGAGCCTGCCCCCCCAGTGACTCAGTGTGTTCAACCTCGGGCCGAGGGGAGCCCGGCTGAGCTGTTAGCGGGTGGCACTGGCCTGTGCCCACAGCCCCGCCGCGCAGCATGCTCACTAGCCATGCCCATCCCGCACCGCCGTGTCCCCGCGCGCCGCATGCCGCGTGCCCATCCCGCCGCGCCACCATGCTCACGTGTCCCTGCGGCCGCGCACACGCCCCTTGGTGGCTGGCGTGGCGCCGGCCGGGGCCAGAGACGTGACTCCCGCTTCCTGCAGGTATGCGCGACCACCCGCCCATCCCCGTGACGGATCTCGCCGACAACATCGACCGGCTGAAGGCCAACGACGGGCTGAGGTTCTCCCAGGAGTACGAGGTGAGCGGCCACAGGAGGGGCAGGACACTCAGCACAGGGCTTAGGGCTCCCCAGGCACCTGCCCCCCACTCCCCCCTCTCGCCTGGGAGCCAGGCACCCGCCCCCCACTGCCCCCTCTCGCCTGGGAGCCAGGCACCCGCCCCCCACTCCCCCCTCTCGCCTGGCAGCCAGGCACCCGCCCCCCACTGCCCCCTCTCGCCTGGGAGCCAGGCACCCGCCCCCCACTCCCCCCTCTCGCCTGGGAGCCAGGCACCCGCCCCCCACTCCCCCCTCTCGCCTGGGAGCCAGGCACCCGCCCCCCACTCCCCCTCTCGCCTGGGAGCCAGGCACCCGCCCCCCACTCCCCCTCTCGCCTGGGAGCCAGGCACCCGCCCCCCACTGCCCCCTCTCGCCTGGGAGCCAGGCACCCGCCCCCCACTGCCCCCTCTCGCCTGGGAGCCAGGCACCCGCCCCCCACTCCCCCCTCTCGCCTGGGAGCCAGGCACCCGCCCCCCACTGCCCCCTCTCGCCTGGGAGCCAGGCACCCGCCCCCCACTCCCCCCTCTCGTCTGGGAGCCAGGCACCCGCCCCCCACTCCCCTCTCTCGCCTGGGAGCCAGGCACCCGCCCCCCACTCCCCCTCTCGCCTGGGAGCCAGGCACCCGCCCCCCACTGCCCCCTCTCGCCTGGGAGCCAGGCACCCGCCCCCCACTGCCCCCTCTCGTCTGGGAGCCAGGCACCCGCCCCCCACTCCCCCTCTCGTCTGGGAGCCAGGCACCCGCCCCCCACTCCCCCCTCTCGTCTGGGAGCCAGGCACCCGCCCCCCACTGCCCCCTCTCGTCTGGGAGCCAGGCACCCGCCCCCCACTCCCCCTCTCGCCTGGGAGCCAGGCACCCGCCCCCCACTCCCCCTCTCGCCTGGGAGCCAGGCACCCGCCCCCCACTGCCCCCTCTCGCCTGGGAGCCAGGCACCCGCCCCCCACTGCCCCCTCTCGCCTGGGAGCCAGGCACCCGCCCCCCACTGCCCCTCTCGCCTGGGAGCCAGGCACCCGCCCCCCACTGCCCCCTCTCGCCTGGGAGCCAGGCACCCGCCCCCCACTGCCCCCTCTCGCCTGGGAGCCAGGCACCCGCCCCCCACTCCCCCTCTCGCCTGGGAGCCAGGCACCCGCCCCCCACTGCCCCCTCTCGCCTGGGAGCCAGGCACCCGCCCCCCACTCCCCCTCTCGCCTGGGAGCCAGGCACCCGCCCCCCACTCCCCCTCTCGCCTGGGAGCCAGGCACCCGCCCCCCACTCTCCCCTCTCGCCTGGGAGCCAGGCACCCGCCCCCCACTGCCCCCTCTCGCCTGGGAGCCAGGCACCCGCCCCCCACTGCCCCCTCTCGCCTGGGAGCCAGGCACCCGCCCCCCACTCTCCCCTCTCGCCTGGGAGCCAGGCACCCGCCCCCCACTCCCCCCTCTCGCCTGGGAGCCAGGCACCCGCCCCCCACTGCCCCTCTCGCCTGGGAGCCAGGCACCCGCCCCCCACTGCCCCCTCTCGCCTGGGAGCCAGGCACCCGCCCCCCACTCCCCCCTCTCGCCTGGGAGCCAGGCACCCGCCCCCCACTCCCCCTCTCGCCTGGAAGCCAGGCACCCGCCCCCCACTCCCCCCTCTCGCCTGGGAGCCAGGCACCCGCCCCCCACTCCCCCTCTCGCCTGGGAGCCAGGCACCCGCCCCCCACTGCCCCCTCTCGCCTGGGAGCCAGGCACCCGCCCCCCACTCCCCCCTCTCGCCTGGCAGCCAGGCACCCGCCCCCCACTCCCCCCTCTCGCCTGGGAGCCAGGCACCCGCCCCCCGCTCCCTCTCTCGCCTGGGAGCCAGGCACCCGCCCCCGCTCCCCCTCTCGCCTGGGAGCCAGGCACCCGCCCCCCACTCCCCCTCTCGCCTGGGAGCCAGGCACCCGCCCCCCACTCCCCCTCTCGCCTGGGAGCCAGGCACCCGCCCCCCACTGCCCCTCTCGCCTGGGAGCCAGGCACCCGCCCCCCGCTCCCCCTCTCGCCTGGGAGCCAGGCACCCGCCCCCCGCTCCCTCTCTCGCCTGGGAGCCAGGCACCCGCCCCCCACTCCCCCTCTCGCCTGGGAGCCAGGCACCCGCCCCCCACTCCCCCCTCTCGCCTGGGAGCCAGGCACCCGCCCCCCACTCCCCCTCTCGCCTGGGAGCCAGGCACCCGCCCCCCACTGCCCCTCTCGCCTGGGAGCCAGGCACCCGCCCCCCACTCCCCCTCTCGCCTGGGAGCCAGGCACCCGCCCCCCCATTCCCCCTCTCACCTGGGAGCCAGGCACCCGCCCCCCACTGCCCCTCTCGCCTGGGAGCCAGGCACCCGCCCCCCACTGCCCCTCTCGCCTGGGAGCCAGGCACCCGCCCCCCCACCCCCTCTCGCCTGGGAGCCAGGCACCCGCCCCCCACTCCCCCTCTCGCCTGGGAGCCAGGCACCCGCCCCCCACTCCCCCTCTCGCCTGGGAGCCAGGCACCCGCCCCCCACTCCCCCTCTCGCCTGGGAGCCAGGCACCCGCCCCCCACTCCCCCTCTCGCCTGGGAGCCAGGCACCCGCCCCCCACTCCCCCTCTCGCCTGGGAGCCAGGCACCTGCCCCCCACTCCCCCTCTCGCCTGGGAGCCAGGCACCCGCCCCCCCATTCCCCCTCTCGCCTGGGAGCCAGGCACCCGCCCCCCACTCCCCCTCTCGCCTGGGAGCCAGGCACCCGCCCCCCCATTCCCCCTCTCACCTGGGAGCCAGGCACCCGCCCCCCACTCCCCCTCTCGCCTGGGAGCCAGGCACCCGCCCCCCACTCCCCCTCTCGCCTGGGAGCCAGGCACCCGACCCCCACTCCCCCCTCTCGCCTGGGAGCCAGGCACCCGCCCCCCACTGCCCCCTCTCGCCTGGGAGCCAGGCACCCGCCCCCCACTCCCCCCTCTCGCCTGGGAGCCAGGCACCCGCCCCCCACTCCCCCCTCTCGTCTGGGAGCCAGGCACCCGCCCCCCACTGCCCCCTCTCGCCTGGCAGCCAGGCACCCGCCCCCCACTGCCCCCTCTCGTCTGGGAGCCAGGCACCCGCCCCCCACTCCCCCCTCTCGCCTGGGAGCCAGGCACCCGCCCCCCACTGCCCCCTCTCGCCTGGGAGCCAGGCACCCGCCCCCCACTGCCCCCTCTCGCCTGGGAGCCAGGCACCCGCCCCCCACTCCCCCCTCTCGCCTGGGAGCCAGGCACCCGCCCCCCACTGCCCCCTCTCGCCTGGGAGCCAGGCACCCGCCCCCCACTGCCCCCTCTCGTCTGGGAGCCAGGCACCCGCCCCCCACTCCCCCCTCTCGCCTGGGAGCCAGGCACCCGCCCCCCACTGCCCCCTCTCGTCTGGGAGCCAGGCACCCGCCCCCCCACTCCCCCTCTCGCCTGGGAGCCAGGCACCCGCCCCCCACTGCCCCCTCTCGCCTGGGAGCCAGGCAAACGCCCCCCACTCCCCCCTCTCGCCTGGCAGCCAGGCACCCGCCCCCCACTGCCCCCTCTCGCCTGGGAGCCAGGCACCCGCCCCCCACTGCCCCCTCTCGCCTGGCAGCCAGGCACCCGCCCCCCACTCCCCCTCTCGCCTGGGAGCCAGGCACCCGCCCCCCACTCCCCCCTCTCGCCTGGGAGCCAGGCACCCGCCCCCCACTGGCCCCTCTCGTCTGGGAGCCAGGCACCCGCCCCCCGCTCCCTCTCTCGCCTGGGAGCCAGGCACCCGCCCCCCACTCCCCTCTCGCCTGGGAGCCAGGCACCCGCCCCCCACTCCCCCTCTCGCCTGGGAGCCAGGCACCCCCCCCACTCCCCCTCTCGCCTGGGAGCCAGGCACCCGCCCCCCACTGCCCCTCTCGCCTGGGAGCCAGGCACCCGCCCCCCACTCCCCCTCTCGCCTGGGAGCCAGGCACCCGCCCCCCACTCCCCCCTCTCGCCTGGGAGCCAGGCACCCGCCCCCCACTCCCCCTCTCGCCTGGGAGCCAGGCACCCGCCCCCCACTCCCCCTCTCGCCTGGGAGCCAGGCACCCGCCCCCCACTCCCCCTCTCGCCTGGGAGCCAGGCACCCGCCCCCCACTCCCCCTCTCGCCTGGGAGCCAGGCACCCGCCCCCCACTCCCCCTCTCGCCTGGGAGCCAGGCACCCGACCCCCACTCCCCCTCTCGCCTGGGAGCCAGGCACCCGCCCCCCACTGCCCCCTCTCGCCTGGGAGCCAGGCACCCGCCCCCCCATTCCCCCCTCTCGCCTGGGAGCCAGGCACCCGCCCCCCACTCCCCCTCTCGCCTGGGAGCCAGGCACCCGCCCCCCACTCCCCCCTCTCGCCTGGGAGCCAGGCACCCGCCCCCCACTGCCCCCTCTCGCCTGGCAGCCAGGCACCCGCCCCCCACTGCCCCCTCTCGCCTGGGAGCCAGGCACCCGCCCCCCACTGCCCCCTCTCGCCTGGCAGCCAGGCACCCGCCCCCCACTGCCCCCTCTCGTCTGGGAGCCAGGCACCCGCCCCCCACTGCCCCCTCTCGCCTGGCAGCCAGGCACCCGCCCCCCACTGCCCCCTCTCGTCTGGGAGCCAGGCACCCGCCCCCCACTGCCCCCTCTCGCCTGGGAGCCAGGCACCCGCCCCCCACTGCCCCCTCTCGTCTGGGAGCCAGGCACCCGCCCCCCACTCCCCCCTCTCGCCTGGGAGCCAGGCACCCGCCCCCCACTGCCCCCTCTCGTCTGGGAGCCAGGCACCCGCCCCCCACTCCCCCTCTCGCCTGGGAGCCAGGCACCCGCCCCCCACTGCCCCCTCTCGCCTGGGAGCCAGGCACCCACCCCCCACTCCCCCCTCTCGCCTGGCAGCCAGGCACCCGCCCCCCACTGCCCCCTCTCGCCTGGGAGCCAGGCACCCGCCCCCCACTGCCCCCTCTCGCCTGGCAGCCAGGCACCCGCCCCCCACTCCCCCTCTCGCCTGGGAGCCAGGCACCCGCCCCCCACTCCCCCCTCTCGCCTGGGAGCCAGGCACCCGCCCCCCACTGGCCCCTCTCGTCTGGGAGCCAGGCACCCGCCCCCCACTGCCCCCTCTCGCCTGGGAGCCAGGCACCCGCCCCCCACTCCCCCCTCTCGCCTGGGAGCCAGGCACCCGCCCCCCACTCCCCCTCTCGCCTGGGAGCCAGGCACCCGCCCCCCACTGCCCCCTCTCGCCTGGGAGCCAGGCACCCGCCCCCCACTCCCCCTCTCGCCTGGGAGCCAGGCACCCGCCCCCCACTCCCCCCTCTCGCCTGGCAGCCAGGCACCCGCCCCCCACTGCCCCCTCTCGCCTGGGAGCCAGGCACCCGCCCCCCACTCCCCCCTCTCGCCTGGGAGCCAGGCACCCGCCCCCCACTCCCCCTCTCGCCTGGGAGCCAGGCACCCGCCCCCCACTCCCCCCTCTCGCCTGGGAGCCAGGCACCCGCCCCCCACTGCCCCCTCTCGCCTGGGAGCCAGGCACCCGCCCCCCACTCCCCCCTCTCGCCTGGCAGCCAGGCACCCGCCCCCCACTGCCCCCTCTCGCCTGGGAGCCAGGCACCCGCCCCCCACTCCCCCTCTCGCCTGGGAGCCAGGCACCCGCCCCCCACTCCCCCCTCTCGCCTGGGAGCCAGGCACCCGCCCCCCACTCCCCCCTCTCGCCTGGGAGCCAGGCACCCGCCCCCCACTGCCCCCTCTCGCCTGGGAGCCAGGCACCCGCCCCCCACTGCCCCCTCTCGTCTGGGAGCCAGGCACCCGCCCCCCACTCCCCCCTCTCGCCTGGCAGCCAGGCACCCGCCCCCCACTGCCCCCTCTCGCCTGGGAGCCAGGCACCCGCCCCCCACTCCCCCTCTCGCCTGGGAGCCAGGCACCCGCCCCCCACTGCCCCCTCTCGCCTGGGAGCCAGGCACCCGCCCCCCACTGCCCCCTCTCGCCTGGGAGCCAGGCACCCGCCCCCCACTGCCCCCTCTCGCCTGGGAGCCAGGCACCCGCCCCCCACTGCCCCCTCTCGCCTGGGAGCCAGGCACCCTCCCCCCACTCCCCCCTCTCGCCTGGGAGCCCGGCACCCGCCCCCCACTGCCCCCTCTCGCCTGGGAGCCAGGCACCCGACCCCCACTCCCCCTCTCGCCTGGGAGCCAGGCACCCGCCCCCCACTCCCCCCTCTCGCCTGGGAGCCAGGCACCCGCCCCCCACTGCCCCCTCTCGCCTGGGAGCCAGGCACCCGACCCCCACTCCCCCTCTCGTCTGGGAGCCAGGCACCCGCCCCCCACTCCCCCTCTCGCCTGGGAGCCAGGCACCCGCCCCCCACTCCCCCCTCTCGCCTGGGAGCCAGGCACCCGCCCCCCACTCCCCCTCTCGCCTGGGAGCCAGGCACCCGCCCCCCACTCCCCCTCTTGTCTGGGAGCCAGGCACCCGCCCCCCACTCCCGCCTCTCGCCTGGGAGCCAGGCACCCGCCCCCCACTCCCCCCTCTCGCCTGGGAGCCAGGCACCCGCCCCCCACTGCCCCCTCTCGTCTGGGAGCCAGGCACCCGCCCCCCACTCCCCCCTCTCGCCTGGGAGCCAGGCACCCGCCCCCCACTGCCCCCTCTCGCCTGGGAGCCAGGCACCCGCCCCCCACTGCCCCCTCTCGCCTGGGAGCCAGGCACCCGCCCCCCACTGCCCCCTCTCGCCTGGGAGCCAGGCACCCGCCCCCCACTGCCCCCTCTCGCCTGGGAGCCAGGCTCTCGTCCCCCCGACACCTCCCTCCGCTTTTGTTTGGCGGAAGAGCAGGCGCGCTCTTTCGGGAGCCGTGCCCCCTCACTCTGCGAGGAAGAAGGGTTCCTCCGAAAGGGGGATTTTGGCCCAGGGTGGATGTTGGGGCCCAAGTTTGGAAAAGCCTCTTCCGAAAACCCAGGGAAAGCGGAGGGCGCTCGGTGCAGCTCTGTAGTGGAGCCCGAGCCGGGCCTGGCGGAGCTGGTGCTCCAGGGGCTGCCGCCTCGGCTTTGCTCTGCCCTTGGCTCCTGCAGAGCCCTGGGGCCGGATGTTCTGCTCCCGGCTCTCCCGGCCCTGGCTGGAAGGGAGCGGGAGCCTCCTCACTGCAGCTGCTGCCGCCTGGCCCGGCCTGTCTGCCCGGCACAGCCGCTTGGAGGCGCTGGGCCGCTGCTCCTCCCGGCTCGGAGCCTTTCCCCTTCCTCTGGCGCCCCTGGGTCCCGCTGGGTCATGCCACTCGCTGGTGCAAGGGGGGGAAGGGTGCGAGGGGTGAGACCCGCTGAGTGGGGGGGCAACCGCGGACTCTTCCTAATGGGGTTCAGCTGGCTCCTCACAGGCCCAGCAGCCCCCCGTGTACTCGCCTGCCTGCCAGCAGGAGGGGCGCCAGGTGCTCGCTGACTCCTCCCCAGCGCACCCATTAAGTCATTTCGCTCGTTTGCAGGAGTGGTTAATTAGAGGCTCTGTGCCCAGGCGCTGCCTTGCTGCTCCAAGCGCTGCCGGCAACTACACCCGGCTTGGCACGTCCTCGCTGTGCAGCAGAACAGCTCCCCTGGCAGCACCTCTGCCGCTCCGCACCGTGGAGCGCTGCTCTGTGTGCCTGTCCGACCGCCCGGCCACCCGGAGACACCAGCCTGCCCCGGGGCCGCTCCCCACTCCCCTCCGACCGCGGGGCGCTCTGCATCGGCCACCCGGAGACACCAGCCTGCCCCGGGGCCGCTCCCCACTCCCCTCCGACCACGGGGCGCTCTGCAGCCCGGCCACCCGGAGACACCAGCCTGCCCCAGGGCCGCTCCCCACTCCCCTCCGACCGCGGGGCGCTCTGCAGCCCGGCCACCCGGAGACACCAGCCTGCCCCGGGGCCGCTCCCCACTCCCCTCCGACCGCAGGGCGCTCTGCAGCCCGGCCACCCGGAGACACCAGCCTGCCCCGGGGCCGCTCCCCACTCCCCTCCGACCACGGGGCGCTCTGCAGCCTGGCCACCCGGAGACACCAGCCTGCCCCGGGGCCGCTCCCCACTCCCCTCCGACCGCGGGGCGCTCTGCAGCCCGGCCACCCGGAGACACCAGCCTGCCCCGGGGCCGCTCCCCACTCCCGTCCGACCGCGGGGCGCTCTGCATCGGCCACCCGGAGACACCAGCCTGCCCCGGGGCCGCTCCCCACTCCCCTCCGACCGCGGGGCGCTCTGCAGCCTGGCCACCCGGAGACACCAGCCTGCCCCGGGGCCGCTCCCCACTCCCCTCCGACCGCGGGGCGCTCTGCATCGGCCACCCGGAGACACCAGCCTGCCCCGGGGCCGCTCCCCACTCCCGTCCGACCGCGGGGCGCTCTGCATCGGCCACCCGGAGACACCAGCCTGCCCCGGGGCCGCTCCCCACTCCCCTCCGACCACGGGGCGCTCTGCAGCCCGGCCACCCGGAGACACCAGCCTGCCCCGGGGCCGCTCCCCACTCCCCTCCGACCGCGGGGCGCTCTGCATCGGCCACCCGGAGACACCAGCCTGCCCCGGGGCCGCTCCCCACTCCCCTCCGACCACGGGGCGCTCTGCATCGGCCACCCGGAGACACCAGCCTGCCCCAGGGCCGCTCCCCACTCCCCTCCGACCGCGGGGCGCTCTGCATCGGCCACCCGGAGACACCAGCCTGCCCCGGGGCCGCTCCCCACTCCCGTCCGACCGCAGGGCGCTCTGCAGCCCGGCCACCCGGAGACACCAGCCTGCCCCGGGGCCGCTCCCCACTCCCCTCCGACCGCGGGGCGCTCTGCATCGGCCACCCGGAGACACCAGCCTGCCCCGGGGCCGCTCCCCACTCCCCTCCGACCACGGGGCGCTCTGCATCGGCCACCCGGAGACACCAGCCTGCCCCAGGGCCGCTCCCCACTCCCCTCCGACCGCGGGGCGCTCTGCATCGGCCACCCGGAGACACCAGCCTGCCCCGGGGCCGCTCCCCACTCCCCTCCGACCGCGGGGCGCTCTGCAGCCCGGCCACCCGGAGACACCAGCCTGCCCCAGGGCCGCTCCCCACTCCCCTCCGACCGCGGGGCGCTCTGCAGCCCGGCCACCCGGAGACACCAGCCTGCCCCGGGGCCGCTCCCCACTCCCCTCCGACCGCGGGGCGCTCTGCATCGGCCACCCGGAGACACCAGCCTGCCCCGGGGCCGCTCCCCACTCCCCTCCGACCGCGGGGCGCTCTGCAGCCCGGCCACCCGGAGACACCAGCCTGCCCCAGGGCCGCTCCCCACTCCCCTCCGACCACGGGGCGCTCTGCAGCCCGGCCACCCGGAGACACCAGCCTGCCCCGGGGCCGCTCCCCACTCCCGTCCGACCGCGGGGCGCTCTGCATCGGCCACCCGGAGACACCAGCCTGCCCCGGGGCCGCTCCCCACTCCCCTCCGACCGCGGGGCGCTCTGCAGCCCGGCCACCCGGAGACACCAGCCTGCCCCAGGGCCGCTCCCCACTCCCCTCCGACCACGGGGCGCTCTGCAGCCCGGCCACCCGGAGACACCAGCCTGCCCCGGGGCCGCTCCCCACTCCCGTCCGACCGCGGGGCGCTCTGCAGCCCGGCCACCCGGAGACACCAGCCTGCCCCGGGGCCGCTCCCCACTCCCCTCCGACCGCGGGGCGCTCTGCAGCCCGGCCACCCGGAGACACCAGCCTGCCCCGGGGCCGCTCCCCACTCCCGTCCGACCGCAGGGCGCTCTGCATCGGCCACCCGGAGACACCAGCCTGCCCCAGGGCCGCTCCCCACTCCCCTCCGACCGCGGGGCGCTCTGCATCGGCCACCCGGAGACACCAGCCTGCCCCGGGGCCGCTCCCCACTCCCCTCCGACCACGGGGCGCTCTGCAGCCCGGCCACCCGGAGACACCAGCCTGCCCCGGGGCCGCTCCCCACTCCCCTCCGACCGCGGGGCGCTCTGCATCGGCCACCCGGAGACACCAGCCTGCCCCAGGGCTGCGCTGCTCCCTGTGCCCATCTAACCACGGGGCTCGAGCGCTGGCTCCTCTCCAGTCCTGAGAGCAGAGCCCCAGCAGTGGGACACCCGGCCAAGCATTCCTCCTAGAGCTGCCTCCCCCACACCCACCATCCCAGTGTGGCATGGCTGCCCCCCACCTCGGCTCCTCGTGACGCTGGCAATAGAAGGTGACAGCTGTTGGAACCTGCTTTGCCTCGCCCCCGTTCAGGTCCCTGGGGGAGCATGGTGCTGGGTGGGGGTGGCGTGCGCGGCAGCAGGGGCCCGGGGCGGGGCCCTGCTCATGCTGAGGGCCTGTGGGTGGCTCCAGGACCGGCAGGAGACGCTTTGCCCGCGGCGCCCTGACCCAGGCTGCCAGCCGAAGGGAGCTGCAGCAAGCAGGCGGGAAGGGCTGCACAGGACTGGCCCCAGGGGCAGCGGTTCGCTCTCTGAGTGGTTCCCTGTGTGACCCACAGACTCTCCGTGGCGGTTCTCAGCGCGGTGAAGGGCCATCGCGCTCCCCTGGCCTGGCCTGGCCTGCAGCACACAGGCCGGGTTCCTGCCGCCAGCCCAGAAGCTTTGGGCGAGCCAGGGCCTGGTGTGGAGAATGCTCCAGGGCAGCTGGGAATACAGCTCCCAGCCTTTCGTGGCCTGGCTGGAGCTGCCCCTTGGGTGGCATTTCGCATTCTCCTCTCTTGGGCATGGGGACGTGGGCTTACGAGATGATGGATTTCGGCAGTGCCTGGCCAGGCAGCCACGTAATGGACGGGGCACGTGGTTCATGTGTTGAGTGGTGGTACAGCATTTCAGATGGGCCGTGGCAGGAATGCGGGGGGAGGGGAGGGCCCCAAATGGGCCGTGGCAAATATGTGAGGTGGGGGGTTGGCCGTGGCAGGTATGTGGGGCAGGGGGAGGGTCCTGGGTGGGCCATGGACAGTATGTGGGGCAGGAAGATGGTTCTGAGTGGGCTGTAGTAGGTATGCGAGGCAGCGTCAGGGCCCCGGGTGGGCCGTGGCAGGTATGTGGGGCAGGGGGAGGGTCCTGGGTGGGCCATGGACAGTATGTGGGGCAGGAAGATGGTTCTGAGTGGGCTGTAGTAGGTATGCGAGGCAGCGTCAGGGCCCCGGGTGGGCCGTGGCAGGTATGTGGGGCAGGGGGAGGGTCCTGGGTGGGCCATGGACAGTATGTGGGGCAGGAAGATGGTTCTGAGTGGGCTGTAGTAGGTATGCGAGGCAGCGTCAGGGCCCCGGGTGGGCCGTGGCAGGTATGTGGGGCGGGGGCTGTGCTGATTATACCAGGTAGGAGGGTTCAGCCCTCCAGCAGCTTTACGGAGTGAAGTATGGGGCGGGGCCGGCAGGTATGTCAGGTCCAGCTGGCCCCACGGCGTAGCAGGAGGGACCCGGTGGCAGGGCTGGGTCCCTGGCCGCGCGGTGAGCTGGAACGAGGGCTGTCCACGCTGGTGACGCGACGGCCGGTGATCGCGGGGTCGCCGAGCATGCAGGCCCGGAGGCAGAGGCGTCCCTAGTGGGGCAGCTTGGGCCAGGACGGGCTGGCTGGGAAGCAGAGGCCCCTTCCCCCCATCACACCACTCACTCCACCCATGCCGTGCCTGGCCAGGCATTGGCAGCAGCTGGGCACCTGGCTGCCCAGGTCTAGGGGAGCGCTGGACGGGCCAGGGCAGCCCTGCAGCTCCCAGGACGGGGCATGTCCTCCAGCTGGCCACGCGGCAGTAACGGCCTGTCCCCCCTGCAGTCCATCGACCCAGGGCAGCAGTTCACCTGGGAGAACTCCAACCTGGAGGTGAACAAGCCAAAGAACCGCTATGCAAACGTGATCGCCTACGACCACTCGCGCGTCATCCTGACCTCCGTGGACGGTGAGTGCGGGGAGCCCCGGGGAGCAGGGCGACAGGCAGCCTGCCGGGGTCGCTCCACCTGCAGCGGGGCAAGGTCACTCCCCCAGCGAGAGCGGGTCCCTGGGGCACCGCGGAGAGGGGCAGATCAGGGCACATTGCGCAGAACCTGGGCTGCTTGGAACCCTAGCACTGGGAGGGACCTCGAGAGGCATCGAGCCCAGGCCCCCGCCCCACGGCAGGACCCAGCCCCGTCTACACCAGCCCTGGCAGGCGTCTGTCCAGCCTGCTCTGAGATCTCCAGGGATGGAGACCACAACCCCCGGGCAATTTATCCCGGTGTTTCGTCCCTTGGCAGGCAGGAACTTTTTCCTAATGTCCAACCTAAACCTCCCTGGCTGCAGTTTAAGCCCCTTGCTGCTTGTCCTGTCAGCAGAGTCAGAGAACAATTCTTCTCCCCACCTCCCTATGGCCCCCGTCTAAATACCTGAAAACCGCTCTCATGTCCCCTCTCGTCTTCTCCCTTCCAAACTAAACAGGCCCAGTTCTTCCCTCTTGGCCCCTGTTCTCTAGACCGTTCCTCATTCTCGTTGCTCTTCTCTGGACCCTCTCCAGTTTCTCCACCTTTCTTGAAATGCCGTGCCCAGAACTGGACACAAGACTCCATGGCTGTGTCTAGACTACATGGCTCCGTCGATGGAGGCACGTAGATTAGACACATAGGCAAAGGCAAATGAAGCGGCGATTTAAATGATCGCAGCTTCATTTACATTTACATGGCTGCCGCGCTGAGCCGACAACCAGCTGATCAGCTGTTTGTCCGCTCAGCGCGCTAGTCTGGACGCTCCCCTGCCGACATCAAAGCCCTTTGTCGGCAGCCCCGTTATTCCTCGTGGGATGAGGTTTACCGGGGCTGCCGACAAAGGGCTTTGATGTCGGCAGGGGAGCGTCCAGACTAGCTGATCAGCTATTTGTTGGCTCAGCGCGGCAGCCATGGAAATGTAAATGAAGCTGCGATCATTTAAATCGCGGTTTCATTTGACTTTGCCAAACAAACAAATCGACATGGCTCCTTCGACGGAGCCATGTAGTTTCCACGTACCCCAACTGAGGCCTGATCAGCGCAGAGCAGAGCGGGAGAACGACTCCTCGTGTCTGGCTCACAACACTCCTGTTCATGCAGCCCAGAATCACGGTAGATTTTTTTGCAACAGTGTCTCACTGTTGGCTGCTATTTAGCTTGTGGTCCACTCTGACCCCCAGATCCCTTTCTGCAGGACTCCTCCCTAGACAGTCGCTTCCCGTTCTGTGTGTGAGACACGGATTGTTCCTTCCTAAGTGGAGCACTCTGCATTTGTCCTTATTAAACTTCATCCTGTTGACCTCAGACCATTTCTCCAGTTTGCCCAGATCATTTTGAATTCTGACCCTTCCTCCAAAGCAGTGGGAACCCCTCCCAGCTTGGGATCATCGGCAAACTTAATAAGCGTCCTCTCTATGCCGATATGTAAATGGTTGCTGAAGACACTGAACAGAGCCGGTCCCAGAACAGACCCTGCGGAACCCCACTGGTTCTGCCCTTCCAGCAGGACTGGGAAGTGTTAGTGACTCCTGCTGGGAACAGTTCTCCAGCCAGTTCTGCACCCTCCTTGCAGCAGCCCCACGCTGGGTTCCTCCTCTAGAAGGCACCAGACCAATGCGGGAAGCCCGGGTGCATGTGGCGGGGAGCCCATTGCTCGCTGGCGAAGGCGCCGCCCAGCGTGGAGCGTGTCCCCGGGCCGGCCAGACTCACCCCTCGTGGCCACGGCTGCCTGCTCGGTCGCAGGGAAATGCCTCAGCTGTGGCCTACGCCACCTAAGGCCCTGGCGGCCCTGGGCTCCCAGGACTCTCCAGCCTTCCACATGGGGGCGGGGGGGGAGCCTGTTGCTATCTCGGAAGCAAACCCTTCGTCTGCCAGCCCAAGCCGGCACCCCGCCCTCCCCACACACGCTGGGGGGGCCCGGAGCCAGCGATGCAGCCGCTGCCCCCGACACCTCCCCCGGGCCCGCGGGCTCCCCCCGCCACACAGACTGCTCAGCGCCTGGCGCTCGGGCTGGCCCCTTCCCGTGGGGCCCAGCAGCACCAGCCCAGCCCCGCGACCCGGCTCCCTCCGTCCCTGCAGGGGTGCCCGGGAGCGACTACATCAACGCCAACTACATCGACGGGTACCGCAAGCAGAACGCCTACATCGCCACGCAGGGGCCGCTGCCCGAGACGCTCAGCGACTTCTGGAGGATGGTGTGGGAGCAGCGCACGGCCGCCCTCGTCATGATGACCCGGCTGGAGGAGAAATCCCGGGTACGGAGCCGGCTCCCCCGAGACACTGCGGGGCAGGGAGGGGAGCCTGGATTCAGCCTGCCCCGCTGGGCCCCCGCCCCGCCGGCCTCCCCCCCCCCCGCCCCGCCGGCCTCCCCCGCCCCATCTCACCCCGCCGGCCTCCCCCACCCCGCCAGCCTCCCCCGCCCCATCTCACCCCGCCAGCCTCCCCCGCCCCATCTCACCCCGCCGGCCTCCCCCGCCCCGCCAGCCTCCCCCGCCCCATCTCACCCCGCCAGCCTCCCCCGCCCCATCTCACCCCGCCGGCCTCCCCCACCCCGCCGGCCTCCCCCGCCCCATCTCACCCCGCCGGCCTCCCCCGCCCCGCCAGCCTCCCCCGCCCCATCTCACCCCGCCAGCCTCCCCCGCCCCATCTCACCCCGCCAGCCTCCCCCACCCCATCTCACCCCGCCGGCCTCCCCCGCCCCATCTCACCCCGCCGGCCTCCCCCACCCCATCTCACCCCGCCGGCCTCCCCCGCCCCATCTCACCCCGCCGGCCTCCCCCGCCCCATCTCACCCCGCCAGCTGCCCCCGCCCCATCTCACCCCGCCAGCCTCCCCCGCCCCATCTCACCCCGCCGGCCTCCCCCGCCCCATCTCACCCCGCCGGCCTCCCCCGCCCCATCTCACCCCGCCGGCCTCCCCCGCCCCATCTCACCCCGCCGGCCTCCCCCACCCCGCCAGCCTCCCCCGCCCCATCTCACCCCGCCAGCCTCCCCCGCCCCATCTCACCCCGCCGGCCTCCCCCGCCCCGCCAGCCTCCCCCGCCCCATCTCACCCCGCCAGCCTCCCCCGCCCCGCCAGCCTCCCCCGCCCCATCTCACCCCGCCAGCCTCCCCCACCCCGCCAGCCTCCCCCGCCCCATCTCACCCCGCCAGCCTCCCCCACCCCGCCAGCCTCCCCCGCCCCATCTCACCCCCGCCAGCCTCCCCCGCCCCGCCAGCCTCCCCCGCCCCATCTCACCCCGCCAGCCTCCCCCACCCCGCCAGCCTCCCCCGCCCCATCTCACCCCCGCCAGCCTCCCCCGCCCCATCTCACCCCGCCAGCCTCCCCCACCCCGCCAGCCTCCCCCGCCCCATCTCACCCCGCCAGCCTCCCCCACCCCGCCAGCCTCCCCCGCCCCATCTCACCCCGCCAGCCTCCCCCGCCCCGCCAGCCTCCCCCGCCCCATCTCACCCCGCCAGCCTCCCCCGCCCCGCCAGCCTCCCCCGCCCCATCTCACCCCGCCAGCCTCCCCCGCCCCATCTCACCCCCGCCAGCCTCCCCCGCCCCGCCAGCCTCCCCCGCCCCATCTCACCCCGCCAGCCTCCCCCGCCCCGCCAGCCTCCCCCGCCCCATCTCACCCCGCCAGCCTCCCCCGCCCCGCCAGCCTCCCCCGCCCCATCTCACCCCGCCAGCCTCCCCCGCCCCATCTCACCCCCGCCAGCCTCCCCCGCCCCATCTCACCCCGCCAGCCTCCCCCGCCCCGCCAGCCTCCCCCGCCCCATCTCACCCCGCCAGCCTCCCCCGCCCCATCTCACCCCCGCCAGCCTCCCCCGCCCCATCTCACCCCGCCAGCTGCCCCCGTTCCGCCAGCCTCTGCCCCATCCCCCTTCCCCCACCATCCTCCCCCGCACCAGCAGTGTCCTCAGGAAAGGCGGCCGCTGGGGGCAGAGCAGCCGTGTGGGACCTAGGCGCTTTGGCTCCCTCCCCAGCGGCCGGCGGGGGATGTTCAGGGCTGCTCAGGGCAGGCGCTCACCCCGCCGTGTCGTGCTGCAGGTGAAGTGCGACCAGTACTGGCCGGGCCGGGGCACCGAGACCTACGGGCTGATCCAGGTGACCCTGCTGGACACGGTGGAGCTGGCTACCTACACCATCCGGACGTTCGCCCTCTACAAGGTACTGGGGGGTACGCCAGGGGGTCTGCGCCCCACCGAGGGTCTGGGCAGGGCGAACTGCGCAGAACCAGCGCTGCTTCCAGCCCGGCCTGGGGTCCTCCCTGTGCCGCCCCAAACCAGCCCCCGAGCACCCCCACTGCCGCCCGGCCACCGAGAAACCTCCCCAGCAAATCCCCTCCAAGAGCCCAGCGCTCCCTGTGCCCCCAGCCGCCCCTCGCACAGGGGAGAGGTTAGAACCCATCCCCCACCTCCCCTCAGACACCCCAGTGCTCCCTGTGCCCCCCAGCCCCCCTCACACAGGGGAGAGGTTAGAACCCATCCCCCACCTCCCCTCAGACACCCCAGCGCTCCCTGTGCCCCCCAGCCCCCCTCACACAGGGGAGAGGTTAGAACCCATCCCCCACCTCCCCCAGACACCCCAGTGCTCCCTGTGCCCCCCAGCCCCCCCACACAGGGGAGAGGTTCTAACCCATCCCCCACCTCCCCTCAGACACCCCAGTGCTCCCTGTGCCCCCCCAGCCCCCCTCACACAGGGGAGAGGTTAGAACCCATCCCCCACCTCCCCTCAGACACCCCAGTGCTCCCTGTGCCCCCCCAGCCCCCCTCACACAGGGGAGAGGTTCTAACCCATCCCCCACCTCCCCTCAGACACCCCAGTGCTCCCTGTGCCCCCCCAGCCCCCCTCACACAGGGGAGAGGTTAGAACCCATCCCCCACCTCCCCTCAGACACCCCAGTGCTCCCTGTGCCCCCCAGCCCCTCCCCACACAGGGGAGAGGTTATAACCCATCCCCCACCTCCCCCAGACACCCCAGTGCTCCCTGTGCCCCCCAGCCCCCCTCACACAGGGGAGAGGTTCTAACCCATCCCCCACCTCCCCTCAGACACCCCAGTGCTCCCTGTGCCCCCCCAGCCCCCCTCACACAGGGGAGAGGTTAGAACCCATCCCCCACCTCCCCCAGACACCCCAGTGCTCCCTGTGCCCCCCCAGCCCCCCTCACACAGGGGAGAGGTTAGAACCCATCCCCCACCTCCCCCAGACACCCCAGTGCTCCCTGTGCCCCCCCAGCCCCTCTTACACAGGGGAGAGGTTATAACCCATCCCCCACCTCCCCTCACACACCCCAGTGCTCCCTGTGCCCCCAGCCCCCCCTCACACAGGGGAGAGGTTATAACCCATCCCCCACCTCCCCTCACACACCCCAGTGCTCCCTGTGCCCCCAGCCCCCCTCACACAGGGGAGAGGTTATAACCCATCCCCCACCTCCCCTCACACACCCCAGTGCTCCCTGTGCCCCCCCAGCTCCCCCCACACAGGGGAGAGGTTAGAACCCATCCCCCACCTCCCCTCACACACCCCAGTGCTCCCTGTGCCCCCAGCCCCCCCTCACACAGGGGAGAGGTTATAACCCATCCCCCACCTCCCCTCACACACCCCAGTGCTCCCTGTGCCCCCAGCCCCCCCTCACACAGGGGAGAGGTTATAACCCATCCCCCACCTCCCCTCACACACCCCAGTGCTCCCTGTGCCCCCAGCCCCCCCCCACACAGGGGAGAGGTTAGAACCCATCCCCCATCTCCCCTCAGACACCCCAGTGCTCCCTGTGCCCCCCCAGCCCCCCTTACACAGGGGAGAGGTTATAACCCATCCCCCACCTCCCCTCACACACCCCAGTGCTCCCTGTGCCCCCCCAGCCCCCCTTACACAGGGGAGAGGTTAGAACCCATCCCCCCCTCCCCTCAGACACCCCAGTGCTCCCTGTGCCCCCCCAGCCCCCCTTACACAGGGGAGAGGTTATAACCCATCCCCCACCTCCCCTCACACACCCCAGTGCTCCCTGTGCCCCCAGCCCCCCCTCACACAGGGGAGAGGTTATAACCCATCCCCCACCTCCCCTCAGACACCCCAGTGCTCCCTGTGCCCCCCAAACCTCCCTCACACGGGGAGAGGTTATAACCCATCCCCCACCTCCCCCAGACACCCCAGTGCTCCCTGTGCCCCCCCAGCCCCCTTACACAGGGGAGAGGTTATAACCCATCCCCCACCTCCCCCAGACACCCCAGTGCTCCCTGTGCCCCCCAGCCGCCCTTACACAGGGGAGAGGTTATAACCCATCCCCCACCTCCCCTCAGACACCCCAGTGCTCCCTGTGCCCCCCCAGCCCCCCTCACACAGGGGAGAGGTTATAACCCATCCCCCACCTCCCCTCAGACACCCCAGTGCTCCCTGTGCCCCCTCAGCCCCCCTCACACAGGGGAGAGGTTATAACCCATCCCCCACCTCCCCTCACACACCCCAGTGCTCCCTGTGCCCCCCAGCCCCCCTCACACAGGGGAGAGGTTATAACCCATCCCCCACCTCCCCTCACACACCCCAGTGCTCCCTGTGCCCCCCAGCCCCCCTCACACAGGGGAGAGGTTATAACCCATCCCCCACCTCCCCTCAGACACCCCAGTGCTCCCTGTGCCCCCCAGCCGCCCTTACACAGGGGAGAGGTTATAACCCATCCCCCACCTCCCCTCAGACACCCCAGTGCTCCCTGTGCCCCCCCAGCCCCCCTCACACAGGGGAGAGGTTATAACCCATCCCCCACCTCCCCTCAGACACCCCAGTGCTCCCTGTGCCCCCTCAGCCCCCCTCACACAGGGGAGAGGTTATAACCCATCCCCCACCTCCCCTCACACACCCCAGTGCTCCCTGTGCCCCCCAGCCCCCCTCACACAGGGGAGAGGTTATAACCCATCCCCCACCTCCCCTCACACACCCCAGTGCTCCCTGTGCCCCCCAGCCCCCCTCACACAGGGGAGAGGTTATAACCCATCCCCCACCTCCCCTCAGACACCCCAGTGCTCCCTGTGCCCCCAGCCCCCCCTCACACAGGGGAGAGGTTATAACCCATCCCCCACCTCCCCTCACACACCCCAGTGCTCCCTGTGCCCCCCAGCCCCCCTCACACAGGGGAGAGGTTATAACCCATCCCCCACCTCCCCTCAGACACCCCAGTGCTCCCTGTGCCCCCTCAGCCCCCTCACACAGGGGAGAGGTTAGAACCCATCCCCCACCTCCCCTCACACACCCCAGTGCTCCCTGTGCCCCCCCAGCTCCCCCTTACACAGGTGAAGGTGCCGAGGGGCATGCATGGGGGTTTCTGGGTTCCAGGGTCCCTGTGCCGAGGGGCACGCAGGGGGGTTTCTGGGCTTGGGGGTCCCTGTGCCGAGGGGCAGGCGGGGGGTTTCTGGTTTTGGGGGTCCCTGTGCTGAGGGCCACGCCGGAGGTGCCACGCCCAGGCGCGTGGGCGGTTTGTGTCCTGCCGAATGCCCGCATGGCACACACGGTCACAGCTCGTGGCTGGGCCCCCGGCGAGCGGCTTGTTCTCAGCCCTGGGCGTCTCTTGGCAGAACGGCTCCAGCGAGAAGCGCGAGCTGCGCCAGTTCCAGTTCATGGCGTGGCCGGACCACGGGGTGCCCGAGTACCCCACCCCCATCCTGGCCTTCCTGCGCCGGGTGAAAGCCTGCAACCCCCCCGACGCCGGGCCCATGGTCGTGCACTGCAGGTGAGGGCTGGGGGCGCGTGGTTCCCGCTGCCAGAGCCTCGTGCCGCCGCAATGAAACGGGCCCTGGTGGCTGCGCAGCCACTCGTGGGCCTGGCGCTTCGGCCTCGGCGCGGGCACCTGGGAATCAGCCGCGGGAAAAGCCCCCTCGCTGCGCGGCCACCTCCAGGGGAAGGTGTCCTGGCCGTGGGGCAGGGGCGCCCTGCACTGCTGTTTGCAGCCACCGCTGGGGACAGGCGTGCACCATACGGAGCGTGCGGGAAGGAGCAGGCATGCGCTACACGGAGTGCGCAGGGGGAGACGTGCACCACCAGAGCGCACGGGGGGGGGAGACGTGCACCACCCAGAGCGCACGGGGGGGGGAGACGTGCACCACCCAGAGCGCACGGGGGGGGGGAAGACGTGCACCACCCAGAGCACACGGGGGGGGGGAGACGTGCACCACCCAGAGCACACGGGGGGGGGGGAGACGTGCACCACCCAGAGCACACGGGGGGGGGGGGGAGACGTGCACCACCCAGAGCGCACGGGGGGGGGGAGACGTGCACCACCCAGAGCGCACGGGGGGGGGGGGAGATGTGCACCACCCAGAGCGCACGGGGGGGGGGAGATGTGCACCACCCAGAGCGCACGGGGGGAGACGTGCACCACCCAGAGCGCACGGGGGGAGACGTGCACCACCCAGAGCGCACGGGGGGGGAGATGTGCACCACCCAGAGCGCACGGGGGGAGACGTGCACCACCCAGAGCGCACGGGGGGAGACGTGCACCACCCAGAGCACACGGGGGGAGGGGGAGGGGCCGCTCCCGCGGGGTGGCTGAGCTTGAGGGCCAGGTAGGGCTATCTTGCCCCGCCGTGAGGGAGGGGCCGCTCTGGCGGGAGGCTAACCTGCCCCGTCTGCACAGCGCTGGCGTGGGCCGGACGGGCTGCTTCATCGTCATCGACGCCATGCTGGAGCGCATGAAGCACGAGAAGACGGTCGACATCTACGGGCACGTGACGTGCATGCGCGCCCAGCGGAACTACATGGTGCAGACCGAGGACCAGTACGTCTTCATCCACGAGGCCCTGCTGGAGGCAGCCGCCTGCGGCACCACCGAGGTGCCTGCCCGCAACCTCTTCGCCCACCTCCACAAGCTGAGCCAGGTGCCCCCGGGCGAGAGCGTCACCGCCATGGAGCTGGAGTTCAAGGTGAGCCGGGCGGCTCCACGGGGCCAGGCCTGCGCCACTGGGCGTGTGTGCCTGCGTGTTGGCGCTGGGGGGGGGGTGCATTGGAGCTGGGTGTGTCTGTGTTGGCGCTGGAGGAGGATGTGCGTTGGTGCTGGGGGGAGTGTGTGTTGGCGCTGGGGGGTGCCTTGGCGCTGGAGGGGGGTGTGCATTGGTGCTGGGTGTGTCTGTGTTGGTGCTGGGGGGTGCATTGGTGCTGGATATGTGTGCATTGGCGCTGGAGGGTGGGTGTGCGTTGGTGCTGGGGGTGGGGTTGGCACTGTGGGAGGGGTGCATTGGCGCTGGAGGGTGGGTGTGCGTTGGTGCTGGGGGTGGGGTTGGCACTGTGGGAGGGGTGCATTAGCGCTGGAGGGGGTGTGCGTTGGAGCTGGGTGTGTCTGTGTTGGTGCTGGGGGGTGCATTGGCGCTGGAGGGGGGTGTGTGTTGGTGCTGGGGGTGGGGTTGGCACTGCGGGAGGGGTGCATTGGCGCTGGAGGGTGGGTGCGTTGGTGCTGGGTGTGTCTGTGTTGGAGCTGGAGGGTGGGTGCGTGTTCGCACTGTGGGAGGGGTGCGTTGGTGCTGGGGCGGGTGCGTTAGTGCTGGGTGTGTGTGTGTTGGCCCCGGAGGGGGGTGCGTGGGCACGGGGGGCTGTGCGCGTCAGTGCTGGGGGTGAGTGCGCGTTGGTGCAGGCGGGTGCGTGGGCACGGGGGGCTGTGCGCGTCAGTGCTGGGGGTGAGTGCGCGTTGGTGCAGGCGGGTGCGTGGGCACGGGGGGCTGTGCGCGTCAGTGCTGTGGGTGAGTGCGCGTTGGTGCAGGCGGGTGCGTGGGCACGGGGGGCTGTGCGCGTCAGTGCTGGGGGTGAGTGCGCGTTGGTGCAGGCGGGTGCGTGGGCACGGGGGGCTGTGCGCGTCAGTGCTGGGGGTGAGTGCGCGTTGGTGCAGGCGGGTGCGTGGGCACGGGGGGCTGTGTGCGTCAGTGCTGGGGGTGAGTGCGCGTTGGTGCAGGCGGGTGCGTGGGCACGGGGGGCTGTGCGCGTCAGTGCTGGGGGTGAGTGCGCGTTGGTGCAGGCGGGTGCGTGGGCACGGGGGGCTGTGTGCGTCAGTGCTGGGGGTGAGTGCGCGTTGGTGCAGGCGGGTGCGTGGGCACGGGGGGCTGTGCACGTCAGTGCTGGGGGTGAGTGCGCGTTGGTGCAGGCGGGTGCGTGGGCACGGGGGGCTGTGTGCGTCAGTGCACGTTGGTGCGGGCGGGTGCGTGGGCACGGGGGGCTGTGCGTGTCAGTGCGCGTTGGTGCAGGCGGGTGCGTGGGCACGGGGGGCTGTGTGCGTCAGTGCACGTTGGTGCGGGCGGGTGCGTGGGCACGGGGGGCTGTGCGTGTCAGTGCGCGTTGGTGCAGGCGGGTGCGTGGGCACGGGGGGCTGTGTGCGTCAGTGCACGTTGGTGCGGGCGGGTGCGTGGGCACGGGGGGCTGTGCGTGTCAGTGCGCGTTGGTGCAGGCGGGTGCGTGGGCACGGGGGGCTGTGCGTGTCAGTGCTGGGGGTGAGTGCGTGTTGGTGCAGGCGGGTGCGTGGGCACGGGGGGCTGTGCGCGTCAGTGCGTGTTGGTGCGGGCGGGCGCGTGGGCACGGGGGGCTGTGCGCGTCAGTGCGCGTTGGTGCGGGCGGGTGCGTTGGCACGGGGGCCCCTCCCCCACTCTGCACGCGTGGGGTGTGCCCGCCCCGGCTCACGCCCCTCCTGCCTGCGCCCAGCTGCTGGCGAGCTCCAAGGCGCACTCCTCCCGCTTCGTCAGCGCCAGCCTGCCCTGCAACAAGTTCAAGAACCGGCTGGTGAACATCCTGCCCTACGAGCTGAGCCGGGTCTGCCTGCAGCCCATCCGCGGGGTGGAGGGCTCCGACTACATCAACGCCAGCTTCCTGGACGGCTACCGGTGAGCGCCCGCCTGCCCCGCCCCCCTCCAGGCCCCGCTGCCAGCGCTGGGCGGATCCAGGCGGGGGTCAGGTCCCGTGGGAGGTCTGGGCTCCCTGCAGGGGCTGGGCCGCTCCCCCTTGTGCAGCGCCCGGCCAGGCGGCACTTGGGAGCAGCGGGCAGAGAGCAGGAGGCGAGCAGGGCTGCAGCCCCGATTCAGAGAGCCCAGAGCGCTCTGTGGCGGAGGCGGGGACCCGCTCCCATTTCCCACGGCTCAGGAATCGTCCCCAACTCGCCGGCTCCGGCCCGGCCCTGCTGCGGCTCCCCCGAGCGTAGGCACTGGCACCGCAGGGTTCTCCGGGCCCCATGGCCCAGCCCCGCTGCTCCCCTTTGGCAGGTCAGCGCAGCAGCCAGACAGCCCCCGAGGGCCGCGGCTGGGCCAGCGCCTGCCTGGTCTGGGGATGGCCCGGAGCCATCCCGACACCCCGCTGGCCTGGCTGCTGTCTCCTGCCTTTGTACGTTCAGCGCTGCTGCCTTGAGCCAGGGGACCTGGCCTCTGCTCCGGGGCATCACGGGGCACCCCTGGGCTCCGTGCCAGCCGCAGAGGTAGGACGCTGATGCCCTTGGGGGAAGAACCCTCAGCCGAGCCCAGGCGAGGCCCTGCGCCGTTCCGTGGACACTGGGGGGCAGCGCTCTGTGCACAAGGGTGGTTAGCCCGGAGAAAGGGCTCCGGGTGGCTCGGGGTCACCCCGCTGCACGACCCCCAGAGTCCAGGGCCCACGAGTCCCATGGAGCTGTATCCAGCCTGCTCACCCCTGCCCTGGGCACGGGCACCCTCCCACCGGCTCAGCCCTGCTCCTAGCTGCCCCCGCGCCTACGCCCGGCTCCGGCCTGGCCTCTGTGCCATGCCCGCGGGGTGCCCGTCCCCGCGAGTAGGCGAGGGCGCTGAGACGGCCCGTGCGTGTTGCAGGCAGCAGAAGGCCTACATCGCCACGCAGGGGCCGCTGGCCGAGACCACGGAGGATTTCTGGCGCATGCTCTGGGAGCACAACTCCACCATCGTGGTGATGCTGACCAAGCTGCGTGAGATGGGCCGGGTAAGGGCAGAGGGGTGAGGGGGGCCGGGGGCTGGAGATGAGGGGGCAGGGCAGGGAACCTGGGCCAGGAAAGGGTCTGGGGGGCAGGTTGGGAGCCCTGGGCCAGGAAAGGGTCTGGGGGGCAGGGTGGGGGCCCTGGGCCAGGAAAGGGTCCGGGGGGCCGGGGGTGGGGGCGGGCCAGGGGAGGCCCACGGGAGAGCCTATTGGCTCTGTCCTTTCTGAGCCCTCACGCGGTTGCTGCTGGGCCTGGGCACGGCGCCAGGCTGGCTGGCTCCCGCCGGGTGCTTACAGGGCGTGGCCCTTGGGTCCCTGCCCAGGGGTGGAGATGCCAGTGAGGGGACGGCTCTGTCCCCGGGGAAGGGGGCTGCAGGCCGCTGGCTGGGTGTGACGTGTCCCGGGGGAGCCGGCCGGGCTGGCAGGCTGGGACTGGCAATGGCATCCCAGGCCCCGCGGGCGGCTCCGCGCTCAGCGCCCCCTGGAGCACGTCGGGGGCCACGCACAGCCGCCGAGCTGCCGGCCTCCCCGCGTCACGCCCCTCGCTTCCCGCAGGAGAAGTGCCACCAGTACTGGCCGGCGGAGCGCTCGGCGCGCTACCAGTACTTCGTGGTGGACCCCATGGCCGAGTACAACATGCCCCAGTACATCCTCCGCGAGTTCAAGGTCACTGACGCCAGGGTGAGTGGGGGCTGCCGGGGTGTGACGTAGTGGGGGTACTTGCTGGGCTGTGGTGACCCTGCTGTCTGGAGCAAGACCCAGCAGGGAAAGCCTCACTAGGCAGAGGTAATGCCAAACTTGTTGAACCAGTGGCCAGACACCCCCCATGGAGAGGAACAAAGGAAGGTGGATGCTGCCCTGGCTGGGGGGCAGGGCTGGAAGAGGGTTAGTTAGTTCCTGGCTGGAAGGCAGAGAAGAAGGAGCTGGGGAGGGGGCTGGGACTCCCCTATCTCAAGGGGGGCACTGAGGCCTCTTAGCCCCAGTTCCTGTAACCAGATTCCATCTGTGCTGCGCTGTGCTGGAGGAGCAATAAACCACCCTCAATTCCACCGGCTGGTGCAGCCTGTTTGTGCCATTTCGGGGGTGCAGGAGACGGGGAACCCCCAACGCGCCGTCACACGGGGGCGGGGCCCAGCTCTCGCACCCCAGGGCCCCCGTGCATGTGGGCCGGGCTGCACCTTCATCTGAGCCCAGCCGGCTGGGCCAGTGAGACCTGCCGTGCCCCCTCCCCCGCGCTGCGCGGCACCAGGCTGGCCCGTGAGCAGCCAGAGACGGGCGCCTCCTTCTCCACAGGACGGGCAGTCGCGGACCATCCGCCAGTTCCAGTTCACGGACTGGCCCGAGCAGGGCGTGCCCAAGACGGGCGAGGGCTTCATCGACTTCATCGGGCAGGTGCACAAGACCAAGGAGCAGTTCGGCCAGGACGGGCCCATCACGGTGCACTGCAGGTGAGCGGCAGAGGGCAGCCGAGCAGGGCCCGTGGCCGAATGGGCCTGGCTCCCGGGGGACCTGGCAGGGCTGTGCCGGGAGGGGCGGCTTTGCTCACGGCCCCTCTGCTCTCTATGCTGCACAGCGCCGGGGTGGGGCGCACCGGCGTCTTCGTCACCCTCAGCATCGTCCTGGAGCGCATGCGCTACGAGGGGGCGGTCGACATGTTCCAGACGGTGAAGACCCTGCGCACGCAGCGGCCCGCCATGGTGCAGACAGAGGTAGGTGCCCGCACCCAGGACCCCCTGGCGGGACGCTGGCGCCGCCCCAGCCGTGTCGGAGCCGGGCTCTGGCTCCAGGGCTGGGCTGAGGTACTTTGGGGGCTGGGAACGAGAGTCCCCCCTTCTATGCAGCCCCCAGCCCATCCCCCGGAGCTGCAGGCGGATTTGCTGCTGGGGGCTGGGCAGGGAGGCAGCAGCGGGAGCCCCCGGCTGTGCTTGGCAATCTCCATCCCAGCTTGGAGCAGCCTGTCCCTGTGGCGGGAGGGCTGCCGGCCCATGGAGAGGCAGCTCTAGGGAGTGGCCGGGGGGGCCAGGGCCCCAGGGGAGGGATGGCTCCCAGCTCAGCGCTCACCCCTCTGCCCGGGGTCGTGACACGTGCAGCCAGGCAGGGCTGGGCAGAGCCGCCAGGGCCCCCTCTCACTGCACAGACACGGGGCCAAGAGGGCGCAGGAGGCCTGGGCAGAGTGGGGCTCCCATGGCCCAGGCTGCAGGTCTAGGCACTGGGCCGCTCTGTGCGGGGAGCGTGGGCGCATGCAGAGCCCTGGGCCGGGCCCAGGCACCCCCTTCCACACCCCTCTCCTTGCAGGACCAGTACCAGCTGTGCTACAGAGCCGCGCTGGAGTATCTCGGCAGCTTTGACCACTATGCAACGTAACTAGCACTTTGCCGGCCGCCGCGGGAGCGCCCAGGAGCAGAGAGGGTCTTGAGCCACGCCGCCATTCCCAGGCCCGTAGCGACGCTCTCGGCCGACCAGGCCTGACCACTGCTTTCCGGAGCGTCGTCCCTGAGCACGGGCGTCTCGTGTCCTGCCGCTTTCTGCCCCTCGCGCGGCTGCGCTGCTCAGCCAGGCTTGGGGGCTGCAACAGGATCTTTTTTTATCTGTACAATAGTCCCTGGTGTTTTTATAACCCTCCTCTGTTTGCTGACCTTCCCGTCTGGCTGGGGCTGGGGCCGTCAGGCCTTCGGAGGCCTCCTCTCCGTTTGTCCTCCTCTCGTGCTCCAATCCGCCCCTGCCTTGGGTGCTGCCCATTTTAGTGCAGCCCCTGGCAGTGACTGGCTCACGGTCCCAGACCCTCTCCGTTCCCCACAGCTGCTTTGAGCCCTCTGTAGCCTATGAAAGTTCCCGCCGTGGGGCTAAGCTACTGATTATCTTTTAGCTGGGTTCTCCTGATTCCCTGGGCAGGGATGGGGCTTGGGGCCGCGGGAGAGATGATCTCAAAGTGCGTTTAGACCAATTCAGTGCCCATGAGATCCCAACACGACATGACTGGGCCTCGCCTCCTGGGCCCGGACGCCCAAGCCCCGGCCTGTGCCCCACGGGGCGGAGAAGCAAGCGGCAGGCCTGGGAGCAGAAGCAGACAGCGCAGCACGCCCGCTGTGTGCGTGCTGTGGCCTTGTGCAGGCATCTCGCCCGTGACTGCATCCCCCGTTTCCAAAGGCAGGAGCACAATTGGGGGCAGCTCCCGCGGGGGGGGCTAGCTATTTTGGGGGAATGGGGCACTTCAGGGAAGGGGCAGCAGGGCGGGGCCGCGTCCCGGAGGTTGGGTGTAGCTATCATTTCTGCTCTTCTAAAGTCATTCGAATCTTGTACTTTCTGCTACTTCAGGACATTCGAACGCGCTCGCGAGCAAGTGTCTGAGTGAACCGGAGGGCGCAGTCTCCCACTCCTTGTTCTCACGCGCCCACGGCCTCACCTGGCGGTGGTGGAAGGGGAGCTAACGGTGCAGCCGGTTCCAAGTGCGGCGCTGCCGCAAGCCAGGGTGGGCTCTGGGAAGACACGCTCATTTTTCCCGTGTGAGTGCGTAGTGCCGTAGGGGTCGCTGGTGTACACAGTCTGTTTTCTATTTGTTAATAAAACAATCGACAGCATCATTGCATACTTCTTGATGTTAATAAATTTGAATAATCGGGTTTCATACACGCTGGTCTTGCTGCCTTCTTTCTTGAGCACCAAGCAGAGGCCGGGGCCTTTCCGCCACAGCCCTCGAAGCTCCCGCCCTTACGGAGCCAGGCAGCTCCGGGCGCCAGGGCTGGGTGCTGCTCCCAGGCCTCAGCCTGGCGACGTAGTGAGGCCAGCCGGTCCATGCCACTGGGGCTCTGGTTCCATGCAGTGCAGGCGCAGGGCGGCTCCGTCGCAGGTCCCCTGTGAGCTCCAGAATGGCCAGGCCCTGGGCTCCCCCAAAGGCGTGAACTGTCCGTACATATGGAGATAGATCTGGCAATCCAAGCACGGCAGCGACCAGCTGCCTCAGGCGGCTACTGAGGGTCTGTGGCTCCCTGCAGCTCCGCAGCCCGCCGGGCGTCCCCTGGCTCCCCCCCGCAGGTGATGACGTGAGTGCACAGGGGGTCTCAGGTCCAGCTCCCTCACCACAAACCGCCAGGTTTGCACTGACTGGCAGGATGGGGGCAGGCAGGACCCCCTGGGCTAGCTGAGGATGGTGGCAAGGCCGTGCATGGGGCGTGGCTCTGCCCCCCAGCTCCAGGGAGGCTGCGTTGCCCAGCCCAAGCCAACAACTCACTAGCTCGTGCCTGTGACGTCTCCCGTGCCGCCAGATGGCACTGAAGGCCTCCACGCCCGCCCCTTGGTGACTGCCAATGAATGGGGGGCAGGGAACAATGCACCCCCACAGGTACGGGGCGTGCCAGGCATGGGGTATGCTGGGTACGGTGTGCGCTATACCACAGGTACCACATGCCCCCACAGGTACGGGGTATGCTGGATACGGGGTGTGTCCTACCGCAGGTACCACACGCCCCCCCGCAGGTACGGGGCGTGCCAGGCACGGGGTATGCTGGGTACGGTGTGCGCTATACCGCAGGTACCACACGCCCCCGCAGGTACGGGGTATGCTGGATACGGGGCGTGTCCTACCGCAGGTACCACACGCCCCCGCAGGTACGGGGTATGCTGGATACGGGGCGTGTCCTACCGCAGGTACCACACGCCCCCGCAGGTACGGGGTATGCCGGATACGGGGTGCGCCCTACCGCAGGTACCACACGCCCCCGCAGGTACGGGGTATGCCGGATACGGGGTGTGTCCTACCGCAGGTACCACACACCCCCACAGGTACGGGGTATGTCGGATACGGGGTGCGTCCTACCGCAGGTACCACACCCCCCCGCAGGTACGGGGTATGCCGGGTACGGGGTGTGTCCTACCGCAGGTACCACACGCCCCCGCAGGTATGGGGTACACAACCGTGACGGGGGAGAGAGCGGGGGGCAGCCCGAGGACAGCCACTTCAGTGGTGTTACTGGGCATGCTCAGTACAAGCCGAGCCGCAATCGTGAGGGGCGGCAACCCCATCCGCTCTCCCCTCCCCTCACGTCTTCCTGGGGTTCCCAGGCACTAAAAGCTCAAGTGTGTTGGCTGATAACGTAGCAATCTACCATAGAGATAGATACGTCTGGCTGTCTGCCTGTCTGCGAGGCCGTCTGCCTGTCTGCGAGGCCGTCTGTCTGTCGGTCTGTCTGCCTGCCTGTCTGCGAGGCCGTCTGTCTGTCGGTCTGTCTGCCTGCCTGTCTGCGAGGCCGTCTGTCTGTCGGTCTGTCTGCCTGCCTGTCTGCGAGGCCGTCTGTCTGTGAGGCCGTCTGTCTGTCGGTCTGCCTGTCTGCGAGGCCGTCTGTCTGTGAGGCCGTCTGTCTGTCTGCCTGTCTGCGAGGCCATCTGTCTGTCGGTCTGTCGGTCTGTCTGCGAGGCCGTCTGTCGGTCTGTCGGTCTGTCTGTCTGCGTGGCCGTCTGTCTGTCGGTCTGTCTGTCTGCCTGTCTGCGAGGCCGTCTGTCCAAGCGGGAAGTGCTAGGGCCACTACGGTTGGTCGGCAGCGCGAAGCAAGGTCAGGGCTGTGGAGTGCCAGGCGCAGCGGTACCCGGGGAAAGGGCTGGGGTCTGCTGTCCCACAGGGCACGCTGAGAGTGGCCAGCAGGCGGGGGCTGCGCATCTCACCAGCCAGCGCTCTAAGTGACCCTGCCCCAAACCCTTTCTCCCCTCCTGGCCCTTGGTGGTCAGGGAGCGGATTGCGGGGAGAGAAAAGTCCCAAGCCAGATGGGCCCCTCCACCCTGAGCCTTGCCTCATCCCCCAACCCTCACTCTTGTACCCCCCCCCACCCCCTGCACTCCCTCCACACACATTCCCGTGTGACGGGCCGGGCCGGGGCTGGGCACAGCTCAAGGCGCCCGCTCAGGGCGAATTGCTCAAATTCGGGGCTCCCTACAGCCCCTGACTGGAGCCCTTCCCAAACAGGCCACACACCAGCCCCACAGAGCGCGCCAGCTGCCTGCCTGGCCAGCCAGAAGCCTCATGAGCAAAAGCCCCCAGACACCCCAGCTCTGTCTGTGCTCCAAACAGCCCCAGGCCTGCCCACAGGTGAGGGTTTTAGAACCCAATCTCACCTTCCCCAAACAGGTCCTCCCTGTCAGTTTACACTCTGGATCTTGCCCCCAGGATCACGCTGGGCCAGTCCTTTAGAATCTACCATCTAAAGGTTTATTGCTACACGAAAGAAAAGCATGAGAGTGATGTTGCTAAAGTATCATACATGACATGCATCGAATCTCCCAGTTCTCGATGCAGGCTCCAGCAGAGATGTCACAGCTGCTGGCTTAAAAGTCTTTGGTGCACATCCTAGGTCAGGACGGGTCCACATTTCTTCCCGGCTCCTGGGTCCTGCAATGTTGCCTCTGGGATCAAGAGCGGAAGACCAAAATGGAGGGTGCCACATAGCCCCTATATAGCTCTCCTGGCATCTTCTTGGTCTGATACGGTCCCATGGTCCAGCGACCTACCCTGGTGTCCCAAGTCAGCAACCATTCTCCTGGCTGGCTCAGACATCTGGACATTCCTCAGGCGTGGACTGGCACCCAGAGCCTCATTGCCCCTTGCTAACTAGCATAGCCATCGGCTGAGCCCGCCCTTGCCCATTGCTCAGCCTCAGACAGAGAATTTTCCAGCATCCCTCCAGAGCACGTTTATAAGGCCACACACCGATATCGTACAAGTACAGGAATAGCACACACGGCATCAGTAGAAGGTAAGCTTTCGATTGACACCCCAGATGGCCCCCTTGGTACCAACTTTCGGGGCAAACACCTCCCCCCCCGTGGGTGCAACAACAATCGTTAAGAGTCTGCTAACGTGACCCCCCAAAGCCCTGTCCTGAGTCCTGCACCCCCACACTGCCAGCCCCCGGCCAGAAGGACCCAGGCAACACCGGGTAAGTCTGCTACTTCCTATATAAAAGAAAGCCAATGAAATAGTCACAGCAGTCAGCTCTACTGCTAACACGTTCTGACACCTTGTGGCAAGACACGTAAGGGACACTGGTTTGCCTTCAAACGCACTCACTTTGTTACTATCTGGGGGGGCAGATGGACCCCACCAGGGCTTCTGGGCTCTCTCTCAGCTCTGGGAGAGGAGTGAGGCTCCTGGGTTACAGCTGGGGGCAGATACTGCCGGGTTCTACCAAAGAACAGCAGACTGGCCACGCTGGCTCAGCCCAAAGGCCCATCGAGCCCAGGATCCCGCCTGCCTCCAGTGGCCAGTGCCGGGTGCTTCAGATGGCATGGACAGAAGAGGCACTGATCAAATGATCCCTCCTCTGTCACCCATTCCCAGTGCCTGACGAACAGCCCAAGGACCCCCCTCCTCGCCCAGCCTGGCCAATAGCCAGCGATGGACCCGTCCTCCTGGAACTTATTTTGTTCTCACTGGAACCCTGTTACAGTTTGGGCGTTCCGCCATCTCCTGGCAATGAGTTCCACAGGTAGACAAGACAATAAAACATTTCATTCGTTTTAAATCTGCCGTCTGTAACCGTCACTGGGCGAGCATCACGTGGTACATTACTGACGCCTTCACTAACATTTCCTTAGTCCAGTTTTCCACCATTCATGTCTGTCTAGCCCCTAACATCGCCCTCCACCCTCCCGTCATTTCTCCAAGCTGAAAAGCCCGTTTCTAAAACTCCTCAGCTGGAAGCTGTCCCTTCCCCCCACCATTTCTGTTGCCCTTTCTGCACCAGCTCCAAACCCAAGAGAGCCTTTGAGATGGGGTGGCCAGCTCTGCACAGTATTCAAGATGTGGGCGCTCCACGACTTTATACAGAGGCCACATGGGGTTTTCTCTCCTATTTGCTATTTCGTTGCTAATGGTTCCCACTATTCTGTTAGCATTACTGACTGTGCTGCACACGGAGCAGATGGTGTCAGGGAACTAGCCACAATGAGCCCAAGCTCTCAGCTGTTGCAGCCCCCGACTGTGTCGTACGTATAGTTGGGATCACGGTTCCCAGGAAGCTGTGCGGCAGCACGACCCCGCAGTTGCTTTCTGGTCCCGCCCAGTAAGTTTATACTACAGCAGACTTCTGCTAATCTGGCACCTTTGGGACCCAGGGGGTGCCGAATTAGCGGATATACCGAAGTATCAGGAGGTGCTCCGACAGGGGGGCTGTGATGGGGGGAAATGGGGGGGTCGGGCGGGGAACGGCGCAACATGGGGCGAACCCCAGCTGCTCTGCCCCACGGCTTCCCCAAGTCCGCCGCTGCTGAAACTGACCAGCGGCGGACTTGGGGAAGGGCGGGCAGAGCAGCCCTTGGGGAAGCGGCGCGGAGCAGCGCCAATTGTCCGGCTGGCCAGAGCACTTCCGGGTTCCAGTTGGTGCCGGACTATTGGGCGTGCCGGAGCACTGGATGCCGGACAACTGGAGTTTTACTGCAACATTCGCTACCTCACAGTTTGCCCCTTGCCCAAGCCCATTTATGAGCACGTTACAGAGCCTGCTGCAAACGCGGCCCCCTGGAACACACGGCTGTTTAGGGCTGCTCTCGTCCCTCTGGCTGGCACGGGAAGTGCCCTCCTTTAACAACCCTGCAACGGCTTGAATGGCCAGCCTGGTAGCAGCTTCTGTTTGTATCACACTCCCTGCGCAGGCAGCGCCACGGTTCAGTTACGAGCTGCCGCTGGAGCTAGGGCATGTGCTTTAAGCAAGCCTCAAGTATGAAATCCAGGGGTCCAACCTTTAGGGGGAGTAACAGACATTCCCCCACCCGGTTCCCCCTAGTGACGCCCTTGGCTGTGCCCCTCTCTGGCACTCCAAATGCAGCAACTGTAGGCCCACAAGGGACTCTAAAAATACCCGGTGTGACGGGGTGGGCCCCCCCCATTCCCTGGAAGCAGGCCCACCCCGCACTGCCCCTGCGATCGCGTTGTCCCTGGTGGGGAGGGCCAGACACCCAAGGACGGTGTGCGAGCCGTGCAGCGCCGCCCTGCGCGGAAGCCAACGTTGCTAGGCAACGCGTCCCGGCGGCCCCAGGCAAGATGGCAGCCGGAAGTGACGGGGGAGGTGGAGGATGGGTGAGGGGGGGTGACGTCAGACGCCGGGGAAGATGGGGGGGAGGCATAAAGTTCCGGGGGCGGGATACGAGGGGGGGAAGCCAGGGAGTTGGGCAGGAGCATAAGGGAGGTAGGACCGCAGGGTGGAAGCAGCCCAGGGCAGGGCACGGAGCCGGTGCACCGGTGGTTAAGGGCACGACCCCTCCGGGGGGACAGGTCAGGGTGACTCTGTCCTTAGGGCCCTGGGCTGGGGTCTGGGAGTGAGGGTGGGCCCAGACCCCCCCACCCTGCAAACCCGCAACGCATTCGTCTTGCAGCGGGGCAGCGCAGGGAGCGCACCTCAGGGTGCTCGGTGACTAATAAAGGGAAGGGGGACAGGAGAACCCCCACACCCGGCCACTTAAGGTTTGTGCTAAAATCCCCCAGGTCACAGATTCCCAGCCTTGGATGGGCATTGCTGCCACAACCCACATGCAAAAACCCCTGTGAGAACCCTTCCTGTGGGGTACCCCAAGCTCTTTAACCTCCCTCTGGAGAGAGCTTGGAAACGCTAATTTCTCTTAGTAGTTTGGCTTTGCGGTCTTAGGCACATGCACACGGAACCTCCAGAGCATGGTCTTAAAAGGGTGTCACGTTACTGAATTGGAGGGAAGCAGCCAGGTCGCTGCTGCACCCACAGGTGGGGGTGTTGGCCCCAGAAATGGTATAAAAGGGGGCCATGTGGGGTGTTGAATAGAAGCTCACTGGCTGCTAATCCTATGTACGCTGTTCATGTGTTTGTAGAATGTCTGTGTGTGCAATTATTAGCATGTACTTGTATGGATACTGAATATTTCCCTGCATGTGGTTGAGCATTGGGCAGGGCTGGGCCTGTGGACATGCTAATTAGTGAGGCCCTGTGGGACAATGGCTCTCAATGGGCCAAGGACACACCTAAAGAATGAGGGCTGTCACCTGAGAGCTGCCAGCAGGGAACACAGAGATTGGCCGCTGGCCAGGTGACCTGCTGCAGCCAAGAAGAGACCAGGAAGGAGGTATAAAGAGGCCATGTGGTCGACGCCATCTTGTTCTCAGCTCAGCACTTCATCCCAGAGGCAGCAGTGCAGGGATCGAAGAGCCCGAAAGACCTGTGAACCCAGCTGATCCTAGGATGCGCAACAAGAACTTTTAAACCAGCAGCTGTAACATCTCTGCTAGAGCTTGCATCGAGAACTGGGAGATTTGGTGCATGTAATGTACTATCCTTTAACAACCTCCCTCTCATGCTTTTCTTTCTTGTGATAATAAACCTTTAGTTGTTAGATGCTAAAGGATTAGCTCAGCGTGATTTGTGGGTAAGGTCCAGAGGGTAAATTGACCAGGGATCTGTGGCTGGTTTCTTGGAACTGGACAGGACTTGTGCGGGGTAGGTGGGATTGGGTGCTAGGACTCCCCACCTGTTTAAGAGGCCCCGGGCCATCTGGGGCATGGATATTGCTGGGGTGTCGGAGGGGTTTTGCTTGGGAGGCTTCAGGCAGGTTGCTGGAGCGCTCTGTGGGACTGGTGTGTGGCCTGTTTGGAGAGGTCACCAGTCTGGGGGCTGCAAGGAGCCCCGGATTTGAGCAATTCGCCCTGAGTGGACACCCTCAGCTGTGCCCAGACACAGCCCAGTCTGTCACAAAGGGTGATTTTTATTAACAAAAAGAAAAACACTTGGTAAAACATTATTTGGTTGCTGGCTGTTACAGAGCACCTGAAAAATAAAGGATTAGAAACAGAGAATTGCTTCCCTGGGATTCAGTTTGGAGAGTTACAGTGTAAGGGAGTAGCTCCAGGGCTCAACAAACCTGGAAATAAAGAAAATAACCTGATGGCATCTGACTAAACATTCCCTGTTCTACTCACATTTCTGTAGACAACTTTGTCCTTCCCTAGCATGGATGTCTCTGGATTCTCTGTGTCTGTCTCGCTGGCTCATTCATGTCCTTCCAGGCTCTGCTCTGGCCACCCAACAGGAACAGGAAGGTCACTGCCTCCCGTTCAAAAGATCACTGTTCCCATTGGCTCTCCTGGCCTCCCGCCAACTCACTTCCTGCTTTCCTAGCATTCCTAGAGACTCTAGGACCCACTGTCTATGGTTTTAACCCCCCACAGGCAAGGCAAGCAGGGTTAGGTTTCAAGAGTTAACCACTGTGAGTAAATCCAATGGCAGGAATGTCCAGAAAACAGAGCCCATCTCCCTCTGCGGCACACAAGCTAACAGCGGTGCCACTGTAAGATCCCTCATGTAGCTGCTCGATGCCAGTGGGAGAGAGAACATAAGAACGGCCGTACTGGGTCAGCCCAAACGTCCATCTAGCCCAGTATCCTGTCTGCCGACAGTGGCCAGCACCAGGTGCCCCAGAAGGGGTGGACCGAAGACAATGATCAAGCGATTTGTCTCCTGCCATCCCTCTCCAGCCTCTGACAGACAGAGGCCAGGGCACCATTCCTACCCCCGGCTGATAGCCTTTTATGGCCCTAACCTCCATGAAATTATCTAGCTTCTCTTTAAACTCTGGTGCTCTCCTGGTGACACAGTTAAACCACCCCAATGAGTGGCAGGGGCTATGTCATTGGGCAAGCATCTCCCACCAACATGATGCTTTGCACATGGGTGCTTCTCTCAATGAAACAGCTGTTGCTCAGAGGCCAGCAGCCAGGAACAAGTTGTACCATTTGGGTGCTGAGAGCAATTAAACCAAACTATAAACCCTGTCTCTGATAGGGATAGAGAGGGTTAACTGGTTAACTGTTAAGCATTGTCTTACCAGCATGCTTACTGGGGTAATCAGTTAACCTGCGCCCAGCCAGCTGCAGCGGTCCCCCGCCTGCACCTACCTGTGGGGAAGGGCTGTTCAGCCTGGCTGGGCCCACCACTCCTAGCTGTAGTCGGGAGGTGCTCCAGCCCGGCTGGGCCCACCACTCCTAGCTGTAGTCGGGAGGTGCTCCAGCCCGGCTGGGCCCACCACTCCTAGCTGTAGTCGGGAGGTGCTCCAGCCCAGCTGGGCCCACTGCACCCAGCTGCAGGTAGGGGGGCACTTGAATGCCGGGGTGGGGAGTGCTCCAGTCCCCCTCATCCCCCCACACCACACACACCCCTCTGGCAGTTAACCGGTTAAACCCATTGACATGGGATTTTACATCCCTAATATCTGATGGAAACCATTCCAAGTCCAGGGGTGCAGCAGGGCCCCACTTCCCTTGTTCCCGCACCTGCACGGAGAGGGGAGTTTTCCACACCCCTGAGCCACATGCCTTACACTGACAGAAGAGCTGGCGTAGCCCTAACCTGGCACAAAAGCTTGAGACGGGTGACTCTACCCCTGCAGGCCACTTCCCAACCGGCTCTCGGCTCGCTTGCCCTTGTTTAGCTCCCCAGAGCATTTCGCCCACAACGGAGCCCGTCTGCAGCTGGTTCCATGGAGCAGGATGTTGCCAGGTGCGTGGGCTACTCAGTCCCTGCCCCCTGGCTGCGCAGAGATTCTGGAAAGCGACTTCTCCTCCGACAGGTGAACTGCCCTAGCCCTTGCAAGGGGGGTTAATTCCAAATATGGATGATGGCACGTTACAGGTGGAGTCCCCCTCCCCGCTCTCAGCCCTGGGTGGCCGACAGTGGGAGCCCCCACTCTCAGCCCCTGGCTGCTGACAGTGACAAATCACAGAAAAGCCCAGGACCTTATTACTGCACACAGTCCAGTCCATTAGTACTTTCCCTTGATTTTCCACAGCTCGTCCACCACTCAGTTGCAACGTTTGGCAGGCACCCTGCAGGTCACGTAGCACCTTCATTCTAGCACGTGCAGCACAGAACCATGGCCAGCACGTGCCAACCAGGCGCTGACAAGGGTCCGATCCCGCCAGGAGTTTCCCTGTCTCGTGGTGAGCTGTGTGCCAGCCCACTGCACAATGTCAGACTCTGCTCAGGCTTGTTTACCCACACAAGTTGTACCCATTTCACTCCACGGCTATGTCTACACGGCATCCCTTTTCCGGAAAAGGGATGCAAATTAGACACCTCGCAATTGCAAATGAAGCGGGGATTTAAATCTCCCCCCCCCCCCACTTCATTTGCATAAACATGGCTGCTGCTTTTTTCCGGCTCGGAGCTTTGCCAGAAAAAACCCCAGTCTAGACACGGATCTTTCGGAAAATAAAGACTTTTCCTTAAGAGGAATAAGGGATCTTTCAGAAAAGGCTTTATTTTTCGAAAGACCCGCGTCTAGACTGGCGCTTTTCTCCCCCCCCAGCACCAAGGGGCGCAGGGCTCCCCTCCCCTCCCCCCCAGCACCAAGGGGCGCGGGGCTCCTCTCCCCTCCCCCCCAGCACCAAGGGGCGCGGGTCTCCCCTCCCCTCCCCCCCAGCACCAAGGAGCATGGGGCTCCCCCCCAGCACCAAGGGGCGCGGGGCTCCTCTCCCCTCCCCCCCAGCACCAAGGAGCGCGGGGCTCCCCTCCCCTCCCCCCCCAGCACCAAGGAGCGCGGGGCTCCCCTCCCCTCCCCCCCAGCACCAAGGGGCGCGGGGCTCCCCTCCCCTCCCCCCCAGCACCAAGGAGCGCGGGGCTCCTCTCCCCTCCCCTCCCCCCCCCAGCACCAAGGAGCGCGGGGCTCCCCTCCCCTCCCCCCCAGCACCAAGGAGCGCGGGGCTCCCCTCCCCTCCCCCCCAGCACCAAGGGGCGCGGGGCTCCCCTCCCCTCCCCCCCAGCACCAAGGAGCGCGGGGCTCCCCTCCCCTCCCCCCCAGCACCAAAGGGCGCGGGGCTCCTCTCCCCTCCCCCCCCAGCACCAAGGAGCGCGGGGCTCCTCTCCCCTCCCCCCCAGCACCAAGGAGCGCGGGGCTCCTCTCCCCTCCCCCCCCAGCACCAAGGAGCGCGGGGCTCCCCCCTCCCCCCCCCAGCACCAAGGGGCGCGGGGCTCCCCTTCCCCCCCAGCACCAAGGAGCATGGGGCTCCCCCCCAGCACCAAGGGGCGCGGGGCTCCTCTCCCCTCCCCCCCCAGCACCAAGGGGCGCGGGGCTCCTCTCCCCTCCCCCCCCAGCACCAAGGAGCGCGGGGCTCCTCTCCCCTCCCCCCCCAGCACCAAGGGGCGCGGGGCTCCCCTCCCCTCCCCCCCCAGCACCAAGGAGCGCGGGGCTCCTCTCCCCTCCCCCCCAGCACCAAGGAGCGCGGGGCTCCCCTCCCCTCCCCCCCCAGCACCAAGGAGCATGGGGCTCCCCCCCAGCACCAAGGAGCGCGGGGCTCCCCTCCCCTCCCCCCCAGCACCAAGGGGCGCGGGGCTCCCCTCCCCCCCCAGCACCAAGGGGCGCGGGGCTCCCCTCCCCTCCCCCCCCAGCACCAAGGGGCGCGGGGCTCCCCTCCCCTCCCCCCCCAGCACCAAGGGGCGCGGGGCTCCCCTCCCCCCCCAGCACCAAGGGGCGCGGGGCTCCCCTCCCCCCCCCCAGCACCAAGGAGCGCGGGGCTCCTCTCCCCTCCCCCCCCAGCACCAAGGAGCGCAGGGCTCCCCTCCCCTCCCCCCAGCACCAAGGGGCGCGGGGCTCCCCTTCCCCCCCAGCACCAAGGGGCGCGGGGCTCCCTTCCCCTCCCCCTCAGCACCAAGGGGCGCGGGGCTCCCCTCCCCTCCCCCCCCAGCACCAAGGGGCGCGGGGCTCCTCTCCCCCCCCCCCCAGCACCAAGGAGCGCGGGGCTCCTCTCCCCTCCCCCCCCAGCACCAAGGGGCGCGGGGCTCCCCTCCCCCCCAGCACCAAGGAGCGCGGGGCTCCTCTCCCCTCCCCCCCCAGCACCAAGGAGCGCGGGGCTCCTCTCCCCTCCCCCCAGCACCAAGGGGCGCGGGGCTCCCCCCCCCCCCAGCACCAAGGGGCGCGGGGCTCCCCTCCCCTCGCCCCCCAGCACCAAGGAGCGCGGGGCTCCCCTTCCCTCCCCCCCCCCAGCACCAAGGGGCGCGGGGCTCCCCTCCCCCCCAGCACCAAGGAGCGCGGGGCTCCCCTCCCCTCCCCTCCCCCCCCAGCACCAAGGAGCGCGGGGCCCCCCCCCCCCAGCACCAAGGGGCGCGGGGCTCCCCTCCCCTCCCCCCCCCCCAGCACCAAGGAGCGCGGGGCTCCCCTCCCCCCCAGCACCAAGGAGCGCGGGGCTCCTCTCCCCTCCCCCCCCAGCACCAAGGGGCGCGGGGCCGCACGGGAACCTCCTGACTGAAATCTGCCTAGCAACAGCTATGTCCCCTCTGATTGGCGGGCCCCGCCACGCGCTTTGGGGGAGTCTCGTTCCCATTGGCCGGAATGCCAGCCGCGCTGCGATTGGCTGAGCCCGATGACCGGGCGGGAGCGGCCGTTGTGTGGTGGGAACGGCCGCGGCGGACTCCTTCGCGTCCCGAGCGGACGGATGCATCGCACGCCTGCGTGATTTCACGTGACGTCAAACTATCGCGCGCGGCCGCATATCCATCCGCGCCGGAACTGATTTCGGGACGGGGGGGGAGTAGGCGCGGTGGGGGCGACGAGGAACGTGACTGGCAGGTGAGCGCGGCCAATGAGGCGGCGCGGCTGGGCGGGCCCCGCGGCGATTGGCCGGCCGCGGCGCCGCCTCCCCAATGGGGAGCGAGGTGCTGGCGGGGCGGGGCGGGGCTGCCGCTCTTTCCGCTTCCTCGTCCAGGCCCAGCGGCGGGCGGGCGCCATGGCGGCCGAGCTGGAGAGCGCCAACCCCGGCGCGCGCATCCTCACCTTCCGGCCCAGCGCCGAGCAGTTCCGCGACTTCGCGCGATACGTCGCCTACATCGAGGCGCAGGGCGCGCACCGCGCCGGGCTGGCCAAGGTGAGCCCCGCCCCTCGCCCCGCCCCCGGGTACGGCCCCGCCCCTAGCCCCGCCCCCCGCGGGGTACGGCCCCGCCCCTCGCCCCGCCCCCCGCGGGGTACGGCCCCGCCCCCCGGGGTACAGCCCTGCACACTTCCTGCCCCCCCCCGTGCACTCAGCCTGCCCCGCTCCCGTCCGGCGCGGGCACGTCGCCGTGTGGGCCGCCAGCCGCTCGCTGGTGAACGCCTCCCGCTCCCCGCTCTCGTCTAGCAGCCCGGCTCGCTGCTGGCTGGCGCCGGGCCCCGCACCCACCCCGCTGCAGCTCTGCTTTTGAAGCGTACTAGGAGCCAGGCGGGCAGGCAGCCCAGCTCAGTGCCAGCTCACGCCAGGTCTGGGAGCTCAGCCGCTCCCCAGCCCCGCACACGCTCTGCTGCCCCCCCACGCTGCTGCTTCTGCGTCAGAGGCAGCAGCGTGGGGCGGCAGGCAGCCGGTCCATGAGGGGAGCTCATTTTTAAATTGGCTCCCCTGGCGGGCTAGCTTCCACCTAGCACCCAGCGCTTCTGCCTCTATATCAGAGGCAGCAGCGTGAAGTTACAGGGATGGGGTCCAGAGCACACTGGCTGCCAGCCACACCTCCAGGGACTATAGAATAATTGACGTTAACCTCATGAACTGATGAATTCTTTAATCGACTATTCAATTAACTGATATTTAATATCCCTATTCTCCAGCTGCCTGCACCTGGGTCCCGTCACAAAGAGCAGACAGTGGTGACTGGGAAACATTTCCATCGTATGCTGCTGTGGGCACCCATCCCTGACACTCCAGGGACACTGGCACACTTGGCCGGTCCCATTTCTGTGCTGACGTGTGTGGGCCATCTCGGGAGCCTGCCAAGCCTGCCCCGTCAGAGACCCCAAACCCTGAGCTGCTAGTCTGGCCTGCAGAGACAGGGTGACTCCAGGGGTGTCCCAGTTCAGGCGCTTGCTCGGGCCATAAGGGCTGTATTCTGCTCTTCGGTCTTTATGCAGAGCAATGGTAGGAGAGCTGCCATGGACAAACAGTACAGAGGCACGGTGGGGGTCGACTTTGGTTGGTGAGAGACAAGCTTTTGATCCTATACAGTGCTCTTCTGGTGTCTGTAGTGCTGGGTAAGTTCCGAACCTTGTCTCTCCTCAACAGAAATTGGTTCAATAAAAGGTACTACCTCGCCCACCTTGGCTGCCTTATATTCTGAGATAGACACAACCACAATAAGGCTGTCCGCGAGGAGGTAATGTAGTGGGATGAATCAGATTTTGTAGCTCTTGCTCACAGTCCATAATTAAAAGTACTAAGAATGTTGACATCCTCCTGTTACTTCCATCCCTTCGAACTGTTGCTGGCTGATCATGGGCGGGATTGCTGGGTTTTCTGATTGTTGCCTTTTACTCTGAACCATCAGGTGATTCCCCCAAAGGAATGGAAGCCGCGAACATGCTATGATGATATTGATGACCTGGTCATCCCAGCTCCAATTCAGCAGGTCGTGACTGGACAATCTGGCCTCTTCACACAGTACAACATCCAGAAGAAGGCTATGACTGTCCGGGAATTTAGAAGAATTGCAAATAGTGACAAGTAAGAAACTGCAAACACAAATTCTTTTACAACTCTGGGGCTTTTGCCATCACACAGCTTTCTCTCTTCTTAGCCTATAATTATATGGACTTTCTTGGGAAAAGATGTGTCGTTTAATGAAATTGTCAACAACAAAACTTTCTTTAAAATGAAAGTGCAGAAATGGCATATTAATGAACAAACCTGCCCTGCTGGGCTTCACTTCTGTTAGTCCTGAAGACAGTGGAATTGCTCAAGTGTTGATGGGAGCACAACTTGTTCCAGAGAATCCTTTATTACATAAGAACGGGCATGCTGGGTGAGACCAGTGGGCCGGTATCCTGACTCTTGACTTTGGTCAATGCCAAATTTTTTAATTTTTTTTAAGCCAGTTATGCTTTTGGCTTTCATGGTATCACCTAACAACAAGTTCCAGAGGTTGACTGGAGAAGAAGTAATTGCTTATGATCAGGGCTCGACAAACTATAGAATCTACTCGCCCATGGCGAGTAGATTTCAGCCGTGCGGTCTGTTTACCAGCGGCGTACGCATGCGCGATGTGGCTCTTGTGTATGCGCAGTGCAGGGCTGGCGAGTGGCTTTCACCGCCGTTTGTCAAGCCCTGCTTATGATTACTAGGCAGCAGGTTTCAGACTATTTCATTGAGTGACCTCTGGTTTTTGTGTCATGTGAAGGGGTAAATAACAATTAACTTTCTTCACACAAGTCATGATTTTATAGATCTATTAAATCCCCCTGCAGTCATTCTTTTTTAAGATGAGCAGTTTCAGTCTTTTTAAGGCGTGCCGTACACCTAATAATTTCAGTTGCCTTTTGTGTACTTTTTCCAATTTTAATCTATCTTTGAGATGGGGTACCCAGCACTGCACGTGGTATTCAAGAGGTGGGCATGCCGTGGGTTTATATAGTGGCACGTGCTCTGTTTTGCTTGTCTCCTTACTGTGACTGCCAGTGTACTTTGAGCAGATGATTTCAGAACAACAGTGACTCCAAGATCTTTAAGTGGTAACAGCTGCTTTATTTCTCCTTCATTTTGTTCCTGTCGTTGGGATTGTTTTCCCTTGCCTGTTACTTTGCCCTTATCACCTTTGACTTTCGTCTTGTCTTGCTGCCCAGTTACCCACATTTGTAGAGTCCCTTGGTAACTGTCTGCAGCCTGCTTTCAGTTAAACTGTCTTGACTGATTTTTGTATTGCCTGCAAACTTTGCCACCTCATTGCTTACCGGAGCCTTTTCCAGATCATTCCTGAATATGCGGAAGAGCACACATTCGTGGGGGTCCTGCTGTTTACCTCTCTCCGTTCTGAAAACTGCACCTTTTTCCTACTCCCTGTTCCCTATCTTTTTTAACCAGTTATTCATCCATGGAAGGGCCTACCCCTTTGCTCCATGACTGTTGAGTTTGCTCACAAACCTTTGAGGTGGGACCTTATAAGAGGAGTAGATTTTCAGAAAGCCTTTGACACCTCCTGGTCACCCTTGTCCACGTGTTTGTTGTCTCCACGCCCCACCCATCCCCAAATAATTCAAATAGATTGGTGATGCATGATTTCCCTTCACAAACTCTGTTGACTCTTCTTTGACATACAGCCTCTCCCCGAGTTACAAACGAGATACGGACCAAACACTTGGCTGTAACTCGACCGTTTGCAACTCGGGGAGCGGCTGTATTGCATTCATTTATGTATTTGATTATTCTGTTCTTTGGTGTGATTTCTACTCATTTTTCCCAGTACTGAAGTTAGGCTCAGTGGTCTATAACTTCCAGAATCACATCTGGGCCCTTTTAAAAAAAATCATAATTACATTAGCTCGCCAGTAGTCATCTGGCACAGAAGCTGTTTTAAGTAATAGGATACATACCACAGTCAGTAGTTCTGCAATTTCATATATGCGTTTCTTCAGTGACTGCCATCTGGTCCTGGTAACTTCTTACTGTTTCATTTATCAGTTCCAAAACCTTCTCTGATAATCCTTCGGTCCAGGACAGGTCCTCAGAGTTCATACCTAAAAAGAATGACTTGGGTCTGAGCATCTGCTCACGTCCTCTTCAGTGAAGACCGGAGCAGAAGATTCACGTAGTTTTTCCACAACTGCCTTATCTGTCTTGAGTGCTGCTATAACACCATGATTGTCCAGTGGTCTCAGTTTGACAGGCTTCCTGCTTCCAGTGCACTTTCTTTTTTTTCCTGTTAGTCTTTGTATCTTTTAACCTAAGAATGGCCGTACTGGGTCAGACCAAAGGTCCATCCTGCCCAGTAGCCTGTCTGCCGACAGTGGCCAAAGTCAGGTGCTTCAGAAGTAATCAATAGAACAGCTAATCTGAAAGTGATCCATCCCCTATCCCAGTTTCTGGCAAACCAAGGGGAGGGACACCATCCCTGCCCACCCCGGTTAGAAGCCATTGATGGGCCTGTTCTCTGTGAATGTGTCTAGTTCTTTTTTGTTAGTTGCTCTTCACGTTCTTTTTTGGCCTGCCCAATTGTATTCCAGAGTTCATGCTCCTGTCTGCTTTCTTCAGTAGGATTGGATTTCCAGATTTGAAAGGGTGCTCTTTTGCCTGTAACTGCCTGTTTGTCTCTGCTTAGGCACGGTGACTTTTTTTTATCCTGTTTTTTTTAAACTGATAGAAAACAAGGAAAAGATGCATGTTCCCCTGTAGGCTCTACATAGAGTTTAAGGCCAGAAGAGACCACCAAATCATTGAGTATGATACCAGGCCCCCCCCCCCCCCCAGCCCTTGCTCGCTGAGCCCAACAACCTTTCTTTCGTGATTAACTGACCTCGCATTATTGAAGGACCACAAATTTGGAGCACAACAATGCTCTTGTTATTGTCACTAAGCATAACACTGGGTTCTTAGCCAGTTTGTTGCAGTGTTTGAAACCCCAAATGTTGCTTTCCTACACTAGTTCCTGAGACCCAGAAAGTGAAATTCTCACTCGTTTCCGTTGTTCTAGCTGAGAGACGTGAGAAGGAAACTAGACTTGCATGTTACCGCATGTTACCGCTTCTTTACGAAATAAGTGTGATTGTTAGTGAGCTAACTTTTTAAAAAGATGTTCTCCCAATAAGGCATGGCTTGAGGATTTAAGAGAACTAATTAAATGCTCATTACCCCATTTTGTACAGTGCAGGTTGTTTCTTCCAACAACAGAAGGGTAATGTGCTGTGGGAGTTAGAATGGGTATTAGTATTTCAGTAGCACTTAGACCCCTGCTAAGTTAGGATTCCCATCTTGCCAGACCCTGTACAAAGAGCGGCTAAGGAAACACTGGCACAGAAGTGAAATCACTTGCCCACTGTCACCCAGCAGGTTTTGGCAGAGTGAGAAATAGAGCCTGGGTCTCTGGACTTCCAGTCTGATGCCCTATTCTTAACAGTTTGAATATAGCCTTCTACTTGCTTTGTTTTAATTCTGGGATATTGCTCTAACTCTAATGTACTGAGTTGCAAAGTTTTTACTGATGAAATGAGTTGATGAAATGGCTTTTTTTTTTTTTTTTTAAGGTACTGCACACCCCGATATACTGACTTTGAGGATCTTGAGCGGAAATACTGGAAGAACCTCACTTTCAATGCCCCTATCTATGGTGCTGATGTTAATGGCACACTCTATGAGAAGGTGAAGAAAAATGCTTTGTCTTCTGGTAGAAAAACCCTATCGAGTTGCAGATGACTATTCATGTAAACTCTGTCCTGGCATTCAGCTCTGTGAAGTTTCGGAGAGGTGTTTAATGGCATTCGCAGTAGATGTCTGTCTTCTGAAATATAAAACCTGGGAGGTGCAGTCAGCTGTACCACTAACATATATCTGTCATTTTACCACAATTGTTGAAGCTAAGTGTAAGACACATCCTCAAGAGTATCTGTGTTTATCTAGTACATTGTGCTTCATTGTGACGCAGTTGGAAACTCCTAGGAGCCAAAATTAATTCATTAATATAAGGCGAGGTAATGCACAAAGCTTGCTTAATAGTGCTAATGTACTTACAGATACAAATTACCCTGAATTGGAAACTAGCAGGGGACATATACTGTGTATCCCGCTGCTGTACACAGTTCTGTGGGGATCGTGATGGTGATGTGACTTGCCCACATAGCTGTGCCATGCAGATAGTTATTGGAACTGAGTGCATAATAGCGCAGTCACATTGCGTCCCTGAGAGTTTGTTAGACTGGAATAGTAGCTTTCAACTTCTGGTCTGTGGGGCTTGGTGAGTCCGCAGGCTAAGATTTCCAGAGCGGTGCTCACCTGCACTCAGAAATGTTCAGGGGTTTGCAAATGAAAAAACGTTGAAAATGGCTGAGTTACAGTATTCCAGCCCTGCAGCAGGGGCTTGGAAGGAAACACAGTGGTAGGAAGGAAACATGGCCGACTTGGATGCGGAAGTCCTCTCCCCATTAGACAGGACCAGTATAGTGGGTGATGGTACGTGCTTACTACACGGTCCTGTTAGCGTGTCCCTAGAAGCGAGGAGATTTGGGACTCTTGCCACACACGCACATCTTTAATTTCTGGCCTGCGTGCTGAGGCGTTAGCAAGGGGTGTCATTAGTAGTTGAGCGTAGACCGATGCAAAATGAGACTTGTATTTAAAAAAGAAGGAGAAAGTCCACTGGTTAGGTGAAGACTTTGGATTGCTCAGCAAAACTGAAAACCAGGTTGCTCTGTCCCACAGTGCAGCGTTATGTAGGGGCCATTGTTACGTAACTGATGTCTTGCGATCATGTTGCTGTCCTTGCTTAATATGCACTCCCTGTTTTGCAGCATGTACATGAATGGAACATTGGCAAGCTGAACACAATCCTGGACGTTGTGGAGAATGAAAGTGGCATAACCATCGAGGGAGTGAACACCCCCTACCTCTACTTTGGCATGTGGAAAACCTCCTTTGCCTGGCACACGGAGGACATGGACCTCTATAGTATTAACTACTTGCACTTTGGAGAGCCCAAGTCATGGTAAGGTTTCCTGGAGCAGCCTCTCCGACTCACTCGCTAGAAAGCACCGTAAGCTGTTGGAGTCCCTTTAGAAACGTGGACAAACGGGATTGAGGAGATGGTGGGTTTTTCCTACGTCTTCTAAAGCTCCTCCTTTACTCCTGGGGGATTCTGCGCCGCTGCGTGAGTGCAGAATTCATGTCTCGCACAGATTTCTTTGCTTCCCTAAAGAAAATGACGTATGACTGGGAAGCCAAGGGAAGCGGAAAGAGCAGTCCATTGCCCCCCACCCTCAGCCGTGGGGGAATGTTGTTTCATGCACCCAGAGCAGCTGGTGGAGTCGTAAATCACTGCTCGGGGATGCAGAGCTGGGCACACCCTGACCAGTGGCCCCTACTCTGCGCCATGCTCAGCTGCTGGTTCTGGCTTGGGTGAGGACAGGGGATGTGAGGACTGCCTCTTTCTCAGACCCACCCCCAAAAGCTTCCTGAAGCCAGGAGAGGCATGTACCTTCTTGCCCCTATTGCTCCTCCACAGAGGGAGAGGGGTCACTGTACAGGGTGCTGCTCTCCTGTCTGCCCAACCCCTGTGCATCCCGACCAACCATACCAAGACCCTTTTCGCCAAGCCTTCCTCCTGCATCTGAGCCCCTCTGCACCCAGAAACCCTGTGGAGCCCTGCTCCTCCCTTGCATTCAGACCCCTGCTTAGTGCCCTGTGCTTGAATTCCGCACCCCTGCGGACCCCAGCCGGCTGCACCCAGAGTCCTGTCCCACCAAGCCCCACCCCCAGCATCCAGACTCACTCTGCCAAGTCCCAACCACCGTCACCTGCACCCTCCTGTTGAGTCCAGATCACACACCGAGCCTCTGTGCATTCAGATTGCCCCATACAGAATCCTGTTACCCCACCCCTGGATGCCCCACACTAAGCCCCTCCACGCTTAAATCCTGCTAGGAGGAGCCTGCTCATTCCACACCTGGATCAGAGGTGAGCATGCGTGTGACTCTGTATCGCTCGCTTGCTGCCTTAGCACGCCTGGCATGGAGGAGGAGGTAGCCCCAGTAGTGTGGAAACAAAAGGACGAGAGTTGTTGAGCTCCGTTAGACTAGAGTTAATTGTGTTGGCACCTTAGAATTTGGTTGCAGTTGGCTGTTGGGTGAACCGATAATGGTGGAAGTTCATGCTACTTAGAGCTACTGTTTGAGCCTGGGGCAATTAGCTACAGCAGCTAGAATAGTCAGAAACTGTTGGGAGGGAAAAATAAAGTGTCGAGCATGTGAAAGGAATATGCAGGGAGACCCCCAGATCCTTAAAGTGCAACGCTTGTGCCAGTGCCCAGGAGTCGCCTCGTAACACCTTCCATACTAGTGCCCTGTTCTCTGACATAGGTCAGACTTCTCTCTCCGTGCTGTCACTTCAAGCGCATCCCAGGCCTTTGCCTGCACAAGCAAGAGACTTACTGCTGTGGTGCAGGTGACCGAGGGTGGGGCTGTTTTAGGTAGAACACAGTAGCAACGTGTGCTTGATACAAGTGGTAGTTTGACTGACTGCTGTGACGAGACAGAGGAATGAAATAAAGCTAAGCCTGATGGACAGACAGTTAAACGGGTCCACGCACTGTAATCCTCAACAGTGAGGGCATTTTTAAGGGTGGCTGATCTGAATGCTTTTCTTCTGCACTCGTACATTTCCAGTGTCTGGCAGTGAGACGCCCTTCCCGGTAGGAATTGCTTTTTCAGCAAGGGGCTCGGGCCGGACGGGGAGCACTCTCTGGCAGGCATGCTTTGTCTGCCTTAGAAATGATGGAGTCCTTGGGGTCGCAGTTGGGTATTTTTGTTATGCAGACACACAGCACTGGAGCTGGATGTGTTCGGTGCTAGGTGTCTTCCAGGAGAGGCACCTAACTCGGTCACTATAGCAGAGGTGGACTGAAGCGTTACCCGCCCTCTGTTCAGTCTGAGTCCAGGTGGGACATTGACTTTTCCAATGGGGAGAGCAGGCTGTGCAGGGAGGTCTTCTGGGAGACTCATGGGCTCCCTTGTATGACCCATGGTTCAAACAATGTTCTCTCCCAGCAATCTGCCTGCGCCTAACAGGAGGCCACCTGCCATTTTCCAACTGGCTGGAAAGCAGTGGTTTGAGTTCCCAGGCTGTGGAAGAGGCAGAAGCAGATGGAGTTTTCCTTATGTGAGATAATCAAATCAGTACTTTACCACGGGGCTGCCATTGAGCCTGGAATTCCCTTGTCTGTCCTTAGAGACAACGGAGTGAGTTAGTAGAGGTCGGTGGGTTAATGGGTGACCTACATCTTGCCGACTGTTCTGTCTTTGAAGATATAAGTGGACTTTTTTTTTTTTAAAAAGAACCAAACCCTTTCTTGTCCCCGTTTTTTACTGGTTTGCTCTTGTGACTGCAGGTATTCCGTCCCTCCAGAGCATGGGAAGCGCCTGGAACGGCTTGCCAAAGGTAATCATTCAAGTCTTCTCCGCCCCGAGCCTACGTCTGCCTCTTGCAATTAGGCTTCAGGTCCCAGACAGACGGTAACGTGCTAACTGTATTCATGCGGGTGTTAGTTTTCTGTGTGTGTGTAGTTCTGTTTGTGGTGATGCAGTTGTTTTCATAACTCCTCGCTTGATCAGGTGGGTTATTGTGTGTATATACTCCCACACATGGTGGGGGGACCTTGGTGAGCATAGCAAGTGGGGGCAATGCCCCTTAGTTCTATAAATTAAAACGAAGGCTGTAAAAACTGTGCTCACTCTACTATTTCTGTTGAAGTTTTGGCCCTTAGTTTAGCTTGGACTGTGGAATTAGACTGGCTAATCGTGCATTCTGCCTAATGCGCAACCATGCTATTGCTTATTGGTTTTAATTCAAAATGATCATGAGCTGACTTTATTGCCTCACTCAATTTCAGCACATTCTCATGTTGGTTTGGTTGAAAAGGCTGCATTTTGAACATAGACTGCTTGGTTGCCATGTAATAAAAACCTACTAACTTTCCAAGTTAGGAAGTTACCCATGCTGTCACTTGCGTTTGTTTAAAAGGCAAGACAAGAATATACAAATGAACCTTGACCTTTTGATAACGGGTTCTGTTGACTTGGGAAAGTGACTGCCTCCATCCCAAGATTGGCTAGAGGGCCCCTTTGAGGCCTGCAGCTGTGTCTGCGTAGGTCCCCAGTCTGATTTCTGACTCTCTTCCTTGCCTAATAGAGGTTAGTACAATCCAGATTGAAATACACCTGTGCTAGGCCAGAGGCAGGGTATGCTGTGTGTGCAGTAACTTGCCTACCGAGCACTGGTTAACTAACCTCTTCTCTCTCAACTGCAGCAGCTGAGCATTCAGTGTCTCTCCATACTCCTCTTTACACAGGCTTCTTTCCAGGAAGTGCCCAGAGCTGTGAAGCTTTTCTTCGTCACAAGATGACCCTCATTTCTCCATCGATATTGAAGAAATATGGAATCCCATTTGACAAGGTGAAGGGAGAAGGCCGCGGTGCTCCTCAGTACACAGGTTCCCAGAATGCTGCGGGGTGGCGAGGGGGGATTTCTGAAGAGGGTAGGGTTTGTTTGGTTTTAAGCTAATCTGCAGGAGAAAAAATTTCGATTGTAAATTCTTATGACGCACACATGGCCAGGGTTTCTGTTCTGGAACTACGCACTCTGACCTGAATCTTCTGTGGTCTTGGTGTCTGGCCTTGTCTGCATGGTCAGGTGAATCGCCGAGGGCATGTGTTTCTGCTGTACAGTTAATACGGTGATATTTGGAGACTAGTTTTGGACTGTAGTTCATTGCACTGGCGTAGGGCATGAATATCTTTGCTTGTCTGAATAGTACTAGATATGTAGCCATGTTAGTCTGGTCTAGCTGAAACAAAAAACATTTGATCTGAGGAAGTGGGTCTGGCCCACGAAAGCGCCTCACCTAATAAACCATCTTGTTAGTCTTTAACTTGCTACATAGTCCTGTTTTTTGTTTTTGCTTGTATGGCTACTATAGCTTGAAATAAACATTCAAAGTCATTGAGCAACTTTATCAGCTACTGCTGAGTTACTTTCCAGCATGGTGAGGAAGCGGTGACAGTTCTTGCATAAGAGAATAAGGGCAGCTTATACATCAAGCCAGGAGAATGAGATCTGTTCTGTGAACTAGTTACCAGCCTGTGCGAACCTGCCTTTTTTTAGGTGACGCAGGAAGCTGGAGAATTCATGATAACATTCCCCTATGGTTACCACGCTGGCTTTAATCATGGGTTTAACTGTGCTGAATCGACCAACTTTGCTACTCTTCGGTGGATTGAATATGGAAAGCAGTCTGTGTTAGTAAGTGGTCTACTCTCCCTTATTGCTTATGAGAAAAATCCGCGTGACGATGTGTTTAGCAGCTGATTCTTTGCGTGGTGTTCTAGAACAAACCATTGTTTCTACTTACTGTGTAGTGGTGGTTTTATAACCACAGGCAGCAAAGTCAGCTAGTGGTTAGGAGCCCAGTTAGACCATGGGCAGCGAATGACGGAATACAGGTGGGATCGTGTGAAGAGTTGAGAGTGTAATAGATTCAATGATAGCTGCTGGGTGAGGCTGAGGTGGCGCTGGGAGGTTGTACGTTAGGGTTTGGTGGGAGGTTCTTGTGCTGACTAAGTTATTTCACTTAGATGGAGCAGCCCAAGGGCTTCAGCCTAACATGGGAACCTGTGACCTGAGCCCCACTGCCGAGTGCTACAGTCCGTGGCCTTTGGCTTCAGCCCTGGATGATGGGCTCGGGCTTTGGCCCGGAGCCCCAGCAAGTTTCACGCTAGCCCTGGCACCGCAATACAGTGAGGCTGTAACCCACTTTGGAGCCCCGACCCACAGTCTGAGAATTGCTGCCCTAGCGGGACACAGCTGTATCAGAGGACACTAGAATCTGAAGGGACGTTAAGAGGTCATCGAGTCCAGTCCCCTGCCCTCAGTGCAAGGCCCAGCACCGTCTAGACAGTCTTCTTGTTTCCCTTGATGCCTGTAGCTAGTCTGAGCTCGTTTTGTACCTTTGCCTTTCTAATCTCGCCCCTGCATTCCCGTGTTGTTTGCCTATCTTCATCCTTTGTAAATTTGACCTAGTTTCCTCTTTTTATATGACTCCTTTTTGATTTAGAGATCATGTAAGATCTCCTGGTTAAGTCAAGACGGTCTTTTGCCATATTTTCCATCTTTCCTACGGACTGGAATAACTTGCTTTTGGGCCCTTAATAATGTCCCTTTGAACAACTGCCAACTCTCTTCGGGTTTTTTTCCTCTTAGTCTTGCTTCCCATGGGACCTTATCTACCAGCTCTATGAGCTCACCAAAATCTGCCTTCCTGAAATCCATTGTCTCTATTTTGCTCTGCTCCCTTCTGCCATTCCTTAGAATCATGAACTCTAGGATTTCATGATCACTTTCACCCAAGCTGCCTTCCGCTTTCAAATTCCACTTTCAGTTCCTCCCTATTTGTTAAAATCAAATCTAGAACAGCTTCCCCCCAGTAGCTTTTTCAACCTTCTGAAATAAAAAACAATCTTCAATGTAGTTCAAGAACGTATTGGATAGTCTGTGCCCCACTGTGTTAGTTTCCCAACATATGTCTGGATAGTTGAAAGTGCCTTTATACTAATGTCACTTATTCCACTTTCTTCCAGGGAATAGGCTCTGTTGGCATACACACGTACGCTTCTATAACTGGTTATTGCCCTGCGTCTGCTAGGGTAGTGAGAGTGGTCCAGCCTTTGTCTGTAGACAAGCCCACGAGCAACAGAATGCTGTTGGCTGGAGAACTCAACTGAAAAGTCTGTTTGGGAAGTGCTAGAGCCTGAAGGTCTCCTCTCCCCCTCCCCCCAACACTAAGACCTGCTTGAGTAACTCTGGGCAAAAGGGGGTCAACTTTTAGCTAATAAGCAGAGAATTTTTGGAACAGGAATTTCTGTGGATGGGGAGGAGTTCCAGGAACCTGCAGATTGGGTTGGTCCTCTTAACTGAATGGATAACTCCGGCGTTGGGCCGAGACTCTGGTGTGCTTTTTCTTCGCTTGTTCTCTCTCCTTGTTTCTGTCCTGTCATTTTTCTGACTTTCCTTGGACACGCTACTTAATCTTTGAGCTCACTGGTTCCCTGGTTGGTGTTTGTGGGCAGTCTTGACAAGGGAGGTCTGAGACAATTGAGTCTCAGCACTTGGAGATGTTGTGCATCAGTTGGGCTACAAAAGAACAGCGTAGTGTTGGGTTGAAAAATGACATGCTTGTATAATTGGCCGAGTGTCTTCTGTGCCACTGCAGTGCTCCTGTCGGAAGGACATGGTAAAGATCTCTATGGATGTTTTTGTGAGGAAGTACCAGCCAGATCGCTACAAGCTCTGGAAGGCTGGGAAAGACGTGGTTCCCATCGACCACACTCTTCCGACACCGGAGGCAGCAGAGTTCTTCAAGGGAGAGCTCCTCCAGAAAGTCAAGAACGGGAAGCCGAGCACTGAGGAGCCGGAGTCTGGGGAGGCATGTCAAGAGGGTGTGGACATGGATGAGAAGAAGAGGTACGTCCCATGGTGGTGAATGCGTCCCTGCTCAGCGACACACCAGTGCAGCCTGCTGCATTGGAATGTTTTACGTGGCCGTGGGACAGCACAAGCCGGGTTTGCTCTTCGCTTAATTGGTTAGGTCCAAGCAGCTACGTGTTTGGCAGGGGGAAGCGGCAGGGAACCGTATGCACCGCTAGCTTCACTCCACCATGGCTTGCCTGCGTGGGTCGGTGCTCTGCAAAGCCTGACGCTGGGGAGCCATGCTGCATGCCAGGGACCAGAACAAAGAAGCATTCTGTTGAGATTGTAGAACCATTTTCCACGGCCAAAGCCCAGCAGCGATAGTGGGTCATTCCTGTACGTTGTTGCTTAAGGAATAGTTTATTTGCTATTCAAGGCGAAGTTACCACTAAACATCTTTCACGCAGAGTGTCTAAGCCAGCAGCCTTGACTTTCACTTGCGGGGAGGCGAAGTCTCCGGACGTACTCTGGCATCTGTTAATCTGAGGGGCTGTGCGGCTGGTTTCGGATAGCCAGGACACTGCATGCTTTTGCCCAGTGCTGGCTCCTAGAATTCCTGGCATGGGGCATATGACCAAAAGGAGGCATTTCCTGAGGGAACTGACCTGCATTTGTATTCAGTGTGCTTAACCACTTGTGGTTTGCGTTCTGCAGTCTGCCCAAGCACCGCATAGGAGCCAAGAGGCACAGGGTCTGCCTGGAGGTGCCCCACGAGGTGAGTCAGAGCGAGGCCTTCCCTAAGGAGGAACTGAGCCCTGTGCAGTATGAGGTGGAAGTGGCAGCACCTCCCGTCAGACCGGCGAGCGAGCGTGTGCAGCAGGGCGAGGACGGACTCCCCGGTTCAGGTAAGCGCCGCTCACGGGCTCTGCTGTACGGGAGGGCGTTTGTGTTCGCCCATCCAGCAGTCAGAGGCGCTGGGGCTGAACCCTGCTCACCTCCTCCTAAGTAGAAAGCTGTTTGAGTTTGACACTGTCCCAAAGGCCTGTTTGAACCTCGGCAAGCGGGGTCTTTGGAGTATTCGCGAGAAGGAACCGCCTTTAGAAGGCTTCGCTTTCTGGCTCTCTGCTCCTTGGCCTATAGCACTGGTTCACGTGGAGACCACGGCTTGTCTACATGATTTTGTGTTCGCACCAGGCATGTAGGTGGCCCCTGTGGTTAAGGAGAAGAGGAGGGGGAGACCAATGGGAGCAGGGTGGAGGGAGGGGAAGAACATGCTGATAAATATCTTGTCATTCTTGGATGACTGAACGTTTCTTTGGAGCGTCCCACTCTGAGGGAAGAGGAAGCATCTGAGGTGTCTGTCAGAAAGCTGCCCCTCCTAGCTTCAGGACGTCTCTCGTCTTCCCACGTCCTCCTCTCCAGCTGCCCTGGCCCGAGAGAGGGAAAAGGGTCAGTCGCTCAGGAAAGCATGGGCCTCTCTCACTGGGAGCCTGCCTGCTCAGCGAACCGCTCGATGGGATGTTGTTTCCTGATTGTGCCTAGCCAGGAGCCTCCCGTCTAGTGGCTGTCTCCTCCGTCCCTCCGTGTGTCCACGCCACGGCGGTCTGAGGCGCCCTGGTTCAGCACTCTGTCTCTGTTCCAGATGAGGTGGATTCTTCAGAAGTCAAATTTGAAGAACTGAAACCTGTGAAGCTGGAGGAAGAGGAGGAAGACGAGCAAGAGGTGGCTGTGCTGGACCTTTCCGTTCCTCATTCTGTCAGTTCCACCTCAGCCCTCGCGGTGTCTATGCAGAACCCAGTGTTCAGCCTGCAGCCCAGCTCTCCCGCGTACTCTGCTTCTTCCGACTCCGAGTCCGCTGAACTGCTGCCCCGACGAACTCTTGGCCAGGCCGGGGTTCTTACCGTCCATAGCTATGCGAGAGGAGATGCCGCTGGGCCTGGCGGTGACCATGCTTCGGGGAAGAAAGCCAGTGTGAACGAGCAGGAGCTTGCGGAGGTATGCATGGCGGTTTGTAACGGGACATGTTCAGAACTGCATGCTGCTGAGGTGGGGCTGCTGGGTTTGTTGGATTGGAAGCGCCCTTCACTTATTGCTCTCAGGCTTTCTAGTCTGCTGGTGTCAGCAGAACAGCTTTCCTGGCTTGGTGGTTGCCCCGTCATTTAATTTGCCAGGGTTAGCTCCTGGCGGGTCCCTGCACCGCCGTGTTTACCTGCACCTCCACAGGTCTGGGGAACCCCAGCTCCCAATGGCCACGGATCACATTCCCGGCCGATGGGAGCTGCGATCGCTCAGACCTGCAGAGGTGAAGGTAAACATAGCGGCAGCGTCCCACCAGGGTGAACTGGCACTGTTTTATTGCCCATCCTGATCTAGACTACTGTCCCCTGACCTCGGATAACGCTACAAGGGACACTAGTAAAAACTCACGTTTTGAAATCCACATGTCAAATCTCTAGAAGTGAGTTCTTTCTGGCTTGCATGAGTGCAACAAGCATAATGCAAACTTGTTACATTTGTGTTACATTCACAGGAACAAATCCGAGATGCCCATATAGAGTGTAAGTTAGCTGTCACCGCTCTTGGAGAGGTCTCGGAGTCACTGTGGAGAGTTCTCTGCAAACATCCATTCAATGTACAGCAGCAGTCAAAACAGAAAACACAATGTCAGGAGTCTTTTAAAAACAGGCTCCATCAGTTGGCTCCAATACTTCTATGGCCAAGATCACTTTCTGAATTTGAGGGCACCCAATATCTACTGTGCCCCTTCCCTGAGGCCTTGCCCGCTTCACTCCATCCCCCTCCTCTCCCTCACTCACTTTCACGGGGCTGGCGCAAGGGCTGGGGGTTCAGGAGGGGGTTCGGGTTAGGGAATGTGCTTGAGTTTGAAAATAAGACCCAGAATATCTTCCTGCCCCTGTATAAAACTGTGGTACGCCCACATCTTGAATACTGTGTACAGATGTGGTCTCCTCACCTCAAAAAAGATATTTTGGCCTTGGAAAGGGTTCAGAAAAGGGCAACTAAAATGATTAGGGGTTTGGAACGGGTCCCATATGAGGAGAGGTTAAAGCGACTGGGACTTTTCAGTTTAGAAAAAAGGAGACTGAGGGGGGATATGATAGAGGTCTATAAAATCATGAGTGGTGTGGAGAGGGCCGATAAAGAAAAGTTATTTATTAGTTCCCATAATAGAAGAACTAGAGGACACCAAATGAAATTAATGGGTATCAAGTTTAAAACGAATAAAAGAAAGTTCTTCTTCACACAGCGTGTAGTCAACCTGTGGAACTCCTTGCCAGAGGAGGCTGTGAAGGCTAGGACTATAATAGAGTTTAAAGAGACGCTAGATAATTTCATGGAGGTTAGGTCCATAAAAGACTATTAGCCAGGGGATAAAATGGTGTCCTTGGCCTCTGTTTGTCAGAGGCTGGAGAGGGATGGCAGGAGACAAATCGCTTGGTCATTGTCTTCGGTCCACCCTCTCTGGGGTACCTGGTGCTGGCCACTGTCGGCAGACAGGCTACTGGGCTAGATGGACCTTTGGTCTGACCCAGTACGGCCGTTCTTATGTTCTTACGGTGTAAATAACCAGTTAACTGGTTGAACTACTAAAATTATACTGGGGCCGGGGTCTCACCGGCCTGCCTGGCCTGAGTCAGAGCGACTGGGGCACTGCCCTCCTGTCCTATGTGGCAGGCCCCAGAGTCCCGCTGGCCAAGTGGGGGCAGCCATGGCGGGAGTCCCGCTTTTCCTGTTATCCCCACATGGCCGACTGGACTCAGCCAGGGCTGCTCCAGCCTGCCGTGATTGGCCATCCAGCCAGTTCTTGGTAAGTTTCATGCTTACCAGGTAGCCAATTAATCTTTTACCTCCCTAGTATGGGGTGCTGGCTCTGGGAGAGAGGTCAGGGCGGGGGCTTGGGGTGCAGCAGAGGATGTTCTAACTGAGATGCCTATCTCCTAGAACTGGAAGGGGCCTTGAGGTCATCAAGTCCAGTCCCCTGCCTTCACAGCAGCACCAAGGACCATCCCTGACAGATTTGCCCTGGATCCCTAAATGGCTCCTCAAGGATTGAACTCCCAACCCTGGGTTTAGCAGGCCAATGCTCAAACCACTGAGCGATCCCTATGGAGGGGGCAGAGAGGTTGGCATGCGGCCTCCTGCTGGGCAGCACTTAACAGTGCAGCAAAGCTGAGGCAGGGTCCCTGCCCCTCCTGGTCCCAAAGGGACTGACTCATCTGTGGCCCAGGGACAGCCCGGCTCTGCGATCAGTGTGGGTGAGCCTCGCAAGTAGACGGTCCAAACGGTGACACGTGTATCTCACGTCTGTCAGTTGCCGTGTTTACAAAATTGAAATGAGGACCCAGATCGGGTAGAATGACTGCAGAGAAATGTGAACAGCTAGGAATTGCTTAAAAGGATTTTACTAGCTGGCCCGAAAAGCCACAGCCAAGGAGCAGACTTGTTTGCTGTATTAAGTCAAGAAACCAAACAAAAATATACAGTGCTGCCTAGAGGGGAAGGTATCGATAGAAATAAATACCTGGGTTGGTTGCCTTTTTCCATGAGCATAGACTCGATCGGTGGCTCCCAGCCTTTTCCAGGATACGGACCCCTTTTGAATCTATTACAATTGTATGGACCCCCGGCCCCCAAACAATAGCGCTGTTCCTGCAGCCTGCATGTCCCTCAGCCAGGATGGCGTCCCTCAGCGTGGGTTGAAGGACGTGCTGGCTGCAAGAGGCTCCGTGCGGACCCCCCCTTCGGGGTCACAGAGCACAAGCTGGGAACCACCGAACCAGAACCTGGGAACTGTAGAAAATTGATCATGATGGAGATGTCAATGGCCACTCGAATGAAGGCAATAAGAATGAATTTTTAGGTATATTGGGAACAAAAAGGAACCATGTGACTGTATTGGCCCGTTCCTAGTTGGGAAGGGCAGAATCGCCGACAGTGCTAAGTGTCCATTTAAACATGTCTGTCCTGTGTTTGGGGTGGAGCGGGGGAGTCACGTGTGTGTGCACCAGGATGAAACACTTTTCATTCCAGCAGTAACTTGAGAGGATGTTCAATTGCAGCTACTAAAGGTAGAAATCTTTAAATCAGCAGGGCCGGATAACTTACTCCTGAGTTTATTAAAAGAGCCGGCCAAGGAGCTCTCTGGACCATTAATGCTGATTTGTTCAGTAACCCTTGGAACGCTTGGGAAGTTCCAGAGGACTGAAGGAAAACTAGGTAAATGGCTGACCCTGGTAATTACTAGCCTATCAGTCTGGTCATAAGCATGGGATTGCTGATTCAGGACTTGCCTGTACAGAGTTCAAGGCGGGGCATAGTGCCAGCTAACAGGACTTGATGGAAAACAGTGTGGCATGACTGATTTTGTTTCGCACAGAGAGCGCTAGGGTGATAGAGGTAAGTGTGTGGCTGTGATGTGGGTAGGGCTCTGTGAGGCATTTGGTTTGGTGTCATGGACCAGTTTGCATAGAACAACACAAACTCAGCATGACTCACGCTAGAGTGAGAGCCAGTGAACTGATCAGTCTCGATGGAATTGTGAATGGGGAATCATTAAGCAGTTGTGGGGCTCTGTGTGGATCATTTCTTTGCCCTGTGCTGGTTGGTCCTTTTAGCAGTGGACTGGAAGAAAATCTGCACTCACATGCAAAGCTGCATTTATAATTACCCACCCGTTATGCGAGTGATAAATAATAGGACAGGGCGTGGCTCCAGAGCTATGGGTTTTCTCTTCAGCGGGGTGCAGGCAAACAATCCACGGCTGAGCTCATACCTGCAGGATCGCAGACTCTGTTCTGGGACGCAGTGACTCTTGGAAGGGCTGAGTTCCCTGTAATGATGCTGTGGCTGAAAGGGCCAGTCCAGCCCATGGATGTATAGAAGTGGAATCGGGAGCAGAAATACCGGTGGAACCTGCCCGGTGCCGAACCAGAGAACGTGCTGGACCACAGGTGGTCAGTATTGTCTGGCAGCATGACCAACGCTGCCCCTGCTGGCTGGGCTCTGGGAAGACATGAGGGGAAATTAGAGCTGAATCACAGCGCAGAACACAGAGCCAGGCCTGGGGGCTGTAAACAAACTTTATGGGATCACGGGAAACTTGGCCACCCCCCTGCTAATGTGAGCATTCGGCTAACTAACATTGTGCTGGGCTAGAGAGGTTTGACCTGTAGCTGCATTGCCTCTGTGCATGGGGTGTGACTCCACTGGAATGCTGTGTCCCGTTCTGGTGGCCCCAGTTCACAGACGGCCCTGCTAGACTCGAGACGGCTCACAGAAGAGCTGTGCGAGCGATTAAAGGCTGGAACCGTGCTTTATGGTGAAAAGGCCAGGGAGCTCGGTCTCTTCAGTCGAAACGAGACCGTTACGGTGTGACTCCATCAGTACAGATTTCCCTGGGGGGGTGCCTGACGTTTGATGGTAGAGGGCTCTTCAGTCGCTCAGAGAAAGTTGGAAGAAAATCCAGCAACTGGAAGCCAAAGCCTACCCCATTCAGCTCCCGGCCTACGCCCCAGCGGGGATCTCACCACAAGGCGTCTCAGCCAGTCCTGCCCACCGGAGCAGCTGCCTGCTGCGCTGCTCTCCGGAGGAGGTGGGCAGGGGAGAATTTTTTGTGCGCACCTTGGTGGGGACACAGGTTACAGTACCTGGGTTTCTGATTCTTTGGCAAGCATAAATCCAAAGTTTAATGGACATTACAGAACTGTTTCAGTTGGTGTTGTGTCTTAAAAACACGCGCTCTGTTTAAACTTGTTTTGGGCCAGACTATCTGGCTGGCTGTAACATGGTGGTTGCTGAGTTGCAGCTTTGTCTTGTCCAGGTGGCGAAGGAGTACATGAGGTCAGTGAAAGAGAGTAAAAAGTCAAAGGGTCGGCGCCAGCCCTTGAGCAAACTTCCTCGTCATCATCCTCTGGTGGTTAAAGACTACATCAGTGATGATGGTAAGTACTAAATACCAGCCCGGTGGGGGGGTAGGGAGAAGGCTCCAGTTCCAGGAGGCATCTGGGCATGTGACTTCTGGTGCGAGCTCTTACTTGGTTCTGCAGGGCCCGCCCTCGCCACCGGAGTCCTTTCCCCTCCGGGGCTGGCTCTTTCCCACAGCTTTCTCGGAATCAGAATGGCTTTTCCAGTCACAGACGGTCACAACTCGGCACACCCGACAAATTCTGTCAGCCTCTCAACTTTGTTTCTGTAATCTACTTTCCCAGGCATCCATGAAATCTCCTGCAGCCATTCCCGACTGACCAGCTAGTGCGTCTGCTTTGGCTCTGGGTTGGGGCTTGGAGCGGTGTGAAGGGGTCACGGCGCTGCAGGTGCCCCTCCTCGTGACTGGGTCTTGCACCGTGAGCGCCCCTCCCTCTGGGACTGTGCTGCCTATTTGGGGTTGCTGTGCAGCGTGCCCTGCCTTCGGGGGAGAGAACCCCTCTAGGCAAGCTGTCCACACACCGTCGTAGTCGTCCTTCCCATGCCTACACGGGGCTGGCAGGGGGACCTCGGCCCGTCCTGTACACTGGGTTCCAGCCCAGGGACCCTGTAACTGGCAGCCGCAGGCTGTGCGGCCCAGCCCCTTGCTGCTGTTTTCCCCCGCCCGCTCCTGGCCGACCTCAGGCTTGCCACTGGAGAGTCCTCTGCTCCCTGTGCTTACGGCCCTATTTTGCCACTTGCTTGACTCGCCATCTAGGGCAGGAACCCGGGTTTACTGCCTCCCTGGATCTCTGTTTTGGCCCTAGCAAGCTCTCTTTCCCTTCTGAGAGCCTCTGCAGTCTCTTGCTGTCCCAGCTCCTTCACTCGGATGAGCCTCTTTTGCCACAGCCCGGGACTGGCAGGAATCTCCACCTGCAGCATCGAAGGTTAATTGGTCCCTTCTAGCCTCTCGCCGAGCTTGTGTGGGGTGCCCTCCCCCCCATTGTAAGCAGGAACAGCATCCTGCATGCCTCCACGTCTCACTTGGATGTATCTTTCTGCCTCGTGTTCCCCTCTGCTCAATTCACCGGTGGGAAACAAACCGTTCCTCACCCTTCCCGCTGTCAGACTGGAGCCCCTCTCTCTACCCTCTCTTATCCTAATCGCACCGTGCAGCGCAGGGCCTGTTGTTAACACTAACAAAACCGCTTCTTGTTTTAGAGATGTCGGAGCAACTAACCCCTGAAGAAGAGGCGGAGGAGACCGAGGCTTGGGCCAAACCACTTAGCCAGCTGTGGCAGAATCGTCCTCCGAACTTTGAGGCAGAAAAAGAATATAACGAAAGCATGGCTCAGCAGCCCCCTTACTGTGCGGTGTGCATGCTCTTCCAGACGTACCAGGTAAGCTCCTGGCTCTCGGCAGCCACGCTCCTCCGGATTCTGTACACTCGTAGGCTGTGAACTTACTCCCTCCTCTCAAAACCATGTTTCAGTCCGTTGCTAAAAACGGCCTGCAGGCCGACCTGGTCTAGTAGCCAGTATTGCTGTCCCCTTTCCCACCTCGGGGTGCAGCAGACTTCCTTTCACAGCTGCATATTCTTGTGAAACTTCCCTCCTTAGCTCTGGCTGAGTTCCAGCTGGTTAAATTCCCATCAGAGTTCTGTGCATAGCACCTTGTTCATAGCACACTAGAACCGGAAGGGACCTTGAGAGGTCATCGAGTCAGTCCCCTGCCCACAGGACCCAGCACCATCTAGTTCCCAGATTCTTTCTTGAAAGCTACGTTTAAGAGACTCCTCTTCTTCCTGCTTCCTGATGGCTAGGGCAGGGAGGCCTAGTGCACCTGAAAGCTGTCTAAGCACAGGAACAGAAGCTTTCTTCTCTTAGACACGTAGAGTGGGAGAGGAGAGATGGGCTAAACCTACACTGGGGTTTGGGACCGCCGTGGCTGTGTTAGATCTAGAAACTAAAACGTTCGCTTTTGCGTTGGGCGGGGTAATGAGAGTCAGGCAGGTCTCTAGTGAGGGTGGTTGCTCGGAGTCGGGACAAGCATATGAAGGGCTCCTTCAGGAGGTTAAATTGTAAAGGCAAGAATAAACTGCCTCTGCCCACGAGTCTTTGCAGAGCTCTGCCATGGAGCTGGTTCCCTTGGCGTTGGGTGCAAGAAGACTGTTCATGTCTGCCCCTTGCACGCCTTTGATGAGAACTGTAGACGACAGCGTGAGGGGCTTGGTCAGTGGGGAGGTAGAAGGGAACTACAGACTAGTCAGCGTAACTTCTGTGGCAAGGAAGATAAATTCCTTAATGACTTGCTCCATTATCTGCAAATACCTGGAAGATAATAGAGTGACGGTAACATCCTGAGAGCTTTCTTTGATAGGATAACGAGTCTTGTGGAGAAGGGAGAAGCGGTGGACGTGGGATACCTAGACTTTAGTAAGGAATTTGTTATGGTTTTGCACAATCTTCTTATTAATAAACTCGGCAAATACAACTTAGATGGGGCTACTATAAGGTGGATGCATAACTGGCTGGATAACCGTTCTCAGAGAGGAGTTATTAACAGTTCACAACCCTGCTGGAAGGGCATAACTAGTGGGGTTCCACAGGGGTCTGTTTTGCTACCGGTTCTGTTCAATATCTTTATCAATGATTTAGATGATGACAGAGAGTATACACTTATTAAGTTTGCAGATGATCCCAAGCTGGGAGGGGTTGCAAGTGCTTTGGAGGATCGGTCAGAATTCAAAATGACCTGGACAAACTGGAGAAATGGTCTGAGATAAACAGGATGAAGTTTAATAAGGACAAATGCAAAGTGCTCCACTTAGGAAGGAACAGTCAGTTTCACACATACAGAATGGGAAGCGACTGTCTAGGAAGGAGTCCGCAGAAAGGGATCTAGGGGTCAGAGTGGACCACAAGCTAAATACGAGTCAACAGTGTGACCCTGTTACAAAAAAAGCAAACACGACTCTGGGCTGTATGAACAGGAGTGTTGTGAGCAAGACACGAAAAGTCATTCTTCCGCTCTGCTCTGCGCTGATTAGACCTCAGTTGGAGTACTGTGTCCAGTTCTGGGCGCCATGTTTCAAGAAAAACATGGAGAAATTAGAGAGGGTCCAGAGAAGAGCAACAAGAATGATGAAAGGTCTAGAGAACATGAGCTATGAGGGAAGACTGAAAGAACTCGGCTTGTTTAGTTTAGAAAAGAGAAGACTGAGAGGGGACATGAGAGCTGTTTCCAGGTACTTAAAAGGGTGTCACGAGGAGGAGGGAGAAAAATTATTCTGCTTACCCTCTGGTGATAGAAGGCACAATGGGCTTAGACTGCAGCAAGGGAGGTTTAGGTTGGACATTAAGAAAAACTTCCTGCCTGTCAGGGTGGTGAAACACTGGAATAAATTGCCCAGGGAGGCTATGGAATTTCCATCCCTGGAGACATCTCAGAGCAGGTTAGACAGACACCTGTCAGGGATGATCTATTCTAGATGGTGTTGGGCCCTGCCATGAGGGCAGGGGGCTGGACTATCGGGGTCCCTTCCAGTCCTAGTGTTCTGTGATTCTATAGTAACACTGCAGTATTCTGTGGCCCTGCGTGTGTGAAAGTCTAGGTGTTGGAAGGGGCTGCCACAGATACTCTTCTGGGGTCGGCGTAGGCCTCGTAATTCCAGGCGATAGACACGGCTGCAGGTATCTCCTGCTGCTTGCCGCCAAACGGTGGGTGTCAGACCTCTTCAGTCGAGCTCCTAGTCCAGTGGAGTAGGACTGCCTCTGGGCGTGCTGCGGGGCACTGGGGGAGGCTGGAACGCCAGCGGGAAGGGGAATGAATTCTGCTTCTTCCAACAAATGTGACTTAAGTTCCTCAGAAGCTTGAAATCCCAGGTGACCTCGCTTTAGAAAGCCTGCAACGGCAGCCCCAGTCGTCCCAGGCCGGGCAGCCGAACTGCAGTTGCAGGCCGAGTGGGGAGGCACGATTTCCCTTCAGAGACCATCGCTGCATCTTTTCCAAGAACTCGCGCTCGTCCCTGCGTCTGACGGTCTACTGGGGCTGGTCTGCGCTATTGTTTCGACCAAGCTGTTCGAGTCCTCTGAGGGGCCCACAAACGAGGTGGATAGAGTGGGAACTTAAACTTCCAGAAAGCCTTTGACAAGACCCTCCCCAAAGGCTCTTAAGCAAAGTAAATAGTCGTGGGATAAGAGGGAGGGCGCTTCTGTGGATCCGTAACTGGTTCAAAGATGCGAAACACAGGGTAGGACCAAGCGGACTGGAGAGGGGCACATCATGGAGTCCTGGGGCCCAGCCTAGTTGGCGTGTTCCTAAATAGTTTGGAAGTGGGAGGAGTGAGATGGCAACATCTGGGGCAGCAGAGTGGCCAATGAAATTCAGCGTTGAGTCATGCACGTTGGAAGCCGTCACCCCAGCGGTACCTGCAGAATGAGGGGATCTGCACTGGCTGATCTTGGCGCCTTTGTGGATCCTTCTCTCAACACAGCCACTCCGTGTGCAGCAGCAGTCAGATTCCAACCCTGTGAGACTCCGTTAGGGAGGGGATGAGACAAAAAATATAATGCCCCTCTTTCGACAGTTGCTCACATCTGGAGTGCGTGGATCTGGTCCTCACATCTCAAAAGATACAGAGAAGGGCAACTGAAGTGATTCCTGGTACGGAAGAGCTGAGAAGAGGTTAACGAGACTGAGACGTCTCAGCTTGGAAAAGAGACGGGGGGATACGATAGATTCTGTAACAGCTCGGCTGGTGTAGAGACCGTGAAGAAGGAAATGTCACTTACTCATTCTCCTGACAAAGGCAGGAGTCACCTTGGGAAATTCATAGGCAGCAAGTTTAAAAGAAAAGTGTTTCACACAAAGCGCAGTCGGCCTGGGGAGCTTTGCTGGGATGTGGTGAAGGCCATGGCCCAACCAGTTCGAAGGAGAGCTAGATCGGTGCCTGGAGGACAGGCCCGTCAGTGGCTGATGGGCAGGGAAGATGCTTCTAGCCTCTGTTGGCCAGAAGCCAGGTCTGGGTGGTGGCGTGTTGATGGCTGGATAATTACCTGGTTCGCTCTGCAGCTCCTGGCATTGGCCGCTGTCGGCAGCAGGCCATGGGCTGACCCCGTGAGGCCATGCTGACGGTCTCATACCTTGTGCTTCTCTTTAACGAGGGCTTGCTGGTGTGTAGCAGTTCTCCTTGGCTGGGCCGTCCTTCTCTTGAAGCTGGTGGTAAGAGCAGTGTGAGGGGGAACTCGAGGTGTTCAGTATTCTCGATAACATACACCCCCCTCGCTTTCGCAGGCAGAATGCGGAGGCCATGGTCAGAGCGCTGCAGTTGCTCCGAGTGCTGCCACCAGGAAGGTCCGAACCAAACCTCTGATTCCTGAGATGTGCTTCACTGCGACCGGCTGCAGCACAGACCTCAACCTCTCAACCCCTTACCTGGAGGAAGATGGAACCAGCGTTCTCATCACCTGCAAAACCTGCAGCGTCTGTGTCCATGCAAGTGAGTACAGCCGGCCCCAGGCTTGCACTGCTGCGCTCTGCTGTCTGGTCTTGTGCGCTGCAGCCGTTCCGCCTGCCAGCCAGTCGCTGCCCTAGCGAACGCAAGGCATTCCTCAGGTGGCTCCCGGAGCCCTGCCACGCAGGCCTCTGAATGGGGGACGGGCCACGTGTGGAGCCCGAGCGCTGTAACCTTCCCTCGAGAGAGGCTAAGCTACATCTGTGGCGTTTGCCTAAGCAGCTTGCCTCCTGTGTAGGCTGTTACGGTGTGTCCCCGGAGAAGGCCACTGAGGATTGGACGTGCTCCAGGTGTACAGCCAATGCTTTAGAAGAGGTAAGCCAGTTGCTTGTGCAGCGCTCACCTCGCTGTCTCTGGGGGCTCCGGAGCCCTGTCGGCCGGGTCCCGAGTGGCGGTGCGCCCATGGGGGGCCGGAGAGCAAGGTCGATGAAGACTAGTCGCACAGCTCTCGCTAAGCTGCCCTTGTGCGGGCCGATAAGGCTGTCATCTGCGGGGCCCCTCCAGATTATCATTCTCTGCCGTGTGGCCCCCGGCAGTGGTTCAGGCTCTCGGGGGGCCAGCAATGGAGAGGCACCGTTCTCTGACCTCGCCTGCCTCCCTACAGCACGCAGCTTGGTTGGTGCGGGGCTGAACTCCCACTCCGCGAGGAGCGAGGGGGGCAGAGCAGAGGGGGTCTTTCTGAAAGCACCATGGGCTCTGGCCCAGCCCCCTCCCTGGCTTCGGCTGCACCTATCTGGGGCAGGGGTTCGCTCTCCGCTGTGAGCGCATTATGTTGGCTCCCGCAGGGCGTTTCCCACCCGCCGGGAGTTTCCTCTCCCTCTGTGGGTATCTAGGGAACTAGGAAGTGGCTCCACTTCTCCAAAGCAGGGGACATGGATTGTACCCGGGGTTACTTGGCAACCAAGAGCTGTTCCTTTGAACGGGTGGTCTCACAGGCAGGCTCCGGTGCAAGCAGACTGTTCGTTGACAGTCTGGTAACGGGGTTCCTCGTTTCCTTCCTGGTGGCAGGACTGCTGCCTGTGTTCGTTGCGAGGCGGCGCGCTGCAGAGAGCCAATGATGACAAGTGAGTATTCCAGCTTGACCGTGCTCGTAGGGCTGCTCAAGCGCAGTCCCTGTGTGTGTGGTGCAGGGCTGAGGTCGTGACCGAGGGCATCTCCCAGATGGAGCCGCAGGTTGGTGCGGGAGGCTGTGAACACACAGAATGTAGTTCAGGATGTGAGCCTGGTGCCAGGGCAGGGGGAGGGGTGCGGGGTAACAGAGCAGGGGGAGGGGTGTGGGGTAACAGGGCAGGGGGAGGGGTGCAGGGTAACAGGGCAGGAGGAGGGGTGCGGGGTAACAGGGCAGGGGGAGGGGTGCGGGGTAACAGGGCAGGAGGAGGGGTGCGGGGGAACAGAGCCCTACAGCCATTCGCTGACTTCCAGCGAGTGCCCCATCCCAAGGTGCTGAGAGCTACGAACTGTTCAGCCTCTTGGGAGGGGCCGGGAACTTTGAATACCAGGGTAAAGAGAGATCACGCCCCCTGCAGCCACCAAAGGCCCCCCTGCCGGCCAGCTTCTACACCTGCACTGCCACTGTCTTCCACGCGGGGCTCAGCTGGAGGCAGCTGCATCCCAGGACAGCCACAAGGGGGGGCCTTTCTGCAGTGCTGCATGTTCTGGGTCCAGGCTGGCCTCGGGCGGCGGCAGCCTGCGAGCAGTGGGTCTGGAAAAGGCTGCAGATGAGTTTGGCTGGCATGTCTAATGTTCCTGAATGCCGAATACGCTGGTCTCTGGTGCCTGAATCTCAGCTTGCAGCGCAAAGGGGCAGGCTGTGGAACTCGGGGCAGGTCTTACGGAGTCTTGGACCTGTAGGCCAGCAGCTGCTCGATAGTTACTGTCTGACGGGCCTGTGGCCGGAGGGAAGGGCACAGACGCCACGAGGACCAGTCACGCTCAGTCGCTCCCTGTTGACCTCGGTGGAAAGGCCAAGGACTGAACGGGACGAAGTCTGCTTTTGCTCCTAGATTGTCGGGGCTAGCGCGAGGGAGGCTTGCGGTACATGAGCTCACTCCACTGCATGGATCTCTTCATGCCTAGGGCTGGGGGCTCGGTTGGCAGTCTGCATCCCTAAGTCCCCAGCCGTTTTCTCCAGTGCTCTGACTGTCCCTCTCCCGTCCGGGCAGGTGGGTCCATGTGATGTGTGCGGTAGCTGTACTGGAAGCAAAGTTTGTGAACATTGCAGAGCGCAGTCCAGTGGATGTTGGCAAAATCCCCCTGCAGCGCTTCCGACTGGTAAGCAACAGCTGGGCTTCCCTTACGCTTGGGGTTTCACTCAAGTCCTCGCTAAGGTCTGCTCTCCTCCTGAAGGCGACAGCGTCCCTTTGTTAATCAGAGTCCGACTCTGGTGGGTTGCTAAATGAACCCAGTTAGGATACTCCCTGCGCTCCAAAACCTAGCTGGGTATCAACACAGAGCATGATAATTATCTAAGGTTAGAATTAAAAGGGGGTCCGTAGAGAGCAGAGGTGGGAAATGGCAGGGCCCCTGGCTTGCCTGGATCCAGCCCCCAAGACTCATGGGAGCCCCCCAGCATTGGGGAGCTGGGGCTGGTGCACACACTCTACTCAGCTGGGCCCCCCCAGGCTCTGGTGTGTGAGGGGAATGTTGGGAGGGTCTTTCTCCTCAGTCAGTGGCCGCGTCAGTGCGGGGTTGGTTTTGGTTTTTCTTCTCACTTGTGTGCTGCCCCGGCGGTTTCCCCTGTGACTCCGCTAACGAGTGCCCCTGGAGGTGTGTGTGGCCCCATTCCGGATGGCTGCGTTGTCCATTAACCCTTAGGCGCAACTGCCCGGTTTGGCCAGTGCATGTGGCAGCGGGGCCTTGCTGGCACTCGATGGCGTAGATCACATTAGAGGATGTGCAGCTGTACGAGGCTCCCGGGACCTGCCCCTCCCCTACAGACATTTCAGTTCCCATGCTGGGCCCGTCAGCTGCTCGCTGGATTGGTACATTATAGACACGCTCCCGCCAGTGGCCCTGTGCGAAACACGAGGCGAGCCCTTGGTCTCCAGTGTGGCTTGGCCTGGGGCCGAGGCGGGACTGAGAGTAACTGCGGTGCTGTTGTAGAGTAGCTACGGTCACACCCGGGAGCCTGCCGGCCTCCGTCCTGAGCAGTAATCTCCAGCCCCTGTCTGCAGAAATGCGTCTTCTGCAAGAAGCGGAGGAAGAGAATCGCAGGCTGCTGCGTGCAGTGCTCACACGGCCGCTGCCCCACATCCTTCCACGTCAGCTGTGCTCAGGCGGCCGGAGTCATGATGCAGCCCGACGACTGGCCGTTCGTCGTCTTCATTACCTGCTTTAGGCACAAGATCCCATCCCAGGCCGAGGTGGGTTTCTGGGGCGCAGCCTGGGTGCCGAGTGCGAGTGCAAGGGCAGGGCTTGTGGCTGGGCGAGAGGGGGACATGGGTGAGGAAATGGCTCTGACAGACCCATGCGCATTTTAGCCAGCATGGTCTAGTGGCCGTGGCTCCACACCAAGAACCGAGCCCTGGTCTCAGCCCTGCTGCGGACTGCACGTGGCTTCGGCTAGCCGCTCGGCCCTGCGTTGGCTTTGTCTCTAAAGCGACTGGCTGACGGAGAGCCACCCCCCAGAGCTGCCACACGAAGGAGCGGCTAACGCGTGTGCGTGATGCGCAGAGCTCGTGCTGGGTCTCCATGGAATATCCTGCTCTGTTGACCAGCCGGGGGGATGTTTCCATGCGGCCCTTCCTTCTGCTCGCGATGGCCCAACTAACGGCTTCATTCCACAGGCTGCACAGTCCTCGGCTTGTCCTGAGCAGCCTACGCCAAAGAGCGGGAGTTTCACTCCCCTGCTCCGGGCTGTCTTGGTCGCTGCCGGGTCTGGGTTTTAAGCACTGAAGGGAGTTGGGAGAAGACTCTTCCAGACGCCAGATCCCTGGTGGAGCCTGTGTGCCATTAAGAACTCTTGGCAACCGCGTAGTTGAGTCCTTTCATCCGCCATCCCCATGGTCAGTGCCAGGCCATGGACCTTTGTTTCGCTAACGGCTCTTCTCTCCTCAGCGAGCCAAAGCCGCTCTGCAGGACCTGTCGGCTGGGCAGATGGTCATCAGCAAGCACAAGAATGGCCGTTTCTATCAGTGCGAAGTCGTCAGCCTTACAAAGGAAACCTTCTATGAAGTCAACTTTGATGATGGCTCCTTCAGCGACAACCTGTATCCAGAGGACATTGTGGTATGTGGTGTAACAGGGGCGCTGCTCCACTAGAGGGCGTGGGGCAGGAAGCGCATCGCCCTTGTGGGGTGGGGGTATGGACAGTTTGGCCATGGGATGCGCTGCCAGCTGAGTGGAGAATTTCTTCCTGCTGACACCCGCCACTTGCAGCCAGAGCCTTAAGTTAGACGGGTGCCGGTGTTGGTCCTGTTTGACTCGCGAGCGGCCCCGCGAGCAGCTGTCTGTTCCGTTGTGCACTGAGCTTCCCTGGCAGCTCGGTGGGTTGTATACGCGCTACGGGGCATGCTGAACCCTCGCCTGTAGACTGGAGGTACGGGCCTTCCGGCCAGGAGCCAAGCCGCCGCCAGCGATGTTAATAGCTCCATGAAGCTCTCCTCTGTGCCTCGGGCTCCTTGGGAAGGCCTCTGGCGCTTCGCTTGTGGCTGCGGTGCAGCACTGAGAGTGGGGTAGGGAAGGGCGTTTGCACTGTTGCTGCGGGCGCAGCTTGTCTCCGCAGGGTCTCTGGCTGGAACAGAGCCGGGAAGGGAAGGGTCCAAGAAGCTTGACTTCCAGTGGTTTCGATTTGAATGGCTGTTTGCGAACCGGTGGTTTAGTTGTGGCTCCCTGTAGCTCAGTTTCGCTGGCTGTAAATGGGACTCTCCCCGTCTAGGGCTTTACGTGAGGTGCTCTGGTACGCTGATGGAAGGCGCTGGGACGTGGGGGCGGATCTCTGGGCCTGCGGAATCTTTATGCAAATATAAAGAAGCTGTTTGCTGACTCTCCTTGTTGTGCCGTCAGAGTCGAGACTGTCTTCAGCTGGGTCCTCCTGCTGCAGGAGAAGTCGTGCAGGTCAGATGGACGGATGGACAGGTCTACGGAGCCAAATTTGTGGCATCACATGCCATCCAGATGTACCAGGTACCGACCTCCCGTTGCTCTCCACCTCCCAGTATTCCCATGGGATGCTCTAGGCAGCTCCACGCTGTGGTTCGGCTGGCCAGCCAGGCTAGCACCCTGTGGTCCAACCCGCTCAGCAAGGGGGGGGCGTACGGGGTCCGTTCCAGCATGTTGGCGGCTGTGTGGAGAAGAGATTGTTTTGTGGTAGCAAAAATGAAAGCCGCCAGTCTGGGGGGCGCGCGGACACGCGATAGCTCGGTGCTGCGGGTCCTGCTAGAGGTTAGGTCTCCTTTGTGACCCCTGAGTCTAGCCAGGTTCAGCTGGGCGGGTTTCCTCCCAGTCCCGTCTGCACAAATCCGTGGGCTGCCCAGAGAAGTGATTCACACCGTAGGGCTTATGCCACACGGCCGCCTAGGCGACGTCTTCTGCCGCCACCCTCAGCAATGACCCCTGCAGGGGTGGCGGCGGTTCCCCGCAGATCGTGTTAAAAGGGTTAGGCTGAGCCGGCACAACACGGCAAGTTCAGAAAGTTAAGAATATAACCTGGGCAGACAGAGGGTCCATCCAGCCCAGTGACGTGCAGTGTCGGTGCTGGGGGGGTCTGGCGCACGGGGACGTCGGTGCTGGGGGGGTCTGGCGCACGGGGACGTCGGTGCTGGGGGGGTCTGGTGCACGGTGACGTCGGTGCTGGGAGGGTCTGGCGCACGGGGACGTCGGTGCTGGGGGGGTCTGGCGCACGGGGACGTCGGTGCTGGGGGGGTCTGGCGCACGGGGACGTCGGTGCTGGGGGGGTCTGGCGCACGGGGACGTCGGTGCTGGGAGGGTCTGGCGCACGGGGACGTCGGTGCTGGGGGGGTCTGGCGCACGGGGACGTCGGTGCTCGGAGGGTCTGGCGCACGGGGACGTCGGTGCTGGGAGGGTCTGGCGCACGGGGACGTCGGTGCTCGGAGGGTCTGGCGCACGGGGACGTCGGTGCTGGGGGGGTCTGGCGCACGGGGACGTCGGTGCTGGGAGGGTCTGGCGCACGGGGACGTCGGTGCTGGGGGGGTCTGGCGCACGGGGACGTCGGTGCTGGGAGGGTCTGGCGCACGGGGATGTCGGTGCTGGGAGGGTCTGGCGCACGGGGACGTCGGTGCTGGGGGGGACTGACACACGGGGACATCGGTGCTGGGGGGGACGGACGTGCGTTGTCGTCGGTGCTGGGGGGTCTGGCGCACGGTGACGTTGGTGCTGGGGGGTCTGGCGCACGATGACGTCGGTGCTGGGGGGGACGGACGTGCGGTGTTGTCGGTGCTGGGGGGTCTGGCGCACGGTGACGGTGCTGGGGGGTCTGGCGCACGGTGACGTCGGTGCTGGGGGGTCTGGCGCATGATGACGTCGGTGCTGGGGGGTCTGGCGCACGGTGACGTCGGTGTCGTTGGTGCTGGGGGGTCTGGTGCACGGTGATGTCAGTGTCGTTGGTGCTGGGGGGGTCTGGCGCAGGGTGACGACGGTGTCGGTGCTGGGGGGGTCTGGCGCACGGGGACGTCGGTGCTGGGGGGGTCTGGCGCACGGTGACGTCGGTGTCGTCAGTGCTGGGGGGGGTCTGGCGCACGGTGACGTCAGTGCTGGGGGGTCTGGCGCACGGTGACGTCGGTGCTGGGGGGTCTGGCGCACGGTGACGTCGGTGCTGGGGGGTCTGGCGCACGGGGACGTCGGTGCTGGGGGGGTCTGGCGCACGGTGACGTCAGTGCTGGGGGGTCTGGTGCACGGGGACGTCGGTGCTGGGGGGGTCTGGCGCACGGTGACGTCGGTGTCGTCAGTGCTGGGGGGGGTCTGGCGCACGGTGACGTCAGTGCTGGGGGGTCTGGCGCACGGGGACGTCGGTGCTGGGGGGGTCTGGCGCACGGTGACGTCGGTGTCGTCAGTGCTGGGGGGGGTCTGGCGCACGGTGACGTCAGTGCTGGGGGGTCTGGCGCACGGTGACGTCAGTGCTGGGGGGTCTGGCGCACGGTGACGTCGGTGCTGGGGGGTCTGGCGCACGGGGACGTCGGTGCTGGGGGGGTCTGGCGCACGGTGACGTCAGTGCTGGGGGGTCTGGTGCACGGGGACGTCGGTGCTGGGGGGGTCTGGCGCACGGTGACGTCGGTGTCGTCAGTGCTGGGGGGGGTCTGGCGCACGGTGACGTCAGTGCTGGGGGGTCTGGTGCACGGTGACGTCAGTGCTGGGGGGTCTGGCGCACGGTGACGTCGGTGCTGGGGGGGTCTGGCGCACCGGGACGTCGGTGCTGGGGGGGTCTGGCGCACGGTGACGTCAGTGCTGGGGGGTCTGGCGCACGGTGACGTCGGTGCTGGGGGGGTCTGGCGCACGGTGACGTCAGTGCTGGGGGGTCTGGTGCACGGTGACGTCGGTGCTGGGGGGTCTGGCGCACGGTGACGTCGGTGCTGGGGGGGACTGACGCACGGTGACATGTGGTGTCGTCGGCGCGCTAGGTGGAGTTCGAAGACGGGTCGCAGCTGATGGCCAAGCGAGATGACGTGTACACCCTGGAGGAGGAGCTTCCCAAGAGAGTCAAGTCGAGGCTGGTGAGTGGCGGGGGGCAGAAGGAGGCCGCTCCGTGACTGGCTGTCCAGTCCCAGCGCTGTCCCGAGGGAGGGACCCCACTGACCTGCAGCGTAGCGACGTTGGCTGGCTGGTCCCGGGCTGCTGCAGCTTCCTTTAACCCTTCACTGCTGCGCCCGGAGGGGCTGTGGCTGGAGAGGGAGCCCTGCCTTGGGGGGGAGTGGCCTGTGTCGCTCCTGGGGCATTCCCCCCCCCACGGCCGATCCCAGCGCAGGCGCGTCCCAGCTCTAGCACAGCCCTCGCTAACGAGCGTGCCCAGTGCCTGCCGGTCATGCTGAGGGGTGTCTGCATCTGCCTGTCCCAGGCGCGGGCGCTGCCGGCGAGCTGGCTGCTTAGTGTGGCCGCTGCATTGGTCCCCTGCGTCTCCTCCGTCCTTGGCGCTGAGCCTCTGTGGGGTTTGCCTGGGATTTCAGTGGGCCAGTGTCCCGGGGGCTGTGCAGACGGGCCCAGGCGCGCTCTCTGCAGCGTGGGGAGAGGGGGGCAGCGAGTCTGCCCGGTGCTGAGTCTCTCCCTGCTGCTTTGCTCTTGCAGTCAGTCGCGTCCGACATGCGCTTCACCGAGATCTTCACGGAGAAGGAGGTCCGGCAGGAGCGGAAGAGACAGCGAGTGATCAACTCGCGCTACCGGGAGGATTACATCGAGCCGGCGCTGTACCGGGCCATCATGGAGTAAGTGCTGCCTCTGGCGGGCAAGGAGCGATGCAGCCTCCCACGGATCCTCACACTCCAGCGCAAGGGAGGCCAACCTTGGACATTGCAAATCCGCGTGGGCTTAAGGGACGCTACCGCACTGCCCACCCTGCAGGCGCAGAGAGGGGCTGGGGCGGCGGCGCCATTCGCAGTGCAGCAGTGGACGCCTGCTTGCAGGCTCCTCGCCTGAGGCTGCCAGGACGGCACCAGGGAAGCAGTCAGACTCTCCCGTCGTCTCCGCGGCACCGAGACCAAGTGGAGGAACTCCAGCCGCGAATCTTGGCAGCTGCCGGAGGTTCGAGTGTGTCGTTTTTGTCAAATAATGTTCCCGATTCCGCTCTCCAGTGGCCACACCTGCCCGAGCAGGCAGTATTCCTGGTGCTTGACATTGAACCTTTTATATTTATGTCTGTGTTTTGTCTGGAGCGTCAGGTTCTTGGTTCTCAGCGTCTCTCCCCAAGGGCAGAGCCTCAGGCTGCAGCGCCCAGTGGATTGGGGGCGTCTGCGTGAAGACGAACTGTGAAAATCAAACCCTGTCGGACAAGCTAACTAACCTCCGTTTAGGGTTTGTTCTGATTTGACATTGAGACGTCTGTGCTAACTGCAATGGTCGGCTACGTATTCATAGGAATGTGCTTGGGTCTCTGGCAGTGCAGCCCTCCAACAAGAACATTCATCCAGCCCCCAAAGAGCACGCGTCACTAAGGCAATAAAGACCAAAGGGTCCTCGTGGCGAGCCAGGCACCGCAGGGAGGCTGTGCCTGCAGCAATCAGCGCCTCGCCTTGGCAGCGACCTCGGCGAATTAGATGGGAGTCAGGGTGCCAGTGGCAGATGCCCCGAGCTGTGCTTGTTGCTGGAAGGGGTGCGGTGCCACTCGGACGCAGGCGTGCTGTCGAATTCTGCCAGGCGCGTGTAAATCGTGTGCCGAGCGTTCCCTGCAACAGTGGGAAGTCGCTGTAGGAGCCAGGCATTGCGCGTACCCGGAGAGGTGCTGACAGGCTGCTAGCAAAGCATTAACAGATGTGTAAGCGGGCATGGCTCTCCTGCCCTCTGGGAAAGGGCTTGGAGGCGGCGGCTGGCTGCCTTGCCCGTGCGATGTGGGTAGCTTCCCTTTGCGAGAGAACGGTTCAGATCTGCTCAGTTACTTTCTTTAACTCTCCCCGGCATAGGTCCGTCTCTACAGTAAAGGGACCTTGTGTGAACAAGACCCCGATTTACAGCAGTTTCCTCTTTGTTATATGAAAATACTCTAAACCAAAATGACTTTGAAATCTGGGGCATCAGCTTGTGATTAGCAATAAAACGTAGTGTTGTGCGGTGCCTCTGACTCTTGATCAGAACAGAGATAAAGGACGAGCTGTTCTGAAAACCAGCCCTCGGTTTACACCAGCACTCAGGGTGCAGATGTGACTAGGAACCACGCGCTGTCTAGTGCTCAGGGTTGCCCTTCCCGCGTGTGAGAGCAGCTCTTGGAAATCCGTGTGTGGGCAGGCGCCCGGCAGGCGCCAGGCCTTCGCTTTGTGCGTTTTCCCAATAACTTAACTCCTCACAGTCGGTTTCAGAGGTTACTGAATCATTCTGCTGAGCTCTGCCATGTAACCCTGAGCCGCTGTAAAACTCCTACTAGCTGCAGATGTGCAGGGCTATCAAATGAGACCGTTGGAGCGGGAAGTAGGCGGCTCCTTCCGATGCCGTGTCCGTGGCTGAGAGAAGCCAGGCCTGCCAGCTTCCTTCTCGATCTGCTGTCTAGTCGTTGAAGGTGCGTGAGACCCGCTCTTCGTTCTCTCAAGACGTCGGATGGGTGGTCTTGTCGGCTGGCTGCACTGTTCTGGGAACCGCCGTCCTCCTTGCTTCGTTGATTGGATAAGGGAAGCTTTTCCCATTTCTGTTGGCTGCACTGAGCCCTAGCGAGCTGTTACCCTCCTTTCCGGTTGGTTTATACCTGGCTTCCTTTGCAGTGGCGTGGGCTGGCACAGTCCGAATCCCTCACGTTTCACACGCCTGGGAGGCCGTGTAATTTTGTGACCCGAGTAAACCCGTACGTGTGTAGACTGGAAGTGAGTAGGCACGTCCTGGAATGTGCTTCAAGTGGGATGGGCAGAAATGGCTCTTCCGATAGCCGCCGTCCAATATTTAACTTGGGTCCTTACGCTGCCCTGCCATTGCGCTGACAGTCTGGGGGCAGGCACCATCCTCGCCCCTGGAATCCTTCCAGTCTCTGGGCAGGAGCCATTCACATGTGGGTTGGGCAGCCCCTCTTGGAACCTAGTTACAATAGGACGCTACTCCCAGGACCGTTCAAAACGCCCAGGCTGGCGCTGACCTGCCCCCTAAGGGAGCTCTGGCTGAGCACCGTTCAAGCTGCCCCCCTTGTGCAGAGCCTGGCTTGAGCTCACTCTGGCAAGCTCTAGAACGGGGCTGGCGGGATGAAATCCGGCCGTGGCTGGCAGACCAGGTTTCCTTTTTCAGCCCTGGGAAGTAAGCGTCCTGTTTTGCTAAGTGTATTGTGGGTCCCTTCTTGCGTCCAGACGTCTTGAACGCCTGCCCCCAGCAGAGCCTTCACGCAGGCAAGGAAAGTAGTTTCAATGGCACCCGTCCCCATGTCCTTCCCAGCGTCTGACTGGGACCGGGCTGGGACCGGGGGTAGATGAGTTCTGTGCTGTGGGATGAGGTGGGCACCCTTCTCTGGCCCCCCAGCCTGAGGCTTGCATGGATGCGTTTCCATGGCTCACTCGGGCTCCTGCTGGCTGGCCTGTCCGCGGCGGTGCCTCTGCTTTGGTTTTTTAACGAAGAGCCTCTCCAGCAGCCTCTGTATTGTTTTTAATTTGATCTAGTAATAAACATAATTAACTTCCAAAGAGACCATCTGTGGATTGATTGAAACCTCGGATAACAGCTTAACCTGGGAACGCTCCGGCTGTCTCGTCTCTGCCTGCTGACCCCCGGGCCCCGCTCCGTGCCACTGCCTCTGTGCGTCGGTCCGTGATGGCATGGCGGCTCAGGCCCCTCGGGGTCAGGGTTCGTTCCGACTGTCCGCTGATGGAAGAGCGCAGGTGGGCGCGGAGGGTGTTCAGTGCTGGGCAGGTTTCTCTGGAACGATAATGTGACGAGCCGAGTCGTTCTGTCAGCTTCAGAACCCGGCATCCGCTAACCCGAGTGAGCTACTGTGGCCTCCAACGCTCCTTTCCTACCTGCCATCTCCACCCCTCAACGGAAGGGTGCCAGTCATGCAGCCCACACTGTTCGGTCTCCTGCCTCGGGAGCACCGGGCTGGGCACAGATCGGACACGCCCGTTCCCGTGGACAGGGCTGTGCCCCTCATGCGCCGGTGTCGGACGTGTGCTCTGCCGCTCCACAGCAGCAGTGTGCTGGGGAGGGGTCCTTGTTCTCCAGCGCTTCCAGTCTCCTCGCCAGCTGCCGGCCCTTGCTTTCTGCCTACGATCTGTTTCGGCTTCAGGTCCTATTCGCCCCCATGCGACTCCAGGACTGGAGCCATGGGTTCAGCGCCCGCCTGCCGTGTGACCTACGCCCCGGTTCCCCGGAGTGTGTGTTTGGGGGAGCCCTGACGGGTTCCCCTCATCACATGAGTCTCTAGGAGCCTTAGTGCTGCCCACGAGCGCGCTGCGTCCCTCTGCTCGGCGCTGCGCCGGTGCCCGGGGGGCGGGAGTGTGTGGCGCTTGCTGAGACCCACGGGGGAAGGTCCAGGTGTCCACGTGGCAGCAATGGGCGGTGCCCTTCAGAACCGGAGAGCCACGAGGGGTGGAACCAGATGCCACTGGCCAGGAAGCAAGACAGACGGGGGGGCGGCGAGCTGGGTCGCTGGGAGCTGGGCAGTCAGTTATGGGGGGATAGTCCAGGGAGCCTGGCCGGGGGTACCCCAGGACGGATTTTGCTGAAGGGCCCATTCCTGCGCTCACGCTGTGTTCCTGTCGACAGCCCAGTTCTCTGACACTGGCTGCGTCCCGGCGGTGCAGGGCCTCTGGCTTCCTGGGGTCCCGTCCTGGCGGAGCGTCCCGGGGGCGTGCGCAGTGTAAGCAGGAAGGCTCCACGCTCGGGGCCAGCCCCAAGGAGGATCCTTGCCCCGAGGGCGGTCGCGCTCCCCCGAGTCCTGTCTGGCTTCACAGAGCCGTTCCAGAGCGCCGGGCCTGAGTCTGGGCCAGGCTCTCGTTCAGGGCAGGTTTGCAGAGAGCTGAAGCCAGGGGTGGGGGGGCAGAACCTCCGGCCCGCGGGCTGGAACGGCTCCCCCCCCAACAATCTGACCCGGGGGGGGCCAAGCGGCATGCAATGCTGCAGGGGCCCAGAGCCCGTTTATAAAGACTTCTCCCTGCAGCGCCGGCCGGGCACTTCCGGCTCCTCATCCTGCAGTAGGAGGGGAGGCCGAGGGGGGAGCCACGTGTGCCTGGAGCCCCTGCTGGAAACAGGTGCTCCCCCAGCAGCCAGGCAGCAGCGAGGAAGCAGCTGGAGCCCCTTCCCAGCCTGGGGCAGCTGCAGCAGGGAGCTACGGCAGGCAGCCTGTCCCGCAGCGTCCAGACACTGCCAGCAAGTCCTCTCGCAGGTAAGGAGGCCTGCGGGAGCGGGAGGGGCCTGGGAGGAGGAGGTCCTTGCAGGAAGGGGGACGGAAGGGAAGCCCCGTCCCGGCAGGGGGTGCCCAGAAAAGGAGGACGGGGCAGCTCCAGCGGGGGCGTGTGCAGCGGGTTTTCCAGTGACTTGAAAGGCACCCTTGGCGCTCGCTGGCCCGCCTGCCGGCAGGTGTGGCTGGTGCAGGTGGCGGCTTGGAGATGAAAACTGTAGGGGTTTTGTGGGATTCATGGGTGCACGTGCCACGCCTCAGCTCGGGCTGCTTTTCCCCTCACCTTTCCGTGGCCCCGAGCGTTCTCTGTGCGTTCGGGGCCTGGCCTCAGAAAAAACGGAGCAGCAAGCCCGCGCCATCTCCTCAAGGCAGCAGCCCGTTGCAGTCCCTCGAGCGGTGGGGGTCAGCGCGGGCTCCAAGCAGGCCCCGTGGGTGCGGTGTGCAGCCGGGATGTCTCCGGCGCCACGCTCGGGCTCCAGTGCCAAGGAGGAGGTGGTTCTATGGGACACGGTACCTTGGTCAGCCAGGAGCGTGGCAGGGATACTGGGGGGGGTCCTCTGGAGTGCTCCGGAGGGGGCTTGGCCAGCTCTGGGCCTGCACAGCAGACCCGAATGGAAGCGTCCGCTGCTGCCGGAGAATTGCTCAGCCTCTTGCCACCAGTGTCCCTGGCAGCGCAGGAAGGGTCCTGCTGGTACCGGCATTCCTACCTGAGCTGCTCTGCTGACGCCGGCTCCGGCACCTGGCAGGCCCATGCTGTCGAGTGGCAAGCGGCCAGGGTCAGCCGTCCTGATTCCTGTGCACACGAGCCCTGCTCCACCATTGCTGCAGGGCTCTGCTCCTCTTCCTTGGGCTTTGCAAACATCCTGTCCCCAACGGGAAGCTTAGCTGAGCTGGAGGGAGGGGCTGGCTGTCCCGGCATTGGCACATCACCACAGGCCCATGCAACCGTGGGGCCCAGCACTGCCATGCCAGTGGCCTCCCTAGACACTGGCATGTCCCTCTCCCTGCTAGACCCGCTTGCCTGTTGGCCGGGAGAGCGGGGGTGGGGACGTGCTGACGTGTGGCTCCCGGTGTGTGCGCTGTCAGCGCTGCGCTGGCTCTGCCCAGTCCAACCAGAATCAGTTCAGGTGCAAAGGCACCTGGCCAGGTTTGCTGGCAAACAGAGCCCCGCAATAATCAGCGGAGGATTAGGCGTCTGTGCCCTCGACGGTGGCCTGGCTCGTTGGAGGGACCTTCCACTGCCACGAGGCCAGACCGAGCGCTAAGGCAAAACACCCACCCTTCATAGACACGCCTGGCACGTGCTCTGCTCCGTCCCTCCCCTCCTGCTGCCGGCCACGGCTCAGCCTGACGCTGGTCCCCTGGTTGCCGTGTGCTGGGCTGGACTGTCGTCACTTCTGCCCTGTGGCTCAGCAGTGCTGGCACCGTCTGTGTCCCGGGCTCGGAGCTGGAGCCAGACCTCGGCTTTGGCAGGCCCTGCCTGGGAGCGTGACTCTTCTGCCTTGGGTTCAGGCCCAGGCTTCGGGCTCGCGCTTTCCCTGCGTTGCCCGTCGGAGGCGACGTTGTCAAAGGTGCAGGTAGCTCCTCCGCCCCCCGCCGCGTTCTCCACCGCTCCGGGCTGGGCCCAGACACAGGCGGTTACGCTGCCAGCTCCTCCCAGCAGGAGGCAGACCAGCCCCGCCTCGGGGTCCGGGCGCGTGTTGGCCCTCGCGGAGCAGCTCCACTGCCGGCGGAGTGCAAGGCTCCCCAGGAGCTGGGTAGGAAGGTGGCCTCGGCTTTAGGCGTGGAGGTGCAAGTGCTCCCCAGGGAATACCATGCCCCCTGGGCGCTTCAGCACTTGCAGGGGAGAGGGGCTGCCAGTTAACACCGAATTTCTGGGACCAGTTAAAACACGGGCAAGCCCCTTCTTCCCTCCCGCCCCGGCTCCATGCTAAAGCCTTTGGACGCTTCTGCGCTCTCCAGGCTCTGGTGACAGCTGGGAGTGGGGGAGGCGTGTCTAGTAGGGAGAGGCCCTGCAACGTAAGCCTGGGGTGAGGCCTGGGCAAAAGGAGGCCAGACTGCTCCTGCGAAGCACAGTTGAGCAGTGAGCAAGAGGCAGGCGCAGCTCACGGAATCGGGCACGAACGGGGCTGCTGATGCAGAAACCTGCAAACCTGAGGTGCAAGGCACAAGCGTCCCAGGGCACCCGACACCCTGGCCTGTGGCTCCGTCGGCTCTAGCCCCGCGGGCCCTCTGCTCCCTGGCCTGTTGCTCCGTCGGCTCTAGCCCCGCGGGCCCTCGGCTCCCTGGCCTGTGGCTTCGTCGGCTCTAGCCCCGCGGGCCCTCTGCTCCCTGGCCTGTTGCTCCGTCGGCTCTAGCCCCGCGGGCCCTCGGCTCCCTGGCCTGTGGCTCCGTCGGCTCTAGTCCCGCGGGCCCTCGGCTCCCCGGCCTGTGGCTCCGTCGGCTCTAGTCCCGCGGGCCCTCGGCTCCCCGGCCTGTGGCTCCCTCGGCTCTAGTCCCGCGGGCCCTCGGCTCCCCGGCCTGTTGCTCCGTCGGCTCTAGCCCCACAGGGCCCTCGGCTCCCCGGCCTGTGGCTCCCTCGGCTCTAGCCCCACAGGGCCCTCGGCTCCCCGGCCTGTTGCTCCGTCGGCTCTAGCCCCACAGGGCCCTCGGCTCCCTGGCCTGTTGCTCCGTCGGCTCTAGCCCCGCGGGCCCTCGGCTCCCTGGCCTGTTGCTCCGTCGGCTCTAGCCCCGCGGGCCCTCGGCTCCCCGGCCTGTGGCTCCGTCGGCTCTAGCCCCGCGGGCCCTCGGCTCCCTGGCCTGTTGCTCCTGGGCGCAGGACTGGCCGTGCTGCCAGAATTGTAGGTTCCCAGCCCCTTGCCATGGGCGAGACGCCTGACTCAGCTGCTCGATCCCGAGAGCTTCCGGACCTGCCTGGTCCAAGGGGGAACTTCCCCCTCCCCGGGACCCGGAGCCTCCAGATCTCTGCACTCCCATCCGATAGCCTTGGCGCTACTTGACGCTGCCACGTGGCCTGTGGGAGGAGGGGCGGGGCAGCCTCAGCCTCCCCGGCCTCTGTGCAAGGCTCCCCACTCCGCCCCAGCAAGGTGCTTTTCCTGAGGAACCCGAGCCCACGTGTGGCTTCGCCCATCCTGCCGCGGCGTGCACCTGAGCCGTGCGCACCAGCCCCTCCCCTGGGGCAAATCTCCATCAGCTCCCTCAGGGCTCTGCCCTGCTTAGCCGGAGAGGAGGCAGGCGGCTTGGGAAGAGCGTTGGAGGGTCGGGGCCAGCGCTGACGAGGTCTCCCCAGCCGCAGACCAGCCCATTCGCCTCCCTCCTTGCACCCTACAGCTCAGCGGGAGCCCGAAGAGGCGGCTGTCACTGGAGCCCTGGCTTCCGACCCTGAGCGGCCAAGCGCTTTTGGGAAGCCGTCCCGCAGGTGGGTCCCGACCGCGCGGCGGTCTCAGAGCAGAGGTGCTCGGTCGATAACTGGGCGCAGCTCCTGGTCTGGCGAGTCGCCTCAGCTCGGCGCTTTGCGAGACGTGTTTTCACCTGCACGGCCTTTGCGGTGCTGGGGGCTCTCGCGCCGGCATCCCGCTGGGCCCTGAACACGGTGCAATAGCTACCTCTCTGAAACCGGCATCAGGGCGGCTCGTCTGGATTTTCTTCCACGCTTGCCCAGACTCCACAGCCCCTGCCGTTTGGCAATCGCCTCGAGTGGACACTCGGGTGGACGCTGCTCGAAGAAACCCTGACGCATCCTGGTCCTTCGAGACACGTCCGTCTACGGGTGCCCCTTCCCCACCCGCCTGTCCCCGTCGTGTAGCTTTGTGTTAACGGAGGAATCGAGGCGCTGAGCCTCTCTCCCCTTTTCCATCCTCCACCTCTGGAGGGAAGTGGCATTTCTGGTTGCGCTGCCGTGGCGAAGTGCAGCTGAGTCGAGAGCCTTGTTTCAGAGCTTCCTTGTACGAGAGTTTACCTCGACCTTCACCCCCAGGTTGACACAGGTGGCTCCAATTTCCTCATTAACCAGCAATTTGCCAATTCCCCCCCAAGCCTCCCACACATGCAGGTGAACAGAAGTGTTGTTAGTTGGAACAAGAAGAGATTTAGCCTCCTCCTTGGGCACCACCAGACCTTCCTCCCCCTGCAGTTCTCTGTCATGGACAGCGGGTGAGCAGGAAACCAGCGTCTGCTCAGGCCACTTCCCTCAGGGATTTCCTCCTGCCTGGGTCTGCACTCCCAGTGAACGCCCGCGTTCGACTAGCGCTCAGGCCACTTCCGCTGCTCTCCGAGAGCAGTTCCTATCCAGACATTTGCAAAGGGCAGCTGGCCGCCCGTTCCCACTGTGGCTGCCCCTTCGGCCAGGTCCCAGCAGGCCAAATCCTGCCGGTTTTGGAAGGGTTGGTCCTGACGCTGCCAATGAACTGCAGCTAATGGATGCGATTAATACAAAGCAAATGACTAGATTTGAAAAGAAGAGTTGCCATTAATTGGAATGTTAATGACCCTGTAAATAACCAAATACCCATTTCATTCCATTATGAATAGTCTGGAGGTGTTTCTACATTTTCAAATATGTTGAATTAAAAGAGAATATGAGGGGTGGGGTGATCCCTTTATCGCTGGCTCTGACAAATATTTGCTCTGTAAACTATAAACGACAGAAATCCTGGTTTGCAGTTCGCCTCACACCAGGGCACTCAGCCCTCCCTCTTGGGCAGCCCCTCGCTAAGGCAACCGCTTTGCTTCCAGTCGCAGGCGAGAATGCGGCCCACGTGTTTCCAGTGGCACCAGAGAGTGAGGGCAGGTGTTTCCTTGGTGTTGCAAGGTATTCACATGCCAGAGGCAAAAAACCTTTCGACCTTCTTCAGGCTTCAACTTGCAGGCCCGAAAATTTTACAAAGTGCAGTTATGTAAAAAAGAAATAGACCTTTAAATTGCATTTTTCATGATTGAGATTGCACTACAGTACTTACATGGCGTGAACTGAAAATACTACTGGTGTTTCTTTTCTACAGTGCAAATACTTGTTGTAAGAATATCAAGTGAGCACTGTACATCTTGTATACCGTGTTGTGATTGAAATCAATAGATCTGAAAATGCAGAAAGAATTCCCCGTAATATTTATAATACATTGCAATTGGTTATTCTGTTACTGTTTAACAAGGTGAGTCAAACTGTGATTAAGTGACGATATATTTAATCTCTCAATTAATTGTGAGGTTTTGGTATAGTGTTTGACAGTCTTCATTGGTCTACAGCTGCTGTTTAACCAGATTTCAAGCCTCCTCCACCTTAATCTGTGTGAGCGTCCCTTCCAGGCACTCCAAGAAAAACGGTTACCTACCTTTCCGTGACTTGTTCTTCCTGGCGTGTTGCACGTGTCCCTTCCTCTGCATCGCCATCTAGCCGGTAAGAGGGACCTGGGCAGCTCCATCCTCACTCTTGCACCTGGTTGTACCGCACATAGTGTCAGAGGAAGCTCAGCCCTTTCCAATGGGTGCAGCTGGGAAGGGGAGCCCTGCATAGGACGCAGCTTCGGATTTCCTCTAACCTACATGCCGGCCCCAGAGTAGAGTGCAGCCTAAAGGCGACTGCAACAGAGGGTGGGAGCTGTCTGCTGCTGCTCTGTGAGGCCGTATCTACACTACGCTGTAGATCGATACTCCACGGTCAATCTTCTGGGGCTCGATTTAGTGGGTCTAGTGAAGACCCGCTAAATCAAACTCAGAGGGTGCCCCATCAGTGCCAGTACGCCTGCTCCTCAGGTGGAGGAAGAGAAGCCCCCTTGCTGCGTGGATGATACTAGATACGTCAGCTCGAGCTACGTAATTCATGTCGCTGACGTTCTGTATCTTGAGTCGACCTTCCACTCGAGGCTAGGCCAGGCCTGGGTAGGCCAGCGCTCCTGGAGACCAAAGGCTGTTCTTGCCCAATCTCGTCAAGGTGGGAACTGAGGGTTAGGACGGGGCACGTATCCAGAAATCGGAGTTTGCTATTAACTGAGAGCCCAAGAAACACCGAGTATGGGTGTGCTCAGCCAGGGGGGTTCTCAGCCAAGCTTTGTCCTCGCCCTGGCCCTACGCATCACCCCTGCTGGCGCTGCTCTGCCTCTGTCACGGCCCTGGTCCCCGTGGCCTGGGCATCTGCCTTCTGCTGTGGCACCTGCCTTGGCCGAGCCTCTAGCCGCAGCGGCCCTGCCCTGGGCTTCCCTTGCCGCCCGGCTGGTACCCCGCAGCGGCTGATGGGCATGGGCCATGCCGTCAGCGCCCAGGCGCCTGGGGGGAACCCGCCTGGCACAGCTCAGCCCCTCCCTGGGAGCCTAGCAGGCCGCAGGGCAAGGACCAGGGCCCAGCCCCCCAATGTGGCGAGAGGCTGCAGCTGCCCGTGGCAAGCCAGGCCACTCTTCCCAGGCGAGGGGCGGCGCCGGGGCTGAGCCCCCCAGGAGCAGCCAGGCTCTTGTCTGGATTCGGCCCCGGTGCACTTGCTGCTGGCGCGTGCCCAGGGCTGGGGCTGCGGCGAGGGGCCCAGGCCTCCGTCTCCGGCTGGGTTTAAATCAGGAGGGGACGTTTCCTGCCGCGCCGCCCTGGGGATGTTCTGTGCCGGAGCCAGTCAGCCCCGTGAGCACCACGGCCCGGGCCCTGCCTCACTCTGGGCGTTGCCAGGCAGCGCTCCTGGGAATGCAGCTACCCAGCCCCGGCCAGGCCTGCGCCCTGCTGGCAAACTGGAGAGGGAAATGTCGTGTGTCCTCTGGGAAGCAAGACCTGCTTGGGGGCAGAAGGGCAGCCCTGGAGCCCCGCCCCCGGGGAGCCCACTGCCTCCCAGCCCCCTTTCCCCATGCACGTCGCTGGGCTCTGGGAGTTGGTGTCTGACCGCAGGGCAGCTGGGCCCGTGGGTGCTGTGCCAAGCAGCCTGGCCACATGCCTGGCTGGGCTCATGTAGGTGGAACCGCCTACGGGTGGAACTGAACCTGTGACCTCTGGAGCTTAGTGTGGGAGCTACAGCTTGAGAGACAAAGCCAGCTGGCTCCCGGCATAGGCTGTACAGCTCCCTCCTTCTTATCTAAGAACATAAGACCATAGGAACGGCCAGACGGGGTCAGACCAAGGGTCCATCCAGCGGCCAGCGCCAGGTGCCCCAGAGGGAGGGATCACGACAGGGAATCCTCACGTGATCCCTCCCATCGCCCATTCCTAGCCCCTGACAGACAGGCCAGGGACACCCTCCCTGCCCAGCCTGGCTAACAGCCACAGATGGACCTGACCTCCATGAATCTAGCTAGCTCTTTTTTGAACTCTGTGTTAAAGTCCTAGTCTTCACAGCCTCCTGTGGCGAGGAGTTCCACAGGTTGACTATGTTCTGTAGGAAGAAAAACTTCCTTTTATTTGTTTTAAACCTGCTGCCTGTTCATTTCATTGGGTGACCCCTAGTTCTTATATTGTGGTAATAAGTCAGTCACTTTTCCTTATTCACTTTTTCCACACCCATCATGATTTTATAGACCTCTATGCTATCCCCACCCCCCATTAGTCATCTCTTTTCTAAGCTGAAAAGTCCCAGTCTTTTTAACCTCTCTTCCTATGGGACCCGTTCCAAACCCCTCATCATTTTTGTTGCCCTTCTCTGAACCTTTTCCAATGCCAAGAGATCTTTTTTGAGATGAGGCGACCACATCTGTCCGCAGTACAGGCAGTCCCCGACTTACTCGGATCCAACTTATGTCGGATCCGCACTTACGAACGGGGCTTTTCTCATCCCAGAGCTCACAGGCGGCGGGTCGCCACCCGTGTCCTCCGGGGTGAGAAAAGCTTCTCCCAGTCTCCCTGGTCTGCTGGGGAGGTCCAGCGGCTTTGCTGGGCCCCCCCAGCAGACCAGGGACACCCGAGAAAAGCTGCCGCCTGGGCCAGCGCCAGTCTGCTTGCTGTGGAACTCTGTCCCAGTGCCTGCCAGACGGGGTTCCAGGGATGGGTGTTCAGTCCCTGGCTCTGCTGTGTGCCCCCCCCCACAGTCTGGACAGGTCACCCTGGGCCTCCGTTCCTGTTCCTGTCCCTGCCATGGTGCCGACCCAGCCGTGCTCCGGGGCCGAGTGCATGAGAGCTGGGCAGGGCTTGTGCCCTTTGGGCTGGGAGGGGGGCGGCTGCCCCAGCATGGCAGGCCAGCGCCAGGTGCTGAGTGCTGGGCCGGCAGGCGGTGTTTGCCCAGTTCTCAGGGCTGGGGGGACAGGCTGCCCCGAGGAGCCTGTGATGGTGCACGGCATGTCGGAGACCCCTGGCCAGCGCCCCTCCTCACGCTGGCACTTCCAGGGTGACATTCACACCTAGTGGTGGGAGAAGGGGCAACAGTCATAGTGGGGGAGCCCAGGGGGTGGGCTGCCAGAGGCTGCAGGTCAGGCATGTGGGGCGCCGGCAGAGCGGGGGGTGGGGAGCTCAGGGCAGGGGCTGCGGGTCGGGAGTGTGGGGCGCCGGCAGAGCGGGGGGTGGGGAGCTCAGGGCAGGGGCTGCGGGTCGGGAGTGTGGGGCGCCGGCAGAGCGGGGGATGGGGAGCTCAGGGCAGGGGCTGCGGGTCGGGAGTGTGGGGCGCCGGCAGAGCGGGGGGTGGGGAGCTCAGGGCAGGGGCTGCGGGTCGGGAGTGTGGGGCGCCGGCAGAGCGGGGGGTGGGGAGCTCAGGGCAGGGGCTGCGGGTCGGGAGTGTGGGGCGCCGGCAGAGCGGGGGGTGGGGAGCTCAGGGCAGGGGCTGCGGGTCGGGAGTGTGGGGCGCCGGCAGAGCGGGGGGTGGGGAGCTCAGGGCAGGGGCTGCGGGTCGGGAGTGTGGGGCGCCGGCAGAGCGGGGGGTGGGGAGCTCAGGGCAGGGGCTGCGGGTCGGGAGTGTGGGGCGCCGGCAGAGCAGGGGGTGGGGAGCTCAGGGCAGGGGCTGCGGGTCGGGAGTGTGGGGCGCCGGCAGAGCGGGGGGTGGGGAGCTCAGGGCAGGGGCTGCGGGTCGGGAGTGTGGGGCGCCGGCAGAGCGGGGGGTGGGGAGCTCAGGGCAGGGGCTGCGGGTCGGGAGTGTGGGGCGCCGGCAGAGCGGGGGGTGGGGAGCTCAGGGCAGGGGCTGCGGGTCGGGAGTGTGGGGCGCCGGCAGAGCGGGGGGGGGGTGGGGAGCTCAGGGCAGGGGCTGCGGGTCGGGAGTGTGGGGGCGGCAGGGAGCCCGGGGCTGGAGGCCCGGGAAGAGGCAGGAAATACCCGGCGGGAGGTGGGCCGCGGGGAGTGTGTCCTGCATACTTGTGCTGTGCGCTGTGTGCTGCTGTGTGCTGTGTGCTGCTGTGCGCTGTGCGCTGTGTGCTGTGCGCTGTGTGCTGCTGTGTGCTGTGTGCTGCTGTGCGCTGTGCGCTGTGTGCTGCTGTGTGCTGTGTGCTGTGTGCTGTGTGCTGTGTGCTGCTGTGCGCTGTGCGCTGTGCGCTGCTGTGTGCTGTGTGCTGTGTGCTGTGTGCTGTGTGCTGTGTGCTGTGTGCTGTGTGCTGTGTGCTGTGCGCTGCTGTGTGCTGTGTGCTGTGCGCTGCTGTGTGCTGTGTGCTGTGCGCTGTGCGCTGTGCGCGCTGCTGTGTGCTGTGCGCTGTGTGCTGTGTGCTGCTGTGTGCTGTGCGCTGCTGTGTGCTGTGTGCTGCTGTGTGCTGTGCGCTGCTGTGTGCTGTGTGCTGTGTGCTGTGTGCTGTGTGCTGTGTGCTGTGTGCTGTGTGCTGTGCGCTGCTGTGTGCTGTGTGCTGTGCGCTGCTGTGTGCTGTGTGCTGTGCGCTGTGCGCTGTGCGCGCTGCTGTGTGCTGTGCGCTGTGTGCTGTGTGCTGCTGTGTGCTGTGCGCTGCTGTGTGCTGTGTGCTGCTGTGTGCTGTGCGCTGCTGTGTGCTGTGTGCTGTGTGCTGTGTGCTGTGTGCTGTGTGCTGTGTGCTGTGTGCTGTGCGCTGTGCGCTGTGTGCTGCTGTGCGCTGTGCGCTGCTGTGTGCTGCTGTGCGCTGTGCGCTGCTGTGCGCTGCTGTGTGCTGTGCGCTGCTGTGTGCTGTGCGCTGCTGTGTGCTGTGTGCTGTGCGCTGCTGTGTGCTGTGCGCTGCTGTGTGCTGTGTGCTGTGCGCTGCTGTGTGCTGTGCGCTGCTGTGTGCTGTGTGCTGTGCGCTGCTGTGTGCTGTGCGCTGCTGTGTGCTGTGCGCTGTGCGCTGCTGTGTGCTGTGTGTGCTGTGCGCTGTGCTGTGCTCTGTGCTGTGCTGTGTGCGCTGTGTGCTGTGCTGTGCGCTGTGCGCTGCTGTGTGCTGTGTGCTGTGCGCTGCTGTGTGCTATGCGCTGTGCGCTGCTGTGTGTGCTGTGTGCGCTGTGTGCTGTGCTGTGCGGTGTGCGCGGTGCGCTGTGTGCTGTGCTGTGCTGTGTGCTGTGCGCTGTGCGCTGTGCTGTGTGTGCTGTGCTGTGTGCGCTGTGTGCTGTGCTGTGTGCTGTGTGCTGTGTGCTGTGCTATGCGCTGTGCTGTGTGCTGTGTGCTGTGTGCTGTGTGCTGTGTGCTGTGCGCTGTGCGCTGTGTGCTGTGCTGTGTGCTGTGTGCTGTGTGCTGTGTGCTGTGTGCTGTGTGCTGTGTGCTGTGCTGTGTGCTGTGTGCTGTGCTGTGTGCTGTGTGCTGTGCGCTGTGCGCTGTGCGCTGTGTGCTGTGTGCTGTGCTGTGCGCTGTGCTGTGTGCTGTGCGCTGTGCTGTGCTGTGTGCTGTGCTGTGCTGTGTGCTGTGCTGTGTGCTGTGTGCTGTGCTATGCGCTGTGCTGTGTGCTGTGTGCTGTGTGCTGTGTGCTGTGTGCTGTGTGCTGTGTGCTGTGTGCTGTGCTGTGTGCTGTGTGCTGTGCTGTGCGCTGTGCGCTGTGCGCTGTGTGCTGTGTGCTGTGCTGTGCGCTGTGCTGTGTGCTGTGTGCTGTGTGCTGTGCGCTGTGCTGTGCTGTGTGCTGTGTGCTGTGCGCTGTGCTGTGCTGTGTGCTGTGCTGTGCGCTGTGCTGTGCTGTGTGCTGTGTGCTGTGTGCTGTGTGCTGTGTGTGCTATGCGCTGTGTGTTGTGTGTGCTGTGCTGTGCTGTGCTGTGCTGTGCGCTGTGTGTTGCGTGCAGGGCAGGCGCTGCCGGCGAGCGAGCGTGACGGCCGGGGAGCAGGACGGAGGCAGCGCGAGGGACCCGAGAGCCCTGCCGGCGCCGGCTGCCTGCCGCCCTGCGTTCGCCCCCGGAGCACAGGCCCAGCGTGGCCCCGGCTCAATAGCTCTTTGTGTGCGGCTCTGCGCGCTGAGACGCCCGTTTCCCGTTAGCTGGGGGAGGGGCAGGTGCCGACTCGGAGCTACCTGGGCCTGAGGCCTTGGCCGAGGGAGGAGCGATGCAGAGCTGGGCCGCCCCTCGCAGCCGCCTCTCGCAGGGCCCCGGGCTGCCCCTGCCCCCGGCCCCGGGCTGCCCCCCCCGCAGCTAGCCCAGCCACAGGCGGTGGGAGCCGCGGTCCGTGGCCCCGGCAGCAGCGTGGCGGGGAGCTGTCAGGTGAGTGTGCGTGATGCGGGGTCGCCGAGGGGCAGGAGGCTGCGGCTGCCCTTCCTTCGCCCCTTGGGGCACCGGGAGCTGGGTCGGGCTGCGGCTGGTGGCCTGTGACCCGGGCGGGCAGAGTGGGGGGTCTGGTCCTGCTGCCCATACGCGGTGAGGGCCCTTCGCTCTGGGGCTGCCCTCCGGCCCCCGTGTCACCGGCATGTGGCCAGGGGCTGGCCCAGGAGACTGGGGTGCAGACTCGTGGGCTCTGGCCCAGCAGATGCTCCTGGCTCCCTCCCTGGGTTGAGGGCCCTGACGTGCCCGGTGCTGCACAAACAAGCGTGTCCTTGCCATGGTCTCCCTCTGCACTGCCCCGCCTGTCGGTGTAACGGCCCTGCTGCCTCTCCGGGGGGGACGTGTAACGGTGTACCTCTGCTGTCTGTCCTGGGGGACGTGTAACGGTGTACCTCGGCTGTCTGTCCTGGGGGACGTGTAACGGTGTACCTCTGCTGTCTGTCCTGGGGGGGACGTGTAACGGTGTACCTCTGCTGTCTGTCCTGGGGGGGGGCTTGTAACGGTGTACCTCTGCTGTCTGTCCGGGGTGTGTGTGTGTAACGGTGTACCTCTGCTGTCTGTCCGGGGGGGGGACGTGTAACGGTGTACCTCTGCTGTCTGTCCGGGGGGGGCGTGTAACGGTGTACCTCGGCTGTCTGTCCTGGGGGGGGGGGGCGTGTAACGGTGTACCTCTGCTGTCTGTCCGGGGGGGGACGTGTAACGGTGTACCTCGGCTGTCTGTCCGGGGTGTGTGTGTGTAACGGTGTACCTCTGCTGTCTGTCCGGGGGGGGGCGTGTAACGGTGTACCTCTGCTGTCTGTCCGGGGGGGGGCGTGTAACGGTGTACCTCGGCTGTCTGTCCTGGGGGGGGGGCGTGTAACGGTGTACCTCTGCTGTCTGTCCGGGGGGGGACGTGTAACGGTGTACCTCGGCTGCCTCTCCCGGGGGGACGTGTAACGGTGTACCTCGGCTGTCTGTCCTGGGGGGGGGGCGTGTAACGGTGTACCTCGGCTGTCTGTCCTGGGGGGGGGGGGTGTAACGGTGTACCTCTGCTGTCTGTCCTGGGGGGGGGGGCGTGTAACGGTGTACCTCTGCTGTCTGTCCGGGGGGGGAGACATGTAATGGTGTACCTCTGCTGCCTCTCCGGGGGGGGGGGCGTGTAACGGTGTACCTCTGCTGCCTCTCTGGGGGGGGGGGCGTGTAACGGTGACCTCTGCTGCCTCTCTGGGAGGGGGGGCGTGTAACGGTCTACCTCTGCTGCCTCTCCGGGGGTGGACGTGTAACGGTGTACCTCTGCTGCCTCTCCCGGGGGATGTGTAACGGTGTACCTCTGCTGCCTCTCCCGGGGGGGGGGACGTGTAACGGTGTACCTCTGCTGCCTCTCCGGGGGGGGGGGAGACGTGTAACGGTGTACCTCTGCTGCCTCTCCGGGGGGGGGCGTGTAACGGTGTATCTCTGCTGCCTCTCCGGGGGGGGGGACGTGTAACGGTGTACCTCTGCTGCCTCTCCGGGGGGGACGTGTAACGGTGTACCTCTGCTGTCTGTCCTGGGGGCGGACGTGTAACGGTGTACCTCTGCTGTCTGTCCTGGGGGGGACGTGTAACGGTGTACCTCTGCTGTCTGTCCTGGGGGCGGACGTGTAACAGTGTACCTCTGCTGCCTGTCCTGGGGGGGACGTGTAACGGTGTACCTCTGCTGCCTCTCCGGGGGGGGGACGTGTAACGGTGTACCTCTGCTGCCTCTCCGGGGGGGGGGGACGTGTAACGGTGTACCTCTGCTGCCTCTCCCGGGGGGGGGGACGTGTAACGGTGTACCTCTGCTGCCTCTCCGGGGGGGGGGGGGGACATGTAACGGTGTACCTCTGCTGTCTGTCCTGGAGGACGTGTAACGGTGTACCTCTGCTGTCTGTCCTGGGGGGGACGTGTAACGGTGTACCTCTGCTGTCTGTCCTGGGGGGGGTACGGTGTAACGGTGTACCTCTGCTGTCTGTCCTGGGGGGGTACGGTGTAACGGTGTACCTCTGCTGCCTGTCTGGGGGGGGGGGACGTGTAACGGTGTACCTCTGCTGTCTGTCCTGGAGGACGTGTAACGGTGTACCTCTGCTGTCTGTCCTGGGGGGGACGTGTAACGGTGTACCTCTGCTGTCTGTCCTGGGGGGGGTACGGTGTAACGGTGTACCTCTGCTGTCTGTCCTGGGGGGGTACGGTGTAACGGTGTACCTCTGCTGCCTGTCTGGGGGGACATGAGGCTTCCCGTGCTATGAGTCGGGGGTGGGGGCTACATGGGGCTCTGCCTGAGGGTGCCCCCGCTGTGCCGGGCCCGTCCTGGCTCCCAGGCTGGGTGGCTCTTGGCTTTGCCAGCCACGTCTGCCAGCTGCTCCCTTTCATCCTGCCCTGGGCCTGGGGGAGGTGCTGGTTGCCATGGTGAGGGAGCTGCGTGCTCCCCGCTTACCTCCCCCCCCCCCCCCCGCTCTGCATGCGCCGGGCTGCCAGCCCAGAGCTGTCTGCCTTGGGGCGGGGGGGCCCAGGGGAGCTGACCCCGGCTCCGGCACAGCAGGGGCTGCAAGGCACCCAAGAAGGAATAGTCTGCTCCCCCCCCCCAGCCCAGCTCCTGTACGGCCGGCCAGCCCCCCCCCCCCCCCAGCCCAGCTCCTGTACGGCCGGCCAGCCCCCCCCCCCAGCCCAGCTCCTGTACGGCCGGCCAGCCCCCCCCCCCCCCCAGCCCAGCTCCTGTACGGCCGGCCAGCCCTCCCCCCGAGCCCAGCTCCTGTACGGCCGGCCAGCCCCCCCCCCCCAGCCCAGCTCCTGTACGGCCGGCCAGCCCCCCCCCCCGAGCCCAGCTCCTGTACGGCCGGCCAGCCCCCCCCTCCCGAGCCCAGCTCCTGTACGGCCGGCCAGCCCCCCCCCTCCCGAGCCCAGCTCCTGTACGGCCGGCCAGCCCCCCCCCTCCCGAGCCCAGCTCCTGTACGGCCGGCCAGCCCCCCCCCTCCCGAGCCCAGCTCCTGTACGGCCGGCCAGCCCCCCCCCCCCGAGCCCAGCTCCTGTACGGCCGGCCAGCCCCCCCCCTCCCGAGCCCAGCTCCTGTACGGCCGGCCAGCCCCCCCCCTCCCGAGCCCAGCTCCTGTACGGCCGGCCAGCCCCCCCCCCCCGAGCCCAGCTCCTGTACGGCCGGCCAGCCCCCCCCCCCCGAGCCCAGCTCCTGTACGGCCGGCCAGCCCCCCCCCCCCGAGCCCAGCTCCTGTACGGCCGGCCAGCCCCCCCCCCCCCCGAGCCCAGCTCCTGTACGGCCGGCCAGCCCCCCCCCCCCCCGAGCCCAGCTCCTGTACGGCCGGCCAGCCCCCCCCCCCCCGAGCCCAGCTCCTGTACGGCCGGCCAGCCCCCCCCCCCCGAGCCCAGCTCCTGTACGGCCGGCCAGCCCCCCCCCCCGAGCCCAGCTCCTGTACGGCCGGCCAGCCCCCCCCCCCCCCCGAGCCCAGCTCCTGTACGGCCGGCCAGCCCTCCCCCGAGCCCAGCTCCTGTACGGCCGGCCAGCCCTCCCCCCCCGAGCCCAGCTCCTGTACGGCCGGCCAGCCCCCCCCTCCCGAGCCCAGCTCCTGTACGGCCGGCCAGCCCCCCCCCCCGAGCCCAGCTCCTGTACGGCCGGCCAGCCCCCCCCCCGAGCCCAGCTCCTGTACGGCCGGCCAGCCCCCCCCTCCCGAGCCCAGCTCCTGTACGGCCGGCCAGCCCTCCCCCCGAGCCCAGCTCCTGTACGGCCGGCCAGCCCTCCCTCCCGAGCCCAGCTCCTGTACGGCCGGCCAGCCCCCCCCTCCCGAGCCCAGCTCCTGTACGGCCGGCCAGCCCTCCCCCGAGCCCAGCTCCTGTACGGCCGGCCAGCCCCCCCCCCCCCCCCCCCGAGCCCAGCTCCTGTACGGCCGGCCAGCCCCCCCCTCCCGAGCCCAGCTCCTGTATGGCCGGCCAGCCCCCCCCTCCCGAGCCCAGCTCCTGTACGGCCGGCCAGCCCCCCCCTCCCGAGCCCAGCTCCTGTATGGCCGGCCAGCCCCCCCCTCCCGAGCCCAGCTCCTGTACGGCCGGCCAGCCCCCCCCCCCCGAGCCCAGCTCCTGTACGGCCGGCCAGCCCCCCCCCCCCGAGCCCAGCTCCTGTACGGCCGGCCAGCCCCCCCCTCCCGAGCCCAGCTCCTGTACGGCCGGCCAGCCCCCCCCCTCCCGAGCCCAGGACTCTCACTCTGTGGGCCGGGAAGCAGCAGAACGTCAGGCCAGGAGGCGGGGGGGGTGGGACCGCTGGCCGGTCGGGCTGGGTCCTCACTGGGTTTCTTGGTGGTCTCGTGCCCGGCCCACACACTCGCTGCAAACACTGGCTGGGCCCGGCCATGGGTCAGGCATCCAGTCCAGGGGCCATGCTGGGGCAGGGCAGAGCCGAGAGGTGGAGGGTGCTGGGGAGCCCGGGCATTGGCTAGGGACACGAGGTGCCACGGTGGGGGGGCCGCGCTGGAGGCCACAGAAGGACCGAACTGTCTGGCTGTTTGTGTCGTCCGGGGGGTTCGGATGTGACGCGGTGGGGGGCTCAGTTCCCTTCCCCTCAGGACTGGGCCGGGGCTGCTCCCTTCACGGCAGCGGTGTGGGGGGCTGGTCTCCTCCCTGCACTTCGTCAGCGCCCCCCTGGAGGGACCCTGTGAGGGCAGGGGGGCGGGGACCCTGCTTGGGGATGTGTTGAAGGGGCAGGAAGCCCCCCCATCCGTGCTGGGTGCCCCGGACCCTCCTGGCTGCCCCTCGGTGGGGGCTGCTCCTGCTGGAGGCGTAGTCTGGGCACCCGAGCGTGTTCAGTGCCCCGGCCCTGGGGTGCCCCCACTCTGGCAGCTGCCTGCCCCCCGGGAGCAGAGGGGATGGGGCTAGCGGCGCCGAGGTGGTGGCGAGGCCTGGTGAGGGGTGCTGCAGGCCAGGCGCTCTGTACGGCCCCGCTGCGTGATGGCCGGGGGCCCACACGTGGGGAGCAGGGGCCGCGCGGTACCGCTGCCCCCCCGCCTGCTGGGGGCTGAGTGCGCAGGGTCTGTGCTCTTGGCCCCGCCTGGACACTGCCCCGGGGGCGCGTTGCTGGGCTGGACTCGGCAGCCCTGTCTCGGGGGGCTGCCCCCTGGCTGCTTGTGCGCGGCTGCCTGAGGCCTGGGGACCAAAGGGTCAAACTCAGGCAGCGAGTCCAGGCAGAGGGGCGCTTGGGCCGGAGCCTTTCCCAGGATTCCCTGGGGTCTGGCTCGCTCCCCCGCCCGCTGCCACAGCGCCTGGGGTTTGTGCGTGGCGGCCGTGCCCCCATTCGTTTCCACTGGCGCTAATTGCGGGCTGGGCAGGCCGTTTGCTGCCGGCGCCGGGACACTCCCCAGCGAGGTGCTAGTGCAGGCAGGTGCCGGCAGCGACTCCCCGGCAGCCGCCCGAGCTCCACACAGGCAGCATCGGTGTGGGCAGCGGTAGCCCTGGGCCTCCCCTCGTCTGGGCCGGCCCACACGCCTGCTCCTGAGCCTCTGCTCCCCGGTCACGGCCGTGGGCAGGCCACAGCAGCGTCCCGCCCTCCCTCCCAGCGCCATGGGCCAAGAGTCTCCACCGCGCCCCTTTGGGGACAGCTTTGCAGGGGAGGCCAAAATGCTGAGGGGGCTGGAGCACATGTCCTACGAGGAGAGGCTGCGGGACTTGGGTCTGTTTAGTCTGCAGAAGAGCAGAGCGAGGGGGGATTTGAGAGCAGCCTTCAACTCCCTGAAGGGAGGTTCCACAGAGGCTGGCGAGAGGCTGTTCTCAGTAGTGACAGATGCAGAACAAGGAGCAATGGTCTCAAGTTACAGTGGGGGGGGGTCTAAGTTGGATATTAGGAAAAACTCTTTCCCTAGGCAGGTGGGGAGGCGCTGGGCTGGGTTACCTAGGGCGGGGGTGGAGTCTCCATCTCTAGGAGTTTTTAAGTCTTGGCTTGACAAAGCCCTGGCTGGGCTGATGAGTTGGGGTTGGCTCTGCTTTGGGCAGGGGATGGACTCCTGAGGTCTCCTCCAGCCCTGGGATTCTAGGATTATCAGATCTCTGCGTAACGAAGTGCCTTGCATGTTGAATAGCAACAGAGAGGCGGCCATGTTAGTCTGATCTTGCTAAAACAAAAGGAGAAACTATGTAGCATGTTAAAGACTAACCAGATTAAACCACCTTCTTAGTCTTTAAAGTGCTACATAGTTTCTCCTTGGCTACGTCTACACTGGCATGATTTTCCGCAAATGCTTTTAACAGAAAAGTTTTTCCGTTAAAAGCATTTGCGGAAAAGAGAGTCTAGTTTGGCACGGACGCTTTTCTGCAAAAGCCCTTTTTGCGGAAAAGCGTCCATGCCAGTCTAGACACGCTTTTGCGCAAAACAAATCTGAGCTGTCTACACTGGCCCTTTTGCACAAAAGGACTTTTGCCCGAACGGGAGCAGCATAGTATTTCTGCAAGAAGCACTGATTTCTTACATGAGATCGTCAGTGTTCTTGCAGAAATTCAAGTGGACAGTGTAGACAGCTGGCAAGTTTTCCGCAAAAGCAGCTAGACACAGTCCTTTTGTTTCATAAGGAAGTGTGAGTGTTGGTACACAATTTTACTGCATTGGCCCAAGTAGATAAAACAAAAACATGCTGACACTTAGCAGCGTTCCCAACCCTTCCACAGCTCTTAGGAGGCACTTAGGGGTAATCTAGAGCTAAATACAGCCAGTCCCGAGTTGCGAACGGGTGACTTACGACCGTTCGCCGTTACAACCGAAGCTGTTGTAAATGGCGGACCCCGAGTTACGAACACAATCCGTGCTTACGAACAGCGCGGTTGCGTGCAACTCAACGGGGTCCAACTTACGAATGAACCGAGTTACGACCAATTGCTTGGTCTGTAACCGGTTCATAAGTCGGGAAGAGGCTGTAACAACCCAGCACACTGAGAGCCAGGACTAGTGGTTGTAAACAAACTTTATGGGACTGTGGAAAACTTGACCACGCCCATGATAAGTGGACACCCGGTGAACTGAAATGGGGGTAGTGGGCCGTGGATGTTACCGGGACAGAGAGCACTAGACCAGAGAGGTTCAACCTGTAGTGCCTTATTCGCTCTCTCCACACTTGTCGTGTCAGTCCCTTTTCCCAAGCTGAACAGCCCCAGCCTGAATGTCTCTTGCAGGACCTGCTCTGTAGCCCTGACTTGACTTTGTCTTTCTCTGTGCTTCTTTCAGTGCTATGATTTCTGAGCTGGGTTGACCAGAGTGACTTGTAGCAGTCAAGGAGAGGGCGTACCATGAATTTCTTTAGTGCTCGTATGACATGTTCTTTCTCTTTCTCTCGCCCTTTCCGAATGGTTCCTCGACTCTCTTAGCTCCTTGACTGCCCCTGCACACGGAGCAGCCATGTGAAGTGAGTGATCCACAGGTGAGAACATCCTGTTTAGACCCTATCGTTTCGTAGGTATGGTTTCAGTGTGCATCGTTTTGCATGGATCAGTATTGATTTTCATCTACCAGCCGCCAAGTTACGTGAGATCCCCCTGTAGCTCTTTGCGGCCTGCGTGGCACATAACGCCGTAGTGGCTGTGCAGGTGAGCGAGCCCCGGAGGGGGTGGGTAGGTCCTGTGGCGGTGGCACTAGGCTAGAGGTGCGGACAGAGCTGGCAGCGGTGTTCCTGGGTGAGTGTTTCGGGGGTGGGTGTGTGGCTGCTGGGGAGTCCGTGTTTCAGGCTGGGGGCAGTCTGTAGGCGAGGACTGGCCTGTCCCCATGGCCTGTGAGAGCGAGGGATTGGCCTCTAGGGTAGGTTGTAGCGCCTGGATGGTGTGTAGGAGAGGTTGTAGCTGGGGGCTGTGGCGTCCTGTTGCTGTCCTTGTTGGGTCTCTCCAGGCTGCACGGTGAAGCTGCTGAGCTGGAATTCTTCTGTAAACTTAACGCCATGTGAACGGATCTGACTAGAGACTGGGAACGGCTCGCTTATAGCCCTGTGTTCCCACTTGAGGTATTCTTATCCCCTGTTGAATTGACTCTGATGGAACACGCCCTTCTCTGTGCCCCGACATCCATTCCTGTCTCTTTCTTTTCCCGCGTCTGAGGAAGTGCCTTGCAGCTCATGAACGCTTGTGCCCTAATACCTTTGTTCGTCTTTAAGGTGCCACTGGGCCTGTTGTTTTTGCTGAAACAGACCAATGCGGTTGCCTCTGAAACCTGTTAGTGGAGACGACTGTGGTGCTTTGATTCTGTATGTTTGTTTGTTTGACACTTGCCTTCCCAGCAGCCTTAACTCTGCCCCCCTCACATGTAGGGTCCACTGGGTGATGCTGTAACCTTGGGCAATACCCTGTCCAATGGATGTGTGGCATGCAAATGAGCTCTGTTATTGCCAGAGTGAGCACAACTTGCCTAACGAGCTGTTCAGACGACCTTGAGCGGAGCCTGTCTCTTGCTCCCGGCCATGTGCAGAGCTTGGGGGAACTGCTGGCGCTTGGGGCTCCCTTTTTCCCAGGCTGCAGCTCAGGCATGCCGAACCCTGCCGGCGAGCGGTGAGTGAGCAGCGGCTGCACGATTACTTCCTCGCGGCATTGGGGATGGGGATGGTCCCTCAGCAGACACCACATCCTCTCTGCTAATGAATCTTCTGACGCCAGCTTCCGCAGCACGCTCACCAGGGAGCGGTAATCACGGGCGCTAATGTGCCAGTTGTAACTGCCCTGCCGAGGGCTGAGACGGAGAATCCTTCCCCTGCTGTGCCATCTGGAACTCGTTAGCCTCCCCGCCCCGCCTGCGGGCACGCTGCGAGCCAGGGAGAATTCAAACGGGGGAGGCCAGAAGGCAGAGGTGTCAGAGGGGGATTAGCGGGGGCGGCGCATTCCTGTACGGCGCCTTCCGAAAGGAAAACTCTGCCGTGTCTGCAGCTGGCTCCCGCCGGGCTCCTCCCTGGTGGGTGAGCGGTGCCCTGTGACTCGAGAGGCAAACGACGGGCGTGGTGGGGATGGAACAGGGAGGGCGGGGCACCCCAATGGGGAGCTGGAGTTCTGCCCCCTGCCCAGCAAGGGGGAGGTGGATAGTCCCTGGCCACCGCCCCATGGATGCCCCGGCTCAGGATCTCCCCCAACCCGCAGGCCCATCTCTGGGTCGCAGCGACAGCCCCAGGCCACGGCATCCCAGAGCTCCCGTCGGGGGCACCGGGCAAGGCTGCAAGTCCCTGGCAAAGCCCTGCAGAGAGCAGCTCGTACCAGCGCAAAGGGGCTTCTGCAGCAACAGCCGAGGGCAGCTCTGGGTGTGGGACTAGCGCCGCGGAAGGGAACTGGCCTGCGCCTCCCCCGGGCCTGCTCAGCCGAGGGGCGAGGCTGGGCCGGGCCAGGGATTGCTGCAGCAGGCTGCCAGGCGTGCAGAAGGGGAAGGGAGCCGGGGGGTGGCCTGCAGAGTGCCCCCTGCGGGAGGGGAGAGGCCCCCGCCGAAAAGCCTGGGCCGGGGGCAGGGCGATGCAGATGTGTGGGAGTGTAAGGCCTGGGGCTCCTGCGCTCTTCCTCCTGCCCAGCCCCCAAGCCTGCTTCTGGCAGCCCCTCCCGCACACTGAGCTTGGCCCCACCCCAGAGCCGACTAGGGGAATGTGGGAGGCTCCTTCTCCTTCTCCGGCAGGGCCCCGCCACCGAGGGTCTTTCTGTTTTGCTTCTCGCGTTTGCTGGCCCCGACTGGCTCCCGAGCTCCCAGCCCCACGCTAGAACTGCGCCGGGTCCCTGACCGCAAGGGCCCGGGCTGCTGTTGAGAGCCCCTCGGTGGGCGCGCTTGCTCCGCCGGGCTCCTTCCCTGTGCACGTGGCCTCAGCCACCGGCGTGCCCTCCCCCCCCTCCCCGGGCTGTGGCCAAGGCAAGCATCCAGCTCCAGCTCCCTGGGCCTCCGGCCTGCTTGAAGCGGAGGGTTCACGTTCCTGCAGGGGAGCCACTGGGCTCCTTCCCATCCTTTTCAGTTCCCAGCCAGGCCCCGGTTTGGCTGGAGCTTTCAGGAGCTGCCGGCCCGGGCAGCGCCATCCCCCCTGGGCGAAAGGCTTGTGCCTCCAAGGGGCTCCACAGTGTCTGCAGTCATCAGCCACGCGCTGCGCAGAGCAGCTCAGTGCCGGAGGCAGTAGGCTCCTCGGGGCCCTGGCAGGGCACCCAGGGGATCCGTTTCCAGCGGATGGTGTCAGACACCAAAGAGGAAAGCGCAGGGCAGGGAATTAACTTCCCTGCGTGTCCTGGAAACTGCAGGCGGGTCCCCAGCTTGTTTGACACGGCGTGTCGATCGGCTCGTCAGATCACGGCCAGTGCTCTTCCGGCTGCTCTGGGCCTGACTTGCGTTTCCACTGAGCGTCTGTCTCGTGTTGCAGCCCAGCAAGGGCCGAGCGTTCTGTGGGCGACGTTTTCGCTGGCTGGCTGGCTGGGCCGTGGCCGGGCTCTGGAGACTCGCTTCCCCGCCCGCCACGGGGAGCTGCCTTTGCAAGGAGCATGGTGATGCGGAGGAGGTGCCGGGGAAGAAGCTGCGGCGTTATTTCTACCGACAGTGGTGAAGGAAAGCGTGCCTGGAAGCCGGGGTGTGTGTGCCTGGCACTTCACGCTACAACTGGTTTCTGAATGAGCAGCCACACAGAACCAGAGGATATCAGCTGCGTAGGCAACAGGGTGCTAACAGCCTGGGGTGGCTGGGGGTGGGGGGGGGGGGGAGACTGCCCTAGACCACTGGCCTCAAGCCAGAGAGGAGGAGATGCTCCGGCAGTGGGCCGTGCCAGGCAGCATGAGCCGCTTCCATTCTGTACTTTCTCCTCTCTGGTAGTTTGTTGTGCGCTTTGTGGCCCGTCCCCAGGAAGAGGATAACAGTTGTGGCCTGGAGTCCCATAAGACTGTGCTGAGGGTTTGGACGGCCGGATGCGAGGTCCTATCCTCTGGAGCTGCCCCCCGGGTGTTTCCACCTCTTTGTGCACTCCTCTTCTTGTGCGACCTCTCTCCAAGGCTCCTTAGCTGCCTGAGACGCCGGGCATCGGTTAGCGTACAGACACATCGCCAGTGCAACAGAGTTCTGCCTTTCCTGTAGCAAGGGAGTCTGCTGCACAGACATTCAGTGTCTCAGCCCCCCAGCCCTCCCCAGCCTTCACTGTCAGAGTAGTGTATCGGGGGGGGGGGCGTGTTAGTCTGAATCGGAAAAGCGGTGAGGAGTCCTGTGGCACCTCGGTTAGTCTATAAGGTGCCACAGGACTCCTCGCCGCTTCTGTCAAAGGAGTGAGTCCCATTGGAATCCAGGGAGCATCGTCTGTTACAGGAAGGACTTGTCCATTACACATTTGGGGCATCTAAGATTATTCTCAGTTGTTTCATAGTCTCTGCCCCAGTCAGGTTTTCTCTGCCTGTCTCAGCACACTTCTGAATAGCTTGTACGCTGAGCTGCAGGGGCAGCATTTTAACACCACACCTCTGTTTCCTGTGCAGAATCTACTCCGGCTAGACAACATGTACCGGAGGGTTCCAGCCCCCGTATCCAATGGAAGATCTGGAAGCCCAGCCCCGACCCAGATGCTCAAGCAGGGGCCACCTACAGACGTCTATTGTCATGGGTTGCTGGAAAATGCATTCCGGGTTACGGGGAGAGCGGTCCTGTGCCACCGGATCTCTTGCAGCAGGGCCCTTCAAGCCAGAGGTTAACGCCGTCGTGTTAGCAACTTTTGTTACAGCCGCTGCCTCTGTCTGAGACCCCTCGTGCAGCCTGTGCCCGCAGCTCCCCACCTCTCCTTGGAAATCCAAGGGTCCTCTTTCCGGCGACACCCCCTCGCTCTCTCTTCTCACTGCACGGCCCTGGCGCCCCTGTTCTCCCCAGGCCGACCGGGGTTCGCTCAGCTACCTAACAGCAGTTTCTCCCTTTTCAAGCCCATCACCCCCATTCTCACAGCGTGCACATGTCCAGTCCTTCGCTTCCAGCGCAGGCTCCCCAGCCTTCCAGACCCGCTTCTCTCCTGGTGATCGGAAGGGACGTTCGAGCCCTGCAGAGCCCCTCTTGGCAGCCTTGCAAGTCCTTTAAAGGCAGCTATTGCTCCGGATAACTTCAACACGAGTGCCACGGTTAGCCAGTTGAGCCCCGTCGTCCAAGCGTGTGGCTGCCTCAGGGCCCCGCTCGCCCACCAACCCCGCTGGCTCCTGTGCGACCTGCATTCCTGCTGCCTTGAACCACTGTGGACGTTTATACAACAGGCCAAAAATTCACTGGCGTTCTCAGAGGGAGGGGGGGCAAACGGCTCCCGCAAAAGCCAGCCACTCACTGATTTTAAAGCATGGGGCCTGGCTGGCTTGCGGCGCACACGGCTCACCTTCCAAATGCTTCGGCACGAGTCTCCCTTCGCTCTTTCTCCCTGCGGAGCCAGAGCGCTTTCCAGGCATTTCCTGTCTTCTGAGTGGCGGTCTCTATTTCCGGCAGCGCTCTGCCGAAGGGGGGAATTTGGGGTGGCAGTCACGAGGGGATTTCTTTCTCCTCTGTGTCAGATGCCGTCTCCCGTCCTCCTCGGGTGCGCTTCCCACTTCCACAGCAACGGGCTGAGGGTTTTCCAAAACCTGCCGCTCGTCCCAGGGCAGTGGCTTCGGGGCGGACGCCCCTGGTTCACAGGCCAATAAAGGAGGGTCCCTCTGGGTCATTGCACATGTCCCCAGTGTGGCGTCCATCCCAGCCGTCCGGTGTCCCGTCCTTTCATTTAGCTAGGGCCACCTCTTTCTGCGCCTGTCCCATCCTGCAGGCCCTGTGAAAGCCCTTCAGGGCTGTTGCTTAGCGACAGGGACCGCACGTCTTCCTTTGTTCAGGCTTTCAACGGCTCTTTCCAGTTTCTTCTCCTCCTGCTTCACCTGTTCAAGCCAATCACATGACTGGCTCGCCGGGGTCGCCGGTGCGGTGTCCTGACAGGTACCTCGCTGTGTCCCACGGTGGTCGCCGCTCGGCTGCCTGCGTGTGCTCCTCCGGGGGCCGGGCTGGCTCCCACATGTCGCCAGCCCCCAGCGAGCACGAAAGGGGGAAGGAGCGGAGGGCTATTGGAAAGGAAGCACAGTAATAGCTTCTCCAGACCAGGTGGGCCACGAATGTGCCCATGACAAGGGATGCCACTCTCAGTGAGGGGTCCCGTCCCACTGCCCTCGGTCGGGCAGAGACCACTCCCGTGGGCACAAAGAAGGTACACATCACTCCAGACTGTCAGGTTTCCATACCCGGCTGCCACCCAGTGCCTTGACATGGGGGTCGGATCACTGTCTGTCCTGCTGTCAGGTTAGACCCGGTTTTGTTACCAGCCCTCCGGAGTGGGCCTCCAGCCTGTGCCTGGCACCATTCAGTGTGTTACACCGTGGATCCTGTCCACGTCCGGTTCTGTGAGCATGGCCTGCCTCTGCTCACGGCTTCACTTCGCTATATATTAGCCAAGGCTTGACCACTAGACCTGTGTGTTAGGCCTCACATCAGGCCTGTGATACCTGCGCTTATGTTCCAGGCCCTCATCTTACCACGAGAGACACGGATGAACATAAGAACGGCCATATGGGATCAGCCCAAAGGGCCGTCTAGCCCAGAATCCCGTGGTCTGTCTGTGGCCAGTGCCAGGGAGAATGAACAAAAGAAAGCAATTTCAAGGGATCCCAAAAGGTCCAGTTCCATCTTCTGGCAGGCATATGCTTAGGGACACCTGGAGCATGGGGCTGCACCCCGATTGTCTTGGCAAATGGTGATTAATGGACCTTTCCTCCATGAATTTAATCTTTTTTTACTCAGTTATACACTTGACCTTCACAACATCCTCTGGCAAAGAGTTCCACAGGTTGACTGGCCAAGGAGCGCTTCCTTTTGTTTGTTTTTTAATTGGTCTATTAATTTCATCGGAGCCCCCAACTTGTGTTGTGAAGGGGAAGATAATACTTCTTTATTCCCTTTCTCCAGGCCAAGCTTGATTTTCTAGGCCTCTCTATAAAAGAGTGGGGGAGGTCTAGTTGGGATATTAGGAAAAACAATTTCACTGGTAATTGTGGGGAAGCGCTGGGCTGGGTTCCCGGGAGGGGCGGGGGGGAGTCTCCATCCCTAGAGGTGTTTAAATCCCAGCTTGACAAAGCCCTGGCTGGGATGATTGAGTTGGGGTTGGCTCGGGCTTTAATGACTCCTGAGATCTCTTCCAACCCTAGGTGCTAGGACTCTCTCACATCCCCTTAGACAGCTCTTCTCAAAGCTGAACAGTCCCAGTCTTTGTAATCTCGCCTTGGATGGAATTTGTTCCCCACCACAATCCCTGGTGTTGCCCTTCTCTCGATGGAATTATGGAACCCTGGGGAATTCTAGTCTCTCCTTTGGAGACAGGGCAAGCGAACTGCCCGCGGTCCTCGCGGTGTGGGTGTGCCGTGTGCGCGCACACTCTGTTGGGTTATCTGTCCCTGTGGTAAGAGTTCCTAACAGTCCCTTCGCTTTTTGTCTGCCACTGCGCATCGAGTGGCAGTTTTCACAGAACTATTCCGGATGATTCCAAGATCTTTCTTGAGTTGTAACAGCTAATTTAGAGCCCGTCGTTTGTATTGATTGTTGGAATTACGTTTTCCAATGTGCATTATTTTGCATTTATCAGCACTGAATTTTATCAGCCATTTTGTTGCACAGCCACCCAGTTTGGTGAGATCCCCTTGTAACTCTTCAGTCCGCTTGACTCAACTATTTTGAGTAATTTTGTATTGTCGTTAAATTTGCCGCCTCCCTGTTGAACAGCACTGGTCCCAGTACAGATCATAGGGAGAGCTTGCTACTCACCTCTTTCCACTGTGCAAACAATTTTATTCCCACCCTTTGCTTCCTGTCTCTTAACCTGTTATCAGTCCATGAGCAGCTCTTCCCTCTTATTAGTTTGCTTAAGAGTCTTCGGTGAGGGGCCTTGTTGAAAGATTTCTGAAAGTCTAAATACACTGGATCCCCTTGTCCATAAGTTTGTGGACACCCTCAGATATTCTAGTAGTTTGGTGAGGCCTGATTTCCCTTTACAGAAACCATATTGACTCTTCCCCAACAAGTTATGTTCACCTGCATCTCGGATAATTGTGGTCTCGCCTAGTTTCACCCAGTTTGCCTCAGATTGAAGTTAGGCTGTAATTGGCAGATCACTTCTGGAGCCTTTTATAAAAATCAGCATTACATTAGCTACGCTTCACTCATCTGGCACAGACTCTGTTGTACACCACAGGAGGTAGTCCTGGAATTTCGTATCTGAGCGCCTTCAGAACTCTTGGGTGAATCGCATCTGGCTCTGGGGACGACTTGTTCATTCATCAAATTGTTCCATAACCTCCGTGGGTGACATTTCAGTCTGGGACACTTGCTCAGTTTTATCAATGACGAGCAGGGAACTCTTTCTGCGAGATGGGTGAGACCAGTGCTGGAGAACTCGCTCCGGCTCTGGTGTCCACACTTCCAAAAAATGTTCAAAAAGAAATTGGAGCAGGTGCTGGACAGTCACAAAATGACTCGAGCTTGCAGAAAATGCCTGATGGCGAGAGAGTAAAGAGCTGAGCGTGTTTAGCTAATCAGAATGAAGACTGCAGGTTACCTTGCTCACCGTATGGAAGAACCTTCATCGAGCGAGAATACCAGGTACCAACCGGCACCTTAACCTACTGGAGAAAATGATTCCAAGAAGCAGTGCCTGGAAGCTGAAGCCAGGCGGTGAGAAATCAGGCACATGTTTGAACAGAGAAGGCGGGGGGATACCCACTGGGACAAACTACACAGGGAAGTGGTGGATTCTCTTTCTCTCGAGCTCTTCACATTAAGGCAGAGTGCTTTTCTAGACGATCTGATTTAATCAAAATGCAAGTTGTTCTCAGTGGGCGTATCTGGCTGAAATGCCGTGGGCCGCACTGCTCGGGAGGTCGGACTGGAGGGTCTGACGATCCCTTCTGGCCCTAAGATTTCTGGATCTGTGAGATTCTGAGAAGCCCGGCCTGGCAGAACGCTGCCACGCTGCAGCTGGTTGGTTCATGTTCCAGGGCAGTAGCAATGCGGACTGACGTCTCTGATCATTGCATGGACAGCAGCTGCGGCCGGCGGAATTTCTCAGCTCGGCTCGTTCTGACTTGTTGTTCCCGGGGATTGCTGTAGAATGCCTATAGCAACGGTATCTTGGCGCGAGCCGGAGCAGGGTCCCGTCGTGCCAGGTGCTGCTCACGCATAGTGAGAGAGTGGCCGAGACGGCGACCCGTGGGGAAAGGGTCTGGAAAGGTAACAAAGGATGTGCCTGTACTGCAGGGTGCGCCCTCTAGCCCCCTGCACAGCCACGCGCAAACTGACAGCCGCCGTGGGGGCAACTCTGCCCACGTGAGCTCAGACTCGGGGGGGGGGCTGCCTGGGCGCCTATGCCTCAGTGCTGGCACTGCTAGTTTTTGCACCCTAGTTCAGACACAGCTGGTGTGAGTCAGTCTGTCCGGGCGGAACGGTGGTGTTACCTGCACAAATTCCTCTATCCCTTCCACACCGCAGGGGGACACACCTTTACCCAGTTCCTAGGGCTCCTGTGAACTTACACACCCATCCTCACCCAGTTCCTAGGGCTCAGGGTGTAACAACCCGCGGGCTGGCAGGATCTTTAGCCACTTGAAAGAGCCTCACACGGTAATGTCCTTATCCTGTATTTATTGACAATTCCCAGACAAGCAGAATGCACGTGCTAAGCACACCGGGTCATGCTCACCAATCCTGATACCGGCAGACTTCCCCTGTTGGCCAGGCAAGATCAGTCTCTCTGGTCTCAGGCTGTCTCTCCGAGGTGAGTTCTTCTTTCCAGGTCTTCCCCCTTCTCCTGGTCCTCTTCCAGCCTCCTACCATACTCAAAGAGGTTCTGGGAGACAGACCCATAGTCTCCTATAGACAACCACCTAACCTCAAGATGATTCTTACCAACCACCACAGGACATACCACACTAATACCAACCCTGGTACCTTCCCTTGCAACAAACCCCGTTGCCAGCTTTGTCCACATATTCATTCTGCTGATACCATTATTGGACCTAACCAAGTGAGTTATAAGATCAAGAACACATATTCCTGCGCATCCAGAAATATAATCTATGCTATCGTGTGCCGAAAGTGTCCGTCTGCTATGTACATTGGACAAACATCTCAGACACTTCGCCAAAGGATTAATGCCCACAAAACAGATATCAGACAAGATCACAAAGAGAAAACAGTTTCTTGCCACTTTAACCAGAAAGGACACTCTCTCAATGACTTGACCACCTGCATTCTGCTACAAAGACCTTTTACATCTGCACTTGAAAGGGAATCCTCTGAACTGTCATTCATGTTAAAATTCGACACTTGCCAACAAGGACTTAACAAGAATTTGAACTATCTCACCCATTACCAAGACAGTTTCCCCAATTATCACCTGTAATACCATTAACTCACAAACATCCCACTCTCCCTACCTTTAATATCATCAATTCACAGACACTTACCTTCCTTCCTCCCCCTCCCCCCCCCCCGCCTCCCCCTTCTGTTCTGCAATGTGATTTGTCCTTTTCATATGTGTTCATTTTTTTAATTGTATCCTTTGGTATATATGGTTGTGACTACTTTCTTCCACTATTTGATCTGAGGAAGTGGGTCTGGCCCACGAAAGCTCATCATCTAATAAACCATCTTGTTAGTCTTTAAAGTGCTACATTGTCCTGCATTTTGCTTCATCCTCTTCCTTCTGTTACTCCTGCTGATCTTCCTCTTTTCCTTCTTTAACCCCAGTTCATATAATGAAACCTGAGTCTTGCTTAGCTAGACCGTAACCAATTATTTTAGTATAATTTTACTAACCAATCATAACAAAATTACCTAACCAGTCAGCCCCCACCACCTTCATTGATTTACACCTAGCAACATTAATGATCCAGCAGACAGAAACCGTTACAAACCAGACAGAGATCACACAGTCACACAATAGGCCAGTGTAGTGACAATGCTCCTAGGGTGAGGATTCCACACCATCCGCGATGGAGAAGCAGTTTCTGGCCAGACACAATGGGGTGACGCACACATTTCTTTACCCATCTGAGATCTGTGTCTTTCTCTGGTGACAGTGGGGGAGCTGTCAGGCCAACATCCCTCCTCACAGCCGGGCGTGACACTTTTTGATACAATTTAGATGGAACTGTGAGTGTGATTCCAGGCCTTACAGCTGATGGCTGCTGCTCTTCAGTCTGGCTGCAGAAGGCGGCTTTGGTTCAGGCCTAGCACAGGCCTTCCAGCATGGCTGCAGAAAAGCCAGATTGTTACAGTGGGGCCATGCACAAGAGCACCAGCATATTTTAGCACCGATTATCTAAGGCACTGCTGTCCATAGCAATTCATCAGTTTGTTTCCACTCCAGGGGATTTGCACTGCCTCTCCTGGGGGCGCTATGTTGAATTCCTTAATATCCGATTTGTTCAGGGCTGATTTGGACCGTAGGACGTCAGCCACGGCCCACGTGGGGGGCACATTAACCCAGGTGACGCTCGTAGCCCTGCAACAGGGAATCCAGCAGAGAGGATTGCGGGTTTGGCAACCAACATTACCTGGTGGAAAGTGACATTTTCATCATTTCCTGCGCAAAGGTTCCTGGCTCCCACCTTCTCCTAGCAATGGAAACCCACGCCAGCCCTCTCAGGCTATGTCTACACTACAAGGTTTTTGCACAAAAACCCACGGAGCATCCACGCCTTACACGTGTTTATTGCACAAGGAAATCGACAGTGAATCGACAGACCGGAGGGCTTTGTGCGGTGCAGGTAAACCTCCTTCTACGAGGCAGAACTCCTTTTTGTGCTACAGCTCTTGTACAAAAAGGCAGGTGTGGACGCTCCGCAGGGGGTTCTTGTGCACAAAGTGCCTATCCGAAAAAGCACAGGTGCTTGATGGCCATTCTGTGAATGGCCATCAGAACGTTCTTGCGCAAGAGCATCCGTGCAGTGTGGGCGCTCTCTTGCGCGAAAGCGATGCGCTTTGAGGTGTGGATGCACTTTTGCACAAAAAGTTTTTGCGCACGATCTCTGCCGCAAAAGGCTTCTTGTGCAAGGAGCCTGCAGTGTAGACATAGCCCGAAAGCGCAGCTCTCGCTGCCACGTTAGCCGTGACTGCTACGCACCTTGCCCTGGCGCTGCCAGGAGCCCTCAGTCAGCCTGGGGTCGCTTTGCCATGGCGGGTGCTGGACCAGCACCAAGGCAGACCTGTCCCCACCCCCCTCCAGAGAGCGTGCGCTGTAGGAACCGCAGGCCCATTTGCAGAGGCTACAACTGACTGGCAATTCCTGCCCTTTTGCTTGGCAGCTTGGGCCTGAGCAGCTCCACAGGATTCTGGGAGAGATTAAACCCCCGCCTATGGCCCTCCCGTTGAATTACTCCTCAGCTGCCCATTTTCTAGCAACCTCCAGCCTGACATCTGCGCGAGACTGTGCGAGCTGCGCAGGGACATGTCTGAACGAAGCCCTGCCACGGGCGCTGAATGACGCCACGAATGGCGTGGTGCTTAGGCAGGTGCTTGGCGGGGTGGCAGTACCGTCCCCGTGAGGGCCACGTGCCATCGGAGGCGGGCTCATCAGACCGCCCCCACCACAAACGTATCACGTTCGGGCTTGGAGCCAGGCGATTGATTATTTTTGCCCCCACTTCTCCCCTTGGAAGAAACCCGAATGTCCAGCTCAAACTTGCTGATAGCTGGTTTATCTCTCTGCTCCTGTGTCCCCCTTGGGGCTTAACTTGAGCAGCTTCTCTCCCTGCGCGTTGACAGACTGACAGCAGCCCTCCCTCCCCTACACAGCCCACCCGCCTGTCCCCCCGAGGGTGGGTTCCCATTCCTCGGGCCATGCAGTAGCTCTTCTCTGCGTCTGCCCCCGTCGGAATCCCCCTCCCTTGGACGTGGGAGGCCCGAGCGGCACGTATCCCAGGTGAGGTCGCACCAGGGCCGTGTGAGCCGCTAAGGAACGGGAGCACTGCTGGTCCCCACGGGAATGCGCCAGGGACACCCCCAGCACTGCATTAGCCCGCACACCGCACTGCCCCCACGCAGCAGCCTAGTTAGTGCCGCTCAGCAATGGTCCCATCCGTGTGCGGAATAAATGTTGTGGTGTGCGCTGAGGCATGTGAGGATGTGCACCCCCAATATGATCCCATGCTGCTGGCTCGGGGCGCTCTGCTAATCAGCTGGGTGACGCCTGAATCGTCTCTGGGCTGCCGCCCAAGCGCTCAGCTTCCAGGGAACCTGGGAACTGCCCGGGGACTTGCTGCAGCCAGGGAAGGGGCTCGCCTTTCCCAGTCCCAACCTAATCGTCCCCAAGCTGCTGTGGCTGGGACAGCCCAGAACGGCTGTGGCCCCAACTCTGCCACGGCCCAGGCCTGCCGCGGCTGGGGCGCCCTGCTGCAGCCGGGGCACCTGGACCTGCCAAAGCCCCCTGGCCAAAACCCAGCCCTGGCCCGGACCTGCTGGTGCCAAGGGAGGGGCACCTATCCTGCACCCCAGCCCTGGAGATGCCATGGTGAGGAAAGGCCCCTCCCCCCATATCTAGTGCTGCCGTGGGGGGAGAGCTGGGGGAGTCCTCTCTCCTGCTCTAGCCCTAGAGCACCCCCTGCACCCCAAACTCTTCATCCCTTCCCACTCCAGAGCCCCCCGCCAGAGCCCTCCCCCCTGCCCCACCTCAGCACCTGCACCCCCGCCAGAGCCCTGCCCCCTGCCCCACCTCAGCACCTGCACCCCCGCCAGAGCCCTGCCCCCGCCCCACCTCAGCACCTGCACCCCCGCCAGAGCCCTGCCCCCGCCCCACCTCAGCACCTGCACCCCCGCCAGAGCCCTGCCCCCGCCCCACCTCAGCACCTGCACCCCCGCCAGAGCCCTGCCCCCTGCCCCACCTCAGCACCTGCACCCCTGCCAGAGCCCTGCCCCCTGCCCCACCTCAGCACCTGCACCCCCGCCAGAGCCCTGCCCCCGCCCCACCTCAGCACCTGCACCCCCGCCAGAGCCCTGCCCCCTGCCCCACCTCAGCACCTGCACCCCCGCCAGAGCCCTGCCCCCTGCCCCACCTCAGCACCTGCACCCCCGCCAGAGCCCTGCCCCCTGCCCCACCTCAGCACCTGCACCCCCGCCAGAGCCCTGCCCCCCCCCACCCCACCTCAGCACCTGCACCCCCGCCAGAGCCCTGCCCCCTGCCCCACCTCAGCACCTGCACCCCCGCCAGAGCCCTGCCCCCTGCCCCACCTCAGCACCTGCACCCCCGCCAGAGCCCTGCCCCCTGCCCCACCTCAGCACCTGCACCCCCGCCAGAGCCCTCCCCCTGCCCCACCTCAGCACCTGCACCCCCGCCAGAGCCCTGCCCCCTGCCCCACCTCAGCACCTGCACCCCCGCCAGAGCCCTGCCCCCGCCCCACCTCAGCACCTGCACCCCCGCCAGAGCCCTCCCCCCTGCCCCACCTCAGCACCTGCACCCCCGCCAGAGCCCTCCCCCCTTCCCCACCTCAGCACCTCCACCCCCGCCAGAGCCCTCCCCCCTTCCCCACCTCAGCACCTGCACCCCCGCCAGAGCCCTCCCCCTGCCCCGCCTCAGCACCTGCACCCCCGCCAGAGCCCTGCCCCCTGCCCCACCTCAGCACCTGCACCCCCGCCAGAGCCCTCCCCCCTGCCCCACCTCAGCACCTGCACCCCCGCCAGAGCCCTCCCCCCTTCCCCACCTCAGCACCTCCACCCCCGCCAGAGCCCTCCCCCTGCCCCACCTCAGCACCTGCACCCCCGCCAGAGCCCTCCCCCCTGCCCCACCTCAGCACCTGCACCCCCGCCAGAGCCCTCCCCCTGCCCCACCTCAGCACCTCCACCCCCGCCAGAGCCCTCCCCCTGCCCCACCTCAGCACCTGCACCCCCGCCAGAGCCCTCCCCCTGCCCCACCTCAGCACCTCCACCCCCGCCAGAGCCCTCCCCCTTCCCCACCTCAGCACCTGCACCCCCGCCAGAGCCCTCCCCCTGCCCCACCTCAGCACCTGCACCCCCGCCAGAGCCCTGCCCCCGCCCCACCTCAGCACCTGCACCCCCGCCAGAGCCCTCCCCCCTTCCCCACCTCAGCACCTCCACCCCCGCCAGAGCCCTCCCCCCTTCCCCACCTCAGCACCTGCACCCCCGCCAGAGCCCTCCCCCTGCCCCGCCTCAGCACCTGCACCCCCGCCAGAGCCCTCCCCCCTTCCCCACCTCAGCACCTGCACCCCCGCCAGAGCCCTCCCCCCTTCCCCGCCTCAGCACCTGCACCCCCGCCAGAGCCCTCCCCCCTTCCCCACCTCAGCACCTGCACCCCCGCCAGAGCCCTCCCCCCTTCCCCACCTCAGCACCTGCACCCCCGCCAGAGCCCTGCCCCCCGCCCCACCTCAGCACCTGCACCCCCGCCAGAGCCCTCCCCCTGCCCCACCTCAGCACCTGCACCCCCGCCAGAGCCCTCCCCCCTGCCCCACCTCAGCACCTCCACCCCCGCCAGAGCCCTCCCCCCTGCCCCACCTCAGCACCTGCACCCCCGCCAGAGCCCTCCCCCTGCCCCACCTCAGCACCTGCACCCCCGCCAGAGCCCTCCCCCTGCCCCACCTCAGCACCTCCACCCCCGCCAGAGCCCTCCCCCCTTCCCCGCCTCAGCACCTCCACCCCCGCCAGAGCCCTCCCCCTGCCCCGCCTCAGCACCTGCACCCCCGCCAGAGCCCTGCCCCCTGCCCCGCCTCAGCACCTGCACCCCCGCCAGAGCCCTCCCCCTGCCCCACCTCAGCACCTGCACCCCTGCCAGAGCCCTGCCCTCTGCCCCACCTCAGCACCTGCACCCCCGCCAGAGCCCTCCCCCCGCCCCACCTCAGCACCTGCACCCCTGCCAGAGCCCTCCCCCCTTCCCCACCTCAGCACCTCCACCCCCGCCAGAGCCCTGCCCCCGCCCCACCTCAGCACCTGCACCCCCGCCAGAGCCCTGCCCCTGCCCCACCTCAGCACCTGCACCCCCGCCAGAGCCCTCCCCCCTTCCCCACCTCAGCACCTCCACCCCCGCCAGAGCCCTGCCCCTGCCCCACCTCAGCACCTGCACCCCTGCCAGAGCCCTCCCCCCTTCCCCACCTCAGCACCTCCACCCCCGCCAGAGCCCTGCCCCCGCCCCACCTCAGCACCTGCACCCCCGCCAGAGCCCTCCCCCTGCCCCACCTCAGCACCTGCACCCCCGCCAGAGCCCTCCCCCCTGCCCCACCTCAGCACCTGCACCCCCGCCAGAGCCCTCCCCCCTTCCCCACCTCAGCACCTCCACCCCCGCCAGAGCCCTCCCCCCTGCCCCACCTCAGCACCTGCACCCCCGCCAGAGCCCTCCCCCTGCCCCACCTCAGCACCTGCACCCCCGCCAGAGCCCTCCCCCTGCCCCACCTCAGCACCTCCACCCCCGCCAGAGCCCTCCCCCCTTCCCCACCTCAGCACCTCCACCCCCGCCAGAGCCCTCCCCCTGCCCCACCTCAGCACCTGCACCCCCGCCAGAGCCCTCCCCCTGCCCCACCTCAGCACCTCCACCCCCGCCAGAGCCCTCCCCCCTTCCCCACCTCAGCACCTGCACCCCCGCCAGAGCCCTCCCCCCTTCCCCACCTCAGCACCTGCACCCCCGCCAGAGCCCTCCCCCCTGCCCCGCCTCAGCACCTGCACCCCCGCCAGAGCCCTCCCCCCTTCCCCACCTCAGCACCTGCACCCCCGCCAGAGCCCTCCCCCCTTCCCCACCTCTGCACCTGCACCCCCACCAGAGCCCTCCCCCTGCCCCGCCTCAGCACCTGCACCCCCGCCAGAGCCCTCCCCCCTGCCCCACCTCAGCACCTGCACCCCCGCCAGAGCCCTCCCCCCTTCCCCACCTCAGCACCTGCACCCCCGCCAGAGCCCTCCCCCCTTCCCCACCTCAGCACCTCCACCCCCGCCAGAGCCCTCCCCCCTTCCCCACCTCAGCACCTGCACCCCCGCCAGAGCCCTGCCCCCCGCCCCACCTCAGCACCTGCACCCCTGCCAGAGCCCTCCCCCCAGCCCCACCTCAGCACCTGCACCCCGCCAGAGCCCTGCCCCCTGCCCCACCTCAGCACCTCCACCCCCGCCAGAGCCCTGCCCCCTGCCCCGCCTCAGCACCTGCACCCCCGCCAGAGCCCTCCCCCCTGCCCCACCTCAGCACCTCCCCCCCGCCAGAGCCCTCCCCCCGCCCCACCTCAGCACCTGCACCCCCGCCAGAGCCCTCCCCCTGCCCCACCTCAGCACCTCCACCCCCGCCAGAGCCCTCCCCCCTGCCCCACCTCAGCACCTGCACCCCCGCCAGAGCCCTCCCCCTGCCCTGCCTCAGCACCTGCACCCCCGCCAGAGCCCTGCCCCGCCTCAGCACCTGCACCCCCGCCAGAGCCCTCCCCCCTGCCCCACCTCAGCACCTCCCCCCCGCCAGAGCCCTCCCCCCGCCCCACCTCAGCACCTGCACCCCCGCCAGAGCCCTCCCCCTGCCCCACCTCAGCACCTCCCCCCCGCCAGAGCCCTCCCCCCTTCCCCACCTCAGCACCTGCACCCCCGCCAGAGCCCTCCCCCTGCCCCACCTCAGCACCTCCACCCCCGCCAGAGCCCTCCCCCCTGCCCCACCTCAGCACCTGCACCCCCGCCAGAGCCCTCCCCCTGTCCCACCTCAGCACCTGCACCCCCGCCAGAGCCCTCCCCCTGCCCCACCTCAGCACCTGCACCCCCGCCAGAGCCCTGCCCCCTGCCCCACCTCAGCACCTGCACCCCCGCCAGAGCCCTCCCCCCTTCCCCACCTCAGCACCTGCACCCCCCCCAGAGCCCTCCCCCCTGCCCCACCTCAGCACCTGCACCCCCGCCAGAGCCCTCCCCCTGTCCCACCTCAGCACCTGCACCCCCGCCAGAGCCCTCCCCCTGCCCCTCCTCAGCACCTGCACCCCCGCCAGAGCCCTCCCCCTGCCCTGCCTCAGCACCTGCACCCCCGCCAGAGCCCTGCCCCCTGCCCCGCCTCAGCACCTGCACCCCCGCCAGAGCCCTCCCCCCTGCCCCACCTCAGCACCTCCACCCCGCCAGAGCCCTCCCCCTGCCCCACCTCAGCACCTGCACCCCCGCCAGAGCCCTGTCCCCTGCCCCACCTCAGCACCTGCACCCCCGCCAGAGCCCTCCCCCTGCCCCACCTCAGCACCTGCACCCCCGCCAGAGCCCTCCCCCTGCCCCACCTCAGCACCTGCACCCCCGCCAGAGCCCTCCCCCTGCCCCACCTCAGCACCTCCACCCCCTCAGACCTCAATCCCGTACCCCAGCCCTGAGCCCCCTCCTTTAATCTGAACTCAGTTCCACCCCCACGGGAATTTTGCAGGGTGCTCCCATATGAATGTGCTGCACCATGTTTGTGGGGTGGGGTTTGTTTTCTTTGGCGAAATCTCATCCTCCAGGAGCGCCCCAAGCCATAGTCCGCCTGCCCGTGGGGCCGTGCTCCGCCGTGGCAAGGGGGTGTGAACATTTCAAGCACAGTTCTTGTCTGCGCAGCAACCGCAGAAAACCAAATCTTGCCCACAGGAAGTAGGGCTGCTGAGCATGTGAGTTTGATCAGCTGCCTTTAATGACAAATGTAAATTTCCAGTTCGTCTCCTGTTAGCTGTGTCGGCTTCGTGGGCTTTGGGCGTGGGAGCAGGAGTGTTCTCCTAGATCACAGAGCCAGGAGGGACAGCGGGGCTGGGCTGACCTCCATAAGGCAGGCCGGAGGACTTCACTGACTTAATTCCCATTAGAATTAGGGCAGACGTGTTAGAAAAAAATCCAGACTTGCTTTTAAGATTGCCAGTGGTGGGACAATTCACCGCCCCCCTGGGAGAAGTGGGCCCACGGGGCGTTCCTCTTTGTTTACACCAACAGGCCTTATTTCTAGTCTTCAACTTCCAGCCATTGCATCTGGCTAGACCTCTGTCTGCTGAACTGTCGGCTCGGAACCGTCTCCCGGTCCGGCGAGCAGACTGAGCTCCTGCCGACTCTCAACCGGCGCTGGCCAGTCTCTTCACCACGCGTGGAGCTCTTCTCTGAATCCGAATTCATCCACATCATGCTGAAGCTGTTGCCCTTGGTTGGACCAGCGCCAGGTACCACCTCCGCCAACTTGAGAGTCCTGTTCCTACAGCCGGGGGAGGATTAGCCCCTGGGATGCAGCGTGACAGTGGAAGCTCCTGCTTGGCTAATTTGTCCACCACGACTCCCAAATCTTTGTCTGAGTCCCTGCTCACAGGGTAGAGCCCCTCTTCTGTCAGCGTTCCCTGTGCTCAGGGGCCACTGGGGCGGAAGGCCCCCCAGCCTAGGAAAGGGCCAGGACAGCCTCTCCTGCCCCAGGCCTGGCCTCTCCTGCCTTTGCTCCGTCTGATCCCCTCCTCTTCCCTGCCCTTGCTCCGCCCCGTCTCTTCCCTCCCTCCCAACGGGGGTCTGTGGGGTGGGGGCTCCTGCACTGGCAGCAGCGGTCTGCCCCTACCCCCCCCCCCCACAAGCGACTTGTCCGCAGAGCAGAGCAAACTGGGGCCGCATTGCTCCCCTTTGCCGGCCATGGCTGGGAAATTGATTTTGTGGTGAGCTCTCTTGGTATTCACACCTCCTCCTCAAGGGCTGGGTGTCGGCCACGCCCCCGTGGGGATTGCACCGGCCCGCCGCTCCTCTCTTCGTGTGGTAGCCCGGTTACGCCTGCCTCTGCGGTTTGCACTCCAGTCTGTGTGGCAAGCTCATGCCCAGACGAATCCATTGCCTTGGAGGTGCCCTGACTCCTCATTGTCCTTCCATCGCTGCAGAGTCGGGCCGGGCCGGGCCACGGCTGAGGGCGTCCGCTCAGGGTGAATTGCTCAAACTCGGGCTCCTTACAGCCCCTTAGCTATTGTGATGTCAGAGCCAGTGTCTCGCCAGCCCCTACATTCCACTTCATTGACCTTCGCCTCTCCCAGAAGCTGTTCGCTGCCCTTCCACGCCTCCTTCCCGACATACCGGGTGAGTTCACTGCCCTCCCCCACAGCACCGTGGGTTACTGGGTTCACATTGGCCACTGCAGTGCTCACGCCTGGACTCAGGGTGGCATCAGAGGCCTCGCTGGGGTCTGTGCGCCCTGCTTGTGTGCGCACCGGGACAGAGTCGGTGCTTACGGAGTGGCTAAGAGCTGCTGGCCTGGGGCTGACCTTTAGGCCTTATATGGCCAGATCTGCCAGTGGAACGAGGCGTACAGATAGTTCGAACTAGCAAGCCATTCCGAACTATCTAGCCCGTGCCGCGTGTAGCCGCGCAGCACGGGGTTCGAACAAGCCAGCATTTAAAAATGGCGCCAGCTGGCTTATGCAAATGAAGCCCGGGAAATTCAAATCCCGGGCTTCATTTGCAAGTGCGGTATGCATACATTACCATCCTAGTTCGAACTAGCGGGGTAGTGTAGACAGACCCCCAGAGACTCTCAATACGTCCATCTCCTATGTCTATATAAGGAACACCTCCTCCCTTCCCCCCCCCACCTGTCCTTCCTGAGGACGCTGTACCCTTCTATACCAATATTCCAGTTGTGTGTGTTATCCCACCAAGTCTCTGTGATGCCAACCATGTCATAATTGTATTTATTTATTAGCACTTCCAGTTCTTCCAGCTTATTACCCATGTTCTCCACCCCTGAAACACAGCAGGGACTGCCGTCCTTCTAAATCAGTCCTTCTAGTGCAGGGGTCTCCAACCTTTTTAAGCATGAGATCACTTTTTGAATTTGTGCAATCCAAGATCTACCTCAAACCCAAACACCCTTGCCCTGCCTCCTTTGCACTCCTTCTCTGACGCCCTGCCCCTGCTTACTCCCTCCCCCATTCTCCCTCACTTTCCCCAGGCTGGGGCAACAGTTTGGGGCGCAGGCTCTGGTCTTGGATTAAGGGCTTTGGCGTGTGAGAGGGACTTTGAGCTGAGCTTGGCAGGCAGTTGGGATGCCAGAGGGGGTTCTAGGTGCAGGCTCCGGGTAGGTGTTTGGATGCAGGGGTGCTCGGGGCTAGGGTAGGGACTTGGGGTGCAGGAGAGGGTTCATGGCTAGGGTAGGGGTTCAAGATGTGGGCTCCAGCTGGGCACTGCTTACCTCAGGTGGCTCCTGGGTGGGGGTGCAGTGCGGCTAAGGCAGGCTCACCCCTTCCCTGGCCCTGCACCGCTCCCAAAAGCAGCCAGCAAACTCCATCCCAAGACCTTTTGTGCACCCCACTCTGCTCTGTGGAGATAGAATGCAGGGTGGGAGAAGGCACCTTGACATCAGCGCCCTGCATCCCCTCCCCTCCCCTCCCCTGCCCTCCCCTCCCCTCCCCTCCGCTGCCCTGCACAGCGAGCAGGAGGCTCCTGAGGGGACAGCTCGGAAGCAAAGGGCAGGAGTTGTGCAGCAGTGGGGGGAGGGGCAGCTGAAGTTTCAGCACCTGATACCCTCTTGGCCAAACCAGTCGGGTCCCCTGTCAGAGGCTCCAAGATCGACCCGTAGATCCCGATCGACTGGCTGGTGCCCCTGTGCTAGTGCTTAGTTCGTTTTGTTGCTCTGAGCAGCAGGCCTCTCACTTTTCCCAGCCCTGCCTGGCTCACGTGCCACCCCGCTGGTTTGGCTGTCGTGCTGCTCCCTGAACGGAGGCCGCTGCTATCCCTGTCGTGTGACAGCTCTTCCCATTTCCGTGAGTGCTGGAATGACGACTAGCTGACAGGGTTTCCTAGCACAGTTCCTGCACCAACCCCTCCTTCCCTCCCGGAGGGCTGGGATGGAGAAATGCCGTTGCTCGGGTGTTGGGTTCTTTGTGTGTGGTCAGGTCCATTCCACGGCAGGTCCAGCCAGTAGTGTGCAGGGCTGGGGTGCTAGGTCTCTGCCCCACACTTGCTGCCAGGGACCCCAAAGGTTGGCCAGGCTATTCCTACCAGTGTCCTGATGGGGTTAATGGGGTCTGTGGGGCAGGTACTGGGGGAGGGGAGGTGTGCCATGTGAGGGTAGCGGGGTAGATACAGCAGAGGGCAGAAGGATGTGCAGTATGGAGGGATTATGCAGGGGTGTGGTTCCCCCACGTACTAAAGGGTGCAGTGGTGTCTGGACACTGGGCAGAGGGGCACTATGCAGTCCAGAGCTGTGGTGGGGCTGTGCAGTGTTGGAGATCCTGTAGAGGTGTGGTGGGGCTGTGTTGTGCAGAGGGGCACTGCACAGTGAAAAGGTGTGGAGAGCTCTGCAGTGCAGACAGACTGTGCAGAAGTGTGGGGCTGTGTGGCCAAGAGGTGGGGGTAGTATGGTGCAGTGGGGTGATGCATTGCAGAGATGGCTGTGTGGGGCAGAGGTATGGAGGGGGGCAGAGTAGTGCAATGGGGGTGATGCAGTGATGTTGTGCAGTGTAGTGCGGTGATGCATTGCAGAGGTGGGGGGGCTGTGTGGGGCAGAGGTAGGGAGGGGGGCGGGGCAGTGCAGTGGAGTGATGCTGTGCAGTGGTGTGGTGTACAGCCGCTCCCCGACTTATGGCAACCTCCACTTATGACCAAAGTGGTGGTAGAGGTGGATCCGAGTTAGGAACGGTGATCCGCGCTTACAAACGGGGCGGTCGCCATGTAACACTATGGGATACGAGATACAAACAGTTCAAGTTACAGACCAAGTGTTGGTCTGTAACTCATTCGTAACTGGGAAAGCGGCTGTATTGCAGAGGTGGGGACTATGGGCAGAGGTATGGAGGGGGGTGGGGCAGTGCAGAGGAGTGGTGAACTGCAGAGGTGGGGGCTGCGTGGGGCAGAGGGATGGAGGGGGCGGGACAGTGCAGTGGGGTGGTGCACTGCAAAGATGGGGGCTGTGTTGGGGAGAAGGATGGATGGGTTGGGCAGTGCAGTGGGGTGGTGCACTGCAGAGGTGGGGGCTGTGTGGGGCAGAGGGATGGAGGGGGCGGGCAGTGCAGTAGGGTGATGCCGTGCAGAGGTGGGGGCTGTGTGGGGCAGAGGGATGGAGGGGGGCAGTGCAGTGGGGTGGTGCACTGCAGAGGTGGGGGCTGTGTGGGGGAGAAGGATGGAGGGGGGGCAGTGCAGTGGGGTGGTGCTCTGCAGAGGTGGGGGCTGTGTGGGGGAGAAGGATGGAGGGGGGCAGTGCAGTGGGGTGGTGCTCTGCAGAGCTGAGGGCTGTGTGGGGCAGAGGGATGGAGGGGTAGTAGTGCAGTGGGGTGATGCTCTGCAGAGCTGAGGGCTGTGTGGGGCAGAGGGATGGAGGGGGGCAGTGCAGTGGGGTAGTGCACTGCAGAGGTGGGGGCTGTGTGGGGCAGAGAGATGGAGGGGGGGCAGTGCAGTGGGGTGATGCTGTGCAGTGGGGTGGTGCACTGCAGAGGTGGGGGCTGTGTGGGGCAGAGGGATGGAGGGGGGCAGTGCAGTGGGGTGATGCTGTGCAGTGGGGTGATGTTCTGCAGAGGTGGGGGCTGTGTGGGGCAGAGGGATGGAGGGGGGCAGTGCAGTGGGGTGATGCTGTGCAGTGGGGTGATGCTCTGCAGAGGTGGGGGCTGTGTGGGGCAGAGGGATGGAGGGGGGCAGTGCAGTGGGGTGATGCTCTGCAGAGGTGGGGGCTGTGTGGGGCAGAGGGATGGAGGGGGGGCAGTGCAGTGAGGTGATGCTGTGCAGTGGGGTGGTGCACTGCAGAGGTGGGGGCTGTGTGGGGCAGAGGGATGGAGGGGGGCAGTGCAGTGGGGTGATGCTCTGCAGAGGTGGGGGCTGTGTGGGGCAGAGGGATGGAGGGGGCAGTGCAGTGGGGTGATGCTGTGCAGTGGGGTGGTGCACTGCAGAGGTGGGGGCTGTGTGGGGCAGAGAGATGGAGGGGGGGCAGTGCAGTGGGGTGATGCTGTGCAGTGGGGTGGTGCACTGCAGAGGTGGGGGCTGTGTGGGGCAGAGGGATGGAGGGGGGCAGTGCAGTGGGGTGATGTTCTGCAGAGGTGGGGGCTGTGTGGGGCAGAGGGATGGAGGGGGGGCAGTGCAGTGGGGTGATGCTGTGCAGTGGGGTGGTGCACTGCAGAGGTGGGGCCTGTGTGGGGCAGAGGGATGGAGGGGGGCAGTGTAGTGGGGTGATGCTGTGCAGTGGGGTGATGCTCTGCAGAGGTGGGGGCTGTGTGGGGCAGAGGGATGGAGGGGGGCAGTGCAGTGGGGTGATGCTCTGCAGAGGTGGGGGCTGTGTGGGGCAGAGGGATGGAGGGGGGGCAGTGCAGTGAGGTGATGCTGTGCAGTGGGGTGGTGCACTGCAGAGGTGGGGGCTGTGTGGGGCAGAGGGATGGAGGGGGGCAGTGCAGTGGGGTGATGCTGTGCAGTGGGGTGATGCTCTGCAGAGGTGGGGGCTGTGTGGGGCAGAGGGATGGAGGGGGCAGTGCAGTGGGGTGATGCTGTGCAGTGGGGTGGTGCACTGCAGAGGTGGGGGCTGTGTGGGGCAGAGGGATGGAAGGGGGGTAGTGCAGTGGGGTGATGCTCTGCAGAGGTGGGGGCAGAGGGATGGAGGGGGGGGCAGTGCAGTGGGGTGATGCTCTGCAGAGGTGGGGGCAGAGGGATGGAGGGGGGGCAGTGCAGTGGGGTGATGCTGTGCAGTGGGGTGGTGCTCTGCAGGGGTGGGGGCAGAGGGATGGAGGGGGGGCAGTGCAGTGGGGTGATGCTCTGCAGAGGTGGGGGCAGAGGGATGGAGGGGGGGGCAGTGCAGTGGGGTGATGCTGTGCAGTGGGGTGATGCTCTGCAGAGGTGGGGGCAGAGGGATGGAGGGGGCAGTGCAGTGCGGTGATGCTCTGCAGAGGTGGGGGCAGAGGGATGGAGGGGGGGCAGTGCAGTGGGGTGATGCTGTGCAGTGGGGTGATGCTCTGCAGAGGTGGGGGCAGAGGGATGGAGGGGGGCAGTGCAGTGGGGTGATGCTCTGCAGAGGTGGGGGCAGAGGGATGGAGGGGGGGCAGTGCAGTGGGGTGATGCTCTGCAGAGGTGGGGGCAGAGGGATGGAGGGGGGGCAGTGCAGTGGGGTGATGCTGTGCAGTGGGGTGATGCTCTGCAGAGGTGGGGGCTGTGTGGGGCAGAGGGATGGAGGGGGGCAGTGCAGTGGGGTGATGCTCTGCAGAGGTGGGGGCAGAGGGATGGAGGGGGGGCAGTGCAGTGGGGTGATGCTGTGCAGTGGGGTGATGCTCTGCAGAGGTGGGGGCAGAGAGATGGAGGGGGGGCAGTGCAGTGGGGTGATGCTGTGCAGTGGGGTGATGCTCTGCAGAGGTGGGGGCTGTGTGGGGCAGAGGGATGGAGGGGGGCAGTGCAGTGGGGTGATGCTCTGCAGAGGTGGGGGCTGTGTGGGGCAGAGGGATGGAGGGGGGCAGTGCAGTGGGGTGATGCTCTGCAGAGGTGGGGGCTGTGTGGGGCAGAGGGATGGAGGGGGGCAGTGCAGTGGGGTGATGCTCTGCAGAGGTGGGGGCTGTGTGGGGCAGAGGGATGGAGGGGGGCAGTGCAGTGGGGTGATGCTCTGCCGAGGTGGGGGCTGTGTGGGGCAGAGGGATGGAGGGGGGCAGTGCAGTGGGGTGATGCTCTGCAGAGGGGTGATGCTCTGCAGAGGTGGGGGCTGTGTGGGGCAGAGGGATGGAGGGGGGCAGTGCAGTGGGGTGATGCTCTGCAGAGGGATGGAGGGGGGCAGTGCAGTGGTGTGGTGCACTGCAGAGGGGGGGCAGTGCAGTGGGGTGATGCTGTGCAGTGGGGTGATGCTCTGCAGAGGTGGGGGCTGTGTGGGGCAGAGGGATGGAGGGGGGCAGTGCAGTGGGGTGATGCTCTGCAGAGGGATGGAGGGGGGCAGTGCAGTGGGGTGGTGCACTGCAGAGGGGGGGCAGTGCAGTGGGGTGATGCTCTGCAGAGGTGGGGGCAGAGGGATGGAGGGGGGGCAGTGCAGTGGGGTGATGCTGTGCAGTGGGGTGGTGCTCTGCCGAGGTGGGGGCAGAGGGATGGAGGGGGGCAGTGCAGTGGGGTGATGCTGTGCAGTGCACTGGTCCTCCCGCCCCGCCCCGCCCCGGGTTCGAGTCCCGCTGTCCCGAGCGGCCTTGGAGCGCCCCCCCCCCGTGGCGACTCGGGTCGAGCGGCGGGTCCCGCCCCTCCCCTGCCATTGGGCGGCGGGAAGACCCCTGAGCGCTCCGATTGGGCAGCAGCGCCAGCCAATGGGCGCAGGAGGCTCCGCGCGGGGATTGGCCGGGCCGCCCCGCCCCGTCGGGGGATTGGCCGCTGCGGCCCCTGGAGCAGCCTGAGCCCGGCCGGGGGCGCAGCGCCGGTGAGAGCGGGGCCCGGCCGCTCCCCCCCCCCCCCCCCCGCCGAGCCAGGCAAGGGCCAGGGTACGCGCCGGCCGGCGGGAGCGTGCGGGGGGGGGGGCGTGATTGGCCGGCGCGGGACAGGCGGGGGGGAGGGGGAATGGCCGGCGCGGGACAGGCGGGGGGGAGGGGGGGGTGAATGGCCGGCGCGGGACAGGGGGGGGGGGAGTGGCCGGCGCGGGACAGTCCGGGGGGAGGGGGAATGGCCGGCGCGGGACAGTCCGGGGGGAGGGGGAATGGCCGGCGCGGGACAGGCGGGGGGGGAGGGGGGGTGAGTGGCCGGCGCGGGACAGGGGGGGGGGGGGAATGGCCGGTGCGGGACAGGCGGGGGGGAGGGGGAATGGCCGGCGCGGGACAGGCGGGGGCGGGGGGGGAGTGGCCGGCGCGGGACAGTCCGGGCGGAGGGGGAATGGCCGGCGCGGGACAGGCGGGGGGGGAGGGGGGGTGAGTGGCCGGTGCGGGACAGTCCGGGCGGAGGGGGAATGGCCGGCGCGGGACAGGCGGGGGGGAGGGGGAATGGCCGGCGCGGGGGCGCTCCGGGCGCTGGCGGGCTGTGGGTGTGAGTTCCCGGCCCTCCCCCGGGGCCCGCGGCCGATCCCGGCGGGGTCCGCTCCAGTCCCGCTGGCGGGGGTGCCGCGCCAGGGGGCTGCCTGCAGGCCCGGCAGGGTGCGTGGGCAGCGGGACCATCTCCCTGTGACAGCTGGTCTCCAGGAGGGGAGGGCCCCGTGCGTCTGGCCAGAAGGCTGAGCGCTGCTGGCTGCCAGGAGGGATGAGCTGCAGGCACCGGCAATTCACCCTCTTGAAAAGCTGGGAAGAGCCTTGCTGAAGAATCCCTTCCACTCTCCCTAGAGTCCATGGGTCACCTCAGCTGCCCTTGTGCTCAGTGGTATCAGAGACAGGGACTTCTGCCTGCCACTAGAAACATTCCGAATGGAGTAAATCAATAGCCTTGAATAGTTATCCTTCCAGTCAAGGGTGGATTAAGATTGCTCCTTTACCGCAATTCTTAAACCTGTTCTGAGACTCTTTCCTGGCTATGTCTGTTCTCCTGTCTTCCCCACACATGTTTTTGCCAGCTATCACCTGAAGGGCACTGCTCATAAATTGTAGCCTAAATTTTCCCCAGTGTAGCCTGAGCTTCTGTAAATAAAAGAAGTTCAACTTGTGAGGATGGTGCACTTTTTTATTTACCATTGATTTAATCTTGGTGAAATTGTCAATCCAGGCGTGGGTATTGTCACTTGATGGACTCCATAGGTGGAAAATCCTTACCCAGATAAAAATGCTTAGAACTGTTTCTCGGTGGAGGCAGGCTCTTCACTTGTACTGTTGTGGCCTTCAGCGTCTCAGTGGTGGAAAGGAAAAGAACTCTTGCTATCCACCACAGTTAGTGTGACTTACATGGTTGTGTCTGATGAGGAAACCTATGAGGACAATGGAGAGGATACTGCATTTAGTGGCTGAGGACATAAGACCACAATAGCTATCTTGGCCACTGTGGGAGCATTACCTTGCTGTAATGTGGCTATCTCCCCTTTTCCCCTTGTCGTGAGGCCTCTCGGTGAAGGAGGTGGTATACTGGCATGCTTCAAGTGATGTAGAAGAGGGCTGCTCTTATTTTTCCCTCCAGAGGTCCCCGATTTTTATCTGTAGGCAACTCCGTTGCTAGACTAATTGTGACCAGGGTTCCCTGAGATGTAGCAATGAAGAAGTTTCTTAATTATCCACTTAATATTAACGTTTCAAAGTAATCTGAGGAATTCTGAGGGTCGTTGTGGGAGTGTCACTGCTAAACCCGGTCACGATGCTAGAAACTGTAAAGGTCAAGGGGTCTGTCATGCAGTACTGGAAGGTCAGAAGACTGAGCTAAGCAGTATGCAATTCTTTGCTTAATCTTACTCAGGAGTCAAGTGTGTGTAGGGGAGCAATGGGAGTCTGAGCTGCTTCCCCCTTGGATAACCGTATTACCTGTAGCACTGCCTCATGTTCCATTTGTCCTGCAAGTAGAAAGATAAAGGTTTTCTTTCAGTATAGTGCTGTTCTGCTGACCGGTAGTGATAGGGTGGTATAATGCATGCGTCACTGTTCCTGTGCAGCGAATGAAACAAAAAACAGGACTATGTAGCACTTTAAAGACTAACAAGACTGTTTGTTACTCTTTAAAGTGCTACATAGTCCTGTTTTTTGTTTCAGCTACACCAGGCTCCATTTCTATCACTGTGCAGTGAATGTTACTCATGGTTATGGTGTCAAGTGTTGTTTCCTTTCAAAATGCCCAAAGGTGTCTCTGGGGTTATAGGCGGGGCCCTACCAAATTCATGGTCATGGAAAATGTGTGAGAGACTGAATCTGGTCTTTTGTGCACTTTTACCCTCTACTATATACATTTAATGGGGGAGACCAGCTTTTCTCAAATCGAGGGTCCTGATCCAAAAGGCAGCCATATAACTTACATCACTTAGGGGTGTGAATAAACTCCCCCAAAGTGAGGACAAGGACTAAGAGTGTCCCAGCTAAAACCAAGATCAATCAGATGTCTTAGTGTAACTAGTAAGTACGTGTTTAAGGGGACCATTCATGGCAATGTTTCCTCTAATCTTTTCTATCCGTCTGTGGAATAATTTTTTCTATGTGGACTGAGGCATGTGCAAATAGAAACACACACCTAGCTGTGTAGCATTTTAAAGACTAACAAGATGCTCTTTCTTGTTAGTCTTTAAAGTGCTACATAGTCCTGTGTTTTGATTCAGCTACCCCAGACTAACACGGCTACATTTCTATCACCTCGCTGTGGGCACTCTGCTAATCAGCTGGATGGCCTTTGAATCTCTCCTGAGTGGCCACCCAAGTGCTTAGCTTGGCCCATCTGCAACCCATGGACCCCTTGTCTGCTCCCCCCCACGTGCCTCTTGTGCGCTGGGCCACTGCAGCCCCACATTTCCTTCTCCTTCCCCTCCCAGCACTTTTGGAGCACCATGAATCTGCTGATTTGCACTCTGTCTCTGCTGGCATGCTGCGAATTAACATGGGGTGGGATAGTTGTAATAAGCCCTAAATCCAGTGTCTTTAGTAAGACCATGATTTTTAGTGTTCAGCAAATTATGAATTTAAGCTCTCAGGGTTGTCTTTTGAAAGTATTTGGCAGTGTTGTGCAGGTGCCCTTTGAGGATGGGGACCGATAGGTCAGTTACGGAGTGATTGTTTTGTGAAAACTCTTGACCCACAGGTGATGATGTCTTGACCCACAGGTGATGTCTTTTGTCTTTTATCATTTTCCTGTGCAAGTTCATCTGAGAGTGTAGTGAATGTTTGTTTGGTTTCACCCTCACGGCTGTGCTTAGGGCACTTAGTACACTGGAAGTGGTATGAGAGACATGCGAGATAGATGGATCTCAAAAGGTGTATTAGGGTGTGTGCTGGTCATTGAAGCAATGGCTTTGTATCTTTCTTTGCAGGGTCTTGTGCCACTTTGGTGGCATCTAAATGAAGAGAGAATTAAATCTCTCATATGAAGAGAGATTAAAAAGACTTGGACTTTTCAGTGTAGAAAAGAGGAGACTAGGGGGATATGATAGGGGTCTATTAGATCATGACTGATATGGAAAAAGTGGCTACAGGCAGGCCCCGGGTTACGTCAGTCCAACTTAAGTCGGACCCCTAGTTACGAACGGGGAGGGGAGCACAGCAAGTGTGGGGTGCCTCCCCCACTGTCGCCGCCTGCCTCGGGCTTCCTGTAGTCAGCGCTGGTCAGTTTCAGCAGCTGCTGACTTGGGAACACCTGGGGCAGAGCAGCTGGGATGCTGCAGGGTTGGTCCCACAGTGCCAAGGGTCGGCGCTACCAGACCAACCCAGCAGCACCCCAGCTGCTCTGCCCCAGGCATGTCCGATTCAGCCGCTGCTGGTCAGTTTCAACAGCGGCTGAATCTGGACGCCAGTTCTGACTTACATACAAATTCAACTTAAGAACAAACCTACGGTCCCTATCTTGTACGTAACCCGGGGACTGCCTGTAAAGAAAAGTTATTTACTTATTCCCACAATATAAGAACTAGGGGTCACCCAATGAAAGGAATAGGCAGCAGGTTTAAAACAAACAAAAGGAAGTTTTTCTTTACTCAGCACACAGTCCAGTATCCTGTTTTTTGACAATGACAGGTGCCTCAGAGGGAATGAACAGAACAAGGAATCATTGTCATCTTACCCCTGTTGCCCAAACAGAGGCTAGGGACACTGTTCCTGTCCATCTTGGATAATAGCCATGATGGACTTATCCTCCATGAACTTCTTATAACGGTGTTAAAAAAAACTATATATTGGGTTTCACAGCGTTCTCTGGCAAGAAGTTCCAGAGGTTGACCTGTGCATTGTGTGAAGAAATACTTCCTTTTGTGTTTTAAAACCTGCTGCCTATTAATTTCACTGGGTAGCCACTAATTCTTGTCTTATAGGAACAAGTAAATAACTTTTCCATATTTACTGTCCACGCTAGCCATGATTTTATAGACCTCTATCATATCCCCCCCTTAGTCATCTCTTTTCCATACTGAAAAGTCCCAGTCTTATTCATCTCTCCTTATATAGCAGCTGTTCCATATCTCTAATTTTTATTGCCCTCTTCTGAACCTTCTCCAATGCCAAGATATCTGTTTTGAGATGAGGCAACCACATCTGTACAGTCAGTCCCCGGGTTACGTACAAGATAGGGACTGTAGGTTTGTTCTTAAGTTGAATCTGTATGTAAGTCGGAACTGGTGTCCAGATTCAGCCGTTGCTGAAACTGATCAGTTTCAACAGCGGCTGAATCTGGACGCCAGTTCTGATTTACATACAGATTCAACTTAAGAACCCCAGGCATCCCCAAGTCAGCTGCTGCTGAAACTGATCAGCGGCTGATTCCAGGAAGCCCGGGGCAGGGGCTTCCTGTAGTCAGCCACTGGTCAGTTTCAGCAGCGGCTGACTTGGGGACGCCTGGGGCAGAGCAGCTGGGGTGCTGCTGGGTTGGTCCAGTAGCGCCGCCGCTCGTCGACGCTACTGGACCAACCCAGCAGCACCCCAGCTGCTCTGCCCCAAGTGTCCTGATTCAGCTGCTGCTGAAACTGATCAGCAGCGGCTGAATCAGGACGCCTGGGGCAGAGCAGCTGGGGTGCTGCCGGATTGGTCCAGTAGTGCCAAGGAGCGGTGCTGCGGGACCAACCGGCAGCGCCCCACCTGCTCTACCACAGGCCTGGGCTTTGCTCCACGTCTCCCTGGTCTGCTGTGGGGGGGGGGGGGCACTAGCTGCACCCCCCCCCCCAGCAGACCAGGGACACGGGGAGCAAAGCCACAGCGGCGGCGGCGTGCCGCGCCTCTTCAGAGGCACGGGACCCCTCTGCCTCCCGGCTTTGCTTCAGGTGTCTCTGGTCTGCTGGAGACGGTCCCCAGCAGACCAGAGGCACCGGGAGCAAAGCGGCAGCGGCGGCGGAGTCCCGCGCCTCTGAGGCTTTGCCAGAGCAAAGCCTCAGAGGCACGGGACCCCTCCGCCTCCCCGGCTTTGCTCCAGGTGTCCCTGGTCTGCTGGAGACGGTCCCCAGCAGACCAGGGGCACCCGGAGCAGCTTTTCTCACCCCAGAGGTCGAGGTGGCGGGACCGCTGCGCTCTGGGCGGTCCCGCTGCCTGCGAGCTCCGGGGCGAGAAAGCCCCGTTCGTAAGTGCGGATCCGACATAAGTCGGATCCGCGTAACTCGGGGACCGCCTGTACTCAGTAATCAAGATGTGGACATACCATGGATTGATATAGAAGCAATAAGATATTTTCTGATTTATTCTCTCTCCATTTCTCAATTGTTCCCAACTTTTTGTTTGCTTTTTTTTGACTGCTGCTGCATATTGAGTGGATGTTTTGAGAGAACTATCCACAATGACTCCGAGATCTCTCTGAGTTGTAATAACGAATTTAGTCCTCATCATTTTGTACATATAATTGGGATTATGTTTTCCAACATGCATTACTTTGCATTTATCAAAATTAACATTCATTTGCCATTTTTGTTGCCCAGTTGCCTAATTTTGTGAGATCTTTTTGAAGCTTTTCACAGTCTGCTTTGGACTTAACTATCTTGAGCAGTTCTGTAACATCTGCAAATGTTGCTACCTCCCTGTTTACCTCTTTCTTCAGATGATTTATGAGCATGTTAAATAGTATTGGTCCCAGCATGGACCCCTGGAGGACACCACTAGTTAGTTCTCATCAGTCTGAAAACTGACTGTTTATTCCTACCCTTGTTTCCTACTTTTTAACCAGTTATCAGAGGACCTTCCCTCTTATCCCATGACAGCTTACTTTGCTTAAGAGTCTTTGGCAAGGGATCTTATCTTGTCAAAGGCTTTCTGGAAATCTTTGTCTGTTATATCCATTGGATCTGATACGTTTTCCCTTTACAAAAACCATGTTGACTTCCCCCCTCAAAATTAAGTTCATCCATGTTTCTGACAATTTATTATAGTGTCAACCAACTTGCCTGGTACTGAAGTTAGACTTATTGGCCTGTAATTGCCAGGACCACCTCAAGAGCCCTTTTTAAAAATTGGCTTCATGTTAGCTATCTTCCAGTCATTTGGTACAGAAGATGATTTAAAGCAGGGATGGGGAACCTTTTTTGGGCTGGGGACTATTGACCCACAGAAAAATACATTGAGGGCCACGCACAAGTGAGAAGTGGAAAAAGCCCTCACTGTGGCCCCCGACTGACAAGGAGAAAGACCCTCCCCACACTCCCCTCGCACACCAGAGCCTAGTGGGGGTCCAGCCTAGTAGATTTTGTGCGCTCCATCTCCCAGGGGACTGGCAGGGGGGCTGGAGTGCCAGTGCGGGCTCCCATCTAAAAAGAATGGCTCAGGTTTGGGAATTTCCCTCGTGCTGAGCCAGGAAGACTGATGCAAAGAAGTCATGTAGTTTCTCCGCAATGATCAAATTGTCCTTGAGTGCTTGTTTAGCATCTCAGTTTTCCCTGGCTCCACTGATTGTTTAGCAAGTTTCCTGCTTCTAATGTATTTTTTAAAAAAATTGCTGTTACTTTTCTGAGATTTGGCTAGCTGATCTTCACATTCCTTTTTGCCTTCCTTATATTTTTACATTTCATCTGACAGCATTTATGTTCCTTTTTATTTTCCTCACTAGGATTTAACTTTCACTTCTTAAATGATATCTCTTTATCCTTCGTTGCTTCTTTTATTTGATTGTTAAGCTGCAGTGGCACTATTAGTTTTTTTACTATATTTTTAATGTGGAGGTGTACATTTAAGTTGAGCTACCACTATGGTGACTTTGAAAAGCTTCCATGCAGCTTGCGGAGGTTTTGCTTTTGGCACTCTACTCTTTCATTTCTGTTTAACCTCATTTTTGTGTAGCTCCCCTTTCTGAAATAAAAGGGTGCAGCTTTGGGCTGCTGTGGTGTTTTTCCCACCACAGGGATGTTAAATTTAATCCTATTATGGTCACTTTACCAAGTAGTCCTGCTATTTTCACCTCTTGGACCAGGTCCTGCGTTCCATTTTGGACTAAATCAAGAATTTCCCCTCCTCTTGTAGGTTCCAGAACCAGCTGCCCCATGTGTGCACAAACACAGTCCCCTCCCCAAATGTGGCACCCCCCATGCTCCCAGCACTTTGCCCTGAGTCCCTCCTTAAGGACCCAAACAATGTCGGGTGAATGTGTGACCCAACAATCTAAACCCTTCAGTCCACCAGTTACTTCAAGTTTTTCTATTCTTTTAACTAGCATGTTGGTGTAGTGCAGTCTGTCATACAGCGTTAACTGACACCTTTGAGGGTGACTCGGCTGAACTCAGGAAACGGTGTTTTGTGCTGTCTCCTGCTGGTGAGAGCAGTAGATGTAAAATGTAAGAACACAAGTGAGTTTTCTTCTGCTTTGCTGATTAAGAACCCTGCAATGAGAGTACGGGGTAGTTGAGGGAAACAACATCTGTAATTCCACACACCGTATTGGTTCTCAGGAGTGACTGCATTCGCTGAATGTTACCTCTTGCTACTGACAACGTCCAGGCTGTTTCCCTTGGAAGAAGCTTGTTTCAGAGTCTCCTTGGCTGTGATAGGCTGGGACTGTGTTCTATGAGGTCAGGTGGCTACACGCACACAGGGAATTGGAAGTGAGTGGGCTTCTTGTTATTCTGGAGTGTCGCAGTGGCTTTTCAGAATGGCAGTTACTGACTGAGCCTGGAGGTTTATTTAGAACAGCAGTGTGAGTTTCTCTGGCAGCAGATTTGGATAACTTGTTTTACACTGATCAGAACACTGACTTGCTTCTTGACAGCATCATGTTTGTATTGCACTTGCTCTGAATGAACAGCAAGCTGGACGGTTCCAATGGCTTTTCTCTTCCAGGACATGTAGAAGAGCGGAGTTTGTATGAAGATGGGAGTGTTGGTGTTCATGCGTAACCTGCTGCTGGCCCTTTGTCTCTTTCTGGTACTTGGATTTCTTTATTACTCAGCGTGGAAGCTGCACCTTCTCAGATGGGAGGACACAAGTAAGTACAGGAGCTCTTGCTAATACCTCTTTAAATGCCTATGCAGTACTTGTGACATGGGGATATGGTTTTGAGTTTGTGTGTTTCTCGTTTGATGGTGGTGGGGTGATGGGAATAAACCCTAGAGCAAGGGTGGGCAATAATTTTAGAAGGGGGGGGAGGGTGCTTCACTAATTTTTGAAGTGGCCACAGGCTGCCCTGGAAGGGCGGGGTCTCTGGTGGAAGGGGAGGGGCCAGGACACTACCATGTTCTCCCTCCTGCAGACCCTGCTTGGCAGGAGGAGACTTCACGAACTCCCTCAGTCAGGGCCTGAGAGCGGGGGGAGCATGTGAAGTCTCGCACCCTGCCCCCACCCTGCAAGGGATGCACAGCACTTAGGCTGTGTCTACACTGGCGTGACCTTGCAAAAAACAGCCGCTCTTGCGCAAAAACTTGCTGCCTGTCTACACTGGCCGCGTGTTCTTGCGCAAGTAAACTGACGTTCTAATGTGTGAAATCAGGGCTTCTTGCACCAGAACTCTGACACTCCCGCTCAGGAATGAGCCCTTTTGCACAAATGTTCTTCCGCAAGAGGCCAGTGCAGACAGGCAACATGACTTTCTTGCGCAAGAAAGCCTTATGGTTAAAATGGCCATCGGAGCTTTCTTGTGCAAGACACGCCAGTGTAGACGTATTAGAGTGAAAGTGCTGTGCCCCCCTTGCAGGGCAGGAGGAGACCTCATGTACTCCAAGGAGGGTGCAACGCTTGCAGGGTGGGGGTAGGGAGCAAGAAACTTTGCGTGTCCCTCCCGCCCCCACTTATTGGCCTGCGGGCATGGGTGTGGCAGGGTGTTTGTGGCCTGGATCCACCTGCTTGTGGGCCAGGTGTGGCCCGCAGAGGCCCCTTTGCCCACCCCTGCCCTAGAGCCTTCAGCATACTACAGGGTCAATGTGTAACTATTTACAGACCCTCTCTATGGTTTGGGATTATCAGTGGGGACAAGAACAAAGTTCGTGTGTCTAATCTACGACTTCTGAGTTGGCAATTTTTAGATTTTATTTATTTTGTGGATATGGGATCCTTAATTCTATTGCCTAAACTAATTGATCTTTGGAACTATTTGTATCTGTTCTGGGATGAGGCTCTGCTCACTGGGTGAACTTTTTGATCCTTTTGGTTTGTGTCAAGTGGGTCAAGTCAGGTGCTCGCGCTCTGGGTGTTTTTTCAGCAGGCTCTTTTTTCCATCTCTGGATTTTTATATTCTCTATCTGGCGTCTCCTTATTTCTTCCCACATCACTTCTCATTTTCCCTTTCTCTACTATCTTCTGTACTTGCCATGTTGGTCATGTTGTCTCCATCACCCAGCTTAAAAATAATGAAAAGCTTTTGTAGTAACTCATGTTTGCATATAACTTTGATCTGTAGCTGGTGTTTTTTCATTGTACTCTTTCTGTAGTAAAGGGTATGCCTACCTTCTACCTCTCTTGTTTTCCTACCACATGTTGTCTGATGATTAACATCTTGTCTGTAAGCACCTGGCTCCCCCTTATAATGTTATTCAGACATCAGGGATGCTGCTGTTGAGTTTGTTTTGAACTTGTCTGGTGTTAGAATAGGTTGGAAGATTATAAGACCTTCTGGGCAGGGATTGTCATCTTGTGTATGTTCAGCAGCCAGTATAATGTGGCTTCAGTCCTGACTGGTGCCTTTGGGTGCTATTACAATATTAATAGCTCCGGATATTAATAACCTACGGGAAGTGCTTCCAACAGAGTGAGGTTTTCAAGTGAATGCATTGTGGTAAGATGCAATGGCACAGTCTGTCAATCTGTCTGAGAATGCTAACACAGCAGGGCACAAGTCATTCAACAAGTTCTTGGACTGCATTGGAAACAATTTTTTATTTTAGAAGGTTGAAAAAGCTACTGGAGGGAAGCTGTTCTAGATTTGATTTTAACAAATAGGGAGGAACTGGTTGAGAATTTGAAAGTGGAAGGCAGCTTGGGTGAAAGTGATCATGAAATCACAGAGTTCCTGATTGTAAGGCCGGGGTGTGCAACCAATTCTGAAGCAGTAGCTGCTGTAGTGGTTACTCTGCTATAGTGAGCTAGCCACACTCAACCGGCAAAATAGCCACATTGTTCAAACCCACTAGCCACACTCAACTGGCCACATGGAGTGGCTAGCATGTTGGAAACCATGGTTCTAAATGGCAGAAGGGAGAACAGCAAAATAAAGACAATGGATTTCAGGATAGGCATGTTAGCTGTTGGGCAATAGAGTAGTCAACTAATCGCATGAATTCTTAGCAGTTAGTCAACTATCCTAAAGTCCCTAAGGGCAGGGCTGGCGGCCAGTGTGCTTTGGCTCCACTCCCGGGGAGCACCTGTATCAGAGGCAACAGTGTGGGGTGCCAGGCAGAAGCCGGTGCACGGTGGGAACCAGTTTAAAAACCAGCTCTTTGTGCAGACCAGCTGCCTGTCACTCTGTGCTGCTGCCTCTGATACAGAGGCAGCAGTGTGAGGTGGCAGCAGCCCCTGTCCACGGGGATCTGAGCTCCTCACGGACAGAGGCTGCTTTGTGGCAGCCTCCCCTCCCCAATAGAGGCAGCAGCGCGAGGTGAGGCGGGGGAGGACCGGCAGCACCGCGGAGACGATGCTGGGGGGAACCAGCTTTTAAACCAGCACCCCCCAACACCAGCTCTGCTCCCCCCGCCCTTGCTGCCTCTGACACAGCAAGGGGCAGCAAGGATGGGGGATGCCAGTAGTTGACTAGATTAACTGATAAGCCCAGGCAGTCTTAAGTAAATTCCGAGAGCTGGTAGATAAGGTCCCATGGGAAGCAAGACTGAGACAGTTAATAGTTTTTCAAAAGGACATTATTAAGGGAGCAAGAGCAAACGATTCCACTGCATAGAAAAGAGAGAGAGTCCGGCAAGAGACCCCCTTAGCTTAACCAGGAGATCTTAAATGATCTAAAAATCAAAAAGGTGTCGTATATAAAGTGGAAAGTAGGTCAAATTATAAACGATGAATAGAAGCAAACAACAAGTATGTAGGGGCAAGATTAGGAAAGTGAAGGCACAACATGGGCTCAGTCTAACTAGACATAAAAGCTAACAAGAAAACATTCTAGAGCTATATTAGAAGCAAGAGGAAGCCCAAGGACAGGGCAGGCCCATTGCTCAGTGAAGAGGGAGAAACAATAACGGAAAACTTGGAAATGGCAGAGGTGCTTAACGATTTCTTTGTGTTTGTTTTCACCAAGAGGTTGGTGGTGATTGGATGCCTAAAATAGTAACTGCTGGAGAAAAAGAAGCAGGCTCAAGAAATTAAAATAGGAAAAGAACAAGTTAAAAATTGTTTAGAAATGTTCAACATCTTCAGGTCACGTGGGCCTGATGAAATGCACCCTAGAATACTCAAGGAGCTGATAGAGGAGCCATCGCTGTCACCATTGGATTCGGGAGTGTGACAGAGCAGGTTAAAGGGCTTGGTGGAAGGGGAGAGAGGCAGCTCTTGCAGAGGGAACAGCAGCAATCCTGGCTAATTAGGGGCAGCTGAGACAGGGCTGCAAATCAATTAAGGGCCAGGTGAAGCTGATTAGGGCTGCAGACAAAGCCTTTTTAAAAACCTTGGGGGGGGGGGGGAAAGCTGAGAAGGAGTTTGGAGTTGAGAGAGAAGTTTGGCAAGCGAAGGAAGGGTTTGGAGATGAAGACAACTGATAAGGAGACTGGAGGAGCCAGGCAGAACAGCATCGGCCCTGCTAAAGGTGGCAGGGAGACGACAGAGGGACAAACACCAAAACCAGGCAAACAAGTCTTATACTGGGACTCCTAAACTGTGGGACAGTGGGCCGGTCAGGGGTCAGGGGCCCAGGAGTGGGACTGACCCTGCCACAGGAGAGATTCCAGAAGACAGGAAAAGGGCAAATCTAGTGCCCATATATAAAAAGGGAAATAAGAACAACCCAGGAAACTAAAGACCAATCAGCTTAACTTCTGTGCAGGAAAAGCTAATGGAGCAAGTAATTAAGGAATTCATCCGCAAACATCTGGAAGATAATAAGGTGATAGATAACAGCCAGCATGGATTTGTAAAGAACAAATCATGTCAAACCAACCTGAGAGCTTTCTTTCATATGGTAACAAGTTCTGTGGATAATTGGGAAGTGGTAGATGTTGTACCTAGACTTTAGCAAAGCATTTGATAAGGTCTCTTGTGACCTTCTTATCAATAAACTAGGGAAATACAACCTAGATGGTGCTAGATCCTGCCTTGAGGACAGGGGACTGGACTTGATGATCTATTGAGGACCCTTCCAGTTCTAGTGTTCTGTGATTCTAGATCAACGTTTCTCCAAGCGGGCTGTGGGCCCGCTTTGGGTGCATCTAGACTACAAGGGTTTTTTTGGAAAAAGGCATTCTTTCGAAAGAAAATGGAAAGAACGCACGTTTTTTCCAACATTGGTAAGCCTCAATTTATGAGGAAGAACGCCTTTTCTGAAAGAGCTCTTTCGGAAATAGGCATGTGTGGACGCAGAAGAGGGAGTCTTTTTGAAAGAAGAGGAAAGAGGAAAAAGCACAGGTGCCGTGGTGGCCATTCTGTCCATAGTAATCGCAGCTTAAATGCAAGATAGCATCCATTCAGTGAGGATGCTAGCTTTCAAAAAAGCAAATCACTTTTTCAATGCACTTTTGCTGTGTGGAAGCTTCCGAAAAAGCTTCTCTCGAAAGAAGCCTGCAGTCTAGACGTGCCCTTTGAGAGAGCTGCTAATGGGACACTCCAGGTTACTTAACAGCTTCGCAGCCACGGAGCCTTGAGGCTCCCGTTGCCTCCAGTTTGTCATTTGCTGCCATGAGAAGCAGTGGCCTGGGCAACCCTGCTGCCACAGCTTCCTTTGACTGCAAATGGCAAACCAGAGCCAATGGGAGCTGTGAGGCTCTGTGGCTGCAGAGCTGTTAAGTAAACAAACCAGAGCGGCCCGTTAGTAGCTTTCCCAAAGTGAAAGAAACTCTGAGAAACCCTGACCTAGATGGGGCCACTATAAAGTGGGTGCATAACTGGCTGGATAACCATTCTCAGAGAGGAGTTATTAATGGCTCACAGTCCTGCTGGAAACGCAGAACAAGTGGGGTTCACAGGGGTCTGTTTTGGGACCAGTTCTGTCAATGTCGTCTTCAACGATTTAGATGATGGCATAGAGAGGATGCTTATTATTGCAGATGATCCCAAGCTGGGAGAGGGTCATAATTCAAAATGATCTGGGCAAACAGGAGAAATGGTCTGAGATAAACAGGATGAAGTTTAATAAGCACAAATGCAAAGTGCTCCACTTAGGAAGGAACAATCCGTTTCTCACACACAGAATGGGAAGCGACTGTCTAGGAAGGGGTACGGCAGAAATGGATCTAGGGGTTATAGTGCACCACAAGCTAAATATGAGTCAACAGTGTGATGCTGTTGCAAAAAAAGCAAACATGATTCTGGGATGCATGAACAGGTGTGTTGTGAGCAAAACACGAGAAGTCATTCTTCCACTCTACTCTGCGCTGATTAGGCCTCAGCTGGAGTACTGTGTCCAGTTCTGGGCACCACATTTCAAGAAAGATGTGGAGAAATTGGAGAAGGTCCAGAGAAGAGCAACAAGAATGATTAAAGGTCTAGAGAACTTGACCTATGAAGGCAGGCTGAAAGAATTGGGTTTGTTTAGTTTGGAAAAGAGAAGCTTCAGGGGGGACATGAGAGCAGTTTTCAGGTATCTAAAAGAGTGTCACAAGGAGGAGGAGAAAACTTGTTCATCTTGGCCTCTGAGGATAGAACAAGAAGCAAAGGGCTTAGATTGCAGCAACGGGCTTAGGTTGGACATTAGGAAACACTTCTTGTCAGGGTGGTTAAACACTGGGATAAATTGCCTGATCTATTCTGGAGTCTGTTTCTCACGCCTTCCTCTAAAGCAGGGATGGGGAACTGTTTGTGGGTCGGGGGCTGCTGACCCACAGGAAAAATCAATTGGGGGTCGTGCACAAGTGAGAAAGAAAGAAACAAACAAGCCCTCGCTGACGTGGCCTCCAACTAAGAAGGAGAAAGACCCTCCGCACATTCTCCTTGCATGCCAGAGCCGGGATGGGGCGGGGGACAGGGACCTGGGCTAGTAGATTCTGTGTACTCCAGCCCCATGGAAGGCAGTGGGGGGACTGGAGCACCAGCCCACGCTCCGCTAAGCTGAGGGGGAACCCTGGGGTCCGGATCCATGCAAGTCTGAGGCTGTATCTGGTCCCCAGGCCTTAGTTTCCCCACTCCTGCTCTGAAGCATCAGCAATTGACCTTAGCTGATGGGACATGGAATGTAATGGACTAATGTTCTGAGTTCATGTAATGAATTATACTACATACATGCCTGGCTGGTGCATCTGCTCATATTCTCAGAGTCTAAATGATCACCAGATTTTGTCTCGGGAAGGAATTCCCGCCCGATCTGGCGGAGTTTTTGGGAGGGCACTCACCATTACCTTTCTCTACTGCCATGGTCACCAACCAGTTGATCGCGATCGACCGGTCGATCGCAAGGTGTTCGGCCCCCTCCCCCCATTTCCCCCCACTCCCGAGAAGCCTCATTACCTACCTCCAGTGACAATGGAGGTAGTGGCAGCTTCCCGCAGGGTGGACGGAAGTCCTGCAGCTTTGCGCCACTTCCGGGGGTTCCAGAAGAGCGCTGGCTGCTCCCCTCCCACAGGTCTGTGGTGTGCCGGGCGCACTGTGGGAGGGGGCATCGGCCCCGGAGGAGGAGCGTGGCAGCTTCCCTGTGCTGCAAGAGGGGTGAGTCGGCCCCAGGGCAGGTGCGCGCAGGGGTTTCCCCGCGCCGCGGGAGGGGGGAGTTGGGCTGGAGGAGGCATGCGCCGGCTTCCCTCTGGGGGGGAATCCTGGGAGGAGGCGGGTGCAGGAGACTCCCTGCCCCCACTGGCACCCCGGCCCTCCTGGCGCCCTGTTCCCTGCCCCCTGTTCCCACTTCCCACCCACAGAACTCTGTCCCCACTCCTCTGTCCCCACCCACAGAACTCTGTCCCCACTCCTCTGTCCCCACCCACAGAACTCTGTCCCCACTCCTCTGTCCCCACCCACAGAACTCTGTCCCCAGCTGCACCCTGTCCCCTGCTGCAGAACCTTGTCCCCACTGGTACTCTGTCCCCTGCCCTCCCTGTACCCTGTTCCCTTCCCCCAGCCGCAGAACTCTGTCCCCACTGGCACCCTGTCCCCTGCCGAAGCACCCACTAGCACCCTTCCCCAGTACTATCTCCCCTGCTCCCACCAACACAGTTGGGCCCATATAAGTGACACTTGGGCGGGAGGGTGTTGGGGCCACACAAGTGAGATCCAAAAAAAACCTCCTCCAACTGACTTTTCTGTGGGTCAGTGACCCCTGACTCCAAACAGGTTCCCTGCCCTTCTCAGAAATAAAGGCAATGCAGAAACTTTTTGTGTTTGACGTGGTATTTTATTTAAAAATGAAGCCTGGCCAACAAACCCCCAATTGGGGCCAAGCCCCCATCTGGCCACAGCATCATCTGCACTCCCCTTTCCCCCAGACTCTACATCTGAGCCTATCAAACATTGGAACCCTCTGCCTTGAGCCCCTCACATACCCCGACCCAAATTCCTGAACCCTCACATCCAGAAGTCTATGGCTTGCTTTGTACCCCAACCCTCCATCTGACCCCAACACTGCCCGGCCTGGAGCCCCCTCTGCGAGCCAGCGTCCCCTTCTCCTCCTCCTCCTCCTCCTGCATCCAGATTTCCTCCCAGAGCTTGCACCTCTCACCCCTTCCCACACCCAAATCCCTCATTCCCACCGCGGAGCCTACACATCCTGTCTCAACCCAGCGTGGGTCCAGCTAGACTGCAGGAGTTTTTCAGGATTCCGGAGATATCCCAGAAAAACTCTTCTGCATCCAGGGATGCGTTTGTTCTTCCGCTTCTTTTAGTGGAAGAGCAAACATGATCTTTCAGTCACCCCATATTCCTCTTTCCACGAGGAATAAGGGGAATTCCAAAAGAAGGGTTTTTTCTGACATTTGGTCCAGTCTAGACAGGCCAAATGTTGGAAAAATCTCTTCCTACAGAAGAATTGGGGGGGGAGGGGGGAAGCAGCAGTATAAGGGTTGGGGATAGCAAGTGATGGAGAGGAGGAGAATAGAGAGGGTGGGGCTTCAAGGAAGGGGCGAGGCGGTAGATCTTGGCTTGTTCTGTCGTTTAAAAAGTGATCTTGGAGTAAAAAGGTTGGAGACCACTGTTCTACTGCATGGATCCCTTGCTGGGATCATCTAGCCATAATTCACCTACTCAATTCTTTGCCATGGCAGGGGCCTCTGGCATTGGTGCCATCTCCCCTGTTCTCTACTTATATAAAGCAAGAGTGTTGCGATTGCATACAGTATCGGCTGTGAGAGTCTGCATCCAATCCAAGCGCTGCTGCACTTCAATTGGAGCGTCCCACTAAGGGTAGGTGTGCAACAGCAGTTAGCAAAACTACTCTGTCTTGGGAAACTGTCTTGGTTACAACAATCTTGCAGCCCACTGAGATGAAGGAAGGCCATTCATGTGGCCCACTCGCTCGGCTCACTCAGTCTTGGAACACCAGGAACATTCCCGAAGACTAGAAAAAAGCTGACGTTAGGCTAATATTTAAAAAGGGTAAACAGCTGATCCGAGTAAATTATAGGCCTATTGGTCTGACATGGTGTGAGGGCGAGTCAGAGTTCCCCCAACCCTGCACCCCCGTAGCAGCCAGAACAGTCTCCACCAGCCAGCAGAATAGAGAGGGGTTTATTGATTTTTCCAGAATACAGCACAGCATAGATGTGATGTGGCAATAGGAGGGGGGCTAGGATGCCCCAGACCCCTTAAGGCGGGTGCCTGAGGCCCAAGTCTCCAACCCCCCTCCCTAGGCTGTCTCCATCATGTTTCCAGTCCCAGACTAACTCTTCCTCCCCCCACGTAATTCCTTTGTTCCAACCTCCTTCCCTCTTCCCAGTCAGGGCAGTGTATGGCCCCCCTTCTGGGCCGGGCTCACAGACAGGGCCAGTAGGAGACAGCCCAAGCCTAGCGACTAGCAAGACGGCCCACTACATCACACATGGATTGCGGGAAAGGTAATGAAGGGACTGACATGGGACTTGGTGAATAAAGGAGAGTAATGCAATTAATGCAGATCATGAGTTTGAGAGATTGATCCTGTCAACTAATTTAATATTTTCATTTGATGAGATTACAAATTTGGTGGACAATGGGGGTCATCATGTTAATGTAATAGACATCTGTAAGGTGTTTCACTTGCTTCCACACAACTTTGTGATTGGAAAAATACTAGATAGCTGTGAAATTACTGTGGCACCTATTCAATGGATTAAAAGCTAGCTAACTGATAGGTCTGAAAATATAATTGTGACTGGAGATGCGTACGCCGAGGACTCTCATGTAGGAATAAAGAAGTTGTTTCACTTCAGAATTTGGCACAGGTGTGAACGTTGCTGGAATACTGTGTCCAGTTCTCATATCGGCATCCTGCTTGAATTGTAGTTGAGTTGTAGAGCGTTTAGAGAACCATAAAACGGATTAGAAAAAGATTAGAAAATATGCTTTATATTAATGGATTCAAGGAGCTCAGTCTGTTTAGCTTATCAGAGAGTGTTAAAGGGTGACTTGTATAGTAAAAAGCCTGTTGTCTCAGGCTCTCTTTTTACTACAACTTGATTTCAATCTATAAATACCTACATGGAGCACGAATATTTAATAATGGATTTTTCAATTTAGCAGAGAAGGTATAAAGTGATCCAGTAGTTAGAAGTTGAAACTAGACAAATTCAGACTAGAAATAAGAACTAAACTTTTAACAGTGAGAGTAACTGATCATTGGAACAATTGACCAAGGATTGTGGTAGACTCTGCTTAAGCCACGGCGCTGGACCCAAATGTGGCCAGTGTGAGCCAGTCAGCACCTCTCAGGCTCTGTCCACAAGGCTAAGCAGCCAGCACTTCCCACAATGCCCTGGTGCTCCTGGCACCTTCTCCCTGGGGGCTAGAAATACCGACACCCTGGACCCGTCTGTTCCAGCCAGCCCGTCGGCTTGCACCTTCCAGTGCTCACCCCGCCTGGGAGACTCCTCGCCGCTGTGGAGCGCGTTCCCAGTGGAGGCCATGTTTAAACGATCCCACCCGCGTGTTGAGCCCCGCATAAACCCAAACCGCACTGCAGGCTGCGGGCTGTGTGTTGAATAGCCCTGTTCCAAAAGATCTACTTCAGGCATTATTTTGGGGGCAGTTCTCTGGCATGTGTTACGTAGGAGATCAGACTAGTTCACAGGGGCCCTCTCGGGCCTGGAGTCTATTAAATGTGTCCATTAATGACACTTATATTAAGAAGAAAAGGTTTAAAGAGTATTAGAACAGTTAGCTGGATGCGTTTTTGTGTGTCGTTATAATATTTATTGATTGCTGAACAGTAGGACCAAAGCATATTTTGGGCTTACTGATGCTTTTTATTAATTTCTGTAGAAGTTTTACAAAATCTCCCAAAAGGTCCTGAAAATCACATGAACTAGAACAGCCGTTCTTCTGCAAAAATTTGCAGAGCGTCTACACTGCATGCGCGTTCTTGCGCAAGTAAATTTACAGTACAGCGTTGGAAAACAGGGCTTCTTCCGTAAGAATTATTCCTCTCCCCGCTAGGAATAAGCCCTCTTGCGCAAGAGCTCTTCCACAAGAAGGCAGTGTAGACAGGCAACAAGAATGTCTTGCGCAAGAGAGCATCCAAACTGCCACGGACACTCTTGCACAAAAGTACATCTCTTCCACAAAAGCACATGGCAGTGTGGATGCACTCTTGTGGAAGACCTTTTGCACAAGAACTCTTGCACAAAACAGTTCTTGTGCAAGAAGCCTGCAGTGTAGACGTAGCCCTCTGGCATGATTTTAGTTAGCTGGAAGTCCACTTATCATGGGTGTAGCCAAGTTTCCCACAGTCCCATAAAGGTTTTTTACAGCCACCAGTCTTGGCTCTCAGTGTTCTGTGCTGTAACTTAGCTCTAATTAACCTCCAAGTGCCCTCTAGACCTCAGTAAGCAGTGGAAGTGTTGGTAATGTTGCTAGAGAATATTGACCGTCTCTGGTTCAGCACCGGTCAGGTCCTGAGGGTGTCTGACTAGAGAGGTTCAGCCGGTAGTAACTTTATGGCCAGTTTCACTTGCTGCAAGGTTCTATATTCTGCAAAAATAGCTATCCCCATTAAAAATTAAGCTTAAGAACAAAATGTATTGGACAGGTTCTCCTAAGAAAGGAATCCACTCTCAGGTGTCTGGATGAACAGTCCTGGTCTTTGCTTCTCTTTGGAAGCTGAATAGAGTTGGGTGAGGGTGGAGAAGTGTGCTCTGGAGTTAGCGTTTGGAGCCTGGAGGGTTTAGTTTAGGGCTAGTTACATCAGTGTTCACAGTAGTGAATTCTGGAATAAGGGTTAGGAAAGCAGCTTTCATTTTAAACCTGCTTGAAACTTCCCTAGCCATTTTCCTTTTGGGCTGAACTTTCCAAACCTGATTATTTTTCAAAAATAGAATGTTACCCATGGACTAGTCTCGTAATGATCTGTGGGCAAAGGCTACGTAAATACTGATTAACTGCCCGAAAACACCATGAATGCAGTTAAGATTTAGTGCTCCCTCGTGGGTTTACAGGACATAGAGAATGGATAAACCCAGACCTCTGAAAACCAGGAAGTACAGTTGCTGTTCTGTGTCCAATACTAAACCTGAGTCACTCCTAACAAATTGTGCCACTTTGTATATTCGATGCAGTTCGATGCCATTGTTCCCTTGGGACGCGCTCAGTGATCCTCACTGCTAGGAGCCAGAGTTGCACTGCCTTTGAGGAGAGCTTTCCTCCACACAGGAATGAGGGGTCCTTACTTTCAGGCGGGAGCCCCTGCTCTGTGACTCCCTGGCAGGGGAGGATCTCTGAGCTTGGGCTTCAGCCTGAGGTCAAAGCTCTACTGTGTAATGACATGCCGTGCAGTCTGAGCCCGTCAGCTGGCCCAGGCACTGCGACTCTGTGTCTGGGGTTTTAGTGCAGCGTGGACATACCTCCTGTCTCCTTTTGTCTCTTAAATCTAATAATATATGAAAGAATTTTCAAAGAATCAAGCTGAGGAGTTTCAGATTTGCTTGGACAGATGTCGTTGATGTTGCACTAGGTATGTCAAGAAATTGGGGGAGTATGATTGCTTATCTCTGTGTCCTCGGTAGCTTCACTGTCATTCACTGGTGCCTCTCCACTGCACTACTTTACTGGGGAGTTCTAGCCAGCTATTGGCGTATATCACCAGGCAGGGACAGCCACACCTGGTATCCTAGAAGGGATTCTGAGGGCAGGGATGAACATATTTCAGTATCAGGCAACTATTCCGGGGTTTGTGAGAAGCAGATAAATGGCTGCATGCAAGTCAGACTTAGCTAATTGCTGATTATCTGACCTGTCGCTGTCCAGAACCTATGAGGTTTTTTGCCCCTCGTTCTCCACTCTTGTGCACTTTTCCCACTGTCTTTTACATATCTGGGAAGAGTGCAGTTGTATCATCTCTGACTGATGGGCTGGGATGCTGCTTAGAAGGGACAGAATAGGAGAGCACCTCTTCTCAGAGCTTTCAGGGTTAGCCAGCTTCTGTGTTCTGCAAGGCACCAGTCAGTAGTCGGCTTCCTTACCTCTGTATCAGCACTGCTTTTTTGGCAGGGAATTCCTCTTCTCTTTTTGAGGAGTTGCTGATAGTAAGGGTGGGATTGAGGGGCTTTCTGTGTGCATAGTGTTGCTGCTCACTAGCTTGAGGTAACAAGGGGCTCTCCACAATCTGTATTCCATTTATAGGGGGAAGGAGCTGTCCTGCAAGCCGCCTGCGCTAGACGGTGAAATAGGTCATTTTCAATAGAACTAGAATGCCTCTGGAAGATAAATTCAGCTCTGAGGGGTGAGAACTGTTTCATTCATCTCAAGTGATGTTAGAATCACAGAGCTGGAAGAGACCTCAGGAGTCATCAAGTCCAGCCCCCTGCCCTAGGCAGGACCAATCCCAACTCAATCAACCCGGCCAGGGCTTTGTCAAGCAGAGACTTAAACACCTCTAGGGATGGAGACTCCACCCCCGCCCTAGGGAACCCATCCCAGTGCTTCACCACCCGCCTAGGGAAATCGTTTTCCCTAATATCCAACCTAGACCTCTCCCACCGCAACTTGAGCCCATTGCTCCTTGTTCTGCATCTGTCACCAGAGGCATAGCGAAGGAGGGGCGGGGGCACCCCCGGGCACCACGTTAGGGGGGCGCTGGATTGGTGTGGGACCGAGCACATCTAGCCACGCTGCTCTTGAGCTGCCGGCTAAGTGCTGCTGCGGCTGCCGACTCTCCAAAGTGCAAGCCAAAGAAGCCAGCTGGGTGGGAGGAGCAGTGCTCTGAAGAAAGGTACATTCCTCCTACCTGGCTGGGGAGGATTTGATTGAGGGAGTACTCCCTCCCTCCCCCCCGGCACTGGGGTGCCTTGCCCCGGGGGGACGAGAGGGGAATGCATGGGGGGGCTGGCTTTGAGGCAGGGGTGAGGTGAGTGTATTGGGATGGGGAGTACTGTCACTGGGGGGGCTGGCTCAGGGGAAGGGGTGTGAGTGCCTTTTTGATGGGCGTACTGGGGGGGCTGTCTCTGGGGGGGCTGTCTCTGGGGCAGGGATGGTTGTGTTGTACTTAAAAGTGCTGCATGGGATCTTTTTTGGGGAAAAGGCAAAATGCCACATTTATTGGTAATACACACATAGCAGTCAATACTTATATGCATATAATACAGCACGCACGCGCGCGCACACACACACACACACGCACCATGTCCTGTTTTCACCAATAGCTGTTCCGCCTAACTGCTGGCCAGATTAGTTAGGTGGGAGAAGGTTGGAGCCAGATCAATGCTCCCATGTTGACTGCAAGATGCCTTAGAGATGTCTAGTGTCTTCCCTCTCATGCAGAGAGTCATCACGTGCATATGCAGTTATTCATCTATGGCACCTTCTTCTGGGTGGTCTTTTTAATGCTTCCCCCATTCACCTTCAAAATGGGACCTTCCAAAAGCAGGCACCCTTCTGCTTCCTCATAGGCCCAGCCTTCTTTCAATGAGCCCACTTCACGGGTCCCATTGTTCTTATTGTTCTTGAATCTGGCTTCCACCTTTCTCCAACCATTGCAAGTGCCCAGAGATGCTTTTCTTTCCTGCCTTATCCATTCACACCTCATTCACTCAACAGGACAATCAATTTAGCAAAGGGGGAGGGGGGCTAAAAAGTCTACAAGATACAAGGTTTCTATGTAAAAAGGCTTAATACAAAGTTTCTATGTTCTGTAAAAGTTTACAAAGTTTCTAGAAAAGGCCATAATACAAGAAACTAAAAACTTATTATAAAACTAAAAGGACTTGATACAAAGTTAAAATAAAAAAAAATCAATGAGAAAATGATTAATACAGAGATTAGTGAGATTTCCCTATAGTTGCATTGGTATGGAGGGGGCTGAGGTGCCTGTTCTGGGGAAGGAGTGTTGTATTGGAATGGGGGTTTGCCTGGCTCTGGGGCAGGGGTGAGTGTATTGGGGTTACTTATTTTTTTAAATAAAAGATACTTTATAACAAAAGGAAAAACTTAAACAATAATCTGGTAGCACTTTAAAGACTGGAGCGCTGTCATGGAAGGGTACAGACTGTTCGGGAACAACAGGCAGGGGAGAAAAGGAGGAGGAGTTGCACTATATGTAAGAGAGCACTACGATTGCTCTGATCTCCAGTATAAAGAGGGAGAAAAACCTGTTGAGAGTCTATGGGTTAAGTTTAAAGGAGCAAACAGCAGTGAAGTTGTGGTTGGTGTTTGCTACAGGCCACGGAATCAGGTGGATGAGGTAGATGAGGCTTTCTTCGAACAACTGAGCGAAGCTTCCAGATCGCAGGCCCTGGTTCTCGTGGGGAACTTTAATCACCCTGACATCTGTTGGGAAACCAATACAGCAGTACACAGGCAATCCAGGAAGTTTTTGGAGAATGTTGGGGATAACTTCTTGACACAGGTGCTGAAGGATCCGACCAGGGACTGTGCGCAGCTTGACCTTCTGCTCACAAACAGGGAGGAACTAATAGGGGAAGTGGAGGTGGGTGACAACCTGGGAAGCAGTGATCATGAGATGGTAGATTTCAGGATCCTGACCAAAGGAAGGAAAGAGAGTAGTAAAATACACACCTTGGACTTCAAAAAAGCAGATTTTGACTCCCTCGGAGATCTGATGGGCACAATCCCCTGGGATGTTAACATGAAGGGGAAAGGAGTCCAGGACAGCTGGCAGTATTTTAAAGAAGCCTTACTGAAGGCACAGAAAGAAACCATCCCGACGCGTAGCAAGAGAGGCAAACATGGTAGGAGACCGGATTGGCTTACAGGGGAAATCCTTGGTGAACTTAAGCACAAAAAGGAAGCTTACAAAGAGTGGAAACTTGGACAAATGACCAGGGAGGGGTTTAAATGTATAGCTCGAGAATGCCGGGGGGTTATCAGGAAGGCGAAAGCGCAAATGGAATTGCGACTGGCTAAGGATGTGAAGGATAACAAGAAAGGTTTCTACAGGCATGTCAACAAGAAGAAGGTGATCAGAGAGGGTGTGCGGCCCCTAATGGATGAAGGGGGTAACCTAGTGACAGAGGATGTGGGGAAAGCTGAAGTACTCAATGCTTTCTTTGCCTCTGTATTCACGGACAAGGTCGGCTCCTGGACTTCTGCGCCAAGTGACACAAGATGGGATGAAGATGGACAGCCCTTGGTGGGTAAAGAACAGGTTAGGAACTATTTAGAAAAGCTAAACGTACACAAATCCATGGGTCCGGACTTAGTGCATCCAAGGGTACTGAGGGAGTTGGCAAATGTCATTGTGGAGCCTTTGGCTATTATCTTTGAAAAGTCGTGGAGATCGGGAGAAATCCCGGATGACTGAAAAAAGGCAAATGTAGTGCCCATCTTCAAAAAAGGGAAGAAGGACGATCCAGGGAACTATAGTCCGGTCAGTCTTATCTCGGTTCCTGGAAAAATCGTGGAAGGGATCCTTAAGGAATCCATAATGAGGCACTTGGATGAGAGAAAAGTGATTAGGAATAGTCAGCATGGATTCACCAAGGGCAAGTCATGCCTGACCAATCTGATTAGCTTCTATGATGAGGTAACTGGCTCGGTGGACATGGGGAAGTCAGGGGATGTGATATACCTTGACTTTAGCAAGGCTTTTGATACGGTCTCCCACAATATCCTTGCCAGCAAGTTAAGGGATTGTGGATTGGATAAATGGACGGTAAGATGGATAGAAAGATGGCTAGAAGGCCGGGCCCAGCGGGTAGTGATCAATGGCTCGATTTCAGGATGGCGGTCGGTTTCTAGCGGAGTGCCCCAAGGTTCGGTTCTAGGACAGGTTTTGTTCAATATCTTTATTAATGATCTGGATGAGGGGATGGATTGCACCCTCAGCAAGTTTGCGGATGACACTAAGCTGGGGGGAGAGGTAGATACGCTTAAGGGCAGAGATAGGGTCCAGAATGACTTAAACAAATTGGAGGATTGGGCCACAAGAAATCTGATGAGGTTCAACAAGGACAAGTGTAGAGTCCTGCACTTGGGACGGAAGAATCCCAAGCATAGTTACAAGCTGGGGACCAACCGGTTAAGTAGTAGTTCTGCAGAAAAGGACCTGGGGGTTACAGTGGATGAGAAGCTGGATATGAGTCAACAGGGCGCCCTTGTAGCCAAGAAGGCTAATGGCATATTAGGTTGCATTAAGAGGAGCATTGCCAGCAGATCCAGAGATGTCATTATTCCCCTTTATTCAGCTTTGGTGAGGCCGCATCTGGAATATTGTGTCCAGTTCTGGGCCCCCCACTACAAAAAGGATGTGGACGCATTGGAGAGGGTCCAGTGGAGGGCAACCAAAATGATTAGGGGGCTGGAGCATATGACTTATGAGGAGAGGCCGAGGGACTTGGGTCTGTTTAGTCTGCAGAAGCGAAGAGTGAGGGGGGATTTGAGAGCAGCCTTCAACTTCCTGAAGGGAGGTTCCAAAGAGGATGGAGAGAGGCTGTTCTCAGTAGTGACAGATGGCAGAACAAGGAGCAATGGTCTCAAGTTGTGGTGGGAGAGGTCCAGGTTGGATATTGGGAAAAACTATTTCCCTAGGAGGGCGGTGAAACACTGGGATGGGTTCCCAAGGGAAGTAGTGGAGTCTCCATCCCTAGAGGTGTTTAAGTCTCGGCTTGACAAAGCCCTGGCCGGGTTGATTGAGTTTGGATTGGTCCTGCCTAGGGCAGGGGGCTGGACTTGATGACTCCTGAGGTCTCTTCCAGCTCTATGATTCTATGACTAACAAACATGTAGCTCAGGCATGTCAAACTTGAAGCCCTCTGAGGGCCACACAAATGAAAACTGACAGCTTTCAGGGACACCAAAGAGCATGTACTTCTATAGGGCAGTTGTAATTATTTATTATTATAGATGATGTTTTAGGTGTATTTTATAATATTTTTCAGGTCTTGTTTTAATATAATACAATAATTTGATGTGTAAAATTATTGGCTCATATAAAATGATTTTTAATTTCAATATAAATTTAAGGTATTTTAAATATTTTTATATGATACATGACTTGTTTTGTTGAAATGAAAACAGGTATAGACCATGGTCCAATCAAGTAGAACAGGTTTTTGTGAACATTTCAGATACTTTGTAAATCTGAAATTTTGCATAAACATATAATTCTTTGTGCAATTTGGAAAAAAAACTTTTATTGATATAAAATTAATATACATTTTGTGATTTTATTGGGAATAAATACATAAAAACCAAAACATTAACAAAATATTCCCCTCCTTTCCCCCAGAGCCAGGCACCCCCATACCAATCCAATCCCCCTCAAGATAGTTCTACTGTGATATACTAACTGATCTACTAATTGATCCAAGGATCTGTGGCTATTAGTAGTGTTTGTGATTTTTTTCTTATGTTCTTATTTTTTGCTGACTTAGAAATAATAATAGATCCACAGTAACAAATGATTGGGGAGGGAGGGGGTGCAAATTTGGGCTTTGCTCCCAGGCACAAAACATCCTCGCTACACCTCTGTCTGTCACTACTGAGAGCAGCCTCTCTCCATCCTCTTTGGAACCTCCCTTGAGGAAGTTGAAGGCTGCTATCAAATCCCCCCTCACTCTTCTCTTCTGCAGACTAAACAAACCCAAGTCCCTCAGTCTCTCCTCATAGGTCATGTGCTCCTCATCATTTTGGTTGCCCTCCGCTTCACCTTCTCCAATGTGTCCACATCCTTTCTATAGTGAAGGGCCCAGAACTGGACGCAATACTCTAGCTGTGGCCTCCCCAGAGCCGAATAAAGGGGAATAATCACTTCTCTAGATCTGTTAGCAGTGCTCCTCCTAATGCAACTTAATATGACATTCGCCTTCTTGGCTACAAGGACACACTGTTGACTCCTATCCAGCTTCTCATCCACTGTAATCCCCAAGTCCTTTTCTGCAGAACTACTACTTAGCTAGTTGGTCCCCAGCCTGTAACAATGCTTGGGAATCTTCTGTCCCAATTGCAGGACTATACAGTTGTTCTTGTTGAACCTCATCAGATTTCTTTTTGCCCAATCCTCTAATCTGTCCAGGTCACTCTGGACCCTGTCCCTGCCCTCCAGTGTATCTACAACTCCCCCTAGCTAAGTGTCATCCGCAAACTTGCTGAGGGTGCAATCCATGCCCTCATGCAATTCATTTAATAAAGATCTTGAACAAAACCTGTCCTAGAACTGATCCTTGGGGCACTCCGCTAGAAACCGACCACCAACCGGACATCGAGCCATTGGTCACTACCCGTTGGGCCTGACAGTCTAGCCAGCTTTCTATGCACCATACAGTCCATTTATCCAATCCATACTTCCTTAACTTTCTGGCAAGAATATTTTGGGAGACCGTATCAAAAGCTTTGTTAAAGTCAAGATGTATCACATCCGCTGACTTCCCCATGTCCACCGAGCCAGTTACCTCATCATGGAAGCTAATCATGACTTGCCCTTGCTGAATCCATCTCGACTATTCTGAGTTCTTCAAAATGGATTCCTTGAGGGTTCCCTCCTTGATTTTCCCATGACAGTGCTCCAGTCATGCGAGTCATCCCACCAAGTCTCCATTATTCCAATCAAATCATAGTTCTTCGACTGGGCCAGGGCTTCTAATTCTTCCTGTTTGTTTCCCAGGCTTCTTGCATTTGTGTACAAACACCTTAGATAACCAGTTGGTTACCCTACCTTCTTCATTCGAATCGGTGTCCTCCTTTGTTGCTCCTTCCTCTTTGTGTTTCTGCCGAGTATCTGACTTCCCCACTCACCTCAGGGCTTTGGTCACTGTCCCCCAATGAACCTAGTTTAAAGCCTCCTCACTAGGTTTTCAAGCCTGCTCTTTCCTCTCTTGGGCTGTCTCAAGATTACATTAGACACTTCGAAATTGCAAATGAAGCCAGGATTTAAATTTCCCGCACGTCGTTTGCATAATGGCAGCCGTGTTTTTTTTCAAAATGGGGCTTTTAGAAAGAAAAACGGCCATTTAGACGGGGATTGATTGATTGAAAATAAACCCTTTTTCGAAAGATCCTGTACTCCTTGGGAAAGGGTTTTATTTTTGATTGATCCCTATCTAAATGGCTGTTTTTCTTTCTAAAAGCCCCGTTTAAAAAAAAAAACCCTGCTGTCACCATTATGCAAATGAAGTGCAGGAAATGTAAATCCTGGCTTCATTTGCAATTTAGAAGTGTCTAATTTACATCTGTTTTTTGAGAAAAGGGATGTAATCTAGACGCAGCCTTGGTTTGGTGGATTCCATCTTTTCCTAACAATCCTTGTGCCCGGAATAGAGTCCCATGGTTGACGAAACCAACGCCCTCTCTCCAAGATCACCTGCGCTACCATGCATTTGCTTCCTCAATTCGATGATTCCTACCTGGACCTTTTTCTTCAACAGGGTGGATGGACGAGAACACCACTTGCGCTTCAAATTCCTTGATCCGTCTTCCCAGCGCTACATAATCTGCAGTGACCCACCCGCTCAAGGTCATTCTTGGCCGTATCGTTAGTTACTACATGGAGAAGCAGGAACAAGTAGCGATCTGAAGGTTTGATCAGTTTCGCGGTTCTTATCCCTCTCCCTGGTCTTGCTATCGTGTGGCTGGTACATGCACAGACCAGCAAGCCTGGTTTTCCTTTGGCAGCACATGTACTGAAATTGGAATGATACAGTCCTTTGTACAGTTGAGTAGCTGAGCTCATAGGAAGACTTTTTCTTGCTATTGCACCAAAGATATTCTGTGGAGCATAGGCTTGTGCCCAGTCTCAGAATTTTCTTCCAAATGATCTCAAACTTTCATTCTAATCCACTTTCTCTTGTGGGTGAAATTTAAGGACCTGTGTTGTGCAGGAAGTCAGATTAGATAATCTCATTGTCCCTACCAGCTTTAAACTCGGAATAATTTGGCCACAGGTGAATGTTATGAGAACAGGAAGATTTTGTGTTTCTTTCACCTGAGGATGCCTGATAGGGATTTCATCATGTAGACAACTACACAATTAACCGATAACCCTGGGTTTATCGGCTAATCTTGTTGACTACATGCTCCCCCCTCCTGCTTGCTGCCTCTGTATGAAGGGGGACCTCTTCCCCCTCCCCCACAATGCACAGGGTGAGGGGGGCAGGCTGGAGCCAGTAGTGTGGGGAGCTGGTTTTCAAGCCAGCTCCCCATGCAATTCCGCTCCCGCAAGTGGACCTCTCTGCCTCCCCCCACTTACTGTCCCTACAGAGGCAGGGGTGGTGGCAGGCTGGAGCTGGTGCTGGGGTAGCTGGCTTAAAAGGCAGCAGTGTGGGGTGAGAGAGGAGCAGTGGAGGCTGCTGCAAAACAGCCTCTGTCTGTGGCGAGCCTGGGCCCATTGAGGAGAGAGGCTGCTCCATGGCAGCACCCTCTGTCCGTGAGGCGCTCAGACCCCCCCCCCCACAGTCAGTGGCTGCCGCCACCCTGTGCTGCATATGAGAGGTAGGAACGTGGGGTGGCAGCCAGCCGGTCTGCATGGGGAGCTGTTTTTTAAACTGGTTCCCCTCATGGACTAGCTCCCTCCTGCCACCTCATGCTGCTGCTTCTGTTTCAGAGGCAGTGGCACCGGGTGGCAGCAGCCCCTGACCATGGGGGGTCTGAGCTCCCTGCTGCCACCCTTGGGTGGGACCTGGAGCCCATTGGCTGCTGGCCCGCCCCCTGGGACTATCAAATAGTCATGTAACCACTAAAATGTCATGCAGTTACACGACTATTCAGTTACACGATAGCTAACATCCCTCGTGCCTGAACCGCTGAATCCAGTGTTCAGATTTGCACTACCACTCCTACCACCCCAGGTGTGAGGGATCACATCAGTTTTCAAGAGTGTCTGAGTATCCTAATGCATTTTGGAACATTTTAAAAAAATCAGCCATTGCAAGGACAACTCATTTACCGTGTTAACTCTGGCGCTAGGGAGAGGCAACGCAGATAATTGCAGCTTCAGAAAAACTTGATCTATTTCCCAGCAGTAGTGGGAAATAGATGGGTTCCTTTAAGAAACATTCTCAAAGTGAAAATGTGCTAACACTAAAGCCAGTGAAGTTCTAGGAGTGTTCCTTAGGAAATACGTAACCAGTGACTTGCTACATACTAAGACTAACTTTAAACAAACATTTTCTATTAAATATCTATTTGTGGGCTGCTCCCCGTGCTAGCTTCACTCTCCAAGCCCCCTCCCCTTAGCCGCTTTTGCGGCTAGAGGAGTGAAAATGAGACTATAATGGAAATACTCAAACAACCTTAACTATAGCTCTTGATAGTGTTTGGGCTATAATTACAAGAGTAATTACTCTGAATTTAGTTGTCACGACCATTCTGCCTCGTGAAGTTCTTCCCACACATTCTCAACACTTGACATCCCAAGTGGACTATAAGTAGTGTTCTACTTACATTGCACTGAAAACAGCAATTGATTGTTTATGTGTCTAGCACTGCTATGTGATCCATTACTTATTAGTGAAGTCAGAAGTGGGTTATTAAAAGGGCCAGTACCACTTGCAAATATGATTTATTATTAATTTTTTATCATCCACATATTCTAGTTTTTCTTTTTTAGCTGTATAGTATACTAGGGATGTGAAAGTGTCACCATGTACACAATTAACTCATTGGTTAATGTTCATAGTTCCATGCAGTCTCCTGGTCCGCATGGGGAGCCAGCTTGAAAGCCGGCTTCTCCTCCCTTCCCTTCCCTTCCCTCTGAAAATTTCAGCAGTTGCATGGTTACTTAATAAAATGCATTTTAACATCCCTACAATAGACGACTAAATATAAAACCTGGTGTTAACAGAACATTGAGATCACATATTTAAACACTTTTCAGATACTGAAAATGTTAAGAGCATCATTGCCATGCTGACGTGTATATTGTCCATTTAAAGTAACAGCTTGTTACGTAGATAAGAATTCAAAGGTTGGGAAATAGTCAAGTTAGATCTGCAGTTACTGCCGTAGCTCTGTCTCTCTTGGGTACATGCATGAAAGATAGTCTCTAATCACATGATTACGTTTTTCTAATGCGGCATAAGACACTTTTGGTAGAACGTTAGGCACAAACTTAAGGGGGGCGGGATAGCTCAATGGCTTGAGCATTGGCCTGCTAAACCCAGGGTGGTGAATTCAATCCCTGAGGAGGCCATTTAGGGATCTGTCGCAAATCTGTCAGGGATGGTACTTGGTCCTGCTGTGAAGGCAGGGGACTGGACTTGATGACCTCTCAAGGTCCCTTCCAGTTCTAGGAGATAGGCATCAACTTTTACTGTTTGTTGCTGTGTGCATCAGACACATCATTTATGTAGGAGATGAGTCTCATAAAGTTGTATAACCAATGTATACTGTACGTGGTGCAGTATTTGAGAAATACTATGTTTTCAAGCAGACAGACTGCATCATAAAACATACACATGAAGAGGCAGAGGTAAATTGATGTTTCCTAACTTGAGTTTTTAATTCTTAATTTTTCAAAATAGTTTTATGAAACTTCCTTATTCTAAAAAATAGAAAAAAATATTGTCTTGCTCCTTCATTAACTGAACCCCTCCACAATATGCACGGCCACACAAAGCACCTGACATTGCTTCAAAGGAATGCTACTTTTGTGTTTATCTGTCATCTTGTTTTCTTCTCATTCTACCTTATGGTGGCAAAAATTTCCTGTTAGCAGAAAACTTTGTTTCTGACAGTTGTGTTTGCTCCTGTTGGCCACCCACGGTGGGGCAGCAGGGAAATTTGAAACAAGGTAGGTTGACTTCAGCTATGTAATTAACGTAGCTGAAGTTGCGTATTTTGATTCAATCTTCCCTTTTACTGTAAACCTGGCCTGAGAAGATAATGCCTGGAGTGAATATAGCTGGTAAGAAGGAACCTGGCATTGATAAAAATTTCAGTTTCAAAAATGTTAAGAGCCACGATCATTGGCTGTCTGTGTGAGTTTGAAATCTGCCAAGTGGTCTACAAAGTCTGGCTTCTGATGTATTAATTCCTGCCCTTTTAGATAGTGTTTTCAAGTATGGTTCATTCTTTTATGCAGTGCCTCTTTAGTTGTACCTTTTCAAAGAGGGAGTTGCCGCCATAGCTACCTTTCTTCACCCTTTGTTTCCCTCAAGAGGCTTAACTAATATCTGTTTGTTTTCTTAAAACATTCATTAGAAAAAATGTTTGACATTTGTTAAAATATGTGGTGGAACTGCGAGGAACGTGGGACAGTTTGAGGCCTGCCTTTGATGTTAAACCTTTCAGTAGCTTGACTAACAGAATTAGACCAAAACAGTATGAATCTTTGCTCAGCTGTCAACTTTGTTGCTTGTGATGTGAAATCAGTGGCTACACTGGGAGTGGGATTTGAAGAGTTGCTGATATTTGTGAGAAAAGTGTTAGCAGTTTTGTGATGTTTGCTGACAGCCATGTACCTTGCTGGCAACTCTACATTTTGCCTTTTATTATATCCCTGGGAACTATTACTACTTTTTTCCTTCCTTTTTTAGACTCTTATCTTTATATAAACAATGATTTTAAAAAATGCCATGTGTTTTGTAAAACACATGTACAACTACTTGCATTTCTGTCTGAGGACTTTTATTTTCCATCTTTGGCTTGATGACTTTATTCTCTAGCTATTTTTTGGTTCCAAGATTCTTTTATGTTTTCAAAGCCAGTGGCTTTGTGAAGTGTTTGCACTGATAGCAACATACCACTTGAGGGCAATAGATCTTTTTTTTTTCTGCTCCTGTGCTTGAACCTACTTGAGTATCATTACTCTTTTATTCATCCAATGGCAAAGCATCATTAACTGTGATTGTTAGACACTTTTTGTTGAATGCAGATCAAATCTCTGCCATTTTATATATAAAAGAGCATAGCATATTCTCTTTTTCATTACAGTTTCAAAGCTATGAAACCTTAAAAAGCGAGAGCTGCACTCAGGGTAAATTGAACAGAGATATTTTTGCCAAAATGTCATTTACGTTCTCTGCAGATAATTTCCTGTCATTCCTAAGATGATAAAATGTGATTGTGTTCCTTTTCCTCTGATTCATTCAGTGTGCTGTCTCAGGAATTCTTGACAAGGGTGGCCTCCTTGCAGAGGCTTGAATTCACCAGTGTGTGGAGGACCAGTACAAAGCCTGTACACAGTGTTTAAATTCCATGGGACCCTGGTCTCAGTCAGCGCATGGGGTGGATGGGACTGGTGAATGAGGCAGCTGTTCAGTATTTTACTTTATAGCATCAGGACGTGTCCTCATGCTTCATTTACTGCACGACATACAAGGCTTGCATTGAGTTAGGCTTTTTAATTCCTGGGCTTTTTAATTGCATTCATCACTCTAATATTTGACAGTCCCAGAATGATTAATGAAATTATCTTCACAACATCCTGGTAAGGTTGGAAAATACCATCTCTGTTTTACAAAGAGATCTGTAGGCACAAAAGGCTTAAGACCAAAATTTGCAAAATTGACTGCTAATTTTGGTTGACTTAATGATTAGGTTCCCAAGTTGAGATGTTTGGGACCTGATTTTTTTTCAAAGCTGCTGAGCAGTCATAAAACACATTGACTTGGGTTGAAGTGGTTGGAGCACTTGGCACTTTTGCAGAGCAGATCCTGCATGTTAGTAGTTTGAACCCAGAAAATGAGCGGTCCTGTCACACCTTGGAGACTAACAAACAAATATAGTATTGTGGGCTTTATTTTGTGAGTTTCTAAGGTGCTACAGGACTACTCATTTTTTATAAACTTACAGACTAACATGGCTACCCCTCTGAGACCAGAAAACGAGGACTGTCTAGCTGGTGGCCACCTCTGAAAATATTTTGGCCTAATGTCTGCTGAACAGGATGGTGTCCCTAGTGTCGTTTTGTCAAAATCTAGGAATAGGCGATGGGGAGGGATCCCTTGATGATTACCTGTTTTGTTCATTCTCTCTGGGTCATCTGGCATTGGCTACAGTTGTAAGACAAGATACTGGGCTAGATGGACCTTTGGTCTGACCTAGAATGGCTGTTATGTGTCTTGAAACTGTGTATGTACCTTATGTACCATGAAATTTACTCAACATCCTATAAACATCCATTCCAAGCTCTGCATGCCATTGACACTTTCTAAATTATACAAAGTATGAAATAAATTCAGTTATTCCCAGAAACACATTACCCTCTACATAGCAACAATGACAATAACAAAAACCTTAACTCCTCCAAAATATCTGTTTAGTGTCATAGTTCTGTTTTCTCGTCATGGTGGAGTGAGAAGTGGTGGATCTTGCAGCATGCTCTGACCATTAGAAACCTAGTTTCAGTTCCTTGCGTGGTGTGATCTGTTGTTTAATCTGTAAATTGGAGGGCTGATACGTGGTGTGGGATGTAAGGGTGCCAACTTAACCAAGGCTCCGTTAGAAGACTAAGGCTGTGGGGAAAGAAGCATACTGGGTCTTGCAGGACTTGTGGACCTGGAACCTCTGAGCTGTGATTCTCTAATGAGCACAAACCGGCGGCACTGTTGAGAAGGGGAGAACTCTCGCATCCTCCTGTGCAGTCAGGTGGCCAGAACCAGACAGGTGGCTGGGAAGGAGAGAGTTTAGGTTGGATCCCTCTCCCGTCCCCCCACCCCTTGTGCTTGAACACTCACAACGTCAGTGAACTTAAATGAAAGGTGTGGGTGCTCAGCACACCTGAACGACCACACATTGAAATGAAAGTCTCTCAGATAGGACAGTCCGGTGAGTCTGTGCACACTACCACCACGTAGTACATTTTTCTGTCTGGAGTGCCAGTCCATTGCAACTGACAAGCCTACTTTCAAAAGTAGAGAAACTTTCCGAAGAGCTTGTGCAGCAGTCCCTGGCAGTACTTTGAAGCATCGTGTGTATTCATTCTTATAAGAAAGTCTCTTTAAATAGTCTTTTAAAGAGTTTGTGAATTTGTAAATATCTATATTACAGAGTGAGTTTTTCTGATCCCCTGAGTACAAAGGAATGGATTAAGGTCCCGATCCTGCACTTGAATTCATTCAGCCAGAAGAATTCACTTGTATGGATCCAGTTCTGAGATCAGATTCTAACTTAATACTGTATCCAGGAAAATGAAAAAGAAAGCACTCAAATGCGCAGCTAACAAATTAAGACTTATTTTGTGACTAATTTTTTTTTCAGTGTTGGTAATTTTGGGTTTTGCATAATGTGCATCATCATGTTATCTGAGGATTTGCTTCCTTGAAAGTGTCTTGTCCAACCCTTATGAAACTTTAGCTGGGACACTGCATTAAAAAGAAGAGCAGGATCTTGCAGAAGTAAATAGCTTTGTGTCTTAGGTTTCGTTTACATTGCCAGTTGAATGACAAAGCTCTTGTTTCAGAGGGGTAGCCAAATTAGTCTGTAACAGGAAAAATTAAAAAAACACCAAATAGTCTAAACAACGAGGAGTCCTGTGGCACCTTATAGACTAACAGATGTATTGGAGCATAAGCTTTCGTGGGCAAAGACCCACTTCGTCAGATGCATGTAGTGGAAATTCCAGAGGCAGGGGTAAATATACAGGCACATGAAAAGAAGAGAGTACCAATCAAGAGGAAGGCCAGAAAGCTTATGTTCCAATAAATCTGTGAGTCTATAAGGTGCCACAGGACTTCTAGTTGTTTATGCAGATTCAGACTAACACGGCTATCCCTCTGGTACTTGTCAACAAATAGTAGCATCTTAAAGAGTAACAAAACATGTAGCTGGGATCATGAGCTTTTGTGGGCAAAACCTACTTCTTCAGATGACCAGAGTATAAAAAGTCCAGATCCAAAAATTTTAAAAAAATAAAAATCTTTTGTTGTTCACAGGTGCTTAAAAAGCCCCTCTCCCCAAAGAGAGTAGCTTTGCTGTGTCAAGTGGCAGTGTAAATGACTCATTGGCAGGTGCACTCTTCTGTCGGAAATGTGAACCCCGCTTTAGAGGGTGGAAGTATTTTGTCAGCAAAAGCGATGACAAACAGCGTTCTCATTGCCAGACTTTCAGCGACACGCCCATGTTGACATTAGGGATGTTAAAATGTGTTTATTTTTGTAAATGTGTAGCCACCGGGATGTTCAGTGGTAACATGTTTACATGCAGGAGGGCAGGCGGGAGCCAGGATCTCATGAGCACAGGTTCCTGCCTGCCCTCGCCCCCCCCCCCACGCTGCTGCCTCTGTATCAGAGACAAATCTTGTTAGTATAGACATAGCCTTTGAGAGAGACGAGATGGATTGTGGCGAAACCCAAAAATCCATGGCTTCCAGGTACCTTTGTGAATTTCCTTTTGAGTGTCTATTTTCACTTGCAACATTAGAGGGCACTGTTGCTACAGGCAGCCGTGGTGCACTCACAGTCCAGGAGAAGGGGGCAGGATGGATTTTTGTAGTCCTGTGGTCTTGGAGCTGTGTAATTGACTGTTACACAAGTTTTTCTTTCAAGTGTTGCCCTCCAGCTTCTGTCTTGTCCTCCTGGGCTTGCTATGTGGTTATGCAGTTGCTCCAAGATCCTCTCTGCTTTATTACCTCAATTTAGAGGTTTCTCATGGTTGTTGTTGTTGTGAAGGAGGAAGTTTGGAAGTGGAGTTCACTGATATAACTTGCTTTCCACGCAGGGTGACAGACAGCCAGTTTCAGGGTTGATTTCCCTTATTCCTTGTTTCTTGTGACTGAGGCTATGAATTATCACCATTCATTTCCCAAGACTGCTTTGTTGGCTGTTCCTCTGGAGGTTAAGGAGATGAATGGATGATTTCAGCCTAAACAACAATACTGGTTTCCCCTGTGGCCAAAGAAACTGAAATAATTGAGTTGCAATCAGTGTTTATAGTTCAGTTGAATGGGCTTACAATGTTCCTCCTCCTTCTGTTTCCTTTATCCTATTTTTAAATATTCGCTGATCTTTGTTCTCCACAGATAGTCGAAATGGCGTTTTACGGGCACTTGGCAAGAGGTGTATTTATTTAGGGCTCCATTGTGCAGAATTTTACCTCACCACTATGGAATGATTTCAGGTGGCTGCAAGGGAATAGAACTTTCTTTTCTGTAGGACCAAAATTCTGAGACCAAATTACATTTCAGGGCTAATATTCTACTACTTATGGTTTTCCATGAGGGGTGGATGAGACCATGTGCTGTGACTCAAAATGTAAATCCATTACATTTTAGTAGGAAATGGACCTTTTCATTAAAAACTACAGTAAGTAAAGTTTGGGCAAGGCAAAGAGCCTGGTGCAGGGTTTACATAGTAACCCACTGAACTGAAATCGTGACAGCTTCAAGTCACCATTTAAGTAGACAGAGTATGGCTGAATTGTTCCAGATGCTCACTGGCTCTTCCAGACCTCTCAGTGGGCTGTCTCGTATGTCCTGCAGCCTTTCTGCATATTGAAACCTGAATGATGCCAGACTAGCCTCGTTATCTCTTGCATTCTGTCTTGGCACTGAGAGAGCCAGATCTATGTGGTGTTGCCAGTCTGTTTAAATCAGTCACCTTTAAAGTCCAAGGCTGTATTAACAGAGGAGTGCACACAATGTTTGTATCTAAAATTCGTGCTGCTCTTTTACAGGTTATCAGAAAATGTTTATTTGTCCACTAACAAAGCCCATCAGTAGGAAGGTTCTTTTGGGGGAAGCAGGGGCAAAGCAGCAGCAAAGTGAAATTTACCACAGGAAGGTTGTTTCACTTTTATGCTTCCTGGAAGCCCTCTTTGCTTAAAGCAGGCATGTCCAAAGTCCGGCCCGCGGGCCAATTGCGGCCCGTGTTCCGGTTTAATACGGCACCACAGGTAATTTGGCAATATCTATCTTTTATGGCCCCCAACGAATCCATATGTATTGAGATGAATACATTGTAAAATCTCAGTTAATGTCAGTTGGTCTAAATCAGTTATAAATATATTTGGACACAACATGTATACTTGGTGTTATGTTCCTGTTCATATTTTTTGAACTTAAAAGTTGACAGACAACCTTTATTACCAATAATATGTAATGTACTTTACAATGTTCCTGACATATATTTCAGCTTCCTGGATTTTTTTTTTCATCTGGCCTTCAGATATGAAAGGCAGAGTGATTTAACACCTGTTTAGATTTGTCATCCATGTGACGAAATGAAAAGTATGCCGTTTGCAATAAACTTTGCATAAAATAGTTAATTTGCATTTAATTTTAATGGTTCAAAGAATGTCAGGCAAAATGGTTGGCCCTTACGCATGTTCACTTCATCAAATCTGGCCCTCGTTGAAAAAAGTTTGGACACCCCTGGCTTAAAGCTTCCCAATATGGGGATTTTTCTTGTACAAGTCTGCTGGCATAATATACCTCCTTCTGTGGTGCCTCTTATTCTGGAATAGGAGGTCTACATGAGAACCCTTCATTGTTTTTTAATTTTTTTCAGTTACATACTAACACAGCTACCCCTCTTGAGACTTTCAGATTCGATAGGAAAGTCAGGTATGCACCTACTTTTCCTGGCAAAGTGAAATTTTGGTTCAGATTTTGTGTTCTGAAAATGCTCTTAATCCATGGCTAGTTTGGAAGGTCCCACCGTGCAGTGTACAAATTGTTTAAAATGCCTGTTCCGAAACGAGGTGCTGCCAGAGCAAAGCTGCTGGTTCTAGAAGGATGTTGGTGCTCTTCTGATGAGGGGTCTGTTCCTTCTAGGAGATCTCTTCATCCTGGGTTCATGGCAGTGCTTGAGTGATAACGCCTCCGTTCTCATTGTGTAAACTTTCCTGAAAGCATACACTGTGAGTAATGCAACCACGGATGACTGCTCAGACACTTCACTGAATACCAGCAAGGGAACTGTCTTCTCCAGACCCAGACAGGACACCGCTCTTGGATTTCCACTTTCCTCTCCTTTGGACCCCCCAGCCTATGGCAAAATGCACTAGAGGGAGCTCTGATGAGATAATCCACTAGATGCCAAGCCTGGTAACTGATTTACTCCCCCTCCCCCTGCAAGAGACTGTACCTTCTTTTGCCCCTGTTTATAACCCATACTCATGGATAGATCTGTTCCTAAGATTTGCCAGCTTCATAAATAATATGGTTAGTGCCAGCACTGACACCACTGGCCTCTTTGTTCATGCCTCTGTCTTCCTGCATTTGCAATTGACCCTCATTCATAGATTCCAAGGCCAGAAGGGCCACTGTGATGATCTGGTTTGATCCCTGTATAACACAGGACAGAGACCTTCCCAGATCTTTTAGAAAAACATCCAATCTTGAGTTAAAAATTGCTAATGATGGAGAATCCACCACGACCCCACTGGATTTTGTTAAATCTGTACCTGCTGGACTGCAGCGCGTATTGTCAAATAATAATGATAGTGCATGACTAAGCCCCGCCTTAACCTTCTCTTTGTTAAGCTAAATAGGCTGAGCTCCTTGAGTCTCATAAGGCATATTTTCTAACCCTTAAATTAGTCATTCTCATGTCTCTTCTCTGAGCCCTCTCCAGTTTATAAACATCCTTCCTCGATTGTTTTATGACGTTCTTCAGCTGCTCCTCTAAATATTGTGCCCACCTTTTCTGCTTGAAAGCATGGACCCTGCACTGCTCTCCAGTTTGTGATGATCATTATGAGCACAACATGGTTGATCCTGCAGTATTTCATGAGTTGTGAGTCCGGACAGGAATCCATGGTGCCTGTCCTGCTATGTGCCATGGAACTAGACAATTCAGGATTGATGGTGGCATTCATGGAGCAGTTGCATCTGGTGGACTATTGCATTGGGCTCAGGAAACCAGCACTGAGTGGTGGGATCAGATTGCGAGGCAGGTATGGGATGATAATCAGTGGTTGCAGAACTTCTGGATGTGCAAAGCCACCTTCTTGGAACTTCGTGCAGAGCTTGTCTCTGTGGTGCTGTGCAAGGACACCAAAATGAGACCAGCCCTCATGATGGCAAAGTGTGTGGCAAGTGCTACGTGGAAGCTAGCGATTCCAAATTGCTACCCAAATCCGTTTGGAGTTGGGATATCCGCTGTGGGAATTGCACCAATGCAAGTGTGCAGGGCCGTTAGTCGTGCCCTGCTACGAAGGACTGTGATTCTGGGCTATGTCAAAGACATACTGGATGCTTTGCAGCAACAGGAGTCCATAACTGCAGGGGATGAGAGATGCTGATTTTGGCCCCAGCCCATCTTACAATGGAAATGGAAGCTTCTCTTTGGTATTGCAGGTGCTGGTGATCACTGTGGGCATTTCTCTGACATAAACGTGGGGTGGTCCAGGAAGGTGCATGACACATGCATCTTTAGGAACATTTGCCTGTATAGAAAGCTGCTTGCAGGGACTCTCTTTCCAGACCAGAAGATTCCAATAGGGAATGTAGAAATGCCCATAGTGATCCTGGGAGAGCCATCCTAGCCCTTACTCCCATGCTTATGAAGCCTTTACAGTACATCAATAACAGGCTCAGCAAGCGCAGAACCACCGTGGAATGTGTGTTTGGCAGATGGAAGGGTTTCTGGTGCTGCTTGAACTCAGTGAGGAACATTATCCTGATGGTCGTTGCAGCTTGTGGTGCTCTACATAACATTTGTGAAGCCAATGAGGAAAAGTTTCCCGGGGTGGAGCACTGAGGTGGATGACGTAGTGGCTGATTTTGAGAAGCCAGACACTAAGGCTATTAGAGCGGCTCCACAGGGGTTGATTTGAATATGGGAGGCTTTGAAGGACCGTTTTGACAATACTATTGTGCCTTTCTGTGGTGCATTCAGCCAGACACTGTTTACTTGCCACCTTTAACAGCCTGCGTAATGATCCCTGCCTGAGCATTAATTATAGTCTGCCAATGTGCTGATTGCCACGGTGCATGAATTTCCGTTGAAAGCACTTTGTGCAGAGCACAAATAATCATATTGTTAAGACTACATTTTTATTATACAACAATGCATAGATTTCTGTTTCTTACAAGGGACATGACCCTGAGCAGCCCTCTCTCAAATAAGGCTCTCTCAGCTGATTGTAAGTCGTTATGGGACATGTCCCTGGGGTGGAGTGCAAGGGGTACTCCAGTGGGCTGGGAGCATGTGAGGAATGCATGGGGGAAATTTGGGGAGGACGTGGAGCACTGTTCTGTAGGGGCTGCAGAAGGAGTCAAGCACAGATGTGTTCCAGCTGCAGTGCAGTCAGGGACCTAAGCATCTCCCTTTGGTCCTCCATGAGTTTTATTATCTGCTCCTGCCCCATCTCTTCTCCTGGCTTTGCATTCTGAAATTTCCATTTATTGTCTCTCTCCATGCTCTGTTGTTATCTGCACGATCAGAAAATTGCAGCACTTCTTGAAACATGTCCTCTTTACTCCTCCTCTTTCATCTTATCTGATAGAGGCGCTCTGCCAGTGTGGGAGCTGTCCCTCTGCAGAAGCAAAACAAACAATACACAGTCAGTATTACAATCTTGAATGATAAAAGTTTCAAACACTTCGTTCTCACTTTCTCCTGGCAAGCACACAGTATGGCAGGAGCACTAAACATTGGGAGTTCAGCCTAGGGACGGAGGGTAAGGTGCAAGTTGGAGGTAAGGTGTAAGTTGGGTTGAAGGGCCTGGGTGGTTTCAGAAGAGGAGCACTACAAGCACCTAGGGACGCTATTGTGACACTGTTTTCCCCAAGCACGGGTAATTGAAACAGAAACCACACTACTGTGGGTAACTGAGGATGCAAGGATACATCTCCTGCTTGAGTGTGGCGTCAGACTGTATCTGTATGTTGGTCACATCTGTGCTGCTTTGGTTCCTGTAGAAGTAATTACTGATGGGTATGGCAAAGTTAATCTAAATAACTTTAACCCCCACCCCCACCAACCTAAATGAATTCTTTGCTTTGGTCTTAACGGCTGAGGATATTGGGGACATTCCCAAACTGAAGCCATTTTTTTTAGGTGACAAATCTGAGGAATTGTCCCAGATTGAAGTGTCATTAGAGGAGGTTTTGGAACAAATTGATAAACTGAACAGTAACAAGTCACCAGGACCAGATGGCATTGGCCCAAGAGTTCTGAAAGAACTCTAATGTGAAGTTGCGGAACTATTAACTGTAGTTTGTAACTTATCCTTTAAATCAGCTTCAGTACCTAATGACTGGAAGGGTATATCTACGCTTGATTCCTCCTTCAAGGGAGGAATGCAAATGTAGACATCCTAAATCGCAAATGAAGTGGGGATTTAAATATCCCGTGCTTCATTTGCATAATCGTGGACTGCTACTTTTCCGCAATAGCGCTATTTCAGGACATCAAACGCAGTCCCCGCGGGGTTATTTTGAGAGAAAACCCTTCCCTCGAAATAACCCTTAAACCTCATTTTTTGAGGAGTAAGGGTAATTTCAGAAGAAAGGTTTTCTTTTAAAATAACCGCATCTAAACTGTGTTGCTTTTTTTGAAATAGGGTATTTGAAATAGCGCCTGGAGGTGATTATGCAAATGAAGCACAGGAAATTCAAATCCGCACTTCATTTGCAATTTTGCTCAGCTGCATTTTCATTCCTCTCTCGAAAGAGGAATGCAGGGTAGACATACCCAAAGATAGCTAATGTGACGCCAATATTTAAAAAGGGCTCTAGCGGTAATCCTGGCAGTTACAGAACGGTAAGTCTAACGTCAGTACCGGGCAAATTAGTTGAAACAATAGTAAAGAATAAAATTGTCAGACACATGGATGAACATAATTTGTTTGGGGGGGGGGGGGGGGAGTCAGCTTGGTTTCTGTAAAGGGAAATCATGTCTTACTAATTTGCTAGAGTTCTTTGAGGTGGTCAACAAACATGTGGACAAGGGGGATCCAGTGGATATAGTGTACTTAGATTTCCAGAAAGCCTTTGACAAAGTCCCTTACCAAAGTAAAGTACCTTGTCATGAGATAAGAGGGAAGGTCCTTTCGTGGACTGATAACTGGTTAAAAGACAGGAAACAAAGGGTAGGAATAAATGGTCAGTTGTGAGAGTAGAGAGGGGTTACTAGTGGTGTCCCCTAAGGGCTGTACTGAGACCAATCCTATTTAATCTATTTATAAATGATCTGGAGAAAGGGGTAAAACAGGGAGGTGGCAGAATTTGCAGATGATACCAAACTGTTTAAGGTAGTTAAGACCAAAGCAGACTGTGAAGAGCTTCAAAAAGATCTCACCAAACTAAGTGACGGGTAACAAAATGGCAAATGAATTGTAATGTTGATAAATGCAGAGTAATGCACATTGGAAAAAATAATCTCAATTAGACATACAATATGATGGGGACTAATTTAGCTGTAACTACTCGAGAGATCTTGGAGTCATTGTGGATAGTTCTCTGAAAACATCCACTCAATGTGCAGCGTCAGTCAAAAAAGCAAACAAATGTTAGGAGTCATTAAAAAAGGGGTAGAGAATAAGATAGCAAACATCTTACAGCCACTACATAAAACCATGGTACGCCCACATCTTGAATGCTGTGTATAGATGTGGATGCCTCAAAAAAGACATCTTGGCATTGGGAAAGGTTCAGAAAAGATCAACAAAAATGATTAGGGGTTTGGAACGGGTCCCATATGAAGAGAGATTAAAAATGCGGGGACTTTTCAGCTTAGAAAAGAGGAGACTAAGGGGGGATATGACAGAGGTCTATAAAATCATGAGTGGTGTGGAAAAAATGAATAAGGAAAAGTTATTTACTTGTTCCCATCAGGTAAGAACTAGGAGTCACCAAATGAAACTAATATGTAGCAGGCTTATAACAAACAAAAGGAAGTTTTTCTTCATGCAGCGCACAGTTTGCCAGAGGAGGTTGTGAAGAGCAGAACTTTAACAGGGTTCAAGAAATAACTAGATAAATTCATGGAGGATAGGTCCATTGATGGCAAATAGCCAGGATGTGTAGGAATGGTGTCCCTAGCCTCTGTTTGTCAGAGGCTGGGAATGGGTGATGGGAGGGACCTGTTCTGTTCACTGCCTCTGGGGCACCTGGCATTGGCCACTGTTGGGAGACAAGACCCTGGGCTAGAAAGGCTTTTGGTCTGCCCCAGTCTGGCTGCTCTTAACTTCTTATGTTAAAGTTTCCTACACTGTGGGAAGAAATAAAGCGGCTCTGCCAAGGAACCTTCAGCAGAGGATTGCAAAGTACCTTCAGGAAAGATTGGTCAAGATTTCTATGGAGAACCCAGTGTGCATTTACAAACCTTTCCACATATTCCCCCACTGGATAGCTGTACAGGGAAAGGAGAAACAGGTGCAAACAGTCCCTAGTGGTGTTCATTTGTATCTCTTCTCTCAGGTGTATCGTAAGAAAATTAGAGGATGCGTCACCTCACGTCACCATGCTGCAAGAAAAGTGCGTGCTTACTGGAGCCACCTTCTCCTGCTTTAGGTGCACCAGAGAAGGGGTGCTGGAAATGAATAGATCCTTCTGGAGTCAAAAAGAGATCCTCGCTTGCAATGCTATCGGATGACCTGTTGCACATCCTCCTCCAACTTGACCACCTTGTCCACCACATTGTCCTTGGGGCAGACTGCCTGGCCGCTGCTTCCAGTCCCCTCCAATGTCCTTGGGGCTCTTGGTGGTGGAGGTGGGGTTGCTGCCAAGCACAGCATGCAGCTCCTTGTAGAAGTGGTGTGTTTGTGGCACTGCACCAGTTATGGTTGACCTCTCTTGCCTTCTGGTACCCCTGCCTTAGGTTCTTGACCTTCACACAGCAGTATTGCATGTTCTTTGCATGCCCGTTCTCAACCATGCCATGAGCAAATCTGCTCATAGGTATCAAAAGTCTTACTCTGGGTCAGAGCTGTGACTGCACAGTTGCTTCTCTCAACAGATCTGTGATGTGCTAGGTGGGAGCCCATTTGCTGCAGAAAGCCAGCATAGTCAGCTGGAAATGTGCTGTGTGAAGTAGGGACGTTAAATTGAGGAATTTCCATCGACTTCTTGATTAGTTGATAAGGGGGGTGCTCACTATTCTCTGCTGCTCTTACTATATTTAAAATGCAGAGCTGCAGCAGGCATAGTTCCTGAGGCTGGCGTGAGCCAGAACTGAACAGTCCCTGCTCTCACTGGTTCTGGGATGCTGTGGTTCTTCGTCAAGTAGTGTCTCCAAGGGTGCTCCACTCGAGGTGCTGGGCTTGTCCTGGCGCTGCAAACTAAAGGATTTTTGCTAGCAGTAGCCCTACTGGACCATGCATGCGTGACTGCTGCCTCGTGCCGTTCAGCTGAGCGTGGTCCAGTCTCGTCAGTTTCCTTCCAATCGTCCGTGGCCACATATGGAGTTGGGACGCGCTCCCCCTCCTGTGTGAGGAGAATGGGAGTTTAGTTTTAGAAATATAGTTTTCTGAGGTTGGTCTAACATGATTTGTTGTGGACATGCTGACTGTTACTTATCACCTTATTATCTTCTAGATGTTTGCAAATTGATTCCTTATTTATTTGCTCACAGAAGTTAAGCTGACTGGTCTGTAATATACTTTAAAATCCTTATTGCCCTTAACTCTGGTCATAGATTTCTCTTTGTCTTTGTGTCCCTTTTGCTTGCCATATACATTTTCTACAATTCCTGCAATTCCTAGCTCTGATTTATAATCATTAGAATCCTCTGCCAATGACCAGCTGGCCCCCTTGTTTTACCCTGTTAATGGAACTGAAGCACAAATTCTTCCTGGAGATCAGTGGTGTTCCCTCCCAGGTCTGTGTGGGTGTCCATTGAAAGCATTCCTGTGTGTTAGAACCATCTATATGTATCCATGAGAAGCCCACCTTGGCCTAGTATTCAAGAAAATGACTGCGCAGCTTGACTAGGAATATGTATTTTTCCTCTCCTCACTCCCCCCAAATAATCCAAAAGCTATTCAACCCCACTGTATGGTAAATAGGCTTTGCACACTGTGGGCAAAGTTTACATTATTCCACCTACGCCAGTTTTATCAACAGAACCTTGCTGAAACATTTGTGCCCTCTTTTCTCTGTTATCTCTACATGTTTAATGAGGTCCTAAAAGATGGTGGGGTGTGACTCCCTTCATCCCCCTGCCCATAAACCATCCTTATTTAGTCACAGCCAGAGCCTGACAAAGCACGTGCTAATGTTCCTGTTACCATCCAAGTGAGGAACACAATGGTAAGATATTGGCAAAAAATATTTGCAGAATTACTGGCGCAAGTTCTTGCTGTTATCCACCACTATCGAATTAGTCTCGTTACATGTAGCTATGGGGCTAGTGAGGCAACAACTAATACACCTAATTCCATTTCTCAAGATGCTGAATAACTGAAGGTACTGGTAGATGTCCACTTGGACGCAGTGAGGGGCCTTGTGTGGGCTAGCGTTGCCTCTCTCTCACTATCTCTGGTTTTGAAATTGGCCCCAAACCTTCTCTGGGATCGCTTCTCTACACAGAGAGCATGACCTTTCTGTTGAGGGGATTATATAGGGTTGATGCCCTCTGTTATATGTTTTGTTACTTAGTTATGGAATTTGATCTGGAGGGAATTGATGGACCTAATTTTCTTTTTTTTAAGTTGTATTTTGGAAGATTGTCAAGGCATCCAGCTTTGGATAATAGGTGCAGTTTTATTATTATTTTTAAAAATTCCAAATAAATAAGACTTGAAAGTGTTTGGGAACCTGAGATGTTATATTTGTTGAATAAATAATCAGTGGTCCGTTGTTATTTATACGTTATAAACTTTTGTATTATGCTTCCACTTTGACTAAGCGCCCTGTGGCATTGGCACCTATTCCATGGGTGTTTCAGGGCTGAGGGTCCAATGGTGGGCACCTCCCACCTGCTGCTGATCACCTGTTTGAGGGGGTGGAGTGTGGGTAGGGCCTAGAGTAGAGCAGGAGTGGAGCCCCCTCAGGGAAATCAGAAAGTCAGCAGGGCCTGTGCTCTGTAGGCTAGTTTCTTTCTCTCCTCTAGTTATGCCTTTCTTTCCTTCTCTTTCCCCACTTCCGTTCTATTGCTCTTTGGGAGCTGCATTCCTTCCTATCGTTCTATCGTTGTCTGGAACTCAGGCCTCCCTGCAGCAAGTCTTTGTTAGCTAGCCAGGGTCAGTTGTGTTGGAGAGGGGAGTCAGCTGCTTCACCATATGGTAGTAAGGTTAATAAAAGAGCAATTCCCAGTAATCCCCCAATGGTGAAAAGGTAAAATTTGTGAAGCTGAGTGAACCGATGAAATCCTGGCTGGCAGTAGCAGGTGGCTGGAAACCCCAATAAGAAGTTACCTTTTGTCACAGAAGGTTCTGAAATGCTTGTTTTCCTGAAATTGCCCTTGGGTTTTCTTTGCAGAAATTGAATACATTTCAAATTGGAAGTTACTCTTGGCAACACTCAACTTCCTGACTCATGGTGAATTTGAGCTGGCAGTTTCTTATAGGCCTCGTTTGAAATCATTCACCATTTTAAAGATGTTCCTGTGGGAACTGCTGGTTTTCAAGTGATGGTTCCTACTGTATTCCTCGGTGGGTTACACATGTCCACCAAGCTTTGGCAGCTGGCAAATTTGCAAACAGTGTCGGTTGGTCAGCATGTGTGCCCTGGCTCACCTCAAGCCTACAGTCCCTAAGGGAGGGCTAAAGGGCAGGGTACGTGGACCAACTACTGCTCCTGTTCCTTCTCAGCTCTGCACAGTTCTGGTTGGAACTGCCAGTGTCTGCAGCTTTGGCTTTGTTCTATAAAATGATGTAGGTTTTAATAGCTTTTGGTGTCAGTGGTGTATCTACCATTGGGCCAACTGTTCCCTGGCCCCAAGCTCAAGCTCGCATGGGCCCTGTTTGATGATGGGGAGCCCAAGGTACCCTGGGAGCTGTAGTTGCTTGGCCAGCTCCATGCCTAGAGAGCTGGATCTGGAGCAGGGAAGGAACTGCATTTCCCAACATTCTCTTGGCTGCTAGCAACAGTAAAGGGAGGTGGAGAGAATGGGAGTGGCTATGAGAACATAACACAGCAGCTTGCTAGCCTGTGAATGGAGGGAGAGCTGGCTGCTAGAAGGGGCTGTTGCTATGAATGGGGAACATGTGTGCACAGGGAGTAGGTGGCTTTAATCCAGATCTCCCCTTCAGAAGCCTTCCTTAGACCAATGGCTCTTACTACATTTAAAATGCAGAGTCGCAGCACGGGTGGCTCTGGGAACTCCTCCCGCTGGGGCTCTGCAGAGCGGCCCCTTATTGACTAATCATGTAGTTGATACAAATTGTATCAACTAAACGATTAGCCAGATAACCACAATTTGACATCCTTACTGCTCAGAGTTGTGCTGTTCACATTTACTCTTACAGTGTAAGTAACGTTGTTCCAGAAAATCTTTGCTTGTGGTATACTAGAGTTGCACTTTTTGAGAAACACCTGTTTCACATCTCTCTGGATTTAGGGGTTAGAAATAAATCATTTTTCTTCAGTGGCTAGTGATGTGCCATGTTTTTCTTCGTTGTAGAACACATTAAATCCCAGATTTCACTGCGGTATGGAGTCAGTGAGCCTGTAAGGGATAAAAAGCCAGTAACCTCTTCAGATTCTGGGATTACAGTTAAGGCGATGCTGCCAGTTAAGGCACTGCGACCGTGTAAAGACAAAATGGAAACCAGATCCACAGGCGGAGTCTGGTAAATATCAGCTTTTATTCAATAAACGTCGGGTTGTGGGTCCTAGTAATGAAGAAGAAAGTAGGGCATTGCCACTTTCTACCACGGGTGCCTGTAAAGTGCTCTTAGTCAGAAGATAGTTTATCCCTCACATGCGTCTTTTCTTGTACCTTAATCCTGCCTGCCATTTGTTATGCTCTCAGTAGAACTAAGACATGGGAAGTGTCAGTGTAAAGCTGTCTGTATGAGCTAGTTGTCTTTTGGCAGCTGGGCCAGATGTTGTATGTTTTTATGTTTTCGGGAGGCTTTTGACCACTGGCTTCGTATCAGAAATAGTAGATCATTTTCAGAGAAAGCCAAGAGCACATGTTCCATGATGAAAGTATTTACAGTTCAGGAGTATTGGTTACTCCTTTTGATTTGATAGAGCTTCCTTAATGTTGGTGTGTGTGAGTGAGAGTGAGAGTTAGTTTATCTCAAAGGGAAAGGAAAGATGAATGTGACCAAATACTGTGAAAACGTAAGGGGAAGGATTAGATAGTACAGTTGCAGTGGGTAGTAAAAAAGGTTGAGGGAATGAAAATTGTGGTGTTAATCTAATATTCATGTAATTCTATATGGATAGCAACATTTAATTAAAAAGATCTTTAATCTATGACAACCCTGTGAATCACTTTTGACAATTTTGGATAAATAGGTGCAAAACATTATCACTAATATAATTCTCAGACAAAAATGGTGTTAAATAGAATTAAGGTTGAAAGTAAATGACAGTAACTTAAAAGAAAAAAAATTGCAACAAAAACAATATATTACATGCTACGATCATTATAAATCCATGGACATTCAGACTTAAGGTAACATCTTACAAGAAATCAAACGTGTAAGTTTGGAAATTCACCAGTAAGGCACCCAAACAACCGTAACGCTGTCCTATAACAACATAAACTAATAACTATACGATTATGGCATTTTAGGGTTTGTGATCCCACACTAGTTTTAAACTGGTTTTTAAAGACACGGTTGGATTTTTTCTGTATCTTTTTCTCCTCATAATGGCAAGCCACTAATAGACTCTCAATCTTAATGCCCTTTTAATGTAGCTTTTTTGTTTTTGGTCTGGGAATTTCTTTGGCCTTTTCAACAATTATTAAAGGTTCTATACATGATCACCAAACAAGAAACCCAAAGAGAATGCTACCTTACTGTATTTCTAATGATTCAAAGACCTGTATTTTCAACCTTAATTTGCTTTTTAAAACACTAACTTTTTCTAAGGCTGCTTGGTATTGGAGCAGCCCAGAGCGCTGGCCAGTTGATCTGGATTTTATGTCTGCTTTGTATCACTAAAGCAGCCAAAGTATGCTGGTAACTTTTGCCCTTAAGTTGCAATTAATTGATTGGTTTAGAGCAGGGCTACTCAACTTTGGAAGCCCCGGGGCCACAATGATACTCACAGCACATGCTGAGGGCTGCAATTTAAGTGTGGTTGCATATATATGAAAATATATATGCAAATATTTATGAAAATGTATGCAAACAGCTTATTTCACACTGACAGGCATGAATACAAAGGCAAGACTACACAACACGCAGGCCCCATTTAAGTCAGTTCTGCTGATATTAATAAAATACAATAACTACCCAATTTCCACCCATGACAGCACTTTTAATGAGCAGAGACAGTCTAGGAATGTAACTACTAAAATGCATAGCAACAGAAGACCATTCTATTGACGACTTTTTTGTTTTGGCTTCACAATTTTAACAAATTATACAAAAACTGCCAATCCAATATTTACTGAAATAGAAGTACAATCAATGTGACGTTAAAGGCACCAAGGGGAGAAGTGGCCTGGCTAGAAAAGGAACCCAGGAATCCTGCTTCCCAGAATCCCTTCATTTCCCCTGCCCGCCCCACAAAGCACCAGCTCCCACAGGCCTCACAGAGCAGAGACTGGAGCCCCCAGATCTACTCAGCAGACCCACTGCCCAAACAGGAAAGGAAAGAAGCCAGAAGTTTTAATGCCCAGTTCCCTGCTCTAGCCCAATGCACCCACCCCTCCCCCAGAGCCAGGCAACCTCAGCCCCCCTCTCCAGCCCAATGCCCTTCCCCTCCCATAAAGATGGGGATATAAATCTACCCTGGGTCTCACCGGAGCCAGGCACTTTCCCTCCAGGCGGTAGGGCCCATGCGCAGAGCGGTGAACGGTCCGGGCACGCGGCTCTGAACGTTCCATTGGAAGCTCGTGCCGCCACCCCCTCCCCAATCCCCTTTGCAAGGCAAAAAATCCCGGATATTTTTTGCCTTTTAGAAACTTGTCCAGATGGTGATTTAACATGTGAAACTAAGGCCGTGTCTGGGGAAGACTGGACGTAAGGTAACGCGACACAAGCCCTCGCGCAGACCTGTCCCACTGGTCTCGCTGCCTGGCTCCGCCACCGCCTTGCTCTTGTTGCCCATCTCTGCCACTGCCTTACCACGTGCCTTGCTGCTCGGCTCCCTGCTGCCTCTTGCCGCCCTGGCAGCTCCTGTGAATGCACCGCCACAGCCTGGCTCAGTGCCACTCCACGTGGCTGTGCTCGCAGGCAGGTGCTGCCGCTCTGGCCGACATGGTATGTGTTCTCTACCACCACCTCTTGCTTCCCCCACCTTGCCAGCTGGCAGCTCCCACGCACATGCCAACGCGGCCTGGCTCAGTGCCATGCGGCGCGGCTCCGCTCGCGGGAAGTTGCTGCCGTTCTTGCTAACGTGGCAGGCATGTTCTGTCACTGCCTCTTGTTGCCTCTCCCCCCACTGGTCGGCAGCTCCTTTACACGCCGCCTGCCTCAATGTGGCACCACTCAGCTCGCGGGGAGGCGCTGTGCTGGAGCCCACAGCAATGAGGCAGGCAGGCGGCCCAGGAAGCAACTCAGGGCGCCACAGGCCACCTGTTGAGTAGCCCTGGTTTTGAGGGTTAAGTTACAGAGGAGTGCCATGTGAAAAGGAGGGTGGGGGAGCCCTGTTCTTAAGTCCCAATGTCTCTGTTTTTAACAGTTTCCGTTGTCCTGCTTTGGTTCCTCTAGCAGTCCTGCTTCTCTGACTAGTGGCGCTCAGGCAGCAGTCAGGCAGCAGTGCCACAGGAAACCTTTCAGGCGCTGGTGCTGAAGCTAGCATACAGCCACCTGGTCTTTAAAGAGCAGTGATAGTTAAGTCTACCACGCTACCAAGGAGAACCATTGACACCTGACCAAACTCCATCATGCCACCCACTCATTACAGTCAATAGGCTTGCAAAACAAGCAGTGATTGGTTTGAGGTACCTCTGTTACTAGGGCCTCTCTGAAGACGCACCCGAGCTGTTGCTATAATCTGCCAGCAGTCTGTGTAATCATGACAATTAGACACAGCCGTCGCTAAAAACTTAGGCCTGGTCTGCATGACAAAGTTAGGCCAATGTAAGTCACTCTGCTTTGACTTATTCATGCTTGTGTCTACGTTCAAATGTGTCTCGCTAACACAAGCATCCTGCTACAGCAATCCACTAAAACGATGTCCCCAGATCACCTATTTTGGTCAGTGTTAGTGTGAATGTAGACTCTGCACAGCCTGTGTTGCCCTGAGCAGTCCCCAAGCGGGTGCCTCTCAGAGCCCCTGGCCAAAGCAATTGCTGACGTAAGGTCGCAGTTTTAAACTCTGCTACCCAGAAGTGACAGAGCAGAGTTCTGCCTTCCTGGTGAAACCCCGTCATGTTCCTTTGGTTGCCCATCTTGGCAAACACACCTAGCAGCTCAGTTTCGTGGAGTGTGTCCAGCCAGCTGTGCCGTGGTGCACACGCCTGGGCCATACAAGAAGTGTTGGATCACCTGGGCCGCGGTGAGAAGCGGCTGTGCAAGCCCAGCTATGGAGCAGCCTTGGAAGAGTGGATGTCTTCAGGGAGATTGCATGGGGGTTACAGCAGAGAGCAGCAGCAGTGCCACGGGACAGCAAAGCAGTGTTAGTAGGGATGCCACCAGATGGGGGTGGGGAGCAACAAGGCATCCAGTGCTGCCCCACAGACCCACCATTTTTACAATGAACTGCATGTAGTAGTTGCAGGGACCTTGCTGGCAACAGTCAGACCACCGCATGTACCTCAGATGAGCCCAAGGGGCAGACTCCTGCCCTGACTCGTGAGGGGGAAGACGTGGTGGGTGATTTGTATGATGCCTTGAGCACGTTCCATTTGAAACTCAGCAGGATTCTAACTAGTCCTGCCAGGCAAGTTAGACAGGGAAGGGAGTTCTGGGACGTGTGCAGATGTTTTCTTAAAACGGTGTATTTGGTTTCCCTTCCCGATGTCATTTAAAGATGGGGCCCGGTCTAGCCGCAAGTATACAAGACCAAGATACTGAATTGTCATGTGACTGTAAGGAAATAGTTAGAAAGGTAAATCGAGACCCTATTCCTGCTCAGTCCTCTGGCACTCTGATTACATGAGCCTCAGTGTCGCGGGCGAGGTTAGAGGAACAACAGGTAGAGTTGGCATCTGTCTGTCCGTCCCTTGCTGGGCTTGGTGAGGGGCGAGGTTTTGGGGAGCATTGTTGTTTACCTGAAGAAATATGCCCTTTTATCCCCCCACGAGAGCTCAGTTAAACTTTCCTAGAGCTACTCTGTTGTCCCCTCCCAAAGGTTTCCAAAGTTGCGGCCTGCTATTTTCCTTTGCAATATGAACTTGTGACTCTGCAGTGAGTTTGTCTGGTGCCATTGCAGCAAACAGACTAGTGACATATGTGCCTTGGTGGGTTGGAGGCACCACCAGCAGTCTGGTTCTCTAGGCCTTTGTGAACCTCAGGAGTTAGATATCGGCTAAAATCCCTCCTGCCGGTGAAAAATTGGGTGTTCAGTGCCAAGACTTCTGCTTGCACCCCTGGAATAGATGGAATATACCTGGCATGGCGTAGTTTCGTACAACAGGACGCCACCCACACCCTTCCTCTCTGCCACATTGCACTCAGGGTGGATTGAGCTGGAGATCAGTGTGGTACTGAGGATCCCAAACACTGAAGTGTCAGTGGGTATTTCTTCTTCAGTGGAAAGAGAGCTGCGAAACATTCTTATCCTTTCCATTGTGACTGACAACCTAATGGTGCATCTGTTCTTAGCAGTGGCTTCTGGCATGGTTGCCTTGAGGGGTGCCCCTTCTACACCTGCAGAACCCCTGACCCTGATGAGAAGGAAGAGGACTGAGGATGATGACGTGTTCTGTGAGATATCACAAGCCAGGGGGTCTGTGGACTGTGAACAGAGGGATTGGAGGACCAGTATGACTGAGAGCATGGCGGAGGACTGTGGCGGCACGTCGGGGTTCCCCTGTCTCCTGCACCCCCGTAGTGGCACGAACAGACTCCACCAGCCAGTAGAACAGAGGCAGTTTATTGCTTCTCCAGGATACAGCACAGCACAGATGTAATCTGGTCACAGGGCAGGCCTAGGATGCCTCAGCCCCCCTTCAGATGGGGGAGACTGGGCCCCTAAATCCCGGCCCCTTGCTTAGGCTGGTGTCTGGGTTAATCCACATTTGGGAGAGTCAGTGAGAATCTCCCATCCCAGCGCAGGGGGACCCTGGGTCACAGAGCAGACAGCCCCCCACTACACCACAAGGACAAAGAGGACAGGCAAAAGGCCTGGGAGGCCCAGGAGTGGGAAGTGCACCAAGGCATAATTGCTGCTCTTAGGCTGCGAGGCATAACGGAGCGGTCGACAACGGCTTCTGTTGTTGACTGCGGAGTGTCCAGACTGCCCCGCTGGGCCGCCAAACAGCTGATCGGCACAGTGCGGCGGCCATTTTCATGTAAATGAAGTGGTGATTATTTAAATCGCCGCTTCATTTCCCTGTGTCTAGTAAACTCATCTACATGGCTCTGTCGACGGAGCCATGTCGTCTAGACACGCCCCAATGTCTGTTTGGATGGGTCTGGATCCTAATCCATTGCTGGTCTAGGGCAGGGGTCAGCAACCTATGGCTCACTAGGGAGCCAGATATGGCTCGCAGCTCCAGCTCAGCCCCATGCCCCTTCCCCCAGCTGGAGGAACAAAGCCCTGCACAGATGCGCTGCCTGGAGGCTTTTCAGAATCTGGCCAGTGGAGCAGTGGGAAGCAGGCCGGGGACAGGGAGCCTGAGAGCAGGCCGGGCACAAACGCAGACCCGGCCGCCATCTTGCCCTCAAGGGACCCTCTGCTGCCATGTCTCCGTGCACTGCTCTGCCTCCGCCATGCACTTGCACCCGCCGGAGAGCCCCGTCATCGGCCTGAGCACCTTCTTCCTGGCGCTGGTGGCCTGGATCCTGGCCAGCCTGGAGAGCTACAAGAAGCGCGCCTAAGCAGACTGGTTCCCATCCGTGCCCAGACCCTCTGGCTGGACTCCCTGTGCTCCTGATGAGGTGGGGCCTCCATTCCATACTTGGCCCTTGGGCTGCTAACTTATCCTGTGACCTGTGTGGAGCAGCGGCTGGCTGCCACGTGGGAGTGGCTGGCATCTGTTACAATAAACGCTGTTAGACACTGGGAGGGGAAGTAAGTGCCACCTAGACCTCACGCCCCCTGCCCTGCCCCGAGACCCTGCGCCCTCCCCCTGGCCAGACACCCACCCGCACACTGCTCCTGCCCTCTCCTACCTAGTCAGATACCCTGCCCCAGCCTGCTCCTGCCCCCTTCTCTCTGGCCAGATGCCCGGATCCTGCTCCCCCATTCCTATCCCACTCACTGGCTGCTCTGGCCCGCACACTGATGCCTCATTTTTGGCCCCATCCCAGAGCCTAGGGGGACTCCCCCAAATCCATTAACCCTGGAACCCTAGAAGAGTTAATCTGGCCTTGAAACTCCTCCTTCCCGCCTCCCCGCCCCATGTGGCTGGAGTGCCAGGGGAGTGAGGTGTCTGTTGGAGGTCACATCGGTGAGGGTTGGAGGTTTTTGGAGGGGTTATTTTTTTGCTTCTCACTTGTGTGGTCGTGGTCCCCAGCTGATTTTTCTGTGGGTCAGTGGCCCCCGATCCAAAAAAAGTTTCCTACCCCTGCCCTAAATACAGACCATGCTGAAACCTTTTGTGTTGGACATGATATTTTACTGATTTAAAAATAAAGCCTGGCCAGGCCCCCTCTGGCTTCAGCATCCTGTGTCTGGCCCCAACCCTGGGCCAGGCCACGGGAAGGACTGGTACTGCTGCTCGGCACGAGTAGGAGGGGAGGCCACGATCCAGCTCTGGTGATCTTGGCCTGGCCACTTGTCCAGCCACTGCTGCTGGGTGCCAGGTAACATAATCTGACCCCAGGATCCTTCCACATAGTCTGTTTCTCATCCCCAGCGCCCTGCCCTGCCTCCTGCCCCTCCCACACACTTCAGCCCCCTGTACGGAGCCACTCCTGCACCCCCGGCAGCCGTCCCTTGAAATAGTCTGAGTACCGTGTTTCACGTGCTGTTGTTAACCATCATGTCTATTATCAGTAATAGTAAGTTGTATATTTTCATTCATGCAAATGGGCATTTTATATGGCTCTTTGTGGATCACTTGTTCTGAATTTTGGTGTAGCTTGGCTCTTTGGTTTGAAAAGGTTGCCGACCCCTGGCCTAGGAGGATATCTGGCTATTTGTGCTCTTCAGTGCTAGGGATATTCAGTCGTAAGAAATCAGACAGCTGAGACTCTGGGCCTGGGAATAAGCAACAAGAAGTTTTATGTTACAAGGGCTGTTCTGGACTATGAGACAGACAAGCATGTAGGGCCTAACAGGCCGTTCATCTCCTCATCAACAACAACCACCATGGGCTCAACACCCGTTGGTGTCTGATGCCTCCCTCACTATTTCTTTCCCTCTTTCCCTGTCCAGTGCAGAGTAGCTTAGTTTCTGTAGACTAGCTCCGCACCAATCTACTCTATCGTCTACCCATTCTCTGTGGGGTCTGCTTCTCCAACTCAGACCATCCATTATGCCAAATTCCAGGGTCTTAACTTTTCGCTCGTTGTTCATTCTGTTGCCACTCAGTACATAATTAAATTTTTTTTCACTGTTCCCTTTCTGCCTTGCACTCTGTGCTTGCCCTGTCTTTCACCTCTGGCTGACTACCTTGCGCAAGAGAAGCTGTCAGATGCTCTGGCCTTATGCGGCACTGCTGTTGTGTGCAGCCGGAGCTGATGTGAAAACGGGATACAAGCATGAACCTGGGATGGGGCTGCTGTAGGAGCTGTGAATGGGTGTACATAGGCCACTTCTGTATAGCAGTGCTAACTCCCGTCCTGCACTTCCCTGGTTCCCCCTGCAGCAACTGTAGGATGGAGGCATTTTTTCTAGTTTTCAAGGGCAAACACCAGGCAGCTGTCATGTGATGACATTTCTGTGCTGATACTAAGAGAGCTTGTACTTCAAATATTGAGGGTTTTGTTTGGTTTAGAAACGGGCTTTGCAGCACAAAGTAGTAAACATCTTAGGCGGTTTCTAAAGTGGGAAGTAGAAAGAAAAGCCTGTGGAAGTTCCTGGGAACTATGAGGCAGTGACCTGAGCTGTGTCTCTGAGGCGCTCTGAACATAGGAACTGATAAATGAAGTGCCGCATTATGGCTTCTCACACCACTTCGGAGACCACAGCGTGGGGAAGGTCACGTAACAGGACTCCATAGTAATGTAATCTTGAGATGAAATTACTTTAAACACCCCTGTTACTGAGTGACTGTTCCAGCACCGTCCATAAAATCCTTCTGAAACCCTTGCTAGCTGGAGCGTGAACCTGAAAGGCTTCCATTGTGGTACTGCTGGATGAAGGAAATGGGTGAGCTTCAAATGTTTTCAGATGAGCTTGCAGCAGTGCTTGGAGGATGAATACTGTGCTTTGCAAACACACTGTTTGTGAATGGTCCGACGGAGAGGGGCCAGACGTGAGCTCAGTAAACATAAGGATGGGGGCGGGTTTGTAGCTGTGCCGAGAAAAGGGAGATTGGTCATCTCTCACATAATGCAGGCCTCTCTCCCTGCTATGTTAAATGGAAAAGCACTGAGAAAAAGGAACACTTTTCAGCCGACCCATGGAGCTCAGTGCTGTGTCATGTAACCAGAGGGTCACCAGGGACATACGGTGACCAGGAGGCATCTAGTCTAACCCCCTGCCAGGATGGAGGGTTGGTTGTATGTAAAGCATCCAAGGCGATCGCTCCAGCCTCCTTTTGAAACACATGCAGTGAAGGAGCTTCTGCAGTCTCGCTGGGCAGTTTGTCTCTTTGCGCTATTGTTCTTCAGGTTAGGACATTTGTCCTTAGATTTCATCTTAACTCTGCTTTGCTGTAGTTTGAACCAGTTGCCTCTTTTCCTCCCTCGGTGCAAGAGGAAACAACCTTTCTCCATCTCTTTTCATGGAACCCTTTCAAATGCTTGAAGACCACTATTATGTCTCCTCTTAATACCCTTTTTTCCCAAATGAAATATACCCAAATCCTACAGCCTTTGTTCCTGTAGCTTTCATTCTGTCTTTCACGGGGTGACCTTGCTTGCCCCATGTCTCTGTGTACAGTCATGGTTCATCCCTTTAAAGCAGGGCCCTCTGGCCCACTGGCTAGAGTCCCTAGGCAAAGCCGGTGACTGTCCCTTTAACACAAGGCCCGCTGGCCCAAGTCTCTATTTCCAGACCCTGGTTGGCCCTTTAAGGCAGGGCTGAAGGGTCTGCGATGGGAGGTTGCTGGGGGGGAAGAACGGCACCCCTAGTAGGGGGACCTGGGCCCCCCCCCTCCACTGGGTCCCGGCCCAGGGCCCTGTGAGTGGCAGGACGACTCACCACTCCCTCGGCAGGGAATCCGTCCGAAATGTGCCAAGGTCCCCAGGGCAGGAGAGGTTGCTCCTGCACCCTCCCAGGGCCGCTTCCTGCCTGGTCCGACGGGGTATCTTCCCACGTTCTCACAGGGTCCTCTAATTCCCCAGGGGCTCTTGCGCCCTGGTAGATAGCAGTGGAGACACGAGCGGCTCTGCTGTCTCCCTCCCCCGGGCGGCTGGCTGGTGCTGGGCAGGAGCTCCCCTCTGAGGTCCTTCTCCGGCCGTCAGCACAGACTGAGCTTCTCCACAGGCTTTTATAGCTGGGCTGCACGCTGAGCATGCCCAGCAGGGTCGTGGGGCGGGGCTTCTTTAGACAGGGCAATCTGGCTAACCCCTGTGAGTTCAGAGCGGGGCTGGCTCGCCCCGTCACTCTTTCATCATCTTCGCTCACCTCTGGATCTTTTCCAGTTCTCCACGCCTCTCTTGGACTGCAAGAACCAAATTTGGACTTAGTTCCTCAACTGAGGCCTAACCAGTGCTGAGTAGAGCAGCGCTAATGCTTCCTGTGGCTTGTATGCTGTGCCTCTGTTAATGCAACCCAAAATCGCATTTGCTTTTTTTTTGCAACAGCATCGCATTGCTGACTTGCGTCAAGGTTGTGATCAACCTCAGCTCTTAGATCCATCTCAGCTGTTCTCTAGGGATCTTTGTGTTTCATTTTGTTGTCTATAGCCTAGTTCCGCAATTCTAGTTTTCTTGTCCCAAGTATTGGCAATCCCCTCTACAGATCTATGTCCTCTGCAAATCTGCTCCGTGTGCTCTCTCTTCCTACATTCAGGCTGTTAATGAAGATGTTAAATAATAGCAAACCCAGAACAGATCCCTGTGGAACGCCACTTGAGACCTTCCTCCAATTTGCTATCGTTCCATGAAATACTCGGTCTGCAATTGTTTAACTAGTTCTGTATCTGTATTCTGCCAAGCCTCCATTTCTCCAGCTTAAGGGTCTGTGTGCTATCCCTTGTAACTACTTAACATCCATCTCTGTAGTTAATACCCCACTTGTTTGTGCTTTATCTAAACCAGTGAGTTGGAGTGAAGTGTGTGGGGGTCTTAGGGTGTTTCATATCCCTCTCCCTATAGAGGGGGGGCATGAGCTTTATGAGCTCGTCCATTACAGCACCCTGTAGAGCACAGGATGGGGCAATGGGTTTGGGCTTATACTCGGGTGGGTGAGCCTGGGAGCCAAGAGGTGCCTTAGCTGTGGCCTTTCTCTTGTTGGTTTATTGCAGGGATTGGACGGAGAGCCTGCATGTGAATGCTGGTGAAAGTGCAGGCTGGAGGGCTCTACTGCTTAGCCCAGCAGGAACGTGTGAGAGGAAGCTCAGGGTGGTGGGTGGAGGGCTCAGTGGTTCCCCCCTCTACGTGGCCCATTGCAGGAGATGGAGAGGCTGTACCGAGAGGTGGTTTAATGCTACGTTGCTGTGGAAGGTGCATTAGTTGGTAAGTGTATGTCTAGTGTGAAGAGTACATGCTAAAGTGACTCCTGTGTCCTTGTCTGCAATGCTCCCTGGTTCGCTACAGTCTGATGTCCTGTCGGCTGCCTATAGTCTTCCCCGCAGAATCACAAAAAATAACTGATGGGCTGTGACAGAAGAAGGATGCTCGAGAGCAAAAGGCTTGGTGAACACATGTAGCAGAGGAGGAACGTTGTTTCTCCAGGAGAGTGAACTACGGCTTCTTCCCAGTGATATTCTAGGATGGCGACATGGTTATATGCATTTTATGCAGGACAGGTCATGTGAGATGTCAGTAGAAAAGTTATTGGCTAAGAATGATTATCCTATTTGTAGACCCTTAAATTGAAGCCGTGGAGGCTTTTCCCTTTTCCCACTGTTGCCTCAGCCGGGTAGCAGTGATTTTGAAATCAGTTCAGATGACAGTTGGATTGTCTTGTAGCTGCAGCCTTTGTGTGTGCCAAAACCAGAACCCTCCTCTCCTACGAGATCTTAAACTGCTGGAAGTGGCGGGAATGGGAAATGTAGCAGAAGCCTCAATGCTGTTTGGTAGTTTTGGGGGAATCTTGTTTTTAGTCGAGGGGGCTCTGATTTGTTTTGCCGGTGCATTTTTTTTCGAATGGAGTTATACAGTTGTTTTTGGGGGTACATTTTCTGTACGGTTTAATGGGACAAGACTCACTATTCACTGAATTTAAGATTTTGGTTTTCCATAGATTCGTAACTTCCTCCATCCCTTTCCTTTTAAAAATGGACATTTTGTTTTGGAAACTTGGGTTGGAGTTCACCAGAAGCAGGTTTCTGTCTGAGCCAGGGCTCTCAAACCTCCCTCCCCCAATCTCCTGTCTATTTCCCAGTATGGAGGTGGCCATGTGGTACCCAATTTAATGAAACAGGAACACAGTAAGTATGGAATGGAACCTCATTTTGAGGCGGTTTATTAAAGTAGAAAATACGGAATTTATTGGAAGTGGTTTTTACAATCAGATGTTTCCTGTTGTTGGATTCTAAAGTGACTTTTTCCTCTTATAAAGGGAATAAGAATGAACTTTGAGCTCTGATAGGAGAACTGTTGGAGACAATATTTGACTGAGGCTCCATTCACATGGCTGACTTGCCAGCAGCTTGCAGTCCCCATGTTTCATGTCACCATGCACATCTGCAGTCTGAAGCTTGTGTGTGGTAGAGCCGGTGTGTTCTATAGAGTCACTCTTGCATGTTTGATATTGGCAATGTTGTAGCAACTCAGCTGTGAAACTATGCTTAAGGTTTTACTTTCTCGCAGTGCTTATGCACGGGAGTACTGGTTTTAAATCTGTGTATGAGTGCAAATTGAGAAACCAGTTTGAGTAAAATCTTAGTCCTAGTTCTAACACAACTCACTGCCCATGGGTAAACTGGTGGACAAGAGGCACTCAAATGCCCAAAGGCTTTATTTTATCAGAAACATTTCAGCCTTGGTAACACTCCATAGCTCCATGAAGCTCTGCTGTGGAGGAGGCATCTGCAGCCACCAGTGCTCTTGCCACAGAGCCCTCTTACTCTGCTCGGAAAAAGGTTCATGACAGGGAAATGAATTAATGCTGGCAAAGTGACTGAAGCGAGTCCAAAGAGCTTTAACAAAAAGACCGGGGGAAAGCAATGCTAGCCTGAAAGTAAGGGTTATTTCCCCATAACTAGCTACAAACCTTGGGGTATTTGGGAAAGTTAGAAGTGCATAGTGTCTAATTGAGAAGAGGGCAACCAGGTTGGTTTCAAAGCATGAGAGAGATTAGGTGCATGTGGAAATATTTTTCATTGGATTGACTTCTGCTGCTGTAGACGTTTGTTGAGTTTTTCTGACATTCTTCTTCATAGTTGGTCTCATAGCCTGGGATCGACATGGCTATAGCAACTGTAGACGGCACTGAATTTTGCCATCTGAAATGGAAACCATATGTAACAGAAATGTTTACTTCCTTCCCAAATGCAAGAAACAGAACATCAGCCACACAGGACACACCAACCGTAACCCTCAGAACGCTGTCCGTCCCGCTAACTGTGCTGAACACATCTGCACAGCGATCGTCTCCAGCATAAGAAGGCAGTCCAATAACAGATAGTACCTCACGCACCTTGTCTGTCTCTTAGAAGAATGAGATCGAGTCCTACGATTGTAAGAGACCTCAGGAGGACCTGGAGTCCAACCCCCTGCTATAAAAGCAGGATCAGTCCCAACTAAATCAGCCTAGCCAGGGCTTTGTCAACAACACAAGAACGGCCATACTCGTTCAGACCAAAGGTCCATCTAGCCCAGCAATGCCAGATGCCTCAAAGGGAGGTAACGCAAGCTGGGACTTAAAAATTTCTAGGGATGGAGATTCCACCACTTCCCTAGGGAACCCAGCCCAGTGCTTCCCCACCCTCCTGGGGAAATAGTTTTTCCTAATATCAACCCTAGACCTTCCCCACTGTAACTTGAGCCCATTGCTCCTTGTTCTGCCATCCGCCACCACTGAGAACAGCCTCTCGCCAGCCTCTTTTTACTCCCCCCCCCCTCCTTTCAAGTAGTTGCAGGCTGCTATCAAATCCCCCCTTGATCTTCTCTTCCGTAGACTAAATAAGTCCAGTTCCCTCAGCCTCTCTTTGTAGGTCATGTGCTTCGGCCCTCTAATCATTTTGATTGCCCCTCTGCTGGACTCTCTCCAGTGCATCTACATCCTTTCTGTAATGGGGGCCCAGAATTGGACACACTACTCCAGATGTGGTCTCACCAGAGCTGAATAGAGAGGAATAATCACATCTCTAGTTCTGCTGGCAATGCTCCTCCTAATGCACCCTAATATGCCATTCGCCTTCTTGGCTACAAGGGTGCCCTGTTGACTCATATCCAGCTTCTCAGGCGGTGTGATCCCCAGGTCCTTTTCTGCAGAACTGCTGTTTAGCCAGTCAGTCCCCAGCCTGTACCAATGCTTGGGATTCTTCTGCCCCAAGTGCAGGACTCTGCACTTATCCTTGTTGAACCTCCTCAGATTTCTTTTGGCTGCATAAGTTTCCTAACAAAACTTTTCAGAAACATGTTTGTTCTAGGAGTTCGTTCCCAGATAGAATTTAAAATGCATTTTTTTAAAGTCTTATTTTTCATAGTGGAATTGTTCACGACTCTTCCTGTACCTTTAGCACAGTCTGATTTAACTGCTTCCCCACCTGGCTGACTTTCCTTCCCCAGCCAGGGCAGAATCTGTCGTTAGGCTAGCGATGGGGCACTGAGCAACTCCTGTTACACTCACAGTACCAAGAGCCCTTCTTTCCCCACAGACTTCCCCTTCACAGTGATCTGCTTCTTGTTACCCCACAGCTTTTATGTGGTCCTGTTAGTCTGGTTTTTGGCTTTGGGGTTTCAGGGGAGTTGATGATGATCCCTTCCAACTACATAAGTTTGTTGCTGGTAAATGGTCTGTACAGTATTTAATCACAACATTCACTGCTATAGCAGCAAGTTTGTGTGGGGAAAATCACCCATATTAATTCTAGGCTGGCTATGTTGGTATCTGGAGGTAGGAAACAGCTCAGATCTGTGATGGGCGCGTTTCTGATGCTGTATAGATAAGATTGAGCCTTTGTTTGCTAAGACTACACATGTGTGTACATTGCTTTGAACTGTTCTAATGCAGTCAATATGATGACTGAATTTAGTTACTACAGAGAATGTTTACTAATACCCAACTGTGGGATCCAAGTGAGGACTGAGGCTTTGTTTTATACTTTTGCTAATTATTTTTGGTGCAAGTCTGTGTTTTAAAAAAAAAAAAAAAGTACTGTATTTTCATCTTGGACTCTGATCACAGGCCTTGTAACTTGGGGATAGATTAGGTAATACAGTTGTCCTTGGCTGTCACACAGCATAAGGTCCCTGTCAGGCATTTAAACATTCTTTACAGAATTAGTAGAGAGGACGTCATGCATGTAGTTAAGTGCTGGATTGATCACGGACACGGCCCTGGGGCTGTTACACTATTTTTGTCAGAACAATTTCTGGAAGAGTCTAATTCATGGTAGACGTGAGTGCAAAGGTGCTGTTAGTCTGCGCTTTTAGTATCCAAGCCGAAGTTTCATAGACCTGTGATGGTCACTGCCCTTTTAGAAAAGTGGCATTAAAAATGTAAATGCATTCTTGTTACTTGTAACTACGTTAGCAAGTGCTGAGCAGCTCCACTCTGCAACCGAAGCTGTCCCTGGGGCTGGCTTGTCTTTTCTCCTTTCTGAGGTGTGGGGGAGTGTTCTGGTACTTCTGGTGCTTTCTGCCTAGTGCGTTCACTGTGGTGTGTCTACTATGCAAAATGATAAGCTCTAATCATCCTTTACTTCCCGTGCTGAATGGTGGAATGTTTTTCTTATCGTGGCTCAAGCTACTCCTGGGTTTTCCCTGTACTGTACCACGGCCTTCACAGAGCTCAGGGAAGGGTCGGAAGACCAAAACCTGGGAAACCTGCGCACCTTTAAGTCACTGAACTATTAAGCGATTAATAGCATTTCCAGCTATTGAAATTGAATTTCCCCTTCTACCTCTTACACCGGTTATTGTCTGTCTGAGTTCTGGTGACTAATGAAACATGTTGATCCTATCCTTTCTCAATGTGTCTTCACAAATGGGAGGTCTGTGTTTGCATGATAAACCAATTCACTTGCTGTATAATCTTTGGATTCTAAGGTTAAAAAAAAAAAAGTGACCCTAAAACCTCACTTGGGCTGTAATGGTAGACTTTTATTAATATTGTTGTTGGAAATGCCATCCAAAACCACAGGTAACTTTGGCCTCTGGTGATCAAGCTTTGGACTTGGGAATTTGTCTTAATAGCACTCAGTGCTGCCATTGGTTCTGAGTGGGCCAGACAGGATATCTGCAGAGCAGTCTTAAGGAATGAAAGATACTGCTGTCCATTGTTCCTGGTGTACTATTTGGCAAAAAGCAATATGGTTTCCGAAGGCTGGACTTTTTTTAAGGAGATGTGCCAGAGAGCCGTCTCAGTGTATTGCTGTGTTCTGAGCATATCACCACCGCCTGGCTGTGTTAAACCTTTATTACTAAACTCTCATCGTTCCTGCCAGACTAATGGCTTGTGTTTTGTAATTTCTCAGCATGCAATATTAGTGTTTTGAACAGAGGATGGGTCGTTGGGGGATTGGTTTATTAGTAGAATCTGTTTCTGCTGAAAACATTGTGTGTAGGATATGAGAATATATTACTTCAGCTTCTTTGATTTCTGGTGGGATATGGCAGTCTCAGAATGCTTTGAGAGAGAGTCTGTAAAAGGAACAAAAGAAGCTGCGAATTGACGTTACAAAGAAAGTGTCTTTATAGTAAGGTATTTACTGAATAGGTGAAACAACGGTTTAGGAAGATGGACTAAAACTTGTTCCATCCACTGCACACTGACTAGGGGTTTGGAACAGGTGCCATATGAAGAGAGATTAAAAAGACTGGGACTTTTCAGCTTAGAAAAGAGCTGACTAATGGGGGGATATGATAGAGGTCTATAAAATCATGACTAGTGTGGTCAAAGTGAATAAGGAAAAGTTATTTACTTGTTCCCATAACATAAGAACTAGGGGTCACCAAATGAAATTAATAGGTAGCAGGATTAAAACAAACCAAAGTAAGTTTTTCTTCACACAGCGCACAGTCAACCTGCGGAACTCCTTGCCAGAGGATGTTGTAAAGGCCAGGACTTTAACAGGGTTCAATAAAGAGCTAGATAAATTCATGGAGGTTGGGTCCATCGATGGCTATTAGCCGGGATGGGCAGGGATGGTGTCCCTAGACTCTGTGTGTCAGAGGGTAGAAATGAATGACAGGAAAGGGATCACTTGATTTCCTGTTCTGTGCACACCCTCTTGGGCATCTGGCATTGGTCACTGTTGGCAGACAGGACACTGGGCTAGAGGGACCTTTGGGCTGAGCCAGTGTGGCTGTTCTTTTGTTCACTGTGCTCTTTGTCTTTTACTCCATTGCGCATTCAGCCCTTGCTGCTAAAGTAAGACTTGATAGAGACTCAGGCAGCCGTATATCGCACAGAGCACCTGAATTGACTGAACAGTGGCGATATTTAGCAAACTGGTCTCTTCACTGAGTGATGAAATCAGTGCAGTATAGTAGTTGCATGAAAGAATGTATGCCTGGCTTGCCCTGCATCGGTTCAGTTTGGCCATACAGATAAATTGCTGTCTACTACGGTCACATATTGTTCATCATTGTTAGTATATCAGTACTGTCCGGGGTACTCAGTGTGGTGTCCAGAGTGGATTGATTTAAATCATAACAGTTTTAATCACCAGTTTAAATCATAATTTAAATCACTAAAGAGGAAACCTTGATTTTCAGTTATTGATTTGTTTTGCTTTTGTACTTTTTAGTTATTTTCCTAAAGAAAGATTGATGCCCATTAAAACACGCTGTTTGCAGCTAAATCTAGTCTTTGCTCTCACTTTGGTGCTGCTTCTTGCCAAGTAGGAGGATACAATTTATCTCTATTATCTCACTGCCATCCCATCTCACATTGGTTTGAACAGTTATACAGCTTAACTTCCTCTTCTTCAGATTCTTTATTTGCACATTTGTATTATGTTAGACAATGGCAAATGATACATTTCTTATTTAGTAGCTGATAATATTTTTACTTGTGGTTTGTGTCAAGCTTTGTGGATAGAATTTCAGTTAAAATACACAAACAGAATTTTAAAGTTTGTTGTAAAATAAAATAATAAAAGCACTCGATCCGTAAGAAAAAAAGCTATCAAAGGTTATCAGATATATTCTGTGTTTAAAACTAACTGATTCATAAATGAAATATCTGTAATTAGTTAATTGAACTGATTGTGTCTGGTCTTTCAGGATTTTAGGACTAATAGATGGCATCCTCTCATAGGTAGGCTTTTCGTAATAGAATGAGAGAGGAAAAGCAGGCAAGCTTGTTTTCCAGCTCCCAGTTGGTTTCTTATTTTTGAATGAACTAGTAATTGAACTGTCCATGTTGAATAAGCTGAAACGAAGAAAATAGTCTCTTTGCATCTGCAGAAGAGGCTTCTGATGTTAAAAGTTGGTTTAACACTTCAACAAACTCTGGTTCTCAGTGCTTAGACAGAGATTTCCACTAGATGAGTGGTTTGACTTACTTTAAAACTTGGCAGCAAACATACACAGCTGATGTTATTATTTTGTATTTAATGTAAATAGGTAGAAGGGATAAGCCTTAATAGAGGTTGTCATAATTTCAAATTTAATGTCAGTTTATTAAAACCCCCTGTATTTAATTTAATTTAAATTTTAAAGCAGGTTCCTTTATTTCCTTTATTTGATTTGTATGCACCCTGCTTTTATCAAGTATTTGGCCACAAGTGCTCAGGAAATCTTAAGAGGCGCAGGCTCGTTCGTGCAGCTGCCTGCAGAACAGTCTCACCCTGACGGTGTGCAGAACCTGTCAGAGCATGTGAAGTTTGGGAACCCTTCTTTCCCATGGCGTTGATTGTTTGAGTGGCTACTCCTATGCTGTAGCTCAACCAGAAAAAAGGCTTGATGAAGGAATTACTGGGTGAAATTCTGTGGCCTGTGGTCAGATGAGTGTTGTAGTGACCCCTTTTGACCTTCCAATCTTGTATAGTTTTTGAAAGAGATACAGTTCAGACCCCCGCCCTCCCCCCCAGCTTACCAAAAATCCCCCGGTTACAGCCCTGTGCAGAGAAAATACCGGTATCCTCCTCCGATGCGTGATCCACAGTCGGGGCAGTGGATTCAGAGTGGATATCTGCAGGTTTGCTGGGCTCTACCCATAGCATTTTGTGGTGGCCGAGGAACTAGTGAAACTGGGACTTCATCTGACTGAAGGCTGTGCTGCTTAGAGGACAAGGGATTTTAAGACCGACTTCTAGGAGTTTGAAGTGTTTGTTTTGTATTTCATGCTATTTATCTCCAGGGCTTAAGGAAAAGGAAGTCTTTGTTTCGGATTCAGCGCCCTGGCCTCTTCCGTTTGTGTGTGATAAAGAAGGGGAATGGTAGATGAAGATTTCTTACTCAGTAAGTGCTGCATGCAGCACCTTACATCTAGCATGAGGAGTCTGTATTGGACTCAGCCTGGCTGATAAAGAAGAATCGATCTCTGGATTAACATTTAACGGCTCCAGTGATTGTGACTTGATCATGTTTATAGACTAGTCCAAAACAGTAGCACATAGAATCATAGAATCATAGAATAATAGGACTGGAAGGGACCTCAAGAGGTCATCGAGTCCAGCCCCCCGCCCTCAAGGCAGGACCAAGCTCCACCTACACCATCCCTGACAGATGCATTTGGTGCTTTGAAAAGGTCACATTCACAAAGCTGAAAGCATGTGAGCCAAATCAGGAAGTACTGGTGTAGACAGCACTATGTCACAGAGAGTGCTTCTCCAGCCTCTTGCGGGGGATGGGCGGCGGGGGGGAGGGGGGGGAGGAGGTTGGTTACTTGCCTTGACAGGAGAAACCCTCCTATAGGCCTACTAGCATCTTCACTGAAGAGCTTCAGTGATGCAGCTGCAGCCTTTTCAAGTGTAGCCAAGTCCTTAGGAATTGCTTAGATAAGTTAGATGTTTTCTAGTTGGCAGGGCCTGGAAAAATACATCCTAGAACACTTAAGGGACTAGATGAAGAGATCTCTCAGCCATTAATGATTATCTCTGAGAACTCATTGAGGGTGGGAGAGATCCCAGAGGACTGGGAATGGACAAGTGTATTACCTAGCTAGAAAGATAAAGAGGAGAATAAGGACAACCTAGGGAATTATAGACCAGTCAGCTTAAATTCAGTGCCCAGAGAGATCGTGGAGCAAACAATCAGCTTTTAAGCACCTACAGGATGATAAGGTGATAAGTAAAAGTCAGAGGTGATCTTTCTGGGGCATTGCATAGAGTGGGTCTCTTAAAGCCAGTAACTGATAAAGAACAGGCTCTACCCACAGGCCTGGTCCTTCAGACAGACCGTTCTTGGACTTGCTGAGGGATACTGCATGTTTATCTCTATCTTTGCTTCACTCGTGGCCCTCTAACCGGCCTCACAAAAACAGGAACCCCAGAAAAATGCAATGGGATAAGCATTATGAAGCTTTTTACGCGTTGGCGCACACCTGTCCATTACCCACTGGTTTTCATCCTGACTCTGCAAGAATGTGTATTACATGCAGCTGCCACAGATGTTGGTGTGGGCCCTGCACTTTCACGGGACTTTTCAGGTGCGGAACACTCCATCCCGTGTTTGAGGAGGAGATTGTTCCCTGGTGAGAGGGCCTGTTCAGTTATGGAATAACAAGCACTCTCAGGTACTGCTGCTGGGTGGTTCCTTCACGTGGATCACTGACCATGCCTGTGGCATTGGTCGAATACCATGAAGGACTCAAACCCATGTATGGTACAGTGGTACCTGGCTCTCCAGCCATATAGGTACAGATCATGTTGTTCTAGGGAGGCTGGAGATGTGGATGCTATGAACCAGGCCCCTGGGTGGAGAATGTGATGGGGTTCACCTTCCTCCCATCTGGGAAAAGGTGAATGAGCTCCCCTGGGCTCTGCTGGCACTAACTAGGCATGTCTGCGGAGCTGATCTATTGGGAGACTGTCAAGGAGAGGGTGGTAAGGAGCAGGGAGATTGCGGTGCTTCAGCGTTAGCAGCTGGGAGGAAGATGGCTTGTGAACCTCTGCAGCCTACGAGAGCCCACCAGACTAAGCACAAGCCAGTCACAGCACAGAGGGGTTAAAGATAAGCCCTTACCTGGAGTCTGTCTGTATTTAACCCTCCTAGGCAAGCTGGCCTCTCTAGAGACTCTTGTCTCCATGATTTTAAAGGAAAACGCGTTCTGCAAACACTTACAAAGGGCCAGCTTGACACAGGTGCCATGATCGTATTTTGTAAGTACCTCCCTTGGGAATACACATTGGATAACACTGGAGAAGCGTCTTCAGGGTAACAAAGGTCTACTGCGATCCAGCGACTGGGCATAGAAGCTAGACAAACTGGGCCTGGAAAAAAGGGAGAATAACTTTGTACTCAGCAACATCCCCCTGCAATGGGGCATGATCATCACTCTTAACTCTTCATGAATTTTAAAAGTAATTTGCACAGGAGACAGAGACCCTCTCGAGACACAGAATTGCTGCTTGAGATTTTCATGTGTTTGCGGCTCTCTCCTGTCCCCGAGCTGCACCCCATCCCTGAGCCTGGAGAGGGGACACATTGTGGGGTGGCAGCAGCAGTCAGACTTCCCCACTGCACTCACCACAGTGACTGAGAGCTGTGGGGAAATGGGGAATTCGCTCCACTTCCCCCTGACCTCAATATGTGCAGATTTCTCTATTGGCGGTGGTGTCAGGAATGCATCTACCGGGAATGGCTGTGTCTGCATTTTGTGAGTGCTGCCAGCAATGGCAGATTAGGGTGGAAAGAGACGGTCCTTGGCCCAACCCACGTCGGCAGTCAGATCCTTTTTTGTATAATGTAGATAGCAAGCTGAAGTGTCTCCCACTTCTCAACACACGTGATTCTTCAGGGTGCTCCAGCCGTTAGACTTTTGCTATACAACACAGGTAAATAAAACACGCGCTGAGCACGCGCATACCTGTCTGCCTGGTTATACGTGTGTAAAGCTTTTCTTTTTCAGCAGCTCATCGCTCTGAGAGTCTTTTGCTAGGACTGGGGACCAGTGCTTTACTGGTGAAGAGGTTCATGTTCCTCCTAATGGCATGTAGCCAGGGGGATTACCTCCTTAAAATGAAAGAAACATTCAGAGTACTGCAAGAAATACATCTGCCCCGTAATGGCATTGGGGGGAGCTGAGTGATAGCTGTATGGAAGAGGGGCTGTGTATTTGCACATACTTGCCTGATGGCATATGTTCCTGCCCCCGTACAGCCAAACAGTCTCACGAGGGATGGATTAAATCATATGGGCCAGCAGTGCAGCAAAGTGTGCTAAGAATGTTCTGGAGCATGTGGCCTTGCGCGATAACTTGGGAGAGGAAAGAGGAGCCGCTTGCAAACAATTCATGGATTTATTTAAAAGGGGAAAATGAACTTGTACTCTTGTGTTACAGATTCAGTGGTTCTTTCCCTTGACTCCGTTGGACGGACAGTAGGCTCAGGTACATCCCCGTCTTCCCCCTTCTAGCTTCCTCACAGAAAGGCTTTTATTTAATCAGTCCTGGTAGCCATGCTGGGAGGCAGATAACAATGTCAGATCTTGGCGCAGGGTTACACTGAAAATTGGCCGTCTAACCAAAAGCACGAAATGTATCCCTCTGTTATGAGCACTGGAATGGTTAGGTCTTGTCTTCATTTGAAATGCTACCGTGGAACAGCTGCAGAGATGTAGCTGTGTTGTGTTAGTGCCTATGCTGAAGCAGTGCCTATGCCAATGGGAGGAATTCTCCCTTCAGTTTAGGTAGTCTGCCTCCCGGAGAAGCGACGGCTACTTAGGTTGGTGTAACTACGTTGCTCAGGGGTTTTGGGTTTTGCACTTGTCTGAGGGGTGTAGATGGGTTGGTCTGATTTTCTAGTGTGTGGAACCACTTTCAATACGCAGGCCATTTCTATGCTAGCACTTTTGATGGTGTAACTGATGTCACTCAAGTGTGTGAAAAAAAGACCTGTCGGCGTGATGTAAGTTACACCAACAGTAGCTCCAGTGTGGACGATGCTAGGTTGGCAGGAGACCATAGCTACCTCCGCTCATTGGAGGTGGTTTAATTACGTGGATGGGAGAGCTGTCTCCTGTCAGCACCGAGTGGCGCTGAGCAAGCAAGTGTACAGCAACACAGCTGCATCGGTACAGCTGTTCCCCCTTAAACTCATTCGGGTAGATGTGGAGTCAGGCAGAGGACCTTGGTGCTCACAGTCAGATTAAGGGTCCAGTTTCTGGTGTGGAGGGCGTTGAGTTGATATTGCTCACTGGCTAGAAAAAAACCTTTTCCTTCTACCAGAAGAGAATTTCTCGGCCCAACTTGCAATTGCATGATGGGAGCTAAGGGAGCTGTGGAACGCACTGAGGAGGGAGGCGGGGAATTTCTATAACTTCTCAAGCTGGGCTGTAGCCTTGTTTTCTGCAGAGCTGAGCCATGTTGATGAACCCAAGTGGGGCATCTGAATGAGCATGTTTCTGTTGCCTTCTGAGTGTGGCCATGTGTGTTCCTGGGCATCACATAATTCTGCTGAAGCCAAAAGCAAAACTGAAAGGTTCTCTTGTGTGTCAGGGACTGAGGGACTCTTAGCTCGGTGGTCTGCAGCACGGGGCTGTACTGAAGCAGTAGCCACAACATTGGATCAAACGCACTTTACCCGTTTACAGTATTAGCTTGTGAAACAGCAAGGCTAAACAGACTGGGGAAGTCCTTTTAACGTCTCATTGGTGAAACGCGTCCTTTTACACTCACCAAGCAATCAAACCACTGACCTGATTCTCTGTCCTTTTGAAATTTGCATCTCAATTCTGCCCAATGCTCTTTTCTCCCAGGTTGGTAGGAATAGTTTGCTGCCTTCCAGCATGGCACTAGCCTTCTGCCTGCCCGCTTATCAGACAAAGCCTGTTGCCTGGCACTAACAGTGAAGCTTGTGCAGAGAACTCGGATTTACCTCGGCCCGGGTGTCATTTGGGTCATTCTTAAGCCTGAAATGCATTCTGCTGCTCTTTCATCATTCCCTAGAAAGCGGATCTGTCAAGGGTGCATGGACTGATTCTGGAAGAGTAGAGAGGGGTTGCTGGCACTGTGTGGAATGGAAATGACCCCAGGTTTTGGTGAAAACAGTCATCTCGGTGCTTTGCATTAACCCCACCTCCAAACCCTGCCCCACTAACTACTATGCAGAGTTTTCTCTTGTACTGAAGGGCAGTTTCTTAAATCTTCAGAAGTGGCCAAGAATTGTAAAAAGGAAAAGTGTATGAAATCTCTGGGGGCATTCAGAGGGCCATAATTCAATCCCTGTGTGAATCATTGCTTAGCCACTTGGCAGTTAATTCCATGGCTAGTTTGAGTTGGCATACCTTTCCAGAATCCCGAGCAGTTACTCAGAAATGTGGAGTTAAAATATTCTCTCCCTACATGCCAGTTTTCTCTGAATGTTAAAATTACCCTCTCACAAGAAAGGGGTGTGACAGTTTGAGAGAAAATAAATAATTATATGCTTAATTTAATTCCCGAAAAAGGGTCTATTGATCAGCGTCTTTGGAATCTGGTTTTTGTGAGGAGCGGGGAATAAGGCTGCTTGTAAGCAGGCTGTCTGAAGAGACAAGTCCTTGCCCTCTGATTGATTACAACTCAGGGAGGGCAATTAGAGTTCTGCAAAGGTCAGTAAAATCCCCTGCTGTAACTCCCTCTTTCCCCTGCCCAACAAATCCAGTTTCTCCATTTCTATGAGGACATGACCTGCGACTGCGGGGAGGGGAGCTCCGAAATACCAAAGATAGCAGGTTTTCCAGAGATCTATGTGCTCTACTGCCCTTCTGTCAAACACCAAGGGGTTGCAAGCTGTCGCTCCAGCTGAGAATTGAGACACGTAGTAAGACGTCAGTCGGTGTGTGGTCTCTGCCCAACTGAGGGATAGCTTTCCTTGTTACACAGGAAGGAGAGAGAGAAAAACTGTGATTCTTGTGCGTCTGCCATCCATCCCATCCTGCTGCGGACCCAGGAACGGGCAGCGCTCTGAAAGGCCTTGTAGCTGCACCAGGTCCTGCCGTCCCGAGTAGGTGGTGTTTCAGGTTGAGGTATATAAAAGGGGGGAAGCGTTGAGTACTTAAAAATAGTCTAATAAATGAATGATTGGAGATGAATTCGTTGTCAATCACCACATCATTCCTAAGATTTCATATCATTTAGAACAAGCACAAGGAATCTTTATACAAGGGCAGACTGGATACTTGGTTCAACTTTTTAGAAGTGCTCAACTGTAACCACTAATTCACATCTTTCCATGGCCCGAATAATTTCTCTTGGATTTGTTGGGAGAGTTCGTTGTGGTTTTGTACATAGAGTGTTGCTTGCATGCGATCTCTGTGTTCAGGCGTGCTGAAAGACTGCTGCACCCTTTCCTCTTCAGCAGGTGGAGGCTAAGGTAGAGTCAGGATAATGCTGTGCTGTGGGCAGGGTTTGCCAATGGTCACTGGTCACTATTTTGTTGATAGCATTGGGTGGGGAACCTAAAGTCGGGGGATGGATGCAGCGGATCCAACCCCTGAGGCTTGGGGTTCCTCCCCAGTATTGGGGAGCCCACGCTGGTGAGAGGGGGTGGGGTTTTTTCTTTCTCATTTGTGTGTAGCCCTTGACTGATTTTTCTGCGTGTCAGTGGCCCCGACCCAAAAAAGTTCCTTACCTCTGGCATAGAGCCTGTGGCTAGCTGGTGTGCTGAGAGGTGGGTGAGCGAGGTTTCGAAGGGTAAAAAGGCAGATGGCTCTAAGTAAAGGGCGTCCCTGAGGTCACATCATGGTCTTGTCTGATAGTTGAGGCTAGATATTTCGGGGGTTCCTTCCTGGCCCATGCATCAAAGATAAGGGCATGAGCAGCAAGGAAGGTCCACACTCTCATCCTCTGTGTATTGTCTGGACCAGCTTTTTAGTGGGACCAGACATAATGAGAACCCACGTTCTGAACTCTGAGGGCTCCAAAGCAGAAAGCAAAGTGAAAGGGAGTTTCCCTGGGCCCTGAATCTCATTCAGTGGATGCTAAGTGCTTTTTTATAGTTGCTTTGTTTTACTGTCAGATGCTGGCAACACCCCCCTAGAGCTTGAAAATACACTCATTTTGTCTAGGAGATGGTGGTTGTTTTTTTTGTCTAAGAGCAAGCAGTTTAATTGCTCTGCTCTCGCCCTGGGGAGGATGAAGGTACATTGAAAAGGTCTTTCTCTACAAAGGCTGCTGGAAGCTATAGACTGAGTTTTACTCATCGCCTGGCTAACGTGCAGATTGAAAACGATAAGAGATCTGGTACTCTGTATGCCTGTGTGTAAGTCATCTCTGTGCACCTGTACTCTTATGGGAACATGAGGTAAAATTTCCAGGAGTATACTATAGTACAATGGGAAAACTTAAATAACAAATGGTCTTGCAGCACCTTAAAGACTAATAAAACATATTGATGGTGGGCACAGCCCACTTCTTCAGATGAATGGAGTTAAGGGGTCAGTCCAGTTTTCATATAAATAGCACAGAAAGGGGATGGATGGGAAGAGGAGGAAAAATGAAGAAAAAAAAGGGAAGGGAATTGTCAAAGAGAGCAGCGTTTTTCAACCTTTTTTTTTATAAAGTACCCTTTAAAAAAAAAAAAAGTACCCCCAGTACTTACAGTTTTCAGCCACATACAATTTTTTTCTACCAATGCAATACATTTTTTTAAACAACTTAATCGTAGCTGGGTGGGCGATGAAATGTTTGGGTGTAAAATGTACAAAAATAATAAAGTGCTGTAAAAAAAACAAAAATTCAGTTTTCTCCAAATTTCAGTTGTTGATTTACCCCCCAGACTTCTCTCGAGTGCCCCTAACGGTACTCATACCACTGGTTGAGAAACACTGACTTAGAGCTCAAATTGTGTCTCTTATTTTGAGCTTTGGTGCAGTGTAGATGCATCTTTAGTGATTTAAGAGCAAAAGTCCTGTGGGAATTCAGGTGCTTGTGAAAATCCCACCCAAAATGTTGAGTAAAGAAAGGCATGAAACATAATGCAGTACAGAGCAAAGTGGCAGAAGCTGAGTCTGAGATCCTAAATTACACATGCTGGATGGAGCCCTGTGATCAAGTACTTACTACTTAGCCTCCTCATGTTTAGGGTTTGTTGATAGCCTTAGCTCCTTCTACTGAAGTATTGGACTCTGATTCTTTTCTTCAGGAGAATGTGGAAGATGTTTTTCTCTGTACATCCATATAACTGAAAAAGATATGGGGCCTTCTTTTGTATCCTACTGCCCTAAAGCATACATAGAGTTAATTTGGTGGATCAGAGGGTTTTGTTTAGTACTTTGGATTTTGGTTGTTTATAGTAACTTATTCTACGAAACTGCTTTCTCTTTTTGTTAATCTTTGATTAATGAGACTCGCTTCCTATTTTATTTATCTGACTGTTGACTAAATGGGAATGATTGAGTTTTTGCCAATGACTTTCATGTGCTAGTTTGGTATAGACGGTCTTCCCGTGATTTGGCCAATATATACAGTATCACTGTCTGTTCCCTCGGTGTTCCTGTTGAACGTGCAGCTGTGAGTGTGTCCGTGTGGAAATGCTGAGAAGGAGCTTATAATGGATTCTACAATAAAAATAGTTCAATGTCATTTTTCTTTGTCTTTGGTATCTCTATAGATTGCCAGCCTCCCCTCACTAAGAGCTCATGTACATTACTTTTTTATTAATATTGCCTTTGATTTTTACTAGGAAATATGATACAACTTCTAAAATGGAGAAACAAATTCTTCTGAAAGATTCACGAGGGGATCATTAATTGTATTTATGCAAGTAGATATATGGCATTGAGTGAAATAACAATTTGTTTAGCAAGGAATGTGCATGGGTTTAAGCAGATAACTTCTTGCAAGATTAAAGGGCATATGCAGTTCATAGGGTGAAATCTTTTAGCTTCATATTGGAATTCATTCCCTGAATTCAGTCTAAACCAGGCTAACAGATTCTGCGGCCCCTGGAATTACTCTAATTTATTAGGAGAGGAAAAAACCTCACGATTTATACCATCCATTCACTTTATTATGAAGACTGGCACTTCTCAAGCTTTAATACTACTAAGACATTGGGTTTGGAATCCAATTGTCTCATTCACTGAACTAGTGAAATATGCCTAGTTTGAGGGCAGGATCATGACTGCTAACTAGTGATACCTCTTCTGAAGGGTCGCCCATTGAGTGGTATTGGCGACTGCTTCTTAAAACACTGTTCACTTGCTCTTCTTTGTGGTTGGGGGTGAATGTCATAATCACTTGGTTTAAATGAAGAGGACCAGTCTGGTAGATTGCTTTCTACTGGATATAAAGTCAGGCCCTATGTCTTAGGAGCCACCAGATCAGCGATTACAGTGAAAAAGCCAATTAAGGGATGTTACTTGCTTTTGCTGCCAAATTTGGAACAATTTGAAGTCCCACAATTTCTGATGTTACCAGTATCTTCAGGGGATTGGTGATAGGATATGAAGCCTTTTTTTTTTTAAGCTCACAGGTTTGAGTTGTAGCTGCTTGATGGGGGTCAAAAATCATTGCCATTTTATGTAATCGGTGGGAAATGAAAAATTGGTCTCAGGGTACTGGAAATCGATCCACATCAGCTGGCACAATTATTGGCCATGATAATAGGCACTAAATGATCATCATTCTAGGCTGAGCTGATAAAGGCTTTGTCTACTTAAACAAAAAACAGGACTATGTAGCACTTTAAAGACTAACAAGATGGTTTATTAGGCGATGAGCTTTCGTGGGCCAGACCCACTTCCTCAGATTGTGGGCCAGATCCTTTGATCTCAGGAAGTGGGTCTGGCCCACGAAAGCTCATCACCTAATAAACCATCTTGTTAGTCTTTAAAGTGCTACATAGTCCTGTTTTTTGTTCCAGCTACACCAGACTAACACGGCTACATTTCTATCACTTGTCTACTTAAGGTTGCCCACCTCTTCTTATCATTAGACTTGGTTTTCAGTTACTTGTAGCGGTGCCCAGTTTAACTGTCTGGATTAATATTTCCTATGCTAGCTATGAAATGTGAGGAAAGTTTCAGAAAAAAGGTTCAGCCATTTCTGAGAACAAGATTAGAGGGAAATGCACTATATTCCCCATGTTTTAAAAATGAACTCCGAACTGTTTCTTTGAGACACTCTAGTACTTTGGAGTCCGAATTTGAAATTTGGTAATAGGGGTGTGTGATTATGTAATCTGGCGGGATTTATTTTTGGGTAACTGTTTCAAAATCAGGCTCATAGCTGGAGGCCATAAAAGAATGCCCGAATTTGGCCAAGGTTTGGAAGTCTTTGAACAGTCAGTTCATGCATGACCAACAGAAACTTTTTAGGACTTGACAGCTACATCCCCATGTTTCTACATGTACTGGGCATGCTCCAGCCTCGGGTTGTAGGGGCTGAGTGGGACTTCCTCTGCAGTTATTGCTCCTGAGTGCTGTGTCGCCAGAGGCACAAAGCAAGAACAGGGAGACTGTCTGGTATGGTCAACAAGAATACAAGGTGGGGGACTGGCACTGGATCAGAAGGCTGGGCCTGGGATAAGTAGCCCAGACAACATTCATTCTGGCATTTCCTAACTTTTGTGTGATTGGTTTTGCACGCTGTGTGTTTTTTTTTTAAACACTCATAGGCCCCCTATACTAGAGGGCCCCCTGACCTTTATTAGGAGTGTTCCACTTGGGAAGAACTTAAAAAAACAACAAATAGTCCAGTAGCACCTTAAAGACTAACAAAATATGTCAATGGCATCATGAGCTTTCGTGGGCACAGCTCACTTCTTCAGATGACTGGAGTATTAGAAGTCCAGATCCAAAAAAGAACAAGGGAAGGGTGGGCGAGAGAGAAAACGGGGGGGAAGGAGAGGGGCTACATCTGCATTGCGTGTTTTTTTTCAGCAGAAGATATGAAAATGGTGTGCTCATTTGCATATCTTGTGCTCTCATTTGCATATCCTTTTCCGATCCTTTCTGCGGAAGAGGCTTTTGCGATGATAAGCCCTCTGTAGACGGGGCCATTTGTCAGAAAAAAACCCTTTTGTGCAAGAGCCCTTATTCTTCAAAAAATGAGGTTTACAGGCTCTTTCGCAAAAGGGTTTTTTTCTGGCAAATGGCCCTGTCTACACAGGGCTTTTTATCGCAAAAGCCACTTCTGCAAAAAGGATTGGAAGAGGATATGCAAATGAGTGTTATATGCAAATGAGAACTCCATTTGCATATCTTCTGCAGGGGGACGGGGGCGAGGGGGGACATGCAGTAGCCAGAGACAGTGAGTAGATTGTTCCAGTACAGTAAAACTCCAATAGTCCGGCACTCCTGATGGTCCGGCCTCAAAATGGCGAGAGCCTAGTGAGTGAGCTTTGGCAAAAAATGAGTCACAAGACAGCAGCAGCATCAGATGAACCGAGCAAAAAGGGTAAAAAAGGGTTAAAAAAACTAAAACATTACAGTATACTGTATACAGTATGTACAGTAAAAGGGTTAAACACACTTTATCAGATATGCTGGACTATCAGAAGGTACTATAAACTGGTTATATAATCTGGCACCACCTAGGACCCAAAGGTTCTGAATTATTGGAAGTCTACTGTAATTACAAGAGGCTGATGAGAACAACTGGCACCTCCATTTTTTGCTCGGTTGGTTAAGTCATTAGGATGTGGAAGGTAGTGTGCGAGCCAGCTGATGTGTCTGTTCATTCCATTCACATAAGAATTAAACTTGTAAATGAAGTTAAGTTCCAGCCCTTCCCTATGTATTTGGCTGGTGGTATTGGCCTGAAACAACACGGTGAGTTGGAGACCCATTATTGAGTGCCCGGGCAAGGTCCTTTGTGCTGCAATCTAGCTTTAGAGACCTCTACTCCCATGATGCCTTGGGGAAAGAGTGAGAGGGAGGGCAGTCAGCGGGCTCCGTTTGGAGAGCGGAGCCAGACTGCAGGTGTGGAGCTCCATCCACACCTCAAGCAGCTGCTGAGAGCCTGCTGGGGCTTTGATCGACTAGGGTGCTTCAGAGACGGGCGATGGCTTCCCTGGAGCCAGGGGAGAGACTATTGCTGTGCTTAGAGCTGCCTGCGGTCCCCCTGCAGTGCAGACACTGTGAATCCCCCCCGCCCCCTCGTTCTTGTGTTGGAAAGTATTTGCAAGGGAGGGGGCACAGCAGAGACGGATTCGAAGAGAGGCAGAGTGATCTCCCCATCGACCTGGGACCTAGGGATGCTGACAGTTGGTGGGCCAGCTGCCATCGTCAGTGAGGGGATGTCTAGACTGCATCCCCCTGTCAATAGAGGGATGCAGATTAGGCAGGTCGACATTGCAAATGAGGCAGGGATTTAAATATCCCGTGCCTAATTTGCATAAAAATGGCTGCTGCGTTTCGCCAACTCAGCACTTTGTCGGCAAAAAGCGGCAGTCTAGAGAGGGATCTGTCAAGAAAGCAAGCCTTTTTCGACAGATCCCTTATGCTTCCTGCAAGGAGGTTTACAGGATCTGTCGAAAAAGGCTTTCTTTCTCAACAGATCCCCTCTAGACTGCCGCTTTTTGCCTACGAAGTGCTGACTTGGCGAAATGCGGCAGTCATTTTTATGCAAATTAGGCACGGGATATTTAAATCCCTGCCTCATTTGCAATGCCGACCTGCCTAATCTGCATCCCTCTGCCGACAGAGAGATGCAGTCTAGACATACCCTGAGCGTGCAGCTTGTTCCCTTGGCTGGGCTGATACATAGAACTAACCCAGCACTAGCTCTGTGAGCGCGCCCGTGCAAGCAGTGTCTAGGACTCCCAAGTCCTGAGGATGTACGCTCCGGGGATAAACCATGGCAGTGTAAATGCCAGTAAGAAATGCCTTGAACAATGTTTCCTCGGCTCTCGCCCCCTACACCCTACTTTACTTACGCTACATCGATATCATCTTCATCATATGGACCCATGGAAAAGAGACTCTTGAAGAATTCCCAAAGGATTTCAACAACTTCCACCCTACTATCAACCTCAACCTGGACCAGTCCAGACAAGAAATCCACTTCCTGGACACCACAGTACAGTTAAATAATGGACACATGTCCACCACCCTATATTGGAAACCCATCGACCGCTACACTTACCTTCATGCTTCCAGCTTCCATCCCAGACACATTTCTTAGTCGATTGTACACAGCCAAGCCCTACGATACAACCAGTTTTGCTCTGACCCCCCAGACAGAGACAATCACCTACGGGATCTTTACAGAGCATTCTTAAAACTGAAATACTCACCTGGAGAAGTGAAAAAAACAAATTGACAGAGCCAAAAAAGTCCCCAGACATGAACTACTTGGACAGACCCAAAAGAGAAAACAACAGAACTCCTCTTGTTGTTACCTACAGTCCACAACTCAGACCCCTCGTACGTATTATACACAACCTACAACCCATCTTGGAAAATGATCCCTCACTCTGAGGCCTTGGGAGAAAAACCTATTCTTGCTTACAGACCACCCTCTAATCTGAAATGTATTCCTTCTGGTAACCATACACACAACCACATCCTAAACCTCCAGGAACACAGCCATGCAACCAAAAGAGATACCAACTTTGCCCACATATCTTTACTGGTGAATTCATCACTGGAGCAAACAACATAAGCCACAAAATCAAAAGGTCATTAGACTGCATGTCCAGTAATTTGATCTATGCCATCAAATGCCAGCAGTGCCCCACTGCTATATATATTGGACAAACTGGACAGTCTCTGCGGGAAAGAATCAATGGACACAAATCAAATATACATAAAGGAAACGTACAGAAACCTATTGGGGAACACTTTAACCTTCCAAATCATACTATGACATACTGCGTATCAAGTCTAAAACTAATTCCTACCGAGGCGCCGATCTGTAAACGAGCAGCAGTTCTTTCTGTGTTTTTGTGGCACAAGTCATTGTATTCACGTTCTCTCAAGTAGGTGCTGAAAGGGTAGCATTTATGCCTTCCAGTGTGTTTATTTGTGGGTAAATGTTTCAAAATCAGGCTCATAGTTGGAGGCTAAAAATACTGTGAGCTAAATTCATCCCTTATATGTTGACTTCTGTTGAGTTCACACCAGTGAAGAATTTAGCCCACTGTGTTTCTCTTTATCTTTGAGGCTATCGCTGTAAAGCACAGATTTAAAAACGTGTATTGGTTTTAATCCTTTGTGTCCTGGGACGGTCTGTTTGGGTGGTCTGTTCACAGTTTACACACATAAGACTAAGTATTTCTCACTCATGGACCAGCAGCTAGATTGCTATTGGATGCTTGGGAGAAAGTTCTGTATTTGTGCCAGCATTTAACTTGGCACAGGATTTTCATCATTTATAGAGATTGCTGTGCTTGGCTGTACTTGTGTTTGTATAATCCCTACTATACTTTTATTATTCAATTGCTGACAGCTATTAGGTTCTGATTGAACTCTGGCCTTGCCTACAGTGTAGAAATGTGTTTCATTTCTGACTTGAGGAGATCTTATGTGTGTCTGTGGTTGGAGGAAAGTCTTTTCCCATGTTCATTCAATGCTGGGCTTCCCTACACTACTCTGCTGCTCTGTCAGCTGTGGTCTAACGTTTTGTAGCATGAATGCAGCCAGCAGGTGTGTTCGGTCACATCTACCTCTCGCCATATTGCTTCTTCAGTATATTTCCCCTGTGGCTGAGGGGGAAAATCCTTTTCCAGATTCTCTCACATACTATTCAGCCAGAGAACCCCTAGTAAGATTATTTTATTTGTGTATTTATTTTAATATGTTCTTCCTTTGTCTGTAATTTCATAACTTACTCGCATGAAACCCTAACCCAGTGTTTCTCAAAGTGTGCTCCGTGGCGCCCCAGGGCTCCGCGAGACATCTCCAGGGGCGCCGCGTGGTTGACAAACTGGAAACGTCGATAGGTACAACTCATACAATCAGTGGACCGCTGGGGCTCCGCATACATTTTTATGCATGTAAAGGGCTCCGGAGCCCAAAAAGTTTGAGAACCGCTGCCCTAACCCATTCCACCCTCCAAATCATTTGTGTTGCCCTCCTCTGAACCTTTTCCAATGCCAATAGATCTTTTTTTAAGATGAGGCGACCACATCTGTATGCAGTATTCAAGCTGTGGGCGTCCCATGGATTTATATAGAAGCAGTAAGATGTTCACTGTCTTCTTCTCGATCTCTTTTTTAATGATTCCTAACGTTGTTTGCTTTTTTGACTGACACTGCACACTGAGTGGATGTTTTGAGAGAACTATCCACAATGACTCCAAGATCTCTCTCTCGAGTAGTTGTAGCCAAATCAGTCCCCATCATTTTGTATGTGTAGTTGGGATTTTTTCCCCCAATATGCATTACTTTACATTTATCAATATACAGAGCAGCAGCACAGAGCAGACTGTTGCTTTTGGGCGAGGGAAACCCAGGATTTTGTTAGTACTGTAGTTTTAAAATAGCCTCATTCACCTCTTCTTACTGGTTTGGTGGTCAACAGTACCGTGAATGAATGAGGGCAGAGTAGAAGAGTTTTCCTGGTTGTGCCCAGAGTGGCCACCAGGGCACCCTGGGAGGGCTGGAGGTCCCCTATTTCGAAATATGTGTCTACACAGCGCTTATTTCGATTCAGCTATTTTGAATTTGGTGTTATTCCTCATGGAATGGGGTTTCCCAAATTCGAAATAAGCGCTCCGCTATTTCGATTTAATTTCAAAATAGCAGTTTGGCTGTGTAGGTGCTAGGAAAGTTATTTAGAAATAACTTCGCTGTGTAGACGTACCCCTTCACGATAGCACGGGCTGCTCCCTTGTTTCTGTCCCCCGGTGTGTGCAGGAGCAGCGTTTTCATTCTTTTCCCTTTAGCCTGTCCTGATTGTTAAACTCTTCGGAGCAGGGGTCATGTTTTGTTACACATTTCTACAGCACCTAGTGCCGTGAAGTCTGGTACGGCTGCTCGTAGGCACTACCACAGGACAAAGAATACATTCTACTAATAAGCGGAAATGTAGTCTCTTGGCATGTTATCACCTGGCTCCTGAGAGAGACTGTGATTTTGCATGCAGTATTTTAATTGATTTACAAGACCATGAGAGCTCGTTAAAATAAATAGACGTCCCCATGGGAGTGTTTCTGTGGCTGTTCCCTGGGTTCCTGATGGGCTCATCCCCAGATCCTCCTTGCCGGGTCCCAGATCTCTCCACTCCTCTCCGACGCTGTTTGTGCATTGCCAGCTGTGCCCAGGGGGTAGCTGTGCCTCTGTTAGCAGTGCTGCTCTGGAGAGCACTTGCTTCCTCACTAGGCTGCAAGCATGGAGTGCTCTCGGCAGTTGAGAAACTGGAAAGCTGCCCCAGCTCCAGGTGTGAGGAGGGCGTTGGCATGGATGAGTCTGTGACAAGCCTAGCTCCATTCCAAGCAGGAAGGCAGCTAGTTCTCTGCCTTCCTCGTCACCGTCTCAACTAGTTCCAATGGCGTTGGAGTAAGTGAACGTGGCGATTCAGGCGTACCTTGAGGGACTGCGTTCAGCGAAAGCTCTCTAGAATGGGCACGTTATTGACTCCGCAGGAAATGCCAGCTGTCATTGCCAATCAGAAATACCTGTGCCTTTCAGTGAGGAGCTCTGTCCTAATTTGTAACGAGAAAGAAGTTAGCAGCTGCTGTTTCATGGAGTCTCCTGTTTTTGTCTTTCAGAATATGACAAACTGGGCTTTCTTCTGAAGCTTGACTCAAAACTGTGAGTAGAACAATGGGAATGCTGCTTCTCTTGGTCTTGTTTGCTATGGTTTCTCTTGCAAACCACACATGTTCGGGGTTACTCCTGTAGTGTGGGGATTGGTTGAGAGGGGGGTGCGCTGCCAGATGGGAGAGGGGAGTTTAGGAGCAGACTGAACGTGCCTGCTTTCTGGGTGTCCGCTCCTCATGCCTAGCCAGGCCGGAAGAGACTTTGGTTTGCTCCCCTGTAATTCTTGATAGCAGCATCAACCTGAAACTATGCCTGTCTTTCTGCCTGAGGAGGCTTCTTCCTGGGCAGCAAATGGAGGGAAAGGTAATCAGATCGGTGGCCCCGGGGCACAGAGTTAGCTGTAACGCAGCTCAGATGTTGGGAACAGATTCCTTCTCATTTTAGCCATTTACACATGGCCCAGAAGCTTCATGAAAAATTGGAGATGGTGCAAAAATGGCCACAAAAATTATTTGAGGTCTGGAAAGAATGCCTAAAAGCAAGACACTTAAAGAAGACAATCTGTTTAGCTTACGAAAAAGAACGCTGAGAGGTAACTTCACTAAAGCAACTTCACAGGGAGATACTGGCTCTCTTACACAGCAGGGAAAGGCATACCAAGAAGCAGTGGCTGGAAGGTAAAGCCACACACAATTAGAAGTAAGGCATTTTGTTTAGGAGGCCGATTAACCACTGGAATAAACAACCAGGGGAAGCGGTGGAGTCTCCATCTCTTGAAGTTTTCCAGTCAAGACGGGGCCTTTCAGGAAGAGGCTTCAGCCATACACAGATTATTGACCTTTAATGCAGGAGGAGCAGGATGAACGTCTCCAGACCGTTACATAGAAGGCCTGACTGATGACCTAGAGGTCCCGTCGGGCCTTAAAATCGATGAAGCTGTGAGTTTTGTTTAGTGCTGTGATGTCCAACACGCTACCCTCTAGCCACGTGTGGCTATTTGGCTGGCTGAGTGTGGCTAGTTGGCTTTAACATTGTGGCTATTCGGCCAGCTGAGAGTGGCTAGTTCGTTATAGCAGCAGCCACTATAGTGAACTAACCACCCTCAGATGGCCAGATAGTGGCTACTGCTTCAGAACTGGTTGGACCCCACGGGTTTAGTGGCCGCAGGTGAGGGTGGGAGAGGAATTTGCCATACTGCATATAGGGCAGACGTTCTAAAGGTGAGAGCAGAAGGAATAGCCTTACACCAGTCAGATTGGAGCTGCATTTGGTGACACTAACGGCAAGCAGCTCTGTGGTCTGACGACAGCGACTGTGCAATGATTTCATTGCGGGGGGGCGAAGCTGGCTGCCTGCATCTGTCTGCGCTGGGTGAAAAGACATTGAAACAATCCGCTGGTTGGAGTGCCGTGAACTTGCTTTACTTGCACAGTGTCCAACAGGACCATGGAGGTTGCTGGACCAGACAGCCCCAGCCACAGAGGTTGCCAAGGGTTGGGACCTCAACCAGTCTGGCAGCAGGCAGCCTGCAGGGCCAGTGGCTAAGGGCATGGAGCCCGGCCAGCGACTGGGAGCATGGAGCCTCACCAGCCGGAGCATGCTGGCTGCCAGGACAGGAGCTCTGCCAGCCACACCAGGCTGGCTGCTGGGGGCGCGGAGCCCCACCAGCAAGGAGCTGAGCTCCACCAGCCCGCTGTGGGGGTGAGGGTTCCTGCTGGCGGGAGCAGGGTTGCTGACCCAGACTGAAGCCCCGCCAGCGGGCCAGGAGCAGCACACTGGCCAGCGTGGTGGCCGAGAGGGGAGCCCTGGAGAGCTGGAGGTCTGACCTCCCCTGGGCCAACAAGCTGCCTTGTTCAGGACCTCTCTGACCCTCAGCGGGCTGGGCCAGGGAGGTCCAACCTGTACTGCGAACAAGAAGAAAAACTCTGAAGCAGTGGGACTGTGGCGGTTCCTCAGTCACTGGCCATTTTAAAATCAGGGTTGGATTTTTAAGAAAACGATGCTGTAGGAGTTCAGGTCCATGCTGTGCAGGAGTCAGCCGGGTCTGCAGGGAGTCCCTTCTGGCCTCGGGGTCTGTGTACCTGGACAGCCTTAGTCTTGGACTTTCACGATATTTTAGTCCCTCCCAGCAAATTTAACAGTAGCCCCCTTTGTGTAGAAAACGCGCAGGGGAGATCCCCCCCAGCCAGACTCGGGGCAGAGATTCAAGCTACAGAAGCTGTCTGAGTAGGCATTGCTGGACACTGAGGATACCAGACTAGACTTTCTACAGGCTTCCTCTGGATAGTCTTTTCTTTCTGCTGTTGACGGATTGCTCTGATCCCTCTCATCATTGCTACAGCCTCCCTCCACCTGTCCTCCACGCTCTTCTCATCCCCCTTCCCTCCTTTTGCACCCCTCTCCTTTTGATTTTCAATAATCCCTTCCACCTGGCTTGGGTGTTGTGTCTCTTTCGACCACCCTTTGTCTTGCCCGTTTCGATGGTAAGTTCTTTGGAGCAGGAATTGTTTGTTGTTCTGTGCTGTACCTAGCACAATGAGGCCCTGATTTTGACTGGGTCTCTGGGTGATACATTAATCATACTGACTTCCGATATGAAATATTTATAGTATCATAAATGTGCATGTTTGGCACCCATCGTGGGAGTTGAGAGTAAAACACCCCTGAAAACCTCGCGGACTGGAGTCTGACATGAAGGAAACACATGCTGTGAAGTTAGGTTATGATAAGGAGCAGGAAGTACCAGATCCACGTGGACAAGCTCACGGGGTGGTTGCCGTTAGTGGACTTGGCATTGGATGCTCACTGTGTTCTGAATACGTGCTATGGACTCAGGGGAAGGGGAAATCTGAAACACAAGGCTTTCCGAGATGGTTACTACAGAACTTAGCAACGAAGATAGTGGTGGTGGGAGCCCAAGGCCTGGTTCGGAATGTGTTTGTGTTGAAGACCCCGTCGATAGAGATGGCCTCATTGCGTGGCTGCTGTTGTAGGCGTGGCTGGAGATCTGCCACTGCTGTTTATCTTTGTAATGTTGCCTCAACTATTGACAGCTTGGAAGAACCCCGTGTGACCTGCTGTACCAGCTGGGGCAACAGGACTCAGTTTCTTCTTCTTCTCCTAGTCTTTTAGTTGCTCCCTGTCTGTCTTGGGTCACTAGTTGGTGACATTGAAGATCGTTAACGAAGGACTAACTTCCCTTGTGAAGGTAGCCCTGCAGTAGGGCGTAACTGCCTGGGATCACAGCATAAACCAAATTATACACAGGAAGTGATTTAGCTGGTATAAATACAGGGTGGGATTTCACATTTGGCAGTTTAATTTTACCCCTGGTGCTATTTCTGCCTCTTTTACACTGCAGTTGCTGACTCCAGGTTATTCAGATCGATTTCCGTGTTATAATTACAGCTATATAACAATTCTTTTGCTTTTGGGATTCTCCTGTATTTATGGGAGTTGCACGGAAACCAGATTTGTTTCTCCCCCTTTGCAGGAATATCTGGAATTGTTTTGAATTCTGTTTTCTTTTGAAGTCTCATTTCTGACGCATACCTCCCTGAAGTGTTTAGCAAGGCAAGCCTGGCAGGGAGAATGTCACTTGGATGTGGAATGCAGGTCTTTATAATCCTGTGCTGTTTGTCTGTTAAAGGGACATCTGGAAAATCGTTCTTTTTGCACAGTGTGTCGGGCCAAACCTCCTGTCATTAGTGAAGAAAAATCATGCATCCGATGGAATCCTCCTCAGCTGGGAGGAAAGCTTTGTAATGTGTATGTAGGAGGGAAAGATTCCTTCTCATCTGAACCGTATTAGTTCAGTATTAAGTGAACTCGTTATTTTAAAGGTGGAGTTTGTTAATGACCAACAAGTGGCAAGAGAGAAGGGGGTAAGAGGCAAGTGGACATATTTGCAAACAGCACACAGGTTCTGAATTAGTTATACCCGCATGGATTCTCAAAGAAGGGTCTTTTAAATGTCAGTGAGTTGTTGGTTTACATTTGTTCCTACCAACCGTATGTGCAATTACAAAAATTAGGATCTCAGAATCAAACCAAAAACGGTGCATTGCTCATGAAACAAACTGGGCTCTTAAAAGTCCTTCTGATCTTAAGAATCTGAATTTGTCTAGTTCCGACTTTCAGCCATTGGATCGTGTTGGACCTTTCTCTGCTAGCTCGAGAAGCCAATTATTAAATGTGTGTGCCCTATATAGGTATTCGCAGACTATAATCAGGTCACCCTTTAACTTTTTCCTTAAACTTTAAATAGAATGAGTTCTCTGAATCAATCATGATAAGGCATATTTCTAATCCTTTACTCATTCTCATGGCTCTTCTCCGAACCCTCTCCAATTTATCAACACCCTGCACGTCAGAACCGGATACAGTATTCTAGCAGTGATTTCAACAGTGCCAAATATAGAGGTAAAATACTTGCTGCTCCTACTGGAGGTGCCTCTTTCTTTGCATCTGGGGATCACATTAGCTCTGCTGGCCACAGCATCACACTGGGAGCTCCTCTTCTGCTGATTATCCCCCAGGATTCCCAGCTCATTTTCAGAACCACTGCTTCCCAGGACAGAGTACCCATTGTGCAAATGTGGCCTGTGTGCTTTGTTCCTAGATGGCTGTGTGTCCATGGGAACTCATATTGCTTGCTTGTGCCCAGCTTAGCAAGCAGTCTGGATCACTCTGCGTTGGTGACCCGTCTTCTTCTTTGCCCTTAGTTCCTATGGGAGCATAGGCCATAAACAACTTCTTTCCAAGGCTCTCTTGGTGACCTGTGCACTTCATTATTTATTATGCCCCTAATGTTTGGGTAAGTTTGATTAGTTCTGGAATTGATAAATCATCTGTATTCACCCAAGAACTGTGAAACAACTCAGAGGTGAAGTTGCAGAATGACTGTAACCTGTTGCTTAAATCTGGCTTTCTACCAGATGACTGGAGAGTAGCTAATGTAACGCTGGTTTTTAAAAGGGTTTCAGAAGCGATCTTGCCTTTTACAGACACCTAACTTCAGTATCAAGCAGACTGGTTGAAAATATAGTAAGGAACGGTATCATCGGCCAGCTAGATGGACTCAATATGTTGGGGGGGGGGGAGAGTCAACCCGGCATGTATAAAGGGAAATCGTGCCTCACTGTTCTATTGGAATTCTTTGAGGGTATCAGCAGTCATGTGGGCAAAGGTGACCGAGTGGATATGGTGCATTTGGTCTTTCTGAAAACCTTTGGAAACTCCCTCATCAAAGTCTCTAAAACAAATTATGCAGGCCTAGGGTAAGAGGTAAGGTCTTCTCATGGGCCAGGAACTAGTTAAAACATAAAAACAAAGGAATTAAGTCAGTTTTTACAATGGAAAGGACCTCAAGGATCTGTACTGGAACCTGTGCTGTTCATCATATTCATATATGATCTGGAAAAGGGATGAAAAGAGAGGTGGCAAAATGTGAGGTCTCTAAAAAATTACTCAAGATAATTAAGTCCAGAGCAAACTGCAAAGAGTTAGAGAAAGCTGACAGAACTGGATGGCTGGGCAACAAAATGGCATGTGAAATTTAATATTGATGAATGCAAAGTAATGCATATTGGACAACATAATTCCACGTATACATGCAAAACAAGGGGGGATCTAAACTATGTTACCTTTTGTCACGTTACTGAATTTGAGGGAAGCAGCCAGATCACTGCTGCACCCATGAGGGGCGTTGGCCCCAAAAATGGTATAAAAAGGGCCATGTGGGGTGTTGAATAGAAGCTCATTGTCTGCTAATCCTATGTACGCTGTTCATGTGATTGTATAATGCCTGTGTGTGAAGTTATAAGCATGTACTTTGTATGGATACTGAATATTTCTCTGCATGTGGTTGAGCATTGGGCAGAGCCCGGCCTATGGACGTGCTAATCAGCGAGACCCTGTGGGACAATGGCACTCGATGGGCCAAGGATACACCTCAAGAATGAGGCCTGACACCTAAGGGCTACCAGCAGGGAACACAGGGATAGGCCGTTGACCTGCTGCAGCCAAGAAGAGACCAGGAAGGATGTATAAAGATGCCATGTGGCTGACTCCATCTTGGTACTCAGCTCAGCACTTCATCCCAGAGGCAGCAGTGCAGGGATCGAAGAGCCGGGAAGAACTGTGGACACATCCTGACCTAGGATGTGCAACAAGGACTTTTAAGCCAGCAGCTATATCTTCTCTGTTAGAGCCTGCATCGAGAACTGGGAGATTCGATGCATGTAATGTATGATACTTTAGCAACATCACTCTCCTGCTTTTCTTTCGTGTAGTAATAAACCTTTAGATGGTAGATTCTAAAGGACTGGCCCAGCGTGATTTGTGGGTAAGGTCCAGAGGGTAAATTGACCTGGGATCTGTGGCTGGTTTCTTGGAACCGGGCTGAACTTGTTCGGGGTAGGTGGGATTGGGTTCTAAGACCCCTCACCTTTGTATGAGGCCCGGGGCCATCTGGGGCACGGATATTGCTGGGGGATTGTGAGGACAGGGTTTTCGGACCCGAGCCTGCGGACACGAGCCTCTGGGGAACGATCCAAAGCGCGTGACACGACCCGAACCGGGTCGCGGGGCGGATGCGACCCACTTGCGTGCCTCTTGCCTATGGACGCGGGGATTTCCGAGCCTTCCCACCCGGGAACCAGAGGGGGGTACCGATCCCGGTACCGTGCCCGCCCCCTGCGGGGGGCGCCCGGCAAGGCGGAGGACCGAGACTCTGCCTTCCGTCTCTGGCTGCCCCGCACCCCGCCGTTCCTTCTCCGGTGCCGAAGCCAGCGGTGGGGTTTTGCTCGCGAGGCTTCAGGCAGACAGCTGAAGCGCTCTCTGGGACTGGTTTGTGGCCTGTTTGGGAAGGTCTCCAGTCTGAGGGCTGTAAGGAGCCCCGGATTTGAGCAATTCGCCCTGAGCGGACACCCTCAGCTGTGCCCAGACCCGGCCCGGTCAGTTACACCATTGAAGGAGGACAGTGGTAGAAATGTAGCCGTGTGAGTCTGGTGCAGCTGAAACAGAAAACAGGACTGTGTAGCACTTTAAAGACTAACAAGATGGTTTATTAGATGATGAGCTTTCATGGGCCAGACCCACTTCCTCAGATCAAATAGTGGAAGAAAATTGTCACAACCATATATACCACAGGATACAATTAAAAAAAAAATGAACACACATGAAAAGGACAAATCAAATTTCAGAACAGAAGGGGAGGAAGGGGGGGGAGGTAAATGTCTGTGAGCTAATGATATTAGAGGTGATAATTGGGGAAGCTATCTTTGTAATGGGTAAGATAATTAGCGTCTTTATTCAGATTTGAGTGTAGAGTGTTGAATTTAAGCATGAATGACAGTTCAGAGGATTCCCTTTCAAGTGAAGTTTTAAAAGGTCTTTGAAGCAGGATGCAGGTAATCAAGTCGTTGAGACAATGTCCTTTCTGGTTGAAATGGCAAGAAACTGTTTTTTTCTTTGTGATCCTGTCTGATACCTGTTTTGTGGGCACCGATCCTTTGGCGAAGTGTCTGAGATGTTTGTCCAATGTACATAGCAGATGGACACTTTCGGCACATGATAGCATCAATTATATTACTGGATGCGCAGGAATATGTGTTCCTGGGGTCTCTCTTTCTGCCCTTCGTCCCCCACAAGTTGGATACAATTTTGTGGTGACCATGAGGCTTTTTTTCGCCGCCTCCGAGAATATTTCCAAACCACCAATGAACATCAATCTGACCTACCAGATCCCCCCCTTTCAACACCAAAGGAAGAATAATTCTATATGGACTCCCCCTGATGGTCGGAATTCCAATCTGGATTTCTATATACAAAGCTTCCGCAACAACGCACAGACTGACATTATTCGCAAACGACAACAAGCGACACACGATCTCAGCCACGCTGAACACCATGCCATCCAGAGTCCCAAAAACAACCTGGACATTATAATCAAACCAGCTGACAAAGGGGGTGCTGTGGTCATTATGAATAAGGCCGACTATAACCAGGAGGCAACCAGACAACTCTCCAACACCACATTTTACAAACCTCTCTCCTCTGATCCCACCTCGGCATACCAAAAGAAACTACACTGTCTCCTTAAAAGCCTCCCTACAGCTACTCGGGAACAAATCCACACAGAAACACCTTCTGACCCCCGACCAGGATTGTTCTATCTGCTTCCCAAGATCCATAAACCTGGACACCCCGGACGTCCCATCATCTCTGGTATCAGCACGCTCACTACTGGTCTATCCAGCTATGTAGACTCTCTTCTCAAACCCTACGCAACCAACACCCCCAGCTATCTCCGAGACACTACTGACTTCTAAAGAAACTACAAAACATCGATAACTTCCCCAATAACACCATCCTTGCCACCATGGATGTAGAAGCTCTATACACCAACATACCACATGAAGACGGATTACAAGCAATTTAAAACACTATCCCAGAGGACACCACTGCCAATCTGATAGCAGACCTCTGTAACTTTGTTCTCACCCACAATTATTTCCAGTTTGAGAACAACTTATACCTCCAGATCAGCAGAACAGCCATGGGTACACGCATGGCCCCACAGTATGCTAACATCTTTATGGCTGACCTACAACAACGTTTCCTCAACTCCCATCCTCTTTTACCCCTTCTCTATTTATGCTACATCGATGACATCTTTATGATCTGGACGCATGGCCAAGAAACACTGGAGACATTCCACAGAGATTTTAACAACCTACATCCCACCATCAATCTCAGCCTGGACCATTCTACACGAAAGATCCATTTCCTGGACACCACAGTACAAATCAGCAATGGAAAATTAGACACCACTCTCTACAGAAAACCCAGTGACTCATACAGTTACCTACATGCTTTCAGCTCCCATCCAGAACACACCATACGATCCATCATCTATAGCCAAGCCCTTCAATACAACCGCATCTGCTCTAATCCCACCGACAGAGACCAGAAACTTCAGGATCTCTACCAAGCATTTATAAACCTCAACTGCCCACCCAGAGAAATAAAAAAGCAAATTGAAAGAGCCAGACGAATACCTAGAAACCAACTACCTCAAAACAGACCCAATCCATCATGTGTCCCCACCTCGAATTCGGTGAGCAGTTCTGGTCACCCCATCTCAAAGAATGTTATAATTAGAGAAAGTATATAGAGCTCTAACAAAACTGATTAAGGGAACTGGAACAGCTTCTGTGAGGAAAGATTAAAAAGACCGGAACTGTTCAATTCAGGAAAGTGATGATTAAGGGGGATATGATAGAAGTGTATAAAATCATGACTGTTGTGGAGAAAGTGAATAGGGAAATGCTATTTATTCTTTATGGTAAAACAAAGACTAAAGGTCACCTGATGAAATTAATAGATAGCACACAAAAGCAGGCACTTTTTCATACAACTCAGTCAGCCTGTAGAACTCATTGCCAGGGGATGTTGTGAAGGCTAAAAATAGAATATGGTTAAAAAAAATCTGTTAAAAACATCTATTACTACCATAGCTAAGAGAGTCAGGGATGCAGCCCTGTGTACCAGGTCTCCCTAAATCTGCAAATGCTAGAAGCTGGGACTGTGTGACTTAAAATGATGTTTTCTGTTGATTTGTTCTGAAGTACCTGCCATAGGCTGTGGTCAGAAGACAGGCTACTGGGCTAGGTGGATCATTGTCTGACCCGGGATTGCTGTTCTTGTGATGATGTGTGTGCTTCCAGGTTATTCATAAAAACATTAAATAACATCAGGCCAAGAAGTGATCCCTGGGGGGGGGGGAGCCTGCTGGGAACACACCCTCTTGACGATAATTCCCCATTTACAGTTATGCTTAGAGATCTTTCAGTCATCTTTTAATCCATTTAAGATGTGCCAGATTTTATCTTTGTAATATTTTAATCATAATGTCATTATGTCCCAAGTAAAATACCTTAGAGAAGTCTACATGTATTACCTCAACCCAGCTATTTTCCACAAACCCATGTTGATTTGCACTAAGTGTATTATCCTCCTTTAATTCTTTATTAATCAAGTCCTGTGTTAGCCTCTCCATTGTCTTGTAAGGTTAAAATCAGTTATTGGCAGGCATATGATAATCGGGTCATCTTCTTTTGCCCTATTTAAATATTGGCAGAATAAAGAGAAGCTAGATAATTTCCTGGAGGTTAGGTCCATAGAAGGCTATTAGCCAGGGGATAGAATTGGTGTCCCTGGCCTCTGTTTGTCAGAGGCTGGAGAAGGATGGCAGGAGACAAATCGCTTGAGGCTCTCTGGGGCACCTGGTGCTGGCCACTGTCGGCAGACAGGCTACTGGGCTAGATGGACCTTTGGTCTGACCCAGTATGGCCGTTTTTATATTGGCACAAAGTTTTTTTCTTTTCCCCCCAATCTTCTGGAACTTCCCAAGTATTCCAAGTCGTTTTGAAAAGCTCTCTTCAGAGCACCTCTGCCAACTCATTCAAAACTTGATGATGCAAGCTATTTGGAACTGCTGATTTAAAAATATTCACCTTTAGTAACTGCTGTTTAGTAATCTTCTGAGACACTAGTGGAATGTGAAGACTGTGATTGTGTGATAGGACTACATCATCTCTATTTTCCCAAATACAGAACAGAAATATTTATTGTACACTTCTGCCTTTTTGGTATTATTTCTGATAATTCTGCTGTTTCTGTCTAGTAGGACATCAATCCATTGTCATGATTACTTTTGTTCCTAATATATTTCAAAATGACGTGTTATTCTTACCGCTTTTGATTATAGATTTTTTTCTTATGTCTTCTTGGTTCTCTTGTTCACCTTTCCCCCTTTAAGCTTTCTGTGAGGCTATCTGCAGGGCTTTGTTCATGGTGCTCTTCTCTTTTTTTACCTCTGCACATTCTCCTGGTAATCCCATTTATAAATATAACTTCATATGCCACCTCTGTGATGGTGTCTTCCACTCTGCCTCTCTAGCCTGGACTCGTGCCCTGTGCAAACTAAGACCTTGCTTTCTTCTTCAAGGGTTCCTGGGGGTGCTCCACTTAGGTGTGTCAGCGCCCCGTGCTCACGACCTGGAGATCTTTGGTAGCAATCCCCCAGCCGCCAGCACATGCTGCGCTATTGTGCAGTCGCTCAGCATGACAGTTACACGTGTGCTGGCGGCCATTCCCTGAGTTCCTTCTCAACTGCTGCTGGCATCGGTCGCACTTAGTCAGTCTCCCTAACAGCATCAAAGGAAAGAAAAGAAAAAAGGGAAAAGGATACCAACAGATAGAAAAGCAGGCGCCTCTGCCACGTCCTGCTCACCCAAAAGACAGCATAAACAGAGGAAAACCTGTCATGCCGCACCACTGGGCTTTACAAGGTGCACTGAGTACGGAACAGCAGTCGCAGGAGCAGATGGACGTGAACAGTGTCTGCACTGCCTAGGGCAAGACCAGCCCATTCTCTAAGAAGGCAAGAAACATACAAAGAAGACTACTGTTCTTGGACCACAAAATGGCTGAGTCATAGCTTCATTCACCCCCCCCCCCCGCCGAGATAACCGTCTTGTGGAGGAGGGCAGGAGGAGCGTTCCCTCGCAGGCATGTGCTAGAGAGCCGGATACGGACCAGGAGCGAAGTGCAAAATGCTCCTGGTCGTCCGCTGAGCCTTAGCCTCTAGCAAACAAAAAGACAAAGGAGGCTGATAAGAATGTCACTAGGCAGGGCTCCCAAAAGTGGGCCAGGGGATCCAGCTTAAAGAAAAGCCATGACCCTAAGATGAAGCACGGAGCCACTGACCACGCTTCAAGCTCTCCACACAGCAACGTGGCACCAGAAGAAAACATGGTACCGCAGAGGAGCCAGCAAGCTGCAGAGCAGTGGAAAGCTGCTCTTGAACAAATGCTCGGTACTGGCACACTTCAAAGCGCCGACGGTACTGACGCAGGCCGCTATAAGGAACTCTGTAGCAGTGCCTCTGCATACTCCCCTACCGAGGATCACGACAGAGGCGGACCTCTCAGTAGGATCGGTACCATGCTCACCACTGTCTGGTACAGACGGCACGCCCCAGGCTAGAGGTCACCTGTTCTCCTCCACACCAGCATCACAAACATCTGCCAGATTTAGTGATGAGGAGGAGGAACAGTCAAAGGACCAGCACAGAGTCTCACTATATGCGGAACCACAACAACAGCAAATACAGAAAACGGCAGATGGCATGGTGGATGCCCCCCACCTATGCACCCACAATGAGCCTATTGGGACCCTTGGGCGCCTTACCAAACCCAACAGTTTCAACACACTACGCGGGTCCCTGGGGCACAGTCTGCTGACACCTGAAAATGAGCGGACTGGCACCAAATCAACCATCTATGGAGGAGGTAACACGGGCTTCCTCTTCCCCCCCCCCCCCCCCAATACTTCCTGTTTCACAATGGAGGAACACAGTCTCCTGCGTCACCAGTCAGAAGGGATGGCTTCAGAAGGTTCCAAGGCCTGTTTAGGAGGATAGCAGACATGCTTGCCATAAAACTCTCCAGTGTAACACAGAACAAACGCGAACTCACGAGCATACTCTGCTTACCTCAACATACCAGGCTGGCTATAGTGATGAACAAAGCCTTGATAGATCCAGCTAAGTCCATCTGGAAACCCTCGGCATCGGTGCCTCCAATATAGAAAAAACTAGATAAGGAATATTACGTTGCCCTCACAAAGGTCAAATTCCTCTTCCCCTAATTCACTAGTGGTCGAAGCAGCCAACGAAAGGGGGAAGCAACAACAGTGCCCTGAACACCAAGTTATGATAGAGACAAAAAGTATGGACTCTGAGGAAGGAAGCCTAGTCCTCAGCCTCCTTCCAGCTGAGAATTGCAAATTATATGGCTCTACTAGCAAAATACTTGCTCAACTCAGTTGACTTATTCAGGTCCTTTATTCAGTATGTACCAGAGGATGTGAGGGAGCAGTTCAAATCAAATATCAGAGACGGGTCACTGATTTCTCAAACAGCTCTACAGGCAGCTTTAGATGCAGCGGACACAGCGGCCAGGTCGATGATATCTGCAGTAGTGCTGAGACGGATGTCATGGCTGCAGCCGTCAGAGTTCCCCAGGAAGGTTCAATCGAACATCAAGGATCTCCCATTTGAGTGTGAGAAGCTCTTTGCAGAGGCAACAAACAGAGCTCTCCACACATTGAAGGACTCCAGGGCGACACTTCGCACACTAGGGATACAGCTGCCCGGAGCCAAGAGGAAACAATACAAACAATATAACCAAAGGTTCAGAACATTAAGGTATACACAACAACAAAGACCCTATGAGAACAAAAGGCGTATGAGACAAATTCAACAGTCTAATGAGCAATCATCGACCCAGGCGTCCGCATCGCATCAGCAAATTTGAGGATTGGGTTGAGGGTACAAAAGCCCCTGGTTCTCCAGGGCAGGTACAACCAAGCAAACAGCTCTTTGGAAACAGACTCTACATTCTACCCTGCATGGAAAACCATCATCTCAGACCAATGGATCCTAGAAATAATACAAACCAGATACTGCATATCATTCATAGCAGTTCCACCAGCCCACCCCCTTTCCCCTTCCCTGTTCAGGGACCCCTCTCACAAGTTGGTGCTCCTGGAAGAAGTGCACCACCTCTTAGAACTGGGTGCTATAGAGGGGGGGTACCCAGCTGCTACAGAGGAAGGGGATTTTATTCCCGATACTTTCTAATGGTCAAGGGGTGTGTGTGTGAAGGCCCTTATTGGACCTACATAGACTCAACCAGTTTGTCAAGTATCAACGGTTCAAGATGGTCATGCCGGTGAAGACTATACCTGCCTTGAAGTAAGGAGCAGGGCTAGCTACCCTCGATCTCAAGGATGCATATTTTCATGTATCTATCCACCCAGCTCACAGACGATTCCTCAGGTTCACCATCAAGGACTTACACTATCAGTACAGGGTGCTCTTCTTCAGGCTGTCTTTGGACTCAGAGTCTTTTCCAAAGTTCTGTTCGTGGTAGCTGCATACCCGTGAAGAAAATAAATAAACATATTTCCATACCTTGATGATTGTTTGATCGTGGTGTCCAACCATGGCGACATGGAACAATCACTGGAGTCAACAAGAGTGGTTTTTCGACACGCTCGGGCTCCTACTGAATTTGGAAAAGTGCACCCTCACTCCTACCCAGATGCTGGAGTTTATAGGAGCACAGCTGGACTGCACTCAGGGCATAGCCGCACTACCGACCCACAGATGGTCGAGAATGCGTGACTTGATTGAACCCATACAGAGTTACGTACATGCCTGCAAATACAAGGACACATGGCAGTGTCCACATTGGTGGTCCCGAATGCCCATTTACACATGAGTCCATTCCAGGCATGGCTATACTCCGTGTATGACCCCAAGCACAATCCACTCCACAAGACACTCAATGTGCCCGACCGGGTCAAAGCCACCCTAAATTGGTGGACAAACTTTAACAGAGTTGGTAAAATACTTCCACTTCAGATCTGACATCATCCATCACTATCTTGACAGACACGTCCCTGCTGGGATGGGGAGCCCATCTGGAGAGTATCAGAGGGGTAGCCGTGTTAGTCTGAATCTGCAAAAGCGGTGAGGAGTCCTGTGGCACCTTATAGACTAACTGAAGTGTTGGAGCATAAGCTTTCGTGGGCAAAGACCCACTTCATCAGATGTATCTGTGTTCTTCTCAAAGCCACACTAGGACAGCAACCAGGCAGCGCTGCACACTGGATGTAGGGCATTAGCCTTTTACTTGGAATGCACAAAAGTCTTCCGAAGAACACCCAGACTATTCGTGTCCTGCACGGACAGGTCCAGAGGTCAACCTGTCACCAAGCAGCGAATGCATGGATTTCTACATGCATACAGTTGGCTTGCTCCCAGAAACACAGCCAGCCACCGACAGTTATACAGGTGCACTCCACGAGAGCAGTATCTACCACAACTGCGTTCCTCAGGGGTCTTCCCATTGAAGTCATTTGCAAAGCAGCAACATGGGCTTCGACAAATGCTTTTGCACAACTTTATGCAATTCAGACTTTTCAGGATTCAGACAGTAGATTTGGACATATGGTCCTCTCCAACATCCGGTCCTGCGTCACAGAGCACCCACTGCCAAGCAGGAACACTACTGTTTAGTCACCTAAGTGGAGCACCCTCGAAGAAGAAAGGAAGGTTAGTCACTTTGTGCAGTAACTGGAGTTCTTCCAGATGCGTCCCCGTGGGTGCTCCACACTCACCCTCCTCCCCTCTCCTTCGGCTAACCTAGTCCAGCGTAGAGAAGGAACGGAGGGAACAGCTGCCGGCGCGTGTGTAACTGTCGTTCTGAGTGACATGCTGGCGGCTGGGGGACTGCTAGCAAAGATCTCCGGTCCGTGTGCACAGTGGCGCTGACACTCCTAAGTGGAGCACTCCCGGGGACACATCTCAAACTGCAGTTACTGCACAAGGTGAGTAACCTTCCCTTCTCTCTCTGACATGGCTATCTAGCCGTTGGCGCTGCATGGCTAAAACAGAGCTCTTCATGTTGCCCTTTCCAAGCCTTTCCACCACCTCCTGTTTTAATCATCAGACAACCTGCGGGCTTGTCATTCAGGCTCATAAACGGGGAGGCCTCGGTCACTGAGATCTGTCTGTGGGTCCTCGCATGCAGGCTGTATCTAATTCATGCTGATTCTTTCTTCATGACACCGCTAAGAGGCGGCGTAACCACACAGTTAAAACCCTGTTCCAGGCTGTTGTTACTGTACTTTTCAACTATTGAATATCCTTTTCTCTGGCCTTCCCAAACAGACTTGTCCTGCTCACCTTCATCCAGAATTCTGCTGCAAAGGTCATTCTCCTAGCCCATCCCTTTGGCCACTTCACTTCTCTTTTCCTCGCCATTCTCTAGCACAGGGGTCTCCAAACTACGGCCCGCGGGCCTCTCATCCGGCCCGTGGAGACCTTTTTGGCTTGTTGGTGGCCGTTGCGCTTTATTGCTTGTGAACATCCGGGCTCTGCGCGTCCCTCACAGCGAGAGGGGTTGGGACTTGGCGTGGACAATTGCTCCCTATTGGCCAGTGCGTTCTTATTCTATTGGCTAGCTCTCTCATGAGGTCACTAGTGGGCTGGGCTCTCGATTGGTTGAGCACACGAGCCTAAATCTGCGTTCGATTGGCTCGTGGCCCAGCTTGACCTTGGATTGGTACAGGGCTATGACGTAGTCTCCTTTATGCCACCCAATCAGCGAAGGGGCTAGTAGCTGGTTTATGAGGCTCTTGGCGCGAGAGGGGGCTGAAGTGGGTACTTCGCACGCGGGGGGGGGGGGGGGGATACCTGAGGAGCTGGTGCCCATTGCAGGAGGCGGTCTGGTTGCTGTGGCACAGCCTCTGGGTGACGCTGTGCCGTGCCTAGCGCGCTGCCCTGGTCCCTGCAGTGCGCCCTGAAGAAACATCCCTCTCCCTTCCACGTCTGGTCTCTCTCATCCACAACCCAGAGCAGCACCGCCCTGCCGGGTATCAGTCTGTGGGAGCGTTGGGCACTGCTTTCCAACTTCCTTTACCAAGTGATAACGTGTCTGCTTTCAAACCAGCTTTTCCCATTAAAATGCATGCCCCTTGTTCCATGGGGCTATGTTACAAATTGTCACCTAATTCCCTGCATGATAGGAGAGCGATCACATCTCTTCAAGTGTGAGCGTCTTAGGCTGAACATATTGCCAGGATTATGTTGCTTACAATTTTCATCACATTGCGCAGGTGGAAATGAGTTCTCAGCAGTTTAATACACTAATACAGGTGTTCATGTGTAGTGTATCAATGTGTTATTAAATAATAACTGAATAAAATAATATTAAATAAATAATTAAAAACAACATCCATGTTTTGATTGTTTTTTTATTTGGACCTCAAGTGTGTAGTCGGCCCCCGAACTGCTGTTTGATAGTTAATGCGGCCCTCGGGCAGAAAAGTTTGGAGACCCCTGCTCTAGCACATCAAACAGAACCAACTGCTTATCTTCATAAGGCCCCTCGTGGCCTGTCTCCACCCTACCTATCATCTGTCCTTCAGTTTTGAGAGGCCAGCTCCTGCCTATAATCAGCCCATAATTCCAGCCTGCTGGACTTACTTGTTAGGTCTTTGGTCCCTACTGCTCCAGATCACTTAGGAGGAACCCGTTCTAGATGTCTGCTCCCTTATTAGCCTTCTTCAAATATGTCCTTGGAGTTTTCTTTGCCTTGAACACTATGACTCTGCCTGCCATGCCGTCTTAGTGTTTTTTCCATGCACTTCTTTGTCTCTGATCGTGTAAACAGGCAGGAACCGTCTTTTTTTTTTCCTGTGTCTTTACAGCCCCTGGAACAATGAAGTCCTGGTCCATGACCGGAGTGTCTGTAGTATCAATAATATAACTAGTATATTATTGGGGTACCATATTATCACTAATATAACTCATAATCATAGATAATATACTGTAATAGGGGAAGAAGGAAGAGTTATTTAGCAGCAGCTTGGTTCTTTGAGGTATGGTATTGCAGCTGGAATTCATACCCTACGTCCTTGCTTTTGGAGTCTTTGGCTAAGAGCTGTGAGGGAATGGTGGGAATATGGCAGTTGCTTCCCCTTTTATATCCTCACCTGGAACTGAGGAGTCATTGGGTGCATGCACAACCCTGACAAACATGCTGTCTAAGCTCTTAATCCAAAAATGGGACTAAAATATTACTCCTCTCTCAGGGGTTCTGAAAGCTTGAATTAATATTTGTGAAGCACTCAGATACTGAAATAATGTGTTCTGTAGAAAAGCCAATTAAGAAATTAGTACAGGTCCTTTCTAGTCCAGCATTCTCTGGTCCAGCAACATCCGTGGTCTGGCATGATTTCATTTGGCCGGATGTTCACTTATCATGGGTGTGGCCAAGTTTCCCACAGTCCTGTAAAGTTTGTTATAGCAACCAGTCCTGGCTCTGTGTTCTGTGTTATTTAGCTCTCATTTAGCCCTAAGTGGCTTCTCAGAGCCCCGAAAGCAGTGACAGTACTGGTCATGCTATTAGACAATATTGACCTCCCGTGCTTCGGCAAATTCTCTGGTTCAGCACTGTCAGATTCCGAGGATGGTGGACTAGAGATGTTCAAGCTGTAATTATGTATTCAGGGCCAGGGTTTAAGTAACATTGTAGTAAATAGTGGTTGAACAGTAGAAAACAGGGAGAGGGGCTACAAGGAGAAAAGGAAATATTGAACAACTGCACCCTCCATTCTGTGCATGGCCTGTGGAAAAAATAGTATATCCCCATGTGATTAAGACTGTCCCATAATGCACATGCACTGGATGGTCAAAGTAAAGTTCCACAGCCAGCATTTGTTAAGCATTATCAAACTTTGGTGTGCTTGATTTTGCAACCTTAATAATGGTCTTTTTAATGTAGTGTTTGTGAAGGTAATTTATTTTCAATAATGAAATGCAAAATATATTATGCTAACGAATTCAGTTTAATTGACATAAACATTTATTTATTATATTGAACAAAAATATTTGGATTATTTCCAAAAACTGAGTGTTGAAGTGTGATGTGGAAACATAGCCTAATGTTACTAGCCAATTTCACAATAAAATTGGGATGGAGTATCACTGCATTAGATGGGAGGTCTGAATACACGGTAGCACTTGAGTTAATAAAATGCTGGTTGCTGATTGGTGCCTACACAGTGGTGCAGGAGGATGATAGCATGATTCTAAGACATAGAAGTGAAATATTTATCGTCATCAACTTGTTCCCTCGTGTGCGCCTCTGTTTAGGGCAGCAACAAAATTCCTCCGCTCCCGTGTGTTTCTGGCAAGTCTTTCAGTGGTTTCCTAGCTGTGCCCCGGGTTTTTCAACTTAGCCTCTCCACACCTCTTTGCCATGTTGTTTTCAGATGGCCTTCTTCTCACTTGTCTTGAGATGTCCGTCTTATTGCTACTCTGGGATCAGTTACCATCCAAAGCACATGGCCAAATCCATTTCCAGTGCCTCCTGGCAATGATGGTGCTCATATCCTCTTGGCTGCACTGGGTCAGTAGATCTTGGTTTGAGATTGTTTTGGGCCAAAAGATAACGAGGGTTTTTCGGAATCAAGTTGTATGGAATGAAGACAGTTCGGACATATTGTACTTTCTCATTCCCCAACATTGTGCACTATAAAGTAATGTTGAAAGTATACTGCTCGTGTATCCGAGGCAGTTGATGGCATTCTCAGAAAAGAGCAACGCCTGTTTTAGGAAATGACATGGATATGCAGACCAGATCATCACCCTACGAAACATAATAGAACAATGCTTAGAATAGCAAGAACAACTCTGCCTACATGTCTTTTATTAAAGAAGGCTTTAGATCACATTCATAGGACCAGCCAGCCTATGGTGCATTCTGCTGGCATGTAGGCTCCCTCTCCAAATAATCATCATCATCAAAAGCTTCTATTTCAACTTCACATGCCGTGTTGATCACAGCTCAGTTTTGAAGACAGGAGCCCTCTGGGGTGTGTCATGTCAGGAATCCTCTTCAACATTGTCGTCAACTGGGTAATACAGCATACAACGAGAAATATTTATTATACATGTGTACAAGGATTGCCAGAAACCCTAATTTGAAAAAGAAGCTACTAGATTCGTTTGATTATAATAGCACCCATTGTCAATAAATAAGATGCTGTATATATATTTTGAGCTTGCATCAGCCTTTTGGGTGCTGATTGAAATACAGTGAGGGATGTTCTTCAAATCTTCTGGGCTCAGTGGCTAGACAGTCTCTGGTACTGGGTAGTTGGCTTATGGTGTCTCGCAATTTTGTTTTATAGTGAAGACGTGGGAGATGTTAAAGATGTTTGAATGCTCAATGTAATCACAAACCTGATCTCATAAGAAACAAAGTGTGAAGAAATAGAGATCTTTGTCATAAATAAAGGGAGAACCACTCCCCTCCCACTTTCATCCTCCAAATTCAAATGAAATTTGATCCAGACTCAGAGAGAGCCATAAAAATGGAAGAAGCCTGCATAAGGAATACACACAGATTGGATTACTGCTGTTTGTTTAAATTTCTTCCCTTTAGAACTTTAATAACAGAGCTGAGACAAATCCTTTTCTCTTCACTTTGTGTCTGGAGTGTGAGGTGGATTTGAAATGCATCTGTCTTTATGTGGTGTTTTGCCATCAGCATTTACCAATTTCTCCTACCCTCCCCCCAACACCCTCCCAAACAACTAGAAAGACCTGTCCCTGCATGTTTCCACATTGATTTTTGTCTTTTTATTTTCCCCATAGACTCATAAAAATTAGACATATCGAATTTCTTCTAATCTGCCAGGGTAGGAGCATTCTCTCTTGTGTAGTTCTCATTATTTTGACAAGCCAATTTTAATAGCGCAAGGTAATGGTGCTTCTATCGTTCCCCTTTAGAAATGATTCTGTTAGAGGGCTTATCTTTTCACCCTCTCACTTCCCTACCTCCGCAGATACAGACGCCTGTGGATATAAAGCGGATCTCCATGGATTTTCAGGGTTTGTATCCACATCTGCATCTGTAGCCGCAAAAATGGGATTTGCATTGCTATTTGATTAGTCGATAAGGGTGTCTCCGTCTTTGAACTGTAGCAAGAGCCCTGCAAGAACTCCCCCTCTGGCCCCACATTCTCTGTGGTGCCTCAGCCTTTGAAATGTACATGACTCCTGCTGGGGCTCTTGTACATTTCAAAAGCAGAATCGTGGCAGAACCGGCACAAGTGGAGACTGCTTCAGTCCCCGCTCGCGCCGTTTCCCTCTGGCCGCTACCTCCCCTGCCCCCCACAGAGACGGTGCTGGGGGAACTGGATTTTAAGCCAGCCCCCCCCAGCACTGGCTCCTGCTCCCCCCTTCCTGCCTTTCTCTGAGAGAAGTCTATCATCTGATAAGCTTATGCTTATGGATACTCGACTAGTTGCTTATATCCCTAGAATCATGGAACCCCAGGGCTGGCAGAGACCTCAGGAGTCATCCAGTCCAGCCCCCTGCCCAAGGCACGACCAACCTCAACTCAATCATCCCAGCCAAGGCTGTGTCAAGCTGGGACTTAAACACCTCTAGGGAACCCATCTCAGCACTTCCCCACCTGCCTAGGGAAATAGTTTTCCCTAATCTCCAACCTAGACCCTCCCCCCCCTTGCAACTTGAGCCCATTGCTCCTTGTTCTGCATCTGTCACCACTGAGAACAGCCTCTCTCCAGCCCCTTTGGAACTCCCCTTCAGTTAGTTAAAACTGCTTTCAAATCCCCCTCACTCCTCTCTTCTGCAGACAGTGAGCCCAAATCCCTCAGCCTCTCCCCGTAGGTCAGAAGTGAACCAGCTGTAAGGGTAAGAGCATCCATACGGACACGTGACCTCCTCACATGACTCCTCTCCACAGCCAGCCCTGGGCCTCCGCACTCCCCACCCCTCCTGAGGTCACAGTACCTGGGAGGAGTCTCCATCCTCCCATTGTGCCAGCCCCCCTTGCTGGAGGATTCTCTGCAGCTTGGGGTCTTCAAACCATCAGTTGGGGACTTCAGTATCTGAGCTCTAGGTGAGAGGGTTATTCCGGGCGTGGGCGGGTGGGATTCTGTGGCCTGCCTTGTGCAGGGGTCAGACTAGATGATCACAATGGTCCCTTCTGACCTTAAAGCCTATGCGTCTGTTTGGCCGCTCACCCAGTGCAGCACAGCAGCTGCTTGGGAGAGTGGCTCCGGCGACAGCGGGCTGCCTCCCGCCCAGGGTTGCTCTGCAAGGCAGAGCGCTGCCTCGCCGGTTTGCTGTGTGCGGCAGCCGGCTGCGAGAGCCTGGCGGGGCAGCCACTCCCTGCCCAAGCTCAGCCTCTGGGGACAAGTGGGGAGGCGCTCTGGCTCATTCAGCCGCTGTCCCCAGAAGCTGAGCCTGGCTGGGGTAGCTTGCTGCTGCCACAACCAGCCAGTCTCCCAGGCAGATGCTGTGGTGCACCAAACTCCTGTCCCCACCTTTTTCCTTCTGGCTCTGCTGGAGCGGGGAGGGGGAAGGGATCTGACCCTACATGCCCCTCCAACCAGTCGCATCTACCGAGGAGGTACCAGTAACGCTGCCCTGCATCTAGCAGTTAGTGCCTGCTTTTGACGTGTGGCACTCTGGTTACTGGTGGCACTCCGATTTAAACCGAACAGCTGTATGTGCATTCAACCGATGAGTTAAGTGTGTGTCCTTGGCCCTTTTGTGCAACTTCCCAGCATGTAGGTTTTCTTACAGAGCAAGGACTATACAGGAGGCCCCCGAGTTGCGACGCGATTGGTTCCGGAGGAAGTGTCTCAGGTCAGGGACATCGTAACTCGAACCCGCATTTACGGTAGGCGCCATGCGCTGTCGTAAATGCGGGCCAAGCACGTAAGTCGGGGGTTTCCGGCCCCTTCTGCACTTACAAAAACGGTTGTAAGTGTAGGGGGTCACAACTTGGGGGCCTCCTGTAGTCTGATTTAGGCAAAGGCTTTAATTCTGTGCCAGGATTTTGGATCTTGTTGAAAAATCACAGAGCACGCTTCTCTAGTTAAATTGTGTTCACTTGGATTGCCTCATGGGATGCATAGCTCACTTTGGGGGAGGCCTCAAGGGGGTGAGGGACAGCAGTGCTACAGCCCCACGCCAGGCTGTTTCTCTGACACAGCCCGTGTCTTCTAAGTATTTCTAATTCTGTCTCTGAGCAGCTTAAAAACCTGAAAGCGATGGTGTAGCCTAAACACATCACCTGGATGAACCACACAAATCAAATGTCCCCAAATGGGATTAAAATCTACAGTTCCTATTTCAAGGGCTCTTTACGTGGTCCATGGGTGAGCAGCGAGGAGGCGCTGAGCAGCTGCTGAATGATTTGAGAGAGCCGCTCCCGTTGGCCTGTGAGCGCTGCTCTGCCTCTGGCACTCTGGAACACAAGCTTTATGATCACGGAGAAAAGTTAACGGCCTTGCCCCACAGGCACCCGCAGTCCTGGGCAGTTTTGTGGCTTTCCTAATTAACAGCTCAGACATCTGCTACCTTGCACCCTCTGGCCACCATGCATGAGTCAGTATGCTGAACACTTCAGGCTATTATTCTTTACAGGAATTGTATGGATGATGGCATTTTAATTAGGTAATGAAGGCAACAGTAAGGAAGCAGAGTAGGGAATAGAACGTCTGCATGTTTGTGGCAAGGGGATAATTGTGTGAATTCTGAGATCATTTCCAAGTTGGTCACTGCAGTTTAAGTAGTTATGGGTCGTTAGCTACTCAGACTGAATGCCGGGGTGACTCGCTGCCACAGCAGTCACAGATGCATTCCAGTTGCTTTAAATGCCATGTCAACTTTGGGCACTGGTTGGGAGTAGTCCAGAAGCGAGTTTCATAGAGCCTGCGCATGAGACAGTGAGGGCAACGTTGTTCTTCAGTAGATAGTGCAGGGGTTTAGGCAAGACTCGAGGCTCAATTCCTGCCTCTCGCTGGCTCAGTATTTGACATTGATCAAGTCATAGAATTCCTGTGTAATTGATAATGGCATAAAAAGGTACATCCACGTATTCATGCCTGAATAGCACCAGTATCATGACAGAGCGTGGAATTCTTACTCGACTGGCATAGAATTGCGTGCCAGGGGCAGTGGTGAACAAAATCATCATCTATCACTGAACAGTCGCTGCCTGCCATAAAACTGAGCAGCCCCCAGAAAATAGGGTTTTGTCCTGCCACAATCTGTCTGCTTGAATGGGTGCTTGGTGCTTAGAGTTTTTTATAACTTACAACTGGATTAACTGATTGATTGATGCACCTACCACTCCCATGATGATTGATGAGCTGAAATGTGGAGATCTCATTCCTCCATGAAACACAGCTAGCATCAGCTGGAGCTCTCAGAGAAAAAGCCAACTCAGTTTCCTGATACGGGAAAAGCACAGAAGAGATGCGAGAGTATGGAATGGGATTTGCCACCAAGATCTCACTTCTGGGGATGATTGAGCCAACTACAAATGGACCAGAGAGAATTGTGGCATTACCCTTGTTCACGCCTGCAAGCCTAGTTAACCTTGTGTGTGCCCCAACACTCTCCTTGTCTTCTGACATCAGGGGCTCGCTGTAAGACCAGCTAAACAGCACCACGAGGAAGATTCCAAAACACGAATATGTCTTTTCTGTTAGGGGGCTTAGTGGAGGGTCCTGACACACGGGCCCCAACTGTCTTTTTCAACTTGGAACTGGTCAAATGAATGGAAACAGAATCTGCTAGAACTTTGTTACTGTTCCAGCACAAAGTGTCTTAAAAACATCTCAGAGCTGGCCACTGGCACCGGCTGAATCGTATCACAAGGTGGATTCACCTCACTTCATATCAGCCTCGTTATCCTCAGCTATCAAAGAACTGATTACGACATGGACCTAAACGAAAGAAAATGCACATTTCTGAAGTAAAAGGATGTCCCCGTAGTCACTGCACAGCTATAGCAGACCAAGAAAAATCAGTTGTGATGGAAATGGCCTTGGATTTTTCTCGGATGTGGGCAAGCAAGATCTCAAAGACATGGACGTGGCCAAATGGGAAGAGCACGCTCAAGACTGCAGCCTTTGGAAACAAGAGCTTAACAAAGGCCTCTGGAGTTTCAGAAGAAGCAGCTCCCAGAAGGCAGAGCCCAAAGCAGCAATGGGCAACCTAGGCTGGAGAGAGGGCTGCATTAGTGGCCGCCTTCATCTCAGTAGGCTGCCAGGTTGTCATAAGAAGCACTGGGGTTGGATGCGCCGGGCTCTCAGCCAATTTTGTGTGCAACTGGAATGTGCCCGCGTCACATGCTCTTGCTTTACGTGCATGTTGCTTTCGCAAGACTGGCAGGAAAAAGACGACACGGGCGGGACCCAGTGGAATCTGGCAACTGCACAGAGACCGTGGGAAACAAAATGCCAGGCAGGCCACACTCAGAGTCCCAGTGGGCTGCCCGTGGCCATGGGCTGCAGGCTGCCCGTCACTGATCCAGAGGCTCAATCATCCCCTTTACAATGCGACACGTGGCAGAGATTGTCTCTCTCGAGTGGGTCTCTTCAGCCGTCTTCGCAGCTGCCATAAAACTACGAAGTCCAATCTTTACCTCTTGGGGCACGTGCCCCATGAAACGACTGCATGACAGAATTGTCAGAAGCCTTCCCAATCCATCATAGCTTTCCAGGCACCTGCTGCACCCCATCCAGTCACCTGGCCCCTCGGTGACCCCTACTCGTATGATCGTCCACCATCCCTGCCCTAGTCACTTTATTCGGGTTCTTTCCATTTCCACTCCTCGTTTGGCCAAAGCACGTGTGTGTGTCTGTTGATTGCCCACCTCGGGACGCTCCAATACTATTTCTAACATTGGCATTTGTTTTCCCACCCCGGAGACACCCTCGACTCTTTGCTCACAGCACACTTCAAAAGCATCTGTTTCCTTTTGGTCACAAGCATGAACTTTTCCTGATCCGCATCCATGAACCCTGCATATATGTTAGAGGCTTGGGGACAAATTCACCCTTGTTTCACACCCTGATTCATTGTAATAGATCTCCTTGCACGTCTCTCCCACCACCAACGGACCCCGGTGTGGATAGCAGATAATACAGTATCACACTAAACCAGGAGCAGTGGATGAGCAGTCTGGGCCTGAGGATTGGAATACCCAGGCTCTGGAGTGCCAGGTTCAAATCCAGGCAGGGTTGATTCTGCTTTTTCTCCTGGCATAGGTGAATTCCATGCTATGCAGTTTATGTTGCCAGGATCCGTTGGAGAAAACCTTCACAAACCGAGGGGCTTTCCGTCCTATCAGTGCTTCACTGTTGAGACAGTAAAGTTCTAGTGTCACGTATGTGGTAGAGTTTGCCCCCAGTGTTCCCTCTGTTTTTTTTAATCCATGTATGGAATGAATTGTGTTATATGCACCAGTATGGAGCTGATAGGCGATGGGAGAGGGCTGAGTAGGTCAGAGTGTGGGAGGGAGCTGAGGGCTGGGGCAGGCTGGGAAGGCTCCGGCTGAGGGTGCAGGCTCTGGCATGGAGCTGGATATGAGGGATTTGGGGAGCAAGGTGCCCCAAGAAACAAGTGGGGAGAAGAAGACTCTTCCTCAGCCATCTCTCCCCATAGCAGTACCTGGGCTGGGGGGAGAGCGCCTCTCCCAGCCTCTTCACATCCTCTTCCTGAATGCAGGCCCCCCATCTGCTCTCCCCCAATCTCTGCTCTCCAGGTTCTTGGGTCTGCATGCTTGCGTGGCCCTTGGTAGCCTGCTGCGTGGCCAGCAGTTTAGTGGGAACTTAGGTTAGCCAGTGCATCGACATTTTTCCCTCTTTCCCCTCATTCACGGCAGTGGTCACCAGCCCATTCATCGTGATCGACTGGTAGATCCTGGAGCCTCTGCCAGTCTATCGCAGTCCTCTGGTAGGCTGCTCTTGGAACCAGCTGCCTGGCTGAGCGCAGGCATGTCTCTGCAGCCCCAGAGGGTGGGGGGCTCCATACTCCCCCCTCCCCCCCCAGCACTGTCCAAGCAGCTTCTGTCCACTGGGAACTGGTCTACCAGCGGCAGTGGCATTTGCAGGCACCAGGCAGCGTTGCAGCATATGGAGATCCCCTTCCCCCCAGGGGCCACACACAGAGGGGGTGCCTGCCCTCAGCCAGCCAGCCATTTCCAGCAGTGATATGGGGCCAGCAGAGACAGCCTGCCTGAGCCTCGCTGCACTGCTGCCTGGGGTAAGCGCCTTGTGGCCCCCACCTGCACCCCGCTCTCCTACTCCCTCTGCCCTGAGCCTGCGCCCCTCTCCCTCCCAGAGCCCTTACTCTTCATCCCATCTTCCCTCAGCTCGGAGCCAGTTCCTCCCCCCAGAATGCTGGGGTGCAGGAGTGAGTGCTGTGCGCTCTGGCAGGGAGGGGGGCTCCAGCCTGCACTCCTAGCCCCTCCCCAGCCTGAGGAAAGTGAGTGAGTGTGGGGGGAGTGGAGCAGGCGTGGCATTGGGGAATTTCCTTGCCCTTAAATGTGGGCATAGGCATGTTGGAGGCCACTGGATTACAGTGTGCCACGGTGTGGCTGACTGCCGTAGCACGCTCCCCCACAACGCTGCCTCCTGAGTTCCAGAGACGCTTTATCTCACTGCGGTGCCGAAGTGTTTGGTGTGTGTGAACTGCTTGGCGTTCCTTGACCACACGATCGACCCTCTTTAGTCGTAGGACTGCACCCTCTGTGGCTGGAGCCGTGGCTTGCTGACTCCGTTATTTGCTAAAATCACTTACGGAAGTGAAGAACATAACCCCCGAATGTCTCAGTTGGACTCATGCTGCTAACTCCTGAGGCACTTTTTACTGTCCCCCTTTTATTGTTTTTCCTTTGTGTGGTAGTAGCACCAAGGAGGAGAGGAACCCCAGTGTGCTAAGCCCTGCACTTACTCATAGGTAGGATAATCCCTACTCTGAGGTGTTGATAGCGTAAATAGGCAAGCCCGAAGACGAAGAACAAACGAGTTAAGTAATTTGACTAAGGCCACACGAGAAATCTGGCAGAGCTGAGAATTGACCCCATAGGTCTGGAATCTTCAGCCTGTGTCTTAACCACAAGCCTAGGAAGGTTCTAAAGAAGGAAATTCCCAAGTTGAAATGACTCTTCCTTATCTCTGCTCGATTGCTAGATGTGTGTGAGCCACATTGCTTAAAGAGCTCTTCTTCTTAAACCAACAGAAGTGAGCTGTTCCCTAGAATTCACATATACATAGGGTCCAGAGTGACTTAGAGAGATTAGAGGATTGGGCCAAAAGAAACATGAGGTTCAACAAGGACAAGTGTAGAGTCCTGCCCTTGGGACGGAAAAATCCCAAGTACTGTTACAGGCTGGGGACCGACTGGCTAAGCAGCAGTTCTGCAGAAAAGGACCTGGGGATTGTAGTGGATGAGAAGCTGGATATGAGTCAGCAGGGAGCCCTTGTAGCCAAGAAGGCTAATGGCATATGAGGGTGCATTAGGAGGAGCATTGCCAGCAGATCTGGAGAAGTGATTATTCCCCTTAATTTGGCCTTGATGAGGCCACATCTGGAGTATTGTGTCCAGTTCTGGGCCTCCCACTACAGAAAGGATGCGGATGCATTGGAGAGGGTCCAGAGGAGGGCGACCAAAATGCTGAGGGGGCTGGAGCACATGACCTATGAGGAGAGGCTGAGGGACTTGGGTCTGTTTAGTCTGCAGAAGAGAAGAGTGAGGGGGGGATTTGAGAGCAGCCTTCAACTCCCTGACAGGAGGTTCCAAAGAGGCTGGCGAGAGGCTGGTCTCAGTGGGGTCAGAGGCAGAACAAGGAGCAACGGGCTCAAGTTACAGGGGGGAGGTCTAGGTTGGAGATTAGGAAAAACTATTTCCCTAGGCGGGTGGTGAAGCCCTGGGCTGGGTTCCCTGGGGCGGGGGTGGACTCTCCATCCCTAGGGGTGTTTAAGTCCCGGCTTGACCAAGCCCTGGCTGGGATGATTGAGTTGGGGTTGGTCCTGCTTTGAGCAGGGGTCTGGACTTGTTGACTCCTGAGGTCTCTTCCACCCCTAGGATTCTGTGATTCTATGGGTGTTCCCTTGCCATGAAAAAGGTTGCCTTGAAAAAAGGTAAATAAGAGGAGTAGCCGAGGGAACCAGTGAGTCTGTGGTAACGTGGACTAGACTCGCATCTTCTTTCTCAGAGTGCTAAGCTCTCGCCACTCGGAGATGCTGTTCCCTTTAGGCTTCTGTGTCTTGAGTCACTGCTCTACTCTTGAATCATGTGATGAACCGTGCTTTAGGCAACTTCCCAATAGAACAATGGCAGCTCTGTCTGTCTGGCTGCCCAAAGGATCCGTGCCCTTTAAAGCCTGATCAGTGGCCGATGACTGCAGGCTAGTGGAAATCTGCTTTGTAATTTGATTAAAATGTCCGAAACAAGCCGTTTTGTTACCTTGTCATTTTCACTTCCTTTTGGAGAGACTGAAGTCTAAAATATCTGGACAGCTTTCATTCCTTCCTGGAGCTTCACCTTCCTAAGAGTTTGAAGTCCTCAATAGAAATAGTGATCATTTAGTGGTCCATTTTCATGTGTTTCTGACCCCCACGGTGGTTTGATACTCTCCATATTAATGTAGAAACCAAAAATCCTGTTTGTTAGTTTTCTTCATAGTTGTTTTGGAGAAGCGCTGTTAGGGAAACGATTTAAATTATAACAGTATTTAGGTAACACATTCAGCATTTACATACTCTGGAAAGTCCTGACTCTTGTCCTTTTTTCCCACAGGCCTCCAGAACTAGCATCAAAGTATGCAAATTTCTCTGAGGGAGTTTGCAAACCTGGGTATGCATCAGCGCTCATGACTTCCATCTTCCCAAAGTAAGTGATCAGTTCCCCAGTGTATGTACTTTACAGCATGGATACATGGATCGGTTCCTACAAAGTGACCAAGCCAATCCCAGAACGTGTGATGGAGTGTATAGGAAATACAATGTAATCTGTCACTGTATGTAAAGAAAGAAGTTTGCTGTGTAGCTTTGGGTGTGTGGAATACCTTGTACCCACCTCTTATGCTTGACCCTGATCTACTTAGGTAGTTGGATTGTATGCCAGTAAGTTGATAGGGAACCAAGTGGAAGACGTCTTAGGGAACACTCAACATGCTACTTGAGGCTTGTCCTGTAGACGGCTGTTGTATCGTTTTGCTGTTCTAGTTCCAGTGGATCCCGGTATGGAAGTCATAGGGATTTTGCCATTGACTTCAGTGGGGCCAGGATTTCAACCCATGGATATACAGTACTGTATCTTCCACGATTTAAGTGGTAGGTTAGGCAAGCCAATTTCACTGCTGGGGTAAGCAGATGAAACTCCATTGAAATGACAATGCAGCTCCACCTAGGTAGGGATTCTGTCTAGCTAGAAATGTGCCAAAAGCCACGAAACCATTAACACTGACTCTGAAGATCCATAGAAAGAGGAGCTAAGTCAAACTTTTCAGTATTTACAGAGCAAAGAAATTGAAGGGGCGCTCTGGACCCTGGAGACGCAGAGCTGAGCCATGAAGCAGCCAGAAGGAACTGGAGAGGCAGCTGGCCTGCTCCATCCTTTGGTTGGAAGCACGAGGAAACTGCAGGGCCCACGAGTGACCCAGCAGACGCTGCCTGCGAGAATTCTCTGACTCCAGCTGCATGCGCACCCCACAACAGAACACATGCAGGGAAGAAGAATCTCAGTTTCATTACAAAACGTCAGGCCGCCTGCTCCCTAGGAAAAGCTCGGAAGTGTCACTCGGACGGACGAGAGATACTCAGAACTGAAAGGCACAGAAAAGAACCTGGACATTATTTGAATTCATCTTTTTAAAGCCAGTCTCGTGATTCTGAGGGCCTGGTTCATGGTGTTTGAACACCTGGGGTTGACCATATGGGAGCAGACTTAGGCAAAGGGAAGATCAAGGGCAGGTGGTCTGTTCCCTATGAAAGAGGGAATGAGATCCAGCAAGAGCAGCCAGTTCTTCACAGTATGGCTGGGGCTCGTGCTGTTTGGAAATCTCGGCTGCCCCGTTCCCAAGTGCTCGAGGGACAGTTGGCTTTTCTGCGCAAGCAGTGGAGACGCTAAACCACCTACTGCAGATGGTCTAGATCAGGGCTTCCCAAACTTTTTGGCGTCACGCCCCCCTTTTGATTTTTGAAAAACCCTCACGCCCTCCCCGCCCCCAAAAAAGCAACAAAACTTGGCGAGCAAAAAAAAGGAACTGACCAGGGCAGCAAAACTTGATGGGAGGGAGGCTTGGTCGCCTCACGCCCCCCCTGGAATTTCTTCACGCCCCCCAGTTTGGGAACCCATGGTCTAGACAGTACTTGGTCCTGCCATGAGGGCGGGGGACTGGACTCGATGGCCTCTCAAGGTCCCTTCCCGTTCTAGTGATCTATGATTCTATCGTGGGGAGGCCCCCCTCGCGGCTGGGTGAGTCGCCTTCCGCCTTCGCCCTGGAGAGCCCCCTCGCGGCTGGGTGAGACGCCTTTCGCCTTCTCCCTGGAGAGACCCCTTGCGGCTGGGTGAGACGCCTCCCGCCTTCGCCCTGGAGAGCCCCCTCGCAGCTGGGTATGTCGCCTTCCGCCTTCTCCCTGGAGAGCCCCCTCGCGGCTGGGTGAGTCGCCTTCCGCCTTCGCCCTGGAGAGCCCCCTCGCGGCTGGGTGAGTCGCCTTCCGCCTTCGCCCTGGAGAGCCCCCTCGCGGCTGGGTGAGTCGCCTTCCGCCTTCGCCCTGGAGAGCCCCCTCGCGGCTGGGTGAGTCGCCTTCCGCCTTCGCCCTGGAGAGCCCCCTCGCGGCTGGGTGAGACGCCTTCCGCCTTCGCCCTGGAGAGCCCCCTCGCGGCTGGGTGAGACGCCTTCCGCCTTCGCCCTGGAGAGCCCCCTCGCGGCTGGGTGAGTCGCCTTCCGCCTTCCCCCTCGAGAGCCCCCTCGCGGCTGGGTGTGACGCCTTCCCCCTTCCCCTCAATTCACCTTCAAGAAACCCCTTTCTCAGCACAAGGGCTGAAGTAGCTGCTCATAAGAGCCTATTAAATTCAAAGGCTCTAGTTGTCCTCCAAGATTAATTCAACACATCTAAACTAGCTAGTTGTATCTTCTGGGGTTAACAACCCCTGCTGTGCTTTCCTGTCAGGGATCTTTATTTCTGTAAGGTTGTTTAATACCTTCGTCAATTTTGCCATAAACCTAGCAACTCACCATAGTCCCTCGAATCTTAACAGGATGTAAGTGGGGGAGAACTCCTGCTATAAATCATAGAGATTTAATTTGATCAGGCACTCCTGGCTTGTGGAACACTTGTTCTTTTTGTGCTTCCTGTGCGAAATGCGGGTGTCTTGTGTCTGTTCTGACCCGGGCAGGTCAGCTCTGCTGGAATGGCTGGGTTAACGGTGAGGGCTTTGCTGATTGCTAGTGCACCAAGAGAACGGGAGGAGTTCAGATTGCTCATTGGCTTTTTTTAATACTTCAGTGCATGTACTGATTTCAGAAAAATCAAAGCCAACCCACCAATAGAACAATAGAAGAATAACCTAGAAACCCTTTGAAAAGAAAGCACTTATCTGAAGCAGCGGTTCTAGCTCCCAGGGACTGTAATGCATCCTCTCCTTGAAGATGAGCTTTTGTAAAGCTCGACTATGCACACAACAGTAGTGTGTGTGCTACATCTCCTCTCCCCCTCCCCTGCATGAGACCAGGGCGGCCCAAGAGAATGCTGGGAAGGCTCTGATTGCAGTTGTTTCCTGCAAGCATGATTTATGCAGTCTTTATGTTTCAGAAAGCATTCCTCTGTTCAGTTTAGGAACTGCATCAGATGTTAGCAAGGGTGTGAATTGTTATTTTGAGCTAGAGCTGTTGGATTTTAATTGGGTCCTTAATTATCTTCAAATCACGCCTCTTGATGTCTAGTTCCAGGTGTAATATGACTCGCAGCAGGCACAAAAGAGCACCTCCACTCCATGTTTTGCAGTGCTGTCAACTTGGTTCGTAGACAAATAAACAGGCCCTGGTTTTAAAAAGAGGCTTTTCTGCTCCCTTTTTGATTTTCACTTGTTTTGCATTTGCTTTTTTTTGGGTCATTTGCTGAATGTTCAGTTAGTCCTTGATGAGCGGCTGCTATATACATTGTGTGTGCATCTGGAAATAAATAATTCTGCTCAGGTTTGCTAATGGGCAGTAGTGAAGAAGATTTGGTCCACACACTGGATGCCTGGAGCAGAGAACTAATAAACTATTGCCCCAAACTCTGTAAAGCAGAGACTGAAGTCAGGCGGGTGACTTGTGTGGAACCAAGACAGCAAAGTACCATCACTCACCTTGGGGCTGCTTAGCAGCAAATGAGAAAATGACGGAAGGCAAGATTGCTGTGCTTAGGGGAAGTCTGGCCAGCAAGCAGCCGGTGGCCACCCTGGCAAACTTAAGAGTTAAATTGGCAAAACTCCTAGTGCAGAAGCCGTTAGCCTAGTATGACACTATTTAGGCTTGTGTGGTGTATCTGGTTTGGGGACACCGGGTACTTTATGCCCTTAAAATGTATCTTGTCCCAGTGCAAAGGTGTCCATATGCTATTGCTAAAATCCCTTCCCGGCTAATATGGGTATGACTGGTCAGGGCAAATGAGCTTTACTGCCATGTTATTCCAGTGTAAATGTCTGCATGCACCTGGCATGGGAACATAAGAACACAAGAACGGCTGTACCGAGTCAGACCGAAGGTCCATCCAGCCCAGTGTCCTGTCTGCCCACAGTGGCCAATGCCAGGGGCTCCAGAGGGAGTGAATACAACAGGGAATCATGTGATCCATTTCCAGACAAACAGAGGCTAGGGACACCATTCCTACTCCTCCTGGTTAATAGTCATTGATGGACCTAACCTCCATGAATTTATCTAGCTCTTTCTTGAATCCTGTTAAAGTCCTGGCCTTCACAACATCATGTGGCAAGGAGTTCCACAGGTTGACTATGTGTTGAGTGACAAAAAACTTCCTTTTGTTTGTTTGTTTTAAACCTGCTACCTATTAATTTCATTGGGTGACCCCTAGTTCTTGTATTATGGGAACAAATAAATAAGTTTTCCTTCTTCATCGAGTAGTGTCCACTCGAGGTGCTGGGCTCGCCCCGGCGCCGCAAACGGAGAATCTTTCTTAGCAGTAGCCCTGCCTGCCCACGCATGCGCTCCTGCTGTCTCACGTCGTTCCAGCTGAGTGCGGGCCGGCTTGTCAGTTTCCTTCAACCGTCCGCAGCCGCAGACGGACTTTACATACGCTCCCCCTCTTGTCAGGAGAAAGGGAGATTAGTGTTAGATAGTTACTTGTTCTTCTTAGTTTGTTAGTGTTAGAGTAGTTGTACTTAGTAGTATAGTTCTGTTTGTTAAAAAACCAAACAAACCTTTTCTCCTTGAGTTGTTCCCCAAGTCTGAAGAACACTTATGCCGGGATCACCCGGTTTTAAAAGGTGCACCCAGTGCCAGGATGCCATGCCAGCATCAGACGGGCACTCGTGGTGCATTAAATCTCAGGGACGGACATGTCCCTCTCAAGTGCGTTCATTGCACGAAATTGACTGCACGCACCAGGCGCGACCGGGGGCTGAGGGTGCTGTTGTTTAATAAGGCCCTCCAGACCTCCGACATGCCTGAGCCACTCTCTGCTGCTTCAGGGAGGCATGAGACTCTTCCTACAGAGACTCCCCATGGAGCCGATAAACCCTTTGCGAGGGTTAGTGTGGGCGACAGACCAGGAACCTCTGGCGTTCTGCTGAGACATTCCATGGAGAAAATGGGCAAGAGCCATAGCTCTTCTGCCCCTACCCTGTCCCGCACTAAGGATCTGATACAGGCTTCTACAAAGGGGTCCAGGGCTGTGTCAGCACCAACAACACCTTCGGTCGGTTCCAAGCCGGCAATGGCTGCCCCGGCACCGGCTTTCTCGGAGCATGTGCGAAGGAGCGCAGCTGTACCAGCACCCACAGCAGTGGTGCCGGCGGCTTTATCTCCACTCCCTTCTGTGTTGGACGCCCTGGCACCGGCCTTGGTACCGCAGGAGGGCACCGACAACTTGCAGTCCTTGGCACCAGCATTACCTCCCTCGGCCCCGCAATCCGCTGAGCCAACAGCACCGGCTCTTCATTCAAACTGCTGCCAGGCTATGCAGGTTGCTTCACTGCCTGCTAGGCCATTGCAGACGGCACCGTCCTCTCCTCCGAATTGCTCGGTGCCATCCAACGCACAACGCAAGTCGGGAAGGGTTCGGACACCATCTCTTACCCCAGACCGCGCTGTGTTTTCTCCTCCACCTTTGTCACCCGCCTCGTCCTATGCAGACAGCCATCACCGTGCTCATCGCCCGACCAGGGACCATCATTACAGATCGCCTCGTCATTCACCACAGTGTTATCGAGCACATTATTCTAGATCTCCCTCCCGCTACTCCACGAGGTCTATTTCACCACAGTCTTCAAGATCTTCACGATATTCACGTCGGTATGGAACACCAAGGCGCTATTCTCCGAGATATTCACCGGGGTCATACCATCATAGTAGGTACTATGAACATTACTGTGATGATCGTTATTACTCTCTCCATTGAATGCACCCGCGCTCACGGTCTCCGCGCTTCAGCGGACCAGTGTCTCCTCGTCTTGCACCATTGCAACCCCATCCTCCAGCAGCATCACCAACCCCTGTAGAGGACACGGCTTCAATCCAGACCCATGAGGGACAGCAGGACAACCACATTCCAACTCAGGAACTTCAGAGTCCTAATTCTCCTGCTAACCACTCATCTTCATCACCAGATGACGCAGTTTTCCTTGGGGATCTATCTCCAACAGAAGACCATAATCAGTTTCAAAAACTTTTTAGAGGGTTGCTCAGTCTGAGTATTCAGACTACGGATGTTCAACAAAAACATCATCCGTTACTTAAGAACTTGCAACATTTGCAAAAATCGAAGTTGGCACTCCCCTTTGACGACGCCATTTTGGAAATTGCCGATGACATCTGGCAGACTCCAGCTACTTCCTTGCTGACCAACAAGCGATCTGACAAGAAATACTTTATAAACCAGAAGGGCATAGAGTTCTTGTTTACTCACCCTCTGCCTAATTCTCTTGTCATGGACGCAGCACGACGGTCCAAGACAGCACAAACTAAAAATATCGTAAATGACAAGGAGGCCAAACGCCTAGACATTTTTGCCAGAAAGGTGTATTCCTTTGCCACTTCAGCTTTGAGAGTGTGCAATTACGCAGCTCCTCTGGCGAATCATGATTTCAATAATTACTCAAAATTAATTCCTCTTTTAGAACATCTGCCGGACTCATAATGTCAAATTCTGAAGGCGGTAATATAGGAGGGCTATACAACAGCCCGAACAGCATTGCAGATCGCTCTAGACACTGCCAATGCAGCAGCTCGAGCCACAGCGACTGCTGTAGTCATGCGTCGTGCATCCTGGTTGCATCAAGCTGCTGCCCTGAAAGATTTGCTGAATAAGATAAAGGACTTGCCCTTTGATCGTCAGTCGCTCTTCGCTCAATCCACGGATCAGGTGTTCCACTCAGGCAAAGACTCCTGTACGACGTTGAGAACGCTGGGGATGTATACACCTCCGTATACGCGTAAGAGATTTATGCCCTATAACCAGCAAAGACCTTTCTCTTATGCGTCATTCCGTGCCAAACCATACGAGCAGCAAAGGCCAAGACAGCGCCAACAGAAACGGAAACAACCTAACAAGGCGCCCGGCCACCAGCAGGGACGGCAGCAAGTTTGACGTGTTGGTTGAGGGACTGCGCATTACCCCTTTGACAGAGGCTCCACACAATCCGCAAGCTTTATTCCATCATCGGTTGAGACCTTATCAACACTGTTGGTCTTTGATTTCCACCAGCCGTTGGGTCAACGACATAGTTGCTGCAGGATATGCCATTCCTTTCATCTCAATCCCCACCTCTTCCCCACCCTCCTCATCCCTTTTCAGGGACCCCTCTCACGAGACTCTTCTACAGCAAGAGGTTTCTCATCTACTGACAATAGGAGCAGTGGAGAGAATACCTGCTTAGTTCCGGAGGAGAGGGTTTTACTCTCGGCACTTCCTCACCCAAAAGTCAGGAGGTTTGGAGACCTATCCTGGATCTGCGTCGACTCAACCATCACTTGCGGAAACAGAAATTCAAGATGATTACGTTTGCCTCTATCATCCCTGCTCTCGACAAAGGGGATTGGTTTGCGTCCCTCGTCTTGAAGGATGCTTATTTCCATATAACGATCCATCCAGCCCACAGGCGCTTCCTTTGTTTTGTAGTGAGCACAGAACATTACTAGTATTGTGTGTTACCCTTCGGCCTCTCAGCAGCTCTGCGGGTGTTCTCCAAGACCTTAGCAGTGGTGGCTGCTTTCCTTCGACATCTCGATATCACGATTTTCCCGCATCTCGATGACTGCCTGTTGAAGGCCCCTACCTTCCACGAAGCTGCTCGAGCAGTTGCCACTAACACGACGGTATTCAACGCTTTGGGTCTCATAATCAACTTCGACAAGTTGTCCCTGATGACGAGTCACGACCTGGAATTTATCGGCGCGAGGCTCAATGCACGGAGTGCAAGGGTATACTTACCAACAGCAAGATTCGAGTTGATTCGGGATTTGCTTCAAACTGTGTCAATTGCTCCCAGATCCCGCATACTTACCTGCCTGCAGCTGCTCGTGCATATGGCCGCCACCACATATATGGTATCACATGCAAGACTCCACCTGTGCAGTCTCCAGCACTGGCTTTTCACTGTTTACACACCGGGTGTACACAGCACGAACAAAACAGTGTCTATTCCCAAGCACGTCAGGACTTTGCTAACATGGTGGGACAGCCCCAAAAATCTTCTAGCAGGGGTCCCCTTCCACGGGCAAAAGCCCTCAGTACAGATCACAACGGATGCTTCCTTGATTGGTCGGGGTACCCATCTGCAAGAACATCGAGTTCAAGGGCTCTGGACGCCCCAGGAATCCCTACAGCACATACATTTCCTCGAGTTTTGAGCTGTATTCAACGCCTGCAGGCTTTTCCTTCACATGATCCGGGGTCTTACAGTTCGCATTCTCACCGACAATATATACACGGTGTACTATATCAACAGGCAAGGTGGTGTACGCTCATGCCCCCTTTGCGCGGAGGCTATACGACTGTGGAACTGGGCAGTTCGGCACGGTATAACCCTTACCGCATCATACCTTCCTGGCAAAGACAATGTCATCACCGATGCCCTCAGCAGGCACTTCCTTCCCCAACACAAGTGGGAGTTACACAACAAAGTAGTTTGCGATCTTTTCCATCTCTGTGGGTTCCCGAGATAGACCTCTTTGCCTCTCGCCACAACAAAAAGTGCCATCATTAGTGTTCACGGGCGGGCGTCAGCATGAACTCCTTGGGAGATGCTTTCCTACTCGACTGCAGTCGTTACCAATTACTCTGTGCTTTTCCTCCTCTTCCTCTTATTCCGAGGGCGCTGGAGAAGATAGCAATGGAGGACGTGACAGTGATTTTTCATAGCACCCTTTTGGCCCCGACAGACTTGGCTGACGCAATTGTCGAGAATGTCGGTCGCTCAGCCACGACGACTACCGCTGCTGACCAACTTGCTGTCTCAACAGCACGGTACAATGGTGCATCCAAGCATCGATCGCATGCACCTCACGGCGTGGCTCCTAACTGGCTCCAACCACCAGAAATGACCTGCTCTCAGGCAGTGAGACGTGCTGATAAACAGCAGACACCAGACCACTCGCAAGAACTACCTCTACAAGTGGTATCGGTTCCAATCGTGGTGTGAGGAGAGGAATCTTGACCCTCTCTCTTTGCCAGTGCAGCAAGTCCTGGACTACATCTTCCACCTAAAGACGGGGGGACGGTGGCAATTGCTTCGCTGAAAGTTCACCTGGCAGCAATCTCGGCCTTCCGTCTTCCGATCAACGGTCATTCGCTGTTGGCTCATCCGCTCACTAAAAGATACCTGGAGGGGCTTGGGAATCTGTACCCGACCTACACAATTCCACCAGAGCCGTGGGACTTGGCCTTAGTACTGGACACATTAACTCGTCCCCCCTTTGAGCCGTTAGCAACTTGCGATTTGCGCATGCTCACGATGAAGGTATCATTCCTGCTGGCAATCACTTCAGCACGTCGAGTTAGTGAATTGGCAGCTCTATCTGCCAACCCGCCGTACACGTTATTTTCTGAGCAGGGGGTACTGCTTCGTGTCCATCCTCCCTTGCTCCCGAAGGTGAACTCTCCTTTCCATATAAACGAGCCCATAAGTCTGCCAACATTCTATCCAAAATCTCACTCTTCACCAGAAGATTCACATCTACATATGCTCGATGTCAGACAAGCGCTGGCCTTCTACCTGGAGAGAACACGTGCTTTCAGGAAGTCTCGGCGTCTTTTTATAGCTACGGCCGAGCGTTCGAAAGGCCAACAGCTCTCCGCACAACGTATTTCCAATTTAATCACCTCTTGCATCACACGTTGTTACGCCCTACGGCATGAACCTTTACCGGGACGGCTTCGCGCTCACTCCACCAGAGGCATGGCTGCATCCACTGCTTAGCTTAGAGGTGAGCCCTTGCAGGACATATGCCGTGCAGCAACTTGGTCATCTGCTCGTACATTTGCCAGACACTGTGCCCTCGTGAAAATATTGAAGAACGATTCAGCGGTGGTGCTAGCTGTTTTGGCCACAGCGCAGAGGCCATAAGTCCGAAGCACACCAATACCACTGGACCACTGCTGTGTACTCACCTCGAGTGGAGCACCCTCGGGGACACTACTCAACGAAGAGAGAGTTACTCACCCTGTGCAGTAACATCTGTTCTTCGAGATGTGTCCCCCCATGGGTGCTCCATGACCCACCCTCCTCCCTGCTTCGGAGCTTCTGTTTTATCTTCCAGACGCTTGCGGTTGGGAGGAAACTGACAAGCTGGCCTGCGCTTAGCTGGAACGGCGCGAGACAGCAGGAGCGCATGCGCGGACCAGCAGGGCTACTGCTAAGAAAGATTCTCCATTTGCAGCGCCGGGATGAGCCCAGCACCTCGAGTGGAGCACCCACGGGGACACACATCTCGAAGACCAGACGTTACTGCACAGGGTGAGTAACTCTCTCTTATTCACTTTTTCCACACCAGTCATGATTTTATAGATCGCTATCCTATCCCCCCTCAGTCTCCTCTTTTCTAAGCTGAAAAGTCCCCGTCTTTTCAATCTCTCTTCATATGGGACCCATTCCAAATCTCTCGTCATTTTTATTGCCCTTTTCTAACCCTTTTCCAATGCCAATAGATCTTTTTTGAGATGTGGTGACCACGTCTGTACGCAGGATTCAAGCTGTGGGCGTCCCATGGATTTATACAGAGGCAATAAGATATTCTGTCTTATTCTCTGCCCCTTTTTTATTTCTACTCCCAAGTAATTGGGTGGATCTCTGCTAGCCACCCAAAATGGTCAGTTATGGGCTGGGATTGCTTTAAATGAATTGCCTGCTAAAGCAAGAGAAAAGAGCTGGGGGGGGGGGGGGGGGAGCGCGATTTCCATTGTGCGGAACTGTTGCCGTTACTTTAGGGAAGGTGGAGTAGAAGCAATGGGCCAGACCTGGCCAGATCTCATACTGGATTGCTGCACTGCCAGCTCTGTAGGTAACTGTACCAAGCCAGCCTGCTGGGCCAGCCACTCGCCGCTGTGCCCTGTGCCCGCAGCACAAGTACTTTGGACAGCGACCGATAGGTTCCCAGCACAGTGAGCCTTGTGCTGTAACTCTTACACTTGGCTTTGGAGGGGAGAAAGAGGTGTGAGGAGCTGGCTGCGGGGCGGGCTCAAGCCATTGGCCAGGCGGTGGATATGAGAAGAGTGGTACGAGCTGGTTCCTGGGTTTAGATTCCAGTGCTGCTTCCGAATGTGGGGCCTGATGAACGGCTCGATGCATAAAGCCACCAGCTCCAGGCTGCCTTCACAGAGCCTGTGGTTTGGGAAACGCGCAGGCAGAGCAGGTTGTGGCTGACTCTCTGCTTCTGGTTTGTGTCTGTTTACTTACTCGTCACCTGTGGGATACAGGCAGCTGCACAGTACATGTGGGGCCCAAAGCGTTGCTGAGTAAGGCTAGGGTCCAAGCTGTCAGGCTGAGCCTTGTGCCTTGTTCTCACCCACAGCCATCTCAGAGCTGGGTCAGCGGCACTGCTCTGGGTGCCCACAGTACACCAGCATTGGCACGGCCGACCTAGCACCAGGCTTCCTCGGCTCTCGTCCCCTAGAGCCCCTCCTCTGCTTGTGCTACACTGACGACCGCTTCATCATCTGGGCCCACAGGAAGGAGGCCCTTGAAGAATTCCATTTCTGCTCCACCATCCGACTCAGCCTGGACCAGTCCATGCAAGCACTCCACTTCCTGGACACTAGAGTACAAACAACTGATGGCCACACAAATGCCACTTTACACTGGAAACTACTGACTGCTGTTCTTACCTACGTGACTCCAGCTTTCATCCAGAACACGTCACACGATCCATTATCTGCAGCCAAGCCAGGCAGCTATTTGCATAGCTGAAATCCCATAGATTAGATCGACGGCAAGGGTTAGTGTAGACAAGGCCTCCGGGAAGGCAGGTAGGCATGCGGGTCTTGGTGTAAGAGGAGAGGAGTGTAAAAACCTGAAATGCTGTCAAGAACTATTGTCCCCCGCCCTCGGTCTCCCCCAATCAGCCTTTGGCTCTCCTTCAGCCAGCCCTGCTCTCCTGGCAAACTGCAATGAGCTATTTATGAAACAACAAAATGCTAAACAGTTTATACAGGCAGAGTCTGTTTACTTCTGCTGGATAGCTGTTCATTTCAAGTGGGGATTTCCTCATATGTCCAGGATTAAGAAACTTGGCTTAAATAAACACGAGTTTGTAAGAAGACTGACCACCATCCCTTTGAATGGCTCAAAAATTCACTGCTGTTAAACTATCCTGGATCAAATTCTGTTCTCAGTTACTTCTGAACTTATTTGGGTTGCGTGAGAATAGTAGCATTTGGCCCTGTCATCCCCCCATGCATAACTCCAATATGCTTTATGCAAAATCTATCCTGCAACAATTGTAACATTACAATTATAACATGAACATGGGTATCCTATTTTGGTGCATGTATCATTCTTGTACGTGTAGTTAGAAATATGGAGTGTGGCTCTGTTTCTGTGTGTGCCAATGAGGGCCATTAGTGATGTTACGGGTACTTAATACATCAATACTCAAATCAATGATTTTTGAATGGTTGTGTTGTCTTAAAAGCCCAAATTGTGGCTGATCCTAGAAAGACGCGTGACCATGCCACCTTGTACTGGAGCCCATCTTGAACCTGGCATTTTTCCCTGGTGATAGGGGATGCTGAACAAAGGTTTCCCAAAAGTCTATTCAAGTAATGAGAAGCAATCAGGTTTTGTCCTCAGCTGGCCTTTGAAACTGCCTGGCCCACCCTAAGAGGATACTTGAAGAACTCTCTGAAAAGCTGTAGACCCAGGCCAGAGAAAAAGTCCACTCTGACTTGAAGCTCTTTACCTGAGATAAGTACAGCTGTTTAGGACAAGAATTAGCATGTAACAAGTTTCTTAGTGGATTAGAACTAGCTAAGCATTTCTGGCACATTTTTATTTAGTAACTTACTTTGGTCTTCAGAGGGGTAGGCGAATTAATCTGTACAGGAAAAACTTAAAAACAACCAATGGCCTGGTAGCACTTTATAGACTAACAAAACATGTAGATGGCATCATGAGCTTTTGTGGGCAAAACCCGCTTCTTCAGATGACCAGAGTATAATGAGTCCAGTTCCAAGAATAAATAAGGGAAGGAGGGGAGGAGCAGCAGGAAAAAGGGAAGGGAAGGAAGAGAAAGGGAGACAGTGAGTAGATAAAACTTAAAAAACTCAAAAAACTGACTTGAATCTGGCTGTTTTCATGTGCACACACTTAAACCTACTGTTTGTACTTAATACAAACACTTTTGTTTCTTATCGAGCCCTGTGTAAACAGTTATTGGGGTGGGGCGGGGAGCAACCACTGTGCATATCTCGCTTCCGTTGATAAAGGGACAGCAGGCGTCTCAGCTTTCTCATACAGCACAGATGGATTTATTTGGGGTTCCGGTCCTGCTGAGGGTTGGTTTCCTAGTTGCTGAGCCCTTAGAACTGAGACCTCCCGGAGCAGAGCTGGTTCAGTGTCTGTGCTGTTTGTAGGGGGGAGGGAACCCCCACTCTGTGTCTTGGCTTCTGGCCCTGCAGCACAGGGTGGTGGGGAGCCCCAGAGAGCAGGAAGGGGGTGATCAGCGCCCCATGGGACAACCCTAGTGGGGCTTTGTGTTGAAGCCGCGATAGTGAAGTGGCTCGGAGGCTGCTCGGTGGTGTCCTGTGACTGGAACGCCTGGCAGGGACAGGAGCAGCCCTGCGCGTTACCCTTCCCTGTCCAACTGCGCTCTCTGGGCTCTCGTGGTCCCCTGAGCCCAAGATGAGACATGAGCTCCCTGCAAAGAGGGAGGCAGTTTTCTGTCCTGCTCTGGGAGCCAAGGCGGATTTTCTCCTGGGCCCTGCAGGAGGCCATGTCTGCTTTCTCTTCCCAGTTCAGGGAGGCAGCCAGTGGGCGTTCCTGCACCCAGTCCCAGCGAGAGGGCCTGTGAAGCTAGGCCCAGTGACGTGCTTTTCTGCCTGGCCACACCATGCAGGCCGATGGGAGCTAGGGGCTGCCAAGGAGACGGGGGAACAGCTTTATTCATGCCCGACAGCAGGACTTGGCTTCCCCAGATGTGGCAAGGCAGCGGAGGCAGGCAGGGCCCAGACTGAGCCTTGACCCAGGCTCATGGAGTCTCGGGAACGGCTGTGTCTCTAGAGATCTTGGCTAAGTCCATGCATTTCCCTTTGCTGTGATTCCCTGCTGTCTGGGGAACGAAGCCGCGGGACATCTGGGTTTCAACTGCTCAAAGCAGGAAGCGTTGGGCCAAGTAGCTGGTGCCCTGTGGAGTCCTGTTTCCATGTGGTTGATGCTATGGCCCTGGGCACCAATAGAAAGCATGTCCCCTTCCCGCCCCGTCTCCTGGTTGCTGGTTGCTTTCTCAGCTCAGCCGGGAGCACCCCTCCCCTCTATCGCTGTGTTCTGAGCAGTGTCCGAAGGGGGAGCGCGCTGACCCCCCCCTCCCCGGTGTGTTAGGGTGTCTTCGCTGACAGCACTGGCTTGATTCAGTTAGATTTCAAAATATTTGAACGTCATTTTATGATGAACTGTTAGAAGATTCCATCATTAAAACAAGCTAATTCCGGGGTGGTTTGTTCTCAGCTAATTCTGTCTCTGCCCAGATGAAGGGCATGCTGGTCTCGTGGGATTGCAAAGCCTCCCTTGTCCTGTGCACCCTTTGCTTCTCTGAAGTCAAGGCAGCCGCGTTGTTTCCCAGCAGACTAATGGCTCTTGGTTTATTAGAGAGAGATTTGGTGCCCTTTCTGGAGGACTGTTTGTTCCGGACAGCATGTTTTAGTATATGTTTGTATGTGCTGGCAGCTTTCTCAGGTTTTTATTTTTTTAAAAGGTCACACTGGGGTTAGGAAAGTTTAGAGAGCAGCCACGGCTAAAATAGACCCAAGCAATTCAAACAAATCCCCAAGGTGGCTGGGCTGTGGAATTCTCTTCAGTCTGGACTGCCGTAGACTTGCTAAATGTCTTGGCTTCGTTGCCCCATTCGGAGCCGAACTCTGGTATTTTACTGGGCCGTGGGCAGCGCTGCCGTAAGGCTTCCGTAGCCTTCTCACCCTCTGATCCGGCGTTGGCTGATTTCTCTGCTGCTGCAGCGCTGGCTCCCTTCTGCACCACTCCAGCCCATCCCTGCTGCATTGCTTTTCGGGTCGTCATGCCAACCCTGTCTCCAGCGGGCTGCTCATTTGCTCCATGGGCTGCCAGGCTGCCATCTCCTGGCAGTGCCATTCTGCAGGGTCACAGCGCTGTTAGCATGCTCCTTGGGCCGCTGCTCAGCATGCCACAGGCTCATTCCCTTCCCTCCGCCCTGGGATTGCTTCTGCCATAGCAGGGCTCTGGAGCTGCTGGCCATGCCTTGCTTAGCTGTCTGAGCAGGCAAGAGCTGCCCAGCAGCCATGTGATCCTGATCTGATTGTAATGGTCTGATGTGCTGCCATGGGAAACGCTGCTGGAATGCTCTTTGGAAGCACCAGAAATTGGGTTGGCTGGGACTCCGATGCCCACGGGCCATAACGAGCAAGTCGCGTGGGAAAGGAGACCCAGGCCTTTCCGAACATGGGCTATCAGCAAGGTGAAATGGGGACCCTGGATCCCAGCCGCCAAGTAGGGAACCAGACCGTGGTGTGAGCAGAACTATGGACCATATGGAGCCAGGACTCCTGGGATTCCATTGGGGAAGTGCTTAGCAAACACTCCAAGTATTTCTAAGGTTGTCCTTTGCCTTCTGGCTGCACAGCTACGCTCATTTCATCCGCGGCGAGAGTGCAGAAGACCGGGAAGGAAGGACAGACGGAAAAGGGGGGAGGGAGCTGAGGCCAAAGGGTCCTGTGACGGCGAGCCCCGCCCCCTCCCTGCAGGGGTAACACAGACCAGCTGGGCCAGCTGATCAGTTTGGCAGGTAATTGAGGAGGCTCAGTAACGCCTGGGAGCTGAAAGGAGAAGTCTCTGCTGGCCAAAGACAGGCTCTCCCAGGAGAAAGGGAGGAGTGGGTGGGGACTGCAGGTGGGAGCAGGAGGCGGCTTTGGGGATGGTATGGCCAGGAAGACAAGGGGAACGAATGGTAGAATTCCCAAGCCAGGGGAGGGGTATGGCGCAGGGCGGCAGCAGAGGGCTGCCCACACTCACTGTTTTGCTCCAGCCACTGTGCCCCACTTCCCCACTGCAGCAGGGCCCACCCTGGGAGAGGCTGGGCGGGAGAGGAGTTGCTGCGGATCCTGCTGCGGGGCTAGGTCGCGGAGGAGACGGCTGTGCTGGCAGAGCCCTGGGGCAGTCTGCACTTCTGTTTGGTAAGCAGGGGACTGAAATAGCAGCTGAGGAGCCCGATCGTGGAGCACTTTGAAGGCACTAATTTGGGCATGCTTAATTAGCATTCTGGTGCTGCCTGGTGGCGCTTTACGCTTTGAAGAGATGCGGCTCTGTGTTTAGTGTCATGTATTTGTGTCCACGTCCGCCCCTCAGCACGATGGTAGGAAGGACTATCTGTCTGCAAGAACAGCACTTGGGCTGCAGCTTCTCACCCCGCAGGGCGAAGGAAATGGAAAAGGACAAACATTTGGTTGCGGAAGTCACATCCCTGCCTGACGAATACTTCAGGGACTTACAGGAAAGGAAAAGGCAAATTTTTCATGTCATTCTAAAGGAGATGCACCTCCTGAGGCCATGGCAGGTACCCAGGAGCCCGGCCGTGCTTGGTGACCGACCGTCCATCACTGCGTTTTCCAGCGCTGTTATGTGTCACATTGAAGCTGCCTCCTGGTAGCACTAATAATTGTATGCAACAGGGAACGTTCATACAGCAGTGCACGGCAGCTATTTAATCACCTGGGGAATTTTAGGCACATTTTTCAGAAGTGCTTAACGCTTGTGTGTCAGAATGCAAATATCCATAGAAAATGTTATATTGAGCAGTGTAGCTTGGCTAAAGTTAGAAGTTGAACTTTGGAACCCCTCGGCTTCTTTGTGGTTGTATTTTAAACTTAGTGCAATATTTTATTAATGTTAGTTTAAAAAAAATAAAAGGGAAAGACTGTGACCAACAAACCAGTCACTCACAAATCCTTCACTGTAAGCATCCCGTGTTCCAAGCAGTCTTGCTGAAAGGTGCCAGGAAGAAAATGAATAGAAAATACTTTCACAAGCTGAAAGAATGTTGCCATTTCGAACTTGGAAAACACTGAAATGCTTTTCCCCAAACCTGTTATGTTTTCTTATGATCACATGCTCTGTAGCGCAAACTGCGCTTGAGCTCAGTCACGTCAAGCCATCGTTTTCAAACTTGTAGGTTAAGGAATTCCAATGCAGAGTTTAGCTGGGAATAAAAATGGGCTGATTTTCAGAGGTACGTGGGTCACTGAGTTCCCTATCTCAGTCCCTCCGAGCACAGGGCGTCTTTTGGCGAGGAACTACATGGGGTTTAGGCTGCTTGCCTGGAGGAGCCCGTGGCTGAAGACTGCGTCCTAGCTCTGCCGGGCGGGACTGAGGCCATGTGACTGAGCCTGCGCTAGCGCTTTGGAAAGTGGTCCCCGTTGGGGTGCAAGCAGGCACGGGTCAGCGCAGCGCAGAGGGGCCGAGGCCCTGCTCCCTCACTAGCAACAAGGGCCTCACCGCTCTGCCTCCACCTTTCTGCTGCCAGGCGCAGGGAAGACGATGAGGCAGGCCTGGCTCCGGTAGGCTGATCCGCTCCCCAGGAAGGGGGGGAGGGCAGAGCACTCCATGGAGGCAGCTCCGTGGGGAGCGGGAGCAAAGGCTTTAGCACAAGGAGACATCCCCACAGTGTGAGCTAGAGTGGCTCTGGGCTGTGTGCAGAGGGCTGTGCGGACTGGGGGGCAGTGTGCGGTGGGAGTGGGGGCGGGGTATGGGGAGTTGAGACAGCACTGTGAGAAATGGGATGTTCAGCTGATGGCAAAGCCTGGGTGTCGTTGGAACCCTACCTCTGAGCTCCCCACAGAAGCTTCTTTTGTGATGAGTGAATGGATGTTGCCAGCCTCCTCCTGTCGTAGCCCAGTGGCGCGGCTGCGGGAGCGCTCGCAGGCGGCTGTGTTGGGCCCGCCTCTCCTGTCGTAGCCCAATGGCGCGGCCGCGGGAGCGCTCGCAGGCGGCTGTGTTGGGCCCGCCTCCTCCTGTCGTAGCCCAATGGCGCGGCCGCGGGAGCGCTCGCAGGCGGCTGTGTTGGGCCCGCCTCCTCCTGTCGTAGCCCAGTGGCGCGGCCGCGGGAGCGCTCGCAGGCGGCTGTGTTGGGCCCGCCTCCTCCTGTCGTAGCCCAGTGGCGCGGCCGCGGGAGCACTCGCAGGCGGCTGTGTTGGGCCCTCCTCCTGTCGTAGCCCAGTGGCGCGGCCGCGGGAGCGCTCGCAGGCGGCTGTGTTGGGCCCTCCTCCTGTCGTAGCCCAGTGGCGCGGCCGCGGGAGCGCTCGCAGGCGGCTGTGTTGGGCCCTCCTCCTGTCGTAGCCCAGTGGCGCGGCCGCGGGAGCGCTCGCAGGCGGCTGTGTTGGGCCCTCCTCCTGTCGTAGCCCAGTGGCGCGGCCGCGGGAGCGCTCGCAGGCGGCTGTGTTGGGCCCGCCTCCTCCAGTCGTAGCCCAGTGGCGCGGCCGCAGGAGCGCTCGCAGGCGGCTGTGTTGGGCCCGCCTCCTCCTGTCGTAGCCCAGTGGCGCGGCCGCGGGAGCGCTCGCAGGCGGCTGTGTTGGGCCCGCCTCCTGTCGTAGCCCAGTGGCGCGGCCGCGGGAGCGCTCGCAGGCGGCTGTGTTGGGCCCGCCTCCTCCTGTCGTAGCCCAGTGGCGCGGCCGCGGGAGCGCTCACAGGCGGCTGTGTTGGGCCCGCCTCCTCCAGTCGTAGCCCAGTGGCGCGGCTGCGCTCGCAGGCGGCTGTGTTGGGCCCTCCTCCAGTCGTAGCCCAGTGGCGCGGCCGCGGGAGCGCTCGCAGGCGGCTGTGTTGGGCCCTCCTCCAGTCGTAGCCCAGTGGCGCGGCCGCGGGAGCGCTCGCAGGCGGCTGTGTTGGGCCCTCCTCCAGTCGTAGCCCAGTGGCGCGGCCGCGGGAGCGCTCGCAGGCGGCTGTGTTGGGCCCGCCTCCTCCAGTCGTAGCCCAGTGGCGCGGCCGCGGGAGCACTCGCAGGCGGCTGTGTTGGGCCCTCCTCCTCCAGTCGTAGCCCAGTGGCGCGGCCACGGGAGCGCTCGCAGGCGGCTGTGTTGGGCCCTTCTCCTGTCGTAGCCCAGTGGCGCGGCCGCGGGAGCGCTCGCAGGCGGCTGTGTTGGGCCCTCCTCCTCCTGTCGTAGCCCAATGGCGCGGCCGCGGGAGCGCTCGCAGGCGGCTGTGTTGGGCCCGCCTCCTCCTGTCGTAGCCCAGTGGCGCGGCCGCGGGAGCGCTCGCAGGCGGCTGTGTTGGGCCCTCCTCCAGTCGTAGCCCAGTGGCGCGGCCGCGGGAGCGCTCGCAGGCGGCTGTGTTGGGCCCGCCTCCTGTCGTAGCCCAGTGGCGCGGCCGCGGGAGCGCTCGCAGGCGGCTGTGTTGGGCCCGCCTCCTCCTGTCGTAGCCCAGTGGCGCGGCCGCGGGAGCGCTCACAGGCGGCTGTGTTGGGCCCGCCTCCTCCTGTCGTAGCCCAGTGGCGCGGCTGCGCTCGCAGGAGGCTGTGTTGGGCCCTCCTCCAGTCGTAGCCCAGTGGCGCGGCCGCGGGAGCGCTCGCAGGCGGCTGTGTTGGGCCCTCCTCCAGTCGTAGCCCAGTGGCGCGGCCGCGGGAGCGCTCGCAGGCGGCTGTGTTGGGCCCTCCTCCAGTCGTAGCCCAGTGGCGCGGCCGCGGGAGCGCTCGCAGGCGGCTGTGTTGGGCCCGCCTCCTCCAGTCGTAGCCCAGTGGCGCGGCCGCGGGAGCACTCGCAGGCGGCTGTGTTGGGCCCTCCTCCTCCAGTCGTAGCCCAGTGGCGCGGCCACGGGAGCGCTCGCAGGCGGCTGTGTTGGGCCCTTCTCCTGTCGTAGCCCAGTGGCGCGGCCGCGGGAGCGCTCGCAGGCGGCTGTGTTGGGCCCTCCTCCTCCTGTCGTAGCCCAATGGCGCGGCCGCGGGAGCGCTCGCAGGCGGCTGTGTTGGGCCCGCCTCCTCCTGTCGTAGCCCAGTGGCGCGGCCGCGGGAGCGCTCGCAGGCGGCTGTGTTGGGCCCGCCTCCTCCTGTCGTAGCCCAGTGGCGCGGCCGCGGGAGCGCTCGCAGGCGGCTGTGTTGGGCCCTCCTCCAGTCGTAGCCCAGTGGCGCGGCCGCGCTCGCAGGCGGCTGTGTTGGGCCCGCCTCCTCCTGTCGTAGCCCAGTGGCGCGGCCGCGGGAGCGCTCGCAGGCGGCTGTGTTGGGCCCGCCTCCTCCTGTCGTAGCCCAGTGGCGCGGCCGCGGGAGCGCTCGCAGGCGGCTGTGTTGGGCCCGCCTCCTCCTGTCGTAGCCCAGTGGCGCGGCCGCGGGAGCGCTCGCAGGCGGCTGTGTTGGGCCCGCCTCCTCCTGTCGTAGCCCAGTGGCGCGGCCGCGGGAGCGCTCGCAGGCGGCTGTGTTGGGCCCTCCTCCTGTCGTAGCCGAGTGGCGCGGCCGCGGGAGCGCTCGCAGGCGGCTGTGTTGGGCCCTCCTCCTGTCGTAGCCCAGTGGCGCGGCCGCGGGAGCGCTCGCAGGCAGCTGTGTTGGGCCCTCCTCCTGTCGTAGCCCAATGGCGCGGCCGCGGGAGCGCTCGCAGGCGGCTGTGTTGGGCCTGCCTCCTCCTGTCGTAGCCCAGTGGCGCGGCCGCGGGAGCGCTCGCAGGCGGCTGTTTTGGGCCCGCCTCCTCCTGTCGTAGCCCAGTGGCGCGGCCGCGGGAGCGCTCGCAGGCGGCTGTTTTGGGCCCGCTTCCTCCTGTCGTAGCCCAGTGGCGCGGCCGCGCTCGCAGGCGGCTCTGCTGGATCCCCATGCTTTGAAGATCCCCTGGATCTCACTTTCAGCCTCTGGGCTCCTGGGCACACTTCCTAGGCACAGACTCTGCCTGGGGCCATCTCTGGGGCTAGAACCCTGTGGCCCAGCTGCCTTGGGTCCTTCTGACCAGTGCGGAGCCCTTGGTTGCACCAGCACATCTTCCCCGGAGCATCTCCCAAGGGTGCTGGGATTGACAGTGTAACCCTGAGGGACTTGGCAGCTGAAGCAGGTGGGACTCAGACTTGCAAGGTAATTTCTAGTCCAGTCTGTCTTCACTCAGTCAGCACGAAGGATGTGCATCGATCTCGGCACGAGGAGAAACGCCGGCAGTCAGTTTCCTCCCTCAAAGCCCTCCCGGCTCCTGTGTTCCTTCGGTTTTGGTTGATGCCTGTGGTCCCAGGTCAGAGGCACCGACTTGGTTTTGCTGGTGGGGGCTTTTGAAGAGGTGTGAGTTTGAGGGTGGAGGGGGCACGCTGCCAGTTTTGGGGGGGAGCTACTTTCAGCATTACACTTCCTCCATATTCTAGGCACATTGGTAGTGTTTCCATGTGACTAATGAATGGAGTGTGACAACCCCCATACACACGTATGGCAGCCACCAGCGAGCTGTCTTCGCCAACGTCCCAGGGTGTAGGCATTATGTGACTGGAGCTTCCTGGATGAAACTGCCTCTGTGTATAAACAAACTCCCTGCCCCAGGGCCAAAGCTGTTAGCACAGAACGCATCACATTCCACACTCCCACGCTGCTTCCTGGCTGCTTTTATTCTGTGGCTGCTTGAGCAGCGGCGCATCCATGCAGTTGGCATGTGTGTCCCAAGTTCCTTCAGCTGGCCCCTGGCTCAGGCTTCTCTGACTCATGCAAAGAGCTTCCTTCAGCTGGTTCAGGGCCTGTGGTTTCCCTCACAGCAGCTGTCTTTTCAAAGCCGGTTCCAACACTTGTTCCTTCTTTCCTGCTGGGGATCATCCCCTGCTTCTACACCTCTTTCGTCAGAGGACCTGCATAGAACTGGTCTTCTCTCGGCTGCCACCACCCCCGTATTCTCAGGTTCTCCCGTTTGAATGGCAGGATATTCAGGTTAATCATAGAGCACTAGGACTGGAAGGGACCTCGCAAGGTCATTGAGTCCAGTCCCCTGCCCTCATGGCAGGACCAGCCGTCAGCTAGACCATCCCTGGCAGCTGCTCTGAGATATCTCCAGAGATGGGGATTCCACAACCCCTCTAGGCCGTTTATTCCGGTGTTTCACCACCCTGACAGGCAGGAAGTTTTTCCTCATGTCCCACCTAAACCTCCCTCGCTGCAGTTTAAGCTCTTTCCTTCTGGCCCAATGACTCAGTTGTTCCTGGTCTGGATGTGTTTGCAGCTCCTGAGGGCCTTGCGTACAGCGTGATCCCTCCGAGGTCACACTGGGATCTCGAAGGGGCTTTGCAGTGCTTTTTGGTGAATTGGTTCCTCGTTGCTTAATGTGCGAGGCCATGGACTCCTGTCCCTGACGTCTACAGGAGGATTCAAGACTGGGCTGCTTCTCATTCTGTGATACAGTTCTACCCCTTGCAGGGCCCAGGGCAGCCCCTGCCACAGGCCCCTTCCTGCCCCCACTCCATGCCTTCCGCCAAGCCCCGTCCTGCTCCACCCCCTGCCTCTTCCCGCCCCCCTTGCATCTCTTCTCCTGAGCCCCCTCCTGCAAGCTGTGGGACCCAGGGGACTACCTGGGGGCTTAGCACGGGGCAGCAGCTGGGCTCAGGCCTCCCACCCTCGCTCACTGCCAGGAGGAGCGCAGGAAGTGGAGCAACGAACTCAGAAGACTGTGCTGTTCCGCTGCCCATCTCCAGCTGCGCTGCTCCGCTTCACCCTGGTGGCAGGAAGTGGAGTGCCCAACCCGCCCCAGCCCTGCACCTGGCACCTGTGCTCTGGCACCAGGCAAGTCTCTTGCCGAAAGCCTCCGGTCTTAGACAGGTCGGCGCGGAGAAGCTTTTCGTTGAACTTCAGGGAGGTAGGAGAATGGGAAAAGACCTGTTCATTTGCCCCCAGCAATTTACAGGGTTTTTATTCTAACAGTAAGTACCCAACTAGCCCCTCCCCAAATTACACACACACACACCACACCCCCATCCACATACCCCCCCATATGCACACACACACACACACCTCACACACACCCATACCCACATCTCCCCCCCCCCCCCAACATACACACGTAGCACCTTAGCTGCCATCAGGAATGTAACAGTCCACAGACGTGTGATTTGAATGAAACCACTGCCATGCCCCATGTTTTTGTTCTTTAGACGCTATTTTCTGGAGAGGGGAGCGCGTTCTGTTCTGTCTGCCATCTGTTTAAACTGATCTTTTGTTTTGTGTCCTTGCCAAGCCAATAAGCTTGATGCTCAGATGATGTTAATAATGAAACTCTTGTACCAGGGAAGTGGGAAACGATTACCCCTGTGCGCGTCTATTAGAGTCAGAAATGTCATGCTTTTAGCCTGCTTGACCTCACAGCTAGGTACAAGGGTTTGAAGCTAGATCATGTGCTCTGAGCTGTGCCCTTTTGGTATGAAATTGCTTCTGTGCCAATTGCTGGATGAGTCCTAAAAAGGCTGCTGGGGAGCTGAAGGATTTCTGAACTCTGCTAAGAGAGCTGAGGGCATTGACTGTTTCTGTTACCCCCATCCCCAACTTGGTTGTCCCTGCATCTCAGTCCCGACCGGCGGCATCTCTGCTATTCCAGCCCTGGGTCTCTTTTCAGGAGAGACAGTTCCAGGGAACTGGTTTTCTCTCCTAAGCTTATTTAGAAGTGCTTTGCAGGTCCCCTCTGTTAGAATTCGAAGGTGCTGCGCTATATGAGTAAATCTGTGGTGGTCCCACTGACAAAGCAGGAAAACGAAACCATAAAATGAAAAAAATCTCCTTGTGTTGACTAATACCTCCCTCTTCCTCAAATCAAACCAAGTGAAATAATCTGTAGTTTAGTAATATCTCTCCACAGCAACAGCAAGGGGGGGGGGCTTTTCTTTAGACTAAATTCCATCCGAATTGCAGGGGCCCCTCAGTTCAGAGGAGGAGAGCTGGGGATGTTTAGCTCCCCTAGAGCACCGATCAGTTGAGTGTTCCCTGGGTGCTTTCTGACAGGAGCAGATGTCCACTAGGAAGGGGATTAAGGGACTCCACTGCTTTTAGTTGTGATGGATGTCACACGCGAAAGCCTCTAGCCCGTGACTGCAGGGTACCCCAAGCTCAGTCTGTCCTTGTATAAGTTCACCTGAAGAGCTCCCATTACGGACCAAATCAGACACCATTTTTCGATCTTGAAATCTCATCACTGTCGGGTGGGCGAGAACGACCAGACTGTGTCAGACCCGTGGGTCTAGCAATCCCTTGATTCTGAGACCTGCACAGGATAGGAAGTGTAGTCTGACCTGAACATTCCTCGCTACGTGGGGCAAGCCCGGCAGGTCTGACCATGTGCAAAGGAGGACTAAGGGGCCTCGCTTTCTTCTCGGAGTGGTCGTTCACCTCGTGCTCTCTCACTGCTCACTGTGCTTAGCAGCACGCCTGGCCTGGCCTGTGAAACCTTGGCCAAGAGCTCAGTAGCTGTAAGGTGCCTCGGGTAGGTGGGCATGGAGGCAGGACCGAGGGACCCTTCGCTTCATACAGTCTCCTCAAAGTAGCTACAGAAAGTAAATTAAAAATAAATTGTACCTGACTGTCAAGAGACATGGGGTTGCTTTGTATCTGTGTGCGCCCGCGGAGAGGGAATAACCTGGTACCTGGCTCAGAGTCATGTCTCTCACAGGGACTCGTGACTTCCCGCCACTCCTCTGCCCATGTCCCTGAGATTTGAACGACTGCAGCCAAAAGCAGAAAGTTCCTAAAAGTGGGGAGCCACCTTTGTGCTGCTCCTTCCCTTCAGGCCTGTCCTCACGCTGCCTTTCCCACCCAAGGCGCCCCGTCCCCCCTCTCCCCCCACTGCTCTGCGCCCCTCCCCTCTGGCCAGTAAAGAGTAGGCGGGTCTAGCCCCCTGACTTCCCCACTCCAGCAGCCCACAGAGCACCTCAGGAGAAGCACTGGGACAAACTGATGCGATCCCAGGGCGCGTGCCTCCCTGGTCTCTTCCTGTGCTGTGCAGAGCCTGGCACTCGGGCCCACCTGGGTGTCAGCATCAACTCATGGTACATCTGCTCAGCCAGCCGACCTGGGCTTCGGGCTGCTTCATTGCTGGGCAGACGCCCACGCTCTGTCTGGAGCCGGAGCGCTGAGACCCTCCACCTGCTGGACCCTGGGGCACGGGCCCCCGCTCCAGCCCTGAGCGTGCGCAGCGATGAAACGGCCCTGCGGTGCGAGCCCAAGTGAGCGTTCTGTGCTGGGCGGCCATCCCCTCGACCGCTCCCCAAGCCCCGCAGCCTGGCTCTCCTCGTCCCGGCAGTGCTCTGTGCAGAACCCTCCAAGAGGAGGCTTTCCGCTCACCCGTGCAGCTACCCGCCTCCTCCCGGCTGCTCGTCTGCGCCTGGCCCCCTGCCTCTGCACCCCCACGGGCCTCCTCCCGTGCAGCACACTGCTCGTCTGCCCCCTCCCTCTGCCCCCCCACGGGCCCTCTTCCCATGCAGTGCACTGCTCGTCTGCCCCCTCCCTCTGCCCCCCCATGGGCCTCCTCCTGTGCAGTGCACTGCTCGTCTGCCCCCTCCCTCTGCCCCCCCACGGGCCTCCTCCCGTGCAGTGCACTGCTCGTCTGCCCCCTCGCTCTGCCCCCCCACGGGCCCTCTTCCTGTGCAGTGCACTGCTCGTCTGCCCCCTCCCTCTGCCCCCCCACGGGCCTCCTCCCGTGCAGTGCACTGCTCGTCTGCCCCCTCGCTCTGCCCCCCCACGGGCCCTCTTCCCGTGCAGCGCACTGCTCGTCTGCCCCCTCCCTCTGCCCCCCCATGGGCCTCCTCCTGTGCAGCGCACTGCTCGTCTGCCCCCTCCCTCTGCACCCCCACGGGCCCTCTTCCCGTGCAGCGCACTGCTCGTCTGCCCCCTCCCTCTGCACCCCCACGGGCCTTCTCCTGTGCAGCGCACTGCTCGTCTGCCCCCTCCCTCTGCACCCCCACGGGCCCTCTTCCCATGCAGCGCACTGCTCGTCTGCCGCCTCCCTCTGCACCCCCATGGGCCTCCTCCCGTGCAGCGCACTGCTCGTCTGCCCCCTCCCTCTGCACCCCCACGGGCCTCCTCCTGTGCAGTGCACTGCTCGTCTGCCCCCTCCCTCTGCACCCCCACGGGCCTCCTCCTGTGCAGTGCACTGCTCGTCTGCCCCCTCCCTCTGCCCCCCCACGGGCCCTCTTCCCATGCAGTGCACTGCTCGTCTGCCCCCTCCCTCTGCCCCCCCACGGGCCTCCTCCTGTGCAGTGCACTGCTCGTCTGCCCCCTCCCTCTGCCCCCCCACGGGCCCTCTTCCCATGCAGTGCACTGCTCGTCTGCCCCCTCCCTCTGCCCCCCCACGGGCCTCCTCCTGTGCAGCGCACTGCTCGTCTGCCCCCTCCCTCTGCCCCCCCACGGGCCCTCTTCCCATGCAGTGCACTGCTCGTCTGCCCCCTCCCTCTGCCCCCCCATGGGCCTCCTCCTGTGCAGTGCACTGCTCGTCTGCCCCCTCCCTCTGCCCCCCCACGGGCCTCCTCCCGTGCAGTGCACTGCTCGTCTGCCCCCTCGCTCTGCCCCCCCACGGGCCCTCTTCCTGTGCAGTGCACTGCTCGTCTGCCCCCTCCCTCTGCCCCCCCACGGGCCTCCTCCCGTGCAGTGCACTGCTCGTCTGCCCCCTCGCTCTGCCCCCCCACGGGCCCTCTTCCCGTGCAGCGCACTGCTCGTCTGCCCCCTCCCTCTGCCCCCCCATGGGCCTCCTCCTGTGCAGCGCACTGCTCGTCTGCCCCCTCCCTCTGCACCCCCACGGGCCTCCTCCTGTGCAGTGCACTGCTCGTCTGCCGCCTCCCTCTGCACCCCCATGGGCCCTCTTCCTGTGCAGTGCACTGCTCGTCTGCCCCCTCCCTCTGCACCCCCACGGGCCCTCTTCCCGTGCAGCGCACTGCTCGTCTGCCCCCTCCCTCTGCACCCCCACGGGCCTCCTCCTGTGCAGCGCACTGCTCGTCTGCCCCCTCCCTCTGCACCCCCACGGGCCTCCTCCTGTGCAGCGCACTGCTCGTCTGCCGCCTCCCTCTGCACCCCCACGGGCCCTCTTCCCGTGCAGCGCACTGCTCGTCTGCCCCCTCCCTCTGCACCCCCATGGGCCCTCTTCCTGTGCAGCGCACTGCTCGTCTGCCCCCTCCCTCTGCACCCCCACGGGCCTTCTCCTGTGCAGCGCACTGCTCGTCTGCCCCCTCCCTCTGCACCCCCACGGGCCCTCTTCCCATGCAGCGCACTGCTCGTCTGCCCCCTCCCTCTGCACCCCCATGGGCCCTCTTCCTGTGCAGCGCACTGCTCGTCTGCCCCCTCCCTCTGCCCCCCCACGGGCCTCCTCCCGTGCAGTGCACTGCTCGTCTGCCGCCTCCCTCTGCCCCCCCATGGGCCTCCTCCCGTGCAGCGCACTGCTCGTCTGCCCCCTCCCTCTGCACCCCCACGGGCCTCCTCCTGTGCAGTGCACTGCTCGTCTGCCCCCTCCCTCTGCACCCCCACGGGCCTCCTCCTGTGCAGTGCACTGCTCGTCTGCCCCCTCCCTCTGCCCCCCCACGGGCCTCCTCCTGTGCAGTGCACTGCTCGTCTGCTCCCTCCCTCTGCACCCCCACGGGCCTCCTCCTGTGCAGTGCACTGCTCGTCTGCCCCCTCCCTCTGCACCCCCACGGGCCTCCTCCTGTGCAGTGCACTGCTCGTCTGCCGCCTCCCTCTGCACCCCCACGGGCCTCCTCCTGTGCAGTGCACTGCTCGTCTGCCGCCTCCCTCTGCACCCCCACGGGCCTCCTCCTGTGCAGTGCACTGCTCGTCTGCCCCCTCCCTCTGCACCCCCACGGGCCTCCTCCTGTGCAGTGCACTGCTCGTCTGCCCCCTCCCTCTGCACCCCCACGGGCCTCCTCCTGTGCAGTGCACTGCTCGTCTGCCCCCTCCCTCTGCACCCCCACGGGCCTCCTCCTGTGCAGTGCACTGCTCGTCTGCCCCCTCCCTCTGCACCCCCACGGGCCTTCTCCTGTGCAGCGCACTGCTCGTCTGCCCCCTCCCTCTGCACCCCCACGGGCCTCCTCCTGTGCAGTGCACTGCTCGTCTGCCCCCTCCCTCTGCACCCCCACGGGCCTCCTCCTGTGCAGTGCACTGCTCGTCTGCCCCCTCCCTCTGCACCCCCACGGGCCCTCTTCCCATGCAGCGCACTGCTCGTCTGCCCCCTCCCTCTGCACCCCCACGGGCCTCCTCCTGTGCAGTGCACTGCTCGTCTGCCCCCTCCCTCTGCCCCCCCATGGGCCTCCTCCTGTGCAGTGCACTGCTCGTCTGCCCCCTCCCTCTGCACCCCCATGGGCCCTCTTCCCATGCAGCGCACTGCTCGTCTGCCCCCTCCCTCTGCCCCCCCATGGGCCTCCTCCTGTGCAGTGCACTGCTCGTCTGCCCCCCCACGGGCCTCCTCCTGTGCAGTGCACTGCTCGTCTGCGCCTGGCCCCCTCCCTCTGCACCCCCACGGGCCCTCTTCCCGTGCAGTACACTGCTCGTCTGCCCCCTCCCTCTGCACCCCCACGGGCCCTCTTCCCGTGCAGCGCACTGCTCGTCTGCCCCCTCCCTCTGCACCCCCACGGGCCTCCTCCTGTGCAGTGCACTGCTCGTCTGCCCCCTCCCTCTGCCCCCCCACGGGCCTTCTCCTGTGCAGCGCACTGCTCGTCTGCCCCCTCCCTCTGCACCCCCACGGGCCTCCTCCTGTGCAGTGCACTGCTCGTCTGCCCCCTCCCTCTGCACCCCCACGGGCCTCCTCCTGTGCAGCGCACTGCTCGTCTGCCCCCTCCCTCTGCACCCCCACGGGCCTCCTCCTGTGCAGCGCACTGCTCGTCTGCCCCCTCCCTCTGCCCCCCCACGGGCCCTCTTCCCGTGCAGTGCACTGCTCGTCTGCCCCCTCCCTCTGCACCCCCACGGGCCTCCTCCTGTGCAGTGCACTGCTCGTCTGCCCCCTCCCTCTGCACCCCCACGGGCCCTCTTCCCATGCAGCGCACTGCTCGTCTGCCCCCTCCCTCTGCCCCCCCATGGGCCTCCTCCTGTGCAGCGCACTGCTCGTCTGCCCCCTCCCTCTGCACCCCCACGGGCCTCCTCCTGTGCAGCGCACTGCTCGTCTGCCCCCTCCCTCTGCACCCCCACGGGCCTCCTCCTGTGCAGTGCACTGCTCGTCTGCCCCCTCCCTCTGCACCCCCACGGGCCTCCTCCTGTGCAGCGCACTGCTCGTCTGCCCCCTCCCTCTGCACCCCCACGGGCCTCCTCCTGTGCAGCGCACTGCTCGTCTGCCCCCTCCCTCTGCCCCCCCACGGGCCCTCTTCCCGTGCAGCGCACTGCTCGTCTGCCTCCTCCCTCTGCACCCCCACGGGCCTCCTCCTGTGCAGTGCACTGCTCGTCTGCCCCCTCCCTCTGCACCCCCACGGGCCCTCTTCCCATGCAGCGCACTGCTCGTCTGCCCCCTCCCTCTGCCCCCCCATGGGCCTCCTCCTGTGCAGCGCACTGCTCGTCTGCCCCCTCCCTCTACACCCCCACGGGCCTCCTCCTGTGCAGCGCACTGCTCGTCTGCCCCCTCCCTCTGCACCCCCATGGGCCCTCTTCCCATGCAGCGCACTGCTCGTCTGCCCCCTCCCTCTGCCCCCCCACGGGCCTCCTCCTGTGCAGTGCACTGCTCGTCTGCCCCCTCCCTCTGCACCCCCACGGGCCCTCTTCCCATGCAGCGCACTGCTCGTCTGCCCCCTCCCTCTGCCCCCCCATGGGCCTCCTCCTGTGCAGCGCACTGCTCGTCTGCCCCCTCCCTCTGCACCCCCACGGGCCTCCTCCTGTGCAGCGCACTGCTCGTCTGCCCCCTCCCTCTGCACCCCCACGGGCCCTCTTCCTGTGCAGTGCACTGCTTGTCTGCCCCCTCCCTCTGCACCCCCACGGGCCCTCTTCCTGTGCAGTGCACTGCTTGTCTGCCCCCTCCCTCTGCCCCCCCACGGGCCTCCTCCTGTGCAGTGCACTGCTCGTCTGCCCCCTCCCTCTGCACCCCCACGGGCCCTCTTCCCGTGCAGCGCACTGCTCGTCTGCCCCCTCCCTCTGCCCCCCCATGGGCCTCCTCCTGTGCAGCGCACTGCTCGTCTGCCCCCTCCCTCTGCACCCCCACGGGCCTCCTCCTGTGCAGCGCACTGCTCGTCTGCCCCCTCCCTCTGCACCCCCACGGGCCCTCTTCCCATGCAGCGCACTGCTCGTCTGCCCCCTCCCTCTGCCCCCCCATGGGCCTCCTCCTGTGCAGTGCACTGCTAGTCTGCCCCCTCCCTCTGCACCCCCACGGGCCTCCTCCTGTGCAGTGCACTGCTCGTCTGCCCCCTCCCTCTGCACCCCCACGGGCCCTCTTCCCATGCAGCGCGCTGCTCGTCTGCCCCCTCCCTCTGCACCCCCATGGGCCTCCTCCTGTGCAGCGCACTGCTCGTCTGCCCCCTCCCTCTGCACCCCCACGGGCCTCCTCCTGTGCAGTGCACTGCTCGTCTGCCCCCTCCCTCTGCCCCCCCACGGGCCTCCTCCCCTGCAGCGCACTGCTCGTCTGCCCCCTCCCTCTGCACCCCCACGGGCCTCCTCCCCTGCAGCGCACTGCTCGTCTGCCCCCTCCCTCTGCACCCCCACGGGCCCTCTTCCCGTGCAGCGCACTGCTCGTCTGCCCCGTCCCTCTGCACCCCCACGGGCCTCCTCCTGTGCAGCGCACTGCTCGTCTGCCCCCTCCCTCTGCACCCCCACGGGCCTCCTCCTGTGCAGCGCACTGCTCGTCTGCCCCCTCCCTCTGCACCCCCACGGGCCTCCTCCTGTGCAGTGCACTGCTCGTCTGCCCCCTCCCTCTGCCCCCCCACGGGCCTTCTCCTGTGCAGTGCATTGCTCGTCTGCCCCCTCCCTCTGCACCCCCACGGGCCTCCTCCTGTGCAGCGCACTGCTCGTCTGCCGCCTCCCTCTGCACCCCCACGGGCCTTCTCCTGTGCAGTGCACTGCTCGTCTGCCCCCTCCCTCTGCCCCCCCATGGGCCTCCTCCTGTGCAGCGCACTGCTCGTCTGCCCCCTCCCTCTGCACCCCCACGGGCCTCCTCCTGTGCAGTGCACTGCTCGTCTGCCCCCTCGCTCTGCCCCCCCACGGGCCCTCTTCCCGTGCAGCGCACTGCTCGTCTGCCCCCTCCCTCTGCACCCCCACGGGCCTCCTCCCCTGCAGCGCACTGCTCGTCTGCCCCCTCCCTCTGCACCCCCACGGGCCCTCTTCCCGTGCAGCGCACTGCTCGTCTGCCCCCTCCCTCTGCCCCCCCATGGGCCTCATCCTGTGCAGCGCACTGCTCGTCTGCCCCCTCCCTCTCCCCCCCCCACGGGCCTCCTCCTGTGCAGTGCACTGCTCGTCTGCCCCCTCCCTCTGCACCCCCACGGGCCTCCTCCTGTGCAGTGCACTGCTCGTCTGCCCCCTCCCTCTGCACCCCCACGGGCCCTCTTCCCATGCAGCGCACTGCTCGTCTGCCCCCTCCCTCTGCCCCCCCATGGGCCTCCTACTGTGCAGTGCACTGCTCGTCTGCCCCCTCCCTCTGCCCCCCCACGGGCCTTCTCCTGTGCAGTGCACTGCTCGTCTGCCCCCTCCCTCTGCACCGCCACGGGCCTCCTCCTGTGCAGCGCACTGCTCGTCTGCCGCCTCCCTCTGTACCCCCACGGGCCTTCTCCTGTGCAGTGCACTGCTCGTCTGCCCCCTCCCTCTGCCCCCCCATGGGCCTCCTCCTGTGCAGCGCACTGCTCGTCTGCCCCCTCCCTCTGCACCCCCACGGGTCTCCTCCTGTGCAGTGCACTGCTCGTCTGCCCCCTCCCTCTGCACCCCCACGGGCCCTCTTCCCGTGCAGCGCACTGCTCGTCTGCCCCCTCGCTCTGCACCTCCAAGGGCCTCCTCCTGTGCAGTGCACTGCTCGTCTGCCCCCTCCCTCTGCCCCCCCACGGGCCTCCTCCCCTGCAGCGCACTGCTCGTCTGCCCTCTCCCTCTGCACCCCCACGGGCCTCCTCCCCTGCAGCGCACTGCTCGTCTGCCCCCTCCCTCTGCACCCCCACGGGCCCTCTTCCCGTGCAGCGCACTGCTCGTCTGCCCCGTCCCTCTGCACCCCCACGGGCCTCCTCCTGTGCAGTGCACTGCTCGTCTGCCCCCTCGCTCTGCCCCCCCACGGGCCTCCTCCTGTGCAGCGCACTGCTCGTCTGCCGCCTCCCTCTGCACCCCCACGGGCCTCCTCCCGTGCTAGTGCACTGCTCGTCTGCCCCCTCCCTCTGCACCTCCACGGGCCCTCTTCCCGTGCAGCGCACTGCTCGTCTGCCCCCTCCCTCTGCACCCCCACGGGCCTCCTCCTGTGCAGTGCACTGCTCGTCTGCCCCCTCCCTCTGCACCCCCACGGGCCTTCTCCTGTGCAGTGCACTGCTCGTCTGCCCCCTCCCTCTGCACCTCCACGGGCCTCCTCCTGTGCAGTGCACTGCTCGTCTGCCCCCTCCCTCTGCACCCCCATGGGCCTCCTCCTGTGCAGTGCACTGCTCGTCTGCCCCCTGCCTCTGCCCCCCCATGGGCCTCCTCCTGTGCAGCGCACTGCTCGTCTGCCCCCTCCCTCTGCACCCCCACGGGTCTCCTCCTGTGCAGTGCACTGCTCGTCTGCCCCCTCGCTCTGCCCCCCCACGGGCCCTCTTCCCGTGCAGTGCACTGCTCGTCTGCCCCCTCCCTCTGCACCTCCAAGGGCCTCCTCCTGTGCAGTGCACTGCTCGTCTGCCCCCTCCCTCTGCCCCCCCACGGGCCTCCTCCCCTGCAGCGCACTGCTTGTCTGCCCCCTCCCTCTGCACCCCCACGGGCCTCCTCCCCTGCAGCGCACTGCTCGTCTGCCCCCTCCCTCTGCACCCCCACGGGCCCTCTTCCCGTGCAGCGCACTGCTCGTCTGCCCCCTCCCTCTGCACCCCCACGGGCCTCCTCCTGTGCAGTGCACTGCTCGTCTGCCCCCTCGCTCTGCCCCCCCACGGGCCTCCTCCTGTGCAGCGCACTGCTCGTCTGCCGCCTCCCTCTGCACCCCCACGGGCCTCCTCCCGTGCTAGTGCACTGCTCGTCTGCCCCCTCCCTCTGCACCTCCACGGGCCCTCTTCCCGTGCAGCGCACTGCTCGTCTGCCCCCTCCCTCTGCACCCCCACGGGCCTCCTCCTGTGCAGTGCACTGCTCGTCTGCCCCCTCCCTCTGCACCCCCACGGGCCTTCTCCTGTGCAGTGCACTGCTCGTCTGCCCCCTCCCTCTGCACCCCCACGGGCCCTCTTCCCGTGCAGTGCACTGCTCGTCTGCCCCCTCCCTCTGCACCTCCACGGGCCTCCTCCTGTGCAGTGCACTGCTCGTCTGCCCCCTCCCTCTGCACCTCCACGGGCCTCCTCCTGTGCAGTGCACTGCTCGTCTGCCCCCTCCCTCTGCACCTCCACGGGCCTTCTCCTGTGCAGCGCACTGCTCGTCTGTGCCTGGCCCCCTCCCTCTGAACCCCCACGGACCTTCTTCCCGTGCAGCGCACTGCTCGTCTGCCCCCTCCCTCTGCACCCCCACGGGCCTCCTCCCGTGCAGTGCACTGCTCCTCTGCCCCCTCCCTCTGCACCTCACGGGCCTCCTCCTGTGCAGTGCACTGCTCGTCTGTGCCTGGCCCCCTCCCTCTGAACCCCCACGGACCTTCTTCCCGTGCAGCGCACTGCTCGTCTGCCCCCTCCCTCTGCACTCCCACGGGCCTTCTTCCCGTGCACCCACTGTCATTTTGAGGTGCAGAGTTCTGCTTTGCCCACCACACACTTGTTATGTTTTCGGGCAGGCACCTTGGTGTGGTCTCCTGCTGCACCCAATGCTTGGGTGCCACAGCCTGCCACACTGCCCCGTTAGGACCCTCCTCTGCTGTCATTGTCACGTTATTGGATTTTAAGGGGGGCAGACAGATCGCGGGTCTACCCACGGGGGGGGAGGGGCTGCCCCAAAATCGTTACAAAGGGGCCATGTGAGGTGTCAAATGGAAGCTTGTGTCCTACTGATTGTGTGTCTGCTACTCGTGTGCTTGTGCGACGTCTGCGTGTGGGGTTATGAACATGGGCTCTGGGCTTGTGCTGTAAATGTCTCTGCCCGAGACAGAGCCGTGGGCCTGCACTGGCTGTGTGGAGGGTTGTTCAGTCAATGACTGTGCTAATTAGCAGGGCCCCAAGGACAGCGGCTCTCAGGGGGCCCAACACACACCTGAGGGCGGCGTCTGGAAACCTGCACCCAGCCAGGGCACAATGGCTGCCGGCATGTGGCACAGAGACAGGTCACTGGGCCATGTGACCCGCTCCAGCGTGGGAGACCCCAGGGATGGATATAAAGCGCCATGCGGCCGACTCCACCCTGTCTCCAATCTCACTGCTGATCCCAGACGCAGCCTGGCGGGGCAGCGCGCGGGAGGGTTGCCGACCCGTCCAGACGTAGGATGCGCGCCAGAGACTTCGGAGCCGGCAGCTTGGAACAGCTCTGCTGAGAGCCTGCGTGTAACGTATTCTCCTTAACAATCTTACTCTCCGCCTTTTCTTTCTTTTGTTAATAAACCTTTAGAGTTTAGGTGCTAAAGGACGGGCCCAGTGTCATCTTGTGGGTAAGATCCAAAGTGTAAACTGACCGGGATCTGGGGCTGCTTCTTTGGGATGGGGAGGACCCGTTGGGGGTGGGTGAGATCGGGTTCTATAGCCCCTCACCTGTGTTAGGCCCGGGGCTGACTGGGGCACAGGGAGAGCTGGGGTGCCTGAGGGGTTTTGCTCGTGAGGCATCCTGCTGGCTGGATTGGCAGCTGGCACGCTCGGTGGGACTGGTGTGTGGCCTGTTTGGAAAAGGTCTGCAGTCTGGGGCTGTAAGGAGCCCTGGTTTTGAGCTGTTGAGCAGACGCCCTCAGCGTTGCCCAGACCCGGCCCGTCACAGTCATGCCTACAAAACTCTGGGCAATGGGAAAACTCTGTCTCTCCTATGGACCCGTATTGCTCACTGTTCCTCGTGCTTCCCCGTCTGGCGCCACCCTTGCTCGCCTTATACGTAGGTTGTCAGCTCTCCAGGGCAGGGACTGAAGTGCTGTTCTGTGTGTGTACAGCTCCGAGGCCGGGGCCTTGCCATGGCTCCTATTACTACGCTAGTAAAAACAGTAACAGTCTGTACAGGAGAGTCAGTGCACAGAACGTAAGTGGTCTTTCAAACACCTCTGACAGGGTCCCTCCAAACAAAGAGGGTCGCCAATGACTGAGGGAGGAAGTTCTGCCGAAGGCTACAAATGGGTGACGAGACTGAACAAGAAATACGTTATCAGTTTTCAAGATGGCAAAAAGTGAACAATAGGGGTCAGGTTTCTGTACTGAAGCTGGCACACAATAGATCTGAGCCTGTGTCGGGGCTGAACGGGGATGTGGGAAAATCTGCATATGACGCAAAGTTAATGGGGTTAGTTAAGGCAAGAGATGACAGTGAAGCACTTGCTAAGCAGGCTAACTGAATGGGGAGCATCATGCAGATAAACTCACTATTGACAAATGCAACAAGAAGAGCGATGTCTCCGGTACCCTCCTGGGTTCTAGATCGACTTCAACCACTCAGGGAAAAGATTGGAGCACTTTGTGTCTAGCTCAAGGAAAATGTGTGCTCCGTGATGGTCCGCAAAGGAAACAAAATCCTAGGGTTACCAAAGACGGGGGTAAAAGATACTGGAAATAGTGCCCTCGTTCTCACCCAACGGGTTACCCGCCCTGGGCAGTGTCTTCCATGTTGGTTGCTCTGCTCGAGGAAAGGTGGGGCCAGAATAGCAGGGGTGTGCTGGGAGGGGAGACAGAAGTGATCAGCGTGTGGACAAGGACAGCTCTAGGAACAATTGTGACTGACGTCTCCCCTCCTGCATCAGGGTATTTGGCAGTTACTGAGCGAGGTTCTGTAGAAACGGCTCCAAGTGTTCAGTGCAGAGTTTCTTTCGCACCCCTCAGCCGCATCTGTTTCTGGCCTCTGCATTAGATGGATCACTTGCCCATTCCGATACTGCCGGGGTTATGTTTCTAAGTAACACATGTTCCACTGTTGTGTAGATGAGTCAACACGCACATGTGGCTCTGCACATCTTCTAGGAAATGTTTTTCCAAACCTTGACCTAATCTGATCTTAATTATTTGGTTAAGTGATTCCATCTCCTAGCACAGCACTATGTCACCGCTTCCCATATGGTTCTTGGACTTAGGTCATTTTTTGCTGTACCAAAGATCAGGTCACCAGATACAAATGTGTGCACTTCACTGTGCTTCCCATACAGTCAAAGACAACTATGGCTGCACCAGACGCCTCTGCCCCCTCCTGCACATGCACAGACTGCTCATCTACCTGGGCTGGGGTTACATTGTTGGGACCGTGCAGTGATCCAAGGAGACTGGGTTCATAGCTAGCCTGAGACACTGTTTCTCTCTCCTTCCTGTGTCTCAGACTTGTGTGTGTGCCAGCTCCATGACAGCGGCGCACTCTGCTACGGAGAGAGTTTTCCTACTGAAGTTTGTTTCCCACACTGGCTGTGGGTCGGGGAGGGCCTGATCTTGTGGCTGTTTGTCATTTTGTAATTTCAGGGGCTCCCCATTTCCATGTGAAATGTTTGTTCTTAAAAAGCCACGTTTTAGTCTCATGGTGGTGGACAGGCTTGTCGAGAGCTACTCAGAGCTGCTGATAGAAGACATGGCTGCTTTTTTCTGCCCCTTTCGGTTGAGAACATCATGTTCCAGGGCCCTGCTGGTGTTGTGTTCTTTGCAACACGACACAAGCATAATTCCCGTCTGTTGCTGGCCTTCCCCGGAGTATGTGGTGTTTTGGACAGCTCTGAGGAGATGGCATTGCCATTGCAAATCTTTGCATTCAGTTTCTTAAAACCTCCCCAGAAAGGTTCTCTTTTGGGCTAAAATTGCATGCGTGGTCTGGGGCTGGAAGTCGAGGGTTTTGTGGGGAAGGAAGGCTTCTTAGCGATTGGTTCAGCAGGTTGGAAAAGTGCGTAGTCGTGAGCTTGTTCCAGAAGTTTCTGAAATTTCAGCTTCTCTTTGGGTTATTGAAAGCCAGCTTTCCCAGAGTCATTTTGCTGTGTTTGAAGAAATTAGATTTTCTTCAGTGGTCCCAGTTAGTGTTCCAGACGTGCCATTTCTGAATTGCAGGTGGAGCTTAGCTTTGCGCTCCTTGAAGAAAGAGACGGGGCTGCAGTGCACTGCCGGAGCAGAGGTTGCTATCTGCATTTCCTAAGGCCCCACACCATAATACGAAGGTGGATGTGACTGACCAGGGCGATTTTCTGACATAGCGACCTTGAGGGTAGTGACGTGTGTGTGTCTCTTCGACCGACTCTGGACACGTCTCTTGGCATGAGCACTGCTCTGTGTCTTTTAACTGCAACACTGGCTCTTGGTGGCCCTTGAGTTTGTCATCTGTGCAGCATTGGAAATCGTCACATACCTAATTGCACTTCTCGGCCAGGGACTGTGTGCAGCGCTGTCTGTGCAGTGCCCAGACGCAAGGCGCTGCTGTAGTGAACAAGGCTAATACTATTAGCTACAGTTATGATTTTCCTTTTGTTCAGAATTCCTGTTCTCAATTGCTTCCAGAGCTACAGTATACGTAGAAATTCCAGTTTCCATCTGTAATTGATACAATGTGACTGGATCTTAAGTGCATCTGTTTTGTTGTTGTTTGTTGCTTTTAGATCAGCCAGTACCAAAAGTTTGGTGGATTTGATCGACCTCAAGCTTGACTTGTTCAGCTTGAGACAGTCACTTGTTTTTGTGAAAGGGAATGAAAGCCGAGGAATGTCACTGTGGGAATGACCAGGGCAGGTCAGACCCCTTCACCCTGCATACCTAGAAGGAAGCAAGCAGCCTCCTTTTCAGAGGGTCTGTGCACCTGCCGCTCCCGTTGAAGTCATTGGGAGAGAGAAGTGCGCAGCGCCTCAGGAAATCAGACACTGTGGCTCTGTTAGGCGCCTGGCGTGAGGCGTTGATGTTCTGACAGCATTGGCCTGATAACCTGAAAATGTTAGTCCCATTGTTTCCCTGTCTACCCCATGCCGAGCATGCTCAGCCTGTGAGCCAGCTTGAAAGGGAACGCGGGAAATGGGGTGCGGTGGGGAGGGCTTGGTGGAATGTGGCCTCCACCTGATCACTGTCGATCATAGGAAATGCAAGGTAAGGGGAGAAGTTACTCGGGTGTTTGCCCGAGACGTGGGTCAGGAGCTAGTTTGAACAGTCGTGCACACGAACACCTGTAGGCATCCGTAGGAGGTATTGCATTCAGCTTCTGACTGCAAATATAGCAGTGCTGGTTTGCTAATTAACACCAGTCTGTACCCCCAGAGCATCCCCAGACAGTCAGAGGAACCACTTCCTTTCATCCTTCCAGGGCAGCCGGGAAAATTGAGTGGGCCGTGTGAGTGGAGTTTGTTGCATATTTTCGTCCTGTAAGTGCTGTTCACCAATACAGAAACACTGTTTTTAGAGACAGGCGTTTTTGGAAAGGATTTCCAAGGACTCTCTTAAAATACACTGTGGGATTTTGTTATGGCTTTCAGCCATAAATCAATTTCACTTTTTTAAAAGATTGTTTTTACTCTTCTTACAATTTTGTATGACCCCTTCTAACATATTTCTCATGGGATAAAAATATTGTAAAAGATAGCTGGGGAGGTTAAGGATGGGTAATGTTGCCTGAGTATTTCCAGAATAGCTGCCTGTTTTCATTCATCAGTACCTTCCCCAAGCACCCTGTTTTGGCTGTGGTCCTGCAGGACTTGTCGATGCTCAGAGGAGGGTATTTTATTGTAAGTATGAGTGTCAGGAGGTGGGGGGGCTACCACGCCTGGGTTCTGTCAGTCCACTCCCCGCCCAGCGCCCCACCGGGCCAAGTACCCTCTTTGTGCTCCCCGCCACCCGCGTCGTCAACAGTCTGACGACCTGTCGTCCCAAAATCCTCCGGCTCCCGTCTGACTTCTGGCTGGTCGGCAGGGGAAGGTAGGGGGACTCGGGCCCGGTTCTAGTTGGTGGGGGTTCCAACCCATAACGCACCAACCATCCCCCCCCAGGTTTCTACCCCGCCCTGGGTCGCTTCCTACCTCCCTTGCTCTCGTGCTGTGGCTCAGGGTTGCCCCTCTGCTGTCCTCCCGGCGACCTCTTCTCCCGGCGGCGGTGCCTCTTTTAAATGTCCTGCCGGGGGAAGGGGGGGGGGGCCACGCCGGCGTCCTTGGCCCCTCCCCCTCTCCCATTCCATGCTGGCTCTTGCCCGGACCAGCATTGCCAGTAATCCCAGGTGTGCGCGGTCTCGGCTGAGGCCGGGACACCTCTGCCACTTCTTCCCCCGCCCCTCGGGGCCCTCCAGGCTCCAGCATGGAGCGCAGAGCCGGCTGTGGCGGAGAAGGTGGAGCACCGCTGGGGGTGGCTGCTTCTCCCCAGCACTCGGGGTATGGCACGGCGGCAATGCGGGGTGGTGGAGCGACCCCATCACAATGAGCAAAACCATTTTCCAAAGTGGAGTGTTGTACACAAGACACGAGAAGTCATTCTGCCACTCTCCTGTGTGCTGATTAGGCCTCAGCTGGAGCACTGTGTCCAGTTCTGGGCACCGCATCTCAGGAAAGATGTGGAGAAACTGGGGAAGGTCCAGAGAAGAGCTACAAAAATGATGAAAGATCTAGCAGACATGAGCTGTGAGGCAAGGCTGAAAGAATTGGGCTTGTTTAGTTAAGAAAAGAGAAGACAGAGGGGACATGATAATGGTTTTCAAGTACCTAAGAGGGTGTTTGTTACAAGGCAGAAGGAAAAAAGAGGTTCTCCTTGGCTTCTGAGGACAGGACAAGAAGCAATGGGCTTAAACTGCAGCAAGGGAGGTTTAGGTTGGACATTAGGAAAAACTTCCTAATTGCCAGGGTGTTTAAGCTCTGGAATAAATGGCCCGGGGAGGTTGTGGAATCTCCATCCCTGGAGAGATTCAAGAGCAGATTGGTGATAGAAATGGAGCCGTGTTAGTCTGGTGTAGCTGGAACAAAAGACAGGACTATGTAGCACTTTAAAGACTAACAAAATGGTTTATTAGGTGATGAGCTTTCCTGGGCCAGACCCACTTCCTCAGATCAAATAGTGGAAGAAAACAGTCACAACCATATATACCACAGGATACAATTGAAAAAAATGAACACACATGAAAAGGACAAATCACATTTCTTAATGGATTGGTCACTTTCAGTCCTTTGGGTACGATGTGGGCCAGTCCCACTTCCTCAGACTAACACGGTACATTTCTATCACTATTCTACATGCAAGGCACTACATTTAGCCGTTTGGAATGGAAATCCATGAACCATACGAAGAAACTCGCACAGACACAGACAGACGACATCTTTCTATCCAAGTGCAAGAAGATGGACATCGTACCCAAAGGACTGAAGGGACCAATCCATTAAGAAATGTGATTTGTCCTTTTCATATGTGTTCATTTTTTAAAATTGTATCCTTTGGTATATGTGGTTGTGACTATTTTCTTCCACTATTTGATCTGAGGAAGTGGGTCTGGCCCACGAAAGCTCATCATCTAATAAACCATCTTGTTAGTCTTTAAAGTGCTACGTAGACCTGTTTTTTGTTCCAAGAGCAGATTGGACAGACATCTCTCAGGGCTGGTCTAGACGGTGCTTGGTCCTGCCGTGGGGCAGGGGACTGGACTCGATGACTCTCGAGGTCCCTTCCAGTCCTAGGATTCTATGAGTCCTGGCTTCCCCTCCTCTCTAGGTGTGCCAGGCCAAGCTCTGTCTGTTTCTGCACAGGTGAACTTCCCCTACCTAGAGCTGTGCTCTCCGCCTCCAGGCTAATAGGTTACTTGTCCCATGTAATTGCCATTAACCCCGCCAAGGCAAGTGTGAGGTGGACACCCCATCACAAGCACCCTACGAAAGCCTGCAAGGAAGTAAAACACAACTGCTGTGTTGGGGTTCATCGACTTCTAGCCACCAGGGCTGATGAAAAAACAGTCATTTTTCAGCCTTGTCCTCTACATCCAGTGCAATCTTCTCCACGAACCCCATTTGACATTTGTCACCTCTTTCTCGTGGTGGTTTGAGCCATCTTCTTAGGCAGTATATCCCAGGGTACTGTTGCCCTTACTAGCGAGATTTCTTCCGATGGGAACTGAAGGTTTTAATCCTTAGTGCTAGGCCGTCATGCCCTATTTTTTTCCTCTCAGCTATAAGAAAAGTTGCTTCCCTGTTTTTTCTTTAAATACTTCTGAGATATTTGTGAACTTTCTCATCTCCACCTTAAACTTTTCGTTTGGTAACTAATAATAGCACCGTATAGAGGTTTACGTTCATGTCTCATGCCTTACGCCCGATGTACCCTTCTGTACTTGGCTTGCGCTGCTGGAGGCCTGAACAGCTGAGTAGAAAGAAATTCTGCTCTCTGAAATGAAGAGGGCTTTTGCGCGCCGTTCCTGGATTCCTGCCGTGAAGTCCAGAAAGGCCCCTTGTGGTCATGCCAGCTGGCCTCCTGTATGACACTGGCCGCAGGACATCCCGGAACAGACTGTAGAAACCAGCCAATCTCCCTTTACAAAATGGCCAGTTGGTGGCAGTGAGCTCGGGGTTCTGTTCAGTCCCAGCGCTAATGCAGGGGGCTGCCTGTTCCCACCTCACTAGGGAGCTGCACAAGAGGGTCCCTCTAGCCCAGGAGTGCACAATCATTTTTTGCCGGGGGCCACTTCAAAAATTTGACAAGTGGCCCCGGGCCTCTCCAGAAGGGGCGGGACCGCAAGGGGCAGGGGCAGGGCCAGGATGCTTCGGGTTTCCCCACCCGCAGGCCATGACCCCTGGCGGTGGGAGGAGACTTCTCATGCTCCCTCACCCCCACACCAGTCAGGGCCTGGGGAGCACACGAGGCCTCCTCCCGCCCTGCCAGGAGCCCATGGCAGGTCGAAATGCTGTGCAGTCCTCATAGGGGAAACCGTGTGCGCTCCTCCTGCCCCCGGCCAATCAGGGACTGGGGGCGGGGGAGCACAGGAAGTCTTCCCCCGCCCTGCCAGGAGCACAAAGCACTTCAAAGGGCCGCCGGCTCCTGGCAGGGCGGAGGAAACTTAATGCACCTCCCCCTTGCCCCGGGCCCGATTGGCCTGGGAGCGAGGGAGCGGCAGGGCCTCCGCAGGCCAGATCACCCTGCTTGGCGGGCCGGATCCGGCCCTTGGAGCCTCTTTGCCCATCCCTGCTCTAGCCCGAGTTACTCCACGTGTCTCAGGTCTGTGAACGAAGCCCCACAAGGGGTCTACAGCAGTGGTGAGGGAGCCTGCGCACAGAGCACTGTCTGCTCCACACGCGTGCCGGGTTGTGACCAGGGCAGCCGGAGGCTGAAAGAGGTGGAGTAACGAGCGCTGGGTCGAGCAGCCGGCGCCTGCAGTGCGAGTGGGACAGGAGGGATCATCCCGGTTCATGGGTTCTGTTTGTCGTGTTAATGACGCACCTTTCCACCTGGCAGTGAGAGCCAGTTGGTGGTGCCAGTGCTGTCCAGCCGACCACAGGGTGCCCCCTTTGGAGCTGGCTCTTTGCGCCTGCTGCTTTCCTCCATCTTTTGGAACCCTAGGCCACTTGCGAGGGGACAGGAGAAGCCGTTTGCTTTGTGCTGCGTCTTGAGGCCTGGCTACTGTGGCCACTCGGCTCCTCGTGCGCAGCTCTCAGAGCACTTCTCACAGAGAGGGGCTTCGGGCTCAGGGTCTTACCCTTCTTTTGTTAAAACGTGTGTGTGTTTTTAAAAAGTGGATGATGTGACCGCAGATCAGAGGGGAGAGGGTCGGCAGGGCCCTTGTTATCTGGCAGACGTGAAAGCATGTTGCTTTGCTGATAATGCTGACTCTGGGGGCTGGGATTAGTAGAGCCAGCAGGGAGAGGAATACCTGGAATGGGGCACGGGGTCCCACTCTCTGGGACTGCCCAGAGCCCTGCTGCCATTGGCGCCCGAGGAAACGGCTTTTTTCCAAAGGGCTCACTTTTGGCTTGGGGGGGTGTGTTTTTGTCTGCTCAGCCTCTCTCAGCCAGAGACTGGAGGGTGCTAAAATCACGGGGGGTTCTTGTATATGCGCAGAAGGAGCAACGGTCTCCATATGGACTTTAAAACAGCCGCAGTTGGCTGACACCAGTGGGTTTTGCAAGTGCAATGGAAAGTGGATTTCCTTGGTGGAGAAGGAAGAGAGCCTGAGATATTAGCCCCTGTATTCGTCTGCCAGGTGCTGTTACCATGCTTTGTCGACAGTATACCTGGCCTGGTGCCTTTGAATGTCATTGGATCGGGTGGTCATTGGCAGGTCGCTCGAGGTGGGCCAGGCCAGCTGCCTGCGCAGGGCCGGACAGCACGCAGGGAGAGCACAGTGCGGCCGAGTAGCATCTGGGATATTTTCCTGTCCGGATGTCGATGGATTCAGTAATACTGGCTTTGGAATTTCGCTGTGACTAAATCATTGAATTCCAGCACACGTTTTCCAGAAGCCTGCCTGACCCATCCTTCACTGGAATGGCCCTGCATCTCGCTGCTGGAGGGAACCACCTCGTTCTGTGAGCAGGTGAACAATGTGCCTTTGCTTCCCCAGATGGCTTAAAAATCGCATGTCTGTTCCTGGAACAGGCCTATGCAAGAAGACGTGCGCCAAGGTACAATCTGTTGGCGCTAGGAATTTTTCCAAGAAACCATTTCCACCCACAGTGGCCTTTTTGTGAGGGCACGTTCCATGTCCTGGATCTTCGTGTATGCCAGTGCTGACCACAAGCCGGGTACCCTCCCTACCCAGGGATTTAAAATGGGGCTGGCATGCAAGAGAAAACTGGATAAAAGAAATCGTGTGCACAGAGAAATGTACTTGTCCAGGGTGTGTGTGCGCGCGGGGAGGGGTTTAACCTTTTCCTTTATTGCAGAGCTGTTTGGAGGAGGTCTGCCTGCTTCCCAGCTCAAATTTCCTCCTCCTTTTTGCAGTGAAATCCTAATCCCGGGTTGCACACCAGCAGGCTAGCGTGGCAGCCTTATGGAATGGAATGGAAGCAGGGGTGAAAGTAACTTACAGTTTCTTACAGGTTCTGTCCTATCGCAACCCGGGTCCCTGCCGGCTCTTTCCATTGCTCCCCGCTGGCTTTTGCCGCGGCTCAGCCAGCTCTTGCCGGAGCTGCGCACCAGGGCGCCCCCGCGTCCTGTCACTCTGGGTGGAAGCCTCTTCAGTGCTAAGCAAAGTGAGTAGCTAGTGAGCAAACGTGTAACTGAGAAACATCCCAGCTGAAGTACCCGTGGGCCCCTCATTGCACGTTCTGTGCTGCAGCACCCTGACAAGCAGAATGAAGTTACTGTGGACCTGCCTGCTTGTCTTGAGTGCTGCCTCTCCACCAGTCTCTGCAGCTCTTCTCTCCCCCTTGCAGTGTTCTGCTGAGCCTGGGAGGGGCTTGCGCTTGGCCCCCACCTCCATCCCAGGCTTGTGCCTCTTTGACATGGCTGGCAGGCTAAGTCTTCAGCAATCAGGAGCCAGGCCCCCCAGAGCCTCAGGTTGTGTTGCTTTTAAGAAAAGAAAGTTGTGTTTGTTTGACATGCCTTCTGGTGTGAGCCCTTAGCACGCCCGGGGGCACCTCCCCAAGCTTGTCTTGCAATCAGAAGGGCGGCACATTTCCTTTCGACCCCGGGAACCAGGGCAGTCACAAAAGTGCCGAATACTGTGAGATGGGAGATGCAGTTACTAGAGCTGCCAACATTTCTTAGTATCTCTGTGCAGTTTGCAGCCTTTTATGGCCCTGTTCTCACCCCACCAATAGAATTTCTGGTGTACCCACGTTCTTCTGTGGCATGTGAGCCTAACCAGCCCTCCTCCAGACAAGCCTTTCCACTGTAAAAATGTCTCGGCACTACCACCCTTTCTGCCACAAAACCACTGATGTGCAACCCTCCCAAACACCTCCACCTCCAGCCCACCTCTCACCCTAAGGGGAGTGTGACAGACCGGGCCGTGTCTGGGCACAGCTGAGAGCATCCGCTCAGGGCGAATTGCTCAAATCCGGGGCTTCTTACAGCCCCCTTGACTGGTGACCTCTCCAAACAGGCCACAAACCAGTCCCACAGAGCGCTTCAGCTGCCTGCCTGAAGCCTCCCGAGCAAAACCCCTTCGACACCCCAGCAATATCCGTGCCCCAGATGGCCCCGGGCCTATACACGGGTGCGGGGTCCTAGCACCCAATCCCACCTACCCCGAACAAGTTCTGTCCAGTTCCAAGAAACCAGCCACAGATCCCTGGTCAATTTACCCTCTGGATCTTACCCACAAATCACGCTGGGCCAATCCTTTAGAATCTATATCTAAAGGTTTATTATTACAAGAAAGAAAAGCCTGAGAGTAAGGTTACTAAAGTACAGTACGTTACATGCACCGAATCTCCCAGTTCTCGATGCAGGCTCTAGCAGAGATGTTGCAGCTGCTGGTTAAAAGTCCTTATTGCACATCCTAGGATCAGGATGGGTTCACAGGTCTTCCGGGCTCTTCAATCCCTGCAGTGCTGCCTCTGGGATGAAGTGCTGAGCCGAGAACAAAATGGCATCGACCACATGGCCTCTTTATACCTCCTTCCTGGCCTCTTCTAGTATGCAGCAGGTCACCTGGTCCTCAGCCTCTCTCTGCTGGCAGCTCTTGGGTCTCCGCCCTCCTGCTTTAGGTGTGTCTTTGGGCCATCAAGGGCCATTGTTCCACAGGGCTTCACTACTCAGCCTGTCCATAGCAATGCTCAACCACATTCACAGAAATTTTCAGCTTCCACACAGATTACAGATTCCTACCTACAGTACACACATAGACATTATACACTCACATAAATAGCGTACATAAGATCAACAAACAATAATCTCCCATTCAATACCCCATATGGCTCCCCCCACACCAATTTCTGGGGCCAACACCCCCACCTAGGGGTGCAGCAGCGATCTGGCTGCTTCCCTCCAATTCAGCAACGTGACAGGGAGTCCCTCAGGAGCCTTCTTGAAGCCCACTGCAGAGTTAGTGTTTGCTACTGATTTGTGTGTGGAAGCAACTCATAGGCTATGTCTAGACTGCAGGCTTCTTTCGAAAGAGGCTCTTTCGAAAGCATCTTTCGAAAGAGCCTCTTTCGAAAGAGAGCGTCTAGACTGCACGGAGAAATTTCGAAAAAGCGGCTTGCTTTTTCGAAAGAAAGCATCCAGTGAGTCTGGATGCTCTCTTTCGAAGACGGCCTCTTTACATTGAAGAACGCCTTCTTTCGAAAGAGGAGCTTTCGAAAAAAGGCGTTCTTCCTCGTGAAATGAGGTTTACCGCCATCGAAAGAAAAGCCGCGTTCTTTCGAAATAATTTCGAAAGAACGCGGCTTGAGTCTGGACGCAGGGGAAGTTTTTTCGGGAAAAGGCTACTTTTCCTGAAAAAACCCCTGTGTGTGGACACGGCCATATTGTGTGTTGGTCAGCTGTGTAAAGTCTCTGCAAAGACAATACAGCCGGAGTAGGATAGGAGCAAAGAACTCCTGGGGAGTGAATGCAGATCAGCGTGGATTTTCTAGGGGACCTCCCGGCCGGTCAGAATCGCCGCATGCAGTCACCAGAGCAATTCACCCTGAGCAGACGCCCTCAGCTGTGCCCAGACACGGCCTGGTCTGTCACATGGTGTGATGGCGTGTGCGGTGTCCCTCTGCACCCTTCCTCTGTAGCACTCTTCACGCTGACTCCTGAGTCCAGCTGATGTCTGCTCTCCCCCTTCCTCTTGGCTCTTCGTTCATTAAGAGCACCCCCCTAGCCTGCTGAAAGATGATCTGGAACATAATTGTTCTAAACTTGGGCTGACCAATGGAGTTGCCAATTCCAGGCTGTGGGTGATGGGGCGTGCGGCCATCTCAGAGCAGAGCCCTGTACCAAGGAGTGCGGCTTGCACCTTTCCTTTGCCCAGGGCTGTAATCTCACATACTCTGGGCTGTAATCTCACTCCACTTTGCTCACCTTCATGGTGTGTCCAGACACCCTGACACTGGGATCGCCTCCCTTCTGCTCAGTCATCTCAGAGGCCATGAAAGTCCCACCTGGCTTCTGGTAATAAAAACGAGCTGTAATTGAATCTCACCACATTGTCCGCCGCACATTACATACCCACCGTGGCACTGACATGATGTTAAGGGACTGGTTATTAAAAGAGTGTAATTACAACCCTACGTCTGAGGCTCTGCTTTTTGTCCCTTGCCACGTTGGGCCGGGTGTCATGGGCCTACAGACAGCGCGGCTTTGGCATGTTGCAATCTCCAGGCATAACGGGGCAGGTCAGGACAGGGGTTTTCTGCCTTAACTGAATTTCCTGTCTTTTGTCAAATGAACGCCAAACACTTACACACAAAAGCCTCTCTCTGTGTTGATGTGACTTGTATTCCTCCTCTTTCACAATGTCTGGGGAATCAGGGCAGCACACCCGCATGCCTTGTGTTCAGGCTGGTAGCTATCATGTCTCCAAACAGTCTGAATTGCCTTGTGGCATCGCATCCATGGCTCAGAGCCTCTGCGGGCTGCCCGGCATGCATGGCATTAGCCAAACTGGCGGGATCCTCCTAGTCCCGGGCTGGTGTGCACGGCTGTGCTCCTGCCCGTGTGAGCAGAGGCAAAGTGTAAGGGAAGGTTAAGTGTGAGGAGGGAATCCCAGCCGTGCTCCTCCGCACTGTTGAAGAAAGAGCTTTGCAGCTCTAGTACAGACAGGACTCCTTCCCTTCCAGAGCAGAGGAGCACAGGGCGTCATGACAACAGATGCCATATTTCAGGGAAACGAGTGTCTGATGCCAATGAGGTTTCTGCTCCCGGGGGGACCAACCCTGCCAGTTATTGGCGGTATTAATCCTGTTTTCATTGCTGTTTTACCACCATGCTTCCAGCAACTCTCCATGGCTCCAGGACCCCAGTGCTCCAGCTCTGCCCATTCTCAGGCAGATGATAATGCCCAAAGGCGCCCAACGGACTTGCCTCTCCCATGGCATCTCGTGATCACAACAGCTGTTCTACTCACGCCGTCGCTGAGCACAACCCTTCCAATACCTGGCACAGTCCAGACTGGACGGAACCGCCCCGAAGAGCAGACCTAAGAACCCAGAGTCCAGAGCTCACAAAGCCCTGGGGCAGGGACCAGAGGCAGACTACACATAGCAGCATGAACGACACATGATGCTGCTCAGCAACAGGCTCTGCTGCTAAGAAACCATGAGACCCGGTTGGACGACACCACGAGCCCTGAGCAAGGTGGCTGGTCTCCGCAGGATACTCCGTACATGACGGGCCTCCGCAGGAGAAGGCAGGTGGCGCTCTGTTCATCTGCTCTGCAAGCCCCAATGCAAGAGAGATGCCTCAGGCAAGACAGCCATTTTGGAATTCGTCCATCCAATAACGGAAAGCGATTGACTCAGGAGCTGCTGACACCTGACTGTGAAACCCTCCAGACTCGCCCTCTTGGGAGGTCTCCACAATCTCCCTGACAAGGTGGCAGATGCCAGAGCCCTTCCCTTACCTCCTAGGACTCTTGGGGGTCATCTCTGGTCCAGGCAGTGTCCGATGTCAAGATTGGGAGCGTCACAGCTCAGCCACAGTGTCGGACAGGCTGCCACCTTATTAACACAGTGGTCCAAGCTCTTCCAGATCCCAGGGAGGACCAATGAGCCTGATGTGGCCACAGAGACTCGTGGACTTGAACCAATGTCAGAGGCTGCTGAACAACAGCAACACGCCGCCCACAGGGAGAGTCACTGAGGAAGGACGGTCCAGCAGTGCGGGAACTCTGTTGAGACTTGGGAGACCAGGTTCACTTCCCTGCTCCACCCCACCGGCAAGTGGCCCAGTCTGTCTGTGGAAGGGGATGAAGCTCTGACCTGCCTCGGGGGAGTTGCGGGGATAAATAGATTAAACGCTGTGAGTCGCTAAGTGGGGTGGCCACACGCCCTAGAGCGAAGGGCTGGGGAATCAGTGTTGTCACTAATCTTGTCCACTGACACAGTGGCCTAAAATGGCCCCTTCCCCAATGCAGATTTGTTGATGTTCTGATCCCTCCCGACAGATGAAGTGAGCATGGAAATTCAAGCAAGGATGGGGAGAACGAAGGCTGACTCGGACAAGATCAAATAGAGCAGATGTCTTCAAGGCTCTGTATTACAGGCCTGCTGCCAAGTCCTGCCCCAAGGAGCTATCCAGGGTGGGAAACCACTTCATCAGGATGAATGACGGCAGCCTGCATCCCATCTCAGGCTTGCAAAGCACTGTCACCCTACAGCATGGAAAAGATCACATGCCGTCCGGACGCTTGCTCAAATGCTGGGGATCTGCAGCCAACAGCCCTCTGCAGTACCAGCCTCAGGACAGTCACTCGCAGAGATGATCTGGACTCCCTAGAGGCATCTGTACTCAAGCCCTGTGATTGACCCAGGCCCTTCCTGGCTTGTGAAGGAGAGTCATGAACAGCTGGTGCCAATCCTGATCAAAATAGCCAACCCTTCATTCAAAGAGCGAATCTTCCCTTCACCCTGGAAGCATGGAGAAGCCGAAACGATGCTGAAGAAAGGCATGCTGGAATATGTCTGTTTTACCCAGCTACTGCCCCAATGAAACCTCTATTCCTGAGCAAGCTTATAGGGAAGCTAGCCAAAGGCCAACTATATGTTCCTCTCACTGAAACGAATGTTCCCCGTCTGGACTTAGGCCAGGACATGGAACCGAAACTACGGAAGTCGTACTGATGAATGATTTGTCAATAGACAGCGAGCAAACATCTATTCTCGTTCTCCTGGACCTCTCTGCCCTGCACTTTGACACTGGCCCTGAAATATTGCTTTCTCAGCTGAGAGGTGGCAGGGGGCCAGATTAACATACCAAATTATTTGAGTCCTTCCTGCAGGGGCACAGCCAATGACTTGTGAAAGGAAATTGCACCTCCACAACTAGACCTTCGCGAGTGGAGTCCCTCAAGGATCAGTTATCTGTCTCCAAATTCTTCTCAGTTTACATGCCACCGTTAGGTGAATTGGTCTGACAACATGGACTCAAGTGCCAACAATATGGAGATGAGACATAGCTCTACTTTTTCTTCACTGTGTATAACCACACTACTACAGCCGAGATCGGCTAGCTAGCAAAACCTGGCCCCAGGCTAGACAGAGGTGATGCTGGTAGGTAAAGGAAAGTGTTCTGAGTTTGCATGTTCCTTTGGCTGGAAGTTCACATCCACAATTGTTCAATTTGGTTCCTAGTTTTGGAGGACTTTGGGTTCCTTGTTGATGCTGATCTCTTACGTAGCAGCATCCATGAATAACGCTTTCTGCCATCTTTGGTTGGCTTGATGATGAGCTGACCTGGGTCAGTCATGCCTTTGTCACTTCTCAGTTGGATTATAGCAACGTGATGACAAATCTCACTGGAATATTAGGAAACAACGTCTAACTATGAGAGTAGTTAAACTCTGGAATAGCCTTCCAACGGAGGTTGGGGGGTCTCCACCACTGGAGGTTTTGAAGAACAGATTGGACAAATACCCGTTAGGGATGATCGTTTTATTTTGTCCTGCTTCAGCCCAGGAGGCGGGACTTGAGTTCCTGAGGTCCCTTTCAGCCCCACATTTCTGTGATTCTATGAGGTACTCCATCATGAAGCCTTCAGCATTTGGGAAACTCCAGCAGTACAGAACATTGAAGCACATTTCCACATTACTGCAGTCACCTCAGACCTATCTTCCACTCTCTGCACTGGCTTCCCACTGAGTTTTGAATCAAGTTCAAAGCCTTGATCCTTATCTTCAAGCCCTCCATGGTCCGAGCCCAAGGTATCGAAAAGAGTCTAAAGCTCTGGATGAAGCCTGGTTGGCAAGTCTGGGACTTTGGCACAATGGAACACGGTGATAAGTCTTTGTGGGAGACCAGGCTTTCTCAGGTGTCAGTCTAAGACCGTGGAAGGAGTTCCCCCAGGATCATTGCAAACCTCCCCACCTTCTGCTCCAGGTGAAAGGCGTGCTTCCTTGACCTTGCCATCTCTAACGTAGACACAAAACGTGTACATGTAAACACCAGCAAACCCCTTTCTGCTTCACATGCCTCTTCCTCTGGGACAAGGATGGGAGAACAAACGTGGCAGATCTGTAGGCGCGTTATTTAATGCACTGCTGGAAGGGTCTCAATACTGCGGTGGTTAGTGGGGTATAAGAATCCATGTAGAACAGACTCGTAGCTCTCCTCCAGCGGTGAGAGCTGGTGAATAACTGATTTTTTCAGTTCACTGGCAGTTCTGAAAAGTTAAAATTACAAAGTTGGATTTAAACTAAAGAGAAAAGCAAAGGAGATAAAGGGCTAGAGTCATAAACCAAGCAGGGGCAGCAGTCCCTTTTATACCCATTAGCCCAGCATCTTGGGTTTACTCAGTACTAGATGAATTCCCTAGCACCCCCTCCCCTGGATGAGAAGTCATTCTTGCACGCTTTGCCCAACGCAATGACTGACCAGCCACGGGTCTGATACAGAGTGAACAGTGTGAGCAGGGTAGATTGAGAGCGCTTGACTCTGGAATAGCTGGCAGGCTGGGACCGCGGAGGCCTGGGTTCAAGGCCCTGGTTCTAGCTGAGTGACCTACCTAGGCCACTGGATGTAAGGGAGGGAGGGCAGCGGTGAGAGACGCACTGCTCAGTAACCTCTAAATCCCTTTGGGCACGTCTACACAGCAGGAAGTCCGAGGCAGGGCCCTCTTCCTCCGACTTCCCTTCCTCCTCGTACATTGCAGGTTACGGGAGTCGGAGTAAGATATCCTCCAGCCCGACATTACTTTGACATTGTGCCCAAGTAGCTGCTTGTGGTGTGGACGTGCACGTGCTATTTCGGAATAACGTCAGTTACTCAGAGAGAATGCGGCTGTGGAGACGTACCCTTTGTGACTGTAGCCAGGACCTTTCCTGCAACACCGAAGTATTCAGGTGCCCCCGACCCCAGTTTAAGTTATGCTGAAGCTATTTAAGCAGTATGTACAAAGCAGTATAATTGTTTACAGCTTGTTATTACACTACATTGGCCCGTTCCTAGCAAGGCTGTTTTGTATTGGGCATGCTGAAAGGTCTGTGTAGCCGGAGGTACGTTTCCAAAGAACACCTGGGTCTCTTGTTTTCGTTTGGAAAAGTGTCCTGTGCATTTGGTGCCAGGTGCTCCCGCTGCTGGGCATCAGTGAGATGCTGTTGGCTGTGGAGAGAAGTATTTTCTGGCCTTCCACACTGAAGGAAGCTGAGGGATGGGACCTACACGTGGAGAACCTGGTGCGATCTCCATCTCCTTTGCTGTCTGGTTTCTTTGGGGGGTAGGTTCTCGAGGCTGTCCTGGAGGAATATGGTGATGGGTTTGGGGAAGACCCTCCATCAAGGCAGAAGCCTCCTTTCACAGTTTAACTAGCTCCCGGTTGTGAAGGCCTGCTACCTTCTAGAGTGTGCGTGTAGCCACACGGGCTGTCCCTCCTCCTTACAATGAGAGTTTCTGGTGCTGGAGCCCAGATCTGTGCAGGCAACAGCCTCTGGGCATTACCACGCAGGACAGGTAAAAAGGGAGAGCCTGTAGCCTTCTTGTGAGCAGCGCGCAACCCTGGCACTCCTACTCAGCTGCAAAGACAGAAGTCTGTGGTTAGTCTGTGGCTGCATAGACACGTGTGCCCTCTGCATTAGCTGCTGTTCTCAGCCTCTCCCTTATAGCTCTCTGCTACCAGAGCCCCAGAGTCCAACAGATTCAAACAAGATCTAGACCCCGTCTGTGTGGAGACTCCGGGGCAAAGGCCCCGGGAACATCAGTGCTGACAATGCCTCATCCGCAGCCCGTCTGTTCCGTAGCTCGCTGAGGAGTCGCAGCACACAGTGCCACCTAGTGGGAGTGTCCTCGCTGGGACCTTTGAAGCCATCCATGGCTGGGGTGCAAATTTGGGTTTTCTTTTTAACTTCCATCAAGGGCTTCCAAGGAAGCAGCCCGGGAGCAGCTGATTGTATCCTTGGCGCTCTGCCCGGGAGCCCTGGTGCACCAGCTAGCCCAGGGCTCTAGACGGGGTTACTTGGGCTGTTCACAGGGCAGAAACTGGAAGGTTCAAGAAGGGGATTTGTTGTCAGCCTGGCCCTGCTGCCGCCTGTGAGGCCCCACATCCGTCTAGACCTTGGGAGTTCGGCCTGTCTCGTGCAGGCCTTGTAAAACGATCCCGCTTTTCTTCTCCCAGCCCGCTGTGCCGAGAGAGGCCGGAATGGCGTTGTCTGGGGGAGGGTGTTGGTCACGGGCGACTGGTGCCTGCAGGGAGGGGCCTGAGGGGGCACCCCAGTTAGCAGTGAAAATGGTGGCAGGGCACCGCCTGTGCGCTGCCACGAGGCCCCGCTGGGGTTAACCCTTTTCCACGCCAGCTCCTGGGATTTCTGACAGGATTAATGTCAGGAAGAGATGAAGTCAGGCTAGGGCGCCCCCCCTTCCCTGCCCTTCTCTGCAGGCTGGGGTGAGCGGCAGACTGAGCTGCCTCTAACTGAGCCTCTCCCCACACTCTCCTGAGGGCTGAGCCGGGCCCTTCTCAGCTCAGGCTAGCTCTGTCCCCCACTAGCCACTGGATCGGTCCCTAGCGCTTGTGCCGGCTTCAGACGGTGTTGGGCTCCCTGCAGTGCATCTGCGCCTGACACCAGAGGAGGAGATGGCTTCGTGCCAAAGCAAATAAGTTGTCTGTTTGGTTTGGAAATAGGATTTGGAGGCTCTAGCTGCCTTTGTGAGCGCTGCAGAGGTATGTGCCGACTGCACGTTACACTCCATCGTCTGGAGTGGCTGGGTTTCCTTCTCCCTCTAGCAGCGGGCAGGGCGAGTGGGGCGGCTGCCCCGGGCCCCGCACATGCGCTGCTACCTGTCAGCTGTGGCCGTGGTGCATGCGCGAAATTGTGCTGCCCCGGGCCCTGTGCCCCATGCTTCAATAGGCCCCACGCCCTGGGCCCCGCAAAACTCTCCTCCGCCCCTGCCCTCTAGTCCCTTCTCCTGGGCTCCCCAGTAATAACAAAAGGTCAGGACAACAGTAGAGCGCTCATTGGTCTGTGCAGGTGTCGGTTCACAAGGGCTGTAGCCTGTATACCCGCCTCGGGCCCATGGGACGGATCGGGCCCCTGCCTGCCCTGCCCCCCCACACACTGCTCAGAGCGGCTGGCGGCGGGGGCCACGTGCCTCGCTGAGCGCCACAAGTGGGGGGAGGAGTCGCATGTGCCCTGCCCCCGGCACAGTCGCGCAGCTCCCATTGGCCGGAAGCTGACCACGGAGCTGCCTGTTTGCAGGGCAGGCAGCATGCAAAGTGCCCACGACCCAGCAGCTCAGAGCAGTGTGGGGGGTGGGGCAGGTACAGACCTGCCTGAAGAGCCTGCTGGGAGCTGCCTAGGTAAGGGCCGCCTGGCCAGAGCCTGCAGCTGGTACCCCAGCCCCTGCCTCCCCAAGTCTCTGCCCCTCCTACACCTCTACTCCACGTAGCCCAAACCCTCCTCACCATTCCCGCTCCTAGACTGGGCACGCAGGTCACTAGCCCATCCTGCCCTGGGCCACAACTCAACCCCCATCCCCTCCTGCACTCCTGCCCCAGGTCACAACCCCTCCTGCACCCCAGCCCCCTACCCTGAGCTCCCTTCTGCACCCAGCCTCCATCCCAGACCCTGCACCACCTCCATTAATATCATGGAAGAATGGGGCCCTCGACCACTATCCATACTCTTGGAGTGCTCCCCCCATCAAAAATGATTGCCCACTCCTTTCTTAGAGGTCCATACAACCAGGAAAAAGTGAACAGAGATGTGATATTTACTCTTTTCCACAGACAAAACCCAAGGATCTCCAATGAAAGTAAGAAGTAGCAAGTTTAACACAAACAAGAGGAAATATTTTTCACACAACACACAATTCATCTGTGGAACTCACTGCTGTGGAATGTTATAATTGCCAAAAGTGGGCTCCGTTAAAAAAGAATTGGATACGTTCATGGTTGGTAGGCGCATCAGTGGCTTTTAGCCAGGGTGGCCTGGGATGCAGCCCCGTCTGGGGTGACGCTGAACGAAGGAAGGAATACACATACAATTGGCTGTTACCCCTCGAGAGAGAGATCTTGGAGTCCTCCTGGGGAGGTCTCTGCAAACATCTGCTGAACGTGCGGAGGCAATCAAAGCTATCAGAGTGGTGGGACTCTGTAGGACAGGGATAGGTGATAAGAAAATATCATACTGGCTTTATAGAAATCCATGGATCACCACGGCCAATGCTGAGTGGCTGTGTCAGGCAGGTTGCTCCAGAGGCAGGGGCGAGATGGAGACTGGCCGGGGGTCACTGAGGCAAGGAGGGTCATGGGGAACTGGGTGATCCTGGGAGTGCAGAGACTGATAGGCCTGGAGAGGGCAGTGCCGGGGCCGTGTCCTGAAGAGGGCCCTGCGAGCCAAGAGACTGACGTGAAGATGGGGGAGGTGTCCAGGGAGCCGACTCCTTCCTGCTTCTCATTTGGGAGCTGGTCTGTGTGACTTGCCACAGGTGTTAACTCCAGAGGGGGAATTCTGAGTCCACTGTTCCGTGGCCACCTAGACTATCCAGCCTCCTGCACTGGTGAGAAGTGCTGAAAAGTGTCTCCGGTCAGTGCTGGGAGGGCCGAGGGGGTTGTATATTTTCCAAGAAGTAACCGAAGGGAGGTACTTTCTCTCTCTCTGGTATTCTGTAACTCCATGGTTACGTTGCGTAGAACAGACAGATCTGACAAATCTCCCCGTGCAAATACTTCCAGCTGTTTAAACTTAGATAGTCTCAGAGAAATACTGAACCTAATAGTGTTCAGAATATACAAAACGCAGCCTTTTAGAGACGCCAAGCTAATTATCCCGCCTTCCCTGTCTTCCCACCAATGTTACCCAGGTTCTTCTAGCAGCCTGGGCCCTCCTGCCTGTTGCAGACTGGTCTTCGTTCCCTTCCGAGCTGCCACACGGCCCGCTCTCTCCTGTTTCATGATTGTGGATTGTCTTGCTAGTGCTATCGCCTGGACTGGTGCGAATTGGTCGCTCCTGGAAGCTCCTTAGATAGCCCTGACTTCTCTCCCCTCCCTGTGGTGTGCGCAGGCTCCCTTTCCATTGCTTGTCGTTGGGGTTGCACCGTGTTTCGAGTGCTGTGGCATTCAGCCAGTATTCCTCCTCCTGCCGTGGTGGCCGTGCTAGGGTCTGAAAGTGCCTTTGCTTCCCAGCTTCACCTGCAGCTTTTTCTCAGCTTGCTTTCCGGTTTGTGTTGGGAGGGTGCTGCTGCCGCTTTCACACGCTGACAGGCGCGGATTTCCACTGGGGGGTGCACACAGCAGCCCTCGGAGGGAGGAACGCCGTCAGCACACACCAGCCTCCTTGGGAACGGATCAGGCCGCCGCAGGCCCAAGGAATGCGCGTGTATCCCCGTGCTGCATTCCGCACAAAGGACTAAGCAGCAGCATGTGTCTTCTGCATAACGAGGCTCTGTGGCCGTGCTAAGGCCACGGTTGGTTGTGAACTTTTGAAGGCACAACCCAAAGTTTGGTTCAGCGTTGCGAATGTTTTGGTTCCAACAGCCTCTGGTCCCGAGAAGCTCTGAATCCTGAGCATCTCCTGACCTTGCTGGGAAATGCGCTTGCTGCCCTCCGTGCTGATGAGTCTTCCCTGCCGGCCTCTAAATCTGTCCTCAGCTCCCACCTATCTTGGAGCTAGTATTCCCCTGCGTGGCAGCATCGTGACCTTTTCCATCGGGGGCCGTTGTCTTCGCTGCAGGCCAGAGATTCTTCCTCCAGAAGAGAACAGGCTGATTAATGGCTCTTGTCTTTCCCTAGGGGGAATGTTTCCACAGGCTTCCAGGCCCCAGAGCACTCGGCAGGTTCTCGTTTGGCAGTGGGTGCGGGTGACTGTCCTGGCTCGGTTTGGGGGCAGGTGTCCAGGATCACGCGCATGTTTAGTGCAGAGAAGCGAGGCGTGCCTCTGTTTCTAGCTCTGCAAGCTCGTGAGTGCTATTGCTCAGCCTCCCGAACCTTTCCTGTATCTGCGGGGCGGCTCAGACACTAGCACAGCCTGCGTGGGCCAAAGGGAAGCAGCCAGCTTTGGAGATGCCCCTCTGTCTCCATTCCCCACTCACCCAGCATACTCTACACTCACTCTGGCACAGCTCTGCCTGCAGCCACCTGGCCTGTCCCCTCCTGGACACGCCTCTGCTCCCAGGCAGCATGCGCCAGAGGCTGGCCAGAGTGCCAGAGCTGGCAGGCTTCTGGGATCCTGCACAGACAGGTCTGTGGCAAAGTGCTTAGGGACGAAGCACTTTGCTGTCTTGCTGCGCACACCCTGTCTACTGCTCGGAGCAGAAAGGTCGGTGGTGAGATGAACGAGTTAGGGTCCCGTGTGTCCCCTGCCCTGTGTTCAGAGCCCCGCCGGGCGCCTGGCAAGGTGGGCAGGGGTGGCCGGGGCAGAGCCGGGGGCAGCCAATGGGATGCAGTGCCCCCCAGCCCTCAGAGTTGCCAGGAACATGCCTGGGGCTGCTCCAGCGGTGATTGAAGGGGGCCGGGGCTCTGGGCACTGCCGTTGCCATGGCAAGAGGCCTGGTCTCTCTTGAATCGCCAGGCCCCAGGGGAATTGTCCCTCGGTCCCCCCATCGGCAGGCCTGTTAGAACACGGCAGCGGCTAGTTAGCCTCAACTCCAGCGCGTTCTCGCCTGGACCGTATCCGCACGCCTGGCGTTTCCTGGCTTGCTGGGACTAAGCTCGCCTGCCAGGCGGACAGGCTGCACGTCCTTCTGAGCTGCCACGTGGCAAGCGCCACGGTTCTCAGCTCCGCCGTGAAACTCGTCTTGGTTCCTGTGTGCGGATTCAAGGTGGTAATGAAATCTCTTTGACTCCTGCTGCCCTTCTCCCGAGAGTAGGGAATCAGCGTTTGGGCAGCGAGTCCCCGGGACCTGTTCCTCCCCAGTTCACGCTCGCGTGTCTCCCGTTTTGTTTTTCAGGTTCTCCAAGCCAGCGCCAATGTTCTTGGACGATTCCTTCAAAAAGTGGGCCCGGATCAGGGACTTTGTGCCTCCCTTTGGAATTAAAGGACAAGGTATGGAGGGCCTGGGCTGCCGGGGAGAGGGGTGTGGCTGGGTGGGTGTGTGCAGAGAGATTTGGGCTGTGATTTGAGTACCGTGTGTACACGCCTGCTCTGAGAGCCCAGCCAGCCAGAGTCTGGCCCAGAAGCTGGCGCTTGGGAGCACAGATAAAACTGGTGAGAGTCCGAGTGCGGCAAAGCCAGGCTTAGCTGGCGTGCTCGGCGGGGCCATGTGTACAGTACGGCTCTCAGGTCGCTAAGGATGCGGGTTTGTAGCAATTTGGCAGGTGGCAGAAGCCCCTTAAAACACCTCGGTGAGCGAAAACCAGTCTGGCTGTGGGCAGAGGGCTGAGTAGTCCTGTTGGCAGAGCCCTGCCTGGCCACTGGCTGACCGGCGCCATAGATCTACCTACATAGCGAGGCTGCTGGTGGGCTCCCGGAGGGGAGACAGCAGACCCCAGTGCCCACTCAGCTACCGCGGCAATGGGCTTAGGAGCAGGAAGACCGAAAGCGGGACCCAGGATTCCCTTTGGTTCATGCCGCTGTGACACTCGGAGCAGGTGGCCCCACGGTGGAATATACTGACAGCAGCGAGAAAAGCCCTTCTCTCTGTGGACGGTCAGCTGGCCTAATGCCCCTTCTTGGGAACAAGGCAGGGCGGGCCAGAGGAAAGCAAACCAGGGCCCGTTCCGAGTGTAGGTGGCGAGGGAGCTCCCCTCCTCCTTCCTGAGAGGCAGGGTGGGCCAGGTACGCAGCCGAGGGATGTGCCTCCGCAGGTGAGTGGAACAGGCCTGCTTCGTTCTTCTCCTCCTTCCAGGCCAGAGGGGTCTGCTGTGAGGCGTTGGTGTGCGCCAGCCTCCCCCTGCCCCGCCCGACCTCGGGGTTAACTCGCTGTGGGCATGGCTGGGGCAGGCCACGCTCTGAGGGGTCGTTTCAGGGTGTCTGCAGAGCCTGGAACGTGTTACGGCGCCACTTGCCCTGGCTCACGTTTTGTCACAGTCGTGAGGGCTAGAAACCAGGAGGGCTGCGTCTAGACTGGCAAGTTTTTTGTGCAAACACTTGCCAGCTGTCTACACTGGCCGCGTGATTTTGCGCAAAAGCCCTGACGTTCTACTGTCTGAAATCAGTGCTTCTTGTGCAAATGCTTTGACGTTCCGATTCGGGCAAAAGCCCTTTTCCAGAAATGTTTTTGCGCAAGAGGGCCAGTGTAGACGCTAAAAACTGTTTTGCGCAAAAAAGCCCTGATGGCGAAAATGGCGCTGGGGGCTTTCTTGCGCAAAACCGCGTCTAGATTGGCACAGACGCTTTTCCACAAAAAGGGCTTTTGCGGAAGAGCGTCCGCGCCAATCTAGATGCTCTTTTCCACAAATGCTTTTAGCGGAAAAACTTTTCTGTTAAAAGCATTTGCGGAAAATCATGTCAGTCTAGACGTAGCCGAAGATTTTTTTCCTGCTTCAGGTGGAAGCTTTAGTTCAGACTGTGATGTGGCCAGGAACCGGGGCAGTCTCAGGCGTGGCCCCAGGAGTCGAGCCTTGGAGGCAGATCCCGCTAGCCGATGTTTCGGTAGCAGAACAAAGCTCAGACTTCGTCGCCGTGCAGCCTCTCCCCTCTCTGGGGGCACGTGAGAGGGGCCGCTGCTGTGCCAGCCCGGGGCGGGACGGCTGCAGACGCGTCAGTGGAAGCACAAGGGGGAACGCTGGATCCGCCTCTGTTCCAAGCAGGCACGCGAGGGTGCGGGTTGGGGCAGGTGTGCTGGCCCCCGGCGGTGAGCCTTGACGAGTGCACACGCCTGCAGCCAGGCCTAATCAAACTCATTTTGCTAAACTGAAGCCAAAGGGAGCAACGTGCCAGAGAGGAATGACAGCCTGGCTCTGGGTTTCCTGGCTGCTGCCAGCTTGTGTCACCACCGCAGTGATATGTAAATCTCTGCCTTTCTCTTGGGTTTCCTCAGTCACACCGAGAAATGAGAAATTGCCGTTCTTGAAACGGCTGAGAGCTGAAGCAATGGGGCGGAAGCAGCCGAATGGGGTTTTCAGTGCCCTCCTGGGACTAACCTCGGGGCCAGGTTTCTGTCGAGAGCAGTTTCTGTGTGGGAGGGATGAGTTATGGAGCCGTGCGCGGCCGGGTTTCTAATGGCTGTGCTGACAGGCAGGGAGTCTAGCAACGCGAGTGGCGCCCCTGTTGGGTCACACATCACTGGGAGTCCGTGCGTCCGTCTTTTCTAGCCATCCTAGGGGGCCTGCTCCAGACGAATGGACGGACTTGATGATGGGATCATTAGGGCTTTCAGTCAGAGCGTCTGGTGCTAGGCAGGCAGTGTGGAAGGAGGCCCTGGGCCGGGTGTGCATGGGAAAGCGAGCGGGCCGAGCAGCTCCGAGGCGGGGAGCAGGGGTGGGCGCCCTGGAACTGGCGGGCGGGGCTCTGTTCTGGTGGGAGGGAGCCCCTGGGACTGGGAGGTGGAATGGTTTGCCATTGTGTACCTCGTGAACGGCCCATGTCTAGCAGCCCTGGCCCCAGCCAGGCTGAGGTCGACCTGTTCTCGTCGTCTAGTCCGCACGCAGGATGCACCCTTCCAGGCAGGCTTGGAGCTCGCCCACCTCGTTACGCTGCGTTTGGCTCTGACCGGTGAGCCCTGCCTGCTGGGCGGCTGCTCAGGACACTGCCCAGCTGACCTGCAGTGCCCACAGCTAGGGCTCGGCGCGCACAAATGTAGTCAGCACACGTGGGCGGTGATCCAGGCAGTCGGGAGCTGGCCCATCGTGTGCTCTTCAGAACCAAGCAGTGAGGCACTGGGAGCCCACCCAGCCTGCCAGGAATCCCAGCAGTGGGAAGCGGAGCAGCCCAGCCCGCTCCCCTGAGCCCTGCGTTGCCCCACTTGCTGCCACCACGTGGTAAAGCAAAAGCTGGGAGATGGGCCGGGGAGCAGGGCAGGCTGCTGGGTCCCTCCGGCGCCCACCGCTGCTCCACCCTGTGCCCGGCCCCCCAGGTAACTCCTCGGGCTATCCTGGACCCCACGGGTCTCCTCCATTGGACAGCTGAGGTGGCCTCTGCGGGACCTCCAAAGTACGGGGTCTGGGGCGGCCACCCCAAACCATGCTGTGCAGGGGCCAGCTCCGCTTCTGGGCTGCTTTTAGGGACCTGATCACACGGAGCCAAGGCAGCTGGGATCCCTCCCCTGCGCATGGGTTCTGAGAAGGCTGCTGTCGAGCTCGGTGCGTTTCCGAGCAGGTGTGCCCAGGCAGAGGTTGTAGACCAGGAAGGCCCCTCGTGATCACCCAGTCTGATCTTCTGCATTGGTGCCAGCTGGCCTATTTCAGACCAGAAAGGCCGGGAGACAAAGGGGCCAGCAGTGTCCATGTGACCCAGCAACAAAAGTCCAGTTACTGTGGGGGGGGGGGGGGGCGGGGGCACCAGATCATCAGCCCACACTGGCCCCAGTGTAGCCGGGACCCCTCCAACCTGCATCTCCTGAGCCCATAGGCAGCAGGCTCTGTGTCAGCCCCGCTGGGAGAAGGGGGAATGGAGAGGACTGAGGGATGGGGAGAGAGGAGTTGGCGGGGAGCAGGGTCTCAAGGAGGAGGCGGAACAGGGGTGGAGCCTTGGGAAGAGGCGGGACGGGGCAGGGCTTGTGGACGAGATGGGGGGGGGGGTCTGTTTTCAGAAGTCAGAGCGTTGGCACCCTGCTTCTGCTTCACGCAGGCCCCCGCCTGTGGTTTTGGAAGATGATACAGTCTTGATTGAAAGACACCAGGTCTGGAGACTCCCTGCATCCCAGGGATCCAGTCCGCTGGTCGATTGCACTTGCTGCCTCCTGAGTGCGCCTGGGCTAAAGCTGTGGGGAGGCCGAGTTTGCAGTCTGGTACGGTCGCAGACTCCGAGCCCTCCAAGAGATTTCAATTCTGTTGAAAAATGTCTCCTTAATTGGCCTGGACTTTGGCTAAGTTTGCTCTGGGGTGAGATGTGGCAGCTGCTCTGGGACAGGAAGAGGAGGGTATAATATCTAATGGCTGCCGCAAGGGTGCTGGGAGGCAGCAGAGTCAAATTACCCAAGAAACGCCTCCGATACCGAAACGCCTGCTGTGACACCGGCACAGAGTGTCCTAGAACTCGGCTGCGCGGTGCCAGCAGCACAGCGCCCGCTGGGCCACGGCCTTTGTCACTCTCGGGTTACTTCTGAGGGCGTGTCTGCAAGAAGACGGCAGTGCGGCTGTGGCCAGCGGGGGCAGCTGATTGGAGCCCCTGGGTCTTGGAGCAAGGCGCACAACTTGCAGTGTAGACTCTGGGCTTGGGCTGAGCCTGGGCTCCGAAAACCCGGGAGGTGGGAGAGTTTCTGCACACGAGTTCCCGACGAGCCTGACCCGGCTGGCCCAGGCGCTGAGCCTTGGCGGGTTGCTTGCTGCTTGGTAGATGCACCCTCGAAGGGCCACCTGCCGAGGGAGCAGCGCCATTTCCTTGCAGAAGCCAGTGCCCCAGCAAGCACTGTGTTCAGCCCTGGGCTTGTTCCCCAGGCGTGAGGCAAGCGCAGCACAGGGATGGCTCCAGGAAGCCTGAGCACTTTAACGGGGGGAGGGAGGTTCCACTGAAACTCCTTCTTCCCTCTTTGTACGAGTTTGTGGCCACGCCCCTCTGCTGGCATGGAGGCTGGCCTGGGTGAGCACTCACGCCGGCTGGGGCCTGCCTGGCAGGATTCGTCGGGGGAGAAGTGCCTGGCAGTCTTACGGCACCAGTGAGACTAGTAACGCTAGAGGAAGCCGCCTCCCGCAGCTGGGCCGGAGGAATCCCAGAGCTGTCTGGCGCAGGGAGGGCCAGCGAGCCAGGTCTCCGGTGCCCTGGCTATTTCTGGAGATCACGAAGAACCATATTTGTCACTAGACGTTCTTACGATGCAGAAAAAGGGAGTAAGCAGAGAAGTGTGTCCAGGAGTCGCCCGTGGTCTCGAACCGGAGAAAGCAGGCCGCTTCGCTGGGCTTCAAATGCTTTTGGCTTAAATGAAATCGGATGTGTTAATCTCGGCTCCGCGCATTCCATCAGGGATCGTGTCTTTGTTTCCCGGTAATTGCTGCTCTGCAATTACCTTTCTTCTAGCGCTCTCGTTATGCGTGGGCCGGCTGGTGCTGCGGGCTGTCATTGGAGAAGATGTCCGTTCCCTGGGCCGGCCCGTCCTGTCACCATCCCAGATTTTGCATTCCACTCTGGCATCTACAAAGTGGTTTTTCAGCTGTAATAAGAAAATGGGAAGTTCAGTTTTGCATCTTGGGTGTGTTTCATGTAAAACCAGTGGGAGGGGGACTTGCTGTCTCCCCAGGACAGGAGCGACATCCGGAATAGTGATAGATCGCTTGACAACGAAATCTGAGGCTTTGCCTGGGCACACAGCCTAATTGCTGTTCTCTGCAATGGCTAATTGTCATTCCCGTGCCTGGCTGAACCCTGGCATGGTTTCCTGGGCGTAGCCGTGCCTGTGGGAAGCACCCAGCTATTTGGTGTTTTAGCTGATCGGAAGTTCCTTCCTCAGTGGAAATGTAGGCTTTGTCTACCCCTGCGGCTGGCCAGCGCCGGCTCGCTCGGGCTACGGGGCTGTGCGGACTTTTGGGTTCAGACTGGAGCCTCAACTCTAGGACATTGCAAGGTGGGAGGGTGCCAGAGCTGCCTGAAACAGCCCCTGAGCCTGAGCCCCAGGAGCGCAAAGCAGCGGGCATGGGCCAGCCGTGGCTCTTCCTTTGCAGCCCCAGAACTCAGGGGCCCGCCAGAGCTAGCCCGCCACTGCTCCCAGAAAAGTTCGCCACCCCTTTCTTCTCCACGTGCTCGAGCTGCAGAGCGTCTGGCTTCCTGGCATGGATCCGGTTTTATCGCCGTCACTAAACCAGAGTCACTTCGACATCAAAAGCAGAATTTACAGTGGCCCAAAGTATTGCTTCCCCGCCTCCCCGGACCATGCCCCGTAGTAGCAACAGCCACGCATGTGTGGTCCTGCCCATCCCACGATCGGGTCTCTCTTGCCAGGTTTCCCCTCTTCTCCAGCTGGCTAGGAGGGCGCCTTTTATATGGCTGGCCTGGTGGGTTCTCTTGCACTGCTGCCTGTCCCACACCAAGCAGCATGGCCTTCTGGGTGTCCCCTCTAACTAATGCAAGGGTGTGACGTCTGTAGTTGTGTCCAAGGATAGTGTGGGACCGTGAGCCACACTGGCTGTTAGTACATGGCTGTCTGTCCTCCTCTGACCAGTGGAGGCAGACTTCTGAGTTAGCCCCAGAATTAGACTTTTGCTTTGGACCAAAACCAAGAGTTGCTCTGATTTCGTGCCAGTTTCCACGTGATAAAAGTTGCTCTTTCCCCAGTTCAGGTAACCCCACAGCCATGAAAAAGGAACCTGCTAAAGGAATATGTTGAGGGAAAGAAGTGAAGGGTTTTACTGAGCTACAAGCGCTGGCTTTTGCATGCTACACAGATTCCAAGGAGAGGTTATGCTGTGGATGTCAGGGTTAAAACCATCCATCTTTCTGAACAGCCTCTGGGGAGAGGAGAATCCCCTTCTGCAGGCTGGCACCTCGCCCAGGAGCGGGCAGTGGTCGGGAAGCGCAGGGACCATTCTCAGGTGGAGTCTCTCCTCTTGAGCCCGCAGTGAGCAGTTTGTGTCATAGGGGTGCTGAGAGCCTGTGAAACAAACTGTAAATCCTGGACATCGTGGAAACCGCGTCAAGCCAGGGGATGCAGCAGCCCCACCCCCAGTTCCAGCACCTGTCTAAGCAAAGGGCATGTGAACTCTAGGTTAAAATTCCTCCCAGGTGTGCCTGAGTCACTGCACGCGGGTAATTCCCTCCTTTGTAGTCTGCTCGGGCGAGAGAAAGGCAACACTCTCTTGCTGACTTCATGAGGTTGCCCCTCCCCCTGGAAATATGACCATCCTCCTACTGTTTTTGTGGGCCTTAGAGCAGGGGTGGGCAATAGTTTTTGACGGGGGCCACTCCAAAGTTTTGGAAAGTGATGGAGGAGGAGGTGCGGGGTCTGGGATGGAGGTTGGGTGCTCAAGGGAGCCTGGGGTAAGGGATTGGGGTGCAGGAGGGAGAGTGGGGTCAGGGAGAGAGTTTGGGTGAAGGAGGCAGTTATGACCTAGGGCATTGGATAGAGGTGCAGGGGTTTGGTTTGTAACCATGGGGAAGACACTGGGGTGCAGGGGTTTGGGGTGCCAGATCTGAGGGGGGGTCTGGATGCAGGAGGGGGGCAGAGGGTTTGGGTATGTTGAGTGGGGAGAAGAGGGTTGGGGAAGGAAGGAGCTGGGGTGCCAGGGGCAGGCTCTGGCCAGGAGACTTACCAGCCAGCAGCCCAACCAGCCTGCCTGCAGAGCTAAAGCTTGCAGAGCTTAAAAAGTTTCCCTGCCTGCCTGCCGACCGGCCCCGTGCTTGCCCAGGCTGCACAGCCATGTGCTTGTGTGAAGAACTGAGCTGGAGGGGGACGTGGTGCTTCATGTGCTGCCTGTTATTCAAACAGGCAGCTCCCATTGGCCAGTTTCGGGCCAGAAGCCGGCCAATGGGATTGTGCTGGGAGCGGGCGTTATTCCTGAAGCCTTCCCCCCTTCCCTCCAGGCTCACAGTTTTTAAATAGAAACGGCCCGGCAGCTGCTTTCTGAGCAGTGTGTGGGGCAAGCCGGGAAGCCTGCCTGGGGCTCCCTGCTGCGTCCACGGGCTGGATCCGTCCTGCAGGCTGTATTCTGCCCAGGCCTGCCTTAGAGGGCCGAGGGGAGGCCCGGCCTTCAGGCCTGGTGGCTATGGTTAGGGCCGCACGGTTGTCCAGGCCAACAGAGAAGCCAGTGGCTAGTCTAAAAGGCTCATTCCTTTTCAGGTAACCTCTTAGCTCTGGAGCCTAACTCCTGACAGCTCTGCTCTGCCTTGGGCGTGCTGTGCGGGGAGGAACGGGACTGGCAGGGACGTGCTTACCGCCGCTTTCCCAGCAAGGCGTGCGGGAAAGGCCCACGCCGCGCCCTGCATCTGGCCCGGGAGGGACAGCGGCGGCTGCTGGGTGAGTGAAGTTCAGTGTAGTACCGATTCAGCAGAGTCGCTGAAGCTCGCCGGTCGGAAACACGTGCTGGTGCTGTCGTGAAGATGGTGGCTAGACATGGCGCTTAGACCCAGGCTGGCGCTCCGTGGGCACCGTCTGCCTCTTTCCTTCCTGTCGGCTTGTCTCCTTTTCCAGCAGCCTAGGAACACCCAGGCCAGCTGCAGCGCTGCTCTGCTTTCCTGCCCCTGCTCTTCTGGAGACCAAGCTGGCAGAGCGGGTCCCAGCAACTCGAGGCCTTGGACAGTCTCTAGGCGGGTGTCTGTGCCCAGGAAAGGAGACGGTCGCGGGGCACAGCTGTGCAGCATGGCCAAGGAGCAGAGCAGCTGTTGCCTTCCCCCAAAGAGTGTGCGGATGAAATGAGGCGGGCGGGGGCTGCCACGGGGGTTTGCTTTGCAGCGTGCCCATCCCCTCTGCATTGTGGGGCTTCCTGTTGTCGCCTGGCGCAGGAGGAGCAGCGGCACCTTGTGGCTAAGGCTCAGGACTGGAGCGGTGATGGGGCCCTTGGGTTCTCTTCGCAGGTTTGCCTCTGGCTTGCTGTGGGCCCTTGGCTGCACCTTGGAGCCTCGGCTCACCCACAGGAGACCGTGTCCTCTCCTGCTCCGCCCTGGGCCCCTCCCCACCTTGGGTCCGCCCCACCCCCCACACTGCCCTGCTCCGCCCTGGGCCCCTCCCCACCTTGGGTCTGCCCCACCCCCCACACTGCCCTGCTCCGCCCTGGGCCCCTTCCCACCTTGGCTCTGCCCCACCCCCCACACTGATCTGCTCCGCCCTGGGCCCCTTCCCACCTTGGGTCTGCCCCACCCCCCACACTGCCCTGCTCCGCCCTGGGCCCCTCCCCACCTTGGGTCTGCCCCACCCCCCACACTGCCCTGCTCCGCCCTGGGCCCCTCCCCACCTTGGGTCTGCCCCACCCCCCACACTGCCCTGCTCCGCCCTGGGCCCCTCCCCACCTTGGGTCCGCCCCACCCCCCACACTGCCCTGCTCCGCCCTGGGCCCCACCCGCCCCTTCCCCTGTCACGAGCGCCCCCCTGGCCATGTGCGAGTGCCTGCACGCGCTCTCTCTCTCTCTCTCTCTCTGCGGAGGCTCTTCCCTCACTCCGCCCTCCAGTCTGTGCAAAGTAAAGCAAGTGCCTTGCGTGGTGCCTCTGCCCTCCTTAATGTGTCTCCGTTCCTTCCTACTCTGGGGTGGGGCAGGGCCTCCGGCTTCCTTCCTGGAGGCAGCATCTTCGCCCTCTCGGGGCCCATCTGGTGTCAGCCCTTTGGCCAGGTTACAGTCCAGTTCCCCTTCTGGGCTGCGTCGCTCCTCGGTCCCTTCTCCCACTGGCTGATGGGGCGTTGGAGGGCCCCAGCCCAGGGACCCTGCAGATAGCGGCTGTCTGCTGTGTCCATTCCAAAGCTGCTCTGATTCCCTGGGTCACTCCCAGTGGCCCTGGACATCTCTTCTGGCCCACTGGGCACCCGGTCTTCACTCCTTGGGTTCACGCAGCAACTCGCTGCTGCTGTCCTGCAGCTCCTTTTGTACGACCTGCCTGGCCCCCTTTGGCTGCTCCCCTGTAGCTCCTCTAGCTTGCTCAGACAACCTGTCTACTGCCCTTTTCTTGGGCGGGGTGTGGCAGAACCAGCGGCCTCCCCAAGGGCCTCGTCCCCCCTCACGGGTCACAGGACAGATTTCACTTTCAACATTACAATGCCTTTGTAGGGGGAGGGGAATAATTTTGCTTCCATGGTTTGTGGCATGAATTCTAGGGCACTATAACTTGCACTGGCTCCTTTGACATGGAGAAGACTCCAATTCAGACTGTTAGACGTACTTATTTACACTTGCACCCTCTTATTAAAGCCATGTAACTTTCACATCACCCTGAATGTGGCACACGGGATCCCCTGAGTTCAGGTGTCTCACAGCCTGAGGGTCTAGACTGAGAGCAGCTGCTAGGAGGAAATAGGAACCCGCTACTCTGAACAGACCCTTCCCTTCTGCTCTCAGAACGTATGGCTGTGTTGAAACAGCAACGTTTCCTTGACAAGGCTAATGTTGGCCCGCAGAAATTGACAAAAGCACAGTCGCCAAAGCGTGTTCACACTTGCTCCCTCTGGTGACACATCACAGTCACATTGGGAGCTCCCTCGTTGACAGCGTGAGCTGTATCCTGCAGTGCCTGGCGACCCCGCCTGGCGCTAGGTGTTATAGGAACACAGCCATGCTAAACGTCCAGTCGGGCGCCGCGTGGGGTCCCAGCCCTGCAGTGGTTCGTGGCTTCTGTTCATGCTGTTTTCCAACTGCCGCTCTGCCCTGTGCGCTCCAGCATCAGCCGGGAAAGTTCAGTGGTGTGCGCACAGGGCGGCGCAATTCCTCTGGAAGCTCCTGATGGAGGAAACCTCGCAGATGCTGGACCTTCAAGTTGGCATTGCTGTCAGCAGTCACAGAGCGTCGCTTTTGGGCTAGGGCAGGGGTGGGCAAAAGCCTCTCAGGTGAGGCTGCGGTGGAAGGAGGCAGAGCTGGGGCTGAGGCTCCTCAGTGGCCCGTCGGCCATGTGGTCCCGGGCTAGCCCCGGAGACTGGAGGAGCTGCTGCCTCAGTTGTGCAATCTGGGGCTGACCTGTGGCTGCAGAAGCGGTGCCTCCGGGGCCAGCCCTGGGCTGCGTGTCCATGGCAACGGCGCTTCTAGGGCCACTGTGTGATCATGTTGTCACGGTGCCTCTGGGGCCAGCCCCAGAGTGTGTGGCCATGGCAGCGTCATCTCCAGCCTCTGGGGCTGTCCCAGGGCCGTGTGGCCTTGGAAGAGGCGCCTCCGGGGCCAGCTCCAGACTGGGAGGGGGGGCAATAGACAGTGGAAACATTCCAAGGTTAGCGCCAGAAGGCCTTGCAGCAGAGTAGGGCGGGGCACTGCTCCATGGTGTGGCAGGTGCTTGCAGATCACCGTGGATGTTTCACAGACATCAGCACGCTTGTTCAGGGCCGTGTTACTGATCATACAATTCCCATGGTTATAGCCGCGTGCTGCACTTTGCATAATCGCTGTGTGCACAAGGGCGACATGTTTGCTCGGAGTGGAGCCCTGTGGCACGCCGCTTGGCAGCACAGGTCCGAGGGCTGACAGAGGGGCCCAGAGGGCTGCTATTCACACCAGGGAGACGTTGAGGGGGCACTTGGACAATGAGGGGCACGAGCATGTCCCCTTTCCCTGCTGCATCCCATGTAATACAAATCCCTGCACGATGGTGCTTGAACAGCTGGGCCTGCAGTGACTGCTGTGTGAATCTGTGGAACACAAAATGCCAACATACCCTTATAAAACCTGGCCGTTGCTGGCCAAGGTAAATGAGGGTGAAGCACGCCAAAGCGATCGTGTTTGCTGGGAGAGGGGAAAACCTCGCAGCTTTGGGTAGGTCCGGCTATCACAGTCAGAGTCCAGGGGGTTCCCAGGCAGCGAGACAGAATGTGTGGGCGTAGGGGAGCCCTGGAAGAAGAACTGTGCGTGTTCTGCAGGGGAGGGCAGCCCTGGGTTTGTTCAAAGGTGAGAACGTGTCTGACCTGCGATGCCCTTTCTAACGCCTCCTTTCCTGTCTCCCCAGATAACCTGATCAAAGCCATCCTGTCAGCAACCAAAGATTATCGCCTCACTCCGGCCCTCGACAGGTACGGGGAGACCCTTCTGGAGCAAATCATGGCTGCTCATCACATTTCCTGACTGCAGCCCCCAGCACTTGTGTCTGCTTTGCACCTAGGCCAGGCGCTGCAAAGAGAGTTCTCCGTCCAGTGAACTCTGGAAACGTTTGTTAGCTCAGCCCTGCGAAGAGTAGGTTTGCATTGCGGCTGCTTCCTAATCATTTGCTTCTAAGAGCAGGAAAGCCGTGTGCACCGTTGCTAGCTTTTCAGGCAGATAACTGGCTCGGTTTCAGAAACTGTAGCAAACCCTCCCCCCAGCGCCCTGCAGTATGCTGGCCACACGGCCAAATTGGGCAAAGGTAGGGAACAAACGAGGAGGCTGCCACTTGTTCTAACAAGACTAGCTCACCGGCAGCTCGCTCTGAACTCTGGTGGGGGTAACTGCAGGGACTGAGGGTAGGGGCTGCCATGGGGACTTGGAGGGTTGAGCCGATTTAATGCGTATTGGTCTCTTTAGAAGAAGCTCCTTCCAGCTTTCTGGTCCTATTGTAGAACTGGGTCTGGAAAATCCTTGGCACGTGTCGGTCAGTTACCTGATCCTTTACCCTCTTGCATCCTGACCCTTCCTCTGTTTGACCTCCAGCCTTGGATTCACGTCCTCAGCAGGTGTCAGTTCCTGGAGCCGGGGTCATTTTTTCAGAAGTTATGTGACTTCAGCACTTTTGAGAAATGTTGGAGCTGCTCTTTCCTGACTCTTCCTGCAGCTTTGATCTCACACTGAGTCCTGTTTTCTGACCCGCTAACCCTGCTGTCCCTCCAGTGCCCACCAGCACTCCCGGTCTCTACAGCTCTCAGCTCACTGGCAAAAGGCGACTCTTCTAGGGGCCCTGGCATGCACACCTGGATCTACAGTCTGCTGGCTCAGAGTGTCCTGCAGTTTCCTGTGCCTCATGGGAGTGGGGGGCGGGCAGGCTTCGTGGTCCAAATTTGGGGCTATTTGAGAAAGGGGGTGTGAAGAAACAGCCCCTTTCAGATCCCCGTGTGCTTCCACAGTTCCCTGGTTCGTAAGAGTGCTTTTTTGGTGCATGCTGGGGGCTCTCACAGTTGCTGTGACCCTCCCCAAACTGATGTCACCTACTTGGGATTTGCTTCGGCCAGAGAACGACACCCTTGGCTTCTTCGGGGAGGCGTGCTTGAAACGCTGCCGAGGGACGCGCTCCACTGAGGCGCCAGAGAGGGCTGTGCCGCAAGACTGGTGCTGCGTGGCTCCGAGGCTTTGCCGGCAGCCTGCCAGCGCGGTAACCGGGTAGTCCGAGTGACGTGCAGAGGCTCTTGCACCAAGCAGCATCTGATTATCTGAGTCCTAACCGCGCAGCTTTGTGAGAGTGCTGTGCGCATTGCTGTGTGTGCCTGTGCTCACCAAACGCTTCCCCGGGAGCTTTTCCCATGAGACCAGAACTTCTGGCTCAAGGGCCCATGTGGAGAGCTCTCTGAAATCCCCAGGCAGCCTCACGGTCTGCGGAGAGGCACTGTCAAGGAAAACAGCCTCAATTCACCAGCGCAAAGACCAGGAAGCAGCTGGGGCGATGTGATCACAGAGCCCGGTCCTCAGACTGAGCGGGCCCAAAGGGACGCAAGTCGCTGGGTGGCTTCCTCCAGGGATGCTGCACACCGCTGGAAAAGCTGCTGCTGCACGGCTCTGGGAAGGTACCGGCGGTGACATGAGCCATTCCAGGCGAAGGAGCAGACTGGCGCACGGTTAATCTGAACTAAAAGCCGTGAAAAGACGGGCTCTTAGCTAGTGCCCATTGCCACGTGCTCTGATCTTGCATAATGATATTTCTGGTAGAGCAAGTTTGACTTTTGTTGTGAGCTGCCCCATTTGCTCGCTAAAGGTCGATGCGTTGTGTATGAGACTCCTGTGAGATATCTGACCTAGTCCAAATGCCATCCTGCTCTACAAGAAATACCATTGTAAAGGGTCGGCATACCCATGTGATACGGATTAAAAGCTACTTGAGAGAGATTTCAAAAAAGCAATTCATTGTTGACTGCATGGGTGGGAAACCTCAGGCTTTAGGCTCTGGTGAGCAAGGGTAATGGGGGGAGTCTCTGCTCATTTGGGGGACACAGTGAGGGGTTTTTTCCCTACCTCGCACTTGTGTGCAGCCCCCGACTGATTTTTCTGTGGGTCAATGGCCCCTGACCCAGAAAAGGTTCTCCACCCCGATCTACAGGGCATGCTTTTAGTAAGGTCCTGCAGGGATCTGCTCTCAGCCCAATGCTATTGAACTTTATCTGTGCTATGGAAGAAAATAGAAAATGAGTGCTGGTAAAACTTGGAGATAACATACATTGGTGGGGTGGCTTGTAAACAGGACAGGGCAACGTGCATTTTACCAGAACCAAAGATCATAGGCACACCGGTAAGATGAGAGATGGTCCTCAACAGGCAGACACACTCGAAAGGACTAACCAGCTGGTTGAACATGAGCGCCCAGCGTGCTAAGAGCAAATGTGATCCAGGGGTGCCTAAGGGAGGTGGCATTACCCCTCACATAGCAACCGGTAGACTGTTACTGGAGACTGCATCCAGTTCTGCTTTCTAGGAGCATTTCCTCAGGCCCTGGTGACTTGCAGGCATCTCACTTTTCTAAGTGATTTTTAACTTGTTCTTTTTTTATTTTATCTTCTAAATCTACCCCCTTCCCACTGGCATTCACTGTTAGGCATTCCTTCATCAGACTTCTTGGTGAAAACCGAAACACCTCTGCTGTTTCCAAGAGAAGGTTCAGAGGTAACTTGATCCTGGTCAAAAAGACATCTTTTAAAATTGGCCATCAAGTTCTACTAAGAAAGGAGCAGGAATGCTGGTAAGTCAAATGCCAAAGTATAATTAGACAGACCAAAAACGAATTTGAAGAGCAACCAGCAAAGGACACAAAAACTAACAGTAACAAAAAATGTGACTACGTCAGATGCAGGAAGCCTTCCAGACAAAGCCATTGAGAAGAAGCTAGATGAATTCTTGCAGTGGTCTTCATTGCAGAGGATGTAGGTGAGAATCCCATACCTGAGCCCGTTTTTCAGGTGACAGATCTGAGGAACTGCCCCATTTTGAGGTGTCAATAGAGAATGTTTTGGAACATGGAGTGACGTAGTGGGGGGGAACTTGCTGGTTTCTATGGGTCTGTGGTAACCCCACTGGCTGCCGCCGGTACCACAGCCCAGAAGGACAGGGATGAGTCACTATGCAAAGGGTGTCTCAACCTGTCCGACCAGCTAACCCCCATGGAGAGGAACAAAGGAAGGTGGATGCTGCCCTGCTGGGGGCAGGGCTGGAGGAGGGTGAGTTAGTTTCTGTCTGGGAGGATGGAGGAAGCAGCCTCAGCAACAAGCTGGGGGGTTTAGAAGCCGAGACCCCCCCCACACACATATCAAGGGGGGCTGAGGCATCCTAGGCCTGCCCTGCAACCAGATGACATCTGTGCTGTGCTGTATGCTGGAGAGGCAATAAACCACCTCTATTCTACTGGCTGGCGGAGTCTGTTCGTGCCATTTCGGGGGTGCAGGAGGCGGGGGACCCCAACGCGTCGTCACACATGGATAAATGAAAGTCTTAAATCGTCAGGGCCAGACAGTATTCACCCAAGACTTCTGAATGAGCCTTGGAAAACATCATTCTAATTATACATACAAAATGATGGGATCTAAATTAGCTGTTCCCACTCAAGAAAGAGATCTTGGAGTCTTTGTGGATGGTTCTCTGCAAACATCTGCTCAGTCTGTAGCAGCAATAAAAGAATGTTCGGAAGTATTAGGAAAGGGACAGATAATTAGAACAGAAAATCTTACCATGCCGCTGTATAAATCCATGGTACGCCCACACCTTGAATCAGTCGAGGCCTCTGGAACAAGATATTCTAACTCAGACAGAGCTTGATGCAGGAATTACTGGGTAAAAGAAAGTGAAACCTGCTGTTTGGGGTCAGCATAACTTAGTGGGGGGCAGTGTGTGGCCCACAGGCCACGTGTGGCCCATTGAGGTTCTGCGTGTGGCCACGAGACATTTGACTTACCATTGCCCGTGCGCAGGCTTGCCAGATTCCAGCAGCTTCCGTCAGCGCAGTGTTTTCCCTACCGGTGTTGTTCAAGCGCCGCACACACAGAGCAGGGACACATGAAGTGACGGGTGTATGCGTGCTGATTGCATGCCCCATTGCCTGTGAGAGCTCTTGTGACACCAGCTTTTAAAGGGGCTGTAGCGGCGATCCTGGCAACTACAGACCAGTAAATCTAACATCAGCACTGGGCAAATTGATTGACACTATAGTTAAACAGGACTGTCAGACACATACATGGACAGAATTTGCTGAGAGAGAGTCAACATGGTTTCTGTGAAGAGAAATCCTGCCTTACCAATCTGCTAGAGGTTTTGAGGGGTCAAAAAGCATGTGGAGAAGGGGGATCCAGTGGATATAGTGCACTTAGATTTCCAGAAAACCTTTGACAAGGTCCCTCACCAAAGGCTCTTAAGTACAGTAAGTTGTCATGGGATAAGAGAGACGGTCCTTCGTGGATTGGTAACCAATTAAGACAGGAAACAAAGGGTAGGAGTAAATGTTAAGTTATCAGAGTGGGGAGAGGTAGCTAGTGGGGTCCCCCAAGGGTCTGTCCTGGGACTCCTGTTCAACACATTCATAAATGATCTGGAGAAAGGGGTAAACGGAGGTGGCAAAATTTGCAAATGATACGAAATTGCTCCAGGTAGTTAAGACCAAAGAAGATTTCAAAAGGATAACACAAAACTAGGTGACTAGACAATAAAATGGCAAATGTAATGTTTATAATGCAAAGTAATGCACATTGGAAAACATCATCCCAACTGCATGTATAAAATGACGGGCACTAAATTAGCTGTAACCACGCGAGAGAGATCTTGGAGTCATTGTGATACATCCACTCCATATGCAGCAGGCGTCAAACAAGCAAACAGGATGGAGGGAATCATTTAAAAAGGGATAGAGAATAAGAGGGAGAACATCTGTATCTTGAATACTGCATGATGTGTGGTCGCGTCATCTCAAAAAGGATACTGGAAAAGGTTCAGAAAAGGGCAACAAAAATGATGGGGTCAAAATGTCTGCTATCTGAGGAGACATTAATAAGACGGGGACTTTTCAGCTTGGAAAAGAGACAGCTAAGGGGGGCTAGGACAGAGGGCTATAGAATCATGACTGGTGAGGAGAAAGTGAAGAAGGAAAAGTTATTGATTTGTTCCCGTAACGTAAGAACTAGGGGTCACCCAGCAAAATGAGCAGGCAGCAGGTTTAAAACAAACCACAGGAAGTTTTTCTTCAGACAATGCACATTCAGCCTCGTGAGCTCCTTGCCCCGAGGATGTTGTGAGGGTCAAAGCTATAATAGGGCTAAAGAAAGAGCTAGCTAGATTCATGGAGATCAGGTCCATCAGGGGCTGTTAGCCAGGCTGGGCAGGGAGAGTGTCCCTGGCCTGTCTGTCAAGGCTGGGACTGGGTCACTGGCTAATCCCCGGTTCTGTTCACTCCCTCTGGGCACCTGGCATTGGCTGCTGGCGGCAGACAGCACACTGGCTAGGGTTGCCAGGCGTCCAGTATCGACCTGGACAGTCCGGTATTTTCACCTCCTCTCCAAAAAAAATTCAGAAAACACCGGACACCTGAAATGTCCTGAACGGTCGGGTATTTTCTGATGTTTTTCCCGGCCGGGAGGCGAAAATCCTAGGTGCTTGCCTGGTTCCACAGGGGAGCTGTCTGGCCCGGAGCAGGAAGACAAGATGGTGGACGCCACCAGCAGCCTATTGGGGCCAAAAATCCTGAAAAGCATTTCTTAAAGGGGCCATGCTGGGTTTTTTCTTTTTTTTTTTTTGCTTAATAACTCTCAGCAACTTTGGTTTCCCCCCCTTTTTTATTCTCAAAAGAATTTTTTCCCCAGTGTGTGTGTGTGGGGGGGGGGGGGGGTTGTGGGGGGGGAGGGGTGTTCAGTATTTTTGGTGAAATCATCTGGCAACCCTAACGCTGGGCTGGATGGACCCTTGGTCTGACCCTGATGATCTAATGATTTCTTCTAGGGCTAATTCAAAGGCAAGGGTGGCCCTAAATTGACCTTCCTTCCCTTGTTCCAGCCCCCCCCCCTCCCCCCCCGTAGCTGCTTAGAGATGTTCAGGGAGCCTGTCGCTGCCGGGAGCTTTCACAGCCAGACGAGCAGGGCCTGTGGCTTTAATGTATAAGCTGTTGTGTGGAGCTGAAGGGCTCGGTTCCTGCTCTCTGAGGGTATGTCTACACTACCCCGCTAGTTCGAACTAGCGGGGTAATGTATGCATACCGCACTTGCTAATGAAGCCCGGGATTTGAATTTCCCGGGCTTCATTAGCATAAGCGGGGAGCCGCCATTTTTAAATCCCCGCTGCTTCGAACCCCGTGTAGCGCGGCTACACGGGGCTCGAACTAGGTAGTTCGGACTAGGGTCCTATTCCGAACTACCGTTACTCCTCGTGAAACGAGGAGTACCGGTAGTTCGGAATAGGCACCCTAGTCCGAACTACCTAGTTCGAGCCCCGTGTAGCCGCGCTACACGGGGTTCGAAGCAGCGGGGATTTAAAAATGGCGGCTCCCCGCTTATGCTAATGAAGCCCGGGAAATTCAAATCCCGGGCTTCATTAGCAAGTGCGGTATGCATACATTACCCTCCTAGTTCGAACTAGGAGGGTAGTGTAGACATACCCTGATGTCTTTTCAGCCGTTTGGAAGCGGTTCCTGAGTCTTCCTTGGGCGCTGTATTCATGAACTCTGTGCAAGTCTCCCCCGAACAGGCCTGCCAGCAGCTCTGTCCCCAGTTCTTTAACTCAAGCCAGGACGCTCTCTTCATGAGCAGTTGCTGCGCCTGGCCGGGGCGGGTTTCCTGCCCAGCTGTGTGAAGAGGAGACGACTTGTCCTCCAAGCCTGCCTGCCGTGCGGCGCGAGGGTGGCCCGCGAAGCAGTGTGTGTTCCCAGCCGCGCCCCTGGCACGAGGGGATGCGCTGAGGCTGGCATGCGGCCCTTCCCTCCCCGGTCTCAGCTGCCTCCCTCGGTTCTGAACACGGCTCCTGGCCGCGTGCCTCCGCGTGCCGGTCGGTGGTGCCACGTTACACTAACCTTTCCCTGCCTCTCTCCCCAGCCTCAGTTGCCGGCGATGCGTTATCGTGGGCAATGGGGGAGTGCTTGCCAATAAGTCCCTGGGGCTGAAAATTGATGACTACGATGTCGTCGTCAGGTGAGTCCTCGGTATCCATGCTGGGTCTTGTGCAGCATGAACAGCGGGGGCAGAGGTTCCGCCTCCGTCCTTCAGGTGTAACCAGCAGCAGGCGCCGTTGGGAGGGAGCGTGCGTGACGTGTACAGCTAGCCCGGGTGTGCAGTGTCCCAGGGTCCTAACCGGGCAGGCGGAGCCTCCATGCTGCCCCCGCCATGACCTCAGCCCAGCCCTCTCCTCCCGAGATCTTCCCAGGGCGTGGCTCTCCCGGGGTGTCCCTGCTGGCGTGTTAGCTGCTGTTCTAGAGCTGCTCCAGTTCCATCCCATCGGCCCGGCCCTGCCAGGACACGCACACGCGGCCTTAGCCAGGGCCTGCTGCTCCAGGGCCTGTGTCCTGCCAGGGGAGCAGAGGAGCTGTTTGCTACTCCCCTCCTGGGCCCCGGACACTGGGGGAAGTGCTAGGTGGGAGAAATCTCCCGCCTGGCCTCCACCCCACCCCCTCCTTGTTTCTCGTGATCTCGTGGGTCCTGCTCCCTCGGGCTGCAGCAGCCCCCTTCTTGTAGGGCCCCTGCTGGGCCTCGGGCTCCGCTCGGAAGGCAGGCGGGGAGGGGCTGCAGTTCTTTGCACTAAGCCTCCCACTTAGAGTTAAATCCAAAACGCCTCCTGCTGCCTCCGTGAGGGTTCCCCCTTCAGCCCGTGGCTGTGGGGAGGGGCTGGGCCGCCTGCAGTGTATGGGCTGCCCCGGTGACCCGCTGGCCTGCGGGCTGAGATGCAGAGGGGCGTTCTCAGCCCCTGCGGGAGGAGGTGCAAGGCCAGCCTCAGGCTAAGGGAAGCCGGGTGCTCAGCTCTCCATCGGCCTGGCGAGTCCCATGGCCGGCGGGGAAGGAGCGGGGCCTTTCTCTTGTGCGTTGAGGCCTGGGCGGGCGCTGGACCCAGGCGCGGGGGTGGATGCGGCAGCGAAACTCGGCAGAGCCGATGCTGCAGCATAGTGCAGGGGCCAGCCGCGCAGCAGGGATCTGACTGACTCCTCGCGGCGCCGAGGAACTCGGGCTGCAAGTTTTATTCTTAAAACTCTGGGCCAGTTTTGTTGAGGTGAAAACAAAAGCAGACCTGCGCTGGCGCTCCCGGCCAGCCCCGCCGGGCTCCGAGGGCAGGGGAGCATGAGCTGCTCTGAGCTTGGACCCTCCATTCCCCCAGCAACAGGCCTCCTGCTGACAGAGGCAATCCTCCGGGAGCGCCCCATGGGGGAATATCGGCAGCTCTGGAGGGCTCTATCAGGCTTCCCTGGGTAGCCCCGTCTGGGCGGGTTGGAATGTGACGCTAGACAAGACTCTCCTGAATTCCAGCGAGGAGCAGGTGAGGCGGAAGCCCCTGGGGAATGAGGGCGCAGGCCTAGGGGGAGAGGGAAGGGGAGGTATGGGGACAGCCGGCTCCGGGCTCCTGGGGGTTCCAAGTCGAGGAGACAGCAGGAATGCCGCCAGGCTGTGCGCTGCCCGGGGCATGCGGTCTGCAGGCAGCGGGATCCGTGCCTTGAACATTGCCTGGCTGCCTGCTGCAGGGTGGGCTTCAGCTCTTACGTCGAGGGATTTGGGTTGGATGGAGGAGTGGAACTTTAATGTCTTGAGTCTTAGTCGGGGAAGAGTGGCAATTGTGTCGTAACGTGACAGAGTTTGTGTCAGAGGGAAGTTTTCCTGGGGCCCTGTGTGCTCTGAGCAGGGCCGGACGGAGGCATGGGCGAGCCGGGCAGCTGCCCAGGGCGCCAACCCATGGGGGGCGCCTGATGGCAGCTGTAAGGGGCGCGCGACGTCCCTAAAAGCTGCCATCAGGTGTCGCGCGCCCGGCTCCCGCAGCACCGGCCCCGCAGCGCCGGCCAGCAGCGCCCTTCCCCCCGCGGCGCCGGCCAGCAGCGCCCTTCCCCCCGCGGCGCCAGACAGCAGCGCCCTTCCCCCCGTGGCTGCGGGGCCCTGCACGGCCCAGCACGTGTGCCAGCAGTACTGGCCAGGCCGGGCTGGACAGTGCATGCGCCATGCGCCCCAGGGGCAGGCCCGGGCTGCGCTCCAGCAGCCATGACCGGCCTGCGCATGCGCCGGGCGGTCCCCGGGCTTCACGCCAGCGGCTGTGGCCAGCGCACGCATGCGCCGTGCGCCCCACGGGCAGGCCTGCGCATGCGCCCTGCGCCTGGGGGCAGCACCGCACGCCCGGGCCTCGGGCGCCAAAAGGGCCTGGGTCGGCCCTGGCTCTGAGCTCTCTGAGCGAGCACATGAACAGTCCGGCTGCACTGGCTCTTCTCGTGCGGACAGTTATGCACGTTACTGTTTGTCATCGACTTGCTTTTCCAGTTCCTTGGCCTGGTGCACGCCACGGGTGCTGGTTTTTGATTCCTAGCTCCAGTGGGAAGTGGTGCACGCCGGTGTGGGCCTGTCTCATGGACCTGGCCACTCGCAGCAAGGTCTGGCTGTGCGTAGGGAGGGCAGGAGCCCAGGCAGCCGCGTGTGGCTGTGCGGGAGAGTCAGGCAGCGTCTCCTCTGTCACCCTGCAGGCTGAACTCTGCGCCGGTGAAGGGCTTTGAGAAGGATGTGGGCGGGAAGACCACGCTGCGAATCACGTACCCGGAGGGGGCCATCCAGAAGCTGGAGCAGTACGAGAAGGACTCGTTCTTCGTGCTGGCCGGGTTCAAGTGGCAGGACTTCAAGTGGCTGAAATACATTGTTTACAAGGAGAAAGTGGTAAGAGGCGGCCTGTGGCGCGTGCTGGGTGGGAGAGGCAGCAGCAGTGTCATGACTTGGCCTGCAGCATTTGGATCTGGGCCAGGTTTCGTTGCCTGCCTGGGTGCCTGCGTTTCACTGCCACTTCCACGGGCTGGCTCAGTGCATCTGGCAGCCGCTGTCCAACCGGGGCTCCCTTCAGAATGTCCGAGCGGCCACACTGGGGCGGCGCTCACGTCCTCTATCAGAGCCCTGCCTGCCTGGTCAGTGCTCCATGCTTTTGGCACTTGGAGGGCAGGGAGCGTGGGCTTACATCCTGCCTCCAGGCCCACCAATGGGGCAGCACTAGGGCAGCTGCCCTGGGGTCTGGCACTTCAAAGGGCCCCAGGCCGCTGGAGCCCCTGTGGCACGCTCCGGGCAGCTCTGAGGGTTGCCGGGGGTAGGCAAGCAGAGCCGCATTCAGCACTCGAGATGTGGGTGCACCTGGGGTTTATCCGGGGGAGGGGCTGTTCTCGGCTGGCTTCTCCCTTTCCTAAAGCAGCCCAGCAGTCTGTTAGCTTGGGCGATGGCCACATCGAGCAGGTGGCTTCGGAGACCGTCCGTGATGCCAAGGTCCCTCTCAGGAGTGGGCCGGACCCGGTCATTTCGTATGTGCCTCTCCCATTATTGTTCCCTACAGACTGACGGGGCCGTGGTGAACGCTCACCGCTCGCCTGGTGAGTGTCGCCCGCTCACTGTGACTCTGCAGTTCACTGGTATCCTCTGCAAGTGTCGCAGCCCCGCTATCAGCCCCTTCTCCAGGCCCCCGTCGAATACGTGGAGCAGCATCGCCCCAGTCCAGTGCCTGGGGAGACCCTGGGTTACCTCTTTTCATTGTGAAAACTCCCCATTCATTCCTACCGCTCGTTTCCTAGCCCTGGGCCACCCCGTCCACGCACGTCGATGCCCTCACAGCATTCCAGCAGATTGCGAAAGGAGATCGGGCTGCATCGCGCCGTGTTGGCTCTTCCCCAACAGGCTGTGTTCACCTGCCGGTCTGAGGCGTCGGCTCTTCCCTAGAGGTGCTGCCAGCTTGCGTGCTCTGAAGTTCGGCTTGCCTGGAGCGATCTGAGTTCCGTTCGCCATCTCCCGGCTACCTGGCGCAGAAGCCAATGTAAGCGATCGGTTACGCGCATCTGGCAAAGGGGTTTTACCTCGGACGCTGATGCCCAAATCAATCTGTTCGTCTTGAAGGTGCCACAAGACTCCTTGTTGTTTCTGCAGACGCGCTAACACGCGACAGCTCTGAGACTTGCTGCCACCGGTGGTTTGAGTTCTTCAGAAGCCTGGGGTGCAAACCAGATGGTCTGATGACTTATTGCTCCGTGTTCAGTTTGCTCCAAAACCGCCGCAACTGACTCTTCAGTCTGGGACATGGCTCAGATGTATCGCCTGGAAAGATCCTCCTTATCCTCTGCAGCGAAGGTGGCTGCCAAGGGTTCCCTTAGCTTCTCTGCAATGCCCTTGTCTTCCCTGAGTGCTGATTTAGCTCCCCAGTCATGTAGAGGCCCCACTGCCTCTTTGGCAGCCTTTCTGCTTCCTGGTGCACTTCAAAACATTGCTGTTGAGTTTTGTGTCCTTAGCTAGTTGCTCTTCCGATCCCTTCTTGGCTTGCCTCATTGCACTGCTATGCTTGACTTGCCAGAATTTGTGTTCCTTGAGTGAGTCTCACTATTAATCTTACGAATCTTGTTCCAAGCCGTGGATTTCATTGCATACCGACCAATCCCACATTGTGTGACAGGGCGAGTGTTGATTTTAATGTGCTTCATCCTAGAGTTTTAGGCCAAACAGCATCTAACCTGGCCTCCTGTATATCACTGGCAATTAACAAGCACCAATGGCTGGAAGTGAAGCCAGAAAAATTCAAATTAGAAATGAAGCGAGTATTTTTTAATGGTGTGGGTGATTAACTAGAGTGAGCTGCCATGGGGGCTGGTAGACTCTTCATCCCTTGATGTCTCCAAATCAGACTGATGCCTTTCTGAAAAGCGTGCTGTAGCCGAACACAAGTTGGGCCAATACAGGGGTAACTGCCTGGAGAAGCATTGGCCCGCGATTTGCAGGTCAGACCAGGTGATTTAGTGGTCCCGTCTGGCCCTGAACACTGTGAAACCTATGGAACCATACACTGAAGGTCAAGAAGAGAAGCGAGGGAGCTGAGGGATTGAGCTGTTTTGTCTGATGTGCGGCCTTTCAGGCGGTGTGTAGGCCTGACGTTCTTTCTTCAGCTGCTTGATAGAGATCCAGCAACCGTGTGGCGCTTTCCAGCCGAACCTCCAGTTGTGTGGAGAGAAGGGCCCAGAGAAGCAATTTTCCCTTTTTCAAATGATTAACCACGTGGATTCCAGTCACGGGTCAGGCGCCGGAGATCAGACGCTCTCTGGGGCCAGCCCTTTGTCCTGGATGCTCTCATGCCCTTGCACCCCAGGCCACAGCGGGAAGGCCAGGGCAGCCATCTGAGCAGATCCTTTTCACCACCCATGGCTGCCTCTCGCTGTAATAGCTGCCAGAGGTGCACAGGCGGCTCCTGAGGAGACCCTCCATGACGGGCTGCTCCATATTCTCTATGGGGGTACACCACACGCACGACGCTTTGTGTGAGATACTTCATGTGCAATATCATTGGAACCTACTGAACACGATTATCCCATTGGTTTTCACTAGGGATGTAAAATGTTGATTATTTGGCTACTCGGATAGTCGATGCAATTTGCCTTGACTATTGGATTGGTCGGTGAGGGCGCTTTGGCCTTTGAAGTGCAGCAATCGCCCCAGGGCTGTTCCTACCCTTCAAAGGCGAAGCGTTGTGGGGAGCATGGGGTCAGAGGAGGACTCACTAGCCCCATGCTCCCTGTGGCATTTCAGAGCGGCAGCGCCACGTGGAGCCTGGGGTCAGTTGGGGACCCTGGGCTGCCCACAGCGTTTCAAAGCAGCAACACAGCGTGGAACCCGAGGTCAGCGGGGGCTCCAGGCAGCACTGCCACTTTGAAACACCGCAGGGAGCGTGGGCCATCTGGGGACCCCGGGGGGCACGTGGTGTTTCAAAGCGGCAGTGCTGCGTGGAGCCTGGAGTCTGGCCCCAGGTTCCATGTGGCACTGCTGCTTTGAAGCAGGCCCTTTTCTTCCCCCGCACGCACCCCTTGCTGCCTCTTTCTGATCGAGGCAGCCAGGCAGGGGGCAGTGACTAGTCGTTCACAACCCTACTATGCCCGTTTCCTTTTGTGCCTCAGAGATTGCATGGGCTTTGCTTTGGGTCATCCCCACTGATTACGTACCAGGGCAGTTGTGGCCCATAAGCAAAAGACAATGGAGCTTAACCTTCCCTGTGGACATGTGTGTCAGCCCATGAAGTGTGGAGACCAGGGCCCTGCAGAGACGTGTGACCATGTCACTTGACACCGGAATCCATCTCCAAGAGGAACAAAGGGCTCCCACCTTGGATGAATTGTGTTTAAAGGTGGGGAGTGAGGTAATCCAAGTCATCGGTTCTCCCCTGGGACTCCACCCACGATGACTGCTGGAAGCAGCTGAGCGGGGGAAAGACTGAACTCAGATTGGAAGGATGTCCAGTCTGGAACCAATGTAGCCAGTTCCCTTGGTGTATGACACTTAGTCTGCACGTTCCGGTGTAGTTTCTGGGCTGCATGAACAGGAGAGTGGTGAGCCAGACATGAGGAGTCATTCTTCCGCTCTGCTCTGCACTGATCAGGCCTCAGTTGGAGTCTTGTGTCCAGTTCTGGGCGCCATGTTTCAGAAAACATGGAGAAATTGGAGAGGGTCCAGAGAAGAGCAACAAGAATGATGAAAGATTTAGAGAACATGAGCTAGGAGGCAAGGCTGAAAGAATTGGGCTTGTTTAGATTGGAAAAGAGAAGATTGAGAGGGGACATGCGAGCAGCTTTCAAGTGTCTAGAAGGGTGTTACAAGGAGGAGGGAGAGAAATTGTTCTCCTTGGCCTCTGAGGGCAGGACAAGCAATGGGCTTAAACTGCAGCCAGGGAGGTTTAGGTTGGACATTAGGAAAAACTTCCTGCCTGTCAGGGTGGTGAAACACTGGAATAAATTGCCTGGGGGGGTTGTGGAATCCCCATCTCGGGATATTTCAGAGCAGGTTGGACAGACACCTGCCAGGAATGGTCTAGACAGTGCTTGGTCCTGCCAGGGGACTGGACTCAATGCCCCTCAACTTGATGGATGCCTGGGGCAGTCCCTCGCTCAGCGCAGAGCGCGTCCCTCCATGGCTCTGAGTGCTTCCCCAGTGCCTGAGGGGCGTGGCGGCTCTCCGCCCGAGCCGAGACCAAGGTATATGAACACCCAGGCTTTGCCAGCCGCCATATTTGGGGGCAGGCACCGAAGAAGGGAACAGTCCCATCCAGGTCACCAGCTCCCCTTGCTGCTCTGGAGCCCAGTGAGCAGAGGCTGTTCACACTCCTGCTCAGAGCACAGAATTCGACTGCGAAGCCGCACAGAGCACCAAGAGCCTGCCTGCCTGCTGCAGGAGAAGTGCCACTCAGCTGAGCCTGTCACTCACCTCGCGCTCAGCCCACTGGCCACCGGGACCCTCGTCCCAGCTTCCCAGGGTCGAGTCCCCGCCCAGCATGCATGCTTTGTCTTGACTCCTAAGGATATGTGTTTACACTGAGCCATGTTAAACCACATTGTGTGTTTGCCTCCAGCTCGCTGGCTAACCCAGATCACCATGTGTCTGTTCTTCACCCCTCCCCCAATCGGTGTGTGATCCGCAAACTGTGTCAGGCTCATTTCACTCTCTTCCAGCTCGTTGGCAAGCGTTAAGTAGCCCAGGGCCATGAATCCAGCCCTGCCAGACCCTGCTAGAAACCCCGGGGATGGCTGATGGTTCCCCCATGTACAGGCAGTCCCCGGGTTACATACAAGATAGGGACTGTAGGTTTGTTCTTAAGTTGAATTTGTATGTAAGTCGGAACTGGTACATATTGTAGGGGAAACTCTAGCCAAACATTTCTCCAGAGCTCAGTTTTATTCTCCCACACCTCACTTCCCTCAGTCCTTTATTCTCAAGCTGAGGTGCCTGCTGAGAAAAGCCGCTCCGCGTCTCCCTGGTCTGCTGGGGGAGGGGGGCGCTAGCTTCGCGTTTTCCTGGTCTGCTGGGGGGAAGCAGCTAGTGCAGGGTTGCCTCACCCCATTTGTAAGTAGGGATCCGATGTAAGTCGGATCCATGTAACCCGGGGACTGCCTGTACAATTGAATGTTGAGGCCTATTGGTTAGCCAGCTCTTTGCCCATGTAAGGTGTGCATGGTAATCGATATTTATCTATATACAGGATCTATATAGAGCATTCTTAAAACTGAAATACCCACCCAGAGACGTGAAAAAACAGATCGACTGAGCCAGGAGAATACCCAGACACCTACTTCAAGACAGGCCCAAAAGAGAAAACAACAGAATTTCACTTGTCATCACCTACAGCCCACAACTTAAACCCCTCCAACGCATTATCAACAATCTACAACCTACCCTGGCACATGACCCCTCTCTCTCACAGGTCTTGGGGGACAGGCCAGTCCTCACCTACAGGAAACTCCCAACCTCAAACAAATTGTTTCCAGTAACCACACAACACACTTGCATCATAATCATCCAGGAACCCAGCCCTGCAATCAGCCCCGGTGCCAACTCTGCCCACACAGCTATGCAAGCGATTTCATCACTGGACCCAACCACATCAGCTACTACATCAGGTTCGTTTAACCGCACATCCACTAATGTGATCCATGCCGTCAAATGCCAGCAATGCCCCACTGCCATGTGTATTGGCCAGCTGGACAGTCTCTACGGGATAGAATTAATGGACACAAATCAGATATCCGAGAAGGCAACACACAGAAACCCATTGGAGAACACTTTAACCTGTCCGGGCACTCGTTAATGGATCTCCAACTCACTGTGTTGTTTCAGGCCAATTCCACCAGCCAAATACACAGGGAAGGGCTGGAACTTAACTTCATTTACAAGTTTAACTCTTATGCAAATGGAATGAACAGAGACATGGGCTGGCTCACACACTACCTTCCACATCCTAATGACTTAACCAACCAGCCAATGGAGGTGCCAGTTGTTCCCATCAGCCTCTTGCAACTGCTTGAACAATCTACTCGCTGTCTCCTTTTCTCTCTCTCTATCTCCCCCTCTTCCCCTTCCCTTATTTATTCTCGGATCTGGACTTCTAATACTCCAGTCATCTGAGTGAGTTGTGCCCACGAAAGCTCATGATCCCATCCACATGTTCATCTCTAGATGCTACTCGACTATTCATGGTAATTTTGTAATCTTTCTAGTTTTTCAGTCACAGTGCTGTGTGGAGCCACTGACGTGCCTCTCAGATGTCTGTTCAGCACGGGCCATAGAATCATAGAATCATAGAATAATAGGACTGGAAGGGACCTCGAGAGATCATCGAGTCCAGCCCCCCACCCTCAAGGCAGGATCAAGCTCCGTCTACACCATCCCTGACAGATGTCTATCTAACCTGTTCTTAAATATCTCCAGAGAGGGAGATTCCACCACCTCCCTTGGCAATTTATTCCAATATTTGACCACCCTGACAGTTAGGAATTTTTTCCTAATGTCCAATCTAAACCTCCCCTGCTGCACTTTAAGCCCATTACTCCTTGTCCTGTCCTCAGAAACCAAGAGGAACAAATTTTCGCCTTCCTCCTTGTGACACCCTTTTAGATATTTGAAAACCGCTATCATGTCCCCCCTTAATCTTCTTTTTTCCAAACTAAACAAGCCCAGTTCATGAAGCCTGGCTTCATAGGTCATGTTCTCTAAACCTTTAATCATTCTTGTCGCTCTTCTCTGTACCCTTTCCAATTTCTCCACATCTTTCTTGAAATGTGGCGCCCAGAACTGGACACAGTACTCCAGCTGAGGCCTAACTAGTGCAGAGTAGAGCGGCAGAATGACTTCACGAGTTTTGCTTACAACACACCTGTTGATACAACCTAGAATCATATTTGCTTTTTTTGCAACAGCATCACACTGTTGACTCATATTCAACTTGTGGTCCACTATGACCCCTAGATCCCTTTCCGCCATGCTCCTTCCTAGACAGTCGCTTCCCATCTTGTATGTATGGAACTGATTGTTCCTTCCTAAGTGGAGCACTTTGCATTTCTCTTTATTAAACTTCATCCTGTTTACCTCTGACCATTTCTCTAACTTGCTAAGGTCATTTTGAATTATGTCCCTATCCTCCAAAGAAGTTGCAACCCCACCCAGTTTGGTATCGTCTGCAAACTTAATAAGCGTACTCTCTATCCCAATATCTACATCGTTGATGAAGATATTGAACAGTACGGGTCCCAAAACAGACCCTTGAGGAACTCCACTTGTTATCCCTTTCCAGCAGGATTTAGAACCGTTAACAACAACTCTCTGACTACGGTTATCCAGCCAATTATGCACCCACCTTATCGTGGCCCTATCTAAGTTATATTTGCCTAGTTTATCAATAAGAATATCATGCGAGACCATATCAAATGCCTTACTAAAGTCTAGGTATATAACATCCACCGCTTCTCCCTTATCCACAAGGCTCGTTATCTTATCAAAGAAAGCTATCAGATTGGTTTGGCATGACTTGTTCTTCACAAACCCATGCTGGCTATTCCCTATCACTTTATTACCTTCCAAGTGTTTGCATATGATTTCCTTAATTACCTGCTCCATTATCTTCCCTGGGACAGACGTTAAACCAACAATTCTTGTAATCTCATGAAAGGGAAGGTGCCACAAGACTCTGAGAGGCTCTCGTTCCCATAAGCCCACATTGGTGTTAATTGTTACCGTCCTTTCATTCTTTATTAGCTCTCCTGTCTACGCTGCTCCATTCTTCTTTGATTGGTCCCCGTGAGTGCTCCACTCTGGGTGCTGGTACGTCCTTGCGCCGGCGACTGAAGACTTTTTCTAGTAGTTTCTGCTGGGCTGTGCACGCGCCACGGCGCCCTCTAGTGCCATTGGAGTCCGTTGGGCACGTGCGCGGTGCGGCCGCCTCACTTCTTTCTCTACCGTCCTTGGCAGTAGACGGAGCCTTCAGTTCTCCTTGTTTTCTGGTTTAAAAAATAGACAGTTTCCCTCTTTACTCCCTAGTTTTCCTCACGATCTAAGTTTTTTAGCCCTCTCCAGTTACCCAGTTAGTTTAAAAAAAAAAATTCTTGTTGCGGTTCGCTGCTTTTTTTCTAAATGCCTCATGCCTGGCTCGCCGGGCTTTAAGAGGTGCGAATCATGCCGTGATGCGATGCCCGTGTCTGACGGGCACGCTAAATGCATTAAGTGTCTGGGCGAATCACACCAGACTCAAAAGTGTCCGCACTGCTCCAGACTCACCGCGAGAGCGTGCCGTGACCGGGCTAACAGACTCAAGACTCTCGTACGAGAGGTCCCTTCGGCTTTCTTCCGACGACTCTCCAACGACCACAAAAACCGCATCGCAGAGTAAGGGTATGGAGAAAGATCATCCCTCTACCCTCTCCGGCTGTACGGCCTCAAAAACAGGCCTTTCCCCAACTCCCTTGCTACCCTCGGCACCGACAGCCGCACGGATCAGCACTGGCGATAAACCCGGGACTTCCGGCACGCCATCGCATAAGTCGGTGGGGGTGCACAAAAGAGCGCACTCTGAGCCAAGACAAAGACTGTTGGCACTGCGACATACGGCACCGGAGCCACTTGCGACTCCGTCCGCTCCGACTGTCCGCAGCTCTGACCTCCCGGCACCAAGGCATCATAGCAAACCGGCGCTGTCTAAGAAGCCGCATACCGATGCCCCGCCGATGGAACACTGGGCACCATCTCAGACATGCTAACAGCAAGGGCCACCTTACCTGAACACAGGTTCGCGACCTGATCACGACCGCATGCACAGTTCCTACCATGCTAGTCCGTCAGTGTCTCAAGATTCTAGGCCATATGGCATCCACGACATATGTAGTCAAACTAGCCAGACTTCACATGAGGGGCCTACAGTCCTGGTTGGCAACAGCTTACAATCCTTCCAGAGATCAGCTCTCCAAGGTGGTATCTATCCCACCTCGCATCCTCCACTCTCTCCATTGGTGGACAGTCCCACGAGACATGTTAGAAGGCGTTCCCTTCCAGAGTCCTACACCTACGCTTACACTGACGACAGACGCTTCCCTCTTGGGTTGGGGAGCCCATTTAGGGGATGTTACAACACAGGGAAAATGGGCACTCGTGGAGCAGACTTTTCACATAAACTTCCTCGAGTTTGCGAGCAGTCAGAGATGCATTTCACAGAGCACAAAAAACCATCGCCATCATGACAGACAGTACCACCTGCATGTACTATATCAATCGCCAAGGAGGCGCCCGCTCGCCATCCCTGTGCACAGAAGCCATCAGATTCTGGAATTGGTGTCTAGCTCATCATGTCACCCCGGTGGCCTCCTATCTCCTGAGAGTGCTCAACATCACAGCGGACACCCTCAGCCGCACATTCCACGATCAACAAGAATGGGAGATAGACAGGCAGATCCTCACCCCAATCTTTCTTCGGTGGGGACAACCGGACATATCTCTTTGCCACAAAGAACAACAGAAAGTGCCACCGTTACTGTTCCAGAGGAGCCTTGGGGAAACAGTCTCTCGGAGACGCGTTCTCCATTTCGTGGAGCGTTCACCTTCTGTACGCCTTTCCCCCATTCCCTCTATTCCCTCAACAAGATCAGAGTAGATCAGGCCCGAGTTATACGGGTGGCACCTGCCTGGCCCAGGCAGACGTGGTACCCTTACCTTCACGGAATGGCGGTGTCAAATCCGTTTCCATTCCCACTCCATCATGGCCTCCTCTCACAGAATCACGGCATGACCTTCCATCCGGACCTCCGCAAACTTCATCTCCACATCCATGGCTCCAGGATGCCGAGATTACCTGTTCGGACCCGGTAAAAGAGATTCTGATTAATAGTAGAAGATTCTCTACCAGGAAAACTTACCTATACAAGTGGAATAGATTTGTTCACTGGTGTAAGGACTCACACACGACATGTCCGGCTTCTGCCCCTATCCCAATTTTGCTGGATTACCTATTATCCCTCAAGCAATCGGGTCTCGCTCTTAGCACAATCAGGGTACATGCAGCAGCCTTAGCAGCTTTTCACCACCCTATCGATGGCACTTCCTTCCTCGCTAACCCTTTGACTAGATGCTTCCTTAAGGGTTTGCAAAACACCTTCCCACCAGTTTGACCACCAGATCCGGTCTGGGACCTAAACAATGTTCTTAAAAGCCTAACGAAACCACCATTCGAGCCACTGGTCACCTGTGCGTGGTCTCACTTGTCCATGAAAGTGTCCTTTCTGGTTGCTATAACCTCCAGCAGGAGGGTGAGTGAACTTGCGGCCCTGATGGCCGATCCTCCTTACGCGGTATTTACTAAGAACAGAGTAATACTTCGACCCCACCCGAAGTTCCTCCCTAAAGTGCCTTCCCCCTTCCATGTCAATGAACCTAGACACTTACCTGCCTTCTTTCCAAAACTGCATGCTGATCCAATCCACGCCGCATGGCACACGCTCGACGTCCGCAGAGCATTGGCATTTTATCTGAACCACACCAAGCCTTGGTGCGCCTCACCTAGACTCTTCCTTTCCTACGCTGAGCGATCTAAGGGGCAGGCAGTCTCATCTCAAAGAATTTCGAAATGGATCACTTCCTGTATAAGAACTTGTTACAAGTTACACGGTAAACATCTACCTGAATCCATAACGGCTCACTCCACAAGAGCGATGTCCTCTACAACTGCCTTCCTTAACAATGTTCCTCTGCAAGACATCTACAACGCCGCCACCTGGTCATCTGGCCACACGTTCGCGCAACATTTTGCGCTTTCTTCTTCAATTGCAACTTGCATGGCAGTTGGACACGCAGTTCTATCAACAGTGACTAGCACACGGCTGGCTCCAAACCCACCTCCACGAGTCGAAAACCGCTCTGTAGTCACCCAGGGTGGAGCACCCACGGGGACCACTGGAAGAAGAAGGAGTTACTCACCTTGTGCAGTAACGTTAGTTCTTCGAGATGTGTCCCCGTGGGTGCTCCGCTACCCTCCCTCCTTCCCCTGCTTGGAGCCTATTCCTCTAGCGGGTAGAGAAGGAACGGAGGCGGCCGTGCCGCGCATGCGCCCAACGCACTCCAACAGTACTAGAGGGCGCTGTGGCGCGTGCGTGGTGCAGCAGAAACTACTAGAAAAAGTCTCCGGTCACCAGCGCGAGGACGCACCAGCGCCCAGAGCGGAGCACCCAAGGGGACACATCTCGAAGAACCACCGTTACTGCACACGGTGAGTAACTCCTTCTCTTGCCTGGGATCAGTGTCAGACTGACAGGCCAGTAATTACCAAGCATTGGAACAACACATGCTTCCTTCCAGTCCTCAGAGCTTCCCCTTGGCTCCAGGCTTCCCGCATTCCAGAGTGCACTCAGCTTTCTTCCCTGAGCTGCGCACACGGGGGCGGAGAAGCCAAGGGAGGGTAGAGCTTTCACTCGAAATTGGCACCTCCCAGACTTCCTTCTCGTAGCCCCTGCTAGCGCCTGAGCAGCCTCGGCGGGAAGGAGCAGCTTGCCGAGCAAGCGCCCGAGGCACCAGGAAATAGTGGAAGTCAGGAGGCGAGTGCTTGCCCTTTGTACAGGCATGTCTGGCTGGCTCCCGGCTCCGTGCCTTGACAGCAGCGGGGAGGAGCTGGGGAAGCTGTTCTCCAGCAAGCATTGGCACTGCAGCCATCGGCAGGGCTTGTGCTCTGCCCCGACCGGCCTCCTGGTGCACCCCCTGCCTGTCCCCTGCGGGGGCTCGCTGGTCTCCGAGTGAGTCTCGTGGATGGGGCCGCGTGCCAGTGTCCGTGCAGCTGCACAGTCTCAGCTGAGGCGGCCTTCACGCTCTTGCAGAACGGTCTCCTGAGGCGGACAGGTGCATCCTGGGATTGGTGATGCCAGAGGGTAGCGCAGGACAGACCGGCCGCTCGACTGGTTTGCAGTGCCCCTGTCAGGGGGTCCCATAGTGCCCCAGCTGAGCCCACCGTTTCCCCTCGGCATGGAGAGGGCCTTCTCTGCGAGCCCCCCAGCTGGGTCTACCTTTTGGCTGGGGGGGGATTCCCCTTGCTGTTCCTTTCCTGGCGCATTGGCATCAACTCCAACCGCTGCTTGTTCCTGGGACACGTCTTCCGAGACCCTCGCCCTGCACCTTTCTCCCCTGGTGTGGAGATCCGGGGGGAGGGAGCGCAGGCACGTGGCTTAACCGTTCAGTGCCCAGACACAGCCTTCGCCGAGCCTGGGGCCTGGAGCAGCGCCCTCTGCACTGCTGTCTGCCCTGGCCCACGGACACTCCCAGGACACAGTGTGCGCAATCGCTCTCCCTCGCCCCCTTGCCACCTGCTCTGGTCCTTCTCACTCAGCTCGTGACCCACAAGGGCCGTGTGTCTGCCCTGCAGGCAGCCTGCGCGGGGCTCACACTGGGGGCACAGCTGGGGGGCTCTTCAGCTGTTTGTTGGGCTGCGGACACTTCAGTTCCCCCGGAATTTCGAAGACCATTCTCAAGCAGTTGCTTCAGCTTCCTGAGCTGGCTAATCTGGGCTCCGCATCGCCGAGTTACGGGGCTTTCCCAGCTCTCCACTCTGCCTTCAACCTGGTTTGAACTGGACACAAATCCCGTCTGCGGGAAGGAGCCGAGTGTCGTGGAGCGAAGCGAGGGCTGGGGAGAAAGCCACCGCAGGCAGAGGCCAAGAGCTGCGACGGACAGACCATGGGAGCACCAGACTGGAGTTTGACATAGCTCTTCACTGCGGGTAGGTCCGAGCTGTGTACTGGTCAACTCCACTCCCATCGGGTGTGTCCCCCGCCAGCGGACACACCCCACACTGGACCTTGGAGTCACTGGGGAGCATCTGCTCCGTGTACAGCCACCGTCGGACAAGCCTGCAGACGGTTGAGAGCCAGTCAGAAGGGGACAGAGAATATCTTATTGCCTCTCTATAAATCCATGGTGCGCCCACTTCTTGAATACTGCGTGCAGATGTGGTCACCTCATCTCAGAAAAATATGTGCAGTTGGAAAGGGTTCCAAAACAGCCCCAAATGAGATGGGGATGGAACAGCTTCATATCAGAAGAGGTTGAGAAGTCTGAGACTTTTCAGCTTGGAAAAGAGATGACTAAGGAGGGATATGAGAGAGGTCTGTAAAATCATGGCTATTGAGCTAGGGGTCAATGAAATGAACAGGCAGCAGGTTTAAAACAAACACAAGGAAGTTTTTCTTCACACAGCACACAGTCAACCTGTGGAACTCCTTGCCAGAGGATGCTGTGAAGGGCAAGACTATTACAGGGTTCAAAAAAGAGCTGGATAAATTCATGGGGGTCATGTCCATCCGTGGCTGTTAGCCAGCTTGGGCAGAGAGGGGGTCACTAGCTTCTGTTTGTCAGGGGCTGGGAACGGGAGACGGGGGAGGGATCACGTGAGGATTCCCTGTTCTGTTCCCTCCCTCTGGGGCACCGGGGGCACTGCCCACTCTCGGCCGACAGGACACTGTGTTAGATGGACCTTTGGCTGTTCTTGTGTTCACTGCATCCGCCTGTTCTGGTGTAACTGGGTTCTGGGGTTTGTGATTAAGGGGAGGTGGTTGAATGGGAAATGAATGCAAAGGTTGGGCCTGCTGGAAGCTGTCATGCATCTGCATGGGATGAATATGCCCAGAGTTCACAGAATACAGAAAACACCCCACCCCCCGGAGTGTCAGACATGCCCATATGATTGGGTCTGTCCCAGCTTCAGGGGCTTTGGCTTATATAGACACCTCTCCCTCCCTCCCTCCTTCCCTCCCTGATATTTTGCACTTGCTAGCACCCTAGCCAGTGGGCTTGCGCTTTTATCTGTGAAACAAAGGTTTGTAAAGTCAATTGTAGTCTGGAGTGCGGGTGTGTCCTCCCCCCCACCCCCCAGGCAAGCAAGTGTCCAGACCTCTCAGCCTGCAGCGGGCTTGGGGCCAGGGTTTTATTCTGCTTGTTCACGCTGCGGATCTGAACGGCTGGCGCTGGGTCCGGTCAGCAGTCAGCATCCTCGGTAGCGTCCGCGCTCTTTGGGACCTGGGGAGCACACGCCGCCTTTTCCCGCGCCAGTGTCTCTGCCTTCCTTTTGCGAAAGTAGGACGTGCTGGTTTGTGTCGTTGCGTGTGTGAGAACGTGTTGTGTACCGTCAGACACGCACTGCCCGAATGCCCCTTGTGGAGATACACGCCGAGTAGCTGAGACTGTTAACTCCGCCAGCAAGTAGACGCTGCTCTTGCCCCTGGAGGATGCCACGTAACCAGTGACCGTGTTCACGCCGCTGCCGAAGCCACGTGTACGTCTCTGCTCTGTCACGGACACCGATCGTTCCCAGGCCAACGTTGCAGACGCTAATGGCTTGTCCGGCTATTGTCATTATTTCCCCCCAACGCTCCTGGCTTCTTTCCGCATTCAGAAATCTCAGGAGACTAGACCGTTTCTTCGGGAGGTTGGGGCCAAAATCCAGTTTATGATCAAAACATCCGTCCAGCTTCCTCAACTGTGAGGCACTTCCAGGGGCACCCGATACTCCGCGCAGCCTCTGCTTTGCTCCTCGCTGCACGCAGCACGGCCAGGTCTTCCGACACAGAGACCAGCGTCTCCAGCGTGCCCGCTGGGGCCCAGGGCTGATCGGAACTCCCTGCAGACAGCTGGTTTTGCAGCTAGCCGCAGGTGTCACCTCGACGTCCGGTTTCTCCCCAGGAATCGCGTTCCTGCAGAGCCCCGGCCTCGTGCACGGAGACCGCGTTCCGGCTCCCCTGCACCGGGTGCTGCCGGCTGATGCTCCTGTGGGAACTGAGCGCTGGATTTGGCCGCCTGACTCAGCGGCAGGCTCGTCCAGCTGGAAGCAAGCGGGGGAGCCAGGAGAGGTGTGCACCTCGGGGCTCGGCGCTGCTCAGCCAGCACAGGTTCCGCTGTGGGAGCAACACAGGGGTCTGGCCGGCCTGGCGTGTGGGGGGTGCGTGCTTGGTTTTCCGCAAGGTCGCAGTGTGTGGCTGCGTGCGCAGGGCCGGCGTTTGCCAGCGCAGCCACAGGAATGCACACGCAGCCGCGGGTGGTGTAAGAACTGAACTCCTGCTCGGTGCCTCTGTGCCACCCCCTGCACAGCACCCACGGCAGTCGGTGCCGCTAGCGGAGCAGCCTGCTGGAGGAGGTGCCCTGCGGAGGCGCTGTCCGGAGGGGGTGGTCTTGCTCGTTCTTGACACAGTGCCCTGTGCGCGGCAGACCGTATGCAGAGCAGTCCTGGCTTGGAAGTAATGCTCCGCCCTTCTCCGTGGCTTTCCGGCCGAAGGGCTCTGCGTGCTTGGCAGAGCTGCGAGTTCACGTTCGTACCTGTGCGGTGAAGCCTCGGAAAGGAAAAGGTTGATCCCCTGCTCTCTCCCTCCTTGCAGTTTGCTTTGGATTTAGTTAATTTGAATAATTGTGCATAGTCAGAGGGGAGGCGGATGCGGTGTTGGCCAACACGCCGAGGCGCAGAGAACCTAGTGCTTGCCATGGGGTTGCAGAAGAAGCCTTGCGAGAGCTGGCAGTAGACGTGGGCGTTCCCGACGGTGCTCTGTCGTCTTTGCCATCTCGCCTAGGGCGAGTTCTTCACGGAGCAGAGAGCGGGGTGGGGTGGGGTGGGGGTGGCAGAGGTGAACCCCGCGGTGAGGCTGGGCTGGGTGTGGCTTGTGGAGAGCTCTGCTCGCTCCACGCTCCTCGTAGCTCTGGCGGCAGTGTCCGGAGGAGACTCGTGCAGGAACTACAGGGAGTTGGGTCAGTGAATTCTTGGGAGGGAACGGGGGTGGGGAGAGGTGCAGAGAAGAGCCCCAAGAAAGATGAAAGATTGGGCGGTGCCCTGGAGTGGAGACAGCAGGAGACTGCTCCCCTGGGGAGGAGGGACTTGATCAGCCCCTCACATCGCAGCTTCAGCTCTGCCCTGGGCCCTGGCAAGACTAGCACTGGCCTGGCTTGGTGGAGCCCCTGACACCAGGTCCCGGCCCCAGGGGGCGCTGAGAGCCTGTTAGAGAGGGGTCTCCCCAAACGAGTTGTCCGGGCAACACCATGGCAGAGAACGTGGAATGGGGATACATGCAAAGCGGCGGCACCGGGCACGATCCCCAGCACGCAGAGTGCGGACGGGTCTCTGCACACGCCTGCCCAACGCACAGCAGCATTGCTTGGGACGGGAGCGGAAACATTCGAATGCCACTCGCTAATCCCAGGGTGCACCCAGCCCTGACGTGCGGCGCCCAGCTCTGCCCCGCGCCTGGGGAAGGGGACAGCGGCACTAGACGAGGTTCGGAGAAGAGCAACAAAGATGGTCCAGGGTGTGGAACGGCTTCCGTGGGGGGAGAGGCTGCAAGGACGGGGCTGTTAGAAAAGAGGCAAGGAAGGGGCCTAACGTGCTCCCAGACCATTGGGGTTTTAAGTTTATCCTGTACAGACTAACTCGGCTACCCCGGAAGACTATTAGATGTGACTGGTGCAGAGAAAGCACAGAGAGGTGCTAGGTGCCCTTCACACAGTACAACCCCTGGGGCGTACCCAGGAAATTAAGAGGTAGCAGGTTCAATCCTGACAAAAGGATGTATTTTTTCACACAATGCACAATTAACCTGTGGAACTCCTTGCTATGAGTTGTGAAGGCCAGAAATATAAATCATTCATGGAGGATTGGCCCACCAATGGCCATTAGGAACGATGGTCAGAGAGCCAACCCCATGCTTGGAGAGACCCTAGATTCCGCCTACTGGGAGCCAGGGTGGAAGGCAGCTGGATCTCCCGCCTTTGGCCATGTGTGTTCCTCCTGAGGCCCTGGTGTGGTCACTGGCCACAGGGTCAGACCCAGTTTTTATGCCTGCGCCAGATTCCACACTCCCCAAAGGGATTGTGACGGACTGAGCCGGGTCTGGGCACAGCTGAGGGCGTCCGCTCAGGGCAAATTGCTCATATTAGGGGCTCTCTATAGCCCCCAAACTGGTGACCTTCCCAAACAGGCCACACACCAGTCCCACAGAGCGCTTCAGCTGCCTGCCTGAAGCCTCCCGAGCAAAACCCCTCCGACACCCCAGCAATATCCGTGCCCCAGATGGCCCCGGGTCTATACACAGGTGGGGGGTCCTAGCACCCAATCCCACCTACCCCGAACAAGTTCTGTCCAGTTCCAAGAAACCAGCCACAGATCCCTGGTCAATTTACCCTCTGGACCTTACCCACAAATCACGCTGGGCCAGTCCTTTAGAATCTATATCTAAAGGTTTATTGCTACACGAAAGAAAAGCAGGAGAGTGAGGTTGCTAAAGTATCATACATTACATGCATCGAATCTCCCAGTTCTCGATGCAGGCTCCAGCAGAGATGTTACAGCTGCTGGCTTAAAAGTCCTTGGTGCACATCCTAGGTCAGGACGGGTTCACAGTTCTTCCCGGCTCGTGAATCCCTGCGAGGCCACTTCTGGGGTCAGGAGCAGATCTGGAGACCAAGATCCCTGCCCTGCTGCCTCTAGGATGAAGTGCTGAGCTGAGTACCAAGATGAAGTCGGCCATGTGGCATATCTATACCTCCTTCCTGGTCTCTTCTTGGCTGCAGCAGGTCACCTGGCCAGCGGCCTATCCCTGTGTTCCCTGCTGGTAGCCCTTAGGTATCCGTCACCATTCTTGAGGTGTGTCCTTGGCCTATAGAGGTTCCAGAGCTTTGCTTGTTAGCATGTCCATGGGCAAACATTCTTGGCCCATTGCTCAACCCCATACAGAAAGACTCCCAGTCTCCACACCGCGTCCAGACCCCTGACTCCGCACACAGACATTGTACAGATCTATAGAATCATAGAATCATAGAATAATAGGACTGGAAGGGACCTCAAGAGGTCATCGAGTCCAGCCCCCCGCCCTCAAGGCAGGACCAAGCTCCACCTACACCATCCCTGACAGATGTCTATCTAACCTGTTCTTAAATATCTCCAGAGAGGGAGATTCCACCACCTCCCTTGGCAATTTATTCCAATATTTGACCACCCTGACAGTTAGGAATTTTTTCCTAATGTCCAATCTAAACCTCCCTTGCTGCATTTTAAGCCCATTACTCCTTGTCCTGTCCTCAGAAACCAAGAGGAACAAATTTTCTCCTTCCTCCTTGTGACACCCTTTTAGATATTTGAAAACCGCTATCATGTCCCCCCTTAATCTTCTTTTTTCCAAACTAAACAAGCCCAGTTCATGAAGCCTGGCTTCATAGGTCATGTTCTCTAGACCTTTAATCATTCTTGTCGCTCTTCTCTGTACCCTTTCCAATTTCTCCACATCTTTCTTGAAATGTGGCGCCCAGAACTGGACACAGTACTCCAGCTGAGGCCTAACTAGTGCAGAGTAGAGCGGCAGAATGACTTCACGAGTTTTGCTTACAACACACCTGTTGATACAACCTAGAATCATATTTGCTTTTTTTGCAGCAGCATCACACTGTTGACTCATATTCAACTTGTGGTCCACTATGACCCCTAGATCCCTTTCCGCCATGCTCCTTCCTAGACAGTCGCTTCCCATCTTGTATGTATGGAACTGATTGTTCCTTCCTAAGTGGAGCACTTTGCATTTCTCTTTATTAAACTTCATCCTGTTTACCTCTGACCATTTCTCTAACTTGCTAAGGTCATTTTGAATTCTGTCCCTATCCTCCAAAGAAGTTGCAACCCCACCCAGTTTGGTATCATCCGCAAACTTAATAAGCGTACTCTCTATCCCAATATCTACATCATTGATGAAGATATTGAACAGTACGGGTCCCAAAACAGACCCTTGAGGAACTCCACTTGTTATCCCTTTCCAGCAGGATTTAGAACCGTTAACAACAACTCTCTGACTACGGTTATCCAGCCAATTATGCACCCACCTTATCGTGGCCCTATCTAAGTTATATGAAGAGCAGACACAGAGTCAGAAGAAAGTAGCTTTTGTTTGACCCCTCACATGGCCCCTTTGTGCCACTTTTGGGGCAAACACCCCCCCCATGGGTGCAGCAGTGACCCGGCTGCGCCCCTCACAATCCAGTAACGTGACAGGGATGAAGAGGCTCAGTCGGAGGCTGAAGCCCAATGGCAGATCCCTGGCGCTCCTTTCATGTGCCTGCTTTTAAAACTCCTCTTCCGCGCTGCAGCATCTGTGGGCTCGGTACGTGGCAGGGTCTGGGCAGCTGCGTGGGAGAGGCCGGGTCTCAGGGAGCATGCCCGCGCTGCAGCTCCCCGTGGCTCTGGCACCGTAGCGCAGGCTGCGAAGGGGCCGCGGGCTGGAACAGGGAAGACGTGGCTGCAGCAGGGGGGCTCACCACATGCAGCAGGGGGATGGTTTTATGAAGTGGAAGCCCTAGGACTGAAGTGGTAAGAAGTGAGACCAGGCAGAGCAAAGTAGGTCACAAATCTAAAGAAACAAAACCGCCCGGCTGATTCTCCACTGAAACCTCAGGGCAAACTCTTCAAACTCGCCCTCAAACCTCTTTTCCAGCTGCCCCTCGGAACCAGGGCTGTCTCTCCCCCCCCCCCCCCCCCCGGGTCTCAGGCTCCTTCCTTCAGGTGCAGCCCAGCCAAAAGCCCCCGGCCTCTGCTCTCCTATCCCTTTTGTTCAGGAGTTGAGGCCCCTCCCTACCAGCCACTGCTCAGACTGAAGGACAAAGATTGTTGAACAGCGGCTCATCTAGAAGTTGCGGGTAACACCCTCCATGTCTCCCCTTCACACACTGGAAACGCAGCAAGTATCCCCCTCCACGTGTCTCACTTTCCACACACACATGCTACATACAACAGCGAGATCCACAGAGCAGCAGGCCATGACATGCAGATCGATGGGTGACATGAAATAATTCGCTCAACCCCCTGTGAGTGATGTATATTCGTGTATATTGGGGGGAGGGGTCCATCACAGCCACCACTAGTCCCCCCGGGCCACCCCTTCCACCCCAGAGCCCTGAGCCCCACTCCTGCAGCCCGACCCCCGAGCTCCTCTGCCCCTGCAGCCAGAGGACCCGAGGCCAGCAGCTGCACTGCAACTCCCCTTCCGCGCCCTCAGCGCTTGCCTGCCTCTTCCCAGAGAGCCACGGAGCTCTTGCTCTGCCCCCGGCCGGGTCCGGGCCAGCTGAGTCGGCGACAGCTGCTGCTCCCCTTCTAGGTCCCTCGGGGAAGTGCAGGGAGATTCCTGAGGATCCCGGGAGCCTGTGTGGGGCAGAGTGACCAAAACCTTCCTCCTGCCAGTGTCCTGCAGCCGGGCCGGGGGGCTTAGCCTGCCCTGGCCGAGGCTGCCCGTCTGTGCTGGGGAACGCCGCGGCACGTCTGTGACCAGGCGTCTCTCCTGGAGGCCCTGCCCAGCGGCTGCCAGCGTGCAGGCGGAACGTGCTAGCGGCTCCGGAGCACTGGCGCATGAGCAGAGCCGGGTTGTGGTCTGCGTTGTGGTGCAGAGCGCCGCCTGTGGTGAGCCACAGAGCAAAACCCCAGCGTGTGAGTCAGCACTAAACCACTGGGCTCGCAGAGCCAAGCCGCGAGGGGGAGGACTGTGGGAAATCGCTTCCTTCCGCCTGTGGCAAGAGGGGCAGCCCTGAGACTGCCCGCAGAGCAGTGCGCGGAACCCGCCTCTGACCTTCTGTCCTTCCTTTCCAGGTTCAGGCTAGTGACATGCCCGAGGCAAAAGTTGCAAAGCGAAGCAGGATTGTGCAGGAGGAGCCGAGCCGAGGCAGCTAGTGAGAGATGAAAGGGAGACTCCTGGCCCATGGCAGAGCCACAAAGCGCTGAGAGGCGAAGGCAGCTAGGGAGATAGCGCAGCCGAAGGGCAGAGGAACAGCCGCCCTGAAAGCACCACACCAGGCAGGTTACGTGCCCCGAGTTGGGAGGTCTCCGTGGGTAGTGTGTCTACACAAGCTACCTGAGGCATTTGCCCAGCTGTCCAAGCAAGGCCCACCCATACGTAGGTGTGACGTGGCGGGTGGTCTCGTCGGGTTCTCGCCGCCCCGCCGCAGCAATCGTGCCGTGCCCACCGCCTGGGCCACGCGACAGTTTGAGGCCGGGCTCTACAGCTCGCCAGTCTCGACCCTTCGAGGGCAATCCTCTCGCGTTCTGTCTGGGGTGGGGGGACCCGGGCCTGCCCTCACTCACGGGCCCCAGCCCAGGGCCCTAAAAACTCAGACCGTCCGGCTGACGGGGCTTTCCGCCGAAACTCGTCAGCCCACCAACCATCTCCTGGTTCTGCCCTGGGCTGCTTCCTGCCCCCTTCTCCTCCTAGTACCCCCGTGACCACTCGCCCTGGGGCCTGTCCGGAGGCCGGCGATTCACCCACAGCCCCAGCCCAGCCACCAGCAAGGTACCAACACTACAGCACATGTGCCGCTGTGCCGAGCGCGGCGTAGGGCCGCCTGGACCCCCTGGCTCTGCCTGGGAGACCTGCTTGCCTCAGGCTCCAGTGTGGGTCTGGCCACGATCTCCAGGCCTTGAATTTGCTGCCCCCCAGGTGCCTGAGCTGCCTGCCGTAGGCCTCCCCTTCTGCTGCTCAGCAGCGGGTCAGTGCTCTCAGGAGGGGCCTGGCTTTGGCGGGTGACTACGGCACAGGAGGGGCTGTGCAGCTGCTTGGCCCGCGGAGGCCTGGCCTTGCCTGGTTTTAGGGGTGCTTTGTTCTTAGGAACCAAGGTGCCGAGCGGCCCAGCTGACCCAGAGCGTATTTGTAAACCAAAGCGAAACACAAACCTCCGACTTCTAGCATTGCCGTGGGCTGGGCCAGGCTGACAGGCCGGAGGGGATGTTAAACCCACTGTGTTCGGCCTTTAAAGTGACCGTTTCACGGCCAGCGCAGAGCACAGACCCTCTGGTGGCCGTGGAGGGTTTGTGTGGAGCGTAAAACGTAAATCCTGTAACTGGTGGGGAGCAGGCAACAGATAATTCAGAGGACCCCCCCCCCCGATTTCTGCCTTCCGGTCGGTAGCTGGGGAGTGGGCGAGTGCCTGCTGAGCAGACTGTCCTAGGCGAACCCCGCCAGCTCCCAGGGCAGAGACCCCTCTCCTGCTCCCTGGGCGCACAGCGGGCCTGCCCTGCCTTCCGGTGGGCAACAGCTGCTAAGCTGAGTCGGGGTGGAGGGGCCCTCCCTCCCTCAGCCCTGCTGCCCAGAGCGGGCCGAGCCGTGTGGCCTCCCTGCCTTCCCCCCAGAGCGTCCTCAGGCCCCACGGCTCGAAAACCTTCTGCTCTAGGTCCAGAGGCAATGCGGGAGGCAGCCGTCCCCCACCCCCAGAAAAAGTTGCGTGGCCACTGAGGCAGCTGCTGCTCTTTTCAAGCCCTCAGGAGGGAGGAAACGCCCTAATTCAGATTGTCCACGGCACCTGGACTCTGCCCCTTTGGGCTCGTTTTAGTAACAGGGCCACGTACCCCGGCCCCGTGCTGGGCCTGGCTGGTGCTCACTAGCTAGGTGGCTACTCAAGGTTTCTTTCTAGCCTCATTCCTGTTTCCAGCTGCTTACACACAGCACAGGGCTCTTAAGCCACCGGGACTCCCTGCTTGTGTCCCAGTCTCTGAAGAGGAATGTTTTCTAGATCCTTCTCCCATCCCCCACCCTCCGCAAACAGAGCCCATCCTGCCCTTGCCTCTCCATCCGCAGCCGCCCTATCCTCTTCAACCCTCCTCATCCAAGTCAGGTTGCACCACCTCTGGGCCCGTTCCCGAGCATCGGAGACAGCCTCCTGCTCTCCAGGACAGCCTCTCAATAGCTCATGGCAGTTGGGGTGGAGTAACTCAGAGCTTTGGGCTTGAGCAAGTTCCCTGCAGCTTCGGGTTTGAGCAAGTTCATGCTTAGATTTCGTTTTTCTGCCAGTCTCCAGCAGATCTCGGCTAACACAGAGAGAAATACTTCTGTTGTGTATTTGTGAGAAAAAACTGATGCTGTCACCATATCATATGATGAGAAATGCCTTCCGCTCCAGTAGTATCTCAGCAGCTAATAATGTTAGATGTTTTGAACTCCAAGAGTTTTAAAAGAGCTGGCCTGGGAGCTTGCTGGAACATTAATCTGATTTTCAATACGTCTTGGAACAGTGGGAAAAAGAACTAACATTGTGTCAATATTTTTAAAAAGGGTAACAAGATTGCCTGGTTAAATATAGGCCTAGCAGTCAGATATCAGTCCCAGTGGAGCAGCTGATATGGTACTCAGTTAAAAAGAATGATGAAATTAATGCCAAATCAACATGGGTTTATGGAAAATAGATCCTGTCAACCTATTTGGTGAGATTACAAATTTGGCTGATAAAGATAATAGTGTTGATATAATAGACATAGACTTCTGTAAGACATTTGACTTGGTCCTGCATAACATTGTAACTTAAAAAATGAGAGTGCTTCTAAAATGGACATGGCATACCGTACCTGGTAGGTCTCAAAATGTGCCCGAGAGGAACTCCTCTTAAACGTGTGTTTCCCGGGAGGTCCCACGGGGTTTTGACGCCTGGATATTCAACATTTGCATCCGTGCCCCGAAGAAAACAAAATAATTGCTGGTAAAGTTTGCAGATGCCCTACAAATGGGGGAGTGGAACATCGTAAAGAGAGCAGGGCCGTGGCGCCAGTCTGGCTCGCTGGGGAAGAGGTGCAGAAGCAAACTATGGCAGATGTAAATGGGCATGTTGAGGAGCAAAGCCGGGACTCTGACACAGGGTTGGGCATTGCCGTGGTCGGCCACAGGAGCTCCCAGGGTGACGCTCTGTGCATGAAAGCAAATGCGATTGAGCCTGGGCACACAAATGGGCATCACAGGTAGGAGTAGAGAGGTTCTTGGGCTTCTGCGTTTGGTGTGGGAGGAACAGCTTGTCCAGTGCTGGCGCCGTCGCTTGAGAAGGAGAGTGAGGAGGAGGAGAGTTCAGGGAAGAGCCAGGAGAGCGATTAAAGGGTTAGAAATCCTGCCTCATGGGTTCTGCACCTCAAAACAGGGGTCACTCAATTCAGAATTGGATTTTTTCCTAATCTTGTGCTTGGAAATGGCTGTATCATTTTTGCTTATTTTTTTAGGGGAAAAAATCATCCGGAGGCAGAAACCTGGCAAGGTAACTAGCAGCCTGGCTAGTCGCAGGTTGCTGGTAAAGTAAGCAACTGAAAATAGGGTCTTATAATGGAAATGGTTAAGAAACCTTAATTTTAGCCATCTCTGCCGACCCTACCTATACTATAGCACCCAGTGCTAAGCAATACGTCCGCACAGTGCTGCGGTGGCCATGCCAGCAGAGACAAGGGGGTGAGATAATATCGTCTGCTGGGTCTCCTGCGGTTGGGAGAGACAAGCATGTGAGACGCACAGAGCCCGTCTTCATTCGAAGCTGTCGCGCTGCCGTGTGAGAGGATCGTTTCGAGAGGCTCGCTCTGAGGGCAGCGGCGCGGCTGTAGGAGTTTTGAGCCAGGGTGGGGAGCGCAAATGACTGCGCAGCAGTTTGACAGACGCTCCCCGGGTTAATGAGTTTTGCTCTGTTCTCGTTCACTTACCTGTTGTTAAATGGACCCCAAGCCCATTGCGTTGCGTCGGGGGCTGCAGTCACTTGGAGGGTAGCTTGGGGTGGGCAGTGGCAGTCATTTTTGCACTCAATGAATTTGCTATGTGGTCATGGGCCAGCTGGACCCCTGGAAGGGGCGGGGTCTGGGGCAGAATGGGCGGAGCTGGGGCCAGAAGCTTTGAATTAAAATCACAGCAGAGGGCTCCCAGCTCCCAGCCCTGCTGTTGGGGCATTGCCTGGCGCTGCCCGGGGTCGCTGCAGCTATTTAAAGGGCTCACAGCTCTGGCCCCTGCTTGGATAGCACCACGACTGGGAACCAGGAGCCATTGAAATAGGGGCCTGCTGCCTGAGACACCACCTGGAAAGTGTGGCCTGGGCAGCGGGCTATAAATAGGAAGTGGCCAGATGCAGCCCACGGGCCAGATCCAAGTGTTAGGTGGGCCGGATCTGGCCCCTGGACCGCATCTTGCCCAGCCTTGAGTTTGAAAGGGAGAGAGGCAAAGGGAGCACATGGAGCAGCACACGAGCGAGCAGAGTGTGTGTGTATTTTATGAGCACATCAGCGTTCTGCAGAAGGGCAGAAAGCCAAGCACAGATGTGTTGCAGCCTCTGTCCAGTCTGAAAGTGTTGCAGAAAACTGAACAAAATCCAGCAGAGATTGGAATTGTCAAGCAGCCATGGGGCAGAGGCGAGAACCGATGGCAGGAAATCAGTCGTTTTGCACATTGCTGGGGCAGACGTATTGGATATTTATAACAACGGTGTGTGACGAAGGAGAAAGAATGAAGGTAAGTCAAATACTGACCAAACGTGCGGAGCGGAGCTTGCTAGAAGGGAATTGGGCCTCCGGGGGAGAGGAACGTTTGGGCACATGCAAGAGACGGATGGCGCCATAGAACAGTATGTCACACAATGAAGGCGATGCAGTAAACCTGTGGTTTTGGTGAGCTGACAGTCTCTGGGAAGAGAGGATCACTGGTGGCGTTACAGACAGTGTGTCAAGAGTGAGACTGCCCTGTGACGGGGACTTACCGAGGAGAAGCTCGTCTGAACTGTGAAAGCTCAGGCCTGGACCCACCAGGAACGGGAATCCACGTGGCAAGTGCAGAAGAATATAGCTAGGAAAGGTCAGATCCAAAAGCGGACCCACTTGCTGTGAGACCCACCGCTAAGGGCAGGCGGGGTGCAGGCAGGCGTGTCATGTGGATGGCGGCGGGGGCCAGAGCAGTGTTTTGTCTTGGAGAAACGCGCTCATAAATACGGGGCGAACACTCGCGGTGGAGCGCTGCGGTGCAAGGAGCAAAGTGCATTCCGTTGACAGCAGCCTCGTTGAGCTTTGCACAGATGGGCTGAGATCAAGCAAGGCCTGGTGTGAGACTGGGCTCTCCTGTCGACGCCAATGAAACGGCTACTCCACTGTGATCAGCACAGCAGCACAGGCTCATATACTGCCTAAAAGAGGGGATGAGGGACTGTAACACCACCAAAACCGGGACCAACAATAATAAAAGTAACTGGTTATTGTGGAACAAACATCCCAGGGAAGGCGAGGGGCTCTCTAGTATCAGCTGTAAAAACATCACGTGCACACGCCCATTTCCTGGAGTATCACAGCAGGGGACGCTAGTTTCAGGCCTGGAGCCCTGTGAACGCACAGCCCCCGCTTTGAGGTTGACGAGGTTATGCTCACTCTGGCCATGAGACGCTCCTTTGGGAATAGCAAGGTCTTCGATCCCAGCCAGGCTAGAAAGAGAACACCTCAGACTGCCAAACCCAAAGGAAATGGTGGCTCAGTTTGCGGAGGCTCAGTATCTCGGGGGTCTGGCAGCTAAAATTAACTGGCGAAAGCTCCAGACTGCACGTTTGATCCCGTTTGGAAGAAGCAGCTTCTTACACCTGCCCTTTGTCCTGGCGTCGGTACGAGAGTTCTCCCACCAAGCCATCCGTATGGGCTTTGCATCTCTCCATAGTGCTGCACCTCAAGGGAGGATGCTGTCGGGGCTGTGCCAAGAGGAATGTGAGTGTAGACTCCAGGAAGTCTTGGGACTAGACCTGTGCAGTTGAAAATGTCCCTTAGGGATTGTGGGGCAGGCTTCTGCTGGAGATTGCATTTGTAGCGAAGGTGTAAAACCTGATGGGAGGAAGATTTCTGCCATTGGCATGATCCAAAGGCAGATACCCAGTGGCTCCTGAGTGGCTAATTCCCTTGGGAAGTTTGTACCTCACCCACCTACCTAAAGCAGCAGCGTGGAGGAGCCTCCTAGAAAACAGAGGAAGGCCACTGGGCTACAGAACGGGAGGAATCGTGGGAAGGTGACGGCTGCTGCAGAAGCCGGCGTTGAAGCTCTGTGCACCAGGCAGGACTATTGAAGAGGCGGCAGACCCTTCCCAGTCCAGGTTAGGCGCCATACAGGGATTGCTGGCAGCCACTGGCATAGGCAACCACGTCCCTGAGGGAGGCAGAAATCCAATATGCCCAGATGGCGACCCAGCTTCTGGGGATATTGTGTGCCTGAGAGAGGCAGCCCATGTATTCATGGCTGTTGAAATGGACTACAAGCCCTGTGACAGGGCGAATGGTCCCCGCACTGAGTGGGGGGGGCTAAGAATCTGTGGGAGGAGGAAGTCCCACCCTTCTTTCAGGACTGGGCATGCTCAGAGTGCTGGAGCGGTATAAAAGCCAGCAGAGCAGCTCAGTCTGGGGGGACTGCCAGCAGGGAAGGAGCTCAGGCCGGAGCTCCCACCCAGCCACTCCAGTGCAGCTCGCAGGCTCTGCTGCTTCAGCCACAGCCTCAGCGACGGCCCCGACCAGGGCAGCCATCCACGTGAAGCGGACATATCGAGCAAGGCCCCGCGTGCGAACGGGGGTACAGGAGGGCCGGCCAGAAGTGGCCCCTCTGGGAGCTCAGCGCGTTGCAGCAGGACGCCCCGCTGAGCAGGCAGGGAAAGCGTTCTCTGCCAACAGGCCCCTGGGTTGGGACCCGGTAGAGCGAGAGGGCCTGGGTTCCTCTGCCCCCTCTACCTTACGACACCCGTCTCCCTAACAGTCGGGAGACTTAGGCCTCCAAGCCGGAAAGCCTACCTGAAAGAGACTAGGCCTGCGGGGCCATATTTACCCTAAAAGAAGGATTATATTTTGGGACCCTACTGGCCTCGTGGGAAAGAGGCGTCGACCCAGCCTTTGGGGGGGCCCTCCCCTCCCCCAACCATCGAGGGGACCAGACCCCCAACAAGCCCCAACAGCATTCTTTAGCAAACGGCTACCTGCCTGCACCGTAAGGGTTCAAAGAACGATGGGAAAGCTGCGAACGTCTGGCGTGGCCGTGGCCTGCCTGGCCCCTACAGCATGTTAACTAGAGATGCGCTTTCCAGAGCGTTGACTCCCCTGTGAAGCCCGAATGGGGCTTGTGTCTCTGTGGAGGTCTGCGTGCCCAGTCAGTTCCTGGAACTAGGGAGGGCAGTGGAGCCTGGGGACCCTTAGCGCAGCGGTAACGGATGGGTGGCCTGCAGTCGCTGGGCTAGGCTCAGAGGCTCTCGGAGCCACAGACGGGAAGGTGCTGTGATTTCCCGGGGCAGCAAAGGTGCAGCACCAGCGAGCCTCCTGAAAGAAAAGCCGCTGAAGAGCCGTGAGGGTCGTTTAGGAGCTGAGAAGTGCGAACAACACACCTGGGGAGTCTACGGCAAACGGCTCTGTCCCCTCCGGCCTCCAATGCCAGGCCGCCACTCCTGGCCTGTTCACGTCCAGCCTCCACCTGGGAGTAATGCGCTCCCGGCTCTGCTGCAAGAGGGCCCAGCCAGCCCCCCGGAACGACACCGCAGAGCAACACCAGCAAACTCCCAGTGCCAGACTTCCCCCTGAAACGTGTCTGGCACGGCCCCCCCCGGACGATGCACACTTCTGTAAAGTCTGTCATGTCCTTAGCAGCAAATGATGTGCACCAAATGGAGCCTGCAAACACTTCAGTCCAAACTAGCTCTCGTTTCGGTCAAACACGTCTATTAGCGGCAGAAAGAAGGGTTTCCAGCGATTACAGGGAATGAGTCTGTTGCAGGGCGAGTGCCCAGCCCCTTTTTGAGATGGTGCAGAGTAAATTACTTCCTCGTGGTCACATTCTTACATTCAGGGCAGCACTGCCTAGTGGCCACAGTCAAGGTAAGCTCAGTTTTTGCAGGGCAATATGGTCTAGTGGCCAGGGTCCAGAGAGCTGGCCTCTGGGATGGGGCCATGCAGCCTCATGACCAGAGCCAATATCGCAGCCCTAGGCACAGGGCAGTGTCAATAGAACAGCCTTCTGGGGTAGGGCAGCGTGGCTCAATGGCTAGAGTCTGTGTAGTGACCCCCACATACAGGGCAGTGTGGCCCAGTGACCAGTACCACGGAGCAGTTGGAGCCCACCAACCTCCAGCGGGCCTTGACCCTGACAGTGGTGGAGTGGTCCACGCCGGGTCCACGGGGACTCCCACCGAAACACGCTGACCTCACTCCTCAGGAGGTACCACTCCCTACTCACTTACAGACGCTGCAGCCCCTTGAGCCTCGGCACGACCAATTCGCTGCAGCTCTGTGGGCTGCAGTCCTCAGCCTGGCTTCCCAGGTCTCCCGTCCCTGCAGGCAGAGGGGCGCCAGACCCTCCAGCCACGGCCCGTTCCCTCCGGCAGTAGCCCTCAGTGACCTGCGCCGCTCCCTTCTCTAGCCACTGTGACGCGGGGGGGCCGTCTGCTTCTGTGATCCTGCGCTGCTCTGCGTCTGTGCAGGGCCCAGCGGGGGGGTGGGGTCTCCTGAGCCAAGACAGTGGTCCAGCCGCTTCACACCTGGCCAGAGGAAGGAGTTGGAACAAAGGGGGGGAGCGAGCGGGGGCTGGGGGAAGGGGCCGTCTGGCTGGGAAGCATGAAAAGAGCAGACTCAGTCCAGGACGGGGGCTCAGGCCAGTGAACCCTCCCCCAAGAGGACTAAGGCTCTGCCCTGGCTTGTGCCAGGCTGTCTCTCCGAGGAGCAATGACCCTTCTATTCTACTGGCTGGCGGAGTCCCACCCGGCTGCGGGAGCGGCGCCTCTTCAGCCCCAAGCGTGGGATTAACCCTGGCAGACCCCGTGCAGGCCTGCGTGGCCCATCACAGAGGCCTAAGGGTCAGAAGTGGCTACAAGAAAAGACAAGATAAAACCCCGTGTCGAGCGCAGCAAGCTGCATTCGGAGCAAAGGCCTGTTCCAGCAGCTGGCCCCTTTCTGCCGGACACCCCCCCGTCAGTGTTCCCTTCTTTGTCCTTCCAGAGTTGCTGATGGCAAAGAGAAAGGGAAGAGAATTTGGCAGCGTCTGTTCCCCTTTCATAGCTCGTGTGTGTCTTTGGAAATCCTCGCCAGCTGGGTTTCAGGAGACAGCAGGTCTGTGAGGACAGGACACTCCAGCTACCTCTGCCAAAATGTCCATTTCTCGCTCACATCCCTTTTCCTGCCAAAAATGGCTGCTTAACCAGGTGATGGCCCCTCTGATTTCATTGACACCTGGCTGAGGCGTCCATGTGCCTTTTGTCTTAGAGGAACCGGTTTGTGCCTCATTTTCTAGGCCGTGGAACATGTCTGGGTAACACTGCACAGTGCACTTTTGGAGCTTAACATGCCATCTCGCCACATCTTTTACCAGGGCAATAGTCAGCAGTTTTCAAGTGACCCGTTACAGTTTTGTGACCAGAGGAACGCAGACTATGGCAGAGACGTACTGGCCAGGGTTCACACCGAGAGGGGAGACGGCTTCTTGCCTGAAATACGCACCATGCCGATCGGCAGTGCTGCTGAGACCCCGTCCAGTTCCACACAGGCCGCAGGAGAACTCGGCACTTGATTTCCTTGCCTGCGGCACAAAGGTTATTGAATAGTCACAGAAGATTCTCGTCTGTTCCCAGAAATGTGCACGCTGCACGGCATGACTGGTAGCTCGGTGCTGGCCGGCATGGAGGAGTGTTTTTCAGACCCAGTATTCCAGGTGAAGTCTAGCAAGAGAGGACTGCAGTTTTCTGGCGAATGGAGACATCTCTAGGGATAGTACGGAAACGTATGCACGAGACTTTTGGCAGTGGGGGGTGATTTGCATAAAGCTTTATTGGTTTTCCAAAGTACACTTCTGGCGAATGGCTCTCCTCCACCTCGGTGGTGTATGAGAAGAAGGGTGAGGGCTAATTAACAAGTCACTGATAACCTGCTGAAATCTTATCAACCATATAGAAGATGAAAGAAAATCAGAAGTGGAAGCAGGACCATTATGTTACCAAAAGACCATTCGAACAGCCAGACGGGGTCAGACCAAGGCCCATCCAGCCCCGTGTCCCGTCTGCCCACAGAGGCCAATGCAAAGTGCCCAGAGGGAGCGAACAGAACAGCTGTGATCCCACTCGTCACTCATTCCCAGCCTCTGACAGACAGAGGCCAGGAAACCCTCCCTGCCCTGCCTGGCTAATCGCCATCGATGGGCCTAACCGCCATGAATTTATCCAGCTCTTTTTTGAACCCTTGTCAAGTCCTGAGACAGATTCCGAAATCATTGAGGGAGATTCAACATCCTGAACACTGCAGAGAGACTCGCTAACCTGCCTGGGAAAGGGGTGTCTGAGGAAAGTGAGTGTAAGGACTCACTCCAGAGGGACCTCGCCTCCCTGGCTAACGGGCTGCGGGGTTTGTGGAAGTGCCCTGCATGAGTTGAGGAGGTAATGCATGTAGGGCTAGAGAGCTAGAGGGTTCCATATAAGCATACGGGAGCTCATTGGATTTGTAGGCGGGAAGAGGTAGAGCTGTGTCTGTACAGGAATAGAATTGAGAGACGCTCCCCACAGTATTATGAACACAGGAGTTTTGAGCTGGGCCCTGGAGGCTAGAGGCGAGAACACAATGTAGCCGTGTACAGCGCTTTCCCAAAGACGTTCTCTAGGTCACTGGTTTCCTGTTTAATGAACCCCAAGATCCCTGCCATAACTCTGTGAGGGTATGTCTACACTACCCCGCTAGTTCGAACTAGCGGGGTAATGTATGCATACCGAACTTGCTAATGAAGCCCGGGATTTGAATTTCCCGGGCTTCATTAGCATAAAGCCGGCGCCGCCATTTTTAAAAGCCGGCTAGTGCGAACCCCGTGCCGCGCGGCACGGGGTTCGCACTAGCCGGCTTTTAAAAATGGCGGCGCCGGCTTTATGCTAATGAAGCCCGGGAAATTCAAATCCCGGGCTTCATTAGCAAGTTCGGTATGCATACATTACCCCGCTAGTTCGAACTAGCGGGGTAGTGTAGACATACCCTGAGAGACCAGAAATCATGGTTTGAACAGCAACTCTGGGATTACGGCTGATTCCAATAATCTGTATCTCACTTACCTCCCTCTTTCCCTGCCCCCAGTGACTACAGGGGCATTAATGAACCTCTTCACCTTAAGTGGTACTTAGCACATATTGCAAACACTTCTAGTAAACCCCAGAATGAGGTTTGTAAGGAGCTGACTGAGGAGATCTCTGAGCCATTAGTGATTATCTTTGAAAAGTCGTGGATTATGGGAGAGATTCCAGAGGACTGGAAAAGGGCAAATCTAGTGCCCACCTATAAAAAGGGAAATAAGGACAACTCAGGGAATTAGACCAGCCAGTTTAACGTTGGTACTCAGAAAGGTAATGTGGCAATAATCAAGAAATCAGTTTGCAAATGCCTAAAAAACAACGTGAGAAATAACAGCATAGATTTGTCAAGAACAAATTGTATCAAACCAACATAACAGGGTAACAGTCCTTTTGTATGATAGGAAGGGGTAGATGTGTTATATCTTGACTTTAGTAAGGGTTTTGATACTGTCTTGCATGACCTTCTTGTAAACAAACTAAAGAAGTACACCAGGAGGGCTCTACTAAAAGATGGGTGCAAAACCGGTTGGAAAACTTCCGAGATATTTATCAATGGTTCACAATCATGCTGGAGGGGCAAAACGAGTGGGTTCTGCAGGGGTCTGTTTTGGGACTGGGTCTGTTTATCAACGTTTTAGATATTGGCATAGAGAGTATGATTATTAAGTTTGAGGATGATCCCAAGCTGGGAGGGGTCACAAGTGCTTTGGAGGACTGGACAAACTGAAGAAATGATCAAAAGTAAACATGGTCAAATTCAGTAAGGACAAATGCAGTGCTCCAGTCAGTTTCACACACAGAATAGGCAGTGACTAGGAAGGAGCGCTGTGGGAAGGGGTCGGGACGTCATAATGGATCGCAAACTGAGTCAACAGAGTAACACTGTTGCAGAAAGAGCAAACATTTTGGGATGTGTGAGCAAGACATGAGAAGTCTTTCTCCTGTTCTGCTCTGCGCTGATTAGGCCTCGGTTGCAGTATTGTGTCCAGCTGGGCACCACACGGCAGGAAAGATGTGGCTGAATTGGAGAAGATCCCGAGAAGAGCAACACCAATGATTAAAGATCTAGAGAACGTGACCAGTGATTGAAGAGTGAAAGAATTGGGTTTGGAGAAGAGAAGACTGAGAGGGAACATCATAGCTTTCAAGTACCTAAAAAGTTAGTCAGGGATGGTACTTGGTCCTGTCGTGAGGGCAGGGGACTGGACTCGATGACCTCTCAAGGTCCCTTCCAGTTCTAGGAGATAGGTATAGCTCCATGTATGGAGATATACCTAAGTTGTTATAAGGAGGCGGGAGGGAAATTCTTGTTAACCTCTGAGGATAGGACAAGCAGGATGGGTCCACAGTTCTTTCCGGCTCATTGATCCCTGCAGTCCTGCATCTGGGCTGAAGAGCTGAGTTGAGCACAAAATGGAGGATGCCACATGGCCCCTATATACCTGCTTCCTCATCTCTTCTTGGCTGCAGCAGGTCACCTGGCCCGTGGCCTGTCCCTGTGTTCCCTGCTGGTAGCCCTTAGCTATCAGTCCCCATTCTTGAGGTGTGTCCTTGGCCTAGAGAGGGCTGTTGTTCCATGGAGACTTGCTCATTAGCATGTCCATAGACTGAGCATTCTTCATCTATTGCTCAGCCACAAACAGAGAATTTTCCAATATTGACACAGAGTTACATATTCATAATGTCACACCCAGACCTTATACAGGTCTGTGAAGAGCATATGTAGAATCAGAAGAAAGTAAGCTTTCATGTGACACCTCACATGGCCCCTTTGTACCACTTCTGGGGCAAACACCCCTCCCCCATGGGTGCAGCAGTGACCTGGCTGCTCCCCTCACGATCCAGTAACGTGGCAGCAGGAAACAAAGATGCTCGATCCAGTTTAGACACAAGTCAAAGACCCCGGTTCCTCCTCTGCCAGGGCACCGCCACTAGCCCTCTGGAGTGTTCGCTCCGTGGCCGTTGGCTCTTCCCTCTGCCCGGGGGAGGCTCAGGCAGGCCGTGCGTCTTGCTGCCGGCAGGAGGGAAACGAGAACCTCAGTGCCAGCTCCGGCTGGAGCCAGGGAGGGTTCCCTGTTCCTCGGTGAGCTCTCTGGGGCGCCGGTTCCTCCTGCCGCTTTTCAGGGGATGCCCGTTCCCAGGGACACGAGGAGTGGATTTGTGGGGGGAGCAGCATCTGCCAATAGCGGGGAGAATCTCTGCAGCACCCGCCCTGCTTAACTGCTTCCCAAAAAGCGCCTCCTCTGCCAGCCGGCATGAGGTTGGGTGAATGCGAAGCAGGAAGGCTCGCCAGTGTGATTAACGGAGAGAAACTCGCCGAGGTCGTTTTCTCACCTGACCGGTCTCTGGATCAGCCACCTGCTCCCGTTAGGACCATGCGTGTCTCCATCTCTCTCCTCCCGCTGTGTGTTAGTCCCCAGGCCGCCGGCAGGGCACTGCAAGGAGAGCAGGACAGTTCTCGCTCTGGCCCCCATTCCAATGCCCCGTGCCCCTCCCCCCTTCTGCAGCTGGGCGTCTGGAAGCCAGGCACTCCAGGCCAGCTCAGAGACACCACAATGAGTGTCAGTGTCAGAATGGCGTGTTCAGAGAGGCAGGGTGGCCGTGGCCGTCCCCCGGGGGTCTCAAGTCTGCTGGCTGAGCTCTCTGGAAAGAGCAGCGTGCGGGGAAGAGCCAGTTCCCCCACTGATTCCCGTAGGGTGTTTGGGTTTTGCCCTGCACCATGTGCATGCATGAGAGAGTGCAGAGCACGACAGTCTCTTATGAACCGACCGCCTACTTCAAGTGTGGCCAGCCAGGGGCAGCGGTAAATCTAGTGGGAGGGGACTCACCCAGGAGAGGCGTGTGCGGCGTGTGACATCAGTTCCACGTTTTCTGGAATGCTCGGCCACCAATTTTTGGTCAGCTGAACAGTGCCAATGAGGTGGGAATGGGGAGAAGGCAAACCGCTGTCCGGGGGGGCTTGGCTGGGGGTGACAGGGATGTGCCGTCTGTGTTACCTGACCACCTCTGCTTGTTTTGCTCTTTCCATTCCTCAGAGCGCGTCGGACGGATTTTGGAAGTCAGTGGCAACCCGTGTCCCAAGGGAACCCCATGAGATCCGCATCCTGAATCCATACTTCATCCAGGAGGCAGCGTTCAGCTTCATTGGTCTGCCCTTCAACAATGGCCTGATGGGCAGAGGGGTAGGTGCGAGCTGGGGCACAGAAAGCGGGGAGGGGGGGGGGGGGGAGAGAAGATGGCACCAGAACTTAGTTTGTTTATACCGCTGATGCTGGTTGAAAAAGAAACGAAAACATTCCAAGATGCCCCATGGGTGCAAGGCCTTAAAACCGTGTATTGTATCGTGTCGTTTGGAAGCTGTGAGCGTCGAATCGGGCTGTCGTATTGCTGCGTGCACACGTGGGCAGAGTTAAGGGTATCTGTGCAGCTTCGTGGCATTTCTGTTCCCGGGGTGCTTTATCCAGCAGCCTTAACGTTCCATCCGTTTTTCCTACTGGATTAATCCCTCCAGCCCTGAGATCGTTTATTTCTCTTCTCCTGACTCCCTTGGGTTGGTCAGTAGCCTGGCAATGAGGAGGCCAGAATTTGAATGCAGCATTTTAGGGGTGGTCACCCCGGCGTCATACGGAGAGAGACTGTGAACCCTTTACTGTGTGGTGTCCCGGCGTGGCGCACAGCCCAGACTGTGTCCCACGTGGGCGCCAGGCCAGCCTTCGAAGGTAGGGTGGGTTGGCTTCCATCCTCACTGACGAGAGCAGGCCTGCATCTATCCAAGAGCCTTGTGGTCCGCTCCTGTCACCTGACCAGATCCGACCAAGAGGCCTCTAGCCCTGGTGCCTCTCCGCGGCGTGGCCGGCGAGTGCTGTATCGCAGAACGCCCACAGCGCACGGGCAAACGGCACGCTCACGGGACCGTGTGGCGCTTACCGGCTCAGGCGCTCACCGCGGAGGAAATGCCAGTGAAGGGGCCTGTGCGGTCTGACGTCCGCCCCTCGGGGCAGTCGTTGCTCCGACAATTACAGACGGTCGCTTCCACCCCACTCCTGCCTCATGTGGTGCACAGGCTGCAGCCCGCTCCCCTCCTGCATCTCCAGCTCCTTTCCGCACCCAGCCTCCATCCCAGAGCCCGCGCGTCTCTGAGGAGCCAGCGTTCAGTACCCGTCCTGGTGGGCTGGTGCGAGATCCCGCCGAGCGGCCGGTCTTGGGTCTGCATGAGCCAGCTCTCAAAGGGGGGGGCTTCCGCAGCTGGCAAGTTGAGGGGACGCTGGTCCCTGCTCAGCGTGCCCCGCCGGCTGGACTGTGAGATACTGAGAGCTGCTGCCGAGTAGGGTTTTCCTGGGTTTGTCTAGGCTTTATTCCCTAGCTTGTTTAGGGGCCAGTCTTCCTGACGTCGAGATACATCACACCTCCTGCTTCTCAGTCCACAAGGCTCTTCCCCTGCCAGGACAGTATGTTCTGTTCTTGGCACGTCCATGTGGATTGTTACAGATTGGTCTGAATTCCCTGGGCTGTCCTCGCGACTCCTTTTATAGATAGGTGCCGTATTTGCCCCTTTTCAGTCCTCTGTGGGTTCTCCGGGACAATAGCTGGGGCCCCACAGAACTCACAGGCATGGCCTGGGAAGTTTGGTCTTTGTGTCTTTTACCCCATTGTATGCAGATTTCACGGCAGGACCCGTGTTTTTCAGACTGGGGATCCTGTCCCAAAAGACAGCTGTGGGGAGGTGATTGAGGTGGGGTTGCAGTAAAGCCACCCTTCCTTCTGCGCTGCCTTCAGAGCTGGGGGCAGAAGAGCAGGGGCTGCTGGCCAGGAGCCCAGCTCGGAAGGCCGCGCCCTCTGAGCGGGAGCAGAGACACGAGCATGGCAATACCATAGCAGGCCACCCTTCCTTCTGCGCTGCTGCCTTCTGGGTTGGATCAGGGCCCTGCAGTTACAGCACCATGAAATTGACCAAAATGGACTGTGAATTTGGTAGGCTCCTGCTAATGGCTCAGAGATCTCTTCAGCTCTTCCTTTAGTATTCTAGGGTGTATTTCATCGGGTCCTGCTCCCTGAAGACTTGTCTAAGGCGTTCTTAGCTGGTTTCCCGTTCTAGCCTTAGGCGGTTCCCCATTTACACCGATAGTCACAGTGGTCGTCTCTGATCACCGCTAGCCCTTCTGGTGAGCACTGAAATCAAAACCGCAATGGACACGTTGCTGTTTGCTCTCTTTTTTGGTTACCGACTTTTTCCCTTCATGAGGAATGGGCCTATCCAGTCCTTGGCCGTTTTCTTGCTTCTCGTGTACTTGTGAAATGCTTCCTTGTTACCCCAGCGAGTTTGGTCTTGTTCTGTACGTGGGCCTTTCTAATTTTGTCCCTACACGCTGGTGTTGTTTTTTAATAATCACCCTTTGTCATCTGACAAATGAATAGTTTCCACATTTTGTGACTATTTTTTGAGTGTCGGGTTATTGAATATCTTCTGCTTGTTAAGCCAGGGTGGAGTCTTAACCCTACCTCCTTCCTTCCTATGCATTGCTTTTGTGCCTTTAATAATGGCTCTTTAAAAACCCGTAAACTCTCCTGAACTCCTTTTCCCCTGAGAGACGCTTCCCACAGAATCTTACCTGCCAGTTCTGGAGCTTGCTAAAGTCTGCCGCCCTGTCTTCCAAACCAGTGAGCGGCCCTGTGGCCCCTTGGAGACTAACCAAAATAGATAGAATCAGACGCTTTCGTGGGTAACGCTCATCATTTACATATTGTGGTTCGTCTCCAAGGGGCGAAAGGACCACTCGTCGTTTTTAAAGTTACAGACTCACGCCCACGCCCCCCCCCCGAGAGTCATAGTCTTATTCACTGCTTTCCCTCCTCCCGCCCTGCGAATTAGGAATGCTTTCACCCCCACCTTCCCCATTCCAGCTCTCAACCAGTCCCTCCCTGTCAGAATCCGATGTAGAACAGCCTGCCCCCTACTTGCTTTCTCCACCGTCTTCAGTCAAAGGGCGTCACCGATCCATTCACCGGGTACGCTGTGCCTCGCTCTTGTCTGGATAGTTGTCATGACCGCCACTACCACATTCCATGGAAAGCAAATATTTTCCCTGTTTGCCATCTGCAAACACCTGGAAGATAACAGGGTGCTAGGTAACAAATCATGTCAAACCAACCTGAGAGCTTTCTTTGATGGGATAATGAGTCTTGTGGAGAAGGGAGAAGCGGTGGACGTGGGATACCTAGACTTTAGTAAGGCGTTTGATACAGTCTCACGTGACCTGCTCATTAATAAACAAGGGAAAAACAACCTAGATGGAGCTACTGTAATCAAGATGGGTACAGAACTGGTTGGATAATAGTCCCTAAAGAGTAGTTGTCAGTGGTTCAGTCATGTTGGAAGGGCAGAACAAGTGGGGTTCCACAGGGGTCTGTTTTGGGACCGGTTCTGTTCAATATCTTCATCAATGATTTAGATATCGGCATAGAGAGGAAACTTATTAAGTTTGCCGATGATCCCAAGCTGGGAGGGGTTCCCACTGCTTTGGAGGATGGGTCAGAATTCAAAATGATCTGGACAAACTGGAGAAATGGTCTGAGGTCAACAGGATGAAGTTTAATAAGGACAAATGCAAAGTGCTCCACTTAGGAAGGAACAATCCATTTCACAAGGAGTAACAGTAGTTTGAACTAGGAAGCCTAGTCCGAACTACCTAGTTCGTGCCTCGTGTAGCCGCGCGACACAGGGTTTGAACTAGCCGGGATTTAAAAATGGCAGCACCCAGCTTATGCAAATGAAGCCCGGGAAATTCAAATCCCGGGCTTCATTTGCAAGTGCGGTATGCCTACATTACCCTCCTAGTTCGAATTAGGAGGGTAGTGTAGACATACCCTGAGATGGAACAAAACAGCTTTCAGATACCTAAAAGGATGTTATAAGGAGGAGGGAGAAAAATTGTTCTCTTTGGCCTCTGAGGACAGGACAAGAAGCAAAGGGCTTAAACTGCAGCCAGGGAAGTTTACAATGGAGATTAAGGAAAACTTCCTGGCAGGGAGGTGAAACACCAGAATAAGTTGCCTAGGGAGGTTGTGGAATCTCCATCACTGGAGATATTTCAGAGCAGGTTGGACAGACACCTGTCAGGGATGATCTAGACGGTGCTTGGTCCTGCCGTGAGGGCAGGGGACTGGACTTGAAGACCTCACAAGGTCCCTTCCAGTTCTAGGGTTCTAGGATTGTAGGATCTTGGAATTACAAATCTGGGAATTACAAATGAATTCGGAAGAGTCTTTCTTAAACCCAATTCAGATAATTCTCTTTGTAGGGGCCGCACAGTGGTCATAACTGTGGCCAGAGCCTTTGTCGCAGAGAAGAGAGGCACAGAAATTACACATCTGTGTATCTCCTGCTCCAGCATCCACCCCAAGAGAGTCTCTTTTCTCTAGAGTGCCTGGGTTTACCGGCATCAGCCATGGCAGGGCCCCCCTGTGCTCATCTGCAGCTGCGGGATCTTTGCCACTGGCTGGCAGTAATTGGCAGCGCGCCTCACAAACCCGTCCTTCCCCAGCGGTGTTAGGATCGGGCCGTGCTCAGCTCTCGATCCCCCTCCCACCTCGGCGCGCGTTCCAGCTGCCCATGCTCGTTGCTCACAAGGAGCAGATCCGTCCCCCTCGTCCGTGAATGTTCCTCTCCAGGCACCTCCTCCGGGGCAGGGCAGCTCAGTTGTCGTAACCGATGTTTCCAAAGTTGTCGTAACCGATGTTGTCGTAACCGATGTCAGACGCCCCCTGCCGCTTTCCCAGGCGTGAGCCTCCCTCCCAGCTGGCGGGATGCTGGCGCGAGCCCATTTGGCCAAGTCGGCGTTTGGGAGAGTCCTCGCCGCTGTGCGGCCCGTGAGTGACTCCGTGGATTAACGGCCGAGCCCCCGTTCGCGATGGGTCTTCACGCACAGATTTCCCATCTCCTGGGCGATGAGTTTCCTGTTTCCTTCCCCGCCTCACACCCCCAAGCGGGGCCGGCTGCACGCTCCACATGGTGGCAGAGCCCCAGCCTTTCACTTGGACAGGCCGAAGCCATTGACACCGGCCCCCAAACGGTTTATTTCTTGGAAGAGAGAGAAGGGGGGGCTGTTGCTGGGCAGACACAACCCTGCCCCAGCCGCACGGGGTGTCCTGGTGGGACTCCAGCCTGGCTACCTGGGGCAAGGAGGTTTGGGCCCCGGCCATGCTGTGACCGCGGCCGGTGGGACTCGGCCCAGCCATGCCGGAGTGACCCGGCCAGGCAGGCGGTTACCTGGTTCCGTAGTCATTTAACCAGTTAACTGCGTGACTGATTACCTAGAGCCCTACAGCCCCACGGGCTGGGTCAGAGACGGCTTCTTCCTCTGCCCTGGGGCGGGAGCGGAGACGTCCCCGTACCCAAGCGCCTGCGCTCCCCGCCTGCGTCCTGCTTCCCAAAGGGCTGGGGGGCACGGGGAAGGGTGGCGGCAGCTGGACACCCCGCCCCGGACGAGCCCACGTTCATGGAAGGGGAGGGGTGAGGGAGGAGTGTGAGCCTCCTGCGGCTGTCGCTGGGCCTGTGCCAGTCGGGCGGCACTGGGCGGGAATAGACAGAGGCCCTGCCCAAGCCCCTCCGTACAGGGAAGGGAGACACAGCAAGGCGAAGTAGTGGCTGCCGCTGGGCGTCCAGTTGGAAGCACGTGCCGGTCAGAGACTGCTCTTCCAGGCACAGCTGCCACTGGCCCAGCTGCAGACGGGGGTGCTCAGCGCCTCTGCCACCCAGAGCCTGCAGCCGGAGGTGGGGTGCACACGCAACCGGTGACCCCTGTGAAAAGTCCGGGTTAAGGGACTTGCCCAGGAGGGCACAGGAGGGCAGTGGCAGAGGCAGGGACAGACTCCAGTTGCCCAGGGCTGCACTCAGCTCCCTGAGCCATGAGAGCAGCCGGTCTCTCGCTGCAGCCCCTGACTCGTGCGCTGGGCTCCTCCCAGCTTCTGCCACTGTTGAGGCAGGGTCCTCAGAGAGCAGCCTCCTTCGCTGCACTGCCCCTACCCCGTCCCCAGGCACCCCCCGGTGCACGGCCTGGAGGGTTGTTTTGGGAGTGCCTGGCTGTGCAGCTGAGTTGTGTCCTTTCCCGGGGTGTTTAACCCCAGTTCCATCGTGTGGCATCAGGCTGACAGCCACATGGATCTTCAGCAGGGCTGGGACCTCTGAACGTGCCACGCACACCTCTGCCACTTGAACGGACAGAGGAACTGGGAGCAGCAGTAGGTTGTCACCTCGGTGGCCGAGCACCAGAGGCGGTTTGGCCAGTGCACTGCGCTGATAGCTTTCCATAGACTATTACGGGAAAACCTGCCCCTGGGAGAATTCCCCCCAGCCCCTGGAACAGGTGCTTTCAGCCCTCAGATCCCTTCCAGCTCTCTTACTGTAATATTTACTGTTTTCACTCTGCCTAGTCTTGTTACCCAGGAATAGCTGATCTTTATTTTCATCCTGTGGCTCTAATGGTATCCTGTGGCAATGAGTTCCACATGCCACATGCACATTCTATGGGGCTTGTCCACACAGCGTTAGTGCATGGCAAGCCAGGGTGTGAATCTCCCAGGCTCTCCCTCTGCGCGTGGACCCTGCTAGCACGAGCTGCGATGTCCCGCCCGTGCTCGGTAGCCCGGTCCCCGTGGGGCAGTAGCGTGCTGGAGTTTGACGCGCCGCCTCGCTCTGCTTTCACTCTCCGCCGAGACAGGGCCATGGGGGCAGGGAAACCTCCTTTACCCATTTGGAACAAGCCGCCTCTCAGTTTCCCAGCATGCTTCCTGGTGCTGTGTCCTGAGAAGGTGAGTCCAAGCTCCTGCGCGCCCTCGGTCGTGCCCTTTCTCCGGGCACTCGCTGCAGGGCTCCCGCTCTCCTTGCTGTCCCTCCAGGCGGGCGGAGGGCGGTGACCGCGGGGTGCCCAAGGAGAGCCCTGCCCCAGGCTGTCCTGCGGAGCCGCATGGAGGAGCGGTCTGAGAAGTGGGGACCGTGCTACCTACAGACTGGGACCCTCCCCAGCACCCGTCCTCTGCTCACCCGATGGGACAGACTAGCTCCCCGCCCTGCTGCAGCGTGGTGCCCCGGTGCTCGCCGATCGGCGGGGAGGGAGACCTTCGATTCCTCAGCGCTGTGCTTTCGGGTGAGCGTTTTACGTTCCCGCCCTCTGGGCAGCAACTTCCACCAGTATTCCCCAGTGCAGAGAGAGCGAGAGGCCAAACGGGCGACCGGTCTCCTACGTCCCTCGCACAGCATCCCTCAGGCGGCTTCTAGACCTCCGTCTCCCTGGGCTGACTCGCTGGACCGGTGGGCCTCAAACTTCGTTATTCGCGGACCACTTGAAAATCGCTGAGGGTCTCGGCGGGCCACTTGCTGCTCTTCCCACCTGTCGTCTGTACCGCTAGCGAGCTGTGGTAAAGAGCTTTAGTTAAAAGCACCATGTGAAAAAACTGGACTCGAGCTTTTGTGTGTCACTCCCATTTCAGGATCGGCGGTCTCTCCGCTCCCAGGCGGTGGGTGTGCCTGTCTGGGGAGCGCAGACCGGGCAGTCGGGGGCAGTGTTTGTCAGCATCAGTCGTAGGGAGGTTCGGCATCACTCCTTGCTGCCGTTGGACCTGCGGGCAGGCAGTGCTGGGACTCCTCTTGCTCAGGCACAGGAAACGCACTGCTCTGTCGCAGGCTCTGGGTGCTCGCCAGCGCTTTGACTCCGGAGCTCAGCCAGGGAATGTCTCGGCAGCCAGCGCTCCGGTGCCTTCCCGGACAGTCCGGAGAGCAGCTCGCTCACTTCAGTTCTGAAAGGCTTGCGGAGCCGCTGTTTGGGGAGCTGCCACGGGAAAGTGCCCTGCAAACGGCTGATCCAGGATGTCGTTATTTCTTGATCCTTTGTCCAGAGCCAGTTTTTCAGGCAGAAAGCCTCTGAGGGACCTGGCACGGGCTGCCTGGCGGGAGCAGCCCTGCGGGCCGGTTCCTGAACCTTTGAGCTAGAGAGCTGCGTTCAGGGAGTTGCACCGCGCCACCGACAGGTCGGGTTACCTGCCCTGTGCTAGCGTGCTGCTCTGAGCGGTCAGCAGCAGCGTCTGTCACGCTGGGAATGCAGAGGGAGTTGTTCGGAAGCACCGGGAAGGAAGCTGGAGTTTTGCCCCAGGGCAGGTTGGTGGATGCATGGAGATCAGACAGGCAGGCGGACACACACACACACTCACTGTCTCTCCCCTCCGCCCGCTCCAGCATGTGGAGTTCCATGCACCAGGCATTCCCTCCATCTAGGAATCCGTTTCCCTGAGCTCTTGGTGTTTGCTGGCGTGGCTGCCTGAGGAAGGAGTAGGCGCTACAGGCCCCGAGGAGGGAAGAAACCGCCAGCCCTCTGTTTTCTCTTTAGCCCTGGTATCTTCATACAGAAGCGGTTTCATTGACTCTGGCAGGAACAGCCAGTGTCCGGAAATGAGAATGCAGCGAGCTGAGGCTGATGGGCTGTTTAACACACATCGGATTGGGGGTCCAAGAGGGCTTAATTGGAACCTGATGTTTCACTTCATGAAAGCCCGTGTGGGCATTTACAAGCAAGCGAGTTTATGAGAGGTTGGGAAAAGCAGGCTTTGCGGGTGACCTGCCGGCTGGTGGGAGCGACGGTTTGCTCCGTGGGAGGCCTGCCTGGGGCCCTGCGGGTGTGCCGGGGGCGGTGGGTGCAGGTAGGAGTGTGGGGTGATTCCTGGAGGGAGGGGAGAGAGGCCCCCGGGGCCGATGGGGGTGTTACACAATGCGGACTCTTCCCCGGCGCCTTTCCAGGGCTGCCCCTTCTGCCCGGGCTGCCTGCACACAGGAGCATGGCTGAGGGCAGAACCCGGAGCTACAGGTTTAATTCAGCCACGTCCCTGGAGCGTTTCCGTGGGACCCACAGTGCCGGTTTCGTGGCTCATTCCCCGGGTGTGTCCCTGGCCCCGGGGTGCAGGGGTCTCACTCCAGAGCGCTTCGCCGGGGAGGCTGCACTACCACAGCCTGTTCCGGCCAGGCCTGCTGGGCGCGTGCGAGGGCTCCCTGTGCCAGGCAGGGCTGGGCCGAGGCAAGGAAAGCCCTGAGCAGCCGTAATGGAGCTGGAGCCCAGTGCAGGGTCAGATTTCCCACTGGGGGGGCTGCTCGGGGGGCTCAGGACTGACCCCCCAGTCGGGGAGCTGAGCTGAACCCTCCTGCCCGTGTCTGCAGAGCTTGCACAAGCCCTGGGCTCCGGCGCCCGCAGGGGGGTGCGGGGCTCTCGCTGGGAGGGGCTGCAGCTGTCCAGGCTGATCTCAAAGCGTTTCCCGCGGGGGACTCGAGGCGCGGTCGCTGGTGTAGCAGGCGGGCCGGAGGCTGCTGGCTGGTCCGCGGCAGAGGCCTGAGCGGCGCTGGGCCACAAGGCCCCTTGCGGGGAGGGCGCGAGGCAGGGCCCACCTGCACAGTGCTCGGCGGGAGCGAGCTGCCTGGGGCCAGGGGGCTGGTCCCCACTCCTGAGGAGGGTGAGTGGCGGGGTAGAGAGCCAGGCCTCTGCGTGCCGGCCTGAGGCCTGGGCAGCGCCCGCAGGGAACGTGCAGTCAGGCCGGGGCACGTGGCTCACCAGCCCCCGGAAAGGCCGATTTCCCGAGGAGGGAAGAGCCTGGCGGAGTTCAGGGCGTGGGTCGGCAGCTCCCCGCCGGGTTCTTTGAGTGCGTCTCCTGGGCACTTGGCTTGGTGGGGGCGCCCGGGAAGGGCGGTGGGAGAGAGCTGGGCAGGTAGTCACGGTGCGACGGGCGAGGGAAATCTCAGCAGGGCGACTGGTAGAGCCGAGTGTGACTCGAGCCACCGGGGACAAAAGGAAATGGGGGGTCAAGGGGAGGGAGCTGGATCCCTGCCTGCTGGAGGGGAACCCCACAAACCCGGGCCTGTTTGCATCTCTGGACTGGGGGCTGCTGCTCTCTGCTCCCGTGAGGGGGGACAGGCCTCACTGCCATTTCCTGTGCTGTGTGGGACAGGCTGGAGGTCAGTGATGTGCCGGGGTTGCCGCCAGGCCAGGAAATCCAGCCTGCCCAGTGCGTTGTCCTGGGTGATCTGCCCTGGACTCGCACGGCCTTGTCTGCACGGTGCTGTGCTTGCACGAGTGTTTCCGCACCGTTGGCGTGGGCTGTGGGTGCGCCTGGGCGTGGCTTGAACCCCACTGCTGACCTGTGGGAGACAGCGGCTAACTCCGCCTCTCGCCCCAAGCCCACCGCGAGCTCCTTGCGGCCCCGGCTCTGCAGGTGCCAGCTGGGCGTGGCTGGCCGGGGGGCACTTTCTGGAGCTTCATCTCCCAGCCATGGGAAGGAGAACGGCCCTTGCAGCCGCAGCTCTGGCAAGGTGCTCTCATTGCCAGAGGTGCCCAGCGAGAGGTTGTGCAGCCCGAGGCCGGGTGGGCAGAAGAATTTCGCCCCCTCCGGTTACTCTGCCCAGGAAGCTGTTTGCTCATAGCCAACCCAGACCTCCCGCTGCAACTTGCGCCCGTTGCTCCGCGCTCTGGGCAAGGAGCAGGAGCCTCTAAGAGCCTGCCACGGACAGTGACTTCTCCTGGCTCTGGGGCGTGCCCAGCGCTGCCCTGTGTCAGCGGAGCAGAGCTGAGGGGTGCGTCCGCTGGGCCACGCATCTCGGGAGGGCGCGGTGCTAAACTGGCTGCTCGCTACTTCAGGAAGAGACGGGGGGGGGCAGCCCTGGGGCTACAAGGGCCTTCATTGCAGAATTGAGAGCACGCCGCACTTGGTAACGGGGGGGAGAGAATGGGAGACCCAGGGAGCATCTGGGGTGGACACAAGAGTTCGCTTTAGGGCTGACAGGCGGGTTAAAAACTTCATCCCAATTGACGGCGCAATTTAAACAATGAATTGTGTTTAATCACACGATTCATCACACTCTTAATAATATGCACCTGTATTCTACATTGGCCAATACGTTGATTTACACGACACCACAACACAAAGTGCCCAGTGCTCGCTGTATTTGTGAGGTACCGATATTTGCCCTATAGCCGAAATCCTGGCTTTGGGCTCCCCGCTGCATCTCCTCTGTCGTGGGAGTTGAACTGCAGAGGTGGAATTCTGTACTAGAGCTGCGTTCGGAGATAAAAGGAGGCAAACGTTCGGCACCCACAAGTCCACTCAGAGCCGCTCGGACAGCCACGCGGGTTTAGGTTTGCGGGAGTCGAGCTGCCCGCTTGTGGACACGGTCACCCGAGAGCCGTTCATTTTGACATTACTGGGTCGCTCCGTTCGCTGGTGAATTGACGGCCCCAGGTGGATCCCCTTCCCGTGAGTGGAACAGCGTCTCTCCTAGCGGCGGTGGGTCCCACTCCGAGACGTGATGCTAGCAGCTCAGCGGCTGTGGAGTGAACACTCGAGTGGCTGCGTGTCTCTCGCGGCTGGCTGAGAGCGCCCCAGCCGGGGCGTGGGACGTGGAGTCCCGTGGCAGCTAGTTTAGCTGCGAGGTTGCTAGGGAGCCGGACAAGAGCGGCTGCTTAATGTAAAAGCTGCTGTTTTAGGGGCCGTACAGAACGATTCTGCTGAGGCTGGGTCAGCGCGCAGTGTAGTGGGACAGATGTTGGGACAGATGTTCGAACTCGGAAAAGCTTCGGGGGTTGGTTTGGGGGCCCAGCGAAGAGCAGCCAAAGAAGCGCTCAGGTGCCTTCCTGCTAGGGACCAGATCGGAATCTGATTACACTAGAAAAGCATCTTGGTTTCCTGCGCAGGCCACTGTCGCCTGGAGCTTTCTGTTGTGACCGGAGAAAGTTCCCCAGTGAGAATCGGCACAGGAGCCTGCGTGGGGGAGGGGGCCAGGGTTGTGGTTCAGGACAGTAAGTGGCGGCCATGGGACGTGCCCAGTGAGGATGGGTGGGATGCTCAGTTCTCAGTTCTTGTCATGCTACGGGTTGGACTCCGTGGCCCGGCAGGGTTGGAGTGAGCCGGGTGTCCACGTATTGCAGGGCAGCCACGTGCCCCGCAGTCCCATCAAGTTTGCTTGCAGCCCCCGTGCCTGGCTGTGTGCTGGGCTGTTCTTAGCTCGGCTTTACCCCAAGTGGGGGCGGGGCAACCAACAGATTCTTCAACAGCTTCGTGTTCTCGTGGCCGTAACCACTGGCGTGCGGGAGAGACCAGTGAACGGAGCCGCGGCCTCGCTGATGGACGGGCTCTGGGAAACCCCCGTCAGACAGTTGCAGGGCAGGACGGGCCCTCAGAAGGGCAAGGCTGGGCCCCTGGGCTGAGGTGGGACCAGGTGACCATAGACCAGCCCTGAGAGGTGCTTGTCCGGCCTGTTCTTCCAGCCCTCCCGTGACGGGTTCCCAAGTCCCTTGGAAGCCTGGCCAGGGCGTCGCTCCCCTTCCAGTCAGTCTGCCTGCTTCTCCCTTGCTGCAGTCAGAACAACTGATCGCCTGCCTCCCTCTAACCGCCCTGAGCATGATCCAGTCCCTCGGTCGCCCTCTCCAGACTAGGCCCAGGGTTCTAACCTTCCTCGCAGGGCAGGGTTTCTGAGCCCTGTATTCTCTTTGCTGCTCTGCTCTGGGCTCTCTCCACTTTGTCCACGTGGCTCCGGACGGGCTGGCACGGATCAGACAGTCCCCCAGCCTCGCCTCGCCAGGGCGGAGTAGAGTAGGATAGTCACCCCACCTCTTAGTCCCGTCGTTTGGGCCTTTGCCGGCACTCCGACACTCCGCGGGTGTGTGGGGTGGAAATGCAGCAAACGCCCTGACACCCGCATCTTCTAGCTCCCTGCTCGGACTGTTCCTGGTTCAGCCTCTGGCTGCCTCCACCCTGCCATTTCTGTCCCCAAGGCCATGGGCTGCAGGGGTGCTGGTGCAGGAGGAGCGCTCCTGGCCCCGTTTGACCCACGGCAGCCGGGCCTGCTTTCACTGCTGTGCGGCTCCCTGCCGAAGCCCTGCTAGTCCCCACCTCTCTCCCCTCCCGGCCTGTGCAGCGTTCGCACTCACCCCGCTGCCTGGGGCCCGTTCGTGGCTCCTTGCCCCTGGCTATTTCCAGCTCTGGAAACACACGTACCCGCGTCCAGCCGAGAACTGACCTGATTCGTGACGCCTCTCCCAGCAGCGCTCGCCGCCCGGCCCCAAGACACAGGCTGCAGCAGGGGAGGGTTCACTCTGCGCTGTGTTCGTGCAGCCAAGGCGAGCGTGCTGCAGGACCTGGTCCTGGGCGAGCCAGCCGCATCGGGGTTTGCACTGGGGTATGGCTAGGAGGCCTGTCCAGAGGCTGCTGATGCTGTGAGTTTGCCCTTGGTAGCTGAGGCGGCTGCATGCCCTACCCCGGGACTGCTGCCTGAGGCAGTCTCTGTCCTGCCGCCCGAGGGGCAGCCGGGTTCGTCTGTATCAAGCAACAAGCAGTCCTGGGGCAGCATAGAAGCTAACAAATGTATCAGGTCGTACGCTTTCGTGGGCCAAACCCACTTCACCAGACGAGTGGGAGTGGAAATGGCAGAACGGGGGGTGTACAACAGCAAAAGCCAACTGCAGGCCCAGTGTTAATGGAGTCAGGGCGGGTGCGTTGCAGTCCGTGGGGTGTGGAGATGTGACGATCAGAGGCAGGGGAGTTGCCTTTGTAGTGCGGTAACCAGGCTGGAAATGGTGGCTAGTTATACAGACGAGCCTGCTAACGATTTCTGTTCCTTTTCCTGCCCCAGAACATCCCCACGCTGGGGAGCGTCGCGATCACCATGGCCCTCCACAACTGCGACGAGGTGGCCGTGGCAGGGTTTGGCTACGACATGAATTCTCCAAACGCCCCGCTGCATTACTACGAGAGCACCAAGATGTCGGCCATAAAGGAGGTGAGGAGCCCGGGGCTCTGCAGCCTGCGGATGGCGCTAGTGGATGGCGCTTTCCCTCCCTAGGAGCCGCGCCGCGCTAGCCAGGGAGCTCACGCTCCACACAACGTGTGCCTGGGGGTCCTCTGGCTCAGGCGGGTCGTGGGGGGCGGGGATTCCCAGCGGCAGAGGCGCAGCGAAGGGCGGGAGAGCTGCAGATCAGTGTGAACTGGAGTGGGCGAGAGGGCGCACCCTGTCCCGGTGCACGTGCCCCCCGGCTGCGACCCGCGCCAGACACTTACCAGGCCAGGCTCCTTGGCAGGGCTGTAGCTGCAGCGCTTCACCGTGGATACAGTCCCGGGGGCGTCCGAGTGACCCTGCCTCCCAGCGGGCTGGCGGGCCCAGCTTCTTCCTGGGGCTGGAGGAAGCTCCGGAGGGGGGGGCCCTTGTTCGCCAGCGCGAGTGGGGCCGGGCGCGGGAAGGGTTTGCTGGTGTGGGCGGAGCCGTTCTCGCCTGGGCCTGGCCCCCGTCTCGGTGCAGGTGCTGCCGAGGGCTTGCCGGCTCTCAGGGGCACGGCAGGCGGGAGGATGGCGAGGGACGCGTGAGCCAGGGCCTAGGGGGCCGGGCTGGGCTCACTTCCCAGTTCCTGACGGATGCCCTGTCTCTTGGGCACGTCGCTCGGCCCCTGGCCCAGTGGACAGGGCTCCCCTGGGGTGCCGGGGAGGGGCCAGCGGGGCGACCACTCTCCTTCCACCTCGCAGCCCCTCCCCGGCAGGGCTTCCGGTGCCACCGCTGGAACCGGCTCCGACCTACCCCCGTGGCCGGGCAGGGCTGGGCTGGGCCAGAGCTCGGCCACCTCCACCTCGGCCGCCCCTCTGCTCCACGCTCCCGGGCTCTGCTCTGCTCCTCGTGCAGACAGCCTCCCTCTCCGCCCCTGCCACCGCCGTCCGGGCAAGGGGTCGCTCATGGGAACAGGCAGGCTGGGACCCTGCCCCCGGGCAGCCCCCCAGGCCCTGGCCCTGCTCTCCCGGCTGCCTTGCCAGGATCACGGCAGAGCAGAGGCTCTTTAGGGCAGGACCCATCATCTTCCCTGAGCTGGGAAGTGCCCGGCTCACCTCGGACACCGCGCAGCCCCTGGGCCGGACCCCGCTGCAGGGCCCCCAGCCGGGCCAGTGCTCACGCTGGGGCTGTTTCTTGGCCACGGCCAGTTAGCTCCCCTAGTGCTGAGGACTTCCGGGAAGGAGAATGTATAGCCCCCACCGTATGGCCCCCGGCGCACGGCCCCCACCGTATGGCCCCCGGCGCACGGCCCCCACCGTATGGCCCCCGCCGTACAGCCCCCACCGTATGGCCCCCGCCGTACAGCCCCCGCCGTACAGCCCCCGCCGTACAGCCCCCGCCGTACAGCCCCCGGCGCACAGCCCCCACCGTATGGCCCCCGGCGCACGGCCCCCACCGTATGGCCCCCGCCGTACAGCCCCCGCCGTACAGCCCCCGGCGCACAGCCCCCACCGTATGGCCCCCGCCGTACAGCCCCCGGCGCACAGCCCCCACCGTATGGCCCCCGCCGTACAGCCCCCACCGTATGGCCCCCGCCGTACGGCCCCCGGCGCACGGCCCCCACCGTATGGCCCCCGGCGCACAGCCCCCGCCGTACAGCACAGGCAAGTCAGCCGTCAGCGAGCCCCTTTGCGGTAGCATGTGACCAAGGCGCAGCCCCCCCCAGTCTGGCGTGTGCTGCTGTCACGGGTCCCAGGAAGTCCGCTCAGGTGCGCGGGGGCTCTGCTGCCCTCGGCCATGGTGAGTCACCGGAGGGGCAAGCGCCGGGTTCCCAAGGGAGGGGCAGGCAGGTGCTCGCTGGAGAATGGAGTGAGCCCCAGGCGCTGCCGTGTGTGATGTGGCCGCACTAATGCAGGGAGGCGTCTCCACGCTGGGGCAGGAAACCATCGTCCGCTGCTGGGCGCGGTCGCAGCTCTCCGGGCAGCGGGGCTCTCCGGGCAGCGGGGCTCTCCGGGCAGCGGGGCTCTCCTTGGCCAGGCGGACCCTCGAGAGCCCTTTGGGCGGCGTGTTCGCTGGCCCGTCCTGCCCCGGCTCCGCGCTCAGCCCGCTTGTGTCTCCCACTGAGCCATGTGACCTCCCCGCGGGGCCATTCGGGTCACCCGGCCTGACCCCTGTGCAGGCCAGGGCAGAGCCAGTGAGACCAGGCTGCCGTGTCCAGTGGTCAGTCGCCCTGCGCGCGCCCGCACCCGTCTCTGAACCCTGCCTTCCACGGCCGCCCTCAGCGCGACTGGCGACCCCAGGCAGCGACTCAGTCACCAGCTCCCCCACCCCGCGCCTGCCGGTCTGTCGCCCTCCCAGCCGCCTCCCGGCGCTTCCCTGACCCCTCTCTGATTTGCCAGCCGCCTCCGGCCAGGCACGGGGCTCCCGCCTGAGACCCCCGGGTTACAGGCCCACAGCGTCCCGCTGCTCAGCTCGCTGGCGCCAGGAGCCCAAGCGTGTGCCAGAGCCACCGCTTCCGGGGGCCGGCCTGCACGGCGTGTGCCTGCAGCATCAGGCGGGCGCCCCCTCGCTCATCCCCTGTCCCCGCGCCACACGGACACAGCAGAGCAGCCGCTGGGGCCATCGCTGTCCCCAGGGCCAGTGTCTGGCAGGAAGGGCAAGGAGCCCGGCCCATGGGGCTGCCCCTCCGGCCGGCTAGAAGCCATGGGTGGGCCTGGCCTCTGGCACCTGGCTAAGCCTGAGCTTTGGCCTTCGCAGCACCCCCGGCCCGAGTGTCCTGCAGGCTGCCCGTCCCGGTGTCTCTTAAATCTCGCCAATGCCCTCCCCGCCCGTCCATTGGGGGGCTTTCCGAGGCGGGCGGGGCCCTGCGGGGCCATGAGCCGCTCCCCTTTGACCCTGGCAGGTAGGTCGCTGCTCCGCTACCCGATGCGGGGCTGCCAGGCCGACCCTCGCCGCACGCGCAGGTTTCGGTTCCCGGCCACCAGACAAGCCAGCTGCTCCCGGCCATGCCCCGGCCCGGGGGTGCTGACGCAACCCTGCTGGCGGACACTCTGCGCAAGAGAGCCGGCAGGAGCGTCCCCTCGACGCTTGAGCTCCTCCGAGTCCTGGTGCAGCAGAGCCCTGACGCCCGGGATTAAACCAGGCCGGGACAACTTCCCGTTCCGCCCGTCTGCTGAGGGCCGCTGAGAGGGAGGCAGGGTTGGGATGGCGCGGGACTGCGGTACAGGCGCGTCTCGTTTTGCTCTGCCACGGCCCGGGGGACAGACTGGCCCTCTCTTCGCACTGAGCTGAGCGCAAAGCACCCAGGGTACCTGTGTCACGCTCCCTCGGTGGGTCCTGACGCGATGCTGCCGGGCAGGCCTGGGACAGGGCAGACACGGGCACTGGCGAGTCGTGGGAGCAATAGCGGGACGCTGTTCCCTTGCAACAAGCACCGAGTTGCTGTCTGCCGGCCCCTTCGCAAGACCCGCCCGTGTTACCGCACCCGACGCGTCGCTGCTCCTGCGCCTGCCCTTGCGGCGTGTCCCGTGTCCTTGTGCCTACCCGCCGCCGGGCGTTTTTCGGGGGAGCCGGTGTCCAGGCGTCCGGATGACGCGTCTGGCCCAGCGTCGTTGGGTGTTTTCAGCACGGCCTCCATGCTTATGTCATTTGACTTTTGGAGACTCTCCAGGCCGCCACTGGTCCTGCCGGTGGAGCCCGCAGTGGTGCACAGAGAGCGCGCGGGGGCCTCGAACGGTTTGCTAAGCCTTCCTCTGGCGCCCAGGGCGCAGCGCAGAGCGAGGTGGGGCATGGAAGCGCCCCACAGTGCTATTCCGGGGAGTCCTGCCGCGGGCTCGCGGGACTGCCCCAGCGACGGAGAAGCTTTCGGTACCTGCTGGTGCTCTGTGGCGATGCTGCTGCCGGGACGGGAGGAAGACAGTTGGGTGGTGCTCCGGGCTCTGCCGGGGATGGCGCCGAGTGCTGCCGAAGGCTGAAGCGACCCCCAGGCGGATTATGAGGGCAGTCAGTGTCGGTGCCTCTGTGAAGTGCTCTGTGCCGCACCCGAGTCCCCCCCGTCGCCCCGAGGACTGCGTCTCTCACTGTGTGTTTGCTGGCGACTGAGCCCTCACACCGGTAGCTGGTGCCGGGGCCTCGGTGGAGCCCGCCGGAGGTCGGGGTGAGAACCGGGATGAAGAGGAGGTTGGCCAGCCCAGGCTGACCTGTTGGCCTCACTGGAAACGGGAGAGGAATCAGACAGGCAGGCGAGAGATCCCATGGCAGTTTTCACAGACCCGTTTGCTGCCTTTATTTTTAAATGAAGGGGTAATTGTGGCGTCTGTGAAGCCTTGTGGCCGTTCTTGGCTGCGCTGGTGTCAGGAAGGGGATCTCCCGGGGAGCTGGTAGCGCCTTTGGCCGGCAGATTCCTGAATTTCTGCCAGTGCTCCATCTCGGCCCGCGACCTTGCCTGGGCTCCCACCGGCGCCTCGCCTGGGGTGAACGGGCTCTCGTGGGATCTGCTTCGGAGCGTTGCTGCAACGGGACAGTCGACCCGTCTCACCCAGGCCGTGTTATCTTCGAAGCCTGCCCCCGCCAGCCGCCACAGCCTGGCGTCCAGGAACCCGAGAACTGCTATGTTGCCTTCGTGTCCGCGTCCACGTGATGTGGGTGTCTTCTGCTTCCTCCTGCCCCGCTGCCATTGCAGTGGCCTGGGTGCGAGTGCCGCGCTTTGCGGGAGCTGGACGCGGTCGCTCTTGGGGGTAGGCCGAATTGCATTCGCCAGGCTTGGAAAGCTCCTCTTTCTTCTTTCCAGAGTGCTGAGCTTTCCTCCGCGTTTGCATCCAGCCAGTCCTGGGAGCCTTTCCCTGCGCCCCAGCCGGCTGCTGCAGCTTTGTGTGCTGGGTCTCCGAGTCCTCCCAGAGGCAGGCCCCTCGGCGAGGTCGGTTTCTCGTGCACTTGGTAGCAGGTCTCCAGGCTGCGGGTGTAGTTTAGCTGAATATCGGGGCATTTGCATTGGCTTGGGGCCTTTCAGGCGCATGGTACGAGGTGTAGCTGCGGTATCATTCGACGATCTGCCCCACGCTCTGCTCCACGCACGGCCCTGGCGATCCTGGCAGCCGTGGGCCATGCTGTGGGGCAGCGCTGGGATCTAGTAGAGGCCATGCTTTGGATCTGGAGTGCGCCCTTGTGGCCTTACGCTCCCCTGCCTGCCTGAAGGGCATTGTCGCGGCCAGGCCGTGTCCCGCGCCCTCGCTCACAGCAGGAGGGCATTTGGGTCGCTTTTCCAGAGCCGTTTCCCGCCCTGCCAGGGGTTGGCTTTGCCGGGGAGGGTTAGTCTGTCGCACTGGCGGGCGGAGCTCAGAGTGGAACTGTCTCGTGGCAGCGCCTGGCCCCGGTGAGGAGGGCACGTGTGCCCTGGTGATGGTAGCCAGGTTACCGGGAGAGCAGCTGCTGTGGAGCGAGCAGCAAGGGGGACCCGCCCTCGCCAGAGCTGGGTGCGAGGCGGCGCGGTGGGGCTGGGTGGCAGCCCCACTGCAGGGTTCCTGCCTGCGCTGTTCCGTGTAGCGCTTAGAACCAGGAGCGTGCGGCAGGCCCAGCTCTGCAGCTGCTGATCGCTGGGGGGCCGCGCTGGCCTGGGGAGCTGGCGGGACGCCCTAGGAGCGAGAATCCGTCACAGCGCGTAAGCGCCAGGCCCGGCTGCCGAGAGCTCCGCCCCGAAACCACGGAGGGTGAGCACAAGCCTCCTGAGGCTCGGCGCGCCAGATGCGCTCTGGGCCTGTCCGTCACCGCGGCTGCTCACTGGGCCCTGGCTGCAGGCTGGAGCGTGTGCTCCCAACCCCAAGGCGTGTCGCTGGCTCACACGAGATGCCGGCTCCACATCTCCCGGGGCAGCCCGCGAGCCACTGACTCATCTCGAAGGCATGGGCTCCGGTTACAGAGCCGCCTGGGCAGGGGCTCGGTGTCGCGCCGGCCGAGAGGGCCCCCTGGGCCAGTCTCGGAGGGACGCTGCTCGGCTCGGAGCGGCACCTAGGAGGCGGAGCACAACATGAGCAAGTCTGCACCCTCGTCGGCCTCTGCCTTCCCCACGGGCAGTGGGACCGGGGTGGCACCGTTCCCTGAGCACAGACGCGGCTCCCCGCACGGCCGCAGGGGGGCTGAGTACCTGGAGTGCGGGGTTCACTTGGCCATCTGTGCCGGGGGGGTGTCTGCTCTGTGATCGGGGCCCCTGCGCTGGGCTGTGCGATTCCCACGGACTCCCCCACACGGGGATTGGCCCAGACACCTGGGCCCAGCCTGGGCAGGGAACAAGGCTCTTCCCGGGGGAGACAAAGGGAGGGAGGGGGAGACGGCCCCTGGCTGGGGAGGCCCTGGAGCTGGGAAGAGGCTAAGCAGAGTGCTGGGAGCAGAGGGGCCTGGGCACCCCAAGGGGTCTCCTCATGTCCACACACGTCTGTGCTGGGCTGTATCCCGGAGGAGCAATAACCCCGTTCTACCGGCTGGCGGAGTCTCCTCCCACTGCCGACGGGGTGCAGGGCTGGGGGTCCCCCATGTGCTGCCGCATCATCCGAGAGCTGTGGGCCTGGTAGCCACTGAGCCGGTTCCTCGTGTGCCCCGTCTGCTTGGCTGGCCAGCGCGGAGCGGAATGCGCAGGGCTTGGCTGGGGGGAGCCCCTGGCACCCTGCCGAGTGTGGTGGCTCGGGAGCGCGGGGCTGCCGGGCTGGCCAGAAACAGCCACGTCAGGGTGCTCAGTGTGAGCCCCGCTGAGTCCCTGGGCACGCCACGGACACGATGGAAAGCGGGTGCAGGAACAGAGGGCGGGCAGCAGGGTCTGGGCTCAGTGTCGAGCGAGGGGAACGCAGCCCCCGGCTGCTGTGGGTGGGGCCATCGGCTGCAGGAGGGGATGGAAAAGGGGCAGGGGTGGGAGAGTGTAACCTAGTGGTTGGAGCACTGGCCTGGGAGCTGGGAGACTTGAGTTCGGTGCCAGGCTCCGCCCCCCTTGCTGTGTGCCGTTGGGCTGCGCGTGGCCTGGGATGCAGCAGCGACTGCAGGGCTCGGAGGGGAGGGAAGTGGAGCAGGGCGGCTCCAGACCCGTCCCCCCCCATGTCGGTTCCCTTGCTGTGGGCGGGGCGGGCAGGGGAGGGGCTTCTCTGCACTGCTATACCCGCGGGGCGGCGCGGGCCAAATGCTGGGTGGAGGCAGCTGCGGGAGGCGGGCCCAGCGCCCGGCACAGCCCTGGCCAGCGACTGGCCCTTGCGGGGGCCAAGCGACTCCGGCGTGACAAAGCCCTTTCACTTCACAGGGCGGGTTCCTGGGCACGTTCTGCTCAGTGGTCAGGGCTCCCTGGAGCCCCCTGCCCGCACCCTCGGCACAGGGCGCGTGGGCTGCTGGGACGTGGGGCAGCCCCAGCCCCACACTGGGGGTCCTGCCCTGGCAAGGCACCAGCCCAGCCACGCAGACCTGTCACCGTGCTGGCGAACGAGTCCGAAAAGCACTTCCCTGCCGCTGCTCCGCTGCCCAGGAGCACTCCACAGGGCGAGCAGGTCGGAACCCCCACGTCCCCAGTTCTGATCCCAGGAGCCCGCCACACGCCCGGGTCAGTCTGCGGCCATCCCACCCCCATCACACCGTGCCCGTCCCGCAGGGCCTCACGTCCAAAGGATGGTTGGGGAGCCAGGCGGGGGGAGGGAGGTAAGGAGGAGGAAGGGGAGGGAGAGAGGATGAGAAGGGAAGAAGAGGAGAAAGGGAGGAGGGGAGGAAGGAGGAAGGAGAGGGAGGGAGGGGGGAGAAGGGGAGGGGTAAAACAGGCCAAAGGAATCAGCCAGGCACCAATTGCAGAGTTCCCGGTTCAGGGCGCAGCGGTGATGGAGCAAACGGTCGGCGTGAATCCCGTCTGGGCCCTTCCCCCTCGGCCCCTGTGGGGGGCGCTCCCCGTGGGGTCAGGGCGGGGGCGGGCAGGCGAACGGCCGGCGTCCCCAGGGCCTCTTGCAGCTTCTCGGGCCGGGAGGGAATCCCGTGGGTCGGGCTGGGGCCGGGCACAGCGCCGCGCTGGCGTCTGTCCCGGGGTCGGCGCATGGGCCAGCCCCCGGCCAGGCCGGACTCGGCTCCTCGCGGGCGCCCGCCTCGGCTCCCAGGCTGCTCTGCTGGGGCCCAGGGTCAGCCGGGTGTCTCTGGGCGGGCCCCTCAGCTGGGCCCCCCAATGCGCTGCCCAGCCTCCCGTTGGCGGCTCCCTGCGCGGGCGCTGGACACGCCTGGGGCCCCATGCGGCGTGAGACGGGCCCTGGGCAAGGTGGAGCCGCAGTGCCAGCAGGGAGCCCTGGGCCCGTGCTGCCCAGGTCACATCCCAGGCCCCCAGAGGCAGCGACGCCCAGGCCAGCCCGGCGCAGCCTCAGGCCAAGCGGGGAGGGCTTGGAAGGAGGTGGGAGCTGCTGCTTCCTGGTGGTCAGCCAGCTGCCTGGCTCTCCCTGGGGCCGCAGCCTGCCCTGCCCTGAGATGGGTGAGCCAAATCGCAGGCTGGACCCCAGCCCAGGGGCCGCCCCTCCCCGAATGGCCCTCGGCTGGCTGCGAGTTGGGCCCCCTCCCGCAGAGGCACCGCCCCACGCGGGGCAGAGGGACGGGCCCACCAATCCCGGCCTGGGTCCAGGCTCCTGGGGCCCTGTGAGCCGCCTGGGCTGGACTCGGGCAGGAAGCGTTTTTCTCTGCAGGCGTGGGCCTTGCCCCGCACGGGCCGCGTCCGCAGAACTGCTGGTGGAGGCAGCCGGGATCGGGCACGGGCAGCCCGGGAGCGGACGGGTTCGCTGTAGACAGAGGGGGGCTTGGCTGGCAGCGAGGCTGCTCCTTGAGCATCTGTTCGGAGACGGCCGCCTCCAACGCCGCGCGGCCCCGACTCCTTGCTGCTCGCCTCGTGCCGCTGGCTGCACGGCGGGGCGGCCGGCCCCTACTCGGCCCTGCTGCCCGAGAGCTCTGGCAGGGGAACGGCCCAGGCAAGAGGCACGGAGAGGCCTGGGTTCCGGCTGCAGGCTGCTCCGGGGCTTGGCCACGGTTGCGTAGGGACGGGGATGTGCCCTCTCTCAGCCCGGCCGCCGGGGAAGGGGCAGGCAGGAGCCACTGAGCAGGGGCTGTGTGGCTGGAGGCCTGGCGCCGCGGGCAGGACGGTGACGCCTTTCCTGTCTCTTCCTTGCAGTCGTGGACGCACAACATCCAGCGGGAGAAGGAGTTCCTGCGGAAGCTGGTGAAAGCCCGCGTCATCGCCGACCTCAGCAGCGGGATCTAGGCCCCGCCCGGTGGGAGCGCGTCGCACACGCCAGCGGGAGAGCCGGGCAGGAAAGCCGCAGGAAGCAGGAGGTGCACGGGGCTTCCTTGGCGCATTGGCCCCAGGGCCGGCAGGGCAGAGCCGGGGGAGAGGCCTGGCTTCGGCTCTGCGGCCACACGCAGCGTTTGTGGCTAGAACTAGCCAGGAAAGACAGGAGGAGGAGGACGGCCGGCGACCGAGCGGAGTGGAACCTCCCCGCGGGGCCGCGCCTGACTGCGCCGAGCCGCCGCTTGGAGAGGAGCTCGGAACCATGCTACACGCTCCACGGTTCAACGTGAAAACTGGCTCGTGCCCTGCCCGCACTCAGCCTGCGGCTCCGGCCCTCGGCCTTGCTGGGAGGACAGCGCCCCCCTAGTGCTGGGACTTGCCTGGTTCTCCACACCGGGGGCTGGCAGAGCTGGGCCAGGGCTTGGTTCCTGCACTTTCCTTGCAGCCGCGGCTGCCGTTTATCCAGCTGCGTTTTCACAGCTGTTTGCTCCACCCTGGCTCTGCCGGGACCCTGAGCGGGAGCCAGGAGCCAGCTGCCTCCCGGGCCGTGTGCCCTGGAGGGGTGACAGGCGGCTCTCTGGGCGCTGTTTCTGAACAGTGTCATACTTGAGTTTTGGGGGGGGGAGGGATAATTTATTTTCGGGAGGTCAGAGGTCATGTTGTGCTCCAGAGCTGCCCAGTGTTGTTAATTTCATGTCACACGCCTGCTCGTGTTCCCTGCCAACGGCGCCCGGAGGATGGGACGCCGGCGAGGGGCCGGGAGCGACCTGCCTGGAGCCCTTCGTCTCTCGCCCGCCTCCAGGGCCTTTCGCTTGCGTTACTCCCGCTGCTCTCTGCTGATGTCGCCTGGGTGCCAGCGTGTCCTGGGCCTTGCGTGCGGCTTGGCTCCGTTCCTGCTGCAGAGAAGCCACCAAGAGACTGAGCAGGGTGTGGGGGGAGCGGGCCTCCGTTATGCAGCCTCTGTACCATGGGGGGCCGGCGGGGTGGGGGGTGAATGCCCAGCGGTGTAGCCAGCCTGTCCCTCTGGGCTGTGATGTGACTGCATCCGGCTGGGCCAGGCAGCAGCGTGCGCCGGCCCTGTCCCCAAGTCCCGGAAACAGACCGACCCCTGGCCCGCGGTAACCTGGCTACACTCCTGGGCTGGGGAGGGGCCGTGCGGGGGCGGGGCTGGGTCACAAGCCCAAGGCAGGGAAGTCCCTGCACTTACCTCGGGTATCCCTGAATTCATGTCCAGAGGGACCAGGGTCTTGCCCTGGGCTCCAGGGGGTCGGCCCACCCTTTGTAGGTTGCTCCTCCGGACTTCCCTGAGACGGGCTCGTAGCGTGGGGCGCCGGCCTGCCATGGTGCTGCGGGAGGGGGCTGGTGCAGAGGGGAGGAAGCCCGCAGGGGAGAGGGCCGGCCGGCCGCCAGCCTGCAGAGACGCGGCTTTGGGGGCAGGACAGGCTGCGCTTCTGTGCTCTGAGGGAGCAGCCTGCTCCAGTCCCCGCAGGCAGGTGAGCTCTGTCCTGGCTGTGTGCAGGCCGCTCCCGGTGCAGCGCGGACAGCCAGCCGCTCTGTCTGAGCCTCGCCGTCCCAGCTGCGTCCGTGTGCCCCTCGCTGGACAGGGCTGAGGCGGCAGGACGCTGCCAGGAGCTTTGAATGTTCCTGGAGCGGCTTTTCCTGTTCCCTCCCCTGGGCACTGTGGTTCAGCGCTTGCCACGCGCCGTTCACACCACAGCCATGCGCCTCCAGCGCCCCCCTAGGCTCCAGGGCCCCTCCAGCCGGAATGGAGAGCCGGGGAGGGTCGGCCCTGTCCCCAGGCCGAGACAGGGCAGGGCAGCTCCTGGCACGTCAGGTACCAGTTGCCAGGCCGGGGCCGCAAGGGAGGGAAGCGACGTCCTGCAGGTGGGTCCCTGGCAGAGTCCTGCCACGGACCCTCCGAGAGAAGGGACCAGCCCTTGAGGCTCCTGCTCGGCACCACGGGGTCCATACGCTGCCCTTGGCAGGGCCAGAGCCAGAGCCAGAGCCGGTCGGCTGCAGCCCGCTCTCTCGCCCCGGTGAGCCATGCCCTGCCTGCCATGGCCGGATCCCGCAGTCCTGGGCAGGCGCAGACCCAGACACCAGCCCTGCCCTGCGCCCGCCTGGCCCCTGGCACATTGCAGTCCTGCCACGCCCATGTCACAGCAGGCTCTGTAGGCCAAGGCGGGTCTCCCAGCAGGGACTCGCTTCCCATTGAGTGCGGGGGCACGTGGCATTGGCCGACAAGCACCGTGCGGACTGGCTGGCGCCGTCGAGAGCGGGCCTGGGGAATCAGTGGGGGTGGCTTTATCTCGACTTCAGCAAGGCTTTTGATCAGTCTCCCACAATATCCTTGCCAGCAAGTTAAGGGAGTCTGGATTGGATGCATGGACTGTAAGACGGGGAGTGACCAACGGCTCCATGTCAGGATGGCCGTCGGTTTCTAGCGGTGCCCCGAGGATCGGTTCTAGGGCCGGTTTTGTTCAACATCCTTATGAATGACCTGGCTGAGGGGATGGGTTGCACCCCCAGCAAGTCTGCGGATGACACTAAGCTAGGGGCAGAGGTAGATACGCTGGAGGGCAGGGACAGGGTCCAGAGTGACCTGGACAGATTAGAGGGTTGGGCCAAGAGAAATCTGATGAGGCCCAACAAAGACGAGTGCAGAGTCCTGCCCCTGGGGCGGAAGATTCCCAAGTATTGGTACAGGCTGGGGACTGACTGGCTAAGCGGCAGTTCTGCAGAAAAGGCCCTGGGGGTTCCAGTGGACGAGAAGCTGGATAGGAGTCAGCAGGGCGCCCTTGTACCAAGAAGGCGAATGGCATGTTAAGGTGCATTAGGAGGAGCATTGCCAGCAGATCCAGAGAAGTGATTAGTCCCCTTTATTCAGCTCTGGGGAGGCCACATCTGGAGTGTTGTGTCCAGCTCTGCCCCCCCCCCCCGAAAGGACGTGCACCAACAGTGGACACACGCTGCTGCCCGCTGTGGGTGCTCTGCTAATCATCCGGTCGGCGCTTGAATCTCTGCTGCCCAGACGCTCAGCTTAGAGGGACCCTGGCCAGAGGCTCCCTGCACGTCTGCAGCCCCACAGCGAGGTGGGCGTGGACCTGGCCAGATTCCGACCTCCAACCAAACATGCCTGGTGGCAAGACAAGCAGTGGCCTTTGCCGTGGGTCCCTCTGATTGGCAGTACCAAGGATCGTGGGAGCCCGATTCCCAGACACCCGGGGCCGTGCCTGAGCCCTGCTTGATTGCCCGGCCACGTGCAGCCAGCCCCGCCAGTGAGGCGAGAGCGATGGCTCCGGTGGCCTCGGGAGCGAGTTCAGCGTGGGCCCAGGTGAGGCAGGCGCTCTGTCTCCTCTGGCTGCCCGGGCTGACTTCCAACACACCTCGCGCTCATGGGCAGGGCAGCAGGAGAGCTGCAGGCCAGGAGTCTCGGCCAGCAGAGCGGCCCTCCCAGTGGGCAGCAGTCTGACACCTCGGCTGCTGGTTCTCCTGCGCCAGCCTGGGCCAGCACTGCTTGGCCGTGGCCTTGGGCTCTCACGCTCTGCCAGAGTCCCTGGCAGTGCAGACGGCTGCAGCGTGGGCCCGGCACCAGCTCTCCAAGGCAGCTCCCTCCGATACGGGGCGCAAGGACCTGACCTGGGAAGAAAGGTCTCCCTCTCGCCAGCCGGGTTCAGAGGCGGATGGAGCTTTCTCAGTCAGGCTGGATTTCTAGAGCGCAAGGGCATGCTCAGGCGCACGGAGCCTCCGCGGACCAGGGAAAATCGATGGCCAGCGCTTCAAACTGCCCTGGGCGTGGCAGAGCCCACCCTTGTCGTGAGAGGAGCTTTTGGGGGAGTGTGAGAGAGGGCGGGGCGGGCGCACCGACCCTTTAAGGGCTTCGGGGGCAGCGTGCGCATCAGACAGGGATGTAAAAGAACATTAACGTAGTTAACCCGTTAAACAGTTTCAGTGATACCCATTAACCTATGGCCGGCCGGGGGGCGACAGCTGAGCCTGGGTTCCCGGCCACCCACCCACCTGGGCCGAGTTGGAGTGGCCAGGCCAGGGTCCTGCTTGCCCCACTCCAGCACAGCCAGGGGACCGTCTGCTAGCCCACCCGGGCCAGTCCAGCACAGCCAGGGGACCGTCTGCTAGCCCACCCGGGCCAGTCCAGCACAGCCAGGGGGACCGTCTGCTAGCCCACCCGGGCCAGTCCAGCACAGCCAGGGGGACCGTCTGCTAGCCCACCCGGGCCAGTCCAGCACAGCCAGGGGGACCGTCTGCTAGCCCACCCGGGCCAGTCCAGCACAGCCAGGGGGACCGTCTGCTAGCCCACCCGGGCCAGTCCAGCACAGCCAGGGGACCGTCTGCTAGCCCACCCGGGCCAGTCCAGCACAGCCAGGGGGACCGTCTGCTAGCCCACCCGGGCCAGTCCAGCACAGCCAGGGGGACCGTCTGCTAGCCCACCCGGGCCAGTCCAGCACAGCCAGGGGGACCGTCTGCTAGCCCACCCGGGCCACTCCAGCACAGCCAGGGGACCGTCTGCTAGCCCACCCGGGCCAGTCCAGCACAGCCAGGGGGACCGTCTGCTAGCCCACCCGGGCCAGTCCAGCACAGCCAGGGGACCGTCTGCTAGCCCACCCGGGCCACTCCAGCACAGCCAGGGGACCGTCTGCTAGCCCACCCGGGCCACTCCAGCACAGCCAGGGGGACCGTCTGCTAGCCCACCCGGGCCAGTCCAGCACAGCCAGGGGTCCGTCTGCTAGCCCACCCGGGCCAGTCCAGCACAGCCAGGGGGACCGTCTGCTAGCCCACCCGGGCCACTCCAGCACAGCCAGGGGACCGTCTGCTAGCCCACCCGGGCCACTCCAGCACAGCCAGGGGGACCGTCTGCTAGCCCACCCGGGCCAGTCCAGCACAGCCAGGGGTCCGTCTGCTAGCCCACCCGGGCCAGTCCAGCACAGCCAGGGGGACCGTCTGCTAGCCCACCCGGGCCAGTCCAGCACAGCCAGGGGACCGTCTGCTAGCCCACCCGGGCCACTCCAGCACAGCCAGGGGACCGTCTGCTAGCCCACCCGGGCCACTCCAGCACAGCCAGGGGGACCGTCTGCTAGCCCACCCGGGCCAGTCCAGCACAGCCAGGGGGACCGTCTGCTAGCCCACCCGGGCCAGTCCAGCACAGCCAGGGGACCGTCTGCTAGCCCACCCGGGCCACTCCAGCACAGCCAGGGGACCGTCTGCTAGCCCACCCGGGCCACTCCAGCACAGCCAGGGGGACCGTCTGCTAGCCCACCCGGGCCAGTCCAGCACAGCCAGGGGTCCGTCTGCTAGCCCACCCGGGCCAGTCCAGCACAGCCAGGGGGACCGTCTGCTAGCCCACCCGGGCCACTCCAGCACAGCCAGGGGACCGTCTGCTAGCCCACCCGGGCCACTCCAGCACAGCCAGGGGGACCGTCTGCTAGCCCACCCGGGCCAGTCCAGCACAGCCAGGGGTCCGTCTGCTAGCCCACCCGGGCCAGTCCAGCACAGCCAGGGGGACCGTCTGCTAGCCCACCCGGGCCACTCCAGCACAGCCAGGGGACCGTCTGCTAGCCCACCCGGGCCACTCCAGCACAGCCAGGGGGACCGTCTGCTAGCCCACCCGGGCCACTCCAGCACAGCCAGGGGGACCGTCTGCTAGCCCACCCGGGCCAGTCCAGCACAGCCAGGGGTCCGTCTGCTAGCCCACCCGGGCCACTCCAGCACAGCCAGGGGGACCGTCTGCTAGCCCACCCGGGCCACTCCAGCACAGCCAGGGGACCGTCTGCTAGCCCACCCGGGCCACTCCAGCACAGCCAGGGGACCGTCTGCTAGCCCACCCGGGCCACTCCAGCACAGCCAGGGGACCGTCTGCTAGCCCACCCGGGCCAGTCCAGCACAGCCAGGGGACCGTCTGCTAGCCCACCCGGGCCACTCCAGCACAGCCAGGGGACCGTCTGCTAGCCCACCCGGGCCACTCCAGCACAGCCAGGGGGACCGTCTGCTAGCCCACCCGGGCCAGTCCAGCACAGCCAGGGGACCGTCTGCTAGCCCACCCGGGCCAGTCCAGCACAGCCAGGGGACCGTCTGCTAGCCCACCCGGGCCAGTCCAGCACAGCCAGGGGACCGTCTGCTAGCCCACCCGGGCCACTCCAGCACAGCCAGGGGACCGTCTGCTAGCCCACCCGGGCCAGTCCAGCATGACCGGGGGACCATCTGCTGGCCCAGCGCAACCAGGGCTGATGTCCTGCCTGCTCCACTCTGGTGGGGCCGATGCGAACGTGGCCTTACCTGCTGCCCCCACAGGGCGGGTACGCTTGCCCATCCGACTAGTTACCCAGTTAGCCCCATGCCTAGCGGAGAGCGCGTGTGCCTCAGGGCGTGGGTAGGTGCTCTGTCTCTTTAGGAAGAGTGTTCCGGAGTCTGCCATGCTCCCTCTGGTCCCCCAGCCCAAGTCAATGAAGAGGGGGTACACAGCTTGGGGGAGGGGGACAGCGCATCCGCCCCTCCCCCACACAGCCGAGGGGAGCCAGGCCCGAGCTCCATGGGGATGGGGCAGGGAGGGGACGAGCAGCGGGGGGGGAGGAGGAGAGCCCCTAGTTCCGAGGAGTCGCCTGGCTGGTCCAGCTCTCCCCCTGTAGCTCAGTCCATCTGTCTCCTCTAGCGCTGCCCTGCCTGCCGCCAAGCCCCGCCATGGGTGGGAGGCCGGCTCGAATACCGTACCTGGCTAGGGGCCCAGCCTGCCCACCCCTAAGGCCAGCCCTGTCCCGCCCGTGGGGTGCACAGAATTTATAGGGCGGCCATCGACTTGACGCCAGCTGGAGCGGCTCCGCCTCTCGAAAGGGCGCAGGCCACGAGCACCATCACGCTCCAGGTGGCTCTGAGACCCAGGGCGTTCCTCGGCCCACCTCCCCTCTTGGAACGTGGCTTCATGCACACGCCACGCTGTTCTCAGGTCCATCTGGGGACCAGGCACGGGGACCCGATTCCATCCGCGGGCTCACGCTCTTGGTGGGGGACACGATGAGAAGATCCAAGGGGGGAACCAGCTCTGGAGGCAGCTACTGCTGCGGAGTCTCCCGTTGGGTGGGGGGTGCACGTGGGCAGTCCTGTGGCGCAGGGCGACCGGATCCCCCGCACCCTCCTGGCAGTCATGGTGATCCGGCGGGCCTGCAGTGACGCCCACGCGCCCCTCCAAGCCAAGCAGAGCGCTGCCCTGTTCTCCAGCACTGCTGTCCGGCCAAGGAGAACATGCTCGCGCTCTCTCCCCTCTGGCCTGGTGCCCTCTCAACAGCGTACGTACCAGGGGCTGCCCCGCGCCTGGCCTGAGCAGACCCTTTCCGTGACTCACAAGTGAGACTGCGTCACGATCCAGATCTCACTGACGCCTCCGTGGCGAACGCCAGCCTGGGACCCCGCAGGCCTCGGGCAAGGACAAGGGGACGCCTCTTGATAAAACAGCCAGGAGTCGGTGGCACCTCGGAGACGAGCAGACGCTGCTGTTGTGGAAGGGGCTCCCCCCCCCGGTTCCAGGGACGCTCTAGCTGGCTGAGACTGTGGGTCCGGGCCTGTTGAACCGCTCGGAGCAGCCATCCCTGGATGTCCCCACATTGTGAGACCTGCACGGTGGGCCAGCGCTCCATCTTCAGCCCCACTCGGGCCTTGGCCCAGACCATGCACCCCGCCCTGTGCGGACGGAGGGGAGCTGTTAGGAGAAGCAGTGACTGGACTACCTGGGGGTCAGCAATGCAATTTCTTTCCAGGCTGCTGGAATCTCCAACATCGTCGGGCGCCTACTTATCCTTAGCTCGTCGGGTCTTCCCTGCAGCACTGGGCACGCCAGGGGCCCGTACAACTTCACCCACGTCCAGCAAGGACCTTCTCAGCCCTTTCCGCCCGGGGCCAGTGGGGCCTCCGCTGTGTCCCATCACCGTCTGAGAGTCCCTGGGGCCGCTGGTCACACGCTCGGTGACCCATCAGTCGTCAGGGCAGCCGTCCTGCTAGCGACAGGAGGGTTGTGATGAAGAGCACCCCCAGCGGGCTGCCATGCACCCCCTTCTCTAATGAAACGGTCTCACTGCGCCCCCAGCCCAGCTTCCTAGCCACGGCCACGTCATCCACTTCCTCTTCCTTTGCCTAGCCCGCGTGCCTTGGAAGAGGAGAGCCGGTTCGGCTTTGCTGGCTCTGGCCTCCTGCAGGGCTTGGCAAAGGATGCTAGAAACGCTTCTTAACTAGTCGTCTTCATAACCGCGTGAGCGAGAGGCGTCTGTATCCGAGCAGAGATTGTTTTATCCTTTGTGACCAAGGAATTGTCGATCTCCCCCCCCCCCCCCCCCCACCGCTCCAAAACGGCGAGCTGCTCCGGCAGCGCCCTTGCGTTCTTGGCACGCCACCACGAGACACGACACTCGGGTCCCTCCGCCACGGCGCCGGCTGTGGGACGGGCGCGCTGCCGCCTCTGCACCCTCCTCTGTGTGGCTGCTGCTTGTTAATCCGCCACGCAGGGAATGCCCCGGCGCCCATCCCTTGAAGAGAAGGGAACTTACCAGTCACTGCAGGACTTGGAGAGGTGTGGTCCGGCTCGGGACTCCCCTGCCCGCCTGCCTTCCGCTCTGCCGCAGCCCCGCGGCGCTGCCGTGAGAATGGGAAAAGGGGGGGCTGCCCTGCCCTTCCTGCCCTCGGTCGGGAGCAGCGCTCCAGGGGCACGTGCTGGCCAGCGGACCCGGCGTGCAGGGAATTCCAGGCGGGCGGGTAGATCGCGGGCGTGGGACACAGGAGAACCTGCAGGCACAGAGGAGGGACCGTCGCCGATGTGCTGAGCTGCGGGCTGCCCTGTAAATCGACACAGGGGAAGGGGGAGGTCACATTTGCCCCGTCCTGTCTTTGCATTTCCCTCGTTACTCTCCACCCGCAGCCTCGGTGTCCCGAGACCCCCTGTCCTTGGGCGCTGTCAGGGACTCCTGCTCTGGGACCTGCCCACCTCCGTGCAGGCGCTGGGAGGGGAAGGGACGTGCCCAGGCAAAATGGTGCCAAGGGGGCTGGGTGACAGCCTGCTGATTGGCATTTGCCCAGCAGCTTCCGGAGAGCCCCAGGGAAAGTGAGGGCAGCCCAGCCCGGCAGTCGCGCCGCGGCCCAGGGAAGCCAGCGGGTGCTGCAGAGACGCTCCCTGGGCAGGGACGAGCTGCTGGCCCCGCCCTCACCCCGAGAGGTGCCGCCTGCCGGAGGCTGCTGGCTCTTGGTGTATTGCCGGGGGAAGCATCCGAGCCCACAGTCCTAACGTCTGTGGTTTGAATTCGCCCTGGGGGTGAGACTCTTGGGGGCTTCTCTGCGGCGCGTCACAGCAGTGCGGTCACATCCCAGAAGCAATAAAACTCTCCAGCGCCCCCGGCTTGGTCTCTGCTCATTCCTCCGAGAGGAAGCGCTGGGAAGTAGATTCGCCCGCTCCCCTCCGCGGCCTTGTCCCTGCTCGTTGCCCGCTCTCCTCTGCGGCCTTGTCCCTGCTCGTTGCCCGCTCCCCTCCGCCGCCTTGTCCCTGCTCTTCGCCCGCTCCCCTCCGCCGTCTTGTCCCTGCTCTTCGCCCGCTCCCCTCCGCCGCCTTGTCCCTGCTCTTCGCCCGCTCCCCTCCGCCGCCTTGTCCCTGCTCTTCGCCCGCTCCCCTCCGCCGCCTTGTCCCTGCTCGTTGCCCGCTCCCCTCCGCCGTCTTGTCCCTGCTCTTCGCCCGCTCCCCTCCGCCGCCTTGTCCCTGCTCTTTGCCCGCTCCCCTCCGTCGCCTTGTCCCTGCTCTTTGCCCGCTCCCCTCCGTCGCCTTGTCCCTGCTCTTCGCCCGCTCCCCTCCGCCGCCTTGTCCCTGCTCGTTGCCCGCTCCCCTCTGCCACCTTGTCCCTGCTCGTTGCCCGCTCCCCTCCGTCGCCTTGTCCCTGCTCTTCGCCCGCTCCCCTCCGCCGCCTTGTCCCTGCTCTTCGCCCGCTCCCCTCCGTCGCCTTGTCCCTGCTCTTCGCCCGCTCCCCTCTGCCGCCTTGTCCCTGCTCTTCGCCCGCTCCCCTCCGTCGCCTTGTCCCTGCTCTTCGCCCGCTCCCCTCCGCCGCCTTGTCCCTGCTCGTCGCCCGCTCCCCTCCGCCGCCTTGTCCCTGCTCGTCGCCCGCTCCCCTCCGCCGCCTTGTCCCTGCTCGTCGCCCGCTCCCCTCCGCCGCCTTGTCCCTGCTCGTCGCCCGCTCCCCTCCGCCGCCTTGTCCCTGCTCGTCGCCCGCTCCCCTCCGCCGTCTTGTCCCTGCTCGTCGCCCGCTCCCCTCCGCCGCCTTGTCAGCAGGAGAGCGAGATGGGGGAGCTCTGAGCAGCCGGCAGGGCACGTTGTACACGCACAGTGGCCAGTCTCGGGGCTTCCCGGGGCAGGGGAACCCGGCAGGGCCTCGCGCTCTCGGGGCCTGCTCCGCCGGCTGGTTCTCCACGTCCGCCCATCACCCCGGAGGCACTCTCGGTGTGGCCCCCTCACGCCCGGCCTGGCTCCCGGGGGGTCCACGTGGGAGTGAGCCAGGCCACAGGAGCCTGCAGAAAGTCACTTCTCCGAAGGGCCTCGGGCGGCAGCACAGCCTGGAGCCCGGGGGAGGGGCAGGCATTGTACCGCGCTGGCCTTCGTCAGCGTCCCGGGGGAGCAGGGCCTGGGGGTGGCCATGTCCAGGCCCCTCCACTGAGGAACCTGCACTGCTGCTCCTGAGCCCAGACTCAGGCTCCGGCCCCGCCTGGCTGCAACTGGGAGCACGAGGCACAGCAGAGCCTGGCGGGGGGGGGGTGCTGCCTTCTCAGCCTCCGACAGCCGCCCCGCCCGCCCGCAGCTCGGCGCCGGGGCCAAGCCAGAGCCGGCCGAGGGCCCGCCGGGGTGGCCATGGTGGCTTGGTGCCCTCGGCTCACAGCCACAGCGGCTGGCGCGATGCCTGGGACGGGGCGACGAGCCCCCGGGCAGGCCAGGCTACTGAGGGTTAACGAGCACTTGCCAGTGGCAGGCAGAGGCCCACGGGCTGGTCGCTCTCGGTGGCCCTGCGGCTGCCTGCGGGCGGGAGCTGGGCGCAGCGTTCCCTGCGGCGGACGAACCAGGCAAACCTGGCCGGGGGCAGAAGCGCTGCGCTGGGCCTGTCTGTCCGTCTCGGAGGCGGGGTCTGTCTGACACGACCACGCGCTGGGGGCTGGTCCCTGTGGCTGCGCTGCCGCCACGTTGGCAGAGGCCCTGCCTAGGCCGTGGGCAGGCCCCCGGCTCCCCCTGCTCCTGTGCAACGAAGAGGGGAACCCGCCCGCACACCCAGAGGCAGCACAGACCAGGGCTGCACGGCTGGAGATGGAGGAAGTGAGCATCCATGGGGCACAAGAGAGAGACAGTGGCAGGGGGCTCCAGGCCCCTCTCCTGGGGGGTGCAGGCCCATCCTTAGGGGGCTCCAGGCCCCTCTCCTGGGGGGTGCAGGCCCATCCTTAGGGGGCTCCAGGGCCCTCTCCTGGGGGGTGCAGGCCCATCCTTAGGGGGCTCCAGGCCCATCCTTAGGGGGCTCCAGGGCCCTCTCCTGGGGGGTGCAGGCCCATCCTTAGGGGGCTCCGGGCCCCTCTCCTGGGGGGTGCAGGCCCATCCTTAGGGGGCTCCGGGCCCCTCTCCTGGGGGGTGCAGGCCCATCCTTGGGGGGCTCCAGGGCCCTCTCCTGGGGGGTGCAGGCCCATCCTTGGGGGGCTCCGGGCCCCTCTCCTGGGGGGTGCAGGCCCATCCCCGGTGGAGGTCCGCTTCCTCTTCCCAAGGGCGTAGCCCAGCTAGCCAAGTGCCTGGGGCTCCGCATGCCCGGATGCAAACCCAGGGGCAGGCGCCAGAGTCCATCCTCGCCGTCTCGCGGCTGTGGTGTCTCCAGGGCACGTGCAGGAGGAAGCTCAGCTCCGGATTTTGCAATGGGACCTGGTTGGCGTCCTGCCGACCGGCGGGGAGGCTCCCGGTCCGAACTGGGCCCAGCGGGGAGGAAAAGCAAAAAGGCGCCTGCACTGCGCTCCTGGGGCCGTGTCCAGCTTAGAGCCGCAGTGTCCAGGTTAGCGCCGCCCTGTGAAAGGCAAAGAGCAAAAGTCCCCCTCGCCCGTCCCGCACAGAACCACGCCTGCCCCTCCCTGCTGCCCCGGCAGATCTCAGAGCGGCCAGGCTGGGTCAGACCAAGTCCCGTCCAGCCCAGTGTCTGTCTGCCCACAGCGGCCTATGCCAGGGGCCCCAGAGGGAGGGAACCGAACAGGGAATCCCCACATAACCCCTCCCCTCTCGCCCATTCCCAGCCTCTGACAGTGGCCAGACACCCCCTCCCTGCCCGGCCTGGCTAACAGCTGTCCATGGACCTGTCCTCCAGGAACTGATCTGCTTTTCTTTTGTATCCTGTTATAGTCTTGGCCTTCATAACATCCCCTGGCAAGGAGTTCCCCAAGTTGACTGCGCATTGTTTGAAGAAATACTTCCTTATATTTATTTTAAACCCGCTGCCTACTAATGCAGTTGGGTGACCCCGAGTCTTGTGGCTGTGAGAAGAGGGAAATAATGTTTCCTTATTTACTTTCTCCGAGCAGGAAGGGAAGTTCTCACGAAAGCCTAAGTGACGGAACAAGGTTGCTAAGACACCTTATAATTGAAGTGGTTTTGTTTCCCTTCCAAAGCTCGGAGCTGCACTGACAGCCAAGGCCAGGCCATGGCGATATCGCCCGCGGGAGGCTCCAGGCAGGGAACCCCACAGACCGCAGGACGGACTTTCCACGTGGGACATACGTTGAGACGCCGGCAGGTCTCCGAGACCTTCCGCTGAACGCGCAGGCTCGGTCTAAGCAGCGTGGCCCTGGATGGATGATCCGCCCCCCGGCTGCACGGCACAGCCTGCTCTGCCACCGGGCGTAACCGCCACGCGGAAGGCAGGAGTCCCAGCGCTCGGGGGGGACTCGGTGGATGAAGCGGCGTCCGACTCCCTCGATAAAGCAAACGCCGCTCGCTCCTGCCCTAACGTGTCCTGCTCCAAACCCAGCAGCCTTTCTACGGCTTCCAGAGCCGCGAGTGAGCAGCAGGCAGGCGTCCGGCGACTCCGGGCAGGCCACCTAGAGCAGAGGGGGCCGCTCCCGGGGTAACATCCACCCGCCCGCCAGCGCTCTAAGGCAGCGTCTCCGGCAGGCCACCACCGGGTCTCCCCCACCGCCTGGGAGAGGCTCCGGGGAGGCCGTGCCCTGCGTCTGCTCTGTTCTCCAGCGGGCGCCGGGGTTCGAAACACGAGCGTCCGGCCTGGCTGCAGCCAGTCTGTCGCCAGCAGGCAGCCCGTTGTCTGGGACTCTCGCCGCCCCCCGGGTGTCCCAGCACGTCCCGTGCAGCCTCCCTCTGCCTTGCCAGGGCCACAGGGCAGCTGCAAGACCTCCCGTGGGGTGGGAGCCGCAGGGCAGGAGGGGCGGCCACGCTGCTGTGGAGAGGCCCCCCCAGCGGCCAGGCGGCACAGACAGCCGGGAGCCCCTAGCGCATGGGTTCTCAAACTGGGGGGCCTGAAGAAATTCTGGAGGGGAGGGGGCGTGAGGGTTTCTCAAAAATCAAAAAGGGGGCGTGATGCCGAAAAGTTTGGGAAGCCCTGCTCTGGTGCCACACGACTCGGTTTCCCCAACCCAGGAAACCTGGCGCCTCCCGCAGCAAGAGCTCACCCGGCGTGGCCGTGCCCTGGGCAAACGCCAGCACGCCTTGGTCCCCGGCTCCAGGGCAGGCAGCCGCTGGCAGGGCACAGCCCCGCCCCGCCCCGTGCTGGGATGCTGGTGCTTGGGCACACTCCGGTCCTCCAGGGTCCTCTGCTGAGAGCCCAGGGCCCTGCCGGTGTCTGCGTCGAGCGCATGGCTCCCGGGAGCCGAGGGGTGGGCCCCCAGCCGGCCAGGTGAGCCGCTCGCGCGGAGGCATGAAGTCAGCATGTGGCGTTTGGGCAGCGCATCCCAGTGGTTAGAGCTCAGGGCCTCCACGAGGGGGCGCGACTGCCTGGGCCTGCACGTGATCCAGCGGCCTGGGGTGGGGTAAGGGGCAGAGGGCCCCAGGTCCTGGGCCGAGCAGACACGTCAGGGCCCTGGCCTGGCTGAGGAGGGTCGCTGGGGGCACGGAGCGGGCTGGGAGCCCGGCTGGGGACGTGCATGGCACAGGCTGTGGCCCGGAGCGCCGGGCTCCGTCCCAGGCCACCAGCCACCGCAGGTTCCACAGGGCGGTGGGCAGGAGGCTGCTGGGACTCGCCGCCTAGGGCAGGGCGGGTCCCCAAACTCCTGGCCAGACTCCTGTGGCAATAGGCCCGGGCGCTGCCCAAGCTCGCAAGGTCCTCGGGCAGGTTCTGGGGGGAAGGCTGCCCCCTCCCACCCCGTCCTGGGGGCTGGCCCCACACTCCTCCCGGGCCCCGGCACCTCCGCTCCGGGGTGCTAGCTCCGGGGGCTCCGTATGAAGCCAGGGCACTCACCGGGGGGCTCACCTCCAGTCCTCGGGTGCCCCCGGAAGGACCAGCAGGCGCCCAGCCTGGCCTAGCGGGTGCGCAGGGCGGGGGCTGCTCAGAGCTTTGGGGCACAATTGGCCCCCTGCCCTTTGGCCCTGACCAGGGCCGCTCCCCACCCGTCCCCAGAGCTCCCAGCGCCCGAGCGCGGCTGCCAGGCCCAGGGCACGCAGCAGGGACCAGGAGGTGCCCAGCACACCGCGCTCTGCCCCCGTCCCTCACTGGGGGGCCAGCCGGGCTGGGTTTGGCCCGAGGCGGCAGCTGGAGGGCTGCTGTCCATGGGCCAGCCCCAGCCACGCCAGGTGGGCTGGTCACACAGCCAGGCGGGCTGAGCCTCCCCCGCTAATCCCCGGGATTAGCAAATGCGCCTGGTGCTGCCGTGTGGGCGGGGTGGGCTCTGGTGAGTGGCCTGGCAGCCAGGGGCAGGGGGCGGGCGGGCGGACAGCCCGGAGATGCCCCTGCTCAGGCCAGGTGGCTAAGGCGTGGCTGGCCTGGCACCGGGGCAGCGTGTTCCCCCAGCGAGGGGTGGGGGCTCACCCTAGGCACAGGGTAAAGTGGAGGGGGCCTGCGGGGAGGGGGACTTGGCAGGCCCGGGGGCCGCAGGCCAGCGCGGTACCGGCCTCGTGCCGCCGTCCTAAGGGGATTAAGCACAAAGGTGCGGGCGAGGTGAATCGACTATTTCCGTGGGCTCAGCGGGCGAGGATTAGGCCTCGCGTCCCTCGGCCGGGGGGGGACCGGCTGGGCGCAGCGCGGGGCCCGTCAGCTGGGTGGGAGCTGGGTGGCTCGGCTCCCCCCCCCGGGGACAGGCCTGCGAGGATGATGGGCCGGGCTGGGGACCCCAACGGGGACGCTGCTGCTCAGACCCCCCACAGCACCCCACGTTGTGTTACCCAGAATCCCCCAGGCCAACCTAGCACCCAGGCTCCACTACCCAGAGTCCCCAGTTCCCCTGCCCCCCATGTGATTTGGACCATGCAAACCAGGGCAATAAAGGGAAAGGCCTGAACTTGAGCAAGACTCCCTGTGTCTGTCCCGGCTGGGTGGGGGCCGTGTGTCTGTCCTGGCTGGGTGGGCGGGGGTCCGTGTGTCTGTCCTGGCGGGCACCGGGGAAGGCGGATCCATGTGTGTCCCAGTGGGCGGGAGGGGGGTTCTGTGTGTCTGTCCCAGCGGGGGGGGGGGGGGGTTGGGGGGGGGGGGGGGGGTTGGGGTCCGTGTGTCTGTCCCGGCGGGGGGGTTGGGGTCCGTGTGTTTGTCCCTGCGGGGGGGGGGGTCCGTGTGTCTGTCCCGGCGGGAGGGGTTGGGGTCCGTGTGTCTGTCCCGGCGGGGGGGGGGGCGGGTTGGGGTCCGTGTGTCTGTCCCGGCTGGGTGGGTGGGGGTCCGTGTGTCTGACCTGGCGGGGGGGGGGGTCCGTGTGTCTGTCCCGGCGGGGGGGGGGGGAGGCTGGGTGGGGGGGGGTCCGTGTGTCTGACCCGGCTGGGTGGGTGGGGGGTCCGTGTGTCTGTCCCGGCGGGGGGGGTCCGTGTGTCTGACCCGGCTGGGTGGGTGGGGGTCCGTGTGTCTGTCCCGGCGGGGGGGGGAGTGTGGGGGGGGGGTGGGGGTCCGTGTGTCTGTCCCGGCGGGGGGGGGGTCCGTGTGTCTGACCCGGCTGGGTGGGTGGGGGTCCGTGTGTCTGTCCCGGCGGGGGGGGGGTCCGTGTGTCTGACCCGGCTGGGTGGGTGGGGGTCCGTGTGTCTGATCCGGCGGGAGGGGTTGGGGTCCGTGTGTCTGTCCCGGCTGGGTGGGTGGGGGGTCCGTGTGTCTGTCCCGGAGGGGGGGGGAGTTGGGGTCCGTGTGTCTGTCCCGGCGGGGGGGGGGGGGGGTCCGTGTGTCTGACCCGGCTGGGTGGGTGGGGGTCCGTGTGTCTGTCCCGGCGGGGGGGGGGGGTCCGTGTGTCTGACCCGGCTGGGTGGGTGGGGGTCCGTGTGTCTGTCCCGGCGGGGGGGGGGGGTCCGTGTGTCTGTCCCGGCGGGGGGGGGTCCGTGTGTCTGACCCGGCTGGGTGGGTGGGGGTCCGTGTGTCTGTCCCGGCGGGGGGGGGGGTCCGTGTGTCTGTCCCGGCTGGGTGGGTGGGGGGTCCGTGTGTCTGTCCCGGCGGGGGGGGGTCCGTGTGTCTGACCCGGCTGGGTGGGTGGGGGTCCGTGTGTCTGTCCCGGCGGGGGGGGGGGGTCCGTGTGTCTGACCCGGCTGGGTGGGTGGGGGTCCGTGTGTCTGTCCCGGCGGGGGGGGGGGGGGTCCGTGTGTCTGACCCGGCTGGGTGGGTGGGGGTCCGTGTGTCTGTCCCGGCGGGGGGGGGGGTCCCCGGCGGGGGGGGGGGGGGGTCCGTGTGTCTGTCCCGGCGGGGGGGGGTCCGTGTGTCTGACCCGGCTGGGTGGGTGGGGGTCCGTGTGTCTGTCCCGGCGGGGGGGGGGGGTCCGTGTGTCTGACCCGGCTGGGTGGGTGGGGGGTCCGTGTGTCTGTCCCGGCGGGGGGGGGTCCGTGTGTCTGTCCCGGCGGGGGGGGGTCCGTGTGTCTGACCCGGCTGGGTGGGTGGGGGTCCGTGTGTCTGTCCCGGCGGGGGGGGGTCCGTGTGTCTGTCCCGGCGGGGTGGGGGTCCGTGTGTCTGTCCCGGCTCCGCCCCGCCCGGGATCAGGTGACGGGGCGCTGGAATTTGACACCAGAAGCGGCCGGGCGAGGAGGATGGAGCCGGCTCCTGCCTCCCAGAGGCCGCCCGCGAGCCCCGCCGGCAGCCGCAGGTCCCAGCCCGCTCGGGGAGTCCCGGCCCGGCCCGGCCCGCAGCGCCGTGCACCTGCCCGCGGGCCGCGCCATGCGGACAACGTGAGCCGGCCGGGCAGCCCGGCCATGGCCCCCGGGCCCGGGTGAGCGCCGGAGCCCGCGGGGATGCGCCCGCACCGCGACCCACAGGTACCGGGCCGGGGTCCGTCCGGGGGGGGGGGGCGGTCTGTCTGTCTGTCTGTCTGTCCGTCCGTGGGGGGGGCGGTCTGTCTGGGGGGGGGGGGCTGTCTGTCTGTCCGGGGGGGCGGTCTGTCTGTCTGTCCGGGGGGGCGGTCTGTCTTTCTTGGGACGGAGATCGACCGAGGACCTGTGGGTTGGGGGGTCGATGGGTCGGTCTCGCCGGAGGGATCGGTCGGTCTCCTGGGGGGGGTCGGTCGGTCTCCTGGGGGGGGTCGGTCTGTCCGGGGGGGTCGGTCTGTCCGGGGGGGGAGTCAGTCTCCGAAGGGGGGTCGGTCGGTCCGGGGGGGGAGTCGGTCTCCGAAGGGGGGGGGGTCGGTCCGGGGGGGGGGGGGAGTCGGTCTCCGAAGGGGGGGTCGGTCTCCAGGGGGGTCGGGCGGTCCGGGGGGGGGTCGGTCCGGGGGGGGGGGGGGTCGGTCTCCGAAGGGGGGTCGGTCTGTCTCCGGGGGGGGGGGTCGGTCGGTCGGTCGGTCGGGGGGGGGGGGGTCGGTCTCCAGGGGGGTCGGGCCGGTCCGGGGGGGGGGTCGGTCTCCGGGGGGGGGGGGTCGGTCGGTCTGTCGGGGGGGGAGGTCGGTCCGGGGGGGTCTCTCCGGGGGGGTCGGGCGGTCCGGGGGGGGGGTCGGTCTCCAGGGGGGGGCGGGCGGTCGGGGGGGGGTCGGTCTCAGGGGGGGTCGGGCGGTCCGGGGGGGGTCGGTCTCCGGGGGGGTCGGTCGGTCCGGGGGGGTCGGTCTCCGGGGGGTCGGGCGGTCCGCGCCCCGGGCCGGGAGCCCCGGTGACTGTGTCCCTCTGGCGGCCGCAGGGAGCGGACTCGAGGCCCTCCGGGGGCCGGTGTCCGGGGGCAGAGGGAGGCGCGTCCCAGCCGCGACCCCCGGAGCATGGTCCGCAGGCTCCTGGCGCGCACGGTGAGTGGGGCCGGCCCGGCGCGGGGGGGTCGCTGCGGGGGGGTGGGGGGGTCGCTTCCCCGCTGGCCTTGCTGTGTCGGGTCGCCGCGCTCCGCCTGCAGGGGGTCACTCTGGGGCCGCCCCCCCCCCCCAGCCGCGCGGGCTAATCCCCTGTTTAGGCTCCGGCAGCCTCCCAGATCCGCTTCCGCAGCCCCCCCCCCCCCCGGGCCGCCCCGCCGGGCCCCCGCCCTGCCCCCCACGCGCGTCTCCTGCCAGCGCTGGGGCCCGGGGGCTGGGCACTCCCCCCCCCCCGGCTGGGACTTGGGGGCAGGCGCGTCCCGAGGCGGCGCTGGGGCCCCTTGCCGGGGGCAGGAGGCTGAGCTGGGGGCTGGGCTCGGGGTCCCAGGCTGGATCCCCCCAGAGCCTCCTGGAGCAGCAGCTGGAGCCGACTCGTCCGGGGCGTTCGGCCCGGAGCCCCGCAGCCTGCCGAGGCCGGGGGGGGGACGCCCCAGGGTGGCCCTGCAGCCGCCAGGGGTGGGCCTGAGGTGCCCCCTTCCCCCCTTCAGTGGGACGGACCAGGCTGCGTGGCCTGGTGCTGGCTGCCGGGGGGCCAGGCCGAGAAGCGCCAGCCTGGGGGGCCAGGGCACCGGGCTGCGCTGGCTGAGGGAGGCAGAAGCAGGGGGGGAAATGGGGGGGCAGCTAGCACAGTCCTTTCCCCGGGACTCCCCGGGAGTCAGCGAATGCACCTTTACGGCAGGTGCCGGCTACGCCCCCCACCACTGGGGTCTGTCTGGGCCTGCAGCCAGCTCTGGTGTCTGCCGTGCCCCCCCCCCCGGCCTCCCCAGACCCTGCTCCAGGGCTTCCCCCCCCCCCCGCTGGGCCTCCCCAGACCCTGCTCCAGGGCTTCCCCCCCCCCCGCTGGGCCTCCCCAGACCCTGCTCCAGGGCTTCCCCCCCCCCCCCGCTGGGCCTCCCCAGACCCTGCTCCAGGGCTTCCCCCCCCCCGCTGGGCCTCCCCAGACCCTGCTCCAGGGCTTCCCCCCCACCTGCTGGGCCTCCCCAGACCCTGCTCCAGGGCTTCCCCCCCCCCCCGCTGGGCCTCCCCAGACCCTGCTCCAGGGCTTCCCCCCCCCACCTGCTGGGCCTCCCCAGACCCTGCTCCAGGGCTTCCCCCCCACCTGCTGGGCCTCCTCAGACCCTGCTCCAGGGCTTCCCCCTCACCTGCTGGGCCTCCTCAGACCCTGCTCCAGGGCTTCCCCCCCCCGCTGGGCCTCCCCAGACCCTGCTCCAGAGCTTCCCCCCCACCTGCTGGGCCTCCCCAGACCCTGCTCCAGAGCTTCCCCCCCACCTGCTGGGCCTCCTCAGACCCTGCTCCAGGGCTTCCCCCTCACCTGCTGGGCCTCCTCAGACCCTGCTCCAGGGCTCCCCCCCCCCGCTGGGCCTCCTCAGACCCTGCTCCAGGGCTCCCCCCCCCCCCGCTGGGCCTCCCCAGACCCTGCTCCAGGGCTTCCCCCCCACCTGCTGGGCCTCCCCAGACCCTGCTCCAGGGCTTCCCCCCCACCTGCTGGGCCTCCCCAGACCCTGCTCCAGGGCTTCCCCCCCCCCCGCTGGGCCTCCTCAGACCCTGCTCCAGGGCTCCCCCCCCCCCGCTGGGCCTCCCCAGACCCTGCTCCAGGGCTTCCCCCCACCTGCTGGGCCTCCCCAGACCCTGCTCCAGAGCTTCCCCCCCACCTGCTGGGCCTCCCCAGACCCTGCTCCAGGGCTTCCCCCCCCACCTGATGGGCCTCCCCAGACCCTGCTCCAGGGCTTCCCCCCCCCGCTGGGCCTCCCCAGACCCTGCTCCAGGGCTTCCCCCCCCCCCGCTGGGCCTCCCCAGACCCTGCTCCAGGGCTTCCCCCCCCCGCTGGGCCTCCCCGGACCCTGCTCCAGGGCTTCCCCCCCCACCTGCTGGGCCTCCCCAGACCCTGCTCCAGGGCTTCCCCCTCACCTGCTGGGCCTCCCCAGACCCTGCTCCAGGGCTTCCCCCCCCCCCCCCCGCTGGGCCTCCCCGGACCCTGCTCCAGGGCTTCCCCCCCCCCCGCTGGGCCTCCCCGGACCCTGCTCCAGGGCTTCCCCCCCCACCTGCTGGGCCTCCCCAGACCCTGCTCCAGGGCTTCCCCCCCCCCCGCTGGGCCTCCCCAGACCCTGCTCCAGGGCTTCCCCCCCACCTGCTGGGCCTCCCCAGACCCTGCTCCAGGGCTTCCCCCCCACCTGCTGGGCCTCCCCAGACCCTGCTCCAGGGCTTCCCCCTCACCTGCTGGGCCTCCCCAGACCCTGCTCCAGGGCTTCCCCCCCCCCCGCTGGGCCTCCCCAGACCCTGCTCCAGGGCTTCCCCCCCCCCCGCTGGGCCTCCCCAGACCCTGCTCCAGGGCTTCCCCCCCCCCCCCGCTGGGCCTCCCCAGACCCTGCTCCAGGGCTTCCCCCCCCCACCTGCTGGGCCTCCCCAGACCCTGCTCCAGGGCTTCCCCCTCACCTGCTGGGCCTCCTCAGACCCTGCTCCAGGGCTTCCCCCTCACCTGCTGGGCCTCCTCAGACCCTGCTCCAGAGCTTCCCCCTCACCTGCTGGGCCTCCTCAGACCCTGCTCCAGGGCTCCCCCCCCCCCGCTGGGCCTCCTCAGACCCTGCTCCAGAGCTTCCCCCTCACCTGCTGGGCCTCCTCAGACCCTGCTCCAGGGCTTCCCCCTCACCTGCTGGGCCTCCCCAGACCCTGCTCCAGGGCTCCCTTCCCCCCGCTGGGCCTCCCCAGACCCTGCTCCAGGGCTTCCCCCCCCCCGCTGGGCCTCCCCAGACCCTGCTCCAGGGCTTCCCCCCCCCCGCTGGGCCTCCCCGGACCCTGCTCCAGGGCTTCCCCCCCCCACTGCTGGGCCTCCCCGGACCCTGCTCCAGGGCTTCCCCCCCCCCGCTGGGCCTCCCCGGACCCTGCTCCAGGGCTTCCCCCCCCCCCCCCGCTGGGCCTCCCCAGACCCTGCTCCAGGGCTTCCTCCCCCCCGCTGGGCCTCCTCAGACCCTGCTCCTGCTCTGCCCCCTGCCCCCCCCCCCCCGCTTTGCTGCTGCTCCAGAGCCCTGGCTGGTGCTGATGGAGCCCGGAGCACTGGCCCCTCGCTGCTGAGCAGTGGCTGGCCCGGCCCTGGGGCGCCTGGGCACCGGGGGGCAGCTCAGGGCAGGGCCCCACCACCCTTTCTGCAGCAGCAGGGGAGCTGGGCATGGCGAGTGCAGCACCAGGAGACAAGACGCCCCCTCCCCCGCCGACCTGCCTGTTGCTGCGTGGAGGGGCGACCCTGGGGTGGGGCTGGCGGCCCCCTGGGAGTGGGATGGGGGGGGGCTCTGTGCCTGGGTGAGACTGGCACAGGCTGGTCTGTGCTGCCACCCTCTGGTCTACTGGGGAAGTGCAGCTCAGCCAGCCCTGGGGGTTTGGGGGGGCCCCTTGCACTGACTCATGCTGGGCCCGGGAGCGGGGCCGGGATCCTGCTTGTGGGGCCCTTGGCCAAACTTCCTGCACGGCTCTGCCTTCCTGGGGTCGCAGCCCCACAAAGGCAGCTGAGCCTGGGGGCTGCTCTGTGCAAGCAGGGCATGGGCCACCCCACTGACCCCAGGGCCCCGCAGGCAGAGGGGGAAGCAGCCGCAGCCCCCAGGAAAGGGGTGCTTGTGTGACCCCCGGCTGGTGTAACCCCCACGCCGGAGGGGGGGCTCGGAGGCCGCTCACAGCGAGGCGAGAGGCGACTGAGCACGCGCCGCAGCCTGAGCTGGGAGGCCGCTGGCGTGGAGCTCAGGCTGCAGGGCAGGGGTGGGCAAAAGCCACTCAGTGGGGCAGTTCCAGGCCCCGCCCCCGACGGGTGAGCCGGGCCCCGCCCAGCCGCGGGAGAGCGCTCCCGGCTGCCGCAGGTTCGGCCGCGCTGGGGCTCAGGCCCCTCAGCCGCGCCTCGGCCTGCGCTCCAGGGCCGGCTGCGTGGCCGCCGCGGCGTCTCCAGCCTCCGGGGCTGACCTGTGGCTGCAGCAGCAGCAGGGCCTCCCTCGGGCGGCTGGGACAGCGTGGCTGCAGGGGGGCACGGAGCCAGGTGAGGGTCCCCCTCGCGCCCAGTCCCCTCACTTCCCTTCCCCCCGAGACCCGGCTCCCTAGCTTGCTCCGACACCCTCCCTTGTTCCTGCTCCCTCCACTTGGCCAGACCCCCTACTCCCAGCCTGCTTCTGCACCCCAGATCCTGCAGCCAATCCCTTCCCTGCTTGCTGGCAGCCCTGTCTTGTGCACTGTACCCCTCATTTATGCCCCTCCCCCAGAGCCTAAGGAGGACCCTAAAGTAAATCTGGTCTATGGGATGCCTTGAACTTCAGTCCCCCCCCCCCACTTCCCTTCCTTCCCCTCACCCCCTTTGGGCTGGGGCACCAGAGGAGTGAGGTGTCTCAGTTGGGGCCACGTCACTGAGGGTTGGGGGGGTTGGAGGAGTTTTTTTGCTTCTCACTTGTGTGGTCCCCAACTGATTTTTTTTGTGGGTCAGTGACCCCCGACCCTAAAAGGGTTCCCCACCCCGGCCATAAATAAAGAAAATATTGAAACCTTTTGTGTTGGACGCACGATTCTACTTTACTTAAAATGAAGTTTGATAAACTAACATGAGAAAGTTCAAACCCTCCGTCTGTTTTGTAATTTAAATTAAACCGTTCTCCCCAACTGCAGCTGGTTCAGAAAATAAGATCGTTGTACCCAGCAGGATAGGCCTCCCACCTCCCCCCCCCGCTTCCGCCTGAGATCCCGCCCCTCCCACCCGAGACCCCGCCCCGTCGGGGTCAGCCGTCCTGCCCGGGGCCAGTGCCGAGTGGGGGCAGGGGATGGCAGGGGCAGAGGGTCTGTGCTTGGTTCCTGGGAGAGGGGAGCAGGCAGGGCACGCTGGGCGCTCAGGCCACGCAGGAGGGCAGGGACGATCCGAGGGGCTCGCTGGGCTCCAGACGGGGGTGGGCAGAGGCAGGTGTGGCCTGTGTGGAGGGCCGGGGCGGGTCTGCTCCGGGGAGGCTGGCGGAGCGCCGTGTGTGCCCCTGCCCTGGGCTGGGCGTGGCCCTGGGGCAGGTTGGCCTGGCTCTGACGAGGCGTGCGGGGGATGCTGCAGGCTGGCTTGGGTTTGGAACTTGGTGCCCCCGGGATGAAGGTCCCAGAACAGGGGTCCAGGGAGGGCCGCTGAGCTGTGGCAGAGGCCAGGAGAGCCGGGCAGAACCAGGGGCAAGCACCAGAGAAACCTGCGGAACTCACTGCCACTGGACCACAGAGCCCCCATCTTCAGGGACGGACTGGCCACTGCCGTGGAGGGCAACCCCAGTCTGGCCAGTGAGGGGTCTGACCCTCCTGCCTGGGCCCTGAGCCTGCCAGACACATGCTGGGCGTGTCCCCCCCAGCCGCAGCCTGTCCCCGGGGGCTGGAGCATTTGCAATGACACCCACCCCCGGAATCCTGCCTCCCATCTGGGGCTGGGGCGACCCAGACGAGCTGCGGGCTCAGGGACCCCCCCCTCGGGGAGCAGCCCCATGCACCGACTCAGCCTGCTCTGGCCCGGAGGTTGCAGGAAGGGGGCCCTGGCGCTGTCTGGCTGCAGTGGGGGCTGAACTCCTTGCCCTGCCCCATAGCAGGGGGGCGGGGAGGCCAGGCTCTGACAGGGGAGTTGCTGGGCCAGGCTGGTCGCGTGGTGCTGCCTGCCCCACCCCCAGCAGGTCCCTCCCCACTGCTCTGGGCCTGCCCCACCCCCAGCAGGTCCCTCCCCACTGCTCTGGGCCTGCCCCACCCCCAGCAGGTCCCTCCCCACTGCTCTGGGCCTGTGACCCCCCCCCTCCCCACTGCTCTGGGCCTGTGACCCCCCCCGGCCGTGCAAGGGGCTGAGTGGGAATAAGTTGCCCCTGGCTCCCGCAGCCTCCCCTCTCCCCCGGGAGCTGGGCTCCCCCAGGTCTGGCGGCCAGGGGGCTCCACTGCTTGGCCCCCTCCCCGTCGGGCACTGGGCCAGGGCTGGGACTGGACGTGCCTGGCACCTGGGCACTGGCGCCGGTGGGGACCGGGTCCCGCCCTGAGCGAGGGGAACGTTGCCAGGCCAGGCCGGCCAGCCCAGGGGTGCGGGGGAGGGTCGGGGGGGTTGGGGTCAATGTGGGGGTGGGGGTTGATGACGTTGCAGGTGGGGGGCTGGGGCTGTGTTGCCTAACAGGCCAGAGGGACGTGTCCCCCCCCCCCAAGAGCGAGGGGGGTCGGAGCTGTGGGGCTGGACGGGGGGCGGGGAACCCAGTGGGTGGGTCCCAGGCGTTCGCCTCACCCAGCCCCGGCTCTTTGTGATTGCAGACGGGATGGAGCAGGCAGCGGGGGGGCTGGCCTCCCCCCCCAGGAGGACGCTGCGCCAGAGGCCCAGGGTGAGTGCAGCCCCACGGCGGCGACCCCAGAGCCCAGGCTTGGCGTGTGCGGCTCCTCTCCCGCTGCCTCCGGCCCTCTCATGGGCCGCCTGGGAGCCCTGCCTGTGGGGTGGCAGCCTGGTCCCCCCCAGCTGCCGTGCTGAGCGTGTGCTGTGTTCCAGGAGGGGGCGCTGTGGGGCGCCCTCACCATCCTCTCGCTGCTGAGCAGCCTGGCCAGCGGGACCCTGCAGACCTGGCACCTCAACACCACCCTGGGGGCTGCACCCACAGCGAGCGGCACCCCCACTGCCAGCCCCACAGCAGAGCCCAGCAAGGGGGCAGCACTGGCTGCAGCCTGGAGCCACCTCGCCGGTAGGTGTGGGCACGGGGCAGGAGGGCTGGGCGCCGTGGGGGGGGCACGGGGCAGGAGGGCTGGGCGCCGTGGGGGGGGCACGGGGCAGGAGGGCTGGGCGCCGTGGGGGCGGCACGGAGCAGGAGGGCTGGGCACGTTGGGAGGGGGGCACGGGGCAGGAGAAGGGCTGGGCACTGGGGGGGCAGGAGGGCTGGGTGCTGTGGGGGGGCCATGGGGCAGGAGGGCTGGGCACGGGGCAGGAGAAGGGCTGGGCACTGGGGGGGCAGGAGGGCTGGGTGCCGTGGGGGGGCCATGGGGCAGGAGGGCTGGGCATTGGGGGGGGGCACGGGGCAGGAGGGCTGGGCACTGTGGGGGGGGCACGGGGCAGGAGAAGGGCTGGGCACTGGGGGGCAGGAGGGCTGGGCGCCGGGGGGGCCATGGGGCAGGAGGGCTGGGCACGGTGGGAGGGGGGCACGGGGCAGGAGAAGGGCTGGGCATTGGGGGGGCAGGAGGGCTGGGCGCCGGGGGGGGGCCATGGGGCAGGAGGGCTGGGCACGGTGGGAGGGGGGCACGGGGCAGGAGAAGGGCTGGGCATTGGGGGGGCAGGAGGGCTGGGCGCCGGGGGGGGGCCATGGGGCAGGAGGGCTGGGCACGGTGGGAGGGGGGCACGGGGCAGGAGAAGGGCTGGGCACTGGGGGGGGGGGCAGGAGGGCTGGGCACTGTGGGGGGGGCACGGGGCAGGAGGGCTGGGCACCGTGGGGGGGGCACGGGGCAGGAGAAGGGCTGGGCACTGGGGGGCAGGAGGGCTGGGCGCCGTGGGGGGGCACGGGGCAGGAGGGCTGGGCGCCGGGGGGTGCCGGGGGGGCATGGAGTATTGTCTGGGCACTTCAGGCCCCACAAGCCTGCGTGTTCGTGTCCCATTGTGGGAGCAGGGGTCTCCGTGGGCCCCAGCATGCCCGGCCCAGAGCAGCCGGTGATGGAGGCCCCCCCGAGGGCCTGCCCCATAGCCCCAGGGAAGGGGTGGGCCCTGCCCAGAGTGACCTCGCAGCACGGGCTGGGCATGGCTTTGTGGGTCAGAGCCGGTTGCCACTCGCCGGCTGACTGGCCTGTGTTCGCAGGGCCCAACGGGACGGCAGCGGGCCCCGGGGCGCTGGAGCGGGCGCTGGAGCGGCTGTGGCGGGCCGAGCGCTCGCCCCCGGGCTCCGGCAAGGGCAGGAAGGCGGACCGGCGCCGGAGCCGGAAGGGCGACAGCTGCAGCCTGCGCACGCAGGAGGTGAGGGTGCGGGACCTGGGCCTGGGCTTCGACTCGGAGGAGATCGTGCTCTTCAAGTATTGCAGCGGGGCCTGTCATCGCAGCCGCAGCAACTACGACCTGACGCTGGCCGCCCTGCTGCGGGACAGGACCGTCCAGGGGCCGCCGGGCCACGCGCTCAGCCACCCCTGCTGCCGCCCCACCCGCTACGAGGACGTGTCCTTCATGAACGTGCACCACGCCTGGCAGACCGTGGAGAAGCTCTTGGCGGCCGAGTGCAAATGCATCGGCTGAGGGGCGGCGGGCTCAGGGCCGGCCTCGGCCCGGGGCCCTGCCTGGACTTTGGGCCCCACGGCGCACGGGGAGCAGCGGGCCCGTGCGAGGGCAGAGGCGGGCCCGTGCGAGGGCAGAGGCGGGCCCGTGCGAGGGCAGAGGCGGGCCCGTGCGAGGGCAGAGGCGGGCCCGTGCGAGGGCAGAGGCGGGGCCAGCCCTCCCCGAGGAGCGGCTACGTGGGGAGACGAAGGCTCGCCCTGCGCTTGGACACGAGCCCTTCTGCGGAGGCCGGGGGGCAGCGGGGCGCCGAGGGGGCTGCTGTGGAGAGTCAGGCGTTGCCGTTGCCAAGCGCTGGGAGGGCGCCTGCCGGCTGGGCCCTGCTCACTCCTGTGCCAAACAGCCGGGCGCGCCCTGCACACCGGGGCCAGCGTCAGGCCTCCGGCGCAGTTCAGCACCGTGGGGCGGGGCCTGCGGAGATCTGCCGCCCGACGCCAGCGATGCGTGGAAGGCAGCTGGCCTAGAGGCAGCGTGTGCAGGGGCTGGCCCTAGCCAAGGCTGCGCCAGGCCCCTGAGCACCTCTGGGCCCCTTGCTAGAATTGCCCCCTAACGGGACAGGCCCCATGTGGCACTGGGGGCGTGCGCCCGTCCTGTCCCGCGTGGCACTGGGGGCGTGCGCCCGTCCTGTCCCGCGTGGCACTGGGGGCGTGCACCCGTCCTGTCCCGCGTGGCACTGGGGGGGCGCGCCCGTCCTGTCCCGCGTGGCACTGGGGGGGCGCGCCCGTCCTGTCCCGCGTGGCACTGGGGGGGCGCGCCCGTCCTGTCCCGCGTGGCACTAGGGGGGCGCGCCCGTCCTGTCCCGCGTGGCACTAGGGGGGCGCGCCCGTCCTGTCCCGCGTGGCACTGGGGGCGCGCGCCCGTCCTGTCCCGCGTGGCACTGGGGGCGCGCGCCCGTCCTGTCCCGCGTGGCACTGGGGGGGCGCGCCCGTCCTGTCCCGCGTGGCACTGGGGGCGCGCGCCCGTCCTGTCCCGCGTGGCACTGGGGGGGCGCGCCCGTCCTGTCCCGCGTGGCACTGGGGGCGCGCCCGTCCTGTCCCGCGTGGCACTGGGGGCGCGCGCCCGTCCTGTCCCGCGTGGCACTGGGGGCGCGCGCCCGTCCTGTCCCGCGTGGCACTGGGGGGGCGCGCCCGTCCTGTCCCGCGTGGCACTGGGGGCGCGCCCGTCCTGTCCCGTGTGGCACTGGGGGCGCGCCCGTCCTGTCCCGCGTGGCACTGGGGGGGCGCGCCCGTCCTGTCCCGCGTGGCACTGGGGGCGCGCCCGTCCTGTCCCGTGTGGCACTGGGCGCGCGCCCGTCCTGGCTGCTTGTGGCCCGGCCTTTCCCCAGGGAATTAAACCCAGACCCACCCAGGGGCAGTTTTTAGCCCCCCGTTTTCAGGGAAGGGCTGCTAGTGCCGGGGCAGCCGAGGAACAGGGGGCCTTGCAGACACCGCCCCCTTTCTCCCATCTGCAGGGAGCAGGAACAAGGCAGCGGGGGCAGGAGGGTGTTGGGGGCCCAGTGGGGCGCAGGTTGGCTGCAGAGGCCTGAGGGCTGCTGGGAGAGGGGCAGGTGCCAGCCCCGGGGTGCACAGAACCCTAGAATCCCAGGGCCGGCAGAGACCTCGGGGCATCGAGTCCAGCCCCCTGCCCAAAGCAGGACCAACCCCACTTCACTCATCCCAGCCAGGGCTGTGTCGAGCCGAGACTGGGATCCAGCTGGGTGCAGGCACCACCAGCAGCCAGGCAGGTGCACCCGCTGCCCTGGGGCCGGGCAGCCTGGGCCTGCCCCCGAGGGGAGCCTGCCCTCCCCCCAGCGCTGGTGCCGTGGGGCAGCCAGGCCACGCACTGACTATTTATTCCTCTAAGTTATTTATTTATTGGTCTCGAGCGGCGGCTCCTATTTATGACGTTGGGCCAGGGGCGAGGGGTTTGCTGGAAAGCTGCTGCTGCTAGGAAGGCCTGGGCCTGGGCCCAGCAGCCCCCCCCCCCCCGCCCCGAGGCGCCCTCCCTCCCTTTTGTATCACTCCGACTGCATTTGTAAAGTGGGGAGAAGCTCTATTTTTGTACAGTTGTATTTTTCGGTAGCAATAAAGTGACGGGCCACGTGGCTGAGACTGTGCCTGGGGCCGTCCTGCCCCCGCTCCTGCCCCACTTCCCCCACTCCCCCAGCCGCAGGGGACCCACTCTCGGGCGCAGGGCAGCACGTGCAGCTGGGCGGGACACCTGCAAATCTGGGGCACCGCTGAGTGGGTAAGAGTGGGTCAGCTCCCCCACCCCCATTGCTGACCCAGTGCTCTGCTCCCTGTGACGAGCCGGGCCGGGTCTGGCACCGCTGAGGGCGTCCGCTCAGGGTGAATTGCTCAGAACCAGGGCTCCTAACAGCCTCCGACTGGAGACCTTCCCAACAGGCCACACACCGAGCGCGCCAGCTGCCAATCCGGCCGGCAGGAACCTCAAGAGCAAAACACCCCAGACACCCCAGTTCCCCCTGTGCCCCAGTCAGCCCCAGGCCTAACACAGGTGAGGGGCTATAGAACCCGATCTCACCTACCCCCAATGGGTCCTTCCCGTCCCAAAGAAGCAGCCCCAGATCCCGGTCAGTTTACACTTTGGATCTTACCCCCAGGATCACGCTGGGCCCGTCCTTTAGCACCTAAACTCTTAGGCTACGTCTAGACTGGCCCCTTCTCCGGAAGACACATGCTAATTTCGAACTTTGGAATAGGGAAATCCGCGGGGGATTTAAATATCCCCCGCGGGATTTAAATAAACATGGCCGCCGCTTTTTTTCCGGCTTGGAAGGTAGGAATAAGAGAAAAGGGCTTTATTCCGGAGGATTGCGCCAGTCTAGACGCTTTTTTCCAGCTTTCCCCCAAGCCGGAAAAAAAGTGGCGGCCATGTTTATTTAAATCCCACGGGGGATATTTAAATCCCCCGCGGATTTCCCTATTCCAAAGTTCGAAATTAGCATGCGTCTTCCGGAGAAGGGGCCAGTCTCGACGTAGCTTAAAGGTTTATTAACAAAAGACAGGAAAGGTGGCGAGTGAGGCTGTTACATGCGCCAGTCGCCCAGTTCCCGATGCAGGCTCCTAGCAGAGATGGTGCAAGCTGCTGGCTTCGAAGTAGGATGTGCACCAGAGACGTCAGGGCAGGTCGGCAACCCGCCCTGCTCGCTGTCCCCCGCCAGGCTGCGTCTGGGATCAGCAGTGAGATTGGAGACAGGGTGGAGTCGGCCGCATGGCACGTCAGTTACGCATCTCTGGTGTCTCCCAAGCCGGAGCTGGGCACATGAGTCACACGCCGGCAGCCATGGGGTACTGCCTGGTCTGCAGGTTTCCAGACGCCTCCCTCAGGTGTGTCGGGCCACTGAGAGCCCTGCTAGCGAGCAGAGTCATCCACTGACCAGTCCTTTACAGCAGGCAGCCCAGGGACACTCAGCACCAGCCAGAGCCCACGCTCAACCCCACACGCAGACGTGGCACAAGCACACGAGTAGCAGACGTAGGGTCAGTAGGACACGAGCTGTCACATGACACCTCCCGTGGCCCCTTTGTACGGACTTGGGGCAGACACCCCCCGGGCGCAGCCGTGATCTGGCTGCTCATTATAAAAGCCAATAACGTGTCACCTCCCTGCCCCCCCCCCCCCCCCCGGCTGCAAGCCCAGCTCCGAGTGGGGGAACAATGGTTGTGGGGGGAGTTTCTGGAGGCACCGGTTTCATGACACTGTGTAGGGGCCACACAGCCCTGCGTGGGCTCCCATTTCCAACACCCTTCCTGGAGCACTCCCCTGCCTTGCCTCCTCCAGGGGGCACCCGTCCCCTCCCTGTGGCCCCAGCATGGGTCTCGCCCCCCCCATCTGTGCTGGGCTCTGGGCGCCTGTGGGGAGGGGGGGCTCGGATGCAGCTGCCTGCCCTTGGCCCAGCTGGTGGGGTTGGGGGGGTCGCATGTGAGGGGCTTGGGCTGCTGCAGGCTCTGCCTTGCCCCTTCCCCCCTCGCCCGAAGACCCTTCTCCTGAAACGTGAGTGGGGTGATTACCAGGGGCCTGGCACGGAGGCGACCCCCCCCCCCCCCACTCACCCCGGTGGCAGGATCCGGAGTGACCCGGCAGCCTGCTCTGCCCCACACCCACCTCCCGGCCGGCTGCACCCAGGCCCTGTCCATAGGATGGTTGGGACGGCCGCCACAAGGCCCCAGGCAGCCCCCCGACCCACCCGCAGCGGGCCCTGGAGCGGGGGCTCCCTCTCAGCAAGGGGCCCGGCCCTGCACCCCGTCTGCAGCGGGGCGAGCTCCGCCAGCCGGCAGAACGGGGGTTATCGCTCCAGGCCTGCCCCCAGCCAGGGGCCGCCCCCCCGGAAGAGCCTTGTTCCCCGCCCAGGCCGGGCCCAGGGCTCTGGGCAATGCACGTGGGGGAGTCGTGGGAACCGCGCAGCGCAGCCCCCCCGCACAGCCCGCACCACCGTCCAGTGCAGAGCCCGTCCCGGCTGCCCGGCTCGTGCAGACAGAGCGCCCCCTCCCGCCCCCCCCATGCCTCTGAGAGAGGCTGCGGGGGGGCACCCTGGAGACAGTGCGGGGGGGACTGGCTTTTAAGCCCCCATGGTCCCCAGGGACCCCCCACGGCCCCGAGGCACCCCTGCCCACGTAACCGCCCCCTCGCAGAGCCCCCAGGGACCCCTGCCCCATTTACCCCCCCCCACAGCCCCGTGGGACCCCTGCCCACGTAACCGCCCCCCCGCAGAGCCCCCAGGGACCCCTGCCCCATTTACCCCCCCCCACGGCCCCGAGGGACCCCTGCCCACGTAACCGCCCCCCCGCAGAGCCCCCAGGGACCCCTGCCCCATTTACCCCCCCCCACGGCCCCGAGGGACCCCTGCCCACGTAACCGCCCCCCCGCAGAGCCCCCAGCCCCATTTACCCCCCCACGGCCCCGAGGGACCCCTGCCCACGTAACCGCCCCCCCGCAGAGCCCCCAGGGACCCCTGCCCCATTTACCCCCCCCCACGGCCCCGAGGGACCCCTGCCCCATTTACCCCCCCCCCACGGCCCCGAGGGACCCCTGCCCACGTGACCGCCCCCCCGCAGAGCCCCCAGGGACCCCTGCCCCATTTACCCCCCCCCACGGCCCCGAGGGACCCCTGCCCACGTGACCGCCCCCCCGCAGAGCCCCCAGGGACCCCTGCCCCATTTACCCCCCCCCACAGCCCCGAGGGACCCCTGCCCACGTAACCGCCCCCCCGCAGAGCCCCCAGGGACCCCTGCCCACGTAACCGCCCCCTCGCAGAGCCCCCAGGGACCCCTGCCCCATTTACCCCCCCCCACAGCCCCGAGGGACCCCTGCCCACGTAACCGCCCCCCCGCAGAGCCCCCAGGGACCCCTGCCCACGTAACCGCCCCCTCGCAGAGCCCCCAGGGACCCCTGCTCCATTTACCCCCCCCCACGGCCCCGAGGGATCCCTGCCCACGTAACCGCCCCCCCGCAGAGCCCCCAGGGACCCCTGCCCCATTTACCCCCCCCCACGGCCCCGAGGGACCCCTGCCCACGTAACCGCCCCCCCGCAGAGCCCCCAGGGACCCCTGCCCCATTTACCCCCCCCCCACGGCCCCGAGGGACCCCTGCCCCATTTACCCCCCCCCACGGCCCCGAGGGACCCCTGCCCACGTAACCGCCCCCCCGCAGAGCCCCCAGGGACCCCTGCCCCATTTACCCCCCCCCACGGCCCCGAGGGACCCCTGCCCCATTTACCCCCCCCCACGGCCCCGAGGGACCCCTGCCCACGTGACCGCCCCCCCGCAGAGCCCCCAGGGACCCCTGCCCCATTTACCCCCCCCCACGGCCCCGAGGGACCCCTGCCCGCGGCGCTGGGCGCAGAGGGGAGCCGGTCGCACGCCGCTTGCCTCTGGCCGCCAGGGGGCGCCGCAGCTGCCGGAACTACAACTCCCAGAGTGCCTCGCGCCGGGGTCCTCGCTGAGGTCGGCCGGGCCGCGCCTGCAGGGAAAGCGCCCTAGGGCCGCGCCGGGCCGGGCCGGGGAGCGCGAGAGGCGGGGCGGGGCCGGGCTGCGGCAGTCACAGCGCGCGGCGCTCGGCGGGCGGGTGGTCCGGCCGGTCAGGCAGCGCGCGGGCAGCCCCGCCAGCGAGGCCCCCGCCCGGCGCCGCCACCGGCCCCGCTGTCAGGCAGCCCGCGAGCGGCGGGGCGCGAGCCGACCTCGGACCCCCCCGCGAGCCCCCCCGGCCCCCCCCGCGACCCCCCCGCGACCCCCCCGCCCCCCCCCCCCGCGACAGGCCCCCCCGCGAGCCCCCCCGCGCCCCCCCGACCCCCCCGCGAGCCCCCCCGGCCTCGGACCCCCCCCGCGAACCCCCCCGGCGGCCCCCCCGCGCCCCCCCCCGCGAGGCCCCCCCCCCCCGGCCTCGGACCCCCCCGCGAGCCCCCCCGCCCCCCCCGGCCTCGGACCCCCCCCCCCCGGCCTCGGACCCCCCCGCGAGCCTCCCCTCCACAGCCCCCCCCCACCGCAGGCCCCCGCGAGCCCCCCGCCACAGGCCCCCCCCGCCACAGGCCCCCCCGGCCTCGGACCCCCCCGCCGGGCCCCCGCGGACGGACAGACGGTCGTAGCCCCCGCGATGCCGCCCCCGCCTGGCCGGTGCCGCTGAGGGCAGCGCGACCCCCCCGCCACGATGGAGCGCAGGGGCCCGGCGGCGCCGCACCTGGACTTCACGGTGGAGAACGTGGAGCAGGTGAGCCCCCCCCCCCCCCCGGGCATTGTCCTTCCCACCCTGCCTGCCCCACACCTGCCTGGGCCTCCCCCCAGCGCCACGTCTGCCCCAGGCACCCTGGCTGCTCCCCCCAGTCGGGCTGCCTGGGGGGCCTGCTCGGGGATCGGGCAGTGCAGCCGGGCTGGGCGGTTCTTTGGGGTGTGCCTCCACCAAGGGGGTGCGGCTGGTGGGTCTGTGGCGAGTCCCCCAGGGCCCAGCGCCCCAAGAGCCTGTGAAATGTCACTACGCGCCCAGCCTTCGGCAGCAGAGGGGTGTTGTCATTCCCTCCCGGAGCAAGGCCTTCTCCTTGCAAGAGTCACCTGAGTCCTCCCAGGCCTCAGCCCTGCTGGGGAATGGGGGCAGAATCGCCCGCAGGTGCCACACTAACTGGCAGCCAGTGACGGTGGCTGTGGGCAGGTGTCCGGGAGAGGGTCCGTCTCTGGGCAGGGCTGTTGGCACCTGGCTGCTGTGCCGGGAGGATGTGGGAATCTCATGGTGCAGCCTAGGATGCCAGTCCGGGGCATTCCCCCCCTTCCACAGGCCCAGAGGAGTCACGTGATGCAGTCGGGGGGGGGGGGGGGAGCTGGGCTGGAATTTGGGAGTCCAGGGCTTTGCTGAGAGATTCAAGTGATTCCAACGGTTAATGTCGCTCTGCCCTCCCCAACCTCTACCAAACAAACCGCTCTCGGGCTCTGGGCCCCAGCCCTGTGCCCTAGCCACTGGCACAAGCACCTCCCCTCTCTGCACGCCCCAGCTGTTCTCTGAGCTGAATGCTGCGTCTCCTCCGCCCTGAGGAGCAGCAGGGCCCTCGGGACTCAGCACTCGGGGGGGTAGCTTTGCTGACGCTGCTGTTCTTCCAGGGAAGCCCCCAGCATTTCCAGCCAATAGGCCAAGGGCCACAGACTCGTTACTTTCACCACCCCAGGTTCTGTAGCCAGCCTGGTGAGCCATGTGCTGCAGCCTCTGCTCCCTTGTTACCAGAGTCGTGCCGTTCTGGGGGTGGTAGGTAGCTCTGTCGCACACTTTCTCGTGCCTCTTGCGGCCGAATTTGGGCGCAGTAATGGCCAGTTTGTCATGCAGCAGCCCAGCAGAAAACCTGCTTGGTGGCCTGCCAGTCCCAAGCCTACAATATTGCATGAGCCGACTTGTATCTTGAGACGTGGTATTGTTGGACCGGAAGAGACCTCAAGTGGCCAGTCCCCTGCACTCCCAGCAGGACCGAGTATCATGTCACGTCTCTCTAACCTGCTCTGAAATCTCTCCAGTGACTGAGATCCGGCAACCCCCTGGGCAATTTATCCCAGTGTTTCACCACCCTGACAGTGAGGAAGTTTTTCCTAATGTCCAACCTGAACCTCCCCTTGCTGCAGTTTAAACCCGTCAGTCAGAGGTTAAGAACATTTTTTTCTCCTTTCTTGTAACTACTTTTTATGTACTTGAAACCGTTCTTGTATCCCCTCAGCTATCTTTTCTCCAGACAAACAAACCCCGGCCTTACCCTTTTCCTCATGGCTCATGTTTTCTAGCCTGTTAGTCATTTTGGTTGCTCTTCTCTGGGCTTTCTTTCATTTGTCGGCACCTTTCCTGAAACGTGTCCCGTTCTGGGTGCCCCCATACTCCAGTTGAGTCTGTCTGGCTTATAGCGCTCCTGCTAATGCGGAGGCATCCCAAGGCGCTGCGTGTTTGGTGTTTGCAGCTGTGTTACATTGTTAACTCCAGATCCCTCTCAGAGCGACATTGCCCCCCTTCCACAGGACACGCAATCTGAGGGTGGGGCAGCGCTTTACAAACACCAATTAATGGCCAGTCTCTCTGCAGAGACAGTAAATCCTGTTCTCCCCATTTTACAGATTGGCATAAAGAGACTGGCCATGAGGTGATGTAGCTGGGAGTAGAAGCCAGGAAGCCTGACTCCTAAGCTGAGTTATCCTTAGGAGTTAGCCTGACTCCTAACTCCAGTCATCTGCAGAAGTGGGCTGTGCCCACGAATCCCATCTACCTGCTTTGTGAGTCTATCAGTGCTACCAGACCATTGGTTGTTTTCTAAGTTTATCCTGTACAGACTAACTCGCACCCTCCCCCCCAAGCTCCTAGGCCCTGTGTGTGTACAGCACCTAGCACAGTCCGGTGCTGGGGCTCTTGCGTGCTGTGTTAAGGGAATAAATAGTAAGCGCTCTCTCCTCTGCTCGGGACGAAGGGACGCTGGCAGTTCGTTTTAGACGCAGGTTTGGTTCTTAACAGGCTTTTCAACAGACTATAAATCTCCTTAAGCAGCCTCAGGGAAAAGAGGTTCGGGTGACCCCTCGATGTGTCGTCTTGAATGGTGGGGGGCACAGTCTGCGAAATTACTGTGGGTCCCACTAGAGCTTGAGACCCCCACTTTGGGGGGAGTGTTGTCAGGCACTGGACAAACACATGAAAGAGGTAATAGAGATGCAGCCGTGTTACTCTGGTCTTGCTGGAACAAAAAACAGGACTATGCAGCACTTTAAAGACTAGCAAGATGGTTTATTAGGTGATGAGCTTTTGAGGGCCAGACCCACTTCCTTGATCTGAGGGCCCACGAAAGCTCATCACCTAATAAACCATCTTGTTAGTCTTTAAAGTGCTGCATAGTCCTGTTTCATGAAAGAGGGGGTCTTTCAACCTGAGGCAAGGCAAAGCTGTACAAAGAGCAGTTCTAGAAGGCATGTGGTAGAGGGTATAACAAGCAACCACGGGGCAAGAGAGGGTGGCACGAGAACAAGAGTCAGCCAGGTCTGCTGAAAGATGACAAATGGAAAATTAAAGGAAATACTTGTGTCTGCAATTAACTTGTGGAACTCCTCGCTACAAGGGGTCATTGAGGGAAGGCGCTTAGTAGGATTAAGAGAAACTATTGGCTGTGCTATGGATATTAGAGCGTTCCAGAAATAGCCACATGTCCCAGGCCAGAGGGAAGCACTGATGGGAGGTGTGTGTTGGGGGGTGCAGAGCAGTCAGATCATTCCACAATCGACCGCTAGGTGCTTTGTTGCTCCTTCTGCTGAGACTTCTGGTCCTGACCACGTCTAGAAACAGGGCGCTGGTGTAGCCGGCCCCGGGCTGCTTGGGTGCGGTAGCTGCTGCGTCCCTGGGAGACTGCAGTAGTTTGTTATTCTTAGTAAAGAATAAAATTGTGAGGCATGTAGAAGAACATAATTTGTTGGACAAAAGTCAGCATGGTTTCGGTAAAGGGAAATCCTGTCTTACTAATCTATTAGAGTTCTTTGAAGGGGTTAACAAACATGCAGACAAGGGGGATCCAGTAGCTACAGTATACTTAGATTTTCAGAAAGCCTTTGACAAGGTCCCTCACCAAAGGCTCTTGTGTAAATTACATTGCTATGGAATAAGAGGGAAGGTCCTTTCTTGGATTGAGAACTGGTTAAAAGACAGGAAACAAAGGGAGGAATAAATGGTAAATTTTCAGAACGGAGAGGGGTAACTAGCGGTGTCCCCCAAGGGTCAGTCCTGGGACCAATCCTTTTCAACTTATTCATAAATGATCTGGAGAAAGGGGTAAGCAGCGAGGTAGTAAAGTTTGCAGATGATACCAAACTGTTTAGGATAGTCAAGACAGAAGCAGACTGTGAGGGACTCCAAGAAGATCTCACCAAACTGAGTGATTGGGCAACAAAATGGCAAATGAAATTTAATGTGGATAAGTGTAAAGTAATGCACATCGGGAAAAATAACCCCAACTATACGTACAGTATGATGGGGGCTAATTTGGCTGCGACAAATCAGGAAAGAGATCTTGGAGTTATCGTGGACAGTTCTCTGAAAACTTCCACACAGTGTGCAGCGGCGGTCAAAAAGGCAAATAGGATGCTAGGAATTATTAGGAAAGGAATAGAAAATAAGACCCAGAATATCTTCCTGCCCCTGTATAAAACTATGGTACGCCCACATCTTGAATACTGTGTACAGATGTGGTCTCCTCACCTCAAGAAAGATATTTTGGCCTTGGAAAGGGTTCAGAAAAGGGCAACTAAAATGATTAGGGGTTTGGAACGGGTCCCATATGAGGAGAGGTTAAAGAGACTGGGACTTCAGTTTAGAAAAGAGGAGACTGAGGGGGGATATGATAGAGGTCTATAAAATCATGAGTGGTGTGGAGAGGGCGGATAAAGAAAAGTTATTTATTAGTTCCCATAATAGAAGAACTAGAGGACACCAAATGAAGTTAATGGGCAGCAGGTTTAAAACTAATAAAAGAAAGTTCTTCTTCACACAGCGTGTAGTCAAGCTGTGGAACTCCTTGCCAGAGGAGGCTGTGAAGGCTAGGTCTATAACAGAGTTTAAAGAGAAGCTAGATAATTTCATAGAGGTTAGGTCCATAAAAGGCTATTAGCTAAGGGATAGAAATGGTGTCATTGGCCTCTGTTTGTCAGAGGCTGGAGAGGGATGGCAGGAGACAAATTGCTTGATCATTGTCTTCGGTCCACCCTCTCTGGGGCACCTGGTGCTGGCCACTGTGGGCAGACAGGCTACTGGGCTAGATGGACCTTTGGTCTGATCCAGTATGGCCATTCTTATGCTCTTATGTCACAAACACCTGCGGGGGGCGAGGGAAGGGAGGCTGGCGAGGCAGCAGCGAGGAGTGGTTAGGTACGCCAGCCTTGCGCCCACGGAGGTGGCTTGGCTTACCCGTTGGCTGAAGCTGGAGCTGACCTGTCTGGTTGCTGGCTGGCTGAGACAATTAAACATGGTGACAGTGCTGGGCAGGAAGCGGGGGCTGAGTGGCCAGGAAACAGCTGTTCTCGGGATATTGTTAGGAGGACCCAAGGAGGGAGCATGGTTCTGTTCAGGGCTGGAGCAGCCCCCGGGTCTCCTCTCTCCTGTGAGCGAGGGGTCCGACGGCAGCAGCTTCTGCAAAACTTAAGCTTCCATTGGCAGGAAATCTGCCTGTGCCTAGCTCTAGCTGAGGCGCTTTCACAGTGTGACGGATACGTGAGATTACCTGAGCCTGCAGCCAGCTGCAGTGCCTCTGCTGCTGCTCCAGCCCCGCCTGCAGAGTGGCAGAGGACAGCGAGCTAGGCTGTGGCCAGTACCCCAGTGGGCATGCTCCTGCTGCTGCCCAGAAAGACTCCCGGGGGCATTGAGTGAACCAGGCAGTCGAGGGCAGCACCCCAGTAACTGCGGGCAAACGCAGGCGTGGCGTGGCGGGGGAGGGGGAGGATGCAGGCTCTCTTTCCACCTCGTCTCTGCGGGCTGGGAGAGCTCAGAGTGGGGCCGGTGTCCGCGCTGCAGAGGCGGCCACAACAGGTGGCTGCAGTAGCAGGCTCCAGGCTCCAGGCGCAGGCTCCTCGGCTTTCCCAGGCAAGCGAGTGACAGGCTTTCTCACCCAGGCGCTGCCCGTGGGCCCCTCCCTCGTGTTTGCCACGGGCCTGTGTCTGAGGCCGACGCCTCTGCTTACTGGGGGGCTGTGGCAGGACGCGAAGCCCATCTCTGACTCTGCCAGCCTGTGCGCCTTGGTGAGACACCTCGCCCCCGCCGGGGCCGTCCCTCCCACAAAGTGGGGCCAGTGCATCTCTGCGGTGCTGTGTATCCGCTGAGCTCTGCATCTGTCCTCGCCTGCTGGGTCAGGCGGCTCCGGAAAGGTCCTGGGCTCAGACAGAGATGGCGCCTTTGTCTGTGCCACAATAGCCTGCGTGTTGGCCTTCTCACGGGCTGGTGGCACTCGGCGTGGGCTGTGCCGGCGGGGCGCGGGCACGGAGCTCTGCCGCTCGGAGTGGGTGAGTGCGCTGCCTCCCTTCCCCCAGCCTTTCCCTCGGCAGCCTCTGGAGCTCAGCTCTGTGCGGCACGGGCTGGGACCTGCCAGCTGCTGCTCTGGGTGTGGGGCTTGGCCTGCGAGCCAGGTGGGAGATGGGGGGCAGAGTCACCGCCCAGCTCAGCATGGGTACGAATCAAAGGCAGCCAAGAGCCGTGGGCCTGGGCTCGCTCAGTGCAGTGTAAAGCCCTCTGCAGTGACAGCAGGGCAGTCTCCTGCGTCCCTGGCGCGCCAGCACGGGGCCGGGGCTGTTCGGAGACAGCCTGAGTGGGGGCTGGGGTGGGACTCCTGGGGGCCAGTGGGGGTTCGGGGAGCAGCCAGTGCTCCTGTGAGGCTGGGCGTTCTCTGTGCGACATCCAGCAGGACTAGCAATGGGAGCTTCCGGCTCCATCTGGGCCAGGCTGAGGGGCCTGGGAATGGTCCTGTCGGCTCCAGGCCACCAGATCTAAGGCAGGCCCCAGCAACAGTGGGTCTGGAGCGGCCTCCATCCAAATGGCGGCACCGTGACCAGGTCACTGTGTCTCGGCAGAGCCCCCGCACACATCAGAGCCCTTCCTTTCCCTGTGTTGGGGGCAGGCGGGCGTGGCGGTGCCTGATCTGGGCTGCACCGGCTCTGCAGCTTCGCTGGCCTGCTTGCTTTCACTGGCGCTGGAGAGCTCTCTGGAGCCACGGGGGAACCTCGCTGTGCTCTTGGTGCCCAGCTCCTCCCGGGGGAGGTGAGGACAGGCCCCGCCTTGGCTTTCCCAGCTCTCAGCTCCAGCTCCTGGCCGCTAGCCCATCGCTGCTTTCTGCAGCCCAGCCTTGCGTGCAGGGGCCGCGCTGGTTTGTTGCCTCCCTCGCAAAGCCCAACAGGTGCAGCCAGTCAGTCCTGGCTGCTGAGCGCTCCCCCGAGGCCTGGGCTGGCTGGGGCGGGAGGCTCTGCTCTGCAGGGGGAGGAGTCGAGGGGCCTAGGGAGCAGAACAAGCCAAGAACGGCAGCCAGTGCCTGAATGGAGGGGCTGCTGGGCTCTTGCCGGGCACAGGGCTGCCCCTGACGGCAGAGCCTCGTTCCTGGCGGAGGCCTTCTCTCCGTACCCGGTGCGCTGCTGGCACTGCCCCCGCCCCCGCAGAGTCACCGCGCTGGGGGCGGCCCCGGCCTGGCCTGGGCCTCGCTGGGTTGGGAACGCTGCAGCTGGGACCAGAAGCGACAGCTGCTCCCGTCCTGCTTTGGACACTTTTCCTCTGCCTCGCGCCTTTGGACACGAGATGCAGCCCACCTCTGTTCTGGCTGACTCCTTAGCCCGGCTTCTGGGGACCCCGCTGCACTGCTCCCTTTCTGCGGGGGTGCCTGCGCGGGGGGGCTAGGCCACGCTGTGACTGCCTCGTGGGAGACCGTGGGATGCGGGGACTGGCTCAGATGGGGACACTGGGGACGTAAGAGCAGCCAGACCCAAGGTCCGTCCAGCCCCGTGTCCTGTCGGCCGACAGTGGCCAATGCCGGGGCCCCGGAGGGAGCGATCACAACAGGGAATCCCCCTCCTGTCGCCCAGCCCCAGCCCCCATCCCTGCCTCTCCTGGCCAGTCGCTGCTGATGGAGCGACCCCCCAAGAAGCTGTCAAGACGGGTGCACCCGCTCTCGTCACTTCCCGGTGCCACAGTGGAGAGGTGGGCAGGGGCTGCTGAGAACAGCTTCTCCCAGCCACGTGGCTTGGGTGCCGTGTGGCCTCCCCAGAGGGACGGCAGGGCCTTGGGGGAGGGTTCTCGGGGCATCCAGGAGGGCAAGTCACGTGGGTCCCAGAGAACTGTCCGTAGCAGCAGATTTACGCCCACCCAGGGCCCTAGGGCCTCCCTTGGCTCTGGTCGCGGCTGAGTGAGGGGCTGTGCTCGGCCGGGGCGGGGAGTTTCCCTGTAGGGCTGGGATTCCCGGGCCTGTGTGCCGGCCGCCCCCACCCTCCCTTCTGCCCGTGCTGCGAGGCGGGGTCTCTGCGGCGGGGCAGGGCGGGGCAGCAGGCGCTGGCTCTCGGACACGCCTGGCCCTGTGTGCAGATGCTGGGCAGCCTTCTGCTGAGGCTCCCTGCTCTTCCGGGCCGCTCCCTTGAAGCTTGGCCGAGGCGTGTTCCTGCGCTGGCTCGGGGAGGCATTTGCAGCTGTGATCGCCGTCCCTCCTGGGGCTAACCAAGCCCAGCGCCGTCCCCTGGGGCCGCTCCATTGCGGCTTCAGGGTCCACGGTTGGGCTGGGAGCCCGGGCTTGGATGCTGGGACTGCCCAGCGTCACCTGCCTGCCCCCCAGCTGCAGAGGCAGCGCTGGCTGCTTGGCCGTGCGGAGCCGTTCCCAGGGGCTGGGAATTTCCATGTGGTGCCCTGCAGAGCGGCAGGTATCCGCGTCCAGCCCCAGGGATGCGCATCCGCGGATGTGCCTGCAGAAACCCGTGGCTATGGTTACGGATCCACGCTGGGGCGGGCTGGCTGGCTGGCTGCTCGCTAGGGGTTCTCTCCCTCCTGCCTGTCCAGCCGTGGTGGGGAGAAGGGGGCTGGCGCGCTCCTTGCTCGGTGTAGCCATGGTTTCTGTTGCTTGGCGGCAGCCGGCTGGGCTGACGCAGGGCTAGGCTGCTGGCTGCGAGGCTCTGCCTTTGGCCGGCGGGGAGGGAGCGTCTTCTGCAGGAGAAACCCAGGGCTGATTCCTTCTGGAAATAGCAGCCTGATGGCCACTGCCAGGCAACGGGGCCTGCTTCTGAGCCTGCCCCACGACACGTGTGGGCCCCGTGCGCCTGAATGCGCTGCATTCCACGCGCCTGTGCGCCAGTAGCTGTGGTCTGTGTGCTCAGCCAGAGGCACCCCTGGGACGAGGCTCCTAGGGCCCAGCGGGCGAGGGCGAGGGCGAGTGCTTACGGCGCGCCCCCAGGACATGGGGTGCAGGCCTGTGCAGCTTGCCTCCTCCTGCCAGCCCTCCACCTCCACAGGCGGGCGTCTGCCTGGGCACTCCTCCCGGGGAGCCAGCAGCCCCCGGCGTCTCTTTCCTTCGCGTGCGGGCAGGGAGACGGAGCGCTGCCTCGGGAGAGGAAAGCTCTAAAGCCATCACTGGGCACTAAGGGCCCTGGGTGTTACCCGCAGGATGTCTCTGTCGCTCCCACCCACTAGGGTAACCCCATTAATTGAAATACCCCTGCCCCAGGCCCTAGGGCTCAGGTGTGCCTGCTGCGGTCCCACGGCCCTTTCCCAGGCAGCGAGCCACACACGGCAGGAGCCTCGCGCTCTCTGTGAGCGGTGAGCAAGCAGGCAGAGTGCACGTGCTCAGCGCCCAGGGCCCTGCTCGCAGTCCCAGCGGGCCAGGCCGGGGCAGTCTCCTCTGGAGTCTGGCTGCTGCACAGCACGGGCGCACGGCGCATTCTTGGCAGCTCTGCTCGTAGTCTGGGTCTTGGGGGAGAGTCCTTCCAGGTCTGTCCTCGCTCTCTGCTCCTTTGCCTTTCCTGCTGCTCTCCCCTAGGGCCCCAGCTCAGCGTGGCACTCGAGTCCTGCCTCGCTCCACTGTACCCGGTCCCTGCACTGACCAGAATCACCTGAGCAGTCAGCCCCGCCGGCCGGCCAGGTGCATGACCCGGCAGACAGGAGCGACTGAAGGCAGCCCGCTCAGACGGCCGGGACGCGGGGCCCGTAGTGCTAGAGCAGGATTTCTTCCCCGCTCTTGCCGGGTGGCTGCTCCCCAGACCCCATGCGCCCAATGGAGTTTTCTTTGCCCACGTGGAGCCCTGCGGCTTCCCCGCAGTCAGTGGGCGCCGTTGGGACGGGGGCTGCTCCTCGCCAGCCTGGCGGGACACTGGGACTGCGAGGAGGGGACCGGCCAGTCTGGCTGCAGATGGAGGCCGTAGGCTCTGGCCTCCCACGCTGGCTCCAGAAACAGGCCACATCCGTACAGGGACTTGCTTGTTGCTCCTTCCCCTGCCCCCAACATGACCAGGTGAAGGGGCCGAGCCGTGAGCGGCTGGCCGGAGTTCCCTTTCCCACTGGGAGCTAGAGAAACCTCATCCCCTGGCGGAGGGCCGGCCGGGCAGGGCTGTTGCCAGGCCCTGAGCTTGCTGGTCAGCTGTGCAGAAGCCAGCTCTGGTTTCAGGCACAGGCAGGCTGAGCTGGTCAGAATGCACCAGCCCCTCCCCCCGCGTTTCATTCCCCGTCTTTCCATGGCATCAGTGTCACGCGCTTGCCTCCTCGCCACCCGCCCGGCCTTGGGGAGCAGGGGCCGTGGGCCAGCCTGGAGTGACTGGCCGGAGGAGCGGGGGCCGGCATTGCCCTGGCCTGAGAACTCTGCCTGGCCCGGCTGCGCGCACGTTCGACCAGCCTGCCCCAGAGCTCTGCCAGCTGGATTTCTCCCTGTCATGTTGTAGGCCGTGACCCATTCTGGGCACAGACCCTTGGTGTCAGCAAGCCCCAGCAAACACCTGCTCCTGCGCGCAGCGGCTTCCTGGCTGGTTTGTTTCAGACCAGGAGTGCGGCTGCTTAGCTAGCAGGTTGCTGGGGGAGGACTGTGTTTTTCAGGAGGCTCCTAGCTGCTGGGGCGAGAGGGGTAAGGCTGTGTGGAGAGGGTGGGCGCTCAGACGTGAGCAGATGCCCATGGGAAAGTCAGCAGTGCCCCCTTAACTCTGCCCCCTTACACGTGCGTAGGTTTGGATTTCTTGGGATGTGATTGCACCCCGCTTCCCAGATACAGCAGTGTAGCCTGGGCCTGGCCGGGACGGAGCGCTCCTGCTCGCTTTCGTTCTGTGACCTCGCACTGTGCTCCGTGTCGCGGGGCGTTCGCCAGGCCTGCGGGGAGACTTAGTGCTAAGGGTAATGCAGGGTCGTGTTTTAACCGTGTGCGCTGCAATCCTGCAGCGGGTTCTGACTGAGCAGCCCCCTCTGAAATCGGTGGGGTTCATGCAGGGAGCAGCCTCTGCCTGCTCGGGGCAGGGGCAGGCTCCAATTAGCAGCTGTGCACCATGCCCGCGCCAGTTGGCATGCACCGCCACCCTCCATCACTGCTCAGCGCGTGAGCTTGCGGCTGAGTTGAGCTCAGTAGGCGGGAGGGCTGTATGTGCCAGCACATGCTCACCAGTGGTCTGCCATGTCTGCAGTGTGGGGTAAGAATTGCTTCCTGAGCGCTCCTCACTTGAATGACTTCAGTGGACTCTGTTTGACGTATACGAGAGTGCACCGTGCTACCCCGCACCAAGGCTGCAGGCAAAGCTGCATGATACTTTCAAATTCTGTTTGAGAAACTCTGAATACCCAGACTTTGATGAAATGCAGACTGGTGTGTGCAGAAGGGCAGAGCTAAGGTTATACGTGTTGTGCTTAAAAGAAGCACCCGGGGTCTTTTTCGGGGGTAAGGCAACACCCCACATTTATTGAACATCCATACATCAATCAATGTTCATCATATGCATAGGCTACATAGCACGCATGCACTCTCACACGCACGCACACACGCACACTCCATCTTGTTGTTACCAAAAGTTGTTCCCCCTCACTGCACTGGCCAGGTGAGTTAGATGGGGGAGGGGTGGAGCCGGGCTTCTGCTGATCCGGATCGATGCTCCCATGTTGACAAGACAAAGACCCGGGGTCCCTCTGCAAGATGCCTCCTATGTATCCCTCTCGTGCAGCCAATTAGGCATCACCTGGCCTTTCCTAATGCTGCTCCAGAGAGAGGTTCCAAGGGCCGGCGCTTGCTGCTGGACTCCCAAGGCGTCTGTCTGTCCAGTCTTCTTCATGAGCTCACTTTGCAGGTATTGGCTTGGGTCTGGCTCCCAGCCCCTCTCCACCCTTGCAGCTGCTGCTGGAGGGGCTCCCCTTTCAGTCTCCATTCACACCTCATTCATTTCAACAGGGCAGTCGAGGGAAGGGGAGAGCTCAGAAGACAGTGTTTGTCATACAAGATCTAGATCTCTTAGGAGAAATGCTGCAGAGACTCTCTAAGAAGACTTAACAAAGACAGATCGAAAAGGACAAGATCTGAATACAAAGTACAGTATCACAGGGATTTCTCCACGTGTACAGCTTTAATGCTGGCATCCCCTGATGGCTACTATTCAGTGTGTACAATACGGTAGCACCTACAGGTCACCACCACGTTGGGTCCCACTGTGCCAGGCACCATACGGGTGTGACTGTCCCTTAGCAAGCCGGCGGGGGTTCTCCACACTGAGGGGAGATGTTCTGAGTGTGACTCCTTTCCTGCGGACACTGGGCCTGGCCTGACCCCCACTGCAGGATGTCACAGGAGAGAGCCCTTTCCCTGTGTGATGGTACCTTGCTGGTTGCTATGCTGGGCAGTGGGCTGGGGGTGACCCCCACTGGCTGCTGTCTGTACCACGGCCCAGCAGGGCAGGGGATGAGTCCCTAGGCAAGGGTCTCTCAACCTGTCCAACCAGCTACCCCCCAGGGAGAGGAACAAAGGAAGGTGGATGCCGCCCCTGGCTGGGGGCAGGGCTGGAAGAGAGTTAGTTTCTGTCTGGGATCATGGAGGAAGCAGCCTAGGAAAGGGGCTGGGATTTAGGGGCCCAGTCTCCCCCATCTCAAGGGGGGCTGAGGCAGCCTAGGCCTGCCCTGTGACCAGATTACATCCGTGCTGGGCTGTATCCTGGAGAAGCAATAAACTCCCTCTGTGCTACTGGCTGGCGGAGTCTGTCCGTGCCACTACGGGGGTGCAGGAGTCGGGAAAACCCCAACGCGCCGTCACATCCTGCAAGCCTAGAACAGCTTCTGCCTCGCGAGGGGCACAGTGGCAGCAGAGACGGTGATTTTCTCACCTTGCAAGATGCTGAGCTCTGATTCTGTGCTTTTCCCTCTCACTCCCCCGCCCAGCTTCCCCGGCTTTCTGCAGCCACAGCTTCCCGGAACCCTGCTGCCTGCTTCCCGCCCAAACTCCTTCCTCTCCTGGGCTTCCTCCAGCCAGCCTCTGGCGACACGGCTCCGGCCCTCCCTCTCCTTTCCCTGCTCACTCTCTGGCCCGCTGGAGTGCAAGAGCCTTCTCCTGGGCATCTGTCTGGAACAGCCTCCCTCTGGCTCGCTCAGACACTCAGCAGCGTCGTGCATGACCCTCTCCCTTATCCTCCCTCCTGCGCTGCCTTGAAGCCAGACGGGCCACGCCATGTCCTCAGCCTGCCGACTCCTGTACTGTGTCCGCCTGCTGCCTGGTCTCACGCTGGGACGTGGGGAGACTTGCCCAGGGCCCTGGGAGGATTCCAGAGGCGGGGGGAAGGGGAATCTGAGGCCCTAGCGGGGTGGTGGTGCTGTGCTGGCTCTTGGCCAGCAGCGGCGCCGCCAGGCTCAGCCTCGTGGTCCAGGCGAAGCGAAGGGCAGAGGGGTAGCCTGTCCCCGCCGGGAGCACAGCTGTGAAATGGTGACAAGTATCGGGGGGGAGAGGAGAATGGTCTCTTCTCTCCCACTGCCCCCCGCCCCGCGTGCTGTGGTGCAGTCCAGTAGGGCGTGGGAAGTGGGTGGTGTCTGTGGGGACATGATGAGAGCGGGGCTTGGGGCTGTCGACGGGGCACGCGAGGGGCTGGCGGGTCCGGGGGGCGGGGCTGGAGGGGAGATGTTCTCATGTCTTCTGTCTCTGGCAGGCACTCCACCAGCTGTATTATGACCCAAATATCGAGAACAAGAACCTGGCTCAGAAGTGGCTCATGCAGGCCCAGGTCTCGCCCCAGGCCTGGCACTTCAGCTGGCTGCTCCTCAATCTGGACAAGGTGCCGGAGATCCAGTACTTCGGGGCTAGCGCCCTCCACATCAAGATCTCCCGCTACTGGAACGACATCCCTGCCGACCAGTACGAGAGCCTCAAGTCGCAGCTCTTCAGCCAGATCACCCGCTTTGCCAGCGGCTCCAAGATCGTGCTCACCCGCCTCTGCGTGGCGCTGGCCTCGCTGGCGCTCAGCATGATGCCGGAGGCCTGGCCGTGCGCCGTGGCGGACATGGTGCGCATGTTCCAGGCCGAGGACTCCAACGCGGATGGGCGGGCACGCTGCCTGGCGCTCCTGGAACTGCTGACGGTGCTGCCGGAGGAGTTCCAGACCAGCCGCCTGCCTCAGTACCGCAAGGGCCAGGTGCGCAGCGTCCTGGCCCAGGAGTGCGGCTCCGTCTTCCCTTTGCTGGAGCAGCTGCTGCAGCAGCCGGACTCCCCGGGTTTCATCAAGCAGAAGGTACTGAAGTGTTTCTCCAGCTGGGTGCAGCTGGAAATCCCGCTGTCGGACTGCGAGAGCCTGATCCAGGCAGCCTTCGCCGGCCTGCGGGACCCGGAGCTCTTCGACACGGCTGTGGAGGCCATCGTCAGTGCCATTTCCCAGCCCGACGCCCAGAGGTGAGCGCCCGTCCCTGCGCCCTGCTCCGGCTGGGCCCTTCGAGCCCGTCTGCCTGCCGCAGCCGCCTGGCCCCAGAGGCTGGCTCTGAGCCGGCTGCAGTGGGAGGCGGGGGGGGGGGGGGGGTGATGGCACGCGTGGGCCGAGCAGCCTGGGGGAGGCCTTGAGGGTTTCACCGTGGGGCTAGTCTGTGTGGGTGGCTCTTACCCGGCTTGTCCCGCCTGCCAGCGCGTTACACACACGTCACTGCTCCTGCCCGGACAGCGCCGCGCCGGGCTGGGACCTGGCCATTTGCACTCCTGCGAACTGGCGTGTGGCCACTGCAACCAGCTCTCCCTGCTTGGCCAGGCCCACGCCAGGCTCCTCTGCCGCCCACCGGAGCAGGTGCTACACAGCCGGCTCCGCCCTTCTCTCCTGCAGACGGGGCTCCTGTGGCCTCCGTGTCCGAGGAGTGGAACAGCTGGCTCGGCTCAGTCCAGGGAGAGCTCCGCTGGGCAGCCAAAGAGCACGCTGGAGGCAGGCTTGCCGCCTCTCGCCGTGCCCTAGCTGCGAGGGACAGCCACACTGTGCCGCTTCCCCCTTGAGCTTGGCCGTGACTCTCCCTGGAGAGCGGAGCTGGGGAGGGTTGGGGAGAGGCGCCCTGCCAGCGGCTCCAGCGCCCGCCTGGGCCTCTAATGAGCGTGTATCTGAGCTGCAGCCACCCTCCGGGCTGTGGGAGCGATGCCCACCAGATGGCGAGTCCGCAGGTCTTGTTGGGCACAGCCCCTCTTCCTGGGTCAGCGCCTCGCCCCGCTTTCCTGGGGGAGCAGGGCTTTGCCGGCAGCGGGGTGCACTGGGAGCTGCTGTGCGGCGGGGGCCGTGGGGCCGGTCACTGCCGGGACCCCTGCGCAGCTGCTCAGGGCAGACGGACGCCCGCCCGCATGCCGCTTCTGGAGAGCGACGCCCCCAGCATGCCTTGGAGCCTGGCTGCTGCTCCCTGGGAGCGGTAGCCTCCTGCGCACTACAGGAGGATGGACCCCAGCTGCCCCAGGCCGTGGGGTGGGCGTGAGACGGAAGAGCAGAGAAGCTGCTGCCATGTCCAGTTCTGTCCAGTGCTCCAGCCGACTTGCTGCCCTGGGCGCCCTCCTGCCTGCCCCCAGAAATAGCCTCGGACTTGGGCGGGCGGGGGGAGCCCTGCGTTCAAGCCAGCATCCTGTGGCTTAGGGCGTCGTCTTCTGGGCTGCCTCCTCCCGCTCTCACCAGCCTGTGGCGTGGGGACCTTGCGCCCACATGACACCCAGCTGGGCTTTGCGAGTGAATTCAGGGAGGGGCTGGGTAGGGCATTCTGGGGACACCGCGATACCTGCAGGGGTTTCTGGTGCCCACTGCTGCCTCCTCAGCACTTCGTGAACCGGTCCTCCCCCAGCCCGGGAGTCCATGGCCCTGGGCATGCTTGTTCCTTTGTCTGCGCTTTTCCCTATCCCGAAGGAGCTCCTGCCATCGGGCGAGCGCATCTCCCTGCAGGGTTCAAGAGGTGGGCGTGCCACGGGTTTAGGTAGGGGCATAGGGTATTCTCAGTCTTATCTTTCTCGTTCCTAACGAGTCTCGCCCGTCTGTTGGCTTGTCTGATGGCGGCTGCACACGGGGCGGGTGTTTTCCGAGAGCTCTCTGCGGAGTGGGACCGGCTAAGTTAGTCCCCACCCTTTTATACGGACAGGCAGGGTTGTGTTCCCCAGTGTTCATCACGGTGCATGTATCGACCTTACCTTTCATCTGCCCTGTTGTGAGACCCTTTTGTAGCTGGTCAGTCTGCCTAGGACTGAACTATCTTGAGCAGTTTGGTCTCCTCTGCAAATTTTACCACCTCATTGTTTACCCCGTTCTCCAGATCATTTCTGAATATGTGAATAGGGCTGGTCCCAGGACAGAGTGCTGAGGGACCCACTAGCTACCTCTCCACTCTGAAAACTGACCATTTATTCCTACCCTTTGTTTCCTGTCTTTTAACCAGGGTGTGTCTAGACTACAGGGTTTTGTCAAAAGAACTCAGCAGTTTTGTCGCTGGCGGTAAACCACATTCTCTGAGGAATAACGCCCTTTGTCCACAGAGTTCTGTCGCCAGAAGGCGTAATTGCATTTACCCTGTCCTTTGCGTCTACACTGTCATGTCAACAACGCGGCTTGCTTTGTCGACAGAACTGAATGTCGTCTAGACACTCTTTGTCGACAGAAGCTTTGTCGACAGTATCTGTCGACAAAACTTCTGTCGACAAAAGCCTGTCGTCTAGACAAACCCTCGGTTACCAATCCATGAAAGGACTGTCCCTCTTATCCCAGGACAGCTTACTTGACTTAAGAGCCTTTGGTGAGGGACCTTGTCAGAGGCTTTCTGGAAATCTTAGTGCACTATATCTACTGGATCCCCCTTGTCCACGCGCTTATTGACCCCTCAAAGAACTCTAATAGATTAGTAAGGCAGAATTTCCCTTTACAGAAACCATGTTGACTTTCCCCCGACAAATTATGTTCATCCATGTGTCTGACAATTTTATTCTTTATTATAGTTTCAACTAATTTGCCCGGTACTGACAATTTACGGGCCTGTAATTGCCAGGTTCACCTCTAGGGCCCTTTTTATATATTGGCGTCACGTTGGCTACCTTCCAGTCGTTGGGTACAGAAGCTGTTTTAAAGGATCGGTTACAAACACAGTTAACAGTTCTGCAGTTTCCCACTGGAGTTCTTTCCGAACTCCTGGGCGAATGCCATCTGGGCCCGGGGACTTGTTACTTGTGAGTTTATCGGTTTGTTCCGAAACCTCCTCTCGTGACACCTCAATCTGGGGCAATTCCACCTAAAAGGACGGCTCCGGTCTGGGACTCTCCTCACGTCCTCAGCCGGGAAGACCAATGCACAGAATTCAGTCCTGTCCCCAAAGAGCAGGCCAGGCCCCTCTCTCGCCCCCTCCCAAAGCGTGCAGGGCTGAGGTACCCCGGCTGTGAGTGCACGGAGTGGATGCTGGCACGAGGAACGTGCGAAGCACCTTGCACAGAACACTATGGAGCGAGTGTTGTTCGGGGGTGGCTGTGGCGGAGGCAGGAGAACAGAGACGGGAAGAGCGGTCACACGACTCGGTGCCAGGCACTGCCCAGCACAGCCCTCGGGGGAGGGGGTGCCACCCCAGGGGCACGGCCTGGCGTGAGGGCATGCACTGAGGCATTGTTCCGAGCTGGCAGCTGCCCAGCGACGGGTTCTCTGGCTCGCTCACTGCACAGGCTGAGCGGCCAGGCAGTGTGGAAGTGCCCCATCGTATTACCAGCCGCCCCGTGTTCCCCAGAGGCAGTGTGCTCGCCCTATAAAGACACACACCTCTGTCAGGCCCCTGGCACTGCACGGGCCAGAGCCTGGCGCGTTCCTAGAGCAGAGCTGTTGGGCAGACATCCGTCGGGATTTTAAAATGGCCAGTGAACCCACCGTGACGCTTGGCAGGTTGTCCCAGCGGGCAAATAGCGTCAGGCCGAACCGCAGGCTGAGGGTACCTGGCGTCCGCTTCCAGCCGCTGGCTCGGGTTCGATCCTCTGTGCTGGCCTGGAGAGCCCGATTGTCACTAGCTCCCCAGGGGGCTGGTCCATGGCCGTCGGGGTGCTCTCGGAGTGCGTGGCTGGAAGGCAGGGTTTCGGCCCTGGCTCTCCGGCTGAGCACTGTCCTTCGGGACACGGGATGCCAGCCCCGGTTGCAGCAGGACCCAGTAGGAGGCACAGTATCCGCTCTGCTTCTACTCGGTCCCCATTCGTGCAGCCCGGCATCCTGTTAGCTCCCCTTGTCGCCCTAGGAGCTGTCCGAGTCCCTGTGGCCCAGGCTAGGGCCCCCTGCTGTCGTAGGGCCTGCGTTCCCTCCGGCCCCACGGGCAGTGTTCAGCGCTGCCTTGCTGGCGCCCGGCTTGCCAAGCGGCCCAGGCCACCCTGGGTCTGGACCTGCTCTCTTTTCAGGTATTGCCCCCCATGGCTGTGCGAGCTGCAGGCTTCCTCAGGCCTCACTTGGTTTTTCCAGGTCCTTATTTCACAGCAATAGCGTAGGGCCAAGGCTCCGTCCCCGAGGGACCCCGCCGGCTGCACCCCCCTCGCCGGGGCACCTGGAGAGCCAGCAGCCAGCCTGCAGTCCACGGGTATCAGACGGAAGTGGCACTCCACCAGAGGAGCCACTGCTGCTCCCGGGAGGTCTCTCGGTGGGCTGCCCTGGCCCGGCCAGCTCCACCGGCTCATAGTGACCCAAAAGACTCGGGGCATCCTGGCTCTGAAACAGGGAGGGGGGATGAAACACTCCCCTCCCCCCCAGTGTTCAGCCTGCCCTGGGAGCCGCCACGTGGAAGGTCGAGACTCCGCGCGTGCCTGGCCTCGCCTTCTCGCGGGGGGGGACGTGCCGCAGTGAGCGCTTGGCACTGGCCCAAGTCTTTCCTGCCCTGGCCAGTCCACAGCCGGCCCGGGAGCTCCCGGCCCCCCAGGGCTGAGCCAGGCTGGAGAAATGCCCCCCGCGATGTCTCTGAGCGAGCCCTGGGCCCGGGCTACTCAACCTCGGAAGCCCTGGGGGCCACAGTGACACAGCACATGCCATGGTGGCTTTTACATGTAAATGTATGCAAATGTATGCATAGCATGAAACCAAAGGTGCAGGCGAGACTGCCCAACACGCAGGCCTCATTGAAGTCAGTGCAGCGTCCCCCGATTCCCCGCTGTGTGAGCGCTTGGCGTGAGCAGTGCCGGGCCAGGAGTGGAACTGCTAACGCGCGGATCAGCAGGAGACCACACTGCTGACTCGCCTTGCGGGCCGTGTTCCCGGGGCAGCCATGGTGAGCCCCACATGCACCCGAACCGCACCCGGGCTGCGTGTTGAGTAGCCCTGCTCTGGCCTTCCAGCTGGCGAGACGCCCGGGACGCGGAAGGCTGCTCCTCCTACCCTGGCCCCCAATCTTCTGGTGCTTTGCTGGTTCCTGGCAGCGCTGTGTGGCTTGCTGAGGGCTGGCGAGCTGCGAGCTCTGCTCCGGGGTCTCTGGGGAGTGGAGAGTAGAGTCACCTGCCTCGGTGACCCGAGGGCCGGGGTGGGGGAGAACCATCCTCGCAGCCCAGAGCGTGGGGCTACGGCCGGGGCCGGGTACGGCGGGGAGCTGGCTTCAGGTGGGCCTTGGGCAGTGGCGCTCAGGCAGGGTCGGCGGTTCTGCCCCTGCGAGCTCTCTCAGCGCGCTGCGTGCGGCTGGCAGGGGCGGAATAGCTGCATCTCCAGATAAGATGCCTCCGTGACCAGGTAACTGGCAGACGGCACAGTAGCCTCCAGCACGGCCTGTCTCTGGGGGCCATCAGCAGCTCTTCCCTGTCGCTTGTGCTTGTCGCACGGCTCTCGTGTCCTGGCAGCCCTGAGTCGCACTGCCTGCCTGGGACTGCTGAGCGCAGGAGGTGGGCCCGCCCGCGGGACGGCACCAGGAGAGGGGCGCGAACCCTGCACAGCGGCCGGCTGGGAGGAGATGGGACAGGGAGCGTGCGGTGCCGGTCGCTATGCGTGGGCTGTGGGTGACCCCTGCTGGCCTGCGTCTGTAAGCACGGCCCAGCGGAGGGGGGCCTGAGGCCCCTCAGCTCACAGTGACCCAAGCGGTTGGTATCTGCCGAGGGATGGGGCTGAACAAAGGAAGGGAGGGGTTGTGAGCAGAGGCTGGGCAAACGGGGAGAAGGGACTGAGCGGAGGGCCGGGAGTCCAGGGGCCTAGGCACCCTGCCCCAAGGGGTCTAGGGCGGCCACGTCACGTCTGTGCTGGGCGGTGTCCTGGAGGAGCGATGACCCCTCTGCTCTACCGGCTGGCGGAGTCTCATGTAGCAGACGGGGTGCAGGACCGGGGTCCCCGACGTGCCGTCACATGGCACCACAGCGCTGCCCCAGCAGGGACTCCTGAGTGGGGTGTGACGGCGCGGCGGGGGCCCCCACCCTGCACCCCTCCGCAGCCAGTGGAGTAGGAGGGCTTATTGCTCTGCGAGGTACCGCCCAGCCCAGGTTCCATGTGGGCATGGACGTGAGGGGGCAGCAGCTTCAGACCCCTTGGGGTGGGGTCCACAGGCCCCCGAAGCCCCAGCACTCAGCTCAGTCTCCTCTTCTCATGATTGCCCAGCCCAGACTGCTCTTCTCCAAACCCCTAACACGCCCCCCCCAGGCAGCCCCACCCCTTCCCCTGGCCAGGGGAGAACCACCTGGGCCATGGTCTCTGTAACACGGGGGCCTTCAGGGGCGGCCCCCCGCTGGGCAGTGCTACAGACACCGGCCAGTAGGGGTCACCCCCGCCCACACAGCCACCAGTGACTGTCCAGCAGAGTGGGCCCAGCCCCCAACTATGTCACAGGCTGCCCTCTCTGTCGGTGGCGGGCGCTGGACACATGGCAGGTTCTGTTGGTGCCGGACGCGTGGCGGGCTCAGTCGGTGACGGGTGCCGGACGCGTGGCAGGCTCTGTCGGTGACGGGTGCCGGATGCGTGGCAGGCTCTGTCGGTGATGGGTGCCGGACGCGTGGCAGGCTCTGTCGGTGACGGGTGCCGGACGCGTGGCGGGCTCTTTTGGTGCTGGATGCATGGCAGGCTCTGTCGGTGACGGGTGCCGGACGCGTGGCAGGCTCTGTCGGTGACGGGTGCCGGACGCGTGGCAGGCTCTGTCGGTGACGGGTGCCGGACGCGTGGCAGGCTCTGTCGGTGACGGGTGCCGGACACGTGGCAGGCTCTGTTGGTGCCGGATGCGTGGCAGGCTCTGTCGTTGACGGGTGCCGGACGCGTGGCGGGCTCTTTTGGTGCTGGACGCATGGCAGGCTCTGTCGGTGACGGGTGCCGGACGCGTGGCAGGCTCTGTCGGTGCCGGGTGCCGGATGCGTGGCAGGCTCTGTCGGTGACGGGTGACGGACGCGTGGCAGGCTCTGTCGGTGACGGGTGCCGGACGCGTGGCAGGCTCTGTTGGTGCCGGACGCGTGGCAGGCTCTGTCGGTGGCGGGCGCTGGACGCATGGCAGGTTCTGTTGGTGCCGGACGCGTGGCGGGCTCTGTCGGCGCCGGCTGCCGGACGCGTGGCGGGCTCTGTCGGCGCCGGCTGCCGGACGCGTGGCGGGCTCTGTCGGCGCCGGCTGCCGGACGCGTGGCGGGCTCTGTCGGCGCCGGCTGCCGGACGCGTGGCGGGCTCTGTCGGCGCCGGACGCGTGGCGGGCTCTGTCGGCGCCGGCTGCCGGACGCGTGGCGGGCTCTGTCGGCGCCGGACGCGTGGCGGGCTCTGTCGGCGCCGGCTGCCGGACGCGTGGCGGGCTCTGTCGGCGCCGGGCGCCGGACGCGTGGCGGGCTCTGGCGGCGCCGGGCGCCGGACGCGTGGCGGGCTCTGGCGGCGCTGGCTGCTGGACGCGTGGCGGGTGCTGCCCACATGTCATGCCGTTTGTGAAACCTGATGATGTTGCTCCCTGGGAAGTCCAGGCTCTCCCCGGTCCGTGTGGGGCGAGGCCTCAGTGCTGGGCTGGGTGGGAACGGCCTCAGGCAGGTGCGGCAGGCGTGGGGCTCCCCGCCTACGGGATGGGCTGGTGGTCGAGATGCTGGGTGGGCACGGTGCCAGGGGCCTGGCTGGACTGTCGGGCGGCGCCTCCGAGCCCGCTGCCGGGCAGGCTGACCCTGGGGCAAGGGCAGTCGCTGGCTTTGTGTGAACACTGGCTGGTGAGATGGCGCTGCGAGGTGCCTCTGCCCACGGCCCGGCCCCGCCCGCGGACAGAGCACGGCCTGAGTCCAGGCAAGGGTATCGCGCCCCCTTCCCGTGGGGCCAGGTCCCTGGTGCCGGAGCGGGCACCACCCCTCCGGCCTGCTCTGGGCTCTCCCCACTTGCACAGGCCCAGAGGCCCACTGCCCTGGCTGAAGGAGAGCACCCCTGGGCCCGGTGGGGAGGGGCTGGGGAGACCCCCGTAGCTGACGCCGGCTCTCCTCAGGTACGTGAACACCCTCCTGAAGCTCATCGGCCCCGTGCTGGGCCTCCAGGAGCAGCTGCGCCAGGCTGTCCAGGCTGGGGACATGGAGACCTCGCACGGGATCTGCCGCATCGCCGTGGCCCTGGGTGAGAACCATTCCCGGTGAGTCAGGCCTTGTGGCCGCCCTGGGAGGGGCTGTCTGCTCGGGCCGATGCCTGGGGGGGAAGGGCAGGGCCCCTCCTTGTCCCCGGGGCTAGACACCTGCGTGGTGCTGAGCGGAGGGGCGGTCCCAAGAGCAGCCCGCTGGCTCCATGGCCTGTCTGGTGTGCGTACGGGGCAGCCTGCCGAGGCCAGGCCCTGCGAGCGCCCTGCCCGGAGCCGTAGCGGGGCTGGAGCCAGCTGCTCCGGTCCAGCTCCCGCCAGGCGGGTGGCGTGCCCGTTCTCTGGAGCTTGGCCTTGCCACGGGCCCGGACTAGCTGGGGGCTGCTGTATGGAGTCAGATGGACTGGATGGTCCCAGAAGCCAGCGGTGTTAGCATGAGCCTGACACGCCCCTGCCTCGGGGAGTGGTGAGCAAGGATCGGGGGCAGCGGCGTGGGCAGAGACCTGCGGAACGGCCGTCAGCCGGTCCCCGCCGGGCAGGCCAGACAGGAAGGGGCAGCAGCCCGCGTCAGGAGCCCCCGGCCCTGCACCCCCACCCACAGCCAGCTGTGACCCATTGTTTGAGGAGTAACGTTCGTTCGGGCCAAGGGGCTTGGCTGGAAGTAACGCGTCCCGGCGTGCACTTTCGCTTCCGAAACAGCTGTTGAGCGGAGTAGCGCGCCGGCGAGATCCTGCTAACGAAGGGGATATGAAAATCCCCCGTCGTTAACAACTTCGGGCGCCTACATTTGCACCCCTAGTTCAAACTAGGGAGCACGTGTAGACGGACCCTCTGGGAACAGAGTTGTTCTCTGCTCAGGCGGAGACGAGGTGTCTGGGCCACACACGTGTGGGTGAGTCGCTGGGAATCGCGCAGCGCAGCCAGACGGGAACACCGGGGTACAGGCAGACAGCCCCCACTACCTCACAGCTGCCACGTGAAGCGCTGGCATAGGTTGCTGCTGGAGCTGGTTTCAGGCCCCCCCCAACTCGCCAGGCTGGCGCCGGAGATGGGGCAGGCGGGGCGGGTGGAACTGCTGCCCGGTTCCGCGAAGACGGACCCGCGTGAAGGGGAGAAATGAGCCGCTGCAGCTTCAGGCTGCTCCCGCCTCTGCTGGAGAGAAAGGCCCAGCCCCCGGCTTCTCAGCCGCTGCGCAGCCTGGCACGGGGGGGTCCGCCCCGGGCCCTGCTCTGCCAGAGGCGTTCAGCCGCGCTGCGCCAGGAGCCCGTCAGCCAGCCGGCGAGAGGGGAGCTTAGGGGAGAGCAGCGCGAGGGGGAGGCCGTCTCCCCGCCCTGTGGGTGCCCGAGCGCTCAGCCAGAGCCGGTGGAGACGGAGGTGCAGTGTCAGCGGGGTCCTTCTGCCGGGTCTGACCAGGCCGTGTCCCAGAACAGGGGGACAGGAGCCCCTGGGATGCCAGGAGCCGCGAGGAGCAGCAGCTCATTCCTGGGAGGCCTTTGGGGGCACCGGGCCACGCTGCCTGGCTCTGGCGCTTGGCCCCAGCTGCGTGGGGGGGCCGTGCTGTGCGGGCCGGGTCCCACAGCAGCCCTGCTCCCTCTGCTCTCCCCAGAGCCCTGCTGGAGCAGGTGCAGCACTGGCAGAACTTCCTGGCGCTGGTCAACATGATCCTGTTCTGCACTGGCATCCCGGGGCACTACCCCGTCAACGAAACCACCAGCTCCCTGACGCTCACCTTCTGGTACACGCTGCAGGTGAGCCACCGCCCCGGGGCCAGCACAGCGGGGGGGCCGCTGCAGCCTGGTGGAGAGTCCCACCCTCCCCAGGCCTGGCTTGCGCTGCCCGATGTTCCCTGCAGCTCAGCCTCCCCGTGCGGCGAGCGGGCTGGGCTGTGGGTGCGGGCACACGGGTCCCTGCTCCTTCTGGCTCGAGCGCTGCGCCTCGGCCCTCCCCTGCCGTGCTGCCCGGCCCGGGACTCAGTCTCACGCCCTTGCCCGTCTGCCGCAGAGCACAGGGCCCGGGCTCCCGGGATGCCCCCCAGCTCTGGCCTAGACGCCCCGTCAGCCGGCGAGGCAAGGGCCTGTGTGCTGCTGGCACCAGCTCGGGCTGCAGTCTCCATGGCAACCGTCTGCAGCCTGCGGGCCTGGGCCTGGGGGGGCGGTGAGGGCCTGTCTCCACGGCCCCGGCTCAGCGTGGGCCCCTGGGCCGTCCCTTTCCCCAGGCCAGCCGGGGCTCCCTGGGCCCCCGCAGCTCTGCACCGCCCAGCACCCAGCGCCACGGCAGGGGGTTAGCTAGGAACACTGGCCCCGGACCATGGCAGGGCCGCGTCGTCCGGCTCCGGGCTGCAGACCAGGCTCCACTGGCTCCCCCGCCCTGCCTGCGCCCTCCCCTTCCTCTGCCCAGCGCCTTCGCTCACCTCCGAACCCTCCACCTCCCCAGCCCAGTGCATGGCGGGCGGTTTCCCTGGGGTCCTGGCCCCCGTTAGCGCCCAGCCAGCAGCGTGGGGTTCTCCGTTGGTGGGTGCAGGGCCTGGTGAGGAACCTGCCCGGGACGGCCAGAGGCCCGCTGGTCGCTGCTGGCCCGGGCCCCAGGCTCAGAGACCAAAGGCTGGGCTGCTGGTCGCCCCCACGCAGAGGCGTGAGGAGCCACGGCCCCCGACAGGCGCCCAGGGCTCGCTTGGGGAACACGGGGCCAGTCTGTCCGCGAGGCTTTGGGAACAGCTGACCAGGCTCCGTCCCGCTGGCCGTGGTGTGGCAGGCGGACCGACTCCCTCGGGGCCCGGTGGGGGGCCCAGGAGAGTGGGCTGGGGTCCCTGAGCGGGAAGAACAGCATACGGCAGACGACTGCTTGGCCCAGAGGGAGCCATCTGAGGCGCCAGCGGAGGGAGTGGGGTAGAGCCTGCAGGGTGATGGGGAAGGCCAAGGGGCAGCTAGCGAGGGGTTTCCGCAGGTGCCTTGGGGGGCAGGCGCTGTGGGAAGGAGCGGGCTCAGGGCTGGCTGGACAAGCTGGGCAGGCCCACGCCCCGGGGCAGAGGGAGTGGGCTGATGCGGTCGCAGTGCCGTTGGCCATTACCTTTGAAAACTCCTGGTGGCGGGGGGGCTGACGCCAGCCAGGGCTCTGCCACAAGCGGCTGCTCGCCAGGCGCCAGGAGAGCTGGAGCCGGAGCCCACGTCCGCCCCGCGCTGCGCTCCAGGGGTCGGGGCGTCTGCGGGGGCTCGGGAGCCTTGGCTGGACGTGCTGGCTAAGCTGCGTTTGGGGGACAGGCGGGGGCCTGGCATCCCAAGCGAGGCGCGGGCCAGGCTGTGGGCCGGGATGGCCAGCAGGTCTGCCAAGGCCTCCAGCCTGTCCTCAGGGACGCAGCCCCGGGGCCTGGGGCTGGGGGGCCGGCTCCCCCTCTCTGAGGCGAGGCTGTTGTACCCCCAGGACGACATCCTGTCCTTCGAGCCGGACAGGCAGGCCGTGTACCAGCAGGTGTACCGGCCCATCTACTTCCAGCTGGTGGACGTGCTGCTGCACAAAGCCCAGTTCCCCTCCGACGAGGAGTACGGCTTCTGGTCTGCCGACGAGAAGGAGCAGTTCCGCATCTACAGGTGGGCCGGGCCGGGCCGGGCCGGGCCGGGCGCTGTGCTGTGCCCCGGGGGTGGCCTGGCCTCGGCAGGACTGCAGCCCCCACGGGCGCTTGGGGAGGAGCACGGGCCAAGCTCTCCGGGGCCACGGGCTGCGACTCGCTCTTGTGGGGCAGGGGTTTGGCGCCGGGCGACGGGGAGGTGCCAGAGCGCTCTGACGGCAGGGCGGTGCCTCGCGGGGGGAGCGCAACAGGCAGAGGGGCCCCTACCCGCTGCTATGGTAGCTGGGCCCAGGACCTTTGCGGGGAGGGGACTGGGGGTAGGGGGCGGGCGGGGGGGAAGGGAGGGCGGCCAGCGGCAGGGGGCCGGGGAGGAGGCGGCAGGGGGCCGGGGGGCAGGCGGCAGAGGGCCGGGGGGGTCCGGGGGGCAGGCGGCAGAGGGCCGGGGGGCAGGCGGCACTGGCCCGTGTGTTTCCCTCGGCAGGGTGGACATCTCCGACACCCTGATGTACGTGTACGAGATGCTGGGAGCGGAGCTGCTGAGCAGCCTGTACGACAAGCTGGGCCGTCTCCTCACCAGCACGGAGCAGCCCTCGTCCTGGCAGGTGCGTGAGGCGCCTGGCTCCCGGCCGGCTCTGCCAGGGGCTGCTGCCATTGCGTTCCCAGCTCCCCACAGCTGACGCCCTGCCCTCTGCATGGGGGGTTTGGGGGTGCCCAGCGACTGCACCGTGGCCTACAGAGGCAACAGGTCTGTGGGAGACCACCGGGGACTCTGCTTTGCATGGCCTGGCAACCCTCTTGGCCGGCCTGGGCCCCAGCCCTGCCGGTGCCCCTCACTCCCGACCCACGGCCCCTGCCGGGCCCCCCCCCCCCCAGCCCTGCCGGTGCCCCTCACTCCCGACCCACGGCCCCTGCTGGGCCCCCCCCCCAGCCCTGCCGGTGCCCCTCACTCCCGACCCACGGCCCCTGCCGGGCCCCCCCCCCCCCCAGCCCTGCCGGTGCCCCTCACTCCCGACCCACAGGCCCTGCCAGGCCCCCCCCCCCCAGCCCTGCCGGTGCCCCTCACTCCCAACCCACGGCCCCTGCCGGCCCCCCCCCCCCCCAGCCCTGCCGGTGCCCCTCACTCCCGACCCACGGCCCCTGCTGGGCCCCCCCCCCCAGCCCTGCCGGTGCCCCTCACTCCCGACCCACGGCCCCTGCCGGGCCCCCCCCCCCCCCAGCCCTGCCGGTGCCCCTCACTCCCGACCCACGGCCCCTGCTGGGCTCCTCCCCCCCCAGCCCTGCCGGTGCCCCTCACTCCCGACCCACGGCCCCTGCCGGGCCCCCCCCCCCCCAGCCCTGCCGGTGCCCCTCACTCCCAACCCACGGCCCCTGCCGGCCCCCCCCCCCAGCCCTGCTGGTGCCCCTTACTCCCGACCCACGGCCCCTCCAGACCTGCCAGGGCCCCTCACTCCCGACCCACAGGCCCTGCCAGGCCCTCCCCCCCAGCCCTGCCGGTGCCCTTCACTCCTGGCCCACGGCCCCTGCCAGCCCAGCCTTGCCCCCCCAGCCCTGCCGGTGCCCCTCACTCCCGACCAGCTGAAATTCCCGCACCAGCACCTGAGCTGGGCAGGGCAGGCGCTCCTTGGGGCGCAGGCTGGGGGCGGGGCAGGCGCTCCTTGGGGCGCAGGCTGGGGGCGGGGCGGGCGCTCCTTGGGGCGCAGGCTGGGGGCGGGGCGGGCGCTCCTGGGGGCGCAGGCTGGGGGCGGGGCGGGCGCAGGCTGGGGGCGGGGCGGGGCGGGCGCTCCTGGGGGCGCAGGCTGGGGGCGGGGCGGGGTGGGCGCTCCTGGGGGCGCAGGCTGGGGGCGGGGCGGGGCGGGCGCTCCTGGGGGCGCAGGCTGGGGGCGGGGCGGGGCGGGCGCTCCTGGGGGCGCAGGCTGGGGGCGGGGCGGGGCGGGCGCTCCTGGAGGCGCAGGCTGGGGGCGGGGCGGGGCGGGCGCTCCTTGGGGCGCAGGCTGGGGGCGGGGCGGGGCGGGCGCTCCTTGGGGCACAGGCTGGGGGCGGGGCAGGCGCTCCTCGGGGCGCAGGCTGGGGGCGGGGCGGGCGCTCCTTGGGGCGCAGGCTGGGGGCGGGGCGGGGCGGGCGCTCCTGGGGGCGCAGGCTGTGACCGGGGTGTCCGTCCCAGCAGCACACGGAAGCCTTGCTCTACGGGTTCCAGTCCATCGCCGAGACCATGGACGTGAACTACTCGGACGTGGTGCCGGGCCTGATCGGCCTCATCCCCCGCATCAGCATCAGCAACGTGCAGCTGGCCGACACGGTCATGTTCACCATCGGTGAGTGCCGGGGGCGGCGGGGCCCTCGTCTCCTCCCGCGGCCCGGCCCTGCTCCCCCCACTGCCGTGCGTCATGGTGCAGCTGCTCCCGGGGTGGCGCCTGAGCGTGGGCCCAGGCCTCACCCCCTCCTTGGTCTGAAACACCCCTGCTCCCAGCCCCCAGCCCCAGGCGGCCGCGCCCCGGCTTTGCTCCCATTGCTCCACCTCGCCCAGGAGTCAGGCTACGGGGGCCTCAGGGACCAGCCCTGCACACGGACACACGGTCCCTTCCCTGCGGCCAGCGGGGTCACCCCCAGTGAAACCCGCCCGGCGGGCCCAGGGTTCCGGCAGCAGACAGTCACACTTGCCCCCGAGCGCCTCGGCTCCCCGCCCCGGAGCCCGGCCCCGCCCCTGACCTGCCTCCCGCCCGCTGTGCGCAGGGGCCCTGTCCGAGTGGCTGGCTGACCACCCCGTCATGATCAACAACGTGCTGCCGCTGGTGCTGCAGGCCCTGGGCAACCCCGAGCTCTCCATCTCCAGCGTCTCCACCCTGAAGAAGATCTGCCGGGAGTGCAAGTACGACCTGCCCCCCTACGCCGCCAACATCGTGGCCGTGTCCCAGGTAGGGCCGGGCCCCCGGGCCCCCGGGCTGGGCAGGGACAGGAGCTGCTGAGCGCTGGGGGGCAGGCTGGCCGGCCGCTGAGCACGTGACTCCCGTCTGGGCTGTCGTGCTGCACTCGGCGGGGTCCGGCCCGGCCCCAGGACTGTGCTCCAGGCTGGGGCCCTGCCTGCCTGCCCCACAGGGGCGCCTCTTACACCGCCTCCTGAGTGCGGAGCGCCCCGGCCGTGCCACGTGGGCTGTGCCCAGGGGCCTGCTCGGTGCCAGGCAGCAGCCACGACACGGGAGTCGTTTGCTCCTGATCCCGCCCTAGGCCCTGCTTACCTTGCCCTGGGGCTCCCTCCGGGCCCTGCCTGGGAGCTGAGAGCCGCGAGCCCCATCTGTGCTGTTCGAAAGCCCTGCCCAAGAGCCAGGTGCCGGCTGTCCCTGGGCCGCTGCATCGGGCTGGGGGTGGCTGTGCCTCCTGAGGCCCCTGCCGCATGCTCGGGGGGGGGGGGGACCTGAGACTCAGCGATTCAGCCGCCCTCCCTCTCTCTCTCCCTCCGCTTCAGGACGTGCTAATGAAGCAGATCCACAAGGTAAGGCTCCTTCCCTCCTTCGCAGCACCCCCCGCCCACGGGCCCCTGCCCACGCCCAGCCCCACACGGCAGAGCCAGGCCTGCCCACGGGCCCCTGCCCACCCGCAGCCCCGCACGGCAGAGCCAGGCCTGCCCACGGGCCCCTGCCCACGCCCAGCCCCGCACGGCAGAGCCAGGCCTGCCCACGGGCCCCTGCCCACGCCCAGCCCCGCACGGCAGAGCCAGGCCTGCCCACGGGCCCCTGCCCGCCCCCAGCCCCGCACGGCAGAGCCAGGCCTGCCCACGGGCCCCTGCCCACGCCCAGCCCCGCACGGCAGAGCCAGGCCTGCCCACGGGCCCCTGCCCACCCGCAGCCCCGCACGGCAGAGCCAGGCCTGCCCACGGGCCCCTGCCCACGCCCAGCCCCGCACGGCAGAGCCAGGCCTGCCCACGGGCCCCTGCCCGCCCCCAGCCCCGCACGGCAGAGCCAGGCCTGCCCACGGGCCCCTGCCCACCCCCAGCCCCACACGGCAGAGCCAGGCCTGCCCACGGGCCCCTGCCCACCCCCAGCCCCACACGGCAGAGCCAGGCCTGCCCACGGGCCCCTGCCCGCCCGCAGCCCCGCACGGCAGAGCCAGGCCTGCCCACGGGCCCCTGCCCACCCCCGCCCCGCACGGCAGAGCCAGGCCTGCCCACGGGCCCCTGCCCACGCCCAGCCCCGCACGGCAGAGCCAGGCCTGCCCACGGGCCCCTGCCCACGCCCAGCCCCGCACGGCAGAGCCAGGCCTGCCCACGGGCCCCTGCCCACGCCCAGCCCCACACGGCAGAGCCAGGCCTGCCCACGGGCCCCTGCCCACGCCCAGCCCCGCACGGCAGAGCCAGGCCTGCCCACGGGCCCCTGCCCACGCCCAGCCCCACACGGCAGAGCCAGGCCTGCCCACGGGCCCCTGCCCGCCCGCAGCCCCGCACGGCAGAGCCAGGCCTGCCCACGGGCCCCTGCCCACGCCCAGCCCCGCACGGCAGAGCCAGGCCTGCCCACGGGCCCCTGCCCGCCCCCAGCCCCACACGGCAGAGCCAGGCCTGCCCACGGGCCCCTGCCCACGCCCAGCCCCGCACGGCAGAGCCAGGCCTGCTCACGGGCCCCTGCCCACGCCCAGCCCCGCACGGCAGAGCCAGGCCTGCCCACGGGCCCCTGCCCACCCCCAGCCCCACACGGCAGAGCCAGGCCTGCCCACGGGCCCCTGCCCACGCCCAGCCCCGCACGGCAGAGCCAGGCCTGCCCACGGGCCCCTGCCCACCCCCAGCCCCACACGGCAGAGCCAGGCCTGCCCACGGGCCCCTGCCCACGCCCAGCCCCACACGGCAGAGCCAGGCCTGCCCACGGGCCCCTGCCCACGCCCAGCCCCACACGGCAGAGCCAGGCCTGCCCACGGGCCCCTGCCCGCCCGCAGCCCCGCACGGCAGAGCCAGGCCTGCCCACGGGCCCCTGCCCACGCCCAGCCCCGCACGGCAGAGCCAGGCCTGCCCACGGGCCCCTGCCCGCCCCCAGCCCCACACGGCAGAGCCAGGCCTGCCCACGGGCCCCTGCCCACGCCCAGCCCCGCACGGCAGAGCCAGGCCTGCCCACGGGCCCCTGCCCACCCCAGCCCCGCACGGCAGAGCCAGGCCTGCCCACGGGCCCCTGCCCACCCCCAGCCCCACACGGCAGAGCCAGGCCTGCCCACGGGCCCCTGCCCGCCCCCAGCCCCGCACGGCAGAGCCAGGCCTGCCCACGGGCCCCTGCCCACGCCCAGCCCCGCACGGCAGAGCCAGGCCTGCCCACGGGCCCTGCCCACCCCCAGCCCCACACGGCAGAGCCAGGCCTGCCCACGGGCCCCTGCCCACCCCCAGCCCCACACGGCAGAGCCAGGCCTGCCCACGGGCCCCTGCCCACCCCCAGCCCCGCACGGCAGAGCCAGGCCTGCCCACGGGCCCCTGCCCACGCCCAGCCCCGCACGGCAGAGCCAGGCCTGCCCACGGGCCCCTGCCCACCCCCAGCCCCGCACGGCAGAGCCAGGCCTGCCCACGGGCCCCTGCCCACGCCCAGCCCCGCACGGCAGAGCCAGGCCTGCCCACGGGCCCCTGCCCACGCCCAGCCCCGCACGGCAGAGCCAGGCCTGCCCACGGGCCCCTGCCCACCCCCAGCCCCACACGGCAGAGCCAGGCCTGCCCACGGGCCCCTGCCCGCCCCCCGCCCCGCACGGCAGAGCCAGGCCTGCCCACGGGCCCCTGCCCACCCCCAGCCCAGCACGGCAGAGCCAGGCCTGCCCACGGGCCCCTGCCCACCCCCAGCCCCGCACGGCAGAGCCAGGCCTGCCCACGGGCCCCTGCCCACCCCCAGCCCCACACGGCAGAGCCAGGCCTGCCCACGGGCCCCTGCCCACCCCCAGCCCCACACGGCAGAGCCAGGCCTGCCCACGGGCCCCTGCCCACCCCCAGCCCCGCACGGCAGAGCCAGGCCTGCCCACGGGCCCCTGCCCACGCCCAGCCCCGCACGGCAGAGCCAGGCCTGCCCACGGGCCCCTGCCCACCCCCAGCCCCGCACGGCAGAGCCAGGCCTGCCCACGGGCCCCTGCCCACCCCCAGCCCCGCACGGCAGAGCCAGGCCTGCCCACGGGCCCCTGCCCACGCCCAGCCCCGCACGGCAGAGCCAGGCCTGCCCACGGGCCCCTGCCCACCCCCAGCCCCGCACGGCAGAGCCAGGCCTGCCCACGGGCCCCTGCCCACCCCCAGCCCAGCACGGCAGAGCCAGGCCTGCCCACGGGCCCCTGCCCACCCGCAGCCCAGCACGGCAGAGCCAGGCCTGCCCACGGGCCCCTGCCCACGCCCAGCCCCGCACGGCAGACCCAGGCCTGCCCACGGGCCCCTGCCCACCCCCAGCCCCGCACAGCAGAGCCAGGCCTGCCCATGGGGCCCTGCCCACCCCCAGCCCCGCACGGCAGAGCCAGGCCTGCCCACGGGCCCCTGCCCACGCCCAGCCCCGCATGGCAGAGCCAGGCCTGCCCACGGGCCCCTGCCCACCCCCAGCCCCGCACGGCAGAGCCAGGCCTGCCCACGGGCCCCTGCCCACGCCCAGCCCCGCATGGCAGAGAGCTGTGGGAGCCCACAGCAGTTGCCACACACCGGCTGGGGGGGCGGGAGACCTGCCTGCCGTGGCTGGCACAGCTCGTCTCCAGGCTGTGCCCAGCAGAAAGGGAGCCAGGCCTCTGTGCCATGCATGGGCCAAGGCTGGAGTGAGCCGGTCCCTCGGGCCTCTGCCTGGGCTGGCTCCTTGCCCCCAGCCCATCTCATCCTCCGTCCAGGCAGGAGCCTCAGCCCGGCCCGTTCAGCAGGAGGGGTCCTGGGCAGCAGGCTGCCGGAGGGCAGATGTCCCCTGGGGAGGAGCCTGCGGAGCGCGCCTGTTCTCTGGGACACGGCCCTGGCTGCCCCTGTCAGCCTAGCTTGGGGCAGGCATCTGTGGTCAGCACGGCCTCCGGGCCAGCCCCAGCTCCAGGGCTCCCCGTGCAGCCTCCGGCCCGGCCCCCACTTCAGAGCTGCCGGGGCGGGGGGCGGGCCCTGGGGCGGAGCTCTGGGCGGGGTGGAGTGCCGTGCCGGGCGGGGCGGGGCGGGGCGCCGGGCAGAGCAGGGCGGAGCGGGCGGGGTGCGGGCCCCGGGGGGGAGCAGGCAGAGCGCCGGGCGGGGTGGAGCAGGCGGGGCGGGCCGGGCGGGGTGCGGGCCCCGGGGAGGAGCAGGCAGAGCGCCGGGCGGGGTGGAGCAGGCGGGGCGGGCGGGGTGCGGGTCCTGGGGGGGAGCGCCAGGCAGGGTCCCTGCTGACCTGTCCCTCCCCTCTCCGCAGACCAGTCAGTGCATGTGGCTGATGCAGGCTCTGGGCTTCCTGCTCTCGGCGCTGCAGGTGGAGGAGATCCTGAAGAACCTGCACTCGCTCATCACGCCCTACGTCCAGCAGCTAGAGAAGCTGGCTGAGGAAACGGTGAGGCCCAGGCCCGGCCCCGGCGGGGGGCTGCTCCCTCCGGCCCTGCCTGGCTGAGATGCCTCCCCCGCTGCGGCTCGGGGCCGGCCCGCAGGGTGCAGGCTGCCTCTGGCGGCGGGTCTGTGAGCTCCCCCTCGCGCGCAGCAGGGACCCGGGTGCTCGTGGCCAGCCGCCCCCCGGCCCTCACCGGCCCCCCCGCCCCCCCCCCGCCCCTCGCCGGCCCCCCCCCGCCCCCCGCCCCCCGCCCCTCGCCGGCCCCCCCCGCCCCCCGCCGGCCCCCCGCCGGCCCCCGCCCCTCGCCCCTCGCCGGCCCCCGCCGGCCCCGCCCCTCGCCGGCCCCCGCCCCTCACCGGCCCCTCGCCGGCCCCCGCCCCTCGCCGGCCCCTCGCCCCCCGCCCCCTGCCCCTCGCCGGCCCCCGCCCCCCACCCCTCGCTGGCCCTGCCAGCCCCACAGCGGCTCCCGCACGCGTCCGGCGCCGTTCTGCAGCAGAGCTTTGGCTCCAGCCCGCGGGGGCAGGGCTGTGCTGAGGCCGCAGGGGCCACGGCGTGTGGCTAGCCCGGGGGGAGGGGCCCGTGGCCGGGGCTGACGCTTTGCTTCCCCTGCCAGCCCAACCCCTCCAACAAACTGGCCATCGTGCACATCCTGGGCCTGCTCTCCAACCTCTTCACCACGCTGGACATCAGCCACCATGACGACGACCGCGAGAGCGCCGAGGCCAAGAAGCCGCCCGCGCCGCAGGGCCCCAACCCGGTGGGTGGCGCCGCTCCCCCGCGCTGCCCCCCCTGCCCCCCCCCGCCCGAGGGGCCCCCCGCGCTGCCCCAGGAGCCCTGCCGCTGCCCCCCCGCCCGAGGGGCCCCCCGCGCTGCCCCAGGAGCCCTGCCGCTGCCCCCCCGCCCGAGGGGCCCCCCGCGCTGCCCCAGGAGCCCTGCCGCTGCCCCCCCGCCCGAGGGGCCCCCCGCGCTGCCCCAGGAGCCCTGCGGCTGCCCCCCCCGCCCGAGGGGCCCCCCGCGCTGCCCCAGGAGCCCTGCCGCTGCCCCCCCGCCCGAGGGGCCCCCCGCGCTGCCCCAGGAGCCCTGCGGCTGCCCCCCCCGCCCGAGGGGCCCCCCGCGCTGCCCAAGGAGCCCTGCCGCTGCCCCCCCGCCCGAGGGGTCCCCCGCGCTGCCCCAGGAGCCCTGCGGCTGCCCCCCCCGCCCGAGGGGTCCCCCGCGCTGCCCCAGGAGCCCTGCGGCTGCCCCCCCCGCCCGAGGGGCCCCCCGCGCTGCCCCAGGAGCTCTGCCGCTGCCCCCCCGCCCGAGGGGCCCCCCGCGCTGCCCCAGGAGCCCTGCGGCTGCCCCCCCGCCCGAGGGGCCCCCCCGCTGCCCCAGGAGCCCTGCGGCTGCCCCCCCCGCCCGAGGGGCCCCCGCGCTGCCCCAGGAGCCCTGCCGCTGCCCCCCCGCCCGAGGGGCCCCCCGCGCTGCCCCAGGAGCCCTGCCGCTGCCCCCCCGCCCGAGGGGCCCCCCGCGCTGCCCCAGGAGCCCTGCCGCTGCCCCCCCGCCCGAGGGGCCCCCCGCGCTGCCCCAGGAGCCCTGCCGCTGCCCCCCCCGCCCGAGGGGCCCCCCGCGCTGCCCCAGGAGCCCTGCCGCTGCCCCCCCGCCCGAGGGGCCCCCCGCGCCCCGGGAGCCCTGCCGCTGCCCCCCCCCGCCCGAGGGGCCCCCCGCGCTGCCCCAGGAGCCCTGCCGCTGCCCCCCCGCCCGAGGGGCCCCCCGCGCTGCCCCGAGGAGCCCTGCCGCTGCCCCCCCGCCCGAGGGGCCCCCCGCGCTGCCCGAGGAGCCCTGCCGCTGCCCCCCCGCCCGAGGGGCCCCCCGCGCTGCCCGAGGCGCCTGCCGCTGCCCCCCCGCCCGAGGGGCCCCCCGCGCTGCCCCAGGAGCCCTGCCGCTGCCCCCCCGCCCGAGGGGCCCCCCGCGCTGCCCCAGGAGCCCTGCCGCTGCCCCCCCCGCCCCGGGGCCCCCCGCGCTGCCCCAGGAGCCCTGCCGCTGCCCCCCCGCCCGAGGGGCCCCCCGCGCTGCCCCAGGAGCCCTGCCGCTGCCCCCCCGCCCGAGGGGCCCCCCGCGCTGCCCCAGGAGCCCTGCCGCTGCCCCCCCGCCCGAGGGCCCCCCCGCTGCCCCAGGAGCCCTGCCGCTGCCCCCCCGCCCGAGGGGCCCCCCCGCTGCCCCAGGAGCCCTGCCGCTGCCCCCCCGCCCGAGGGGCCCCCCCCGCTGCCCCAGGAGCCCTGCCGCTGCCCCCCCGCCCGAGGGGCCCCCCCGCGCTGCCCCAGGAGCCCTGCCGCTGCCCCCCCGCCCGAGGGGCCCCCCGCGCTGCCCCAGGAGCTCTGCAGCTGCCCCCCCCGCCCGAGGGGCCCCCCGCGCTGCCCCAGGAGCCCTGCCGCTGCCCCCCCGCCCGAGGGGCCCCCCGCGCTGCCCCAGGAGCTCTGTGGCTGCCCCCCCCGCCCGAGGGGCCCCCCGCGCTGCCCCAGGAGCTCTGCAGCTGCCCCCCCCGCCCGAGGGGCCCCCCGCGCTGCCCTAGGAGCTCTGTGGCTGGGCGCCCCCCCCCCCACCCGAGCTGCTGCCCCGCTGCCCGCAGGCTGGGCGGCCTGGCCGGGAGGAGGGGGCTGGAGGAGCCTCTCCTGCCCTGCCGAGCCCGGGCCCCAGGCTGGTGTTCGCACCCCGCTGCCTCCCCGAGCCAGGGGCTGCCCATTGCAGCGCGGGTCCCTGCGCCCTGCCCGGAGAGTCTGGGTGCCTCAAGCTTTAGCTCTGGGCCCCATCTGTGTCCCCTTCCCCCTCCTCCCAGTGGGCGGGGCCCTGTCTGTGTCCCCCTCCTCCCAGTGGGCGGGGCCCTGTCTGTGTCCCCCTCCCCCCAGTGGGCGGGGCCCCGTCTGCTACCCCCCAGCAGGGCTACTCAACTAGCTGAGCAGGGTTTCCAGGTGGAGGTGCCGACTCCCCGCTGCCCCGGGCTCCGCACCCTGTTTCACAAGAGCCTCTGCTGGGCACATTTCCAGGGTGCTCCCCCGCCCCCCACCTCCGCTCCGGCCTCTTTCTGAGAGAGCCAGCAAGGGGGGGACTGGCCGATCAGACTCTCCCATCCCTCCCCCAGCGGGCAGAGGCCTCCGTGCCCCCGCTGCCAGGCCTGAGCGGCTGCTCTGCCCCGGCAGGTGGTGGTCGTGCTGCAGCAAGTCTTCCAGCTCATCCGGCAGGTGCTGAGCAAATGGCTGAACGATGCCCAGGTGGTGGAGGTAGGTGGGGGTAGCGCTGGCGCGGGGACCGCAGCCTGCCCCACGGCGGGCACCAGGGATACAGTGGGTCAGGCTGCTCTGGGCAGAGCCTTTCTGCTCAGCCACTGAGGGCGCCGGCAGAGCTGTGTTTGGGGGTCTAAGGCCCGGGGCTGCGGGTCCGGTTTGAGGGGAGTCGGCAGAGCTGTGTTTGGGGGTCTAAGGCCTGGGGCTGCAGGTCCGGTTTGAGGGGAGTCGGCAGAGCTGTGTTTGGGGGTCTAAGGCCTGGGGCTGCTGGTCCGGTTTGAGGGGAGTCGGCAGAGCTGTGTTTGGGGGTCTAAGGCCTGGGGCTGCAGGTCCGGTTTGAGGGGCCCCGGCAGAGCTGTGTTTGGGGGTCTAAGGCCTGGGGCTGCGGGTCCGGTTTGAGGGGTCCCGGCAGAGCTGTGTTTGGGGGTCTAAGGCTTGGGGCTGCAGGTCCGGTTTGAGGGGTCCCGGCAGAGCTGTGTTTGGGGGTCTAAGGCCTGGGGCTGCAGGTCCGGTTTGAGGGGAGTCGGCAGAGCTGTGTTTGGGGGTCTAAGGCCTGGGGCTGCGGGTCCGGTTTGAGGGGAGTCGGCAGAGCTGTGTTTGGGGGTCTAAGGCCTGGGGCTGCAGGTCCGGTTTGAGGGGGCCCCGGCAGAGCTGTGTTTGGGGGTCTAAGGCCTGGGGCTGCTGGTCCGGTTTGAGGGGAGTCGGCAGAGCTGTGTTTGGGGGTCTAAGGCCTGGGGCTGCAGGTCCGGTTTGAGGGGCCCCGGCAGAGCTGTGTTTGGGGGTCTAAGGCCTGGGGCTGCAGGTCCGGTTTGAGGGGTCCCGGCAGAGCTGTGTTTGGGGGTCTAAGGCCTGGGGCTGCAGGTCCGGTTTGAGGGGCCCCGGCAGAGCTGTGTTTGGGGGTCTAAGGCCTGGGGCTGCAGGTCCGGTTTGAGGGGAGTCGGCAGAGCTGTGTTTGGGGGTCTAAGGCCTGGGGCGGGCGGGGGGCTGCGGGTCCGGTTTGAGGGGCCCCGGCAGAGCTGTGTTTGGGGGTCTAAGGCCTGGGGCTGCGGGTCCGGTTTGAGGGGCCCCGGCAGAGCTGTGTTTGGGGGTCTAAGGCCTGGGGCTGCGGGTCCGGTTTGAGGGGTCCCGGCAGAGCTGTGTTTGGGGGTCTAAGGCCTGGGGCTGCGGGTCCGGTTTGAGGGGCCCCGGCAGAGCTGTGTTTGGGGGTCTAAGGCCTGGGGCTGCGGGTCCGGTTTGAGGGGCCCCGGCAGAGCTGTGTTTGGGGGTCTAAGGCCTGGGGCTGCGGGTCCGGTTTGAGGGGCCCCGGCAGAGCTGTGTTTGGGGGTCTAAGGCCTGGGGCTGCGGGTCCGGTTTGAGGGGCCCCGGCAGAGCTGTGTTTGGGGGTCTAAGGCCTGGGGCTGCGGGTCCGGTTTGAGGGGCCCCGGCAGAGCTGTGTTTGGGGGTCTAAGGCCTGGGGCTGCAGGTCCGGTTTGAGGGGAGTCGGCAGAGCTGTGTTTGGGGGTCTAAGGCCTGGGGCTGCGGGTCCGGTTTGAGGGGAGTCGGCAGAGCTGTGTTTGGGGGTCTAAGGCCTGGGGCTGCGGGTCCGGTTTGAGGGGCCCCGGCAGAGCTGTGTTTGGGGGTCTAAGGCCTGGGGCTGCGGGTCCGGTTTGAGGGGCCCCGGCAGAGCTGTGTTTGGGGGTCTAAGGCCTGGGGCTGCAGGTCCGGTTTGAGGGGCCCCGGCAGAGCTGTGTTTGGGGGTCTAAGGCCTGGGGCTGCGGGTCCGGTTTGAGGGGAGTCGGCAGAGCTGTGTTTGGGGGTCTAAGGCCTGGGGCTGCGGGTCCGGTTTGAGGGGCCCCGGCAGAGCTGTGTTTGGGGGTCTAAGGCCTGGGGCTGCGGGTCCGGTTTGAGGGGTCCCGGCAGAGCTGTGTTTGGGGGTCTAAGCCCTGGGGCTGCGGGTCCGGTTTGAGGGGAGTCGGCAGAGCTGTGTTTGGGGGTCTAAGGCCTGGGGCTGCGGGTCCGGTTTGAGGGGCCCCGGCAGAGCTGTGTTTGGGGGTCTAAGGCCTGGGGCTGCGGGTCCGGTTTGAGGGGCCCCGGCAGAGCTGTGTTTGGGGGTCTAAGGCCTGGGGCTGCGGGTCCGGTTTGAGGGGCCCCGGCAGAGCTGTGTTTGGGGGTCTAAGGCCTGGGGCTGCAGGTCCGGTTTGAGGGGTCCCGGCAGAGCTGTGTTTGGGGGTCTAAGGCCTGGGGCTGCAGGTCCGGTTTGAGGGGCCCCGGCAGAGCTGTGTTTGGGGGTCTAAGGCCTGGGGCTGCGGGTCTGGTTTGAGGGGAGTCGGCAGAGCTGTGTTTGGGGGTCTAAGGCCTGGGGCTGCTGGTCCGGTTTGAGGGGAGTCGGCAGAGCTGTGTTTGGGGGTCTAAGGCCTGGGGCTGCGGGTCCGGTTTGAGGGGCCCCGGCAGAGCTGTGTTTGGGGGTCTAAGGCCCGGGGCTGCGGGTCCGGTTTGAGGGGAGTCGGCAGAGCTGTGTTTGGGGGTCTAAGGCCTGGGGGTGCGGGTCCGGTTTGGGGGGCCCCCGGCAGAGCTGTGTTTGGGGGTCTAGGGCCTGGGGCTGCGGGTCCGGTTTGAGGGGAGTCGGCAGAGCTGTGTTTGGGGGTCTAAGGCCTGGGGCTGCGGGTCCGGTTTGAGGGGCCCAGGCAGAGCTGTGTTTGGGGGTCTAAGGCCTGGGGCTGCTGGTCCGGTTTGAGGGGCCCCGGCAGAGCTGTGTTTGGGGGTCTAAGGCCTGGGGCTGCGGGTCCGGTTTGAGGGGCCCCGGCAGAGCTGTGTTTGGGGGTCTAAGGCCCGGGGCTGCGGGTCCGGTTTGAGGGGAGTCGGCAGAGCTGTGTTTGGGGGTCTAAGGCCTGGGGCTGCGGGTCCGGTTTGAGGGGAGTCGGCAGAGCTGTGTTTGGGGGTCTAAGGCCTGGGGCTGCGGGTCCGGTTTGAGGGGAGTCGGCAGAGCTGTGTTTGGGGGTCTAAGGCCTGGGGCTGTGGGTCCGGTTTGAGGGGAGTCGGCAGAGCTGTGTTTGGGGGGTCTAAGGCCTGGGGCTGCGGGTCCGGTTTGAGGGGAGTCGGCAGAGCTGTGTTTGGGGGTCTAAGGCCTGGGGCTGCGGGTCCGGTTTGAGGGGCCCCGGCAGAGCTGTGTTTGGGGGTCTAAGGCCTGGGGCTGCGGGTCCGGTTTGAGGGGCCCCGGCAGAGCTGTGTTTGGGGGTCTAAGGCCCGGGGCTGCAAGTCTGGTTTGAGGGGAGTCGGCAGAGCTGTGTTTGGGGGTCTAAGGCCCGGGGCTGCGGGTCCGGTTTGAGGGGCCCCGGCAGAGCTGTGTTTGGGGGTCTAAGGCCCGGGGCTGCAGGTCTGGTTTGAGGGGAGTCGGCAGAGCTGTGTTTGGGGGTCTAAGGCCTGGGGCTGCGGGCCCGGTTTGAGGGGCCCCGGCAGAGCTGTGTTTGGGGGTCTAAGGCCCGGGGCTGCGGGTCCGGTTTGAGGGGAGTCGGCAGAGCTGTGTTTGGGGGTCTAAGGCCTGGGGCTGCAGGTCCGGTTTGAGGGGAGTCGGCAGAGCTGTGTTTGGGGGTCTAAGGCCTGGGGCTGCGGGTCCGGTTTGAGGGGAGTCGGCAGAGCTGTGTTTGGGGGTCTAAGGCCTGGGGCTGCGGGTCCGGTTTGAGGGGCCCCGGCAGAGCTGTGTTTGGGGGTCTAGGGCCTGGGGCTGCGGGTCCGGTTTGAGGGGCCCCGGCAGAGCTGTGTTTGGGGGTCTAAGGCCTGGGGCTGCAGGTCCGGTTTGAGGGGAGTCGGCAGAGCTGTGTTTGGGGGTCTAAGGCCTGGGGCTGCGGGTCCGGTTTGAGGGGAGTCGGCAGAGCTGTGTTTGGGGGTCTAAGGCCTGGGGCTGCGGGTCCGGTTTGAGGGGCCCCGGCAGAGCTGTGTTTGGGGGTCTAAGGCCTGGGGCTGCGGGTCCGGTTTGAGGGGCCCCGGCAGAGCTGTGTTTGGGGGTCTAAGGCCTGGGGCTGCGGGTCCGGTTTGAGGGGCCCCGGCAGAGCTGTGTTTGGGGGTCTAAGGCCTGGGGCTGCGGGTCCGGTTTGAGGGGCCCCGGCAGAGCTGTGTTTGGGGGGTCTAAGGCCTGGGGCTGCGGGTCCGGTTTGAGGGGGCCCAGGCAGAGCTGTGTTTGGGGGTCTAAGGCCTGGGGCTGCGGGTCCGGTTTGAGGGGAGTCGGCAGAGCTGTGTTTGGGGGTCTAAGGCCTGGGGCTGCAGGTCCGGTTTGAGGGGAGTCGGCAGAGCTGTGTTTGGGGGTCTAAGACCTGGGGCTGCGGGTCCGGTTTGAGGGGCCCCGGCAGAGCTGTGTTTGGGGGTCTAAGGCCTGGGGCTGCGGGTCCGGTTTGAGGGGAGTCGGCAGAGCTGTGTTTGGGGGTCTAAGGCCTGGGGCTGCGGGTCCGGTTTGAGGGGCCCCGGCAGAGCTGTGTTTGGGGGTCTAAGGCCTGGGGCTGCGGGTCCGGTTTGAGGGGCCCCGGCAGAGCTGTGTTTGGGGGGTCTAAGGCCCGGGGCTGCAGGTCCGGTTTGAGGGGTCCCGGCAGAGCTGTGTTTGGGGGTCTAAGGCCTGGGGCTGCGGGTCCGGTTTGAGGGCCCCGGCAGAGCTGTGTTTGGGGGTCTAAGGCCTGGGGCTGCGGGTCCGGTTTGAGGGGCCCCGGCAGAGCTGTGTTTGGGGGTCTAAGGCCTGGGGCTGCGGGTCCGGTTTGAGGGGCCCCCGGCAGAGCTGTGTTTGGGGGTCTAAGGCCTGGGGCTGCAGGTCCGGTTTGAGGGGAGTCGGCAGAGCTGTGTTTGGGGGTCTAAGGCCTGGGGCTGCGGGTCCGGTTTGAGGGGGCCCCGGCAGAGCTGTGTTTGGGGGTCTAAGGCCTGGGGCTGCGGGTCCGGTTTTGAGGGGCCCGGCAGAGCTGTGTTTGGGGGTCTGAGGCCTGGGGCTGCGGGTCCGGTTTGAGGGGTCGGCAGAGCTGTGTTTGGGGGTCTAAGGCCTGGGGCTGCGGGTCTGGTTTGAGGGGTCCCGGCAGAGCTGTGTTTGGGGGGTCTAAGGCCTGGGGCTGCGGGTCCGGTTTGAGGGGGGCTCCCCGGCAGAGCTGTGTTTGGGGGTCTAAGGCCTGGGGCTGCGGGTCCGGTTTGGGGGGCCCCGGCAGAGCTGTGTTTGGGGGTCTAAGGCCTGGGGCTGCGGGTCCGGTTTGAGGGGGGGAGTCGGCAGAGCTGTGTTTGGGGGTCTAAGGCCTGGGGCTGCAGGTCCGGTTTGAGGGCCCGGCAGAGCTGTGTTTGGGGGTCTAAGGCCTGGGGCTGCGGGTCCGGTTTGAGGGGAGTCGGCAGAGCTGTGTTTGGGGGTCTAAGGCCTGGGGCTGCGGGTCCGGTTTGAGGGGAGTCGGCAGAGCTGTGTTTGGGGGTCTAAGGCCTGGGGCTGCGGGTCCGGTTTGAGGGGAGTCGGCAGAGCTGTGTTTGGGGGTCTAAGGCCTGGGGCTGCGGGTCCGGTTTGAGGGGAGTCGGCAGAGCTGTGTTTGGGGGTCTAAGGCCTGGGGCTGCGGGTCCGGTTTGAGGGGCCCCGGCAGAGCTGTGTTTGGGGGTCTAAGGCCTGGGGCTGCGGGTCCGGTTTGAGGGGCCCCGGCAGAGCTGTGTTTGGGGGGTCAAGGCCTGGGGCTGCTGGTCCGGTTTGAGGGGCCCCGGCAGAGCTGTGTTTGGGGGGCCCAAGGCCTGGGGCTGCAGGTCCGGTTTGAGGGGAGTCGGCAGAGCTGTGTTTGGGGGCCCAAGGCCTGGGGCTGCGGGTCCGGTTTGAGGGGTGCCGGCAGAGCTGGGGGGACGTACCAATGGGTGCTCCAAGGGATGCCACTGAGAATTGCTTAGTGACCCGGCTGCTGAGCCCCCGCCGGGAGTCCTCCCCTCGGCCCCAAGCCAGTCAGAGCCTCCCTGTTCACACGGGGCAGCCGGAAGTGGCACAGGCAACCCACTCGCACAGGCCGGTGCCCCCCTTGCAGGGCAGGCGGTTCCGAAACCCAGACCCACCAAGTACAAGGCTCTTCCCAGCCCCAGGGAGCAGCCCCACGCCCCGGCCCTCTGCGACCTCAGACCTCACCCCGTCGCACCCGGACCCCTCAGCACCTCCGCCGGCCGGCGCGTGTGTCACACACAGAGAGGGGGAGAGCTGGAACTGGTGGGGGGCCGGATACACCCGCTGTGATATGGGGGGTCTCTGGGGCGGGCCGGGAGGGCAGATGAGGGCGAATTGCAGAGAACCAGGCTACTTACAGCCCCGCGCTGGGGCTCCTTAACTCCAAGGCACCAACCAGCTACACTGAGCACCTCTGCTTGCAGCTCCGCTCAGCCAGAAGTCACGAGCCACCTCCCCTCACGCACCCCAGAGCTCCCTGTGCCCCCCCAGCACCCCCACACAGGGGAGAGTTAGAACCCATCCCCCCCTCCCCTCAGACACCCCAGAGCTCCCTGTGCCCCCTCACACAGGGGAGAGGTTAGAACCCATCCCCCCTCCCCTCAGACACCCCAGTGCTCCCTGTGCCCCCCCAGAACCCCCACACAGGGGAGAGGTTAGAACCCATCCCCACCTCCCCTCAGACACCCCAGTGCTCCCTGTGCCCCCCAGCCCCCCTCACACAGGGGAGAGGTTATAACCCATCCCCCACCTCCCCTCACACACCCCAGTGCTCCCTGTGCCCCCCAGCTCCCCTCACACAGGGGAGAGGTTAGAACCCATCCCCCACCTCCCCTCACGCACCCCAAAGCTCCCTGTGCCCCCCCAGCACCCCCACACAGGGGAGAGGTTAGAACCCATCCCCCCACCTTCCCTCAAACACCCCAGTGCTCCCTGTGCCCCCCCAGCCCCCTCACACAGGGGAGAGGTTAGAACCCATCCCCCTCCCCTCAGACACCCCAGTGCTCCCTGTGCCCCCCCAGCCCCCTTACACAGGGGAGAGGTTAGAACCCATCCCCCCTCCCCTCAGACACCCCAGAGCTCCCTGTGCCCCCCCCAGCCCCCCCACACAGGGGAGAGGTTAGAACCCATCCCCCACCTCCCCTCAGACACCCCAGTGCTCCCTGTGCCCCCAGCCTCCCCTTACACAGGGGAGAGGTTATAACCCAGCCCCCACCTCCCCTCAGACACCCCAGTGTTCCCTGTGCCCCCCCAGCCCCCTCACACAGGGGAGAGGTTAAATCCATCCCCCACCTCCCCTCACACACCCCAGTGCTCCCTGTGCCCCCCCCAGCCCCCCCACACAGGGGAGAGGTTAGAACCCATCCCCCCACCTCCCCTCACACACCCCAGTGCTCCCTGTGCCCCCCAGCCCCCCACACAGGAGAGGTTAGAACCCATCCCCCACCTCCCCTCAGACACCCCAGTGTTCCCTGTGCCCCCAGCCCCCCTCACACAGGGGAGAGGTTAAATCCATCCCCACCTCCCCTCAGGCACCCCAGTGCTCCCTGTGCCCCCCAGCTCCCCCTTACACAGGGGAGAGGTTATAACCCATCCCCCACCTCCCCCAGACACCCCAGTGCTCCCTGTGCCCCCCAGCCCCCCCTCACACAGGGGAGAGGTTATAACCCATCCCACACCTCCCCTCACACACCCCAGTGCTCCCTGTGCCCCCCCAGCCCCCCCCCACACAGGGGAGAGGTTAGAACCCATCCCCCACCTCCCCTCAGACACCCCAGTGTTCCCTGTGCCCCCCAGCCCCCCTCACACAGGGGAGAGGTTAAATCCATCCCCCACCTCCCCTCAGACACCCCAGTGCTCCCTGTGCCCCCCAGCCCCCCCTTACACAGGGGAGAGGTTAGAACCCATCCCCCACCTCCCCTCACACACCCCAGTGCTCCCTGTGCCCCCCCAGCCCGCCCTCACACAGGGGAGAGGTTAAATCCATCCCCCACCTCCCCTCAGACACCCCAGTGCTCCCTGTGCCCCCCCAGCTCCCCCTCACAAAGGGGAGAGGTTATAACCCATCCCCCACCTCCCCTCAGACACCCCAGTGCTCCCTGTGCCCCCCAGCCCCCTTACACAGGGGAGAGGTTATAACCCATCCCCCCACCTCCCCTCAGACACCTCAGTGCTCCCTGTGCCCCTCCAGCCCCCCTCACACAGGGGAGAGGTTATAACCCATCCCCCACCTCCCCTCACACACCCCAGTGCTCCCTGTGCCCCCCAACCCCTCCCCACACAGGGGAGAGGTTATAACCCATCCCCCACCTCCCCTCAGACACCCCAGTGCTCCCTGTGCCCCCCCAGCCCCTCCCCACACAGGGGAGAGGTTATAACCCATCCCCCACCTTCCCTCAGACACCCCAGTGCTCCCTGTGCCCCCCCAGTGTCCCCCTGTGACGGCGCGTTGGGTCCCCCGTCTCCTGCACCCCGAAATGGCACAAACAGACTGCACCAGCCAGTGGAATTGAGGGTGGTTTATTGCTCCTCCAGCACAGCACAGCACAGATGTAATCTGGTTACAGGAACTGGGCTAGGATGCCTCAGGCCCCCCTTGAGATGGGGGAAACTGGGCCCCTAAAACTCCAGCTCCTCTCCCTAGGCTGTCTCATCCATCCTCACAGACAGCCACCAACCAACTAACCAAATTCCCTTGCAGCCCTGCCCCCCCAGTCAGGGCAGCATCCACCTTCCTTTGTTCCTCTCCATGGGGGGTGTCTGGCCACTGGTTCAACCAGTTTGGCCTTACCTCTGCCTAGCGAGGTTTTCCCTGCTGGGTCTTGCTCCAGACAGCAGGGGTCACCACATCCCAGCAAGTACCCCCACTACGTCACACCCCCCACACAGGGGAGAGGTTATAACCCATCCCCCCCCTCCCCTCAGACACCCCAGTGCTCCCTGTTCCCTCCCAGCCCTCCTTACACAGGGGAGAGGTTATAACCCATCCCCCACCTCCCCTCAGACACCCCAGTGCTCCCTGTGCCCCCCAGCCCCCCTCACACAGGGGAGAGGTTATAACCCATCCCCCACCTCCCCTCAGACACCCCAGTGCTCCCTGTGCCTCCCAGCCCCCCTTACACAGGGGAGAGGTTAGAACCCATCCCCCCTCCCCTCAGACACCCCATGCTCCCTGTGCCCCCCAGCCCCCTTACACAGGGGAGAGGTTATAACCCATCCCCCACCTCCCCTCACACACTCCAGTGCTCCCTGTGCCCCCCAGCCCCCTTCACACAGGGGAGAGGTTATAACCCATCCCCCACCTCCCCTCACACACCCAGTGCTCCCTGTGCCCCCCAGCCCCCCTCACACAGGGGAGAGGTTATAACCCATCCCCCACCTCCCGTCACACACTCCAGTGCTCCCTGTGCCCCCCAGCCCCTTCACACAGGGGAGAGGTTATAACCCATCCCCCACCTCCCCTCACACACCCCAGCGCTCCCTGTGCCCCCCCAGCCCCCCTTACACAGGGGAGAGGTTACAACCCATCCCCCACCTCCCCTCACACACCCCAGTGCTCCCTGTGCCCCCCAGCCCCCCTCACACAGGGGAGAGATTAAAACCCTCCCCTCTCACACCCCAGTGCTCCCTGTGCCCCCAGCCCCCCTTACACAGGGGAGAGGTTATAACCCATCCCCCACCTCCCCTCACACACCCCAGTGCTCCCTGTGCCCCCCAGCTCCCCCTCACACAGGGGAGAGGTTATAACCCATCCCCCACCTCCCCTCACACACCCCAGTGCTCCCTGTGCCCCCCAGCCCCCTCACACAGGGGAGAGGTTATAACCCATCCCCCACCTCCCCTCACACACCCCAGTGCTCCCTGTGCCCCCCAGCCCCCTCTTACACAGGGGAGAGGTTATAACCCATCCCCACCTCCCCTCACACACCCCCAGTGCTCCCTGTGCCCCCAGCCCCCCCTCACACAGGAGAGAGGTTATAACCCATCCCCCACCTCCCCTCAGACACCCCAGTGCTCCCTGTGCCCCCCAGCCCCCGTTACACAGGGGAGAGGTTAGAACCCATCCCCCTCCTCCCCTCACACACCCCAGTGCTCCCTGTGCCCCCCAGCCCCCCTCACACAGGAGAGAAGTTATAACCCATCCCCCCCTCCCTTCAGAGACCCCAGTGCTCCCTGTGCCCCCCAGCCCCCCTCACACAGGAGAGAAGTTATAACCCATCCTCCCCTCCCTTCAGAGACCCCAGTGCTCCCTGTGCCCCCCCAGCACCTCCTCACACAGGGGAGAGGTTAAACCCATCCCCCACCTCCCCTCACACACCCCAGTGCTCCCTGTGCCCCCCAGCTCCCCCTCACACAGGGGAGAGGTTAAACCCATCCCCCACCTCCCCTCACACACCCCAGTGCTCCCTGTGCCCCCCAGGCCCCCTTACACAGGGGAGAGGTTACAACCCATCCCCCACCTCCCCTCACACACCCCAGTGCTCCCTGTGCCCCCCAGCCCCCCTCACACAGGGCACCCCTCCCCTCTCACACCCCAGTGCTCCCTGTGCCCCCCAGCCCCCCTTACACAGGGGAGAGGTTATAACCCATCCCCCACCTCCCCTCACACACCCCAGTGCTCCCTGTGCCCCCCAGCTCCCCCTACACAGGGGAGAGGTTATAACCCATCCCCCACCTCCCCTCACACACCCCAGTGCTCCCTGTGCCCCCCCAGCCCCCCTCACACAGGGGAGAGGTTATAACCCATCCCCCACCTCCCCTCACACACCCCAGTGCTCCCTGTGCCCCCCAGCCCCCTCTTACACAGGGGAGAGGTTATAACCCATCCCCCACCTCCCCTCAGAGACCCCAGTGCTCCCTGTGCCCCCCAGCCCCCCTCACACAGGAGAGAGGTTATAACCCATCCCCCACCTCCCCTCAGACACCGCAGTGCTCCCTGTGCCCCCCAGCCCCCGTTACACAGGGGAGAGGTTAGAACCCATCCCCCACCTCCCCTCAGAGACCCCAGTGCTCCCTGTGCCCCCAGCCCCCCTCACACAGGAGAGAAGTTATAACCCATCCCCCCCTCCCTTCAGAGACCCCAGTGCTCCCTGTGCCCCCCCCAGCACCTCCTCACACAGGGGAGAGGTTAGAACCCATCCCCCACCTCCCCTCACACACCCCAGTGCTCCCTGTGCCCCCCAGCCCCTCTTACACAGGGGAGAGGTTATAACCCATCCCCCACCTCCCCTCAGAGACCCCAGTGCTCCCTGTGCCCCCCAGCCCCCCTCACACAGGAGAGAGGTTATAACCCATCCCCCACCTCCCCTCAGACACCCCAGTGCTCCCTGTGCCCCCCAGCCCCCGTTACACAGGGGAGAGGTTAGAACCCATCCCCCTCCTCCCCTCACACACCCCAGTGCTCCCTGTGCCCCCCCAGCCCCCCTCACACAGGAGAGAAGTTATAACCCATCCCCCCCTCCCTTCAGAGACCCCAGTGCTCCCTGTGCCCCCCCAGCCCCCCCTCACACAGGAGAGAAGTTATAACCCATCCTCCCCTCCCTTCAGAGACCCCAGTGCTCCCTGTGCCCCCCAGCACCTCCTCACACAGGGGAGAGGTTAAACCCATCCCCCACCTCCCCTCACACACCCCAGTGCTCCCTGTGCCCCCCCAGCTCCCCTCACACAGGGGAGAGGTTAAACCCATCCCCCACCTCCCCTCACACACCCCAGTGCTCCCTGTGCCCCCCCAGGCCCCCTTACACAGGGGAGAGGTTACAACCCATCCCCCACCTCCCCTCACACACCCCAGTGCTCCCTGTGCCCCCCAGCCCCCCTCACACAGGGCAGAGATTAAACCCTCCCCTCTCACACCCCAGTGCTCCCTGTGCCCCCAGCCCCCCTTACACAGGGGAGAGGTTATAACCCATCCCCCACCTCCCCTCACACACCCCAGTGCTCCCTGTGCCCCCCCAGCTCCCCCTCACACAGGGGAGAGGTTATAACCCATCCCCACCTCCCCTCACACACCCCAGTGCTCCCTGTGCCCCCCCAGCCCCCCTCACACAGGGGAGAGGTTATAACCCATCCCCCACCTCCCCTCACACACCCCAGTGCTCCCTGTGCCCCCCAGCCCCCTCTTACACAGGGGAGAGGTTATAACCCATCCCCCACCTCCCCTCAGAGACCCCAGTGCTCCCTGTGCCCCCCAGCCCCCCTCACACAGGAGAGAGGTTATAACCCATCCCCCACCTCCCCTCAGACACCGCAGTGCTCCCTGTGCCCCCCAGCCCCCGTTACACAGGGGAGAGGTTAGAACCCATCCCCCACCTCCCCTCAGAGACCCCAGTGCTCCCTGTGCCCCCCAGCCCCCCTCACACAGGAGAGAAGTTATAACCCATCCCCCCCTCCCTTCAGAGACCCCAGTGCTCCCTGTGCCCCCCCAGCACCTCCTCACACAGGGGAGAGGTTAGAACCCATCCCCCACCTCCCCTCACACACCCCAGTGCTCCCTGTGCCCCCCAGCTCCCCCTCACACAGGGGAGAGGTTAAACCCATCCCCCACCTCCCCTCACACACCCCAGTGCTCCCTGTGCCCCCCAGCCCCCCTCACACAGGGGAGAGGTTAAACCCATCCCCCACCTCCCCTCACACACCCCAGTGCTCCCTGTGCCCCCCAGCCCTCCTTACACAGGGGAGAGGTTAAACCCATCCCTCTCCCCTTCAGACAGGGCTGGCTTAGGTGAGGTCCCTGGAGTATATCCGCGTTGGATGGGTCTGTGACTCCAGGTCGGGGTCCCCTCGATCCTGCAGCCCTGTAGGAGCCAGAAGAGGCTCCGCCAGCCAGCACCATGCGGGGTTCATTGCTCCCCCCGGACACAGCCCAGCACAGACGTGACGCGGCTACAGGAGTCAGGACCAGGGGGCCTCAGCCCCCCTGAGATGGGTCCCTGGGCCCCTGACTCCCAGCCCCTCCGCAGTCTGTCTCCTTCCTGCTTTTCAGCCAAAGACTGACCCTTCCCCCCAAACCTGGTGCTGGTCTCCCCCTCCCTCCCTCTGTGTCCCCTGGGGAGCCCTGCCATCTGCTCAGGCGGGGCCGGGGTGTCTGGGGCGTGCCCATGTGGGGGAGTCAGCGGGAACAGACCGCCCCCCCCCCCCGTGCCAGAGACGGGTCCTTCAGTACCTCGCAGGGGGACAGCCCAGGGCTGGCTGGCAGGGGCTGTGGGTCGGGAGAGGGGCAGTGGCGGGGGGGGGGGGGCAGAGAAAGGGTAGGGAGAGGAAGTGAGGCTGTGGGGGGGGGGGCTGTCCACTCTTGTGGCCCTGGGCCCGCTGGTCGGGTTTCACTGGCTGCCGTGCTGGGCTGGGGGTGACCCCGCTGGCCGCAGGGAAGGGACCGTGTGTCCGTGTGCAGGGGCTGGCCTGAGGGGGGCCGTAGGCCATGGCCCCTCCGCCTGACTCCTGGGCGAGGTGGAGCAATGGGAGCAAAGCCGGGGCGCGGCCGCCTGGGGCTGAGGGACAGGGGCTGGGGGCTGGGGCAGGCTGGCTGGGCTGGGAGCAGGGGGGTGTTTCAGACCAAGGAAGGGGTGAGGCCCCTGCCCCTGAGAGGACTAAGGCTCTGCCCTGGCTCCTGTGGCAACGTCGCGCTCCGCTGGGCTGGTTCCCTGAAGCAATGAAACCGCCTACTCCGCTGGCCGGCCCCAACGCGCCTCACAGAGGTGTGGGGGCTCAGCCCCAGAGCAGGGGGTGTGGGGGCTCAAGGCCGGGGTCGGTGGGGGGGCAGCCCCAGAGCAGGGGGTGGGGGGCTCAAGGCTGTGGGTCGGGAGGGGGGGAAGGCACAGGGTGGGGGCCTCAAGGCCGGGTTCGAGGGGGGCAGCCCCAGAGCAGGGGGTGGGGGGCTCAAGGCTGCGGGTCGGGAGGGGGGGCGGCCCCAGATCAGGGGGTGGGGGGCTCAAGGCTGCGGGTCGGGAGGGGGGGCGGCCCCAGAGCAGGGGGGCGGGGGGCTCAAGGCCGCAGGTTGGGAGGGGGGGCGGCCCCAGAGCAGGGGGCGGGGGGCTCAAGGCCGGGGTCGGAGGGGGCGGCCCCAGAGCAGGGGGTGGGGGTGTGACGTAGTGGGGGTACTTGCTGGGCTGTGGTGACCCCTGCTGTCTGGAGCAAGACCCAGCAGGGAAAACCTCGCTAGGCAGAGATAAGGCCAAACTTGTTGAACCAGACACCCCCCATGGAGAGGGACAAAGGAAGGGGGATGCTGCCCTGGCTGGGGGGCAGGGCTGGAAGAGTGTTGGTTAGTTACTGTCTGAGAGCATGGAGGAGACAGCCCAGGGGAAGGGGCTGGAGTTTAGGGGCCCAGTCTCCCCCATCTCAAGGGGGCCTGAGGCATCCTAGCCCAGCTCTGACCAGATTCCATCTGTGCTGTGCTGTATCCTGGAGAGGCAATAAACTTCCTCTATTCCACCGGCTGGTGCAGTCTGTTTGTGCCATTTCGGGGTGCAGGAGACGGGGAACCCCCAACGCGCCGTCACAGGGGGGCTCAAGGCCGGGGTCGGGAGGGGGCGCAGCCCCGGAGCAGGGGGTGGGGGGCTCAAGGCTGTGGGTCGGGAGGGGGGAAGGCACAGGGTGGGGGCCTCAAGGCCGGGTTCGAGGGGGGCAGCCCCAGAGCAGGGGGTGGGGGGCTCAAGGCTGCGGGTCGGGAGGGGGGGCGGCCCCAGATCAGGGGGTGGGGGGCTCAAGGCTGCGGGTCGGGAGGGGTGCGGCCCCAGAGCAGGGGGTGGGGGGCTCAAGGCCGGGGTTGAGGGGGGCAGCCCCAGAGCAGGGGGTGGGGGGCTCAAGGCCGGGGTCGGGAGGGGGGGCGGCCCCAGAGCAGGGGGTGGGGGACTCAAGGCCGGGGTCGGGAGGGGGGAAGGCGCAGGGTGGGGGGCTCAAGGCCGGGGTCGGGAGGGGCAGCCCCAGAGCAGGGGGTGGGGGGCTCAAGGCCGGGGTCGGGAGGGGGGGCGGCCCCAGAGCAGGGGGTGGGGGGCTCAAGGCCGGGGTCGGGAGGGGGGGCGGCCCCAGAGCAGGGGGGGGGGCTCAAGGCCGGGGTCGGGAGGGGGGGCGGCCCCAGAGCAGGGGGTGGGGGGCTCAAGGCCGGGGTCGGGAGGGGGGGCGGCCCCAGAGCAGGGGGGGGGGCTCAAGGCCGGGGGGAGCCCGGGGCCGGAAGCAGGGTGGGGGGAGGGAGTTGCGTTGCCAGTGAAGTTTGTCTGCAGGATGCAGCAGGCGCCAGTGGGGCTGGTTGTGAGCCCGTAATGCCCCCCCCCCCAGTGCCTCCTGGGCAGAGCTGGGGGTGACTCCTGTGCCCGCCTGTCCCTGCAGTCCGTCTGCGCCATTTTTGAGAAGTCCGTGAAGACCCTGCTGGAGGACTTTTGCCCCCATGGTGCCCCAGCTGTGCGAGATGCTGGGGCAGATGTACAGCACCATCCCCCAGGCCTCGGCGCTGGACCTCACGCGGCAGGTGAGTGCTGGGGCCAGAACCCCGCGCGCTGGCTGGGCCGGCCAGGCCCCGTGCTCCCAGCCTGCTGCCGGGGCTGGTCCTGTGAAGGGGTCCAGCACACGGTGAGCAGGGCAGGGGGGCTCTGCCCGTCCCGTCTGGGAGCCAGCGGGGCATCGCTTGGCATGCTGCCCCGGCCCCCCTTGCAGCGGGCACAGTGGGCGTAAGGCCAGGCCTGCGGGGGCGTGTGGGTCTTCCATCCCCCTCTCTCTTCCAGCTGGTTCACATCTTCGCTCACGAGCCTGCCCACTTCCCTCCCATCGAAGCCCTGTTCCTGCTGGTCACCTCCGTCACGCTCACCCTCTTCCAGCAAGGTACGTGGGGCAGCCCTCCCCCGCAGGGTGCCGCCCCCTCGTTCCCGCATGGGCTCTGGGGAGGCGGGTCCCCTGGCCTGGGCCTGGCGGGAGGGACGGCATGTCCCGTGCCAGCCGCTCAGAGCGCAGGGCAGGGGCTGCGTACGGGGCAGGGCGGCGGGGCCTCGGGCCGGGCGCGTGGCAGAGTCTGGCACCGAGGGGCTAGTGTCTGGTATTGGGGGGCTCTCACGGGCCGGCGGCGCCCGGCGGGTGCAGGAGCAGAAAGGGACGTCCCCCTCTCAGCCCCACCGCCCTCAGCAGCCTGACTGGCCGGGCCTCCGTGGGCCCACCCAGAGCCTGGATTCTAGGGCCGGGCCACCTCCCCCGGCAGCGGGGCATCAGCCGCTGTGCGCTGGGACTGGCTGCTTTCTCCTGCTGTGGAACCGGGCGCCTGGCCCATGCCTGCTGGGCCGGGCGCTGCCCAGAGGCTGCGCGGGGCCGGGCCAGGGCCTCCCTGCCGGGGTGTGCGGACCTGCGGGGCTTGCCGGCGCGAGGGGCAGCTGTGGGAGGGAGGTGCCCAGGCGAGGAGCCTCGGTTGGGGAAGGGAGCAGGGTCCCAACGGGGGGCCTGTTGTGTGCAGAGGGCCGGGGGGCGCGTGCGCGGGCCGCGCCGCTGTGAGCGGAGGCCGGGGCGGGGTGGCCGTGGCCGTGCTGTGCAGCTCTCGGCGCTGCGCAAGGCCGCGAGGAGGCGGCTCTCGGGTTCCTGCAGGCAGATGGGCCGCAAAGCCAGCCGAGCTCGGCCCGGGCCCGGGCCCCTCCTCTGCTGAGGTTTGCCATTGACTTGCCGTTGCTTTTCAGGACCAGATGGGCTTTGCAGACGCCCCTCCAGGCCCCAGTGCAAACGCTCGCTCCCCCGCTCCCCTCCTTGCCGGGAGCTCTGCCGGGCGCTTGGCCCTTCTGCGCGGTGTCTTTCTGTCCTTGGGCTCTCCAGTTCCATGAGTTTTGTATGTTTTGTTTCTTTAACTTGCTTCAAGCTGCTCATGTCCCCCCCTCGCACCTCCTGCCCCCACTCTCCTGTTTTCACTTGTAAACTCTTCCGTATCACATAACTATATGATGTTGAGTTGCTGTTTGTATGATTTCTCTTCAGTTACATCTTTATTATATTTTTAGGGCCCAGGGATCATCCTGATATTGTTGATTCATTTATGCAACTCCTGGCACAGGTGTGTTTTAGTTTCTTATTCATTCACTTTCTGTTCTCTCTCTTTCTCTTATTTGATTCAATTTAAACCTATTTTTAGCTTTCTGTTGAAAACGTTTTTTTCCTTTTAGTTGAATATCGAGTTTCTCCATCTGTTTCCGTGGAAGTTGAAAACAAAACATTCTCCTTTCGTTGGGTTTGCGCCGTCCCCGGGCAGGGCCCTGCGGTGCCAGGCCTCGGCGCTGCCGCCTCCTGGCGCGACGCGGGGGCACAGCCAGGGCTGGGACAGGGCACCTCCTGCTGCGCCGAGCTCAGGCTGGCTCCAAAGGAAGCTAGAGCCTGTTCCCCTCTGGGCCAGGCGCCAGGTCCCCTGGGGCTGAGCCGAGCCAAGCGGGACGGCTTTCCCCGGGGACGGTGCGGCCCCCGCTGCCCTGCGTGGCATCTAGGGTTGGATGTGGAGCCGTCTGGTGGTGGGGGCAAGGTGTCTGGTGGCAGCCAGGCCTGAGGAGCTGCCTGTGCCGCTGGGGCAGGGACCCGCTCTTGGAGGCTGGCGTCCGGACGAGGGGAGCGCTGCGCGTGGCCGGGGGCTGTGCTGCCCACCTGCAGCCTGCGCTCGTGCCGGGAGCAGTCAGTCCTGGGGCACTGGCGGGCAGGGCTAGTAAGGCGCTTTCAGAGGGCGGGCGCTGCCTGGGTCTCGGGCGCGGGAATGGAAGGGGCCGAGACAGGGCTGGCCGGTGTCTGTGGGCCATGGCTCAGTGCCTTTCTCCTGGCTGCTGGGCCCTGAGCCGGGGGCGGGCGGCTCAGCAGTGTGCAAGGCCGCGGAGTACGGGGCAGTGCGAGGCGCAGGGGTGGGGGGTGGGCGCGGGGCTGAGAGCCGCGGGGTACGGGGCAGTGCGAGGCGCAGGGGTGGGGGGTGGGCGCGGGGCTGAGAGCCGCGGGGTACGGGGCAGTGCGAGGCGCAGGGGTGGGGGGGGGCGCGGGGCTGAGAGCCGTGGGGTACGGGGCAGCGCGAGGCGCAGGGGTGGGGGGTGGGCGCGGGGCTGAGAGCCGCGGGGTACGGGGCAGTGCGAGGCGCAGGGGTGGGGGGTGGGCGCGGGGCTGAGAGCTGCGGGGTACGGGGCAGTGCGAGGCGCAGGGGTGGGGTGTGGGCGCAGGGCTGAGAGCCGCGGGGTACGGGGCAGTGCGAGGCGCAGGGGTGGGGGGTGGGCGCGGGGCTGAGAGCTGCGGGGTACGGAGCAGTGCGAGGCGCACGGGTGGGGTGTGGGCGCAGGGCTGAGAGCTGTGGGGTACGGGGCAGTGCGAGGCGCACGGGTGGGGTGTGGGCGCAGGGCTGAAAGCCGCGGGGTACGGAGCAGTGCGAGGCGCAGGGGTGGGGGGTGGGCGCAGGGCTGAGAGCCGCGGGGTACGGGGCAGTGCGAGGCGCAGGGGTGGGGGGTGGGCGCGGGGCTGAGAGCCGCGGGGTACGGAGCAGTGCGAGGCGCAGGGGTGGGGGGTGGGCGCGGGGCTGAGAGCCGCGGGGTACGGGGCAGTGCGAGGCGCAGGGGTGGGGGGTGGGCGCAGGGCTGAGAGCTGCGGGGTACGGAGCAGCGCAAGGCGCAGGGGTGGGGGGTGGGCGCGGGGCTGAGAGCCGCGGGGTACGGGGCAGTACGAGGTGCACGCGTGGGGGGTGGGCGCAGGGCTGAGAGCTGCGGGGTACGGAGCAGTGCGAGGCGCAGGGGTGGGGGGTGGGCGCGGGGCTGAGAGCTGCGGGGTACAGCGGCACAGCACTGCGCCGGGGCATGCGCCTCCCCCCCACCCCACGGCTGGAGCACAGCACTGCGCCGGGGCACGCGCCTCCCCCCACCCCCCCACGGCTGGAGCACAGCACTGCGCCGGGGCATGCGCCTCCCCCCACCCCCCCGCGGCTGGAGCACAGCACTGCGCCGGGGCACGCGCCTCCCCCCACCCCACGACTGGAGCACAGCACTGCGCCGGGGCATGCGCCTCCCCCCCACCCCACGGCTGGAGCACAGCACTGCGCCGGGGCACGCGCCTCCTCCCCACCCCCCCACGGCTGGAGCACAGCACTGCGCCGGGGCACGCGCCTCCCCCCACCCCCCCGCGGCTGGAGCACAGCACTGCGCCGGGGCACGCGCCTCCCCCCACCCCACGACTGGAGCACAGCACTGCGCCGGGGCACGCGCCTCCCCCCACCCCCCCGCGGCTGGAGCACAGCACTGCGCCGGGGCACACGCCTCCTCCCACCCCCCCACGGCTGGAGCACAGCACTGCGCCGGGGCACGCGCCTCCCCCCACCCCCCCACGGCTGGAGCACAGCACTGCGCCGGGGCACGCGCCTCCTCCCACCCCACCACGGCTGGAGCACAGCACTGCGCCGGGGCACGCGCCTCCCCCCACCCCCCCGCGGCTGGAGCACAGCACTGCGCCGGGGCATGCGCCTCCTCCCCCCCCCCACGGCTGGAGCACAGCACTGCGCCGGGGCACGCGCCTCCTCCCACCCCCCCACGGCTGGAGCACAGCACTGCGCCGGGGCACGCGCCTCCTCCCCACCCCCCCACGGCTGGAGCACAGCACTGCGCCGGGGCACGCGCCTCCCCCCACCCCACGACTGGAGCACAGCACTGTGCCGGGGCACGCGCCTCCCCCCACCCCACGACTGGAGCACAGCACTGCGCCGGGGCACGCGCCTCCTCCCACCCCCCCGCGGCTGGAGCACAGCACTGCGCCGGGGCACGCGCCTCCCCCCACCCCCCCACGGCTGGAGCACAGCACTGCGCCGGGGCACGCGCCTCCCCCCACCCCCCCACGGCTGGAGCACAGCACTGCGCCGGGGCACGCGCCTCCTCCCACCCCCCCACGGCTGGAGCACAGCACTGCGCCGGGGCACGCGCCTCCTCCCCACCCCCCCACGGCTGGAGCACAGCACTGCGCCGGGGCACGCGCCTCCTCCCCACCCCCCCACGGCTGGAGCACAGCACTGCGCCGGGGCACGCGCCTCCCCCCACCCCACGACTGGAGCACAGCACTGTGCCGGGGCACGCGCCTCCCCCCACCCCACGACTGGAGCACAGCACTGCGCCGGGGCACGCGCCTCCTCCCACCCCCCCGCGGCTGGAGCACAGCACTGCGCCGGGGCACGCGCCTCCCCCCACCCCCCCACGGCTGGAGCACAGCACTGCGCCGGGGCACGCGCCTCCCCCCACCCCCCCACGGCTGGAGCACAGCACTGCGCCGGGGCACGCGCCTCCTCCCACCCCCCCACGGCTGGAGCACAGCACTGCGCCGGGGCACGCGCCTCCCCCCACCCCACGACTGGAGCACAGCACTGCGCCGGGGCACGCGCCTCCCCCCACCCCACGACTGGAGCACAGCACTGCGCCGGGGCACGCGCCTCCCCCCACCCCACGACTGGAGCACAGCACTGCGCCGGGGCACGCGCCTCCTCCCCACCCCCCCACGGCTGGAGCACAGCACTGCGCCGGGGCACGCGCCTCCTCCCCACCCCCCCACGGCTGGAGCACAGCACTGCGCCGGGGCACGCGCCTCCTCCCCACCCCCCCGCGGGTGGAGCACAGCACTGCGCCGGGGCACGCGCCTCCCCCCACCCCACGACTGGAGCACAGCACTGTGCCGGGGCACGCGCCTCCCCCCACCCCACGACTGGAGCACAGCACTGCGCCGGGGCACGCGCCTCCTCCCCACCCCCCCACGGCTGGAGCACATGCTGTGCCAGGCTCGGGCTGCAGGTCTGCTGGAGCAGCTCCTCTAGCAGGGACTGAGAGGAGGCAGGCAGCAATAGCAATGCGCGTTGGTTCCCGGTGCCTGGGGAGGGGTCTGCGTGCTGGAGCCTGGTTGGGCAGTGCTGGGCTGGCTAGTCACAGGGCCCGTCCTGGCAGCCCCGCTCAGCCTGCCCTGGCTGTGCCCTTGAGGCTCTGACCTGAATCTATCTAGCTCTTTTTTGAACCCTGTTACAGTCCTGGTCTTCACAACATCCTCAGGCGAGGAGTTCCACAGGTTGACTGTGCGCTGTGTGAAGAAAAACTTTATTGGTTGTTTTAAACCTGCTGCCTGTTCATTTCATCGGGCGACCCCTAGTTCTTCTATTGTGGGAATAAGTAAATCACTTTCACTCTCCCCCCCCCCCCCCCCGTCAGACCTCCACCCTATCCCCCCTCAGTCTCCTCTTTTCCAAGCTGGAAAGTCCCCGTCTCCTCAATCGCTCTTCCCCTGGGACCCGTCCCAACCCCTCAGCGTTTGTTGCCCTTTTCGGAACCTTTTCTAAGGCCACAGGATGGTGCGGGGAGCTGCTTGTGCACTGTGACCGCGGGGTGTGTGGACAGGCCCTGCTCTCGTCCCGCCTGGCCAGCTGTGCGCCAGCCCCTTGCGGTGCCCTGGGCCCGCCCGGCCGGCGCTCTGCTCTGCCGCATGGGGCTGCAGGGTTCTGTCTGCTGCCTGGCCAGGCCCCGCGGGAGACGCTCCACTGCAGAGCCCCACGGCTGCCCCGAGGCCTGGCCAGGCGCTGCCCCAGAGAGGTAGGGGTTAGCCAGCGACCCCTCCCCCGTTCTCGTTTCACTGTCTGGCCCCAGCGCAGAGGGCAGGTCCAGGCTGGGGGGCAGCCCAGCCCGCAGGGAGAGGCCAGCGTGCAGGCACTGCGGCGGTAGCCAGGCCCGAGCCTGGGCTGGCTTCTCATCCCGCTCTCGGCACTCGGCACTCGGGAGCCCGGGGCCGCGGAGAGCCGGTTTGCCCGGAGCCGCGCTTGCACGTGGTGCGGCGCCTCTGAGGCTGGGTGAGCGGCGCCGTGCCTGCCCTGCGCCCGAAGCCCCAGAGCGTTTGGCCTCCCACTCAGACCCAACGGGTCCTGGCTGGCCGGTGGGCCCCGCTTCGAGCCACCTCCCCCTGCAGGCGGAGAGGCCTGTGGCCCATTGTGCGCCGGGCTGCCCGGAGCCCCGTTCCTCCCACTCAGCAGCCTGCCAGGCCCCGGGACGTGTCTCAGCCGGGGCTCTGGGCGGGGGGTGGGGCAGGCGCTCCGGGGCAGCCCTCGGCACGTGGCCTGCGGGGTGCCACAGCCGGGCGGCAGATGCCCCAGAGTTTCCTCTGCCCATCAGTGCGCCCTGGGCACCTGCGTCTGGCATCCCGCAGCAATGCCTGGGCCCCCGGTGCCCTGTGGCCTCCCCTGCCTTTCCTGGGGCGTGGGGAGGCCAGAGGGCACCGAGGGGGTAACTGTCCGCCTGCCCCACCTTGTCTCCTGTGACCCCTGCGAGGGCGGAGCCCCTGAGCGGGCGGGGCGGGGCTGACGGCTGCTCCCTCGGCTGCTTTGACGAGCATCTTGGCCAGCACGGGGGAGCCCCTCCGGTGCCAGCCCCACCCAGCAGTGCCCATCGGACAGGACGGCCCAGCCCGGCCCCAGGCTCCTGCCCGGCCTGGCCCTGCACCGACGGCAGCGTGACCCGGGGGCCCTGTCCCACAGGCAGCTCGCTCCCCCGGCCTGGGCCCTGCACCGACGGCAGCGTGACCCAGGGGCCCTGTCCCACAGGCAGCTCGCTCCCCCGGCCTGGGCCCTGCACCGACGGCAGCGTGACCCAGGGGCCCTGTCCCACAGGCAGCTCGCTCCCCCGGCCTGGGCCCTGCACCGACGGCAGCGTGACCCAGGGGCCCTGTCCCACAGGCAGCTCGCTCCCCCGGCCTGGGCCCTGCACCGACGGCAGCGTGACCCAGGGGCCCTGTCCCACAGGCAGCTCGCTCCCTCGGCCTGGGCCCTGCACTGACGGCAGCGTGACCCAGGGGCCCTGTCCCACAGGCAGCTCGCTCCCTCGGCCTGGGCCTGCACCGACGGCAGCGTGACCCAGGGGCCCTGTCCCACAGGCAGCTCGCTCCCTCGGCCTGGGCCCTGCACCGACGGCAGCGTGACCCAGGGGCCCTGTCCCACAGGCAGCTCGCTCCCCCGGCCTGGCCCTGCACTGACGGCAGCGTGACCCAGGGGCCCTGTCCCACAGGCAGCTCGCTCCCTCGGCCTGGGCCCTGCACCGACGGCAGCGTGACCCAGGGGCCCTGTCCCACAGGCAGCTCGCTCCCTCGGCCTGGGCCCTGCACCGACGGCAGCGTGACCCAGGGGCCCTGTCCCACAGGCAGCTCGCTCCCTCGGCCTGGGCCCTGCACCGACGGCAGCGTGACCCAGGGGCCCTGTCCCACAGGCAGCTCGCTCCCTCGGCCTGGCCGCCCCAGGCCCTGGCTGCACCCTGCCGGCCGCCTGCCTTTGCGCAAGGGCTGCTTGCGCCAGGCCCCTCCTGGCCTCGCGGGGTCCCGCCCAGCTGCCTCTCTCCCCGCCGGCTGGCACCAGCATGGCCCGCAGGCTGCACCTGCACAGCAGCTAACCGGGGCCGGCTGCTTTGGGAGTGGGGCTGTGGGGATGGTCGGGCTCTGGCTGCAGCTGGGCTTCTGGGAGCACCCAGAGCGGGAGTGGGGGGCTGGCGGCTCCTGGCGTGGGGGAGCTTATTGCACGGTGTGGAACGTGGGGCAGGCAAGCAGACACCGGTCCCGCCCAGGAGACCGGCTGCTGGGCCGCATGCTGGAGACGAGCCCCCGGCTCCCACACCAAGCCCCGGGGGGGGCCCAGCTCCCTTGGGCCGTCGGCCGGCCAGCCCGCTGCTGTGAGGCGTTGGCAGCGCCCGGGAGGGCCCAGCTCCCTTGGGCCGTCGGCCGGCCAGCCCGCTGCTGTGAGGCGTTGGCAGCGCCCGGGGGGGCCCAGCTCCCTTGGGCCGTCGGCCGGCCAGCCCGCTGCTGTGAGGCGTTGGCAGCGCCCGGGGGGGCCCAGCTCCCTTGGGCCGTCGGCCGGCCAGCCCGCTGCTGTGAGGCGTTGGCAGCGCCCGGGGGGGCCCAGCTCCCTTGGGCCGTCGGCCGGCCAGCCCGCTGCTGTGAGGCGTTGGCAGCGCCCCGGGGGGGCCCAGCTCCCTTGGGCCGTCGGCCGGCCAGCCCGCTGCTGTGAGGCGTTGGCAGCGCCCGGGGGGGCCCAGCTCCCTTGGGCCGTCGGCCGGCCAGCCCGCTGCTGTGAGGCGTTGGCAGCGCCCGGGGGGCCCAGCTCCCTTGGGCCGTCGGCCGGCCAGCCCGCTGCTGAGGCGTTGGCAGCGCCCCGGGGGGGCCCAGCTCCCTTGGGCCGTCGGCCGGCCAGCCCGCTGCTGTGAGGCGTTGGCAGCGCCCCGGGGGGCCCAGCTCCCTTGGGCCGTCGGCCGGCCAGCCCGCTGCTGTGAGGCGTTGGCAGCGCCCCGGGGGGGCCCAGCTCCCTTGGGCCGTCGGCCGGCCAGCCCGCTGCTGTGAGGCGTTGGCAGCGCCCGGGGGGCCCAGCTCCCTTGGGCCGTCGGCCGGCCAGCCCGCTGCTGTGAGGCGTTGGCAGCGCCCCGGGGGGGCCCAGCTCCCTTGGGCCGTCGGCCGGCCAGCCCGCTGCTGTGAGGCGTTGGCAGCGCCCCGGGGGGCCCAGCTCCCTTGGGCCGTCGGCCGGCCAGCCCGCTGCTGTGAGGCGTTGGCAGCGCCCCGGGGGGGCCCAGCTCCCTTGGGCCGTCGGCCGGCCAGCCCGCTGCTGTGAGGCGTTGGCAGCGCCCGGGGGGGGCCCAGCTCCCTTGGGCCGTCGGCCGGCCAGCCTGCTGCTGTGAGGCGTTGGCAGCGCCCCGGGGGGGCCCAGCTCCCTTGGGCCGTCGGCCGGCCAGCCCGCTGCTGTGAGGCGTTGGCAGCGCCCCGGGGGGGCCCAGCTCCCTTGGGCCGTCGGCCGGCCAGCCTGCTGCTGTGAGGCGTTGGCAGCGCCCCGGGGGGGCCCAGCTCCCTTGGGCCGTCGGCCGGCCAGCCCGCTGCTGTGAGTGCCCCAGGGGGGCCCAGGGAACCGTTTAGTTTGTTCGTTACAGGAGCCGTCCCAGCTTTTCACACTGCTGTGCGCTGCCGGGGTCACGGGCCGGTGCGGTGCACGAGAGCTGTGCACACCTGTAGCACCAGAGCCCGTGGCGGCACACGTGGCCCGGCGTGCGAAGAGCACACCGTAGGCTGGCCTGCGGCGCTCTGCAGAGCGGGCTTGTGAGCCGGGCGGGGGGTCCGTTGGGGTCCCGGGGGCTGGGCTGTTTGCCAGCGTGCGGAGAGGCTGGGCTAGCCCAGGCACGGGGCTCAGCAGGGGGGCGGGAGCCAGGTACCCGGCCGGTCTGGGGCAGGGGTAGAGGGAAGGCGGCTGCGCTGTCCGTGGTGCTGGCAGGCCAGGCCACGCGCTAGCTGGGCAGCAGGGGGCCTGTCCTCCGCCCCGCGAGCTCGGGAAAGGGCCCGAGGCGCCGCCCCTCCTGCCCTGGGGCGCTCCTTGGCGTCCCCCGCTGGCTGGCGCTGGAGTCCCTGGCTCCGGAAGGGGGGCCTGGGCCAGCAAACGACTGCAGCTGGGGGCTCCGGGCAGCAGAAGCTGAAGCCCCTCGCACGTCGGAGCCGCTGGCGACTCAGGGGCTGCCAGGCGGCTGCCGGCCAAGGCGTGGGGGTGGCCTGGCACTGACCCGGTGACGCGCGCTAGCCCCACGGGGACCCCTCTACGTCAGGCGCGTCTCCGCCCGTGTGCTGGGCAGCGGGGCAGCCAGGTAAGTGTGTGCCCGCGGCGAGGGTGGGGCGCAGCGGGTTATTGTGGCTGTGTGTGTGCTCCGCAGGCGCTCAAAAGGAAGCCGGACCTGTTCCTGTGCAGCAGCCTGGACGTGCCGGCCGTGTTCCAGTGCGGTGAGTAGCCCCCCACACGCCCCCTCCCCCCGCCCGCCGGGCCGCTAACCCCAGTGCTCTCTGCCCCTCAGGTGTCCTCTCCCTCAAGTTCCCCGAGGCCCTGACCGTCAAAGCCGCCTGTGGCTTCTTTGTGAGTATGGCGGCTGTTCCCCCGGGCACCCCTGCTCTGGAGGGGGCGGGGCGCATAGCCAGGGCCCCTCTCCTGCTGCCACCCCGGCCCTGCCGTGGGGCGCGCTCTGCCCGCTCCCCACCCCGGCCCTGCCCTGGGGCGCGCTCTGCCGGCTCCCCACCCCGGCCCTGCCCTGGGGCGCGCTCTGCCCGCTCCCCACCCCGGCCCTGCCCTGGGGCGCGCTCTGCCCGCTCCCCACCCGGCCCTGCCCTGGGGCGCGCTCTGCCGGCTCCCCACCCCGGCCCTGCCCTGGGGCGCGCTCTGCCCGCTCCCCACCCCGGCCCTGCCCTGGGGCGCGCTCTGCCCGCTCCCCACCCCGGCCCTGCCCTGGGGCGCGCTCTGCCCGCTCCCCACCCGGCCCTGCCCTGGGGCGCGCTCTGCCTGCTCCCCACCCCGGCCCTGCCCTGGGGCGCGCTCTGCCTGCTCCCCACCCCGGCCCTGCCCTGGGGCGCGCTCTGCCCGCTCCCCACCCCGGCCCTGCCCTGGGGCGCGCTCTGCCCGCTCCCCACCCCGGCCCTGCCCTGGGGCGCGCTCTGCCCGCTCCCCACCCCGGCCCTGCCCTGGGGCGCGCTCTGCCCGCTCCCCACCCCGGCCCTGCCCTGGGGCGCGCTCTGCCCGCTCCCCACCCCGGCCCTGCCCGCTCCCCACCCCAGCCCTGCCCTGGGGCGCGCTCTGCCCGCTCCCCACCCCGGCCCTGCCCACTCCCCACCCCGGCCCTGCCCTGGGGCGCGCCCTGCCCGCTCCCCACCCCGGCCCTGCCCTGGGGCGCGCTCTGCCCGCTCCCCACCCCGGCCCTGCCCTGGGGCGCGCTCTGCCTGCTCCCCACCCCGGCCCTGACCACTCCCCACCCCGGCCCTGCCCTGGGGCGCGCTCTGCCCGCTCCCCACCCCGGCCCTGCCCTGGGGCGCGCTCTGCCCGCTCCCCACCCCGGCCTTGCCCTGGGGCGCGCTCTGCCCGCTCCCCACCCCGGCCCTGCCCTGGGCGCGCTCTGCCCGCTCCCCACCCCGGCCCTGCCCTGGGGCGCGCTCTGCCCGCTCCTCACCCCGCCCTGCCCTGGGGCGCGCTCTGCCCGCTCCCCACCCCGGCCCTGCCCTGGGGCGCGCTCTGCCCGCTCCCCACCCTGGGCCTGCCCTGGGGCGCGCTCTGCCCGCTCCTCACCCGGCCCTGCCCTGGGGCGCGCTCTGCCCGCTCCCCACCCCGGCCCTGCCCTGGGGCGCGCTCTGCCCGCTCCCCACCCCGGCCCTGCCCTGGGGCGCGCTCTGCCCGCTCCCCACCCCGGCCCTGCCCTGGGGCGCGCTCTGCCCGCTCCCCACCCCGGCCCTGCCCGCTCCCCACCCCAGCCCTGCCCTGGGGCGCGCTCTGCCCGCTCCCCACCCCGGCCCTGCCCACTCCCCACCCCGGCCCTGCCCTGGGGCGCGCCCTGCCCGCTCCCCACCCCGGCCCTGCCCTGGGGCGCGCTCTGCCCGCTCCCCACCCCGGCCCTGCCCTGGGGCGCGCTCTGCCTGCTCCCCACCCCGGCCCTGACCACTCCCCACCCCGGCCCTGCCCTGGGGCGCGCTCTGCCCGCTCCCCACCCCGGCCCTGCCCTGGGGCGCGCTCTGCCCGCTCCCCACCCCGGCCCTGCCCTGGGGCGCGCTCTGCCCGCTCCCCACCCCGGCCCTGCCCTGGGGCGCGCTCTGCCCGCTCCCCACCCCGGCCCTGCCCTGGGGCGCGCTCTGCCCGCTCCCCACCCCGGCCCTGCCCTGGGGCGCGCTCTGCCCGCTCCCCACCCCGGCCCTGCCCTGGGGCGCGCTCTGCCCGCTCCCCACCCCGGCCCTGCCCTGGGGCGCGCTCTGCCCGCTCCCCACCCTGGGCCTGCCCTGGGGCGCGCTCTGCCCGCTCCTCACCCGGCCCTGCCCTGGGGCGCGCTCTGCCCGCTCCCCACCCCGGCCCTGCCCGCTCCCCACCCCAGCCCTGCCCTGGGGCGCGCTCTGCCCGCTCCCCACCCCGGCCCTGCCCTGGGGCGCGCCCTGCCCGCTCCCCACCCCGGCCCTGCCCTGGGGCGCGCTCTGCCTGCTCCCCACCCCGGCCCTGACCACTCCCCACCCCGGCCCTGCCCTGGGGCGCGCTCTGCCCGCTCCCCACCCCGGCCCTGCCCTGGGGCGCGCTCTGCCCGCTCCCCACCCCGGCCCTGCCCTGGGGCGCGCTCTGCCCGCTCCCCACCCCGGCCCTGCCCTGGGGCGCGCTCTGCCCGCTCCCCACCCCGGCCCTGCCCTGGGGCGCGCTCTGCCCGCTCCCCACCCCGGCCCTGCCCTGGGGCGCGCTCTGCCCGCTCCCCACCCTGGGCCTGCCCTGGGGCGCGCTCTGCCCGCTCCCCGGCCCTGCCCTGGGGCGCGCTCTGCCCGCTCCCCACCCCGGCCCTGCCCTGGGGCGCGCTCTGCCCGCTCCCCACCCCGGCCCTGCCCTGGGGCGCGCTCTGCCCGCTCCCCACCCCGGCCCTGCCCTGGGGCGCGCTCTGCCCGCTCCTCACCCCGGCCTTGCCCTGCGGCGCGCTCTGCCCGTTCCCCACCCGGCCCTGCCCTGGGGCGCGCTCTGCCCGCTCCCCACCCCGCCCTGCCCTGGGGCGCGCTCTGCCCGCTCCCCACCCCGGCCCTGCCCTGGGGCGCGCTCTGCCCGCTCCCCACCCGGCCCTGCCCTGGGGCGCGCTCTGCCCGCTCCTCACCTGGCCCTGCCCTGGGGCGCGCTCTGCCCGCTCCCCACCCCGGCCCTGCCCTGGGGCGCGCTCTGCCCGCTCCCCACCCCGGCCCTGCCCTGGGGCGCGCTCTGCCCGCTCCTCACCCGGCCCTGCCGTGGGGCGCGCTCTGCCCGCTCCTCACCCGGCCCTGCCCTGGGGCGCGCTCTGCCCGCTCCCCACCCCGGCCCTGCCCTGGGGCGCGCTCTGCCCGCTCCCCACCCCGGCCCTGCCCTGGGGCGCGCTCTGCCCGCTCCCCACCCCGGCCCTGCCCTGGGGCGCGCTCTGCCCGCTCCCCACCCGGCCCTGCCCTGGGGCGCGCTCTGCCCGCTCCCCACCCGGCCCTGCCCTGGGGCGCGCTCTGCCCGCTCCCGGCCCTGCCCTGGGGCGCGCTCTGCCCGCTCCCCACCCCGGCCCTGCCCTGGGGCGCGCTCTGCCCGCTCCCCACCCCGGCCCTGCCCTGGGGCGCGCTCTGCCCGCTCCCCACCCCGGCCCTGCCCTGGGGCGCGCTCTGCCCGCTCCTCACCCGGCCCTGCCGTGGGGCGCGCTCTGCCCGCTCCTCACCCGGCCCTGCCCTGGGGCGCGCTCTGCCCGCTCCCCACCCCGGCCCTGCCCTGGGGCGCGCTCTGCCCGCTCCCCACCCCGGCCCTGCCCTGGGGCGCGCTCTGCCCGCTCCCCACCCGGCCCTGCCCTGGGGCGCGCTCTGCCCGCTCCCCACCCGGCCCTGCCCTGGGGCGCGCTCTGCCCGCTCCCCACCCGGCCCTGCCCTGGGGCGCGCTCTGCCCGCTCCCGGCCCTGCCCTGGGGCGCGCTCTGCCCGCTCCCCACCCCGGCCCTGCCCTGGGGCGCGCTCTGCCCGCTCCCCACCCCGGCCCTGCCGTGGGGCGCGCTCTGCCCGCTCCCCACCCCGGCCCTGCCCTGGGGCGCGCTCTGCCCGCTCCCCACCCCGGCCCTGCCCTGGGGCGCGCTCTGCCCGCTCCCCACCCCGGCCCTGCCCTGGGGCGCGCTCTGCCCGCTCCCCACCCCGGCCCTGCCCTGGGGCGCGCTCTGCCCGCTCCCCACCCCGGCCCTGCCCTGGGGCGCGCTCTGCCCGCTCCCCACCCGGCCCTGCCCTGGGGCGCGCTCTGCCCGCTCCCCACCCGGCCTGTCTGAGCAGGCAAGGAGCCGGTGCTGGGTGGCCTGCTCCTTTGTGCCCAGGGCTCCTGGGGTTTGGCCCCACGTCCACGGGCCCAGCTCCGGGGGGAGGGGGCTCTCTGGGGCACGGGCTGGCGGCGCCTGATGGGCTGCTCTGGGCTCCCGTCCCCTTGCAGACGGAGCTGCTGCCTCGCTGCGGAGAAGTCCCCCCCGTGGGGCAGGTGGTGCATGAGAATGGCAAGCTGCTGCTGCAGGCTGTGCTGGAGGTAAGGGGGCAGGGCCCGGAGTTGGGGGCAGGCCTGGGGGGCTGCTGTGCCTGCCAATGAGCGTCCCCACAGGAGGCTTGGTGGAGCGTTGACTCCTCCCTGTGCCTGGTGGGCTTCCTGCTCCTGGGGAGGCCTGCCCCATCCTGGGCAGCGTGTGGGGCCGGGGCCAGCGTGGGAGCCCAGCGGCTCTGTCCCTGCAGGGAGTGGGGGGCTGGGTGGGGCGGGGGCGGGGCCGGCGGGGAGCTCAGCGGCTCTGTCCCTGCAGGGGGTCAGGAGCCGGGTGGGGCGGGGGCGGGGCCGGCGGGGAGCTCAGCGGCTCTGTCCCTGCAGGGGGGCGGGGGCCGGGTGGGGCGGGGGCGGGGCCGGCGGGGGGCTCAGCGGCTCTGTCCCTGCAGGGGGTCAGGAGCCGGGTGGGGCGGGGGCGGGGCCGGCGGGGAGCTCAGCGGCTCTGTCCCTGCAGGGGGGCGGGGGCCGGGTGGGGCGGGGGCGGGGCCGGCGGGGGGCTCAGCGGCTCTGTCCCTGCAGGGGGGCGGGGGCCGGGTGGGGCGGGGGCGGGGCCGGCGGGGGGCTCAGCGGCTCTGTCCCTGCAGGGGGTCGGGGGCCGGGTGGGGCAGGGGTGGGGGGCGGGGCCGGCGGGGGGCTCAGCGGCGCTGTCCCTGCAGGGGGTCGGGGGCCGGGTGGGGCCGGCGGGGGGCTCAGCGGCTCTGTCCCTGCAGGGGGTCGGGGGCCAGGTGGGGCCGGCGGGGGGCTCAGCGGCGCTGTCCCTGCAGGGAGTCGGGGGCCGGGTGGGGCAGGGGTGGGGGGCGGGGCCGGCGGGGGGCTCAGCGGCTCTGTCCCTGCAGGGGGTCGGGGGCCGGGTGGGGCGGGGCGGGGCCGGCGGGGGGCTCAGCGGCGCTGTCCCTGCAGGGGGTCGGGGGCCGGGTGGGGTGGGGTGGGGGGCTGGCGGGGGGCTCAGCGGCTCTCTCCCTGCAGGGGGTCGGGGGCCGGGTGGGGCGGGGTGGGGGGCCGGCGGGGGGCTCAGCGGCTCTGTCCCTGCAGGGGGTCGGGGGCCAGGTGGGGCGGGGCGGGGCCGGCGGGGGGCTCAGCGGCGCTGTCCCTGCAGGGGGTCGGGGGCCGGGTGGGGCGGGGTGGGGGGCCGGCGGGGGGCTCAGCGGCTCTCTCCCTGCAGGGGGTCGGGGGCCAGGTGGGGCGGGGCGGGGCCGGCGGGGGGCTCAGCGGCTCTCTCCCTGCAGGGGGTCGGGGGCCAGGTGGGGCGGGGTGGGGGGCTGGCGGGGGGCTCAGCGGCTCTCTCCCTGCAGGGGGTCGGGGGCCAGGCCTCGCGCAGCCTGATGGATCACTTTGCGGAGATCCTGTTCGCCCTGAGCAAGCACTGCTTCGCCTGCCTGGGCGCCTGGCTGAAGGAGGCCCTGCAGCGCGACGGCTTCCCCTCCGCCCGCCTCAGCCCCCAGCAGAAGGACACCTTCAGCCAGCAGATCCTCAGGTGGGCAGGGCCGGGCGCCTGCCTTGGGCTGCCCCCCGGGCGCTCCCTGCCCCGGCCCCCCCCCCGGCACTCCCTGCCCCGGCCCACGGGGCGCCTCCCTCCCCCGGACCCCCCCCGGGCACTGCCTGCCCCGGCCCACGGGCACCTCCCTCCCCCGGGCACTCCCTGCCCCGGCCCACGGGCACCTCCCTCCCCCGGGCACTCCCTGCCCCGGCCCACGGGCACCTCCCTCCCCCGGCCTGCCCCCCGGGCACCTCCCTGCCCGCCCCCCGGGCACTCCCTGCCCCTGCCCGCCCCCCCGGGCACTCCCTGCCCCTGGTCCCATGCACCAGCCCCCCCCCCCCAGGGGCACGTCCCTGCCCTAGCTGGCCCCACACGGGCACTTCCCTCCCTACATGGGACACCTCTCATTCCCCTGGCTCCTCGTGCCGGCCAGTCCCCCAGGGGCACCCCCTTCTCCTGGCCCCCAGGGGCACCTCCCTCCCCCGGCCCCATGCACCAGCTGGCCCCACATGGACACCTCCCCCGGCGCCTGTGTGCTGCCCGGCTGTGAGGGGCGCCCGGGCAGGGCAGGGGGGCTGGGGCCGTGGGTCAGGCTCCGTGTGCGCCTGTCTCCGCAGGGAGCGCGTGAACAAGCGGCGAGTGAAGGAGACGGTGAAGGAGTTCAGCCTGCTGTGCCGGGGGCTGCACGGCACGGAGTACGCGGCCGACTACTGAGCGCCCGCCCGCCCCAGCTACCCCCGCAAGCGCCGCCCCCAGCATGCTCCCCGGGCCGGGCCGGCTGGACACTGCGGAGCTGGCCCAGTGACTGCCCCTGCCGGGTGGGCTGGCTGCCCTTCCCCGGGCGCCCGCGCTGCCTCCCTGCAGGAAGCTGCCCAGCGTCTCCACGGGGTCCCCCGCCCCAGGGGCCTTGGCCTCTGCCCGTGTGTGTGGCTGGTGGGGGAGGCCCTGCACCTAATTATAGCGAGAATCTTTCTACCTGCGGCTCTGGTTCTTCTGCGGCCGGGGCCCTGCTCTGCCCAGCGGGGCCCATCCCTGGAGCCCACAGCCTCGGCCCCTCTGCACAGGGCCAGCCGGGGCCTCCGCCTCGGGGCAGCACCCCCTGGCCCTGCTGCCCAAGCTCGGGGCACCCAGGTCCTGGTGAGCCCTGCCAGGCTCGGGCAGCCGCTCCTGCGCCAGGAATGGGGCCCGGGGAGGGGCGGCTGGAGGGACCCGGGGAGAGGCGGCTGGAGGGGCCCCGGGAGGGGCAGCTGGAGGGGCCCCGGGGGAGGAGGCGTCTGGAGGGGCCCCGGGGGAGAGGCGTCTGGAGGGGCCCGGGGAGAGGCGTCTGGAGGGACCCAGGGAGGGGCGGCTGGAGGGGCCCCGGGGGAGGGGCGGCTGGAGGGGCCCCGGGGGAGGGGCGGCTGGAGGGGCCCCGGGGGAGAGGCGGCTGGAGGGGCCCCGGGGAGGGGCGGCTGGAGGGGCCCCGGGGGAGAGGCGGCTGGAGGGGCCGGGGGGGGGTGGCTGGAGGGGCCCCGGGGGGGGGGCGGCTGGAGGGGCCTGCTCCCTGAGCCCCGCTCACTCGGGCCATGCGCTGCCAGAGCAGCGGCTCCCCCTTGGCTGGCCAAGCGCCCCGTCCCCACCAGGGCTGGGCTGAAATGCGGGTGGGGGGGGTTGTGCTCAGTGCAGGGGGGGGGGGAGCAGCGCTCAGCTGCTGCTGGTTCCCTCCCACCCTTGGGCCCTCGCCCGGCCCCTCCCCAGCGGCTGCAGCGTTGACCTGGGAAGGTGCCGTAGGGCGGCTGCCGTGGGGAGCTGGACCCCCCGGGGCCTGCGGCTGCCCCCGAGCGCTGTGGGGAGTGGAAGCTGCGCACCGCCTCAGGCCCCACCCCTGGGGCCGCGTGGGGCTGGCTGATGGGCCCAGTCGGCCGTGGGGGGATGGGGCTGAGGCGGGGCCGCCAGGCCTTAGGACCAGCCTCTTGCAGGTACCAGCTGCTGCCTCCCCTGCTACTGCTGCCTGTGCCCTGGCCAGGGCCCGTGTGCGCCATCTCCCCCTCCCCGCGCGGGGGCTGCCATGCCCCAGAGCGCTGCGAGGGCGGCTGCTGGGGGGCCCGTCTGCCCCCTACGGGGATGAGGCTCCCTCTGGCCCCCAGGCTCGGCGGAGCAGCTCTCCTACGCGGCAGGGGTGTGGCCCAGTCCCCCCTTCCTCCCCCGTGCCAAGGGGGCTGCTCCTGCCCTGGGTCCAGCCCCCTCCGGTCAGCGGCCCTGGGGCCCAGTGGCTGCAGGCAGCAGCTCCGCGGGGAGGGGCAGGAAGCCCTTAGCCCTGCTATGGGGCAGGCGTGTCCCCCGGCCCCCGTTGGAGGCAGGGCCGCAGGCAGAGCTGGGGGCGCAGGCTCTGGGCAGCAGCACCAGCCTGGCAGGGAGGGGGTGGGCGAGGGGCCGCCAGGGACCTGCCTTTGCGCTCGTGCTGGGGGCAGGCAGCCCTGCTGCTCCTGGCGCTGGAGGCCCCTGGCCTAGGGCAGCAGCCGCGAGGCTCGAGCGCAGGCTGGGGCAGGGGCCTTGCCGGACGTGGTGCCCAGGCGAACGGGGGCTCGGCTCCAGGACCGGGGGGAGGTGGGACAGGAGGGGGCTGGGGCGGCAGGACTGGGGGGGCAGCAGGGAGGGGGCTGGGGCGGCAGGACCGGGGGGGGTAGCAGGGAGGGGGCTGGGGCGGCAGGACCGGGGGGGGCAGCAGGGAGGGGGCTGGGGCAGGACGTGGCCGTACCCCGTGTGCCAGCGAGTGGGGCGAAGGCTCCCTGGCCCGGCCCTGCCAGCTCAGCTCCAGTGGGGCACCCCCGGCCCCAGCCCGGCACAGCCTGGGCAGCACAGGGATCAGGAGCAGCCAGGCTGCCCAGCGTGGGGAGGAGGAGCCCCAGAGCCAGCGCCCTGCCCCCATCTCTGCACCCAACCCAGCGACTCACACCCACCAGTCCCCTCCCCCCAGCCCGGCTAGCCTGGCTCTGGCCTTTGACCAGCTCCTGGGCAAAACGTGCCACCGGGTTCCCAGCTGCCCAGGCCATTGCCAAGGTGTCGGCCTGCGCATGCGTCCCCCCCCCCCCCCGGAGAGGCACCAGACGCCCCGTCCCTCGCTAGGGGGCTGCAGTGCCTGGGGAAACTGAGCCGGTCCCACAGGTGTGTGCACTTGTACACGCGTGTGCACACACACGTCACCACTGGGTCTGGGGCAAAGCCGCGTCCTGGCCTGCTCCTTGGTGGCTGGGCCCTGGCGCCAAGGGTCATGAGCAAACAGCTATGGGGGCAGTGCCATAGGGCTGCATGGCCCCGAGGGCACAGCCCTGCCCTGGCCGGGTCACAGCGGGGCGGGCAGCTGGCTCTGGTGGGTGCCATGCAGCCACAGGCCGGCTGCTCTGGGATGGCTCTGCCTGTCGCTGGCCCCTGCTACTTCCCCGCCTCCCCCTCGGAGATGCCAGCCCCCAGGAGCTCCCTGCAGCATGGCCACTTGCACGGGAGCCGTGCCCGGCGCGGGCAGCGCTGTCAGTGGGAAAACAGGAGGGCGCCGCTGCCTGGGGTGTGTAGAGTCCCTGGGTCCCACAGTGTGTCCGGCTGGCTCAGCCGAGCCCAGCACCCTCCTCGGCGTCGCCTGCAGGCTCCAGCCCCTCGCTCTGTCCTGGCCTCCGGCCCTGCCGGCTTCACTCTTCTTCCAGGGCCCCTCACGCCAGAGAGACGGGGGCGTTCTCTGGACTCCGCCCTCACTGACCCGCCGCGCCAACGGGCTGCTGGGACCCACTGAGAACCGGTTAAAGAATCAGAGACCGGCGTGGTGCCGCTGTCTAAACCCCGGGACTGCGTGCAGCCGCGGGTGCCTCCAGGGCACAACCGGGCAACACACACGCCCAGGGTTTGGAAGGGCTGCCCTGCGCGGAGGCTGAAACGCCTCGGCCTCTCCAGCCAGGAAGGGGGACGGGCTAGTGGACGAGCCAGCGGGCTAGTGAACAAAGGAAGTTTTTACTCCTTCCCCTCACACAAGGGTCAGCCAATGAAATGAAGAGGCAGCAGGTTTAAAGCAAACCCAGGGACGGTTTTCTTCACATAACTGTGGAACTCCTCGCGGCTGTGGTGAGCCCTGTTGGCCCTCAAAGGAGCTGAAGTTCCTGGAGGTTGGGCCCACCAGAGAGTGTTAGCCAGGCTGGGCGGGGAGGGTGCCCTGGGGCTGAGTGACAGGGGAGGTTCCCGTTCACTCCTCTGGGCTGCTGGCACTGGCCGTGGTGGGCAGACAGACGGGGCTGGGCGGGCCTTGGCCTGACCCTGGGGGGCCATTTGTATGCGCAAGGCAGCTCTGCTAGCGCCACGCCCCGGAGCGCGCAGGGCTCGCTGTGACGGGCATGGGCACCGGCCAATAACGGGCCCCGCGGCACAGGGGAGGGGTTAACCAGGCTGGCTGGGCTGAGAAGGGCCCTGCCCCAAGGCCCTGCTGGGCATGCTCCAGCCCCAGGGCTGTGTAAAGGCCGGTGGAGCAGCTGCCAGGGCTGACCACAGAAGGGGAAGGGAACCAAGCCGCAGCCGCCAGCGCCGCAGCGTTCGCCAGCCCAGGCGGGGCCGGGGGCAGGAGGCAGCCGGGAGCGCTCAGCGTGCTGCGGGGTAACCGAGCCGGGGTGGGAACCACCCACTGCTGCTAGGGCCTGGGCTGGGGCCGGGGGAGAGGGAGGGCCTGGCCCCCAGTCAAGGGGCCGTATTTACCCCCGATGGGGGAGTTTCAGACTCGCCCGCTGGGCCAGATTTCCCCCCGGGGGGCGTGTGACCCCCGCCAGGCCGGTGTTCAGGGGATGTGGCCCTGGAGGTCTCATCACACAACACAAGGTCTCCTTGACACCTTTAATTCCCGGCAGCCCAGGCCCTGCTGCAGGCCTGGCCTGTGGAGGCTCACGCCCTGCACCGCGGCACGGAAGGGCCAAGGTGCCCTGGCCCTGGGGGCTGGTGGCAGAATGGGGCTGGGGGGTGCAGGCCGCAACTCGCGCCCAGAACGCCACTCGCTCCTGTAAGTCCCCGCTCCCCCCAGGCCAGCGCCCGGCAGCCCCCGGATCCTGCACCCCGGGGCCCGGGGCGAGGGCAGCTGTGAGCACTGGCCCCAGCCCAGCGCCCCAGGGCCTGTCTCCTCACGGCAGCCCCCCGAGTGCCAGGGTCACCCACAAGCCTCGTCCTCGTAGGCGATGGCAACGCCCCTGCGACCCGGCACGGCCTTGGCCACCGGCGTCTGGCCCAGCTGCTGCTCCAAGCCCCGCCAGCTGCGAGACTCCAGGAAGGACGCTGGAAGCAAGAGATGGAGCCGTTAGTGGGGACGCCACAGCCCCGCAGGGGAGCCCCAGCCTCCCTCAGCAGGGGGCGCTACCGGGCGCGGGCCCCACTACCCCGTCCCGGCAGGGGGGCAGGAGCGCTGGCTGGGGGGCGACTGGGTCCTCCCGTCCTGGCAGGGGGGCAGGAGCGCTGGCTGGGGGGCCATTGGGTCCTCCCGTCCCGGCAGGGGGGCAGGAGCGCTGGCTGGGGGGCCATTGGGTCCTCCCGTCCCGGCAGGGGGGCAGGAGCGCTGGCTGGGGGGCGACTGGGTCCTCCCGTCCCGGCAGGGGGGCAGGAGCGCTGGCTGGGGGGCCATTGGGTCCTCCCGTCCCGGCAGGGGGGCAGGAGCGCCGGCTGGGGGCCATTGGGTCCTCCCGTCCCGGCAGGGGGGCAGGAGCGCCGGCTGGGGGCCATTGGGTCCTCCCGTCCCGGCAGGGGGGCAGGAGCGCTGGCTGGGGGGCCATTGGGTCCTCCCGTCCCGGCAGGGGGGCAGGAGCGCTGGCTGGGGGGCGACTGGGTCCTCCCGCCCCGGCAGGGGGGCAGGAGCGCTGGCTGGGGGGCGACTGGGTCCTCCCGTCCCGGCAGGGGGGCAGGAGCGCTGGCTGGGGGGCCATTGGGTCCTCCCGCCCCGGCAGGGGGCTGTGGGCAGTGGCGGGGCGGAGGGAAGAGAGAGTAAAGCACAAACCCGCCGGGCTGGTCTCGGCCAGGGCGTGCTCTGGGTTCCTGCAGGCCAGGGCGGAGCTGGCGGCCGGGGCGGGGCCGCTGGAGAGACCGGCCGCTCGCAGCCCCCCGTGATCAGCGAGACGTCGGGAACGTCCCCTTCCCCGGGGGCCGCGGCTGGGAAGCCGACGTGGGCGCAGCCACCTGCAGGGCGAGAGACATGAGAGCGCCCGGCCCGGCCCCCCCGCGCCCGCGTGGCCAGCTCAGCCCGAGTCTGGGTGGGAGCCACCCGGCCCGGCCCCCCTGCGCCCGCGTGGCCAGCTCAGCCCGAGTCTGGGTGGGAGCCGCCCGGCCCCCCGCGCCCGCGTGGCCAGCTCAGCCCGAGTCTGGGTGGGAGCCGCCCGGCCCGGCCCCCCCCGCGCCCGCGTGGCCAGCTCAGCCCGAGTCTGGGTGGGAGCCACCCGGCCCGGCCCCCCCGCGCCCGCGTGGCCAGCTCAGCCCGAGTCTGGGTGGGAGCCGCCCGGCCCCCCAGCGCCCGCGTGGCCAGCTCAGCCCGAGTCTGGGTGGGAGCCGCCCGGCCCCCCGCGCCCGCGTGGCCAGCTCAGCCCGAGTCTGGGTGGGAGCCACCCGGCCCGGCCCCCCCGCGCCCGCGTGGCCAGCTCAGCCCGAGTCTGGGTGGGAGCCGCCCGGCCCCCCAGCGCCCGCGTGGCCAGCTCAGCCCGAGTCTGGGTGGGAGCCGCCCGGCCCCCCCGCGCCCGCGTGGCCAGCTCAGCCCGAGTCTGGGTGGGAGCCACCCGGCCCGGCCCCCCCGCGCCCGCGTGGCCAGCTCAGCCCGAGTCTGGGTGGGAGCCGCCCGGCCCCCCCGCGCCCGCGTGGCCAGCTCAGCCCGAGTCTGGGTGGGAGCCGCCCGGCCCCCCCGCGCCCGCGTGGCCAGCTCAGCCCGAGTCTGGGTGGGAGCCACCCGGCCCGGCCCCCCCGCGCCCGCGTGGCCAGCTCAGCCCGAGTCTGGGTGGGAGCCGCCCGGCCCCCCCGCGCCCGCGTGGCCAGCTCAGCCCGAGTCTGGGTGGGAGCCACCCGGCCCGGCCCCCCCGCGCCCGCGTGGCCAGCTCAGCCCGAGTCTGGGTGGGAGCCGCCCGGCCCCCCAGCGCCCGCGTGGCCAGCTCAGCCCGAGTCTGGGTGGGAGCCACCCGGCCCGGCCCCCCCGCGCCCGCGTGGCCAGCTCAGCCCGAGTCTGGGTGGGAGCCGCCCGGCCCCCCAGCGCCCGCGTGGCCAGCTCAGCCCGAGTCTGGGTGGGAGCCGCCCGGCCCGGCCCCCCAGCGCCCGCGTGGCCAGCTCAGCCCGAGTCTGGGTGGGAGCCGCCCGGCCCCCCAGCGCCCGCGTGGCCAGCTCAGCCCGAGTCTGGGTGGGAGCCGCCCGGCCCCCGCGCCCGCGTGGCCAGCTCAGCCCGAGTCTGGGTGGGAGCCGCCCGGCCCGGCCCCCCAGCGCCCGCGTGGCCAGCTCAGCCCGAGTCTGGGTGGGAGCCGCCCGGCCCCCCAGCGCCCGCGTGGCCAGCTCAGCCCGAGTCTGGGTGGGAGCCGCCCGGCCCGGCCCCCCAGCGCCCGCGTGGCCAGCTCAGCCCGAGTCTGGGTGGGAGCCGCCCGGCCCGGCCCCCCAGCGCCCGCGTGGCCAGCTCAGCCCGAGTCTGGGTGGGAGCCGCCCGGCCCGGCCCCCCAGCGCCCGCGTGGCCAGCTCAGCCCGAGTCTGGGTGGGAGCCGCCCGGCCCCGGCCCCCCCGCGCCCGCGTGGCCAGCTCAGCCCGAGTCTGGGTGGGAGCCGCCCGGCCCCCCCGCGCCCGCGTGGCCAGCTCAGCCTGAGTCTGGGTGGGAGCCGCCCGGCCCGGCCCCCCAGCGCCCGCGTGGCCAGCTCAGCCTGAGTCTGGGTGGGAGCCGCCCGGCCCCCCGCGCCCGCGTGGCCAGCTCAGCCCGAGTCTGGGTGGGAGCCGCCCGGCCCCCCCGCGCCCGCGTGGCCAGCTCAGCCTGAGTCTGGGTGGGAGCCGCCCGGCCCGGCCCCCCAGCGCCCGCGTGGCCAGCTCAGCCCGAGTCTGGGTGGGAGCCGCCCGGCCCCCCCGCGCCCGCGTGGCCAGCTCAGCCCGAGTCTGGGTGGGAGCCGCCCGGCCCCCCAGCGCCCGCGTGGCCAGCTCAGCCCGAGTCTGGGTGGGAGCCGCCCGGCCCCCCCGCGCCCGCGTGGCCAGCTCAGCCCGAGTCTGGGTGGGAGCCGCCCGGCCCCCCAGCGCCCGCGTGGCCAGCTCAGCCCGAGTCTGGGTGGGAGCCGCCTGGGCTCGGGCCGCTCAGCCCTGGCCTTCCCCAGCAGGGGGCGCTGGCTCCGCCCCTTGGCAAGGTGCCGCCCGTACCTGGCAGCAGGTCCCTGAAGTCTGTGACGTAGCGGCTGCTCCACTCGCGGGCCGGGTTGCAGGCCAGCTCCAGCTCGTAGGGCGTCACCACGGGCCGGTAGAAGTCCCGGGAGTCCAGCAGGGAGTTCTGGGGACAGGCCACCAGCACGAAGACGTCCACCTCCAGGAAGTTGGCCAGCTTGGCCGGGCTGAGCTTGCCCATGGCCAGGGTGTAGCTGCGCTTGCCCGCCCGGTGCAGGACGTCCCGCAGGCGCTCCAGCACGGAGAGGTAGCCAGCCACGCCCAGCGTGCCCACCAGGATGCCCACCACGCGGGCGTCCCGGGCCCGCTCCACCAGGTAGAGGCGCCGGAGCAGCGCCCGGTTGCCGCTGAGCCTCTCGTGCCGGCCGTGGCCCGTGGCTGGCTCGAAGGAGCTGAAGGGGCAGCAGTTCCAGCTCAGTATGAAGTTGGTGAGGGCCAGGCCCTCGGCGCCCACGTAGAACATGGCGTAGTCCTGCAGCCCGCGCCCCGCCTCCAGCGCGAAGACCCGCCCGTGCTGCTGCACCAGCCCCGGGCCCGGCGGGCAGGCGGGGGCCTCGGCGCACGCCGGGCGGGAGAAGACGACATGAGGGTACTCCGGGCGCAGCCGCCGCTCCAGCTCACCTGGGGGGGGCACAGGCTGAGCAGCTCCAGCTCCTCCCCGTTGGCCAGGCCCATCCCCAGGCCAGCCCCACACTGGAGCCCCCGAGGCAGGGACAGGAGTGTGTGTGGGCGGCCCAGGGCGGCAGGGCTTGGCCAGCAGCCCGGTTTGGTTCCTGCTGCCACACGAGCCCAGCAAAGGGTCGGGGTGCAGCCGACCCACAAGCCCTCGTGCACAGAGTGACACCGCGCCCCACGTTCACCACAGCGCGAGGAGCACGAGGCCCCTGGTACCGGCCGACTCGGGCCATGGGTCTGGTTTGCTGGCACGGATCGTTCACTACTGCCGGGGGCGCTGTAACGAGCTGTGCGGGGCTCTGCATTTCCTGCCAGGCAGTGCACGTGGCTCAGCCACTGGGCCCAGGCCACGAGTGAGGGCTGCTCTGACCCGGCAGGGCACCGGGCCACGCCCTGGGCTGGGACTCAGCGTGGGACCTAGGGAGAGAGGGTGGCCACGCGTAGGCTTGTGCTTCGTGGGCGCTGAGCCCCGGCCCACACGCGAAGGCCGACGTTTGGCGGGGGGGAGCGCTGCTTTGCCCACGTCATGGAACCCCCTCACCAGCATGGGAACGCCCGAAGCGCTGACAAGGAGCCTTGGCGCACGCTGGCTGTGAGCGACCGGGCGGGTGCAGGCTCAGAGCTGCGCAGCGTCACCCCCCGCTGAGGGCCGAGTATCCGAGGGGCAGCCGTGTTAGTCTGGAGCTGGGAAAGCGACGAGGAGTCCTGGGGCACCTTCCAGACTCACAGATGTATCGGAGCATGAGCGTTCGTGGGCAAAGACCCACGAAATACACGTGAGTCTAGACGGTGCTACAGGACCCCTCGTCGCCCCTGCTGAGTGCGTTACCAGGGCAGCCAGAACCGGCGGCCCAGCTCCTGGGCCTGGCGCTACCGACGTCTGAACCCAGGCTTAGCCAGCTTGCCCTGCCCGACAAGCTCACTCGCTCCCCTCACCCGCCCTGCAGGCGCCACACCGCATGTGGGAGGGGGGAGGACTGGGGGCTCCCGTGACTTTGCTCGTGCTGGTGCAGCAGAACCCAGCCCCGCTGGCTGCTCAGAGATGTCAACAGCCGGTGGCAGCGCCAGCGCTCGCCTGGGGAGGACAGGGTCGTGGGTTCAAGTGCCGCCTCCCCCGAGGCGGTGCTAGCAGGGCCTGGACAGGTGGGGCGAGGTACCAGCCGGGTAGCAGGAGAAGGGCCTGCCCAGCAGTTCCCACAGCTTCCAGACCACAGCCCGGGGCAGACGCCCACCCCAGCGTAGCTCTCACCTAGCGCGTGGGCGTAGACCACGTCACTCAGCACCACCACGTGGCTCTGGGGGTCAGGGTAGAGCTCCCGGAAGGCCCCCGCGCAACGCTCCGTGTCCAGGGGCTGCCGGCCAAAGACGTGCAACACCGGCAGCTTCCTGCAGGGGCTGAGACACGCGGGGCCATAGTGCACCACAGCCTCCGCCTCCACGTGCTCCGCAGCCACCTCGTCCACGCAGCAGCTACCGCCGGAAAGGAAAGGGTCAGCCATGTCGCTGGCAGGGTCTCACTCCCCACCGGCCCAGCCCCTGAGACCCCCGGCGGCACCTACCTGCCATAGGACGTGTCCCCCAGGATGTACATTTTGGAGCCGGTCGCCTCTTCCATCTTAGCGGCGACGGCGGCTGAATCTGCCAGGAGCTCGTCGGGGAACTGCAGGGCCACCTGTGGCAGGGCCAGCACGGGGGGATGTGAAATACAGGAGCCATCTCTGCCTGCTGCATACGCAGCCACCGCCCAGCACCCAGCGAGCAGAACGGGACTCTAGCCAGCCGCCTCTCTGTGACCCCCCCTCCACCTTACAATGCTCCTGTCCGCTCCACCAGCCGAGGGGACCCAGTCGGGGCCAGGACGATCCCCAGCTCCCAAGGGAACCTGCCCCAGCCACGGGGAGGGCACGAGGCCTCGGTTCCTCTGTGACAGGGTCTCTAGCAGGCTGGCTCCTTGTGCCGCACCAGCCCAGCGCGGGCCTGGCCAGGGGGCTCGTGCCGCCCAGCTGATGAGCAGAGCCCCCTGCTAGGTTTGTTTCTCGTGTGGTGCACATCTGCACATGCCTTGGCGCACACAGAACAACACTATTCTGCACACGGTGAGCCTGACGCCCACCCGTTACCCAGGGAGCTGCGGGGCCCGGCAGCGACTCACCCTGCGAAAGCCGCTGGCGGTGACGAAGGCGGCGGCGCGCTCCAGCTCGTAGAACTCGGCCAGCGCCGCGGGGGGGGCCCTGGCGCCCGGCCCCAGGGGCAGAGCCCGCTGGACCACCCCGGCCCCATCACTGCTGAACAGCGTCGCCATGGTTACGCCGCATCACCTGCACCCACCGGGGAGAGGGGGGGGCGAGGGTCAGTGGGGGGGTCCATGGGCCGGGGACCCCCCGCCCCGAGGGGCAGCTGCAGAGCCCGGCCCCCCCCCCGACTCCCCCCCACGACCTTGGGCCCCCCAGATCCCCCCCGCGGCCTGGGCCCCCCCACGACCTGGGGCCCCCCCAGACCCTCCCCCCCGCGACCTGGGCCCTCCCCTCGGGGGCCGGTCTCTGGGGCGGGCGGGGCTCGGGGGCAGCGGCTGGCTGGGGCGGGGGGGGTCTGGCTGCCTGAGGGGGCAGTGGGGGGGTGGCTGCCGGGCTCCCAGAGGCCCCTGCGCGGAGCGGGCCGCGGCGCCGCCGTCACTAGGGCCCAGAGTGAACAGCCCCGCGCGCGGCGCGACCACGCGGGCTCACCGCGAGGCGCTTCCAGGCCAGGGCCAGGGCCAGCCAATGCGGAGCCGGCTCTGCCGGGAAATCCCGCCCCCGGAGCCCCGAGCCAATCGCATCCGGCTGGGGCGGGGCTCCGCGGCCGCAGCCAATGGCAGGGGGCGCGCGGGCCGGGCGGGGCGCGCGGAGCCCGCTGGGCCGTGTAGTTCGAGCGCCCGCCCAGCCCGCAGCCAATCGCCAGGCTCCCCGCGGTCACGGGGTGGCCCCGCCCGCCCGGTCACATGGTGTCAGTCAGGTGACCTGCCCGCACCCGGCCGGCCCGCGCCTCCCGCAGTCCCGCCGCGCTCCGGAGCCGCCGCCATGTCCGGGCCCCTCCTGCTCTACGCGGGCCTCGGCCTGGCCTGCTGGGCCGCGCTGGCCGGCGTGGGTGAGCGGGGGGGAGGGGGCAGTTGCGGGGGGGGGGGAGAGGAGGAGGAGGGGAGGGGGCAGTTGCGGGGGGGAGGAGGAGGAGGGGAGGGGGCAGTTGCGGGGGGGAGGAGGAGGAGGAGGGGAGGGGGCAGTTGCGGGGGGGAGGAGGAGGAGGGGAGGGGGCAGTTGCGGGGGGGGAGGAGGAGGGGGCAGTTGCGGGGGGGGAGGAGGAGGGGGCAGTTGCGGGGGGGGGGGAGAGAGGAGGAGGGGAGGGGGCAGTTGCGGGGGGGGGGGAGGAGGAGGAGGAGGGGAGGGGGCAGTTGCGGGGGGGAGGAGGAGGAGGGGAGGGGGCAGTTGCGGGGGGGAGGAGGAGGAGGAGGGGAGGGGGCAGTTGCGGGGGGGAGGAGGAGGAGGGGAGGGGGCAGTTGCGGGGGGGGGGAGGAGGAGGAGGAGGGGAGGGGGCAGTTGCGGGGGGGAGGAGGAGGAGGGGAGGGGGCAGTTGCGGGGGGGAGGAGGAGGGGGCAGTTGCGGGGGGGAGGAGGAGGGGGCAGGCGGGGGGGGGAGGAGGGGAGGGGGCAGTTGCGGGGGGGAGAGAGGAGGAGGGGAGGGGGCAGTTGCGGGGGGGAGGGGGCAGTTGCGGGGGGGAGAGAGGAGGAGGGGAGGGGGCAGTTGCGGGGGGGAGGGGGCAGTTGCGGGGGGGAGAGAGGAGGAGGGGAGGGGGCAGTTGCGGGGGGGAGGGGGCAGTTGCGGGGGGGAGAGAGGAGGAGGGGAGGGGGCAGTTGCGGGGGGGAGAGAGGAGGAGGGGAGGGGGCAGTTGCGGGGGGGAGAGAGGAGGAGGGGAGGGGGCAGTTGCGGGGGGGGCCCTGGCGCTGGCCCGGTGCGCGGGTCGCTTCTGTCCGGGCAGGGCCCTGCCCCCCCCCCCCCCCCCGCCAGGGCTGTGTGGGCTGAGCTGGCCTGGCCTGGGCTGGTCCTTCAGCTGGATGTTGGCCCGAGGCCCCGTGTGTCTCATCCTGGCTCAGGGGCTCCGGGCCCTGGTGCCCGCAGGGCAGCGTTGAGGAACACGGGGGGCTCTGGGAGGTTTGCGTCGCTGCTGTCGGAGGGCCCGGTACTGAGCACAAATGGATGGGGGGGGCAGGCCTACTGGTGAGTGCAGGGACTAGTCTCCTTTCACTGCGGGGGTCTCCCACTAAGACTTCCCTCTGGCCCTGGCTGCGCCGGAAGGACTCTTACGCTCATCTGCAGTTGTTCTTTTGGGGGGGACAGATCTGCCAGTCTGTGCGCAGACCTGGGAGCCAGGCCTCTGGGTTCTCATCCTGGGTCTCTGACTAGCGCCGTGCTCGGCTTCGTCTCTTCCCCATTGGTACAACGGGGCAACCTGCAGGGTTGGGGGTGGGGTTAGCCTGTGTCTATCCAGTGCCAGAGAGGTTGTCACTTGGCTCAGAAAGGGCGTTGGGGCAGTGGGGGGGGGGGGCACTGCAGGAAACCAGTGCTGAAGGAATAACCGAGCCTCGCCGTGAGAAGCGGACTCGCTGCGCTGTGTCTCAGGAACGTGGCGTTCAGGGAACGTGCAGGAGTCCTTGGCTGGAGGTCGGTGGCGCAGCAAGCCTAGCCCAAGGGGGCCTGCCCATGTTAGGCCAGCCCTGGTGGCAGTGCAGTCAGTCTGGTGTCCTTGTGGTGACCCTAGTTTGGAGGGGTCAGAGCGCCAGCCAGGTGTGTATGTTGGCAGGGTGGTGGGTCAGAGCCCTGAATGAGGTGGGCACCAGCAGCCTGGCTCGCCTGGGTGCTCAGATCAAGGGGCAGCTGAATAGCGAGGGGACGGCGCTGCTGGCTCACTCCTGCCAGGACCTCTCTAGCCAAAGTGAACCCCACAGGGGAGTTGGCTTAATGGGATCCATGAACCAGGCAGCGCTGAGACATGCCGGCTGCAGCGTCTGAGGGGCTTGCGGAGCCATCAGAGAAGGGTTTCTAGCTGAGGCCTGTGCAGAACTGGCCCAGTAAAGAACAGGCAGGAACCGATCTGTGCCTCCGTGCCGGCGCCCTTGGATGATCAGCAACGTGCCAGAGAACAAGCACTGGGAATACGCCGGGCTCCTGGCCTTCAGCGCCCTCCCCCAGGCTATGCAGCGTCCGGACGCTCGCACACAATGGAACCGGTGCCCGTCACCTGGCGTGTTTTGGCAATAAACCCAGGGCTGGATCTGTGCTGCGCCAGTGAGACGATGCTGTAGGAACCTGCTCTGGGTTGAGCCTGGGGCCAGTTGGCGGCAGCTGTGACTGGCTGGGCCTGGTGGCCGCCCTGGCCGGCGGAGCAGGGACTGTAGAACCCCAAACAGTAACCGGGCAGGTCTGCCCTGGCAGAGACACCCGGGCACGTGGGCAAGCGTGGGGCTGAGGGAAGGGAAAGGGCTGGAAATGCTCCTGCCCATGCTACAGGGGTGGGCCCAGCTGGGCGCAGCCTCCTCCGCTGGGGTGGCTTTGCTGGCAGGGGCAGCGCTGCCCCTGTGCGGGGCGTTCCTGTGGGTTGCTCAACTGGCGCGAGTGACTCGTTCCTTCCTCCTGCTGGGATCAGTTTTGCTTCCTCTCCTGCCCTCAGCCCATGGCTGCTGCAGCCCGAGCGTGTGGGGCCGATCACATTCGCACCCTGCGCGGGGCCCTGCTGGGTGTCTGGCCACCAGACTTCCTTTCTTGCCCACCGGTAGCTGCCAGCGCTCAGCTGAGCGGCGCCCGGACGGGGTGGCCCCAGTCTTAGCACGGGGGGCGCAGGAGCCGCTGAGGCCTGTGGCTGTTGTGGGGAGTGTCGGCCATGGGCGAGGGTAGTTCCTGGCAAACAGACGCTGCGCAGCCCAGTGGGGAGGCCAGGGACGCAGGGAGCCCTGGCACAATCGCAGTGGTGGTTCTGTCCGCAGCCCATGGGCTGGTTCTTAGCGGGCAGGGCTGGGGTGGGTGGGTCCCAGGCATTGTGGGGACCCAGCAGGCTGGAGTCACCTCCCACAGGCACACGGCTAATCTAGGGCAGGGCTTGGCTGGGGTAGATCCCTCCTTTGCCCGGCTTCCCAGGCCCAGCCCTTTGTTGGCTTGAGGCTGGCAGGCAGGCAGCCTGTGGTGGGCTCTGAGCCGCTTTTAATGCATTTAAGCGATAGAGCCAGCACCCCGTCTGTGAGCTGCTGGCTCAGCCAAGCCCTGTGACTCGGGCCGGGTGCCCTGGGGTGACCGACCACTGGGCCTGCTGTCCCTCGACAGTAAGACGGGGTAGGACTGAGACCTGACTCACCCACTCAGCCCAGCCCTGTTGGCTGGATGGAGCCTCAACCCTGCCGGAGCCCCAGCCAGCCTGGTGGTTTAACTTGGCGCGAGTTATGCAGAAGGAGCCTGTCCCTCCAGTTAGCAGCTACACAGCACGGCTGGGCACAGATGAGGGGCCTGTGTGTTCGGGATCATACACTGAGTCCTAGAACTGGCAGGGACCTCGAGAGGTCGTCGAGTCCAGTCCCCGGCCGGACCGGGCACCATCTAGACCATCCCTGGCAGGCGTCTGTCCAGCCTGCTCTGAGATCTCCAGAGATGGAGATCCCACAACCCACCTGGGCAATTTATCCCAGTGTTTGACCACCCTGACAGTTAGGAACTTTTTCCTAATGTCCAACCTAAACCTCCCTTGCTGCAGTTTAAGCCCCTTGCTTCTTGTCCTGTCCTCAGAGGCCAAGGAGAACAATTTTTCTCCCTCCTCCTTGTTAACACCCGTTTAGATACTTGGAAACCGCTCTCGTGTCCCCTCAGTCTTCTCTTTCCAAACTAAACAAACCCAGTTCCTTCCGCCTCCCCTCCTAGCTCATGTTCTCCAGACCCTTCATCATTCTCGTTGCTCTTCTCTGGACCCTCTCCAATTTCTCCACATCTTTCTTGAAATGTGGCGCCCAGCACTGGACACAATACTCCAACGGAGGCCTAATCAGTGCAGAGCAGAGCGGAAGAATGACTCCTCGTGTCTTGCTCACGACTCTCCTGTTCATGCAGCCCAGAATCATGTTTCCTTTTTTTTGCAACAGCCTCACACTGCTGACTCATATTCAGCTTGTGGTCCACTCTGACCCCTAGATCCCTTTCTGCGGACTCCTTCCTACTCGGTCGCTTCCCCTTCTGTGTGTGACACGGATTGTTCCTTCCTAAGGGGAGCACTTTGCATTTGTCCTTATTAAACTTTATCCTGTTGGCCTCCGACCATTTCTCCAGGGATGTGAATGTTTTCCTGGGGCTAGGCTTCCCAGGTCAGGTTAACTGGGGGGGTCTGAAGCAGCTCCCTGCCTACCACGGGCAGGGGGCTGCTCCACCCCCACGGGTGGCCCCCCTGCACAGGAGCCGACTGTCCTCAGTGGGCTATAGGAATGCCAGCTCCCTGCCTGCAAGAGCCTGAGAGTGCCCGGGCTGGTCTGCGCAGAGATAGAGTGCTCCCCGCAACTCCCTGCCCGCACGTGGGGCTGGCACCTGCTGCACTGAGCCCTCAGCCCCCACTTGCTCGTGGACCAGGCCCAAGCGGGGCCTGGCAGCTCAGCCAGCTGGGGAGCGGCCCTGGGCTGACCTGAACCCTCCGTTCTGCCTGCTGGGGCCACTGGACAGCGCCTGGGGTGCGGCCGGGCTGAGAGTTCGGCCGGATTCTGGCGCTGGAGGGCAGGGCTTGGACGCCAGCCTCTCTCCCTCCGTGTTCCCCGCCAGCCCTGCTTCGCCGGGGGTGAGTGACACGCTGTGCGCCCCACAAAGCCGTCTGGCCCTCGCGCTGCTGCTGCTCTCTGCCCCGACGGGCCCAGCTGGTAATGCCTGCCCCTCGGCGCAGGGTGCGGCCGCCCCCGCTGGGCTGCAGCCGGCACGTTTCTGGGCTGAGACTAACCCGCATCTCCTCCGCTCTGCAGCTCCGTTTGCCGGCTGGCCCTTCGCGCCCGTGGGCCGGGGGAACGTCTGACATCGGTGTGCAAGGCGGGGCTGGGCAGTGGGACCTTCTCACTCAGCTCTGCGGGGGGCTAGGGGCACGTGGCCCTCGCTCGGCTGGCTGGGTTGGCGCGTGGCCCTGCTGGCCCTCCTCTGGGCTGGGAGCTCACGGCTGAGCCGCCGGCCTTCCCCCCGTCAGGCAGCGCTAGGGTGCAGCTCTAGCTCCCTGCAGCGGGGCGCATTCGGGCCTGGCCTGCCCTGTGCACCTGTCCAGCTGTCCCCGCTTGGGGAGCGCCAGAGCCGCTGGCTGAGCGCCCCGGCGCAGCATCCGGGCGGGGGGAGGGGCTTTCGGAGCGTCGCCCCCTCGGCTGGCAGGTCTGCGCACGGGGTGAGACCCACTGCTCCTGAGCCACAGGAGGGGCAGGGGCAGCTCAGTGGTGTGAGCACTGGCCTGCTAAACCCGAGGTTGTGAGTTCGATCCTTGAGGGGCCACTTAGGGATCTGGGCGAATCTGTCAGCCCGGCGCCGCGGCTCTTGTCAGGCGTCTGACCAGTGCCCTGCTCCTGCTGCCCGCAGGCACAGGGAGGTTGCCCAGGCTGAGAGCAGCGCCTGGCTCCTCAGCCGGGAAACTGACCCAAGCCTAGTTCACGTCTGGCCCTGGCCCCCTCGCCAGCTCTGCCTTGTGTCCCCGGCTGGCCGGTGCGTTTCCGAGTCCCTGGCACCAGCCCTCAGAAAGAAGCCATTCCCGCGGGGCCCGTCTGGCCTGGGAAGGGCTTGTCCCCAGCCGTGCCGGTGCGCTGCGGTGCCATCTCGTTCCTAGCGATTGTCTAACGTGGGTGGACGCCGAGTGCCCCCTGTCACGGGGGAGAACGGCCACTCGCTGAGCAGCCGCAGTCAAAGGGGCGAACAGACAGTTGGGAGCCATGAAATCCGGGACAGAGACTAAGAGAACGTCCTAATGCCCCTGGAAACTGCCGGGGCCGCCCACGCGTTGAACAGGCCACCGGCCTGCTCGCCCCGGCTCCAGCCGGGCCTGGGAGGTTGAGAAGGGCAACACAACGGAGGGGTTTGGACGGGTGCCCTAGGAAGAGGGGGACTTTCCCCGGAGACGAAGGGGTGATGGGATAAAACTGTTGGCGCCGGGTCCCCCGTGTGCCCATGCTGGGGGCTGTGCAGTCCAGGGACACCTGCCTGTGCTAATGGGAACCAGGCCCTCCCAGGCTGGCTCAGCCAACGAGCAGCCTCCTGGGGACGCAGTGATGCCAGCACCATGCTCCTCCGGCCTGGGCAGGCTGCGCTGGCTCCTTCGCGTGTATTGGGGCAATGTGGTCTAGCGGTTAGGGCAGGGAAGCTTGCTGCTAGGCCCGGCTCCATCTGCCGGTCCAGCTGCTGGGCACCCTCGGCCAGCTGCTCGCGCTGCTGCGAAGCCGTCAGACCGCGGGTCCCAGGGCCAAGCAGCCCAGAGTGGCCCGGCTGTTGTGCCCGGCAGGGCTCCCTGTGCTTGGTGGCGAGGGCTGGCGCTGACTCGCGCCTGACGGGGCAGCACGTGAGGCTCTCGGCTGTGGAGGGAATGAGCCAGGCTCCCCGGGCACGCTCGCTCCCTCTGAGTCAGGGGCCTGCTGCCTGGGGGGAGGGCGAGCTCGGCTGCACCCCGGGGCGAGTCTCAGCTCTGTGGGCGGAGGAGGGGTCGTGGGCCCTGAGCTAGCGTCCCGGCCTCCCCTGGTGGCGTCACCGTGTCTGCCCGGCCGGGTACCGTGGGGATGGGCGCAGCGGCAACACCCGCAGCGCTGGTGTGCAGGGAGACTGTTGTGGGGCTGAGCCGCAGCCGCTTTCGGCCCACGTGGCTGGGGAATCACAGGGACGCCCCTGGGCATGGGGAAGCCACGGGGCGTCTGTCCCCCCTGACTCCGTACCTGACTCCGTACCTTCCCAGTGCCAGGCTCCCTGCTGAGAGCGCTGCCTGGCACGTGGCTTCCTGCCCTCCGGCAGCCAGGCTGCGTGGCTGGTGTGGGCAGCTGGGCCGGGGGGGAGCAGAGGGGCCAGGCTGCACGGCTGGTGTGGGCGGCTGGGCCAGGGGGAAGCCGAGGGGCCAGGTTGCGCGGCTGGTGTGGGCGGCTGGGCCAGGGGGGAGCCGAGGGGCCAGGCTGCAGAGCTGGTGTGGGAGGCCGGGCCGGGGGGGAGCCGAGGGGCCAGGCTGTGCAGCTGGTGTGGGCGGCTGGGCCAGGGGGGAGCCGAGGGGCCAGGCTGCACGGCTGGTGTGGGCGGCTGGGCCAGGGGGGAGCCGAGGGGCCAGGCTGCACGGCTGGTGTGGGAGGCCGGGCCGGGGGGGAGCAGAGGGGCCCGGCTGCACGGCTGGTGTGGGAGACCGGGCCGGGGGGGAGCAGAGGGGCCCGGCTGCAGGGCTGGTGTGGGAGGCCGGGCCGGGGGGGGAGCAGAGGGGCCCAGCTGCACGGCTGGTGTGGGAGGCCGGGCCGGGGGGGGAGCCGAGGGGCCAGGCTGCAGAGCTGGTGTGGGAGGCCGGGCCGGGGGAAGCAGAGGGGCCCAGCTGCACGGCTGGTGTGGGAGGCCGGGCCGGGGGGGGAGCAGAGGGGCCAGGCTGCACGGCTGGTGTGGGAGACCGGGCCGGGGGGGGAGCAGAGGGGCCCAGCTGCAGGGTTGGTGTGGGAGGCCAGGCCAGGAGGGAGCAGAGGGGCCCAGCTGCACGGCTGGTGTGGGAGGCTGGGCCGGGGGGAGCAGAGGGGCCCGGCTGCACGGCTGGTGTGGGAGGCCGGGCCGGGGGGAGCAGAAGGACCAGGCTGCACGGCTGGTGTGGGAGGCCGGGCCGGGGGGAGCAGAGGGGCCAGGCTGCATGGCTGGTGTGGGAGGCCGGGCCAGGGGGAGCAGAGGGGCCAGGCTGCATGGCTGGTGTGGGAGGCCGGGCCGGGGGGAGCAGAGGGGCCCGGCAGCAGGGCTGGTGTGGGAGGCCGGGCCGGGGGGAGCAGAGGGGCCAGGCTGCACGGCTGGTGTGGGAGGCCGGGCCGGGGGGAGCAGAGGGGCCAGGCTTCACGGCTGGTGTGGGCGGCTGGGCCAAGGGGGAGCCGAGAGGCCAGGCTGCACGGCTGGTGTGGGAGGCCGGGCCGGGGGGAGCAGAGGGGCCAGGCTGCACGGCTGGTGTGGGCGGCTGGGCTGGGCAGGACGTGGCAGGGGGGGCAGAGGGGCCCGGCTGGCTGACGGTCGCCTCTTGTCTTTAGGTATCTGCTACACGATATTCGACCTGGGCTTCCGTTTCGACGTGGCCTGGTGAGTTGGCTCAGGCTGGCCCCGGGGCCCGCCGGGCAGGCTGCTGAGGGCCAGAGGTGGCCAGGAAGCAGCCCCTGCTCCAGCAGCAGAGACCGAGCGCTCCTCTGCCCTGGCTCGGAGCCCGCTGGCCGGGACGGAGGGCTTGTGTGCCCGGCTGGCCCGGTGCCCTCTGCGCGCGTCTGCTGGAGCCTGCCACGGGCCGTTCCCATGCACCTCACCTCCCTCCCCAGGGAAGCCTGGCCCGGGCTCAGCTTCCAGCCACGCTCCACTGGCCCTGCCTGTGCTGCCAGCAGCCGCTGTCCAGCCGCCCCTGCCCTGGGCTGGCGGGTTGCCCCGGGTGCTGGGTGTGCAGGCCTGCCCGGTGGGGGGAGCCTGCGTGGCCATGCCAGGGCTCCGGGGTGAAGGCCGGGGGCCTGGTGGCTTGGTCTGGGTGCAGCATCCGGCTCTGCCATGGCGCTGAGGGAGGCCGGTCCAGTGTCTGCATGGCGGGGCCGCCGCTCGCTGTAGGCGTGAGCCTGGCCGTTTGGGGGGCGCACAGCAGGGAAGGGTCCCTGGGCACCGACGAGCCTCCCTTCCGTTTAGGTTCTTAACGGAAACCTCGCCCTTCATGTGGTCCAACCTGGGCATCGGCCTGGCCATCTCGCTCTCCGTGGTGGGCGCGGCCTGGTGAGTGCTCCTGGGGGGCTGCTGCGGGGGAGGGGAGAGGCTGTTCTCCGGGGTTCTGTGCCCAGGACCCTGGCCTGGCCGGGGTGGGGCTGCCCCCCAGCCTGTCTCGCCGCGCCCGGCAGTGGGGGGAGTGGGGCGTTGGCTCCTGCCAAGGGTGCCGCCGGCTCTCCCCGGCCCGTGCTCGGCCCTTCCGCAGGGAGGTGCCGTCGTCTCCTGCAGGCACCCGCCCGCCAGGGCCCCTCGCTCACCCCCCCTCTCCTTCAGGGGCATCTTCATCACCGGCTCCAGCATCATCGGCGGGGGCGTGAAGGCCCCCAGGATTAAAACCAAGAACCTGGTCAGGTAAGGGCAGCTGGTGCCGCTGTGGGGTCCCTCCCTCTGCTGGCTGGCACACCGTCCCCTCCCCCGGGCTGGGGGGCGAGGGGCAATTGGTCTGTCCCAGGCCGGGCAGGAGAGGGCTGTGCTGGGCAGGGGGCGACTGGTGGGTTCTGGGCTGGGCTGGGGCCAAGCGGGGGAGAGGTGTGTCGGGGCGGGGGGTGACAGGTCTGACCTGGGCCAGGCGGGGGAGGGGTGTGTCGGGGCGGGGGGGCAACAGGTCTGACCTGGGCCGGGCGGGGGAGGGGTGTGTCGGGGCAGGGGGGCAACAGGTCTGACCTGGGCCGGGGGGGGGAGGGGTGTGTCGGGGCAGGGGGGCAACAGGTCTGACCTGGGCCAGGCGGGGGAGGGGTGTGTCGGGGCGGGGGGCGACAGGTCTGACCTGGGCCAGGCGGGGGAGGGGTGTGTCGGGGCGGGGGGGCAACAGGTCTGACCTGGGCCGGGCGGGGGAGGGGTGTGTCGGGGCGGGGGGGCAACAGGTCTGACCTGGGCCGGGCGGGGGAGGGGTGTGTCGGGGCGGGGGGGCAACAGGTCTGACCTGGGCCGGGCGGGGGAGGGGTGTGTCGGGGCGGGGGGGCGACAGGTCTGACCTGGGCCGGGCGGGGGAGGGGTGTGTCGGGGCGGGGGGGCGACAGGTCTGTCCTGGGCCGGGCGGGGGAGGGGTGTGTCGGGGCGGGGGGGGGGTGACAGGTCTGTCCTGGGCCGGGCGGGGGAGGGGTGTGTCGGGGCGGGGGTGACAGGTCTGTCCTGGGCCGGGCGGGGGAGGGGTGTGTCGGGGCGGGGTGACAGGTCTGTCCTGGGCCGGGCGGGGGAGGGGTGTGTCGGGGCGGGGGGTGACAGGTCTGTCCTGGGCCGGGCGGGGGAGGGGTGTGTCGGGGCGGGGGGGCAACAGGTCTGACCTGGGCCGGGCGGGGGAGGGGTGTGTCGGGGCGGGGGGGCGACAGGTCTGACCTGGGCCGGGCGGGGGAGGGGTGTGTCGGGGCGGGGGGGGGGTGACAGGTCTGTCCTGGGCCGGGCGGGGGAGGGGTGTGTCGGGGCGGGGGGTGACAGGTCTGTCCTTGGCTGGGTGGGGGGTGACAGGTCTGTCCCGGGCCGGGCGGGGGAGGGGTGTGTCAGGGCGGGGGGTGACAGGTCTGTCCTTGGCTGGGTGGGGGGTGACAGGTCTGTCCCGGGCCGGGCGGGGGAGGGGTGTGTCGGGGCAGGGGGTGACAGGTCTGTCCTTGGCTGGGTGGGGGGTGACAGGTCTGTCCCCGGCCGGGCGGGGGAGGGGTGTGTCGGGGTGGGGGGAGTGACAGGTCTGTCCCGGGCTGGGCGGGGGAGGGGTGTGTCGGGGCGGGGGGGTGACTGCCCCAGGTCTGGCGGGGGAGGGGTCTGTCCCGGTCCAGGCTGTCGGTCGCTAACACTGCCCCTCGTCTGCAGCATCATCTTCTGCGAGGCTGTGGCGATCTACGGGATCATCATGGCCATCGTCATCAGCAACATGGCCGAGGTGCGGGCCTGGCCGGGGGTGGCACCGGCAGCCCCTGGAGCTTGGCAGGGCAGGGCCACTCCACGGCTTCCCTCCCCTCGCTGGGCTCAGCAGCCCGCCGGGCCGTCCCGAGGGGCCCGTCCAGCCGACCTGGGCCCGAGGCTGCCCCCGAGTGCGCAGCTGGGCCCTCGGGTCCCATCGTGGCTTCAGGCAGCCCGGGCAGCGCCACCCAGCCTGTCTGAGGCAGCCACCAGCCCCGCGCTGTGTTCCCTGACTTGCCGGGATCGTCCGTTGGGCACGGCACCGGGGCTGCCTCTTGCCAGCCCAGCCTGCGGGCGCCGGCGCTGCCACCCGCCTGCTCGGAGCCAGGCCGCCGGCCGCTGACATGCAGGGGAATCCCTCTGCCCCGCCATGGGGAGCAGGTGGAGAAGGCCCTGGCGCTGGGGTTTGATCCCGCCGCTTGGCAGCCTGGGCCCTTCTGGGCGGGTGCTGAGCCCCTGCTGCCAGGGTCATCCCCAGGGGGATGCAGGACCCGGGCCCAGGGTTCCTGTCAGCTGAGTGCCCAGGGGAGAGTCAGACGCCGCCCAGCTGGTGAGCACAGCGCCCCCAGACGGCAGCAGGTGGTGCACATCCGCACGTGCCTTGGTCCGCAGAACAAAATGTCTTCTGCCCCGGATGGAAACTCTGAGCAGGAGCGCTGCGCTAGCCCCCTGAGCTGCCCTTGGCCCCGTGTCTCCGCGTCCCCCCGCAGCGCGGCGCCCTGAGCCGGCTCCACCGGCCGCTAACTGCCCCGTGTGGCTTCTTCCAGCCTTTCAGCGGCACCACCCCAGAGACCATCGGCGCCAAGAACTACCACGCGGGTGAGCAGGGCCCTGCCCCGTGGCGGGGGGGCTGTGCCCTGAGGGGAGGGGGGCGAAGGGCCTGAGTGCCCTGGGCACCATGCAGCCCTGCCAGTGCGGCTGTGGGCCTTGTCTCGGGGGGACACTCTGCTCCCCAGGCTGCCTGCCCCAGAGGCAGCCCAGCCCCCCTCCGCCCCTGAGGCAGGCTGGTCAGGCTGGCGGCCTGCCTGCTAGCTTGGGCTGCTCCCGATGCTGGGCCAGGAGCAGGGGGTGTCTGGGTTGATAGAACACTGCCCCGGGGCCCTCGGAGCCTGCCAGACACGTCCTCCGCCCTGTGGCCGGGCTCTGGGTCCAGGACGGCTCAGGCAGGGCACTGAAACTCGACTCCCTCAGAGGCTGCTGCCTGGCCATGGATGGGGACCAGCCTCCATGGTTGCTGGTGTCGGTTCGCTGCCCGCAGGGCCCTTGGTTTGTCCTCTTCATATTCTGTTCTGTCCCCTTAACTCTGCCCCGACACAGCGCCCAGCAGGCTTCCTGGGAGGGGGCTGAGTCCCTGGGCAAGGCAGGCCCTGGCCTGTGGCCTGCCACGTCTCACCGCTCTCTGCTCCCCTGCAGGTTACTCCATGTTTGGGGCCGGCCTGACCGTGGGCCTCTCCAACCTGTTCTGCGGGGTGTGCGTGGGCATCGTGGGCAGCGGGGCCGCGCTGGCCGACGCCCAGAACGCCAGCCTCTTCGTCAAGATCCTGATCGTGGAGATCTTTGGCAGCGCCATCGGGCTCTTCGGGGTCATCGTCGCCATCCTGCAGGTACCGGCTGGGCCTCAGTGTCCCGCGTGGGCTGCCAATGAGGGGCCCACGTGAGGGCGCTGGCGGGGTGGGAGCAACTCCCGGTGACCACACTAGTTGGCCAGGCTGCCTGGTCCCTCCAGCGGCCGCAGGGAAAGGCTGGACGGGCCCTGGGGAGGGGGCTCTTTGGGGGGGGTTGTGGTCCCTGGGGCACCCAGCTGGGCATGCTCCCAAGCAGGGTCTCTGGGGGGGCTCTGACCTGTCTCCTTTCTCTCCGCAGACATCCAAAGTAAAGATGGGGGACTGAGCCCCTGCTGCCCTGCCCGTTCGGCCTGGCCCCCGCGGCGCGACTGTACATATTTATTTAATGTTTCTATTCCCCGAGCGGGGGCGGGCGCCCAGGTGTATAGAACCGTCCCTGCTGATCCGCCACCCACTGGCCCCACGGAAGAAATAATCATCTGTGTGTGAATCCGGGCCAGCCGGGCGGGGCTTGGCCGCTGAGTGTCCCCGGTGTGTGTAGAGACCAATCGACCAGTGCAAGTCCGTGTCACGTGAAATAAACGTGGTTCCTGTCCCCCCCGGCTCCCTTGTGTGTGCCCTGTGCTGCCCCAGCCCGCGCCCCCCTGCCGGGCCACGGGGGCCTCCTGTTCCCAGAGCTCTGCTCCGGCGCTAGTAGGGCCAGGGGTGAGCCGGCCTGACGCTGCCCCCTGCCAGTGGTGAGGCAGGAGGAGAAGAACCTGGGGCTGGTGAGGACCTCGTGCCTGTGGGTTTGTTGGGGGAGGCTGCCCCGGATAACTTGCAGCCAGCAAAGGCTCTGGGGAGAGCGGGCAGAGGGCTTTTCCTGAGTCAGGCCGGCGGGGGAAGGAGGGTGAGGTAGCAGGGGATACTCGGGGGGCTTTGGTCACTAGAAGACTCGTGACCCCTTTGGGGGGCGCTCCCCGTGGGGGCAGGGGCGGGCCGGCGTCCCCAGGGCCTCTTGCAGCTTCTCCGGCCGGGAGGGAATCCCGTGGGTCGGGCTGGGGCTGGGCACAGCGACGCGCTGGCGTCTGTCCCGGGGTCGGCGCATGGGCCAGCCCCCAGCCAGGCCGGACTCAGCTCCCGGGCTGGCCTGCTGGGAACAGTAGCTCTGCCCGAACACGGGTGTTCCCAGGCAGCTGTGCCAGGAATTTGCCCCAAAGCCCCCTTCACCCAACTGAATGTCCGTCCTCCATGAGCTCCGGCTGATCGGGGTAGCTGGCTGTCTATGGCTCCTGTCCCTTGGCGGTGACCTGGTGAGCCCAGCAGCCCCCTCCCGTCGGGCGGGGCCAGGCGTTGTGGGTCAGTCTGGCAGTCAATGTGCGCTGTGCCACCGTCAGTGCTTCGTGCAAGGGGAGCCAGGCACGCGGGGCCAGCAGTGCCCAGCGAGCCGGAACGGGCCCAGCGACGCCTCGCCAGGCAGCGCGGGGCCCAGGCTTGCAAACAGAGCAGTGTCTACTGGGGTGGGGAACCTCGGCCTGGGCGCTGAATGTGGCCCCTGGTTTGCTTGGAGCTGGTCCCCCTAAGCTCTGGTGCGGGAGGGGATGTGGGGCCACCTCAGAAGGGTTTGGGGGGGTTGCTTCTCACTCTGGTGTTCCCTCCCTAATTTTTCTGTGGGGCAGCAGCTCCTGACCCAGCAAAGACGGCTCAGCCTGATCTACACGTTGATCAAGAAAGACGTGATGAAATTGGGGAGGGTCCAGAGAAGAGCAGCGGGAATGGGGAAAGGCCCAGAGAACAGGAGCTAGGAGGGGCGGCCTAAGGAACTGGGCTTGTTTAGTCTGGAAAAGAGCAGACGGGGCCCGAGAGCTGTTTTCAAGTGTCCGAAAGGGTGTCACAAGGAGGAGGGGGAATTGCTCTCCTTGGCCTCCGAGGACTGGCCAGGAAGGTTTAGGTGGGACAGGAAAAACTTCCTGCCTGTGGGGGTGGTTGGACACTGGAATAAGTTGCCTGGGGGGTTGTGGAATCTGCATCCCGGGATATTTCAGAGCAGGTTGGACAGATGGTCTAGACGGTGCTGGGTCCTGCCGTGAGGGCAGGGACTGGACTTGATGACTCGAGGTCCCTTCCAGCTCTCGTGTTCTATGATTCTGAGGGCCCAGCTAGCCCAGGGCCCTGTCTCCTGACGGCAGCTGGTGCCAGCTGCTCTAGTGGGAATGTGCAGAACAGGCCAGTCGTATTTCCACCATATGATCCTTCCCTCCCCCAGTGGTTTCTTCCCTGAGCGTTCCTGGTCTTGCTGCTGCTGCGTGCGGAGTGGATGCTCTCTGAGAACCGTGCAGCTGGCGCCGGGGGCTCGGTGGGTCACGTTAGCTGGGTTCCACCCCGGCGTTTCCGGCAGGACGATTCTTTTCTAAGCTGCATCCTTTTGCTCTTCTTGGCGCTGCCTGTCCGCGGCCGTGTTGGTGCTCAGCCGGCCCGTTTTGTGAGGCCCTTTCGTAGCCCTTCCCAGCCTGCGTGGGACTGAGCTGCCCTTCGTATGCTGGGATCTGCAGACTTTGCTCACTCACTGTTTGCTGCCTTTGCCAGGCCATTTGTACCTCGAGCAGCCCAGGCCTGCAGCACACGGCTAGTGGCTCGCCTCGCTCCACGGGGCAAGCCGACCATTCATCCCTACCCTTGGTTTCCTGTCTTGTAACCAGCTCCCAATCAGTGAAGACCTCCCCCCTCATCCCATGGCAGCTCGCTTTGCTTAAGAGCCTTTGGGGAGGGACCTTGCGAAAGGCTGTGACATAGTGGGGGTACTTGCTGGGCTGTGGTGACCCTGCTGTCTGGAGCAAGACCCAGCAGGGAAAACCTCATTATGCAAAGGTGATGCCAAACTTGTTGAACCAGACACCCCCATGGAGAGGAACAAAGGAAGGGGGATGCTGCCCTGGCTGGGGGGCAGGGCTGGAAGAGGGTGGGTTAGTTGCTGGCTGGGAGCATGGAGGAGACAGCCTAGGGGAAGGGGCTGGAGTTTAGGGGCCCAGTCTCCCCCATCTCAAGGGGGCCTGAGGCAGCCTAGCCCAGCTCTGTGACCAGATTACATCTGTGCTGTGCTGTATCCTGGAGAGGCAATAAACTTCCTCTATTCCACCGGCTGGTGCAGTCTGTTTGTGCCATTTCGGGGTGCAGGAGACGGGGGACCCCCAACGCGCCGTCACAAAGGCTTTCTGGAAATCCCAAGTGCGCTGTATCCACTGGATCCCCCTTGTGCACATGCTTGTTGACCCCTCAAAGGACTCTAGCAGATTGGGGAGGCAGGATTTCCCTTTACAGAGACCACGTTGACCTTCCCCCAACAAATTCAGCCCATCCATGCGTCTGACAGCTCTGTCCTGAACTAGTCCAGCCAGGTTGCCCGGCCCTGACGTTCGATTTACCAGCCTGTGATCGCCAGGAGCGTCGCTGGAACGTGTAGGATCTTGTGGCACTTTGCAGACTCTCCGAGAACTACATTTTCCTTGCACCTCCTAGAGCTGGTCACCTGTGTGCCCGCGCGGGTGCATAAGGAGCAGGGATTGCCGGTCAGTCTGGCACGGCAGTGTGACGGAGCGGGACGTGGCAGGCAGGATAAATCTCGCACAGCAACTGGGCCCATGAAGTGGGCTCCAAGTGCCGTCTCCGAGGCGAGCCGGGTCAGTCTCACTGTGAGGACAACGAGCAGTCCTGGGGCACTGCAGAGGCCCTAACACAGCTCCTGAGCGAAGTGGGTGTTACCCATGGATGCTCGCTGGCTCTAAGGGCCCAGGGCTGCTCATCGTTTATATAAGAAAAAGAAAAGGAATCCCCAAGAGGAGAGGGGCCAAGGACACACCTGGCGCTGCTTGGCGCTTCTCCAGACCTCTCCTGCCCCCTCCCTCTGGGACACGCCGGCCAGTCTGTCACCTACCAGGGTGGCTCAGGCGTGGGGCTCCACCTCGGCACCCCAGCCTAGCCGTGTCTTCCTGCGAGGCTCCGCCAGCACCTCCTCCCTGCACGCTGCCGGGCAGGCTCCCACGGCCCAGGGGTTTGCTGGGGCGGGTGCTGCTCGCTGCCCTTCACCCTCCTCATTCCCCGTCCCACCTGGCTTGCTGGTTTCTGCTCCTTCGCTTTCCTCAGTGGCGTTCGACTTCCAGTCTTTCAGAGAGAGCTCATTTTTGCCTCCACCTGCCTCTGTGACTCTTTAGCCCCGGTGGCATTTGGTTGGTCCCCTTGCTCCGCCCCCCCCCCCCCCCCGTGGGTAGACATTTGAGCCTTTATTGCACGGGGTTGGGTTTTTTAAATTAGTTTCCAGGAATTTCGTGCTTGTCGATTTCTCGCTGCACCTTTTAATTTCCATGGAACCAGCTTCAATGGTTTTGTCAGCTCCCTTTTTGACACACAAAGGGGGGTGTCTCGGGTATCCCCTCCCCCCAGGATGGCATCTCTCGGGCCAGCTCCTGTGCCCCAGCAGGACTCAATCAAGAATGGCCTCTTCTCTCGGGGCCCAGGACTAGCTGCTCCAGAAGTAGACACTCCTAGTGCCTGGCGAGTCCCTGCGGGGCGTGTATCCAGTCAAAGGGATCAGTGGGTTTTCTGTGCTTGTAGCCTGTCTCGTCTCCCTGAGCGTGTCACCAGCCGGGTCGGGATCGGCCGTGGGACATGCCCCAGGTAACGAGCTCGCTGGCTCTGGCACGGCCTGGACGGGCAGTGTGGCTCTGCCTCCCAAGGCATGCCCTTCCCCGTGGGGCGTGGGGCTCCCTCTGCCCAACACCGCCCCACCTGCTGGGGGCTCCCTTGTGGGCAGGGCTAATGCACACTGAGCTAGGGCCCTGAACACCCTGCTCTGGGGGTCTGCGAGCAGGGGCTGGTCACTGGAAGAACATCAGAGCGGCCAGGCTGGGTCAGACCAAAGGCCCATCCAACCCAGTGTCCTGTCTGCCCTCAGTGGCCAGCGCCCCGTGCCCCAACGGGAGTGACCAGAGCGGGGAACCATCCAGTGATCCCTCCCCTCTCACCCATTCCCAGCCCCTGACACGCAGCGGCTATGGATACCTTCCCTGCCCAGCCTGGCTAATAGCCACAGATGGATCTGTCCTCCATGAATTTATCTAGCGCTTTTTTGAGCCCTGCTACAGTCCTGGTCTTCACCACATCCTCTGGCGAGGAGTTCCACAGGTTGACTGTGCACTGCGTGAAGAAATACTTCCTTGTTACCTGTCTGCTCCATGTTAATTTGTGTGTTTTGCTCTGGCTGCCTATTGCCTGCCTGAGCCAAATGCTTATCACGTCCTAGAATCGCCCCTGGTGACCTCTCCAAGAGGAGGAAGCGAGCAGGAAGGGTTACCTTGTTCACAAGAGAACACAGGGACTGCTCAGAACTCTGGTGGTGCAGAGGGACTCCTCCAGCACAAGCTGCCAGTTGGCCGGACGTACGCCTGGAGCGCTGCCGGCCAGGTTAACGCTGGGGGAAAGCTGTGGGGAGCTAGAATGGCTTGTGCATTCGGTTCTGGCTCTAGGAAGCATGTTTCCTTTTCTACCATACGTTTCAGAGAGTTTGCCTGTCTGTCCCGGAACTCCTCATGGTGAGGGCTAGGCACCCCGACTCAGCATCCAGCTCCCTCTGCTCATAACGTAAAGCAAGGTCTGGGCTTGGCTGGGCCAGGACAACGGGATGGGCCAGGGGTGGGCCGGCTCCCCTTCAAACCAACCAGAAAAGCGGTCAAACGGAGACTTTGGAGCAGTGCTCTGTTTTGGCCCAGCTAAATCAATGCTGAAGGTTTGAAAACTAGAAAAAAATGTTATTGGTAACCTGACTATTGCCCTGCGAACGATATGAGTTTTTAGGAAATCCAAAATAAAAATGAACTTCATAAAAGTAAGTAATTTAAATGCAGCATGTTCATTTTCCTTTTGTTTTACCCAAATCCATTGTTAGGAACCTGAGAAACGCCAGGAAAATCTGCTAATATTCGATCTAGAACCAGCTGGTTCCATTCGTTCTACCTGCGTTGGGAATCTCGGTTCTGGGTTGCAGAAATACCAGGGGCGGGTTGTGCGGGACGAGGAGCTGGAGGGGGACTGGTAAGCGAGGCGCAGCAGCACTGGGAAGATTACAAGTGTCTGGTGGGCCAGGGCTGGGCCTTGCAGGGGGATGCCAAGGGATGCCCGGCAGGGGTGGGTGTCAGGACAGCTGGGCCTAGGGGCAGAGCAGGGCTGGCGGCGTTGAGCTGAGCCGTGGCCAATACTGACAGGGACCCCTCACACTCAGGGCAGGTGGGAGCAAGGGGCCTCCTAGCCAGGGGTCCCCTGGGGTGGTGTCAGCCTCATCCCTGCCCACCTATTCCAGGAGAAAGCAGACACGGCACCCGTGTAGTCCTGCCGGCTGAGCACGCGGCTGGCTAGATTCCCTGTGCAGATGTGTTGTCCAGGGTGAAGCTCGTGAAAGCGCGCCAGTGCACTCGGCTTGGGGGGATGGGAAATGAACAGCCCCCCGCGCGCTCAGGGTCTCGTTTTCAGAAATGGCTTAGACACGGAGGGCACGCTGCCCTTCCCTGGCTCCGCACCATGCGCCGTCTTGGCCAGATTGGGTTGGACTGACAGCGGGTGAACGGGCTGGACGCAGCCCAGCGTTAGCTTTCCTCAGGCCTCGGCAGCACCTTTGACATGTGGCCAAGTGGGGGGGAGGGTGCAAAGGCTCCTCAGCCAAGTCTTTTGAGTGCAAGTTATCCCGTCGGGCGGGCAGCAATGTTCCCTTGTGACCTTGCCTTCTGGCATCTTCCCTCATTCCTGAGGGCCTCAGATGGGTCCGTTGTCACTGTCCGACATGGACACGTCCCCCTGCCTCCTTCAAACCGCTGTCCAGCTGGGATTCCCAGGGTTACGCTCTACACGAACTGCAGCCAGGGCCGTTACTAGGGTTTGGCATCTGCCTGATCCGTTCACGGATCCTGCCCGGCTCTTCCCCACAGGCTCGTCGTCACCGATGCCGCTCGCTTCCGCCCAGCAGGCTGCACGGCCTGGCTTTCGGGGTCTGCTCCTCGCTGCCCGCGCCCCCTTTTCCCACTTGTTTTTGGGGGTGGGGGAGCCGCTGCTGTCGCCTCCTCCTCTTAACCCACCAAGGCCTCGCTCCCAATTGTGGGACTGCTCGGGGTGGGGAGCACTGCAGCCTGAGGCTGGCCCGCCCCGCACGTGGCCTTTTGACATTTTCCTCACAATTGTCTCAGCCTTGGAAGCTGGCCCTTGTCCGTTCCCAGCTGGGACGCTCCCTCGTGTGCAGACAGGCCTAGTGTAACCCACACGCCTGGGGGTCACTGTCCCATGCAGAGGCACTGAGACCACTTCCAGCCAGAGACCAGAAGCAGGGAGCTCTGCAGCCAGAGCTGAGACCCGGCTGGCTTCATAGCTGCCGCGCCTACACTAAGCTCCAGAGGCCCCAGGTTCAAAGCTGCCCGGTGGGGGTTACACAAGCACCCAGGCAGCTGTAACATTGTAAAACAGCGAGGAGTCCCGAGGCACCCGAGACTCACCGATTTATGTGGGCAAGGGGCAGCAGCTTCGGTGGGTAGAAGCCGCTTTGTCAGATGCACGCAGCACGCTGGCGAAGTGGTTTTCCCCACGAGAGCGTCTGCCCATGTAAATGGTGAGTCGCTCCGGTGCCCCAGGACTCCCCGTTGGCTTTGCCAGACACGGGCACCCCTGGGAGACGTGTCACCGTTAGCGAGAGAAGGTGGGTGAGGCAGGATCTTGTATTGGCCCCCGCTGGGGGGGGAGCTGACGGAGCTGCAGCCACCGGCGCCCCCCAGCGGGTATGACGGAGCGTCGGCCCAGGTCGGCTGCCGCGCTGTTTGCGTGCAAAGCTTTCACAGGCTGCGTTGCGCCGGCTCCCCGCTCGCCCAGGGCTCCTTCGGCACACGGTGAGGTGGGAGACGCAGCTCGACCTGGTCCCTGGCTCCAGCCGAGCCCTCTGGCCTACTGGGGTGTGGAGGAACATCCTGGGGGCCCGTCCTGCAGTGGCCCTAAGGCCAGGGCAGGGGTTGGTGGCTCTGAGGTGGAGGCCGCTTGGCTGTGACAGCCCCCCCCATGCTTCCCACAGGGGGTGGAGCCAGAATTTAACGTTGCAGTCAGGTGACTCGGGGAGCCCCGCCCACGCGTGGCACACATGGTGTCACCCAGAAGTGTGTGTAGCGCCTCTTGGCTGTCACCCTGGTATGTGGCATGGGTGCCCTCTGGCCCCCTCCCTCCCCCCCCGCCGCTGGTGCATGGGCCCCATCCTGGCTGACTCCCACCCTCTGGTGCCTGTTGCATCAGCTCCCCCATGCCCCCCATCCTGCACCACCCCTACCCAGCGGTGCCCACCCACACTTCCCCCTGCATTGTCCCTGAGCGCTGGTGCGGGAGCCCCAGGGCCCTGCCCCCAGACAGGCAGTGGGGGGCTGTGGGGGGCAGGGGAACCCAGGGACTGAGTGAAGGGGCCGGGTGGACGTAGGGGATGGGCGGTCCTGGGGGTGGAGCCCATGGTCATGGGCGTGGCCAGTCTTTTGAAGGCGTGGCCTATGGATGACGGGAGGGTCCTATTGGCAGGGGCGGGGTCCGTCTCGGGGAGGGCGTGGCTTGCGGGCGGGGCGGGGCCAGTGTCGGGGGGCGGGGCCTGCGGGCGGGGCGGGGCCAGTCCCGGGGGCGGGGCCTGCGGGCGGGGCGGGGCGGGGCCAGTCCCGGGGGCGGGGCGCTGCGGAGCGAGCGGGGCCTGCTGGTGCGGAGGGAGGCCCCGCGGCCCGGGATGGGCGCCCCGTGGCCCGGAGCGGGCGCTGCCGCTGCTGACGGGGCCGGGCTGCGGGGCAGGCGGAGGAGCCGGAGCCGCCCGCACTGAGCCCGCCCGGCCCGGGGGAGCCGGAGCCGCCGCGCCTGGACCCCCGGAGCCGGGTGAGCGCGGCCCCCCCCGCCCCCCCCCGGAACCGCCCCCCCCGGGGTCCCCCAACCGCCCCCCCGGAACCGCCCCCCCTCGGGGCCCCCCCCCCCCCCGGATCCCCCAACCGCCCCCCCGGGGCCCCCGCCAGGCCCCGAGGTCCCCTCCGCCCATTGTCCCCCCCCCGGCTCCCCCGTCTGCCCTGGCTGGCGCCTCGAGCGGGGGGGCCGGGCGGGGCCGGGGTGGGGGGGGGCCAACGGGCGGCGAGGCGCGCGGCCGGTCTGCGGGCTGGGCTCGGAGCGGGGGGGGGACGTTCCACCCCCGCCGCCCCCCCGCTCCGGCCCGGCCGCTCCCGGGGCGAGTGGCAGCCCGAGGGCTCCGCCCGGCCCCGGCCGCAGGCGCTGGGCATCGCCGGGGCCTTTCCGGGCCAGCCCGGTGAGATCGCCCCGCCCGGGCCTGGCTGCAGCGGGGGGCCCGGCCCAGGGGGGCGCAGCGCGGTGCGGGTGTGGGGATTGGCACGGCGGGTGCGGCAGGCCTAGCACGGGGGGAGAGCGAGGTGCGGGTGTGCAGGCTGGCACAGTAAGGTGCGGGTGTGCAGGCTGGCAAGGCAGGGCGCACTGGGGCTGGCATGGGGGGAACAGCGAGGTGCGGGTGTGCAGGCTGGCAAGGCAGGGCGCAGTGGGGCTGGCATGGGGGGAGAGCGAGATGCGGGTGTGCAGGCTGGCAAGGCAGGGCACAGTGGGGCTGGCATGGGGGGAACAGCGAGGTGCGGGTGTGCAGGCTGGCAAGGCAGGGCGCAGTGGGGCTGGCATGGGGGGAGAGCGAGATGCGGGTGTGCAGGCTGGCAAGGCAGGGCACAGTGGGGCTGGCATGGGGGGAACAGCGAGGTGCGGGTGTGCAGGCTGGCAAGGCAGGGCACAGTGGGGCTGGCATGGGGGGAACAGCGAGGTGCGGGTGTGCAGGCTGGCACAGTAAGGTGCGGGTGTGCAGGCTGGCAAGGCAGGGCGCAGTGGGGCTGGCATGGGGGGACAGCGAGGTGCGGGTGTGCAGGCTGGCAAGGCAGGGCGCAGTGGGGCTGGCATGGGGGGAACAGCGAGATGCGGGTGTGCAGGCTGGCACAGTAAGGTGCGGGTGTGCAGGCTGGCAAGGTAGGGCACAGTGGGGCTGGCATGGGGGGAACAGCGAGATGCGGGTGTGCAGGCTGGCACAGTAAGGTGCGGGTGTGCAGGCTGGCAAGGCAGGGCGCAGTGGGGCTGGCATGGGGGGAACAGCGAGATGCGGGTGTGCAGGCTGGCAAGGCAGGGCGCAGTGGGGCTGGCATGGGGGGAACAGCGAGATGCGGGTGTGCAGGCTGGCAAGGCAGGGCACAGTGGGGCTGGCATGGGGGGAACAGCGAGATGCGGGTGTGCAGGCTGGCAAGGCAGGGCGCAGTGGGGCTGGCATGGGGGGAACAGCGAGATGCGGGTGTGCAGGCTGGCACAGTAAGGTGCGGGTGTGCAGGCTGGCACAGCAAGGGGCTGGCACGCAGGGTGGGCGCGGCTCTTGCCTTTCCCTGGCACCCTGCACTGCTCAGCACCTGCCTGGTGTCCCCAGGGGCTGCCCCTGCCCTCGCTGGGCCACTAGACCCAAGCTGGGGTTTGTTTTGAGTTCGTGCCAGCTGTGACCCTGTTGACTTGTGTGTGGGTGCCCCTGTGTGTTCTGGGGTGGCTGCTGAGCCCCCCGTTCGGTGGGATGGCTGCTTGGGCCCCAACGGGGCCGTGCTCATCCCAACGGCGCGTCCGGGCTGCGCTCACTGGTCCTTGGCAAACAGGGAAAGGGTGGAGCGCGCCAGCCGCTTCTTCGCAGCAAGTCACTGGCCTGGCTCTGCTCGCAGCACGCTCCATGTATGGGCTCTGCCTGGGCCCTCGCCCCGCCCACCCACTGGCACGGACCAGGCCGGCCACACGCTTGATAAGGGAGGAAGAAGAGATTTCTCGGGCGTGCAGCTGCTGTGAACCCTTGACTCTGTTTCCACACCCCTGCGCTCCTTGCCCCCAGATGTAAGGCAAGGTTGGGTGTGGGGGAGCTGGCGCGCGGGGCAGGAGGCTCTCGCCCGTGGTTCGTGTGAGATCCCCAGTGGGGCACGGCGAGGTGTGGGGGGCTGGCATGGGGGGGCTGGCACAGCGGGGTGCGGGTGTGGGCAGCCGGTCTGACCTCCTGGGTCTCCCAGGCCTGAGACCTGCCCCTAGAACGGGAGAACCAGCCCCGGGAAGGCTTAATTACCCTCGCCATTAAAAGCGGCCTCCTTAACCTTTGCGTTGGCAAGATGGCGGCTGCTCCCGTGTGCGCCGTTCTGGCTGGGGTTGCTCTGGGAGCTCGTGGGCAGGTGATCGTGGCACCCCCCCCCCCCCCCGTTTTCAGAGTCCCTGCTCCCCAGGATCGCGCCTCGCCTGGCTGGCCTGCGGCCTTTGTGCCTAGCTGCACGCCCCGGGCCTCGGCTGGCCTGGCAAGAGGCATTTCTCACGCTCAGCGCGGGCTCCCTGCCCCGGGCCTCGGCTGGCCTGGCAAGAGGCATTTCTCACGCTCAGCGCGGGCTCCCTGCCCCGGGCCTCGGCTGGCCTGGCAAGAGGCATTTCTCACGCTCAGCGCGGGCTCCCTGCCCCGGGCCATGGCTGGCCTGGCAAGAGGCATTTCTCACGCTCAGCGCGGGCTCCCTGCCCCGGGCCTCGGCTGGCCTGGCAAGAGGCATTTCTCACGCTCAGCGCGGGCTCCCTGCCCCGGGCCTCGGCTGGCCTGGCAAGAGGCATTTCTCACGCTCAGCGCGGGCTCCCTGCCCCGGGCCTCGGCTGGCCTGGCAAGAGGCATTTCTCACGCTCAGCGCGGGCTCCCTGCCCCGGGCCTCGGCTGGCCTGGCAAGAGGCATTTCTCACGCTCAGCGCGGGCTCCCTGCCACGGGCCCCGGCTGGCCTGGCAAGAGGCATTTCTCACGCTCAGCGCGGGCTCCCTGCCCCGGCTGCTGAGCCCCTCGCGGGGCCGGTGGGATCCCTACGCAGCCGGGCTCCATGGCCCCGGTAACGGGGAGCAGCGAAGCCACGTAGCTCCAAACGGAGTCGGGCGTTTTGCTCCCCTGGGCAGAGCAGCCCCGAGGGGCGTGACGGAGCTGAGCCCTGGGCGCTGCGTGGCGAGCTGCCCCGCTCAGAGCGCCGTGGCGGGCAGGAGCTGGGCAGGGCGCCGCTCGCTGGGGTGCTCCGTGCTCCGGTCGCGGTGGCGACTGCCCGGCTCGCTGGCTGAATAGCTGGGCGGGGCCGTTCATAGCGCCCAGCCCACGCCCCTGGCCCTCCCACCCGCCGGGGGCCACATACCCGGCCCATTCAGGGACTCCTGCGGCCCTCCCCTGCCCCCAAGACTCTCTCGGGGGCTGGGCTGGGGGCGGTTGTGCCCTGGAGGTGCTGCAGGGCTGTGCCTGTGGGATGCCAGAGCTCCGGGTACAAGGGGGCAGGCTGCGAGGAGGACGGGGGTGCGACCATCTGGGGCCAGCACTGGGGAGCTCACTCCCGCCCTGGCAGGCCGAGGGGGGGCTCCTAACCGCGCTGGCAGGCCGAGGGGGGGCTCCTAACCGCCCTGGCAGGCCGAAGGGGGGGGCTCCTAACCGTGCTGGCAGGCCGAAGGGGGGGGCTCCTAACCGCCCTGGCAGGCCAAAGGGGGGGGCTCCTAACCGCCCTGGCAGGCCAAAGGGGGGGGCTCCTGTCCGCGCTGGCAGGCCAAAGGGGGGGGCTCCTAACCGCCCTGGCAGGCCAAAGGGGGGGGCTCCTGTCCGCGCTGGCAGGCCAAAGGGGGGGGCTCCTAACCGCCCTGGCAGGCCAAAGGGGGGGGCTCCTGTCCGCGCTGGCAGGCCAAAGGGGGGGGCTCCTGTCCGCGCTGGCAGGCCAGAGGGGGGGGCTCCTGTCCGCCCTGGCAGGCCAAAGGGGGGGGCTCCTGTCCGCCCTGGCAGGCCGAAGGGGGGGGCTCCTGTCCGCCCTGGCAGGCCGAAGGGGGGGGCTCCTGTCCGCCCTGGCAGGCCAGAGGGGGGGGCTCCTGTCCGCCCTGGCAGGCCGAAGGGGGGGGCTCCTAACCGCCCTGGCAGGCCGAAGGGGGGGGCTCCTGTCCGCGCTGGCAGGCCAGAGGGGGGGGCTCCTAACCGCCCTGGCAGGCCAAAGGGGGGGGCTCCTAACCGCGCTGGCAGGCCGAGGGGGGGGCTCCTGTCCGCGCTGGCAGGCCGGAGGGGGGGGCTCCTGTCCGCGCTGGCAGGCCAGAGGGGGGGGCTCCTAACCGCCCTGGCAGGCCAGAGGGGGGGGCTCCTAACCGCGCTGGCAGGCCGAGGGGGGGGCTCCTAACCGCCCTGGCAGGCCAAAGGGGGGGGCTCCTAACCGCGCTGGCAGGCCAAAGGGGGGGGCTCCTAACCGCCCTGGCAGGCCAAAGGGGGGGGCTCCTAACCGCGCTGGCAGGCCAAAGGGGGGGGCTCCTAACCGCCCTGGCAGGCCAAAGGGGGGGGCTCCTAACCGCGCTGGCAGGCCGAGGGGGGGGCTCCTAACCGCCCTGGCAGGCCAGAGGGGGGGGCTCCTAACCGCCCTGGCAGGCCGAGGGGGGGGCTCCTAACCGCCCTGGCAGGCCAAAGGGGGGGGCTCCTAACCGCGCTGGCAGGCCGAGGGGGGGGCTCCTAACCGCGCTGGCAGGCTGGGGGTTCGTGCCTGCTCCGATGGGCTGAGGCGGGCCCGGGCGGGGCCTTGTGCCATGCTGGCAGCGAGGCGGCTGAGGCAGGGATGTGGTCGAGCTGGGAGCAGGGCCCTGGTCTCGGGTGCCCCCGGCCGGGGGCGGCAGGTCTGTCGCTCCGCCTTGGGCACTCGGGCAGCGTGTCGGAGCCGGGCCGGGGCACGGGCCGGCGTGCGGAGCATCCCGCGAGCTCTGCGGTCGCCCTGTGGGCACGTGTAGGGAGCTGCCAGCTCGCAGGCCTCCCCATTGCCCGTGGCTGAGCGGCCGGGGGTACACAGCTCTGCAGGGCTTCAGGCATTGGGATCGCGGGGGCACGTGGCCCTGCAGGCCTCCCCAGAGACGCCGTGTCGCCCCGCCTGCCGGCCGGCTGCACTCCCGCTCCGCAGGGCGCTGGCTTCCGAGCACAGGGCGTGCCGTTCCGCTCCCTGCTCCGCTGCTGCCTCGCGGGTGCCCCAGGCTGCCTCTGCCGCCTTTCCCTGGCTCCGGGCCATCGCCGCACGCCTGCTCCCCAGCGCGGCTCCACGGGCTGGGCCTGCTGCCCACCTGGTGCTTGGGGAGCTGGGGGCAGCTGTCCCCTGGGCGCGGCCCCTCCTGCTCCACGGACGCCCCCAGCCCTGCTGGAATCCGTAACCGCACCTCTGAGCCGCCGCCTCGCCAGCCTCACCCATCCCACGCCCCCAGACCGGGCCTTGGGCTGCAGCGCCTCCTGCCTTGCCCCGCAGGCCTCGGCTGAGGTTCGGTGTCGGGACAGAGCCGCTGCGAGGCCTCCTCATCCCGCACGCCGCCCTGCTCGTCTGGAAACCCCCCCCCCCGGCTAGCGCACCGGGGAGAGGGAAACTGAGTCGCCCACCCCTGTCACAAAGAAGCAGACGTGTTGTCAGTTCTCTGCTCAGCCGCCAGACTGGGGGGCCCCTCGGCTGTAGGGAGGGGCAATTTCTGGGGCTGGCTCCCCCCATCTCCCTTGCAGGGGCTGTGGCTGTTTGCACTGGCAGCCTGCGCTGAGGGTGGGGGTGTTCGGGGCTGGCAGGCAGGGGGGATCCCTGGGACCTGGGGCGATCCGTAGGCGCTGGGCTCTGGTTACCCTCGATTGAGCTTCCGGACGCGCCCTGCCCGGCGCTGGCGTTTGGCGGGCTCCAGCTGAGCGTGCAGTGCAGTGACAATGGGGGGGGCTATGTACCCCGCTGAGCCGTTGTCTCTGGCTCCCGCAGACTTGGGCGGGCCACCTTGCACCAGCCTGCTCGGGTCACCTGCCCGAGGCTCGGCCCAGCCAGGAGGCTGCAGGCAGGTACCGGAGCAAGGGCTGGGTTCCACCCGCCTGACTACGGAACCGGTGCATGTCTGTGCCGCCGCTCCCCTGCCTGGGATCCGCCTAGTCCTAAGCCCTGTACCGCCCTCGGCCGAGGGAGAGTCGCCGAGTCTCAGAGCGTGTGGAGCAGGATCGCCTGTTGCTAGATTCTGGGTGGCCCTAGGGCAGCACTGTGCGGGGGGGAGCTGGTAGGGCCATGCCTTCTCCCCCCAGGCACTCCTGGGGTACAGTCTGTGATGCCAAGTCAGGGTTCCCCCAAATCCTGCACCCCCGTAGCAGCCAGAACAGACTCCGCCGGCCAGTAGAACGGGGGGTTCATTGCTTCTCCGGGGTCCAGCCCAGCACAGACGTGATGTGGCTACAGGAGCCTGGGCCAGGCTGCCTCAGCCCCCTTGGGGTGGGGGGTCCATCACCCCCTAGACCTCCAGCCCCCAGCTTAGGCTCACTCCTTCATGTCCCCCAGCCAGCAGCTGACCCTTCCCCGAAGCCTCGTGTTGGTCTCTGCCTACCTCATCTCCTCCGGCTCAGCGCGGTGTCTGGGCCAGTGCACGTGGGGGAGTCACTGGGAATCGCACAGCCCAGCGCAGGGGGACCCGGGCACAGAGCAGACAGCCCCCCCCCCCCACACACAGTCCATGCCCCTGGGGCAGGCTGCTGGGACAGAGGCCGAGGGGGGATCCTGCGTGCTGTTAACCTGCAGCGCGGGGCGCCGAGGGCGCGCTCCGGGCAGGGTGAGGCCCCCGGGGCCCGGCTGAGCCCTCGCAACGAGCCAGCACGAGTCCAACGCTGCTGGGGCTGCAGCCCCCCCGCGGCCGGCTGCCCTCGCAGGTACAGCTCGTCCTGCATCCAGCAGCTGCCATCAGCCCTGTGTTCTGGGGGTGCCGGTAGCCGGGGCTCAAGTCCCCCCGGGGCCTGCTCCTCGTGAATTGACCAGGCACCCGTCTGTCGCCGGAGGCAGGTTCTCCAGCCTGGTCGCCATCGGGGGGCCTCTTCCCCGAGCCGCGGCGACGTCCCAGGCTCCTTCTTGGGGCGCAGACTGGGGCTGGGGCGGCCGGACAGCCGCTCGCTTCTGCTTCAGATTCCTGGGTGCACCCAAGGGGCCGGCCGCAGGCTGGGAACTCGGGTTCTGCTGATGGTCCCCCCGCAGTCCCTGCTTCCCAGGCGCGGCCCCACCCTCCTTGGCCCCAGGTATCGCTGCATGAGGCCGTGGGAAAGGCCGGTGTGCGTGTGCCCGCCTGCCAGAGTGAGCGTGGCAATCGGGCTGGGAGGAGTGGGGGGGGGGTGAGGGAAGGGCTCCGGGAATGCAGCAAGCTCTGGGGTGGAGCAGGCCTTGGCTGCTGAGCTGAGGGGCCGTGGGCCGGAACCCAGAGTAGACAGCTGGTCCGGCCCTGGGGACGTGGCACAGGAAGCCTGAGAGAAGTGACTTCCCTGCCCCAGGAAGGGGAAACCCCAAGCCCGCCCTGCAGAGGCTGAGTCGCGAGGCGGCCTGGGGGCACCAGGGGCTGCAGGCGGAGGGGCCCCGAGGGGAGCGAGGCCCTAGCGTGGCCAGGAGGGGGTGCCAGCTGGCAGGAGAGGTGCAGGTGGCAGAGCAGTGAGGGGGGGAAGACAGCTGGCTCCCCTTGGGCAGTGAAACAAGCCAGGTGAGCCCCAAGCCAGCGGGTGCCCCGGCCGAGCGCGGGGAGGCGGGAGCAGCCGGAGCTCGCGAGCGTGGGACAGAGCAGCGCCAGGGGAGGCCAGGGCTTGGCGCTGGGGGGGGGGAAGGGGGAGGCGCAGGCCCAGCACACGAGCCGGGGCAGGAGCCCAGCCGTACCCAGGCCAGGCTGGGCCTCCGGAGCGTGTGGCTCCGATTGGCTGGTGCCCAGTTTGTCTCTCCTTGGCCCCCCAACTCCCCTGCGCCTCTGCTGTTCGGCTGGAAGGGGGAAGGGACAGGAACTCTGGCTTCCCCTGCGTGGGGGCAGCAGGCCTGGAGTTTGTATCCCCCCCAGGAAAAGGCTGAGCTGGGGACCCTAAGCTGGCAGCAGTACGGTGCTGGGGGTTTGAGGGGGGCTGGGGGCCCTAGGCTGGCAGCAGCGGGGAGCTGGGGGCACTAGGCGGACAGTAGTATGGTGCTGGGGTTTGAGGGGAGCTGAGGGCACTAGGCGGGCGGCAGTGGGGTCCTGGGGGCACTAGGCGGGTAGCAGTACAGTGCTGGGGGTTTGAGGGGTCCTGGGGGCACTAGGCGGGCGCCAGTGGGGTCCTGGGGGCACTAGGCGGGCGCCAGTGGGGTCCTGGGGGCACTAGGTGGGCTGCAGTGGGGTCCTGGGGGCACTAGGCGGGCGCCAGTGAGGTCCTGGGGGCACTAGGTGGGCTGCAGTGGGGTCCTGGGGGCACTAGGCGGGTAGCAGTACAGTGCTGGGGGTTTGAGGGGTGCTGAGGGCACTAGGCGGGTAGCAGTACAGTGCTGGGGGTTTGAGGGGTCCTGGGGGCACTAGGCGGGCGCCAGTGGGGTCCTGGGGGCACTAGGCGGGCGCCAGTGGGGTCCTGGGGGCACTAGGTGGGCTGCAGTGGGGTCCTGGGGGCACTAGGCGGGCGCCAGTGAGGTCCTGGGGGCACTAGGTGGGCTGCAGTGGGGTCCTGGGGGCACTAGGCGGGTAGCAGTACAGTGCTGGGGGTTTGAGGGGTGCTGAGGGCACTAGGCGGGCGGCAGTGGCGTCCTGGGGGCACTAGGCGAGCACCAGTGGGGTCCTGGGGGCACTAGGCGGGCGCCAGTGGGGTCCTGGGGGCACTAGGTGGGCTGCAGTGGGGTCCTGGGGGCACTAGGCGGGTAGCAGTACGGTGCTGGGAGTTTGAGGGGGGCTGGGGGCCCTAGGCTGGCAGCAGCGGGGAGCTGGGGGCACTAGGCGGACAGTAGTATGGTGCTGGGGTTTGAGGGGAGCTGAGGGCACTAGGCGGGTAGCAGTACAGTGCTGGGGGTTTGAGGGGTGCTGAGGGCACTAGGCGGGTAGCAGTACAGTGCTGGGGGTTTGAGGGGTGCTGAGGGCACTAGGCGGGTAGCAGTACAGTGCTGGGGATTTGAGGGGTGCTGGGGGCACTAGGCGGGCGCCAGTGGGGTCCTGGGGGCACTAGGCGGGCGCCAGTGGGGTCCTGGGGGCACTAGGTGGGCTGCAGTGGGGTCCTGGGGGCACTAGGCGGGCGCCAGTGAGGTCCTGGGGGCACTAGGTGGGCTGCAGTGGGGTGCTGGGGGCACTAGGCGGGTAGCAGTACAGTGCTGGGAGTTTGAGGGGTGCTGAGGGCACTAGGCGGGTAGCAGTACGGTGCTGGGGGTTTGAGGGGTGCTGGGGGCACTAGGCGGGCCGCAGTGGGGTGCTGGGGGCACTAGGCGGGCGGCAGTGGGGTGCTGGGGGCACTAGGTGGGCGCCAGTGAGGTCCTGGGGGCACTAGGTGGGCTGCAGTGGGGTGCTGGGGGCACTAGGCGGGTAGCAGTACGGTGCTGGGGGTTTGAGGGGTGCTGGGGGCACTAGGCGGGCGGCAGTGGGGTGCTGGGGGCACTAGGCGGGTAGCAGTACGGTGCTGGGGGTTTGAGGGGTGCTGGGGGCACTAGGCGGGTAGCAGTACAGTGCTGGGGGTTTGAGGGGTGCTGGGGGCACTAGGCGGGTAGCAGTACGGTGCTGGGGGTTTGAGGGGTGCTGGGGGCACTAGGCGGGTAGCAGTACGGTGCTGGGGGTTTGAGGGGTGCTGGGGGCACTAGGCGGGTAGCAGTACGGTGCTGGGGGTTTGAGGGGTGCTGGGGGCACTAGGCGGGCGGCAGTGGGGTGCTGGGGGCACTAGGCGGGTAGCAGTACGGTGCTGGGGGTTTGAGGGGTGCTGGGGGCACTAGGCGGGTGGCAGTGGGGTGCTGGGGGCACTAGGCGGGTAGCAGTACGGTGCTGGGGGTTTGAGGGGTGCTGGGGGCACTAGGCGGGCGGCAGTGGGGTGCTGGGGGCACTAGGCGGGTAGCAGTACGGTGCTGGGGGTTTGAGGGGTGCTGGGGGCACTAGGCGGGTAGCAGTACGGTGCTGGGGGTTTGAGGGGTGCTGGGGGCACTAGGCGGGTGGCAGTGGGGTGCTGGGGGCACTAGGCGGGTAGCAGTACGGTGCTGGGGGTTTGAGGGGTGCTGAGGGCACTAGGCGGGTAGCAGTACGGTGCTGGGGGTTTGAGGGGTGCTGGGGGCACTAGGCGGGTAGCAGTACGGTGCTGGGGGTTTGAGGGGTGCTGAGGGCACTAGGCGGGTAGCAGTACGGTGCTGGGGGTTTGAGGGGTGCTGGGGGCACTAGGCGGGCGGCAGTGGGGTGCTGGGGGCACTAGGCGGGTAGCAGTACAGTGCTGGGGGTTTGAGGGGTGCTGAGGGCACTAGGCGGGTAGCAGTACAGTGCTGGGGGTTTGAGGGGTGCTGGGGGCACTAGGCGGGCGGCAGTGGGGTGCTGAGGGCACTAGGCGGGTAGCAGTACGGTGCTGGGGGTTTGAGGGGTGCTGGGGGCACTAGGCGGGCGGCAGTGGGGTGCTGAGGGCACTAGGCGGGTAGCAGTACGGTGCTGGGGGTTTGAGGGGTGCTGGGGGCACTAGGCGGGTAGCAGTACAGTGCTGGGGATTTGAGGGGTGCTGGGGGCACTAGGCGGGCGGCAGTGGGGTGCTGAGGGCACTAGGCGGGTAGCAGTACGGTGCTGGGGGTTTGAGGGGCGCTGGGGGCACTAGGCGGGTAGCAGTACGGTGCTGGGGGTTTGAGGGGTGCTGGGGGCACTAGGCGGGCGGCAGTGGGGTGCTGGGGGCACTAGGCGGGTAGCAGTACGGTGCTGGGGGTTTGAGGGGTGCTGGGGGCACTAGGCGGGCGGCAGTGGGGTGCTGGGGGCACTAGGCGGGTAGCAGTACGGTGCTGGGGGTTTGAGGGGTGCTGGGGGCACTAGGCGGGCGGCAGTGGGGTGCTGGGGGCACTAGGCGGGTAGCAGTACAGTGCTGGGGGTTTGAGGGGTGCTGAGGGCACTAGGCGGGTAGCAGTACAGTGCTGGGGGTTTGAGGGGTGCTGGGGGCACTAGGCGGGCGGCAGTGGGGTGCTGAGGGCACTAGGCGGGTAGCAGTACGGTGCTGGGGGTTTGAGGGGTGCTGGGGGCACTAGGCGGGTAGCAGTACGGTGCTGGGGGTTTGAGGGGCGCTGGGGGCACTAGGCGGGTAGCAGTACGGTGCTGGGGGTTTGAGGGGTGCTGGGGGCACTAGGCGGGTAGCAGTACGGTGCTGGGGGTTTGAGGGGTGCTGGGGGCACTAGGCGGGTAGCAGTACGGTGCTGGGGGTTTGAGGGGTGCTGGGGGCACTAGGCGGGTAGCAGTACAGTGCTGGGGGTTTGAGGGGTGCTGGGGGCACTAGGCGGGCGGCAGTGGGGTGCTGAGGGCACTAGGCGGGTAGCAGTACGGTGCTGGGGGTTTGAGGGGTGCTGGGGGCACTAGGCGGGTAGCAGTACGGTGCTGGGGGTTTGAGGGGCGCTGGGGGCACTAGGCGGGTAGCAGTACGGTGCTGGGGGTTTGAGGGGCGCTGGGGGCACTAGGCGGGTAGCAGTACGGTGCTGGGGGTTTGAGGGGTGCTGGGGGCACTAGGCGGGTAGCAGTACGGTGCTGGGGGTTTGAGGGGTGCTGGGGGCACTAGGCGGGTAGCAGTACAGTGCTGGGGGTTTGAGGGGTGCTGGGGGCACTAGGCGGGCGGCAGTGGGGTGCTGAGGGCACTAGGCGGGTAGCAGTACGGTGCTGGGGGTTTGAGGGGCGCTGGGGGCACTAGGTGGGTAGCAGTACGGTGCTGGGGGTTTGAGGGGCGCTGGGGGCACTAGGCGGGTAGCAGTACGGTGCTGGGGGTTTGAGGGGCGCTGGGGGCACTAGGCGGGTAGCAGTACGGTGCTGGGGGTTTGAGGGGTGCTGGGGGCACTAGGCGGGCGGCAGTGGGGTGCTGGGGGCACTAGGCAGGCTGCAGTGGGGTCCTGGGGGCGCTAGGCAGGCAGCAGCAGGGGGCCGGGGGGCTGCTCCGGGCAGGCTTGTCCTCTGGCAGGGCACCAGAGGCCCTCGGGGACCCGCCTCTCGCTGGGCTCAGAGGGGCTCAGGGGCCTGGCCTGACGGTTGGCTCCCCGGGCAGGAGCGGCGCCTTGGCGGGAGCTGCCCCGGAGCCTGGCGCACATGCGTGCCCGCCAGTGCCCAGAAGATGACCAGGCTGCTCCTGGGAGTGACCCTGGAGAGGATCTGCAAGGCCGTGCTGCTGCTGTGCCTGCTGCACTTCGTCATCATCGTCATCCTCTACTTCGACGTCTACGCCCAGCACCTGGCCTTCTTCAGCCGCTTCAACGGGCGCAACGCCTCGCGGGCCCAGCCCCCCGCCAACGCCTCCCGGCCCCGCGGCACCCACGCCCCCAGCGCCAAGCCCGGCGCCAACCGCTCCGTCACCGAGGCGCCCGTCCTGCCCTGCCCGGACGCGCCGCCCGGCTTAGGTGAGCTCCACAGGGCCGGCTGGGCTGGAGAACGGGCTGGGGAGTGTGGGGCTGGGCTGGGTGGGAGGGGGGGCCAGGAGGCCTGGGACAGGCTGGGCTGGAGGGCGGGCCAGGGAGTGTGGGGCTGGGCCGGATCTGGGTGGGAGAGTGGGCGGGGGGGCTGGCTGGGTTGGGCAGAGTAGGGCAGAAACAGGTGCTGACCTCTTTCGAAGTCCCCCCCTCACCCCCACACACACCCTCCGTAGCTCCCAGAGGAACTAGCGCCCGGGAGTGGGACGGGCTGTTGGGCCTGGCTGGGCGACCTGGGGCCGTTGCTGGTGGGGAGGCGATGGTGTCACGGGGTGTGGGGGAGTCCCCGGGCTCGCCCCTCCATCCCGCAGCCAGACGTGCCTCTCAGGCGGCAGGTAGAGCAGAAGGTTTATTGGTTCACAGGGACACAGTGTAGCACAGACTTGTTGTTACTATGGATAGTAATTCCATGCTCTCATAAGAATATAACAGTAGAGATCTATTATCGACCACCTGACCAGAAGAGTGATAGTGATTATGAAATGCTATCAAAATAAAAAACTCAATAATAGTAGGGATTTCAATTATCCCCATATTGACTGGGTACACATCACCTCAAGGCGAAATGCAGAGACAAAATTTCTCAATACATTAACTGACTGCTTCTTGGAGCAGCTGGTACAGGAGCCCACAACGGGAGAGGTGATTCTCCATTTAGTCTGAGTGGCGCGCAGGATCTGGCCCGGGAGGTAACTATAACCAGACCGCTGGGAACTAGTGACCATAATATAACAACATTTAACATTCCTGTGGTGGGAAGAACCCCGCAGCAGCCCAACACTGGGGCATTTAATTTCAAAAAGGGGAACTATGCAAAAATGAGGCAGTTAGTTCAACAGAAATGAAAAGGTCCAGTGACTAAAGTAAAATCCCTGCAGGCTGCATGGATGCTTTTCAAAGACACCATAATAGAGGCCCAACTTAAATGTAAACCCCAAATTAAAAAAACACAGTAAAAGAACAAAGAGAGAGCCACTGTGGCTTAACAACCAGGTAAAAGAAGCAGTGACAGATAAAAAGACTTAAAAAGTGGAAGTCAGATCCTAGTGAGGTAAATAGACAGGAGCATAAACACTGCCACATGAAGTGTAAAAACGGAATAAGAAAAGCCAAAAAGGAGTTGGAAGAACAGCTAGCCAAAAACTCGAAAAGTAATAACAAAATGTTTTTTAAGTACATCAGAAGCAGGAAGGCGGCTAAACAGCCAGTGAGGCCCCTGGACGATCGAGCACTTAAAGACGATAAAGTCATTGTGGAGAAACTAAATGAATTCTTTGCTTCAGTCTTCACAGCTGAGTTTGAGGGAGATTCCCAAACCTGACCCATCCTTTGTAGGACTTGTCACAGATTGAAGTGTCAGTAGAGGAGGTTTTGGAATTGATTGATAAACTTCATAGTAACCAGTCAGCGGGACCAGATGGCATTCACCCAAGAGTTCTGAAAGAACTCAAATGGGAAATTGCGGAACTATTAACTATGGTTTGTAAGCTAGCCTTTAAATCAGCTTCCATACCTCATGACTGGAAGATAGGTAATGTGATGCCAATATTTAAAAAGGGCTCTAGCAGTGATCCCGGCAATTACAGAGCAGTATGTCTAATGTCAGTACCGAGCAAATTAGTTGAAACCATAGTAAAGAATAAAATTGTTAGACACACAGAAGAACATAATTTGTTGGGCAAAAGACAACATGGTTTCTGTAAAGGGAAATCCTGTTTTACTAATCTGCTAGAGTTATTTGAGGGGCTCAATAAGCATGTGGGGAAGGGGATCCAGTAGATCTAGTGAACTTAGATTTCCAGAAAGCCTCTGACAAGGTCCCGCACCAAAGGCTCTTACGTAAATTAAGTTGTCATGGGATAAGAGGGAAGATCCTTTCATGAACTGAGAACTGGTTAAAAGACAGGAAACCAAGGGTAGGAATAAATGGTCAGTTTTCAGAATGGAGAGGTAGCTAGTGGGTCCCTCAGCACTCTGTCCTAGGACCAGTCCTATTCACATACAGGCAGTCCCCGGGTTACGTACAAGATAGGGACTGTAGGTTTGTTCTTAAGTTGAATCTGTATGTAAGTCGGAACTGGTACATATTGTAGGGGAAACTCTAGCCAAACATTTCTCCAGAGCTCAGTTTTATTCTCCCACACCTCACTTCCCTCAGTCCTTTATTCTCAAGCAGAGGTGTCTGCTGAGAAAAGCCGCTCCGCGTCTCCCTGGTCTGCTGGGGGGAAGTAGCTAGTGCGGGGTTGCCTCACCCCGTTTGTAAGTAGGGATCCGATGTAAGTCGGATCCATGTAACCCGGGGACTCCTGTATTCAGAAATGATCCAGAGAAAGCGATAAACGGAGGTGGCAAAGTTTGGGGACGATACTAAACTGCTCAAGGTAGTTAAGACCAAAGCAGACTGTGAAGAACTTCAAAAAGATCTCACATAACGAAATGATTGGGCATCAACATGACAAATGAAATGTAATGTGGATAAATGTAAAGTAATGCACATCGGGGAAAAATAACCCCAACTAGACGTACAGTATGATGGGGACTAATTTAGCTACAACTAATCAGGAAAGATCTTGGAGTCATCGTGGGTCGTTCTCTGGAGACGTCCACGCAGGGTGCAGCAGCAGCCAAAAAAGCAAACAAGATGTTTGGAATCATTAAAAAAGGGAAAGAGAATGAGACAGAGAATATCTTATTGCCTTATATAAATCCATGGTTCGCCCACATCTGGAATACTGCGTACAGATGTGGTCTCATCTCAAAAAAGATATGCATTAGAAAAAATTCAGAGAAGGGCAACTAAAATGATTGGGGGTTTGGAACGGGTCCCATTTGAAAAGAGATTAGAGACTAGGACTTTTCAGCTTGGAAAGTGGAGACTAAGGGGGGATAGGATAGAGGTCTATAAAATCATGAGAGGTGTGGAGAGGGTGAATAAGGAAAAGTTATTTACTTGTTCCCATAATATAAGAACTAGGAGCCACCAAATGAAATTAATGGGCAGCAGGTTTAAAACAAAGAAAAGGAAGTTCTTCTTCACGCAGAGCATAGTCAACCTGTGGAACTCCTTGCCGCAGGAGGCTGTGAAGGCTAGGACTCTAACAGGGTTTAAAAGAGAACTAAATAAATTAATGGAGGTTAAGTCCATTAATGGCTATTAGCCAGGCTGGGTAAGGAATGGTGTCCCCAGCCTCTGTGTGTCTGAGGGTGGAGATGGATGGCAGGAGGGAGATCACTTGATCATTCCCTGTTCGGTTCCCTCCCTCTAGGGCACCTGGCACTGGCCACTGCGGGCAGACAGACACTGCGCTGGATGGACCTTGGGTCTGACCCCGTCTGGCCGTTCTTATGAGCCAGGAGCAGTCAGGACAATCCATCCTGTGGAGAGGGGGGTCCAGAGCCAGGACCCCTGCCCAGCCCCCTAAGCCAGCCAGACTCTGGTCCCCCTAAACCAGCCAAAAACTCCTACCCCCAGCCCTGCAGGCAGCCCCAGCTCCTGCTTCGTCGCTTCCCTGGCCCAAGGTGTTAGCTGCTGTCCTGGGCCCTCAGGCGGTGAGAGACTGAACACAGGTCCCCAGTGAGCTGTGCTCGGCCCCCCCTCCTGCAGGCACGCGCGCATCCACACGGAGTAAGTGCAGAACAGCACAGGGCACTGCGCTCACGTACAGCACAACGAAGCAGAGGGAGCACGCGGGGGGGGCCACGAGAGTGTGAGCGCGCGCGGGGGGGTGCCACGAGAGTGTGAGCGCGCGCGGGGGGGTGCCACGAGAGTGTGAGCGCGCGCGGGGGGGGCCACGAGAGTGTGAGCGCGCGCGGGGGGGGCCACGAGAGTGTGAGCGCGCGCGGGGGGGGCCACGAGAGTGTGAGCGCGCGCGGGGGGGGCCACGAGAGTGTGAGCGCGCGGGGGGGGGCCACGAGAGTGTGAGCGCGCGCGGGGGGGGCCACGAGAGTGTGAGCGCGCGCGGGGGGGGCCACGAGAGTGTGAGCGCGCGGGGGGGGGCGAGGGGGCGGGGGGGGGGGGCCACGAGAGTGTGAGCGCGCGCGGGGGGGGCCACGAGAGTGTGAGCGCGCGGGGGGGGCCACGAGAGTGTGAGCGCGCGGGGGGGGCCACGAGAGTGTGAGCGCGCGCGCGGGGGGCCACGAGAGTGTGAGCGCGCGCGCGGGGGGCCACGAGAGTGTGAGCGCGCGCGCGGGGGGCCACGAGAGTGTGAGCGCGCGCGCGGGGGGCCACGAGAGTGTGAGCGCGCGCGCGGGGGGCCACGAGAGTGTGAGCGCGCGCGCGGGGGGCCACGAGAGTGTGAGCGCTGCCCCCAGCAAGATACAGATGGGCTGGCAGCTCAGCTCACGGCAGCGATGGGGACCTTTTGTCCAGCCGCCACCTCTGGGGTCCCCGTGGTGCCGGCCCAGGGCACTGGGGCTTGGCTGGGCTCCCTGGTTTGTGGCCCACGGTCTCGGGGTTTGAGCCAGGTCACCGGGGCTGTCTGGCTTCCTAGCCATTCCCTGGGCCCGCGGCCTGTCCGGCCCCCAAGCACCGTGCAGGGCTGAGACGCGCCCGTGCTGGGCAGGCGGCCAGGCCAGAGCAGTGCCCGGCGCTGAGCTCCCTGCCCACGTGGCTGCCTGTGGTGCAGTGTCAGCCCCTGGCTGGTCGCGGTGCTGGGCGGTGGGGACCCCACTGGCGGGGTCTGTAGCACCCCAGCAAGCGGGGCCTCAGGACAGTGGCCAGACCAGTTCTGCTGGTTAAGGGAAGAGGGGACACAGGAAGTGAGCGCTGGGGGAAGGGTCGGTCTGGGCTGGAGCCGTGAGGGAGAGGGACTGAGGTTGCTGGGGCTGAGGCCTAGGGGTGATAGACCCCTAACCCCAGGGCTCTGTCTACACTGGCAGGATTTTCCGGAAATGCTTTTAACGGAAAAGTTTTCCGTTAAAAGCATTTTCGGAAAAGCACGTCTAGATTGGCAGGACGCTTTTCCACAAAAGCGCTTTTTGAGGAAAAGCGTCCGTGGCCAATCTAGACGCAGTTTTCCGCAAAAAATCCCCGATCGCCATTTTCACCATTGGGGCTTTTTTACAGAAAACAGTCCTGTGCTGTCTACACTGGCCCTCTTGCGCAAAAGTCTTTCGGACACAGCGCAGGGGTTTGAAACATCCTGGCCCCGACTCCTGTAATCACCCCCCTCTGTGCTGGGCTGTACCCTGGAAGAGCAATAACCCCTCTATTCTACTGCTGGCGGAGTCTGTTCCTGCTGCTACGGGGTGCAGGAAGGGGGACCCCGACTGCGTCGTCACGCTGCCCTGCGGCGGAGGCACTGCCAGCTGCGGGCCTGAGGTGTGGGGGGCCCGGAGGGGTGTGACGGCGCTTCGGGGACCCCGACCCTGCACCCCCGACCGCAGCCAGATATGACTCCTCCCGCCAGTGGAGCATGGAGGGTTATTGCTTCTCGAGACACAGCCCAGCGTGTGCTCCATGCAGGCGTAGGATCGGCCGGCCGCCCTAGTTCCCTTGGGGGCGGGGTTCACAGGCCCCTGAACCCCCTGCTGGGTTTAGTCTGCTCCCTCCTTGCTTCCCACACTCAGACTCCCCTTCTCCCGCCCACAGACCCCTCCTCCCCCAGGCAGCCACCCCCTCCTGTGTGCAAACCCCTCCGCTGGCCAGCTGAGAAGTTGCTAACCATGGTTATGTGCAGTCTCTTCTCCCCCCTCCCCGGGCTGGGCAGTGCTAAGACACCTGCCAGTAGGGGTCCCCCCAGCCCACCCAGCAACCAGTGACTGTCCAGCAGAGTGGGCCCAGCCCCCAAGAGTGGACGTCCCCCATGTCACAAGGGTTATTGCCAGGTGTGGGCCGTGCTGCCAGCCTGGCTCCCCGGCCCACGCTGTGGGCTGACCTTGCTGGGGGGCTGGGCTGGGTGCAGGCTTCCATCTCCGGCCTTGCCCCACACGTCCCCATAGGGTCTGGGGCTCACCATGGGCCGCGCGGAACGGTGCCTGGGCGGGGGTAGGAACCGGCAGGCCCTGGCACTGAGCACTGGTTAGCGGAACTGGTAATAAACTCGGGGGGCTCCCTGGGCACAGGGCTGGTGGCTTTGCACCCTGATGCCCGGGGGTTCCCTGTCACCCACTGGCATGGAGCACTCCTGGGCACAACCCGCCCCGTGGGGGGCAGTGCGGCTGGCTGCTAACCGGCTCCCTGCCCCCCAGTTGGCCGGCTGCTCATTGAGTTCAGCTCCCCCATGAGCATGGAGCGGGTGCAGCGGGAGAACCCGGAGGTGCAGGCGGGCGGGAAGTACGCGCCCCGGGACTGCCAGCCCCGCCAGAAGGTGGCCATCCTCATCCCCTTCCGCCACCGGGAGCCCCACCTGCGCTACTGGCTGCACTACCTGCACCCCATCCTGCGCCGGCAGCAGGTGGCCTACGGCATCTACATCATCAACCAGGTGGGGCCACGGGCGGGGCCACGGGTATCCCCTCCCCCGCACGCCGGAGGCCCGGCTCAGGGTCTCCAATTCCCAGGTGGAGGCTGAGCCCAGGCCGGGCCCTGGGTGGCCAGACTGGCTCCCTACGCCCGCTGTGCTGGCTGAGCCCAGGGCAGACCCCCTGGCAGGTGTGGGGGTGCCCCTGGGAGGGCTGGTGCAGAGGGACTCCGGCCCGTGCCGCTGAGACTGGGCATGTTGTGCGGGTCTGTGGCTGTGCAGCCCAGCGGCGCCTCAGCCTGCCCCGGTGCCCCGAGGCCTTGGTCGGCGTCCCCAGCCGAGCAGGGCGGCTGCAGCCCAGAGGGGCCGTGGGAGGGCCCGGCCAGCGGGGTGCTCGGGGCGGCGGGCAGGGCTCATCTCTGGGGAGCCCCCTCCCTGTGCACCCCGACGCTTGTCCCCGCGCAGTACGGCGAGGACACCTTCAACCGGGCCAAGCTGCTCAACGTGGGCTTCCTGGAGGCGCTGAAGGACGAGGCCGACTACGACTGCTTCATCTTCAGCGACGTGGACCTGGTGCCCATGGACGACCGGAACCTGTACCGCTGCTACGGCCAGCCCCGCCACTTCGCCGTCGCCATGGACAAGTTCAGCTTCAGGCCAGTGCGCGCCCTCCCAAGCGCGAGGCCCGGGGGGTGCACCCTGGCATGGGGTGGAGGGGGAAGGAAGCGCCGTGCTGAGCAGGCCGGGTGGGAGAGGGAGCCAGGGGCTGGCAGAGGTGTCTTTGTGGGGCTTGGTGCCTGGGGGCCCGGCCCCAGTGCAGAGCCAGAGCTGGGATAGGCCAGTGCCCCGGGGCAGAGAGCCCAGCCCAGCCCCCCCCCCCCCCACGGCTCTGGTGCCCACACTGACGCCAGCTGCTGCCTGTCCCTGCAGGCTGCCCTACGCCGGCTACTTCGGGGGCGTCTCTGGCCTGAGCCGGTCCCAGTTCCTGAAGATCAACGGCTTCCCCAACGAGTACTGGGGCTGGGGCGGGGAGGACGATGACATCTTCAATCGGTGGGTGAGCCCCCCCCCCCTCGCTGGCAGGCCAGCCGCCCTAGTGAGCAAACCCCCCCCCCCCCCCGTGCTGCCGGGCCAGCCCCCTTGGTTAGCTCCCTCCCCCCCCCCCCGCTGCCGGGCCAGCCCCCTTGGTGAGCTCCCCCCTCCCCCCGTGCTGCCGGGCCAACCCCCTTGCACTGTCTGTCCTGCCCCAGAGGAGCCGGGAGCGTGGCCGTTCCAAAGCGCCCAGCCCCGGTGGGAGCAGCGTGGGGAGGGCAGGGCCCTGTGGGGTGGGGCTCAGGCCAGTGACTGTCTCCCTGGGGGGCTGACGCGAGCTGCACCCTCTGTCCCCAGGATCTCTCTGAACGGCATGAAGGTGTCGCGCCCCGACATCCGCATCGGCAGGTACCGGATGATCAAACACGAGCGCGACAAACACAACGAGCCCAACCCGCAGAGGTGAGCCCCACGCCTGGTCGCTCCCCCCAGTGCCCTGTGGGCACCACGGCTGGGCACAGCCCAGGGAGCCTGCCCGGCCCCCCCTGCCCCTCGCCGTGGGGTCACCTCACCCAACCCCTGGGGCGTCAGCTCTGCCTCCAGGCGGGCCCCTGGCTAATCCTGGCTCTTGTGCTGGGAGTCAGGATACCTGGGTTCCCTTCTCTCTGCCACAGACTCACCGCCTGGCCTTGGTGAAGCTGCTCCCTTTAGACCCTGGCGTGCTGGCTGGGCAAGAGGGCAGCCGCTTCTTCCCTGGGGCTGGCCCCGCCCGGCAGGGACTGCAGCCCCGAGGGCTGCCCGGAGCTGTGACTGGCCCCGCCCGGCAGGGACCGGAGCCCCGAGGGCTCCCTGGAGCTGTGACTGGCCCCGAGGGCTGCCCGGAGCTGTGACTGGCCCTGCACGGCAGGGACCAGAGCCCTGAGGACTGCCGGGAGCTGTGACTGGCCCTGCCTGGCGGGGACCGGAGCCCCGAGGGCTCCCCGGAGCTGTGATTGGCCCCGCCCGGCAGGGACCGGAGCCCCGAGGGCTCCCTGGAGCTGTGACTGGCCCCGAGGGCTGCCCGGAGCTGTGACTGGCCCTGCACGGCAGGGACCAGAGCCCTGAGGACTGCCGGGAGCTGTGACTGGCCCTGCCTGGCGGGGACCGGAGCCCCGAGGGCTCCCCGGAGCTGTGACTGGCCCCGCCCGGCAGGGACCGGAGCCCCGAGGGCTCCCTGGAGCTGTGACTGGCCCCGAGGGCTGCCCGGAGCTGTGACTGGCCCTGCACGGCAGGGACCAGAGCCCTGAGGACTGCCGGGAGCTGTGACTGGCCCTGCCTGGCGGGGACCGGAGCCCCGAGGGTTCCCCGGAGCTGTGACTGGCCTTGCCTGGCAGGGACCAGAGCCCTGAGGGCTGCCCAGAGCTGTGACTGGCCCCGCCCGGCTACCGCTGGCCATGGCCCCTACTGCTGCTGGTCCTGCTCACTGCTCCACGCCTCCGGCAGGGACTGGAGCCCCGAGGGCTGCCCGGAGCTGTGGCTGGCCCTGCCTGGCGCGGCTACCGCTGGCCATGGCCCCTACTGCTGCCGGTCCTGCTCACTGCTCCACGCCTCCGGCAGGTTCGCCAAGATCCAGAACACCAAGGTGACGATGAAACGGGACGGCATCAGCTCCCTGCAGTACCGGCTGGTGGAAGTGACCCGCTGGCCCATGTACACGAATGTCACGGTGGACATCGGCAGGCCGCCCCCGCGCCCAGCCCGGGGCTAGCGCCGTCACTGGCTCGCCCAGCCCCTGGGCGCACGAGGCGGCAGGGGAGGCTCCGTGCCCTGGGCTGGCCGGCTGCGGAGGAGCCTCGGCCTGGCCGTGCAGCTGGAACCAGGACGTTTTGGCCTGCTGGGCGTGACTGCGCCAGGATCCCCGCCGGGCGCTGCCCCAGCTGTGCAGAACTGCCCCGCGAGGGGGGCTTCTGGCCCTGGCCAACGAGCCCCCCGCCCGTTTGAGGGGATCCAAGGACGGAGCTGCTCCTGCAGCTTGCCTGGGGCCGGGTCTGCTCTGCGCCGGGAGTAACCCCCCCCTCCCTTCTGGCCTGGCCTGCTCAGCACCAGGGGCTCCCTCCCGTGGGTGCTCGCGGGGCAGAGTGGCTGGGGGAGGGAGCAGTGCCCTCGGCCGGGCCCAGGGAGGCTCCCTGCCAGGTGGGTGCCTTGCTGCCCCAGGGCCGAGGGCTCCGAGCACGGACACAGCCCCTCTCGCTGTCTTCCTCGGCCGCGTCAGCTAGTGCTCAGAGCCTGGGTCCTGCTCTCGGCTCTGCCCCAGGCGCACACCTTGGGCAAGTGCCTGCCCCTCTTTGTGCCTCAGTTTCCCTCTCCCAGGGGCTCATGGGCTGGCCCCTCCCACACACAGCAGCAGTGTCCTTGGGGGACTTGGAAGGGGCAGTTACACATGGGGGGGAGCCCTTGTCTGCGCTGCTCCTTCCCTGCAGCCTCTCCCAGGGGCTGCTGCAGCCAGTGGGGGAAGGAGTCCCAGAGCCCCCCTAGGTGGGTCACACCACAGTGACTGCTAGTGCAGAAACGGGGGCTCGGGGCTTGCTGCAAGCCTGCCCCTGCTGCACCCGGCAGGGGCCTTTACAATACAACATTCCAGCCCAGCTGGTCTGGGGGCGGGGCTTCTTTCTCTGGCACCTTTCCCTGCTGCCTGGGCAAGTGGGGTGCTCCTTGGCTGGGGCTGCTGCCTGCCCGGGGCGGGGGAGCCCTGCTGGCTCTGCTGCCCGAGGCAGGCTCCTTGTACAGTTTTGCCTGCCGACCCCGTGCCCCAGGCTCCATCCCTGGCCTTGCTGGGGGCAAACTGGGGGAAGTGGGTGCCCAGCCAACCCCCCTGCTGCCCAGCCTGCTCCTCCCCAGTGCTGAGCCCCCGGGCAGGGCCTGGGCCCGGTCCCGGCCAAGTCCTGGAGCTGGGGCAGAGAAGCAGCCAGTGCCTGTGTGGGGAGCCCTGCCCCGCTGCTCGGGGGCGAGGGGGGCAGCAGCGGGCAGCATGCCCGGGCCAGGGCCCTGTTGACTTTTGTACATTTGAATGTTTGACCTGGTTTGAGCGTCTCCGGAATGCAGCTTTTGGTCCCAGCGACCAGACTTTTCTATTTAATAAAGTTTGGAAAATTCAGGGCCTTTGTTGGGGGAGGGGTGTGGGGGGGAGCGAGGCCTGCTGCAGAGGCCCCATCCACCCTAGCAGGGCCACCCTCTGCCCCCAGGCCCTCTGAGCCACTCAGGCCTGGAGCTGGGCTGGGAAGAGCCGGGGGCTGGCCTTGCTCCCAGCCACCTGTGGGAGGTTAGGGCAGCGGGGGAGGCTTTGCAACCCAGCAGGAAGTGGGGGAGGGCTGTTTGAGGAAGATTAGAGGGGGCCACGGGGGCCCACAGGAGCTGGGGGGCTGGGGAGCTTTGCACGTGTGGGAGATGAGGGGTTGGGGTCTGAGGCCCAGTGGGGGGAGGCGCTGTGGCCCAGGGGGTTCTGCACCTGCAAGGGGGGGGGGTCATAGCAGCAGCGACGGAGCGCGTCACACTTGGCCGCAGGGTGGCCCTTGCAGTAGCCCACGTGGCAGCAGCTGCAGAGACCCCCCCAGCCCGCCCCTCCCGCGGGGGGACCTGTGGCCGGCGCCTGACCTGGGGGAAAGTGCTCCAGGGAGCAGCAGGTGCAGCCGGGCAGCTTGTGGTACCCGGGCGCCTGTCCCAAGAGCCCAGGTCAGTGGCTGGTGGCCCCATCTGCCCCACTCTGCCTCCAGGCGCTGCAAATACCCCCCCCCCCCCCGACAGGAGCAGCCAGAGGGATTCTCCCGGCCCCTCGGCCAGCGCCCCAGGCCAGAGGCTTTGGCTCACTGCCCCGGTGTGAGCCCCAGCCGGCCCCCAGCTCAGTGCGGCCTCCCTCTGCCCCTGGACACCGCACCTCCCTCGTGGGGCAGGGACCCCCCGCCCAGCCCTGCCCGGCAGCAAAGGGGGCCTCTGCCCAGACAGTGACCTGCCCCCTCCGCGCCCAGCGCCTGCCCCCGGGCCCCTCACCCTGCCCTGCCCCCCAGCGCCTGCCCCCGAGCCCCTCACCCCCCTGCCCCCCGCGCCTGCCCCCGGGCCCCTCACCCTCCCCTGCCCCCCAGCGCCTGCCCCCGGGCCCCTCACCCTCCCCTGCCCCCCAGCGCCTGCCCCCGAGCCCCTCACCCCCCTGCCCCCGGGCCCCTCACCCTCCTCTGCCCCCCAGCGCCTGCCCCCGAGCCCCTCACCCCCCTGCCCCCCAGCGCCTGCCCCCGGGCCCCTCACCCCCCTGCCCCCCAGCGCCTGCCCCCGAGCCCCTCACCCCCCTGCCCCCCAGCGCCTGCCCCCGAGCCCCTCACCCTCCCCTGCCCCCCAGCGCCTGCCCCCGAGCCCCTCACGCCCCTGCCCCCCGCGCCTGCCCCCGAGCCCCTCACCCCCCTGCCCCCCAGCGCCTGCCCCCGAGCCCCTCACCCTCCCCTGCCCCCCAGCGCCTGCCCCCGAGCCCCTCACGCCCCTGCCCCCCGCGCCTGCCCCCGAGCCCCTCACCCCCCTACCCCCCAGCGCCTGCCCCCGAGCCCCTCACCCCCCTGCCCCCCAGCGCCTGCCCCCGAGCCCCTCACGCCCCTGCCCCCCGCGCCTGCCCCCGAGCCCCTCACCCCCCTGCCCCCCCCCTCACCCTCCCCTGCCCCCCAGCGCCTGCCCCCGGGCCCCTCCCCCCAGCCCTCCCCTGCCCCCCAGCGCCTGCCCCCGAGCCCCTCACGCCCCTGCCCCCCGCGCCTGCCCCCGAGCCCCTCACCCCCCTGCCCCCGGGCCCCTCACCCTGCCCTGCCCCCCAGCGCCTGCCCCCGAGCCCCTCACCCCCCTGCCCCCCGCGCCTGCCCCCGGGCCCCTCACCCTCCCCTGCCCCCCAGCGCCTGCCCCCGAGCCCCTCACCCTCCCCTGCCCCCGGGCCCTTCACCCTCCTCTGCCCCCGAGCCCCTCACCCCCCTGCCCCCGGGCCCCTCACCCCCCTGCCCCCCAGCCCTGCCCCCGAGCCCCTCCCCCCCTGCCCCCCAGCGCCTGCCCCCGAGCCCCTCACCCCCCTGCCCCCCAGCGCCTGCCCCCGAGCCCCTCACCCCCCTGCCCCCCGCGCCTGCCCCCGAGCCCCTCACCCCCCTGCCCCCCGCGCCTGCCCCCGAGCCCCTCACCCCCCTGCCCCCCAGCGCCTGCCCCCGGGCCCCTCACCCCCCTGCCCCCCAGCGCCTGCCCCCGAGCCCCTCACCCCCCTGCCCCCCAGCGCCTGCCCCCGAGCCCCTCACCCCCCTGCCCCCCAGCGCCTGCCCCCGGGCCCCTCACCCCCCTGCCCCCCAGCGCCTGCCCCCTGCAGCCCCCCTCCGGCCCCCCGCGCCCCCGTCTCTTCCAGTCTCGCCTTGGCAAGGGGGGGCCCACCGGCGTTTTCTGGCCGTTTCCCCTTTAAAGGGGCCGAGCTGGCGGGGGGCGGGACCTCGCTATGGAGACGAGGAGTTTACCCTGGCAACGGGGGGCGGGGCGCCGAGCGCCAGGCTGGAAGGGGCGGAGCCGGCCCCTGCTCGGGCTCTGCGGGTTCGGTGCGCGGGGGAGGGGCCGTGGGGTGGACGTGCTGGGGGAGGGGCGGAGGGGGCCGTGGGGTGGATGTGTCGGCAGAGGGGCCGTGGGGTGGACGTGCTGGGGGAGGGGCGGAGGGGGCCGTGGGGTGGATGTGTCGGCAGAGGGGCCGTGGGGTGGGCGTGCTGGGGGAGGGGCGGAGGGGGCCGTGGGGTGGATGTGTCGGCAGAGGGGCCGTGGGGTGGACGTGCTGGGGGAGGGGCGGAGGGGGCCGTGGGGTGGATGTGTCGGCAGAGGGGCCGTGGGGTGGACGTGCTGGGGGAGGGGCGGAGGGGGCCGTGGGGTGGATGTGTTGGCAGAGGGGCCGTGGGGTGGGCGTGCTGGGGGAGGGGCGGAGGGGGCCGTGGGGTGGATGTGTCGGCAGAGGGGCCGTGGGGTGGGCGTGCTGGGGGAGGGGCGGAGGGGGCCGTGGGGTGGATGTGTCGGCAGAGGGGCCGTGGGGTGGACGTGCTGGGGGAGGGGCGGAGGGGGCCGTGGGGTGGATGTGTCGGCAGAGGGGCTGTGGGGTGGACGTGCTGGGGGAGGGGCGGAGGGGGCCGTGGGGTGGACGTGCTGGGGGAGGGGCGGAGGGGGCCGTGGGGTGGATGTGTCGGCAGAGGGGCCGTGGGGTGGACGTGCTGGGGGAGGGGCGGAGGGGGCCGTAGGGTGGATGTGTCGGCAGAGGGGCCGTGGGGTGGACGTGCTGGGGGAGGGGCGGAGGGGGCCGTGGGGTGGATGTGTCGGCAGAGGGGCCGTGGGGTGGACGTGCTGGGGGAGGGGCGGAGGGGGCCGTGGGGTGGATGTGTCGGCAGAGGGGCCGTGGGGTGGACGTGCTGGGGGAGGGGCGGAGGGGGCCGTGGGGTGGATGTGTTGGCAGAGGGGCCGTGGGGTGGACGTGCTGGGGGAGGGGCGGAGGGGGCCGTGGGGTGGATGTGTTGGCAGAGGGGCTGTGGGGTGGACGTGCTGGGGGAGGGGCGGAGGGGGCCGTGGGGTGGACGTGCTGGGGGAGGGGCGGAGGGGGCCGTGGGGTGGATGTGTCGGGGGAGGGGGCAGTGGGGTGGACGTGCTGGGGGAGGGGCGGAGGGGGCCGTAGGGTGGATGTGTCGGCAGAGGGGCCGTGGGGTGGACGTGCTGGGGGAGGGGCGGAGGGGGCCGTGGGGTGGATGTGTTGGCAGAGGGGCCGTGGGGTGGACGTGCTGGGGGAGGGGCGGAGGGGGCCGTGGGGTGGACGTGCTGGGGGAGGGGCGGAGGGGGCCGTGGGGTGGATGTGTCTGGGGGGTGGGGGGAGGGGCGGAGGGGGCCGTGGGGTGGATGTGTCGGCAGAGGGGCCGTGGGGTGGACGTGCTGGGGGAGGGGCGGAGGGGGCCGTGGGGTGGATGTGTCGGCAGAGGGGCTGTGGGGTGGACGTGCTGGGGGAGGGGCGGAGGGGGCCGTGGGGTGGATGTGTTGGCAGAGGGGCCGTGGGGTGGACGTGCTGGGGGAGGGGGCCGTGGGGTGGATGTGTCGGCAGAGGGGCTGTGGGGTGGACGTGCTGGGGGAGGGGCGGAGGGGGCCGTGGGGTGGATGTGTCGGCAGAGGGGCCGTGGGGTGGACGTGCTGGGGGAGGGGCGGAGGGGGCCGTGGGGTGGATGTGTCGGCAGAGGGGCCGTGGGGTGGACGTGCTGGGGGAGGGGCGGAGGGGGCCGTGGGGTGGATGTGTCGGCAGAGGGGCTGTGGGGTGGACGTGCTGGGGACTGTGGGGGCTGGAGCTCAGCCTGAGGATGGGGTACCCCCGCCGTGCCCGCCTGACCTCCCCTCTCCCCCCAGCAGCGGGCGCTGCCCCCATGCTCCCTGCCCCCGGCGGCACCGGGCAGCCCCTGCCCCCCCTGTGGAGCCTGGTGGAGGAGCAGGTGGGGCCCAGCGAGCGGCACGAGGTGAGGAGCATCCTGGGGGCAGAGCTGGTGGAGCGCAGCTTGGAGCTACATGTGGAGGTGAGGCCCCGCCCCCACCCCTACCCCACCTGAGGAGGCCCCGCCCCCACACCTGCCCCACTGGGGCTGGGGGGGCCGGCGTGGGGTGACGGTGCACACAGGGGGTCCCCATTCCTGGTGCAGACAGGCACAGGGGCCAGAAGAGCTGGAGGCGCTTCCCCCCCCCCCCCCGCGGATCCCTGCGCAGTGCCGTGGGGCTGGGGGCTGCGTTCCCAGCTAACACCTCTCCTGCCCCACATCCTAGGTGGCGACCCTGGCGGAGCTGTGGCAGGAGGCACGCTCGGCTTGTGCCAGGCTGGATTGGTGCCCCCCGCAGGGGGACGGGGCCTGGGCTCTCCTGACGGCCCCCCCACACCTCAAGGAGCTGGTGAGACGGGAGCTCCGGCTGCTGCTGCTCGGCCTCCAGCAGAAGGCATCCGAGGAGGGCAGGTACCCGGGCGGGCGCTGAGCCGCGTGGCCCACCCAGCCCTGGCGCGGTCTGGGAGGGGTCTGCAGTGTGCCGGCCCTGCTCAGCCCAAGCCAGCCGCACTGTGGGGAACCCCTGGGCTCTGATTCCTTCCTGTAGCCTCCCCCCAGGCCTGTGTCTCTGGGCTCAGCTTCCCTGCAGTGGCACTGGAAGGGAAACCGAGGCACACAAACGCTTAATGGAAATGCGCAGAACCTTTCCCTTTCTCAGACTCCTGCAATGTATGTCGGTGGGGGGGGGGGGGGCTTGTCTCTGCTCAGCACCCAGAAATGGAACCCATCTCCCCCACCAGCCTGCCTGGGTCCCCCGCCCTTCCTGGTCACAGCCTAGAGATGGTAGTACTGTGTGTGGGGAGCTGCCCCCCCCATGAGACCTGCATGGCCCAGTGGGCATGGGGGGGCACTTTGGGATGAGGGCATCCCGCACTGTCCCCAGTACCGTGGGCAGGGAGCCGAGGACCCTGCCTAAATCCGGGTGTGCAGCTGGTTCTTGCCCCCAGCTGGAATTCTGGGAGTGGTGGTGTGTGGAGCGCTGGGCCCGGCCGGTCCGCGTGGCTGCGCTCGCTGCTGGCCATGCCGTGGGGTGCTGGGCCCGGCCGGTCCGCGTGGCTGCGCTCGTGGCTGGCCATGCCGTGGGGCGCTGGGCCCGGCTGGTCCGCGTGGCTGCGCTCATGGCTGGCCATGCCGTGGGGTGCTGGGCCCGGCCGGTCCGCGTGGCTGCGCTCGTGGCTGGCCCTGCGTGGGGCACTGGGCCCGGCCGGTCCGCATTGCTGCGCTTGCTGCTGGCCCTGCGTGGGGCGCTGGGCCCGGCCAGTCTGCGTGGCTGCGCTCGTGGCTGGCCCTGCGTGGGGCACTGGGCCCGGCCGGTCCGCGTGGCTGCGCTCGTGGCTGGCCATGCCGTGGGGCGCTGAGCCCGGCCGGTCCGCGTGGCTGCGCTCGTGGCTGGCCGTGCCGTGGGGCGCTGAGCCCGGCCGGTCCGCGTGGCTGCACTTGCTGCTGGCCCTGCGTGGGGCGCTGGGCCCGGCCGGTCCGCGTGGCTGCACTTGCTGCTGGCCCTGCGTGGGGCGCTGGGCCCGGCCGGTCCGCGTGGCTGCGCTCGCTGCTGGCCCTGCGTGGGGCACTGGGCCTGGCCGGTCCGCATTGCTGCGCTTGCTGCTGGCTCTGCGTGGGGTGCTGGGCCTGGCCAGTCCGCATTGCTGCGCTCGCTGCTGGCCCTGCGTGGGGCACTGGGCCCGGCCGGTCTGGGTGGCTGCGCTCGTGGCTGGCCATGCCGTGGGGCGCTGAGCCCGGCCGGTCCGCATTGCTGCGCTTGCTGCTGGCCCTGCGTGGGGCGCTGAGCCCGGCCGGTCCGCGTGGCTGCGCTCGTGGCTGGCCGTGCCGTGGGGCGCTGAGCCCGGCCGGTCCGCATGGCTGCGCTCGTGGCTGGCCGTGCCGTGGGGAGCTGGGCCTGGCCAGTCCGCGTGGGTGCGTTCGTGGCTGGCCGTGCCGTGGGGCACTGAGCCCGGCCGGTCTGCGTGGCTGCGCTCGTGGCTGGCCGTGCCGTGGGGCGCTGAGCCCAGCCGGCCCGCGTGGCTGCGTTCGTGGCTGGCCCTGCGTGGGGAGCTGAGCCCGGCCGGCCCGCGTGGCTGCGCTCGTGGCTGGCCCTGCGTGGGGAGCTGAGCCCGGCCGGCCCGCGTGGCTGCGCTCGTGGCTGGCCCTGCGTGGGGAGCTGAGCCCGGCCGGCCCGCGTGGCTGCGTTCGTGGCTGGCCGTGCCGTGGGGCGCTGAGCCCGGCTGGTCCGCATGGCTGCGCTCGCTGCTGGCCCTGCGTGGGGCACTGGGCCCGGCCGGTCTGGGTGGCTGCGCTCGTGGCTGGCCATGCCGTGGGGCGCTTAGCCCGGCCGGTCCGCATTGCTGCGCTTGCTGCTGGCCCTGCGTGGGGCGCTGAGCCCGGCCGGTCCGCGTGGCTGCGCTCGTGGCTGGCCGTGCCGTGGGGCGCTGAGCCCGGCCGGTCCGCATGGCTGCGCTCGTGGCTGGCCGTGCCGTGGGGAGCTGGGCCTGGCCAGTCCGCGTGGGTGCGTTCGTGGCTGGCCGTGCCGTGGGGCACTGAGCCCGGCCGGTCCGCGTGGCTGCGCTCGTGGCTGGCCGTGCCGTGGGGCGCTGAGCCCAGCCGGCCCGCGTGGCTGCGTTCGTGGCTGGCCCTGCGTGGGGAGCTGAGCCCGGCCGGCCCGCGTGGCTGCGCTCGTGGCTGGCCCTGCGTGGGGAGCTGAGCCCGGCCGGCCCGCGTGGCTGCGTTCGTGGCTGGCCCTGCATGGGGAGCTGAGCCCAGCCGGCCCGCGTGGCTGCGTTCGTGGCTGGCCCTGCGTGGGGAGCTGAGCCCGGCCGGCCCACGTGGCTGCGTTCGTGGCTGGCCGTGCCGTGGGGCGCTGAGCCCGGCTGGTCCGCATGGCTGCGCTCGTGGCTGGCCGTGCCGTGGGGCGCTGAGCCCAGCTGGCCCGCGTGGCTGCGTTCGTGGCTGGCCGTGCCGTGGGGCGCTGAGCCCGGCTGGTCCGCATGGCTGCGCTCGTGGCTGGCCGTGCCGTGGGGCGCTGAGCCCGGCCGGCCCGCGTGGCTGCGCTCGTGGCTGGCCGTGCCGTGGGGCGCTGAGCCCGGCTGGCCCGCGTGGCTGCACTCGTGGCTGGCTGTATCTCTCTGCCTGGGGCCAGGGATCCGAAGTTCCTTTCTTCTCTGTGCCAGCCCAGCAGCACTTGGCAGGGCCTTAGCCAGCTGGGCACCTGGGCAGCCCCTCCCCCGGCAGTGCAGGATGCAGCTTGGGCCGGCTGAGGGTCACGTGCAGGGAGCCCGCAGCTGAGCGAGGTGCCCGGGAACACGCTGGGCACTGGGGACCCCACCAGGCAGCAGGACGCCTGGTCCTTCCCATTGCCACCGGCTCTCTGTGCCCATCTGTCAGCCTGAGCAGCTCTGGACCCTCTGCCCTGGGCATCACCTGGCTGGAGCCCGGGTCCCTGCTCAGGGGCACCCCAATGCCCGCCTCGTACGCCAGCTCTCATGCCGCCTGGGCCTGCTCCTTAGGCACCAGAGCCCCCCCCCATGGGCTCCCTAGCCCAGCCCCCCAGGGCCCGGCCCAGGGCAGGGGGCTCATGCCATGTCTCTGCCACAGGGACACAGCCGGGGCCATTGCCAAGTACAGCCCCCACGTGGTCAGCTTCGCCTTGGGGCCGAGCGCTGGAGGGGAGCCGGCGGGACAGGATGGAGGCCTGTCTGGCACCACCAGCCCCAGGTGGGTCTGTGCCCGGGCACGGTGCCCGCTGCTTCTGCCCCTCTGCTCGTCAGCCAGCCATGGGCCTGTCACTGGTATCTGGGCCCTCCTGCGCCTCTGTCCTGGACCTGGGGCACTGGGCAGCGCTCCTGGGGGGTGGGGGCCGGCTAGTGTGTGCTGGATCCTGGCTCCTGCATCGCAGCCCCCTGGCGCTGGGCACCCCTCCGTCCCCGCATGCCCCTGCCCCGCCGTGCATGGTACGCCACGTCCAGACAGCTGCGCTGCACCAGAATGCTCAGAAAAGGGTGCCCGAGATTCGGCACTCTGCTGTCTGGCTCCGCCAGCTCCCCTCCCCCAGCTCCTGGTGCTCTGGCGATAGTGGGAGTGTGGGTCCCCCCCCCAACACACACGCTGCTTCCCCCAGGCCCTGCCATCCCCTTCCTGGCCCCCGGCCCTGCCCACTCACTAGCAACCTCTGCCAGGCCCAGGTCTGTGAGCCTGTGGAACTCCCCGCCTCAGGATAGGCAGACAAGCCTGCGCTGTCAGCCAGGCTCCCATAGGGGGTGCTGCTCCCTTCCCTACCTCCCTCCCATCTGGGCATGGCCCCTGGCAAGCCCTGTCTCTGCTCTGCCCCAGCCCAGCCAGCCTCGTCCACCACTTGGAGCCCCTCAAGGACAAGCTGAGCGTCTCCCGCATCCATCAGGCTCGGGCCCAGCTCCGGTAAGTGAGCCAGGGACTGGCAGAGCCTCCGCCCAGCCCAGCCCAGCCCCGGTGCAGGACTCCAGGGGGCTTCTCGGGCTCAGAGTGCTGCTCACGGCCGCGTCTCTGCCCCTCTGCTCCCAGGAACCCACCCAGCTCCCCTCAGGGCACCCTGGCAAGTGAGGGTCCTGGTAGAGCTGGGAGGAGGGACTGGGGCTGCAGGGCAGCAGTGGGGGGCACCGGCAGGGCTGGGGGAGCCCAGGGTAGGGGGACAGCAGTGGGGGAGCCTAGGGTGGGGGCAATAGTGGGGGGCACAGGCAGGGCTGGGGGATCCCAGGGTGCGGGGGCAGCAGTGGGGGAGCCTATGGTGGGGGGGCAATAGTGGGGGGCACCGGCAGGGCTGGGGGAGCCCAGGGTGGGGGGGCAGGAGCTGCGGGGTGGGAGTGAAGGGCATCGGCAGGGGCTATGGGGCAGGAGTGAGGGGCACTGGCTGGGCTGGGGGAGCCCAGGGTGGGGGGGCAGCAGTGGGGGGCACCGGCAGGGCTGGGGGAGCCCAGGGTGGGGGGGCAGCAGTGGGGGGCACTGGCAGGGCTGGGGGAGCCCAGGGTGGGGGGGCAGGAGCTGTGGGGTGGGAGTGAAGGGCATCGGCAGGGGCTATGGGGCAGGAGTGAGGGGCACTGGCTGGGCTGGGGGATCCCAGGGTGCGGGGGCAGCAGTGGGGGAGCCTAGGGTGGGGGCAATAGTGGGGGGCACCGGCAGGGCTGGGGGATCCCAGGGGGGGGGCAGCAGTGTGGGGGGGCAGCAGTGGGGGAGCCTATGGTGGGGGGGCAATAGTGGGGGGCACCGGCAGGGCTGGGGGAGCCCAGGGTGGGGGGGCAGGAGCCAGGGGGGCTGGGGCGGGGGCAGCAGTGGGGGAGCCTAGGGTGGGGGCAATAGTGGGGGGCACCGGCAGGGCTGGGGGAGCCCAGGGTGGGGGGGCCCAGGGTGGGGCTGGGGGCAGCAGTGGGGGAGCCTATGGTGGGGGGGCAATAGTGGGGGGCACCGGCAGGGCTGGGGGAGCCCAGGGTGGGGGGGCAGGAGCTGCGGGGTGGGAGTGAAGGGCATCGGCAGGGGCTATGGGGCAGGAGTGAGGGGCACTGGCAGGGCTGGGGGAGCCCAGGGTGGGGGGGCAGGAGCTGTGGGGTGGGAGTGAAGGGCATCGGCAGGGGCTATGGGGCAGGAGTGAGGGGCACTGGCTGGGCTGGGGCCCCTGGGAAGCGGGTTCACTCTGGCCCCTGGTGAGAGAGGAGCTGGGAGGGGCACATGCCCAAGCGCGGGGGGGGGGTGCCCAGGACCCTTGACCTGGCCCCCTCGTTCCCATGCCCCTGGTGCCCCCTAACCCCCCCTTCTGCCAGGGCCCTGCTGGAGGAAGAGTGCCAGGCCCTGGAGAGACACGTCTGCCACCTGCAGGTAGGGCCCTGAGCTGCGGCGCCCCTCGGAGCCACCTGCCCCGGCCCTGCCAACAGAGCCCCACAGGGCCGGGGGGGGGGGGGGCCTTTGGAAGGGCCCCTCCCGCCCCGGTGCAGGCGGCAGCTGGGGAGATGCTCCAGGCAGGGGCTGGGGAGAAGCCAGACGTGCAGCTCCCGGCCCCTCCCCAGCAGCGCAGGCTCCCGGGACCCGTGGGTGGGAGGGTCTGGGGCTGGCCCCACAGCAGGGTGCTCACAGGGGCCATCGCTGCCCCCTTGTGGTTGGCTGGCTGAGCTGGTGCCCGCAGGTCTCCGGCACTGGCTGCACTAAGGGGGGGCGCTGCAGGAGAGCTGTCCTGGGGGGCTGCGGGATGCCTGGGGTCGGGGCGGCCCAGTCCCGGGCAGCCACCCCCCCCCGCCCATGTCAGCTCTCAGAGCAAGATCTGCAGGAGGGATTGGGGGGCAGCATGGGCAAGTGGGTAGAGCTTGGGGCAGGAACAATGTTTTGAACCTGGACTCCTGGGTCCCATTCCTGGCCCTGGGCGGGGAGTGGGCACTAGTGGTTAGAGCGGGGGGGTGAGGGGGAACCAGGACTCCTGGATCCCATTCCTGGCCCTGGGCGGGGAGTGGGCACTAGTGGTTAGAGCGGGGGGGGGTGAGGGGGAACCAGGACTCCTGGGTCCTATTCCTGGCCCTGGGCGGGGAGTGGGCACTAGTGGTTAGAGCGGGGGGGGTGAGGGGGAACCAGGACTCCTGGGTCCTATTCCTGGCCCTGGGCGGGGAGTGGGCACTAGTGGTTAGAGCGGGGGGGGTGAGGGGGAACCAGGACTCCTGGGTCCTATTCCTGGCCCTGGGCGGGGAGTGGGCACTAGTGGTTAGAGCGGGGGGGTGAGGGGGAACCAGGACTCCTGGGTCCCATTCCTGGCCCTGGGCGGGGAGTGGGCACTAGTGGTTAGAGCGGGGGGGTGAGGGGGAACCAGGACTCCTGGGTCCTATTCCTGGCCCTGGGCGGGGAGTGGGCACTAGTGGTTAGAGCGGGGGGGGTGAGGGGGAACCAGGACTCCTGGGTCCCATTCCTGGCCCTGGGCGGGGAGTGGGCACTAGTGGTTAGAGCGGGGGCGGTGAGGGGGAACCAGGACTCCTGGGTCCTATTCCTGGCCCTGGGCTGGGAGTGGGCACTAGTGGTTAGAGCGGGGGGGTGAGGGGGAACCAGGACTCCTGGGTCCTATTCCTGGCCCTGGGCGGGGAGTGGGCACTAGTGGTTAGAGCGGGGGGGTGAGGGGGAACCAGGACTCCTGGGTCCTATTCCTGGCCCTGGGCGGGGAGTGGGCACTAGTGGTTAGAGCGGGGGGGTGAGGGGGAACCAGGACTCCTGGGTCCTATTCCTGGCCCTGGGCGGGGAGTGGGCACTAGTGGTTAGAGCGGGGGGGTGAGGGGGAACCAGGACTCCTGGGTCCTATTCCTGGCCCTGGGCGGGGAGTGGGCACTAGTGGTTAGAGCGGAGGGGTGAGGGGGAACCAGGACTCCTGGGTCCTATTCCTGGCCCTGGGCGGGGAGTGGGCACTAGTGGTTAGAGCGGGGGGGTGAGGGGGAACCAGGACTCCTGGGTCCTATTCCTGGCCCTGGGCGGGGAGTGGGCACTAGTGGTTAGAGCGGGGGGGTGAGGGGGAACCAGGACTCCTGGGTCCCATTCCTGGCCCTGGGCGGGGAGTGGGCACTAGTGGTTAGAGCAGGGGGGGGTGAGGGGGAACCAGGACTCCTGGGTCCTATTCCTGGCCCTGGGCGGGGAGTGGGCACTAGTGGTTAGAGCGGGGGGGTGAGGGGGAACCAGGACTCCTGGGTCCCATTCCTGGCCCTGGGCGGGGAGTGGGCACTAGTGGTTAGAGCGGGGGGGGGGGTGAGGGGGAACCAGGACTCCTGGGTCCTATTCCTGGCCCTGGGCTGGGAGTGGGCACTAGTGGTTAGAGCGGGGGCGGTGAGGGGGAACCAGGACTCCTGGGTCCTATTCCTGGCCCTGGGCGGGGAGTGGGCACTAGTGGTTAGAGCGGGGGGGTGAGGGGGAACCAGGACTCCTGGGTCCTATTCCTGGCCCTGGGCGGGGAGTGGGCACTAGTGGTTAGAGCGGGGGGGTGAGGGGGAACCAGGACTCCTGGGTCCCATTCCTGGCCCTGGGCGGGGAGTGGGCACTAGTGGTTAGAGCGGGGGGGTGAGGGGGAACCAGGACTCCTGGGTCCTATTCCTGGCCCTGGGCGGGGAGTGGGCACTAGTGGTTAGAGCGGGGGGGGTGAGGGGGAACCAGGACTCCTGGGTCCTATTCCTGGCCCTGGGCGGGGAGTGGGCACTAGTGGTTAGAGCGGGGCGGTGAGGGGGAACCAGGACTCCTGGGTCCTATTCCTGGCCCTGGGCGGGGAGTGGGCACTAGTGGTTAGAGCGGGGGGGTGAGGGGGAACCAGGACTCCTGGGTCCTATTCCTGGCCCTGGGCGGGGAGTGGGCACTAGTGGTTAGAGCGGGGGGGTGAGGGGGAACCAGGACTCCTGGGTCCCATTCCTGGCCCTGGGCTGGGAGTGGGCACTAGTGGTTAGAGCGGGGGGGGGTGAGGGGGAACCAGGACTCCTGGGTCCTATTCCTGGCCCTGGGCGGGGAGTGGGCACTAGTGGTTAGAGCGGGGGGGTGAGGGGGAACCAGGACTCCTGGGTCCTATTCCTGGCCCTGGGCGGGGAGTGGGCACTAGTGGTTAGAGCGGGGGGGGGGGTGAGGGGGAACCAGGACTCCTGGGTCCTATTCCTGGCCCTGGGCGGGGAGTGGGCACTAGTGGTTAGAGCGGGGGGGTGAGGGGGAACCAGGACTCCTGGGTCCTATTCCTGGCCCTGGGCTGGGAGTGGGCACTAGTGGTTAGAGCGGGGGGGTGAGGGGGAACCAGGACTCCTGGGTCCTATTCCTGGCCCTGGGCGGGGAGTGGGCACTAGTGGTTAGAGCGGGGGGGTGAGGGGGAACCAGGACTCCTGGGTCCCATTCCTGGCCCTGGGCGGGGAGTGGGCACTAGTGGTTAGAGCGGGGGGGTGAGGGGGAACCAGGACTCCTGGGTCCTATTCCTGGCCCTGGGCGGGGAGTGGGCACTAGTGGTTAGAGCGGGGGGGTGAGGGGGAACCAGGACTCCTGGGTCCTATTCCTGGCCCTGGGCGGGGAGTGGGCACTAGTGGTTAGAGCGGGGGGGGGGAACCAGGACTCCTGGGTCCTATTCCTGGCCCTGGGCGGGGAGTGGGCACTAGTGGTTAGAGCGGGGGGGTGAGGGGGAACCAGGACTCCTGGGTCCCATTCCTGGCCCTGGGCTGGGAGTGGGCACTAGTGGTTAGAGCGGGGGGGTGAGGGGGAACCAGGACTCCTGGGTCCTATTCCTGGCCCTGGGCTGGGAGTGGGCACTAGTGGTTAGAGCGGGGGGGGGGGGGAACCAGGACTCCTGGGTCCTATTCCTGGCCCTGGGCGGGGAGTGGGCACTAGTGGTTAGAGCGGGGGGGTGAGGGGGAACCAGGACTCCTGGGTCCCATTCCTGGCCCTGGGCTGGGAGTGGGCACTAGTGGTTAGAGCGGGGGGGGTGAGGGGGAACCAGGACTCCTGGGTCCTATTCCTGGCCCTGGGCGGGGAGTGGGCACTAGTGGTTAGAGCGGGGGGGTGAGGGGGAACCAGGACTCCTGGGTCCTATTCCTGGCCCTGGGTGGGGAGTGGGCACTAGTGGTTAGAGCGGGGGGGTGAGGGGGAACCAGGACTCCTGGGTCCTATTCCTGGCCCTGGGCGGGGAGTGGGCACTAGTGGTTAGAGCGGGGGGGTGAGGGGGAACCAGGACTCCTGGCTTCTCTGGCTCTGGGCGGGGTGGCGAGCCCAGCGTATGTGGGGAAATGCTTCACCAGCCTTTTCCGGGCAGTGCTGCAGCAGGGGCCAGGGCCAGCCCCCTGGAGGAACGTGCTGCAGGCAGTCCCGGGCGTGGGGCGGGAGAGACCCTACAACAACAAAGGTGCCTCTCTGCAGGCCAGGGGCAGTGGGCCAGGCTGGGCTCTGAATCTCTGCCTCTCCCCAGCGCTGCCTGGAGGAGGAACACGGAGCCACCACGGGGCCCATGCAGCCGGCGCAGGAGCCAACCATGGCTGGTAAGGGGCCCACCCTCCTCCTGGGGGGCCTTGCGGGGAGTGCCCAGCCTGCCTGCCCTGGTCAGGCTGCCGGGCCATGTCCCCAGCCTGGAGATGCAGCTGGCTCTGGGGAGGGACGTGCGTGCGGCAGCCAGGAGCCAGCTGTGCTAGTGGCTCTGAGGAAGAGGAGCCGCAGGCCGGCAGAGCTCCTCCTTGCTCAGTGCCCTGCAGGGCTGTACCCCAGTGGGTGGGGGGCAGGTCAGGCCTCTCAGCAGCCCCTCCCCTGTGCACAGAGCTGCAGGAGCAGAGGCGAGCCATGGAGCGGGACCTGCAGCAGGGCCAGTCTGAGCCCGGGCCTGGCTTCTGCCCAGGGGACCAGCGCCCTGGGCCTGCACCCCCCTGGCAGCCCAGGTAAGCCCCTTCAGGAGGGCTGGCCCATGGGGAGCCCTGACTCTCAGCCCGTTCAAGCCCCTCAGGTCTGGCATTGAGGGGGCACCAGAGATGGGGGGTCACTGTCAGGGCTGTAGATCCTAGGGGTAGTGGGCAGGAATAGGGGGCCGGCTGGGACCCCAGGGGCAGTGGGTGGGAGTGGGGGGGGGCGGCTGGGATCCCGGGGGGCAGCGGGTGGGAGTGGGGGGCAGGCTGAGCCCCCAGGACAGAGGGCGGGAGTAGGGGGCCAGCTGGGACCTCGGGGGGCGGAGGGTGGGAGTAAGAGGCAGGCTAGGACCCTGGGGCAGAGGGTGGGAGTAGGGGGCTGGCTGGGATCCCGGGGGGCAGCGGGCAGGAGTGGGTGGGACAGGCTGGGATCCTGGGGGGCAGCGAGCAGGAGTGGGGGGGGCAGGCTGAGACCCTGGGGGGCAGAGGGCGGGAGTGGGGGGCTGGCTGGGACCCTGGGGCAGCGGGTGGGAGCGGGGGGGCAGGCTGGGACCCTGGGGGGCAGAGGGGGGCTGGCTGGGACCCTGGAGGGCAGAGGGCGGGAGCGGGGGGCACGCTGGGACCCTGGGGCAGCGGGTGGGAGCAGGGGGGCTGGCTAGGACCCCGGGGGCAGAGGGCGGGAGTGGGGGGGGCAGGCTGGGACCCTGGGGGCAGCGAGTGGGAGCGGGTGGGCAGGCTGGGACCCTAGGACAGAGGGTGGGAGTGGGGGGCTGGCTGGGACCCTGGGGGGCAGAGGGTGGGAGTGGGGGGCAGGCTGGGACCCCGGGGGGCAGAGGGTGGGAGTGGGGGGCTGGCTGGGAACCTGGGGGGCAGCGGGTGGGAGTGGGGGGCTGGCTGGGACCCTGGGGGGCAGAGGGTGGGAGTGGGGGGCTGGCTGGGAACCCGGGGTGCAGCGGGTGGGAGTGGGGGGCTGGCTGGGACCCCGGGGGGCAGAGGGTGGAAGTGAGGGGCTGGCTGGGAACCTGGGGGGCAGCAGGTGGGAGTGGGGGGCTGGCTGGGAACCCGGGGGGCAGCAGGTGGGAGTGGGGGGCTGGCTGGGACCCCGGGGGGCAGCGGGTGGGAGTGGGGGGCTGGCTGGGACCCCGGGGGGCAGCAGGTGGGAGTGGGGGGCTGGCTGGGAACCCGGGGGGCAGCAGGTGGGAGTGGGGGGCTGGCTGGGACCCCGGGGGGCAGAGGGTGGAAGTGGGGGGCTGGCTGGGAACCTGGGGGGCAGCGGGTGGGGCATGGCCGTGGTGCGTGCAGGGGGCCCGTTGCTGGGCTCTGCAGGCTGGCGGGCGCTTGGGGGTGGGGCATGGCCGGATCCTGCTCCCAGGGCTTTTCCCGGGCTGGGCTGTGGGGTGGGCGTCCCGGCCGTGCCCTGCTAACTGCCCTGTCTCCTGGCTCTGCAGCTGCCCCGAGGGCTTGGGGAGCCCTGCACCGGCCAGCGTCTGCCCCGGCCTGGCACCCACTTGGTCCCGGCTGGGGCCGGCACCGTCAGCCCCAGGCAGCGCCACGGGCCCAGTGCCCCCCTCTCTGGGCAGCTTGGCCAGGGGGCGCCGGGGCTGGGCCAGTGGGCAAGGACAGACAGACGGCAGTGCTGAGTGCCAGGACCGGGGCGCAGCACCGCGGGGAGCCGGGGCCCCTCCTGCCGGCCCGGCCTGCAGCCTGGCCTTCCTCCCCTCGCCTCCCACGGAGCAGCGCCCGCCGCCGCGCCCCATCTCCTGCCGCCGCCTGAGGCTGCTGGGCTGCCAGGCGCCTGGCTAGGGCAGGACAGTCGGGCATGGGGGGTCCCCCACTCTAGCTCCAGTTCCTTCCAGTTGGCTCCTGCCCTCCTGGAGGGCCCGGCCCCTTTCCCTGGCATCAGCTCCCTGCACCTGGTACTGGGCAGCGCCCCCTCCTGGCTGCCCCCTGCGTGGGCAGGGCGGGCAGCTGCCTACCCACTGGCACCTTGCGGTGCTCCTGCCTCTGGGCAGATGGGCCGCCGGGGGGCAGGTGCTGGGTCTCCCAACCCCAGGCTGGCTTGGGGGCCTGGGCTGTGGGGCTGGGACCGGCTGTGGAGGACCCCGCTGCGCCAGGGCGGGCAGTGCCAGGGGCCCCGCTCGCTCCCCCCAGAAACGCAGCCAGCACGCGGACGCAGGAATAGAAATTTCATTAAACTCTATCAGACGTGAAACCTCGACGCCGGGCGTGGCCCGGGCCCAGCTCCGTAGTGCTAATATCCGAGGGGCGAGGGCGGGGCACAGGATCCATGCAGGAAGTAGTGCAGCGCTGTCGGCGTGGGGCCGGGCGTGGCGCCCGGGGAGAGGTGCCCTCTGGGCTCCGCAGGCCCCCCCGTGGCACCTTCCCCAGCCGTGCATCCGTGGCTTTGCTGCCCGTGGCCCCTGCCCAAGCCCCACCAAACGCCTTCCCCGTGGCCTGAGCCACCCCAGGGCGCCACGTGCCCCCTGCCCGCCTCAGGCACGGCAGGGCGACCGGCGGGGGCAGGGACCGGGCCCAGTGCCTGCCTGAGCCAACCCCAACGCGGGGGGCAGCTTCCTGGGGGGCTGTGGACAGGGAGCCACCCGCCATTAATACTTGTCTGAGGCAGAGAGACGTGCCTGTCGGGGGCAGGGAGTCCCCCCCCCCCCCCCGCGCCCCACTTTTGTGCTCCAGGGGCCTCGTGTGTCTCCATAGCAACAGGCTGGGGCACTGCCCCGCCCCCAGCTGCCTGCTCCCCACCTCCATGGGGCCTGGGGCGAGCCCAGCAACGCCCGTCTGCCACCCCGCCAGCACATGTGGGGCAGGGCCTGACCCTCCACCCCCCTGCTGGGGCCTGCCCTGGCTGGCGGCTGGCACTGGGACCCGGCCCCACTGCTGCTTCTGCAGGGCACTGCACTAGGCACACGCTGAGCCCAGCCCAGCCCCGTGCCACCAGGCAACGTGTGTGTGTGTGTGTGTGCGCACGCGCGTGCGCATGGGCCATGCGTGGCTGCACATGTGCGGTGGGAAGAGTGTGTCTGTGCATGTGTCAGGGGAGCAGCACATGTAGCATCTCTGTGCATGTGTCGTGGCAGCAGCGTGGGCCATGCGTGTGCTATGTGTGCACTGTGGCAGCAGTGCATGTGACATGCATGTAACAGGGGAACCGTGCGCGTACCGTTTGTGCTGTGGCAGCAGTGCATGTCACATGTCTGTGTGCCATGTCTGTGCATGTACCATAGCAGCACTGCGTGTGCTGTGGCCACATGTATGCCATGTGTGTAACACGGGCACAATGCCTGTAACATGGCGCTCTGTGTGTGTGTGTGTGTATACCATGCATGTGCCATGGCAGCAGTACGTGCCATGTGTGTGCCGTGGCAGCAGTGCGCGGACCATGCATGTAACATGGGAGCAGTGCTTGTGCCATGCGTGTGCCGTGGCAGCAGTGCGTGTAACATGGGAGCAGTGCTTGTGCCATGCGTGTGCCGTGGCAGCAGTGCATGGACCATGCATGTAACATGGGAGCAGTGCTTGTGCCATGCGTGTGCCGTGGCAGCAGTGCATGGACCATGCATGTAACATGGGAGCAGTGCTTGTGCCATGTGTGTGCCGTGGCAGCAGTGCGCGGACCATGCGTGTAACATGGGAGCAGTGCTTGTGCCATGCGTGTCGTGGCAGCAGTGCGTGTGCCATGCGTGTAACACGGGAGGAGTGCGTGGACCAGGCGTGTTGTGGCAGTGCGTGTGCCATGCGTGTACCATGGCAGCAGTGCTTGTGGGCGTGAGCTGTGGCAAAGGGGAGCCCCCCCCCCGTCCTGCCCTACAGCCCCTCTGCTCTCCAGTTCTGAGTGCGCGGGGGCAGCTGCCAGGGGCGCCGGCTGGCCAGGGTGCCACCCTAGGGCTTGGGCCATACCTGGGGCAGGTGTACGCCTTCTGCCAGGCACGCTCGTGCCCAATGTGGGGTTGCCCCCTGCCTGCCCCAGACACGGCCCTGGCCATGGCTCTGACCCGCTGCACAACTGTGCCCCCCCCAGCAGCAGCTCCCTCCCCCTTTGGCCCAGCCGGGTGGGGAAGGCCCGGGTGGGGGGGGGGGCAGAGGAAAGGGCTGGACTACTCTGATCCAGTTCCTGCCGTCCAGCCCCCACGGCACCTGACAGACCCACCCCCCCCTCCACCCCTGCAGGCTCTTGGCTTTGCCTCCAGCCCCACTGACTCTGTGCTGCTGCCCCACTGCAGTGGGGCTCGATTCCTCCTGGCGGCCACTCCTGGGCCCCATCTGTGCGGCCTGTGGGGGTTGCCTGGGCCCCTTGGGCCACATGGCAGCTCGCCCCCCCCCCCCACCGGGCCACTTGGGCCCTGGCATTGCTCTACCCCCGTCACACACTGGGCAAAGCTGCCCCCCGGCTCCTGCCGCTCTGCCCAGGTCCGCACGCCCTCCACGGTGCCTTCAGCCCTTGCCGAGTGGCGCCACCGGGGGCAGGCTGGGGCCTGGCAGCCGCTCCCCTCCTGCCGGCTGCGGGGCCCATACTGTAAACATGAGGGTCACACACCGTGGGGAGGGGCGGGGGCGGGGACACACAGACAGGGACCCCCGGTGGCACCCGGTGCAGCCTGGCTCCCCCAGCAGGGGGCACTGTGGTGTGGCACCGGGCAGGGTGGGTGGGGGGCGCAGGGGTGGGCGCCGGGTCACAGTCTGGAGTCCTGGCTGTGGGCTGAGCCGTTGCTGCCCTGCACGGGGAGGGCGAGGTCCTCGCTCCGCAGCTTCTCGGGGTTCAGCGGCTGCACCTCCAGGCGGGCCGTGGGGGCCGGGGCGTAGGGCCCGGTCCGGTGCTCGGCCAGCGCCGGGCCCCAGTCCTGGCTGGGCTTGGTGGCGTTTTTCAAACGCTAGAGAGAGGGAGAAGGGGTGTTAGCTCCGCCACGGGCATGGCCCGGTGCCCCCAGGCCACCAGCCACCCGCAGCCCTCGGGTTGGCCACCTCTGCCCCACACCGACCCCAAGCGGAGGGCAGCCGGACACTCGGCCAGGCCTGAGGGGCCCAGGGAAGGAGGCGCCAAGTCAACCCGCCAGCCCCCACGACCCCCCTAGGCAGGGCTACGTCTGCACTGGCGGGTTCCAGTAACGCGTGGGAAGAGAGGGCGTCCGGCGCGAGAGCTACGCTCGCGTCTAACACGTGTGCGCTCTCGTGCGCAAGAGTGGGGCCAGCGGAGCGTTCCTGCACAAAAGAGCGTCCACACCGCCATGGGTGCTCTTGTGCAAAAGCACGTGGACGTGGTCTTGTGCAAAAGTTCTTGCACAAGAACCCGCCAGTGTAGACATAGCCCAGGAGTCCTGGCTCCCAGCCCCCGCTCTACCCATTAGATCCCGCTGCCCTCCCCTACCCCCCCGGAGCTGAGGCCAGAGCACAGGAGGCCTGGCTCCCAGCCCCCAGGGCAGGTTCAACCCCTGCCGGGGCACAGCTTGGGGGGTCTTTGCTGGCCAGGGCCCAGAGCCCGCCCCACAGCAGCAGTGGGGCCTAGAGCCCCCACCTGGAGCAGCGAGTCGCCCTCGGCGCGGCAGAGCCGGTAGGCGGCGTACACCGGGATGCAGAGCACAGAGGACAGCGCCATGAGGAACCCGATGCCGATGGCCCAGGGCGGGTAGACGTAGGTGTTGTAGGAGATGGGCTGGTACTGGATGACCGTGAACACCAGGATGAACTGGGGGGCACAGAAGGGGGAGAGTGGGGCTCAGCTGGGCCCCCCAGGCCTGCCCATGCCCCCCCTGCTGGGGGCTGACTCATGGGCCCCAAACCTACCTGCTCCACATTCTGCTAGCCCCCCCGGCCACAGCCAGCCCCCAGCCATGCCTGCTCCCTCCAGCTGGACCCCCCACCCCAAGGGGGCTGAGGCATCCCAGCCCTGACTCCTGTGTCCCCATCACGTCTGTGCTGGGCTGTGTCCGGGGGGAGCAATAAACCCCCCACCCCTTCTACTGCTGGCAGAGTCTGTTCTGGCTGCTATGGGGGTGCAGGATCGGGGGGCCCGACGCGCCGTCACGGGGGGTGCAGGATCGGGGGGCCCCGACGCGCCGTCACGGGGGGTGCAGGATCGGGGGCCCGACGCGCCGTCACGGGGGGTGCAGGATCGGGGGGCCCCGACGCGCCGTCACGGGGGGTGCAGGATCGGGGGGCCCCGACGCGCCGTCACGGGGGGTGCAGGATCGGGGGCCCCGACGCGCCGTCACGGGGGGTGCAGGATCGGGGGCCCGACGCGCCGTCACACTCCCTCCGAGAAGCAGGAGCAGGGCTGGCGGTGTCCTGAGGCTACAGCCAAGCAAACCTTCACCCCTGCCCCCGTCCCCACGGGCTGGCACGCCCCTGCCCCCGCCCCCAACGGGCTAGCACGCCCCTGCCCCCCCGCCCCCAATGGGCTGGCACGCCCCTGCCCCCCCCGCCCCCAACGGGCTGGCACGCCCCTGCCCCCCCCGGGCCCGCCCCTGCCCCCGCCCCCCAACGGGCTGGCACGCCCCTGCCCCCGCCCCCACGGGCTGGCACGCCCCCGCCCCCAGGGGCTGGCACCCGAGCCGGGCTGCGCGCTTACGAAGATGATGGCGGGCGAGAAGAATCTCCAGCAGATCTGGAAGAAGAGGGGGGGCGGGAAGCCCAGCATCATCTCAATGTCCCTGAAGTAGTTCCGATGCCCTGGGGGCGCAGGCAGGGTGTCACTTGGGCAGCCCCCCAGCGCGGGGGGGGGGGGGGTCGATGCCCCTGGGCGCATCCACCCCTCCCCCCGGGGGACCTGGAGCCAGGCAGGGAACAGCCACGCCCAGCCCTCACGTTGTGCCAGGCCGGCACCCAGGGCTGCTGCCTCCCTCACGCGTGGCCAGCTGCTGCAGCCTCAGCCCCCACCTTACAGTGTCCCCGGCCTGCCCCTGCCCTCACCAGTACCCGGGGGGGGGGGGGGCTCAGGCGTCACCCCACAGGGACCAGCTGGAAACAGAACCCAGGCATCCTGGGCGCCCAGCTCCCCTCCTTTCCCCCCCCCCCCCGCTTTAACCACTAGACCCTGCTCCCCTAGCCGGGCCAGAACCCGAGCGTCCTGGGCACCCAACCCCCCATTGCTGTAACCACTAGACCCTGCTCCCTCAGCCGGGCCAGAACCCGAGCGTCCTGGGCACCCAACTCCCATTGCTGTAACCACTAGACCCTGCTCCCTCAGCCGGGCCAGAACCCGCGCGTCCTGGGCACCCAACCCCCATTGCTGTAACCACTAGACCCTGCTCCCTCAGCCGGGCCAGAACCCGAGCGTCCTGGGCACCCAACCCCCATTGCTGTAACCACTAGACCCTGCTCCCTCAGCCGGGCCAGAACCCGAGCGTCCTGGGCACCCAACCCCCATTGCTGTAACCACTAGACCCTGCTCCCCTAGCCGGGCCAGAACCCGAGCGTCCTGGGCACCCAACCCCCATTGCTGTAACCACTAGACCCTGCTCCCTCAGCCGGGCCAGAACCCGAGCGTCCTGGGCACCCAACCCCCCATTGCTTTAACCACTAGACCCTGCTCCCCTAGCCGGGCCAGAACCCGAGCGTCCTGGGCACCCAACCCCCATTGCTGTAACCACTAGACCCTGCTCCCTCAGCCGGGCCAGAACCCGAGCGTCCTGGGCACCCAACCCCCATTGCTGTAACCACTAGACCCTGCTCCCTCAGCCGGGCCAGAACCCGAGCGTCCTGGGCACCCAACCCCCATTGCTGTAACCACTAGACCCTGCTCCCTCAGCCGGGCCAGAACCCGAGCGTCCTGGGCACCCAACCCCCATTGCTGTAACCACTAGACCCTGCTCCCTCAGCCGGGCCAGAACCCGAGCGTCCTGGGCACCCAACCCCCATTGCTGTAACCACTAGACCCTGCTCCCTCAGCCGGGCCAGAACCCGAGCGTCCTGGGCACCCAACCCCCATTGCTTTAACCACTAGACCCTGCTCCCCTAGCCGGGCCAGAACCCGAGCGTCCTGGGCACCCAACCCCCCATTGCTGTAACCACTAGACCCTGCTCCCTCAGCCAGGCCAGAACCCGCGCGTCCTGGGCACCCAACCCCCATTGCTGTAACCACTAGACCCTGCTCCCTCAGCCGGGCCAGAACCCGAGCGTCCTGGGCACCCAACCCCCCATTGCTGTAACCACTAGACCCTGCTCCCTCAGCCGGGCCAGAACCCGAGCGTCCTGGGCACCCAACCCCCATTGCTTTAACCACTAGACCCTGCTCCCCTAGCCGGGCCAGAACACGAGCGTCCTGGGCACCCAACCCCCATTGCTGTAACCACTAGACCCTGCTCCCTCAGCCGGGCCAGAACCCGAGCGTCCTGGGCACCCAACCCCCCATTGCTGTAACCACTAGACCCTGCTCCCTCAGCCGGGCCAGAACCCGAGCGTCCTGGGCACCCAACCCCCCATTGCTTTAACCACTAGACCCTGCTCCCCTAGCCGGGCCAGAACCCGAGCGTCCTGGGCACCCAACCCCCCATTGCTGTAACCACTAGACCCTGCTCCCTCAGCCGGGCCAGAACCCGCGCGTCCTGGGCACCCAACCCCCATTGCTGTAACCACTAGACCCTGCTCCCTCAGCCGGGCCAGAACCCGAGCGTCCTGGGCACCCAACCCCCATTGCTGTAACCACTAGACCCTGCTCCCTCAGCCGGGCCAGAACCCGAGCGTCCTGGGCACCCAACCCCCATTGCTGTAACCACTAGACCCTGCTCCCTCAGCCAGGTCAGAACCCGCGCGTCCTGGGCACCCAACCCCCCATTGCTGTAACCACTAGACCCTGCTCCCTCAGCCGGGCCAGAACCCGCGCGTCCTGGGCACCCAACCCCCATTGCTGTAACCACTAGACCCTGCTCCCTCAGCCGGGCCAGAACCCGAGCGTCCTGGGCACCCAACCCCCATTGCTGTAACCACTAGACCCTGCTCCCTCAGCCGGGCCAGAACCCGAGCGTCCTGGGCACCCAACCCCCATTGCTGTAACCACTAGACCCTGCTCCCTCAGCCGGGCCAGAACCCGAGCGTCCTGGGCACCCAACCCCCATTGCTGTAACCACTAGACCCTGCTCCCTCAGCCGGGCCAGAACCCGAGCGTCCTGGGCACCCAACCCCCCATTGCTGTAACCACTAGACCCTGCTCCCTCAGCCGGGCCAGAACCCGAGCGTCCTGGGCACCCAACCCCCATTGCTTTAACCACTAGACCCTGCTCCCTCAGCCGGGTCAGAACCCGCGCGTCCTGGCGCCCTCTCCCCGCTGTGGGCCAGCCCATCCGAGCGCAGCCTGTTCCTGCTGGCGCTGGGGTCTGCACAAGCTGGGTTCCCATTGGCTCCTGGCAGGCCAGGTACCCCACCTGTGGCACGGTTGCCATGGCGCTGGGGACCTACCGTAGATGTACATGATGGAGACGCACATGATGCAGGAGATGACGACCAGGGAGAAGCTGGCAGCGTAATTGTCCATCAGCAGGAGCCAGTATATCCCGGCCTGGGGAGAGCAGGGGTCAGAGCGGGACAGCCTGGGCACCACCAGCCCTGCCTGGCACTGCCCTCCTTCCTGGCCTTGGCATGGCCGCCTGGCACTGGGGCCTGGCACCGCCATCCCTGTCTGGCAGGCTCCCTGTGAGCAGAGCGCTGGGGCGGGCACCAGGAGAGATTCAACCGCTGCCCAGCAGATTGGCAGCACACCCACAGCCCACAGCCTGTGTCTCCTGTGGTCCACGTCTGCACATGCATTAGTGCACGGCACAAAATGCATTCCACACATGGCTGGAAAACATCCGCAGGACCACTGCGGCCTGGCACGGATGCCTGACTCGGCAGGGATTTTACTCACTTTCTGGTGAACATGAGCGCTACCGTCCTAGAGTAACCCCGTGCGCATGCCTCAGTTTCCCTGGGCGCTGACTGATGCTAGCTAAGGGTGGGAATTTGAGGTGAGGCTGCCCCGCGGCCCCCCACGTGCACCAAGGCCGATGCCCTTTGCAACCTGGAGCCGGGCCAGGGGGCCAGCAGTGCCCTGGGACAGCAAAGGCCAGGAGAAGAGCCTTGTGCATGCGTGTGTGTGTGTGGGGGGGGGTTCAGTCTCGCTGGCTTAGGGTGCAGGGAGGGGGGCAGGGCCCTGGCTCTGGGGTCCACTCTCCCCAGGGTGGGCTGCCCTGGCTGCTCCTGGTCCCTGTGCTGACCAGTCTGTGCGGCGCTGGGGTCCTGCTCCCAGCCGGCTGGGAGACCTGTCTGGCTGTGGCTGGGGGGGGGAGGCAGAGCCCGGGGCCTCCCCCACTGCTCAGTAACACACTGCCAGCCCCACCCAGCATGGGCATCGCTGCCTAGCACCACCTGGCACTGCCGCCAGGACGCTATCCTATCCCGGCACTGCATGGGCCCACGGCGCCCGGCCTGGCCCTGCAGGAAGGGGGCAGGCGAGGCACAGGGCCCTCGACAGCCCTGGCAAAGCCCAGCGTGCCCGCGCCAAGGCCACAGGACCTGCGAGCCGGCTGCTAGTGCCATGGGCCCCAGCTCTGCTCCCGCCGCGTCGCCTCGCCCGGCCCCGCCACAGCCACCCCGGGCAGGGTCCGGAACGCCGGAGCAAGGAGGGACGGTCCCCAGCCCTTCCGCAGAGCGATGGGGCAGGAAGGACAGTGGGGGGTCAGGCCTCTAGGTGCCTGCACAGGCTGCCCCATGCCCTACCTGGGTGGTGAGTGGGATGCCCAGCAGGAAGCCCACCACGGCCACGCCCAGCGTCACGAACATCTTCCGCTGGATGATCCAGTCGTTGCCCACCTCGTCCACGATGGCCGTGACCAGCGTCTCCAGCAGGCAGAACTGCCGGGAGCCAGTGTCAGCCAGTGCGAGGCCTGGGCATGGTGCCCCTGGCTCTGCCGGCTGCCCCCTGCCCTGCCCCTGGCTCTGCCAGCTGCCCCCTGCCCTGCCCCTGGCTCTGCCGGCTGCCCCCTGCCCTGCCCCTGGCTCTGCCGGCTGCCCCCTGTCCTGCCCCTGGCTCTGCCGGCTGCCCCCTGCCCTGCCCCTGGCTCTGCCGGCTGCCCCCTGCCCTGCCTCTGGCTCTGCCGTCTGCCTCCTGCCCTGCCCCTGGCTCTGCCGGCTACCCCCTGCCCTGCCCCTGGCTCTGCCAGCTGCCCCCTGCCCTGCCCCTGGCTCTGCCGTCTGCCCCCTGTCCTGCCCCTGGCTCTGCCGGCTGCCCCCTGCCCTGCCCCTGGCTCTGCCGGCTGCCCCCTGCCCTGCCCCTGGCTCTGCCGTCTGCCTCCTGCCCTGCCCCTGGCTCTGCCGGCTACCCCCTGCCCTGCCCCTGGCTCTGCCGGCTGCCCCCTGCCCTGCCCCTGGCTCTGCCGTCTGCCTCCTACCCTGCCCCTGGCTCTGCCGGCTGCCCCCTGCCCTGCCCCTGGCTCTGCCGTCTGCCCCCTGCCCTGCCCCTGGCTCTGCCGTCTGCCTCCTGCCCTGCCCCTGGCTCTGCCGGCTGCCCCCTGCCCTGCCCCTGGCTCTGCTGGCTGCCTCCTGCCCTGCCCCTGGCTCTGCCGGCTGCCCCCTGTCCTGCCCCTGGCTCTGCCGGCTGCCCCCTGCCCTGCCCCTGGCTCTGCCGCCTGCCTCCTGCCCTGCCCCTGGCTCTGCCGCCTGCCCCGTCCTGCCCCTGGCTCTGCCGCCTGCCCCCTGCCCTGCCTCTGGCTCTGCCACCTGCCTCCTGCCCTGCCCCTGGCTCTGCCACCTGCCTCCTGACCTGCCCCTGGCTCTGCCACCTGCATCCTGCCCTGCCCGTGGCTCTGCCGGCTGCCCCCTGCCCCTCCCCTGGCTCTGCCACCTGCCTCCTGCCCTGCCCCTGGCTCTGCCGCCTGCCCCCTGCCCTGCCCCTGGCTCTGCCGGCTGCCCCCTGCCCCTCCCCTGGCTCTGCCACCTGCTTCCTGCCCTGCCCCTGGCTCTGCCGGCTGCCCCCTGCCCTGCCCCTGGCTCTGCCGGCTGCCCCCTGCCCCTCCCCTGGCTCTGCCACCTGCTTCCTGCCCTGCCCCTGGCTCTGCCGGCTGCCCCCTGCCCTGCCCCTGGCTCTGCCGGCTGCCCCCTGCCCCTCCCCTGGCTCTGCCACCTGCTTCCTGCCCTGCCCCTGGCTCTGCCGGCTGCCCCCTGCCCCTCCCCTGGCTCTGCCACCTGCTTCCTGCCCTGCCCCTGGCTCTGCCGGCTGCCCCCTGCCCCTCCCCTGGCTCTGCCACCTGCTTCCTGCCCTGCCCCTGGCTCTGCCGGCTGCCCCCTGCCCCTCCCCTGGCTCTGCCACCTGCTTCCTGCCCTGCCCCTGGCTTTGCCGGCTGCCCCCTGCCCTGCCCCTGGCTCTGCCGGCTGCCTCCTGCCCTGCCCCTGGCTCTGCCACCTGCTTCCTGCCCTGCCCCTGGCTCTGCCGGCTACCCCCTGCCCCTGCCCTGGCTCTGCTGCTGCCCCTTGCCACCCCCTCTGCCCTCCCCACCCTCTGCTGCCCTCCCCATCCCTGGGGCCCCTGCCCTGCCCGCCGGCGGGCGCTGGTACCTGTGTGCCCAGCCCCAGCAGGATGAGCATGAAGAAGAAGAGGACGGACCAGAGGGGCGAGATGGGCAGCAGCGTCAGGGCCTCGGGGTAGGCCACGAAGGCCAGGCCGGGCCCGTGGTCGGCCACCTGGGAGACGTCCACGCCCAGGTGCTGGGCCATGAAGCCCAGGATGGAGAAGATGACGAAGCCGGCGTAGACGCTGGTGGAGCAGTTGGTGATGCTGATGATGATGCTGTCCCTGCAGGGCAGATGAGTCAGAGAATGGGCAGGGGGCGTTGGCAGGCAGGGGGTGTGGCCAGGCAGGGGTGGGAGTCAGGGGGCGTGGCCAGGCAGGGGTGGGAGTCAGGGGGTGTGGCCAGGCGGGGGGTGGGAGTCACTGGGCGTGGCCAGGCAGGGGCTGGGAGTCAGGGGGCGTGGCCAGGCAGGGGCTGAGAGTCAGGGGCCGTGGCCGGGGGAGGGGGGGAGTCAGTGGACGTGGCCAGGCAGGGGCTGGGAGTCAGTGGGCATGGCCAGGCAGGGGTGGGAGTCAGGGGGCGTGGCCAGGTGGGGGCTGGGATTCAGGGGGCATGGCCAGGCAGGGGCTGAGAGTCAGGGCCCGTGGCCGGGGGAGAGCGGGAAGTCAGTGGGCGTGGCCAGGCGGGGGCTGGGAGTCAGTGGGCGTGGCCAGGCAGGGCTGGGAGTCAGGGGGCGTGGCCGGGGGGAGGGTGGGAGTCAGTGGGCGTGGCCAGGCGAGGGGGGTCAGTAGGCGTGGCCAGGCGGGGGGGAGTCAGGGGGCGTGGCCAGGCGGGGGGGAGTCAGGGGGCGTGGCCAGGCGGGGGGGGGGAGTCAGTGGGCGTGGCCAGGCGGGGGGGGGAGTCAGTGGGCGTGGCCAGGCGGGGAGGTCAGTAGGCGTGGCCAGGCGGGGCTGGGAGGGCGTGTCCCAGCAGGTGGGCCGCTCACCTGTAGCAGTTGTTGTGGAACTTGTTGTAGGAGGCCATGGTGATGAGCCCGCCCCAGGCGCAGCCCAGGGAGTAGAAGATCTGGGAGGCAGCGTCTCCCCAGACCTGGCAGACACAGAGAGGTTACCACTGGCCCAGAGGGACGGGCAGGAGCCCAGCCCAGGGTCACCCCACTCCACACTGCTGGGGTTGGCAGCCACAGATGGCTCAGGGCCGCGCTGGCAGGGGCTATGGGGCAGGAGTGGGGGGCATCGTCAGGGGTGAGGGGCAGGGCTGGGCTGGCAGGGGCTATGGGGCAGGAGTGGGGGGCATTGTCAGGGGTGAGGGGCAGGGCTGGGCTGGCAGGGGCTGTGGGATGGGAGTGAGGGGCACCGGCAGGGCTGGGGGCGCAGGGCTGGGCTGGCAGGGGCAGCGGGGTGGGAGTCAGTGGCACTGGCAGGGCTGGGGGGCAGAGGCTGTGGGGCAGGAGTCAGGGGCACCGGCAGGGCTGGGCTGGCAGGGGCAGCGGGGCAGGAGTCAGGGGCACCGGCAGGGCTGGGCTGGCAGGGGCTGCGGGGCGGGAGTCAGGGGCACCGGCAGGGCTGGGCTGGCAGGGGCTGCGGGGTGGGAGTCAGGGGCACCAGCAGGGCTGGGGGGCAGGGGCTGCGGGGTGGGAGTCAGGGGCACCAGCAGGGCTGGGGGGCGGGGCTGGGGGGGGAGTCAGGGGCACTGGCAGGGGCTGTGGGTCGGGGGGGTGGTCACCAGCAGGGCTGGGGGGCAGGGGCTGTGGGTCGGGGGGGTGGTCACCAGCAGGGCTGGGGGGCAGGGGCTGCGGGGCGGGAGTCAGGGGCACCGGCAGGGCTGGGGGGCAGGGGCTGCGGGGCGGGAGTCAGGGGCACCGGCAGGGCTGGGGGGCAGGGGCTGTGGGTCGGGGGGGGTGGTCACCAGCAGGGCTGGGGGGCAGGGGCTGCGGGGCGGGAGTCAGGGGCACCGGCAGGGCTGGGGGGCAGGGGCTGCGGGGCGGGAGTCAGGGGCACCGGCAGGGCTGGGGGGCAGGGGCTGTGGGTCGGGGGGGTGGTCACCAGCAGGGCTGGGGGGCAGGGGCTGCGGGGCGGGAGTCAGGGGCACCGGCAGGGCTGGGGGGCAGGGGCTGCGGGGCGGGAGTCAGGGGCACCGGCAGGGCTGGGGGGCAGGGGCTGCGGGGCGGGAGTCAGGGGCACCGGCAGGGCTGGGGGGCAGGGGCTGCGGGGCGGGAGTCAGGGGCACCAGCAGGGCTGGGGGGCAGGGGCTGCGGGGTGGGAGTCAGGGGCACCGGCAGGGCTGGGGGGCAGGGGCTGCGGGGTGGGAGTCAGGGGCACCGGCAGGGCTGGGGGGCAGGGGCTGTGGGTCGGGGGGGGTGGTCACCAGCAGGGCTGGGGGGCAGGGGCTGCGGGGCGGGAGTCAGGGGCACCGGCAGGGCTGGGGGGCAGGGGCTGTGGGTCGGGGGGGGTGGTCACCAGCAGGGCTGGGGACAGGGAGCGAGGGATCCAACGCAGCCTCCTCAAGACTCCCGTGCCCAGGGAAGGGCGGAGCCCCCCGCCCGGCGCGTCCCCGGCTCAGACCCACCTTGGCGTCCAGGATCTTGTCCCACTGGGGCGTCAGGTAGTAGGCGATCCCGGTGGCGGCGCCCTCCAGGGTGATGCCGCGCACGAAGAGGATGGTGAGCACCACGTAGGGGAAGGTGGCTGTGAAGTACACCACCTGGCGGGCGGACGGACGGAGCCACGGCTCAGCCTCGCCGCCCTGGCCCTGCCCACGCGGGGGCTGCCCCGGATCCCGGCTCAGCGGCCGTTCTCTGTGCCACCTGGAGGCAGGCTCCGTGCCGGCGGAGCTCCCCGGGGCACCCTGGCGGCACCGTGGACGAGGCCTGCGCCCAGCTGCCTCAGACAGGGGGGCTGCAAGGGCCTGGCACGGCACAGGGGCACCGCCTGGCACAGGGCTCGCGGGAGGAGCTGTGCTGGCGGAGACGTGGGGCTGAGCCGGCACTGCCAGAGCCGCGGAGCCGGGCGCTGGCCCCAGGGAGCCCCGGCCGCTCCGTCGCCAACGCAGCCAGGCGCAGGTGCCATGCAGGCTCAGCCCCCCAGGCGGAGTCTCCCCCGGCGCCTGTGTTGGGGCACGCTGGGCAGAGCCGGGGCCTGCAGCCCAGAGGCAGTGGGGCCATGGGGCCAGCCCTGGAGGGAAGGACTGGTACCCCCCCACGTGCCATAAAAACCCAGGACCATAGTGGGGGGAGCGGGGCAGCTGAGGGCTTCACCCCTGCAGAGCAACAAGGCTCCAGACTTCGGCCATGGGCGGGGAGGTCTTGGGGCTACTGAGGTGGGTGGCTTCGGTCCCCACGTGTGAAAATATTTCCCGGAGCCCTGCAGCACACAGCTCCAGCCAGCACCCAGCCCTGGGTCGCACTGGACTTCTGGATCCATGCACAGCCCGACGGGAAGAGCTATGGAGAGGGAGGAGCCAGGCCCAGGAGGGGAGGAGCTATGGAGAGGGAGGAGCCAGGCCCAGGAGGGGAGGAGCTATGGAGAGGGAGGAGCCAGGCCTAGGGAGGGGCGGAGCCAGACAGAGTCTACTTGCTTTTCCTGATGACTTGACACCCTTGATGAGGCAGAGGAAGACCACGACCCAGGAGACGCCCAGGCAGCCCAGCAGGGGGAGCCGCACCTCGCCCAGGTTCCCGATGTCGTCCGAGATCTTCAGCACGTAGCGCCTGCCCCACGGGGAGCGAGTGTGAGAGACGCCAGCAGCAGCCACCTGCCCCGGAGCCCCGCCCCTTTGTCCTGCAGCTCCACCCCTCTGCCCCAGAGCTCTGCTCCTCTGCTCCACCCCTCTGCCCCGGAGCCCTAGCTCTCCACCGGAGCCCCGCCCCTTTGTCCTGCAGCTCCACCCCTCTGCCCCAGAGCTCTGCTCCTCTGCTCCACCCCTCTGCCCCGGAGCCCCGCCCCTTTGTCCTGCAGCCCCCCCCCCGCCCTGCAGCCCAACCCCTATACCCCAGAGCCTTTCTGCCCCATCTCTTTTCCCCGCCCTCTGCCTCGGGGACTCCAACCTGCAGGGACGTCAACCCCCATCCCGCCCTGGGGCCTGGCTCTGGGCACAGCGCCCTGCCCCTCTGCCCCGGGCGGGCACCTCCAGAACTCCTCGCTGGGGCTGGTGCGCTGCAGCGTGTGGTTGAGGAGCTGGCTGAGGTTGCGGGGCAGCGCGGCGGAGCCGTTGGTGGCGTCCAGCACCCCGCTGCAGTCGGGCGTGTTCCAGGGGTTGGAGCAGAAGGCCCAGGGCAGCACCCGCGTCATGGAGGAGAAGAAGTAGTAGAAGGCCAGGCAGATGACCACGTTGTAGTAGATGCCGATGTACGTGGAGACCACCATCATCCCGTAGCCCACGCCTGGGGACAGGCAGCGCGTGAGGGGAGGGGCAGCGCTAGAGCCAGTGAGCGGGAGTAGGTGGGAGTGCAACAAGTGTAGTCACATGCAAGTGTGCAACACGTGTGCACACAGTTAAGTGTGCAGTGCGTATGCGGGCACACCGGACCAAGCACGCAAACGTGTGTGCAAATGGGCATGTAAAGCATGTGTCAAGAGCGTGTGTGAGTAGATGGGTGAGTATGCGAGGAGGCTCCGTGCACAGCAGTGAGTGTGTGAGTGTGCATGTGAGTGGCCAAGTTGGATGTTTACAGGGACGAGTGTGCAATGGAGCATACGCACGAGTGGACAATGTGTGTGTGCACAAGCGAGTGTGCAGGCGAGGGTCATGGGGAAAGTGTGCCAAAGTGTGTGCAGCCTGTGGCTGTGTTGGTGGGAACGTGCACGCTGTGAGGGCAGAGGAAGAGTGTGAGGGGGTGTGTGCAAACCCAAGTGAGTGTCTGCGGGCAGGTGTGAGCACAAGCTCAAGGTGTGTGTGAGTGTACCCAAGGCCAGTGTAAGTATGAAGAGGGGTGGGCGTGAGCACGCACCAGGGCAGGTGTGAGCATGAGTGAGCACTGGGCCGGGAGCAAGTGTGTGCAGAGGTGGGTGTGACCGTGCGTTGGGGTGTGCATGAGCTTGTGCAGGGAGAGGAATGAGTGTGCACAGGGTAGGTGTGAGCCTAAACACTGGCTGGGGTGTGTGTGTGTTCTGGGGCAGGCCGGGTGTGGGTGCTGGGGCGGGGCGGGTGCTGGGGTGGGTGCCGGGGCGGGGTGGGTGCTGGGGCGGGCGCCAGGGCAGGGCGGGTGTGGGTGCTGGGGCAGGCCGGGTGAGGGTGCTGGGGCGGGGCGGGCGCCGGGGCGGGGCGGGCGGCAGTGCGCCGAGGGGGGCGGGAGGCCCTCTGACCTTTGAACATGGGGCTGATCCTCCAGACGCCCAGGCAGCCCTGGCTGGCGAACTGGCCAAAGGAGAGCTCCATGAAGAAGAGGGGGATGCCGCAGAAGACCAGCATGATGAAGTAGGGGAACATGAAGGCTCCTGGGGGCGAGGGGCAGAGACGGGGGGTCAGGGGAGCTGTGGGTGAGGGAGCCAGCCCAGCCCCACCAGCTCTCGGCTGACTCCCAGCCCCTCACCAAAGCTTCCTGCTGGCCCCGCCCGCTCCCTGCAGCCCGGCGCCCCCTGCTGGCCCCGCCCGCTCCCTGCAGCCCGGCACCCCCTGCTGGCCCCGCCTGCTCCCTGCAGCCCGGTGCCCCCTGCTGGCCCTGCCTGCTCCCTGCAGCCCGGCACCCCCTGCTGGCCCCGCCTGCTCCCTGCAGCCCGGTGCCCCCTGCTGGCCCTGCCTGCTCCCTGCAGCCCGGCGCCCCCTGCTGGCCCCGCCCACTCCCTGCAGCCCGGCGCCCCCTGCTGGCCCCGCCCACTCCCTGCAGCCCGGCGCCCCCTGCTGGCCCCGCCTGCTCCCTGCAGCCCGGCACCCCCTGCTGGCCCCGCCCGCTCCCTGCAGCCCGGCGCCCCCTGCTGGCCCCGCCCGCTCCCTGCAGCCCGGCATCCCCTGCTGGCCCCACCCACTCCCTGCAGCCCGGCGCCCCCTGCTGGCCCCGCCTGCTCCCTGCAGCCCGGTGCCCCCTGCTGGCCCCGCCTGCTCCCTGCAGCCCGGCGCCCCCTGCTGGCCCCACCCGCTCCCTGCAGCCCGGCGCCCCCTGCTGGCCCCGCCCGCTCCCTGCAGCCCGGCACCCCCTGCTGGCCCCGCCCGCTCCCTGCAGCCCGGCACCCCCTGCTGGCCCCGCCTGCTCCCTGCAGCCCGGTGCCCCCTGCTGGCCCTGCCTGCTCCCTGCAGCCCGGCATCCCCTGCTGGCCCCGCCTGCTCCCTGCATCCCCTGCTGGCCCCGCCTGCTCCCTGCAGCCCGGCATCCCCTGCTGGCCCCGCCTGCTCCCTGCAGCCTGGCGCCCCCTGCTGGCCCCGCCTGCTCCCTGCAGCCTGGCGCCCCCTGCTGGCCCCGCCTGCTCCCTGCAGCCCGGTGCCCCCTGCTGGCCCCGCCTGCTCCCTGCAGCCCGGCGCCCCCTGCTGGCCCCGCCCGCTCCCTGCAGCCCGGCGCCCCCTGCTGGCCCCGCCCGCTCCCTGCAGCCTGGCACCCCCTGCTGGCCCCGCCTGCTCCCTGCAGCCCGGTGCCCCCTGCTGGCCCTGCCTGCTCCCTGCAGCCCGGCACCCCCTGCTGAACCCGCCTGCTCCCTGCAGGCCAATGCCCCTTTCTGGCCCCGCCCGCTCCCTGCAGCCCGGTGCCCCCTGCTGGCCCTGCCCACTCCCTGCAGGCCAATGCCCCCTGCTGGCCCCACCTGCTCCCTACATCCCGGCACCCCCTGCTGGCCCTGCCCACTCCCTGCGGCCTGGTGCCCCCTGCTGGCCCCGCCCGCTCTCCGCAGGCCAGGCAGCGCTGAGCACACACCTCCCCCGTTGCGGTAGCAGAGGTAGGGGAAGCGCCACACGTTGCCCAGCCCCACGGCGTAGCCCACGCTGGTCAGTACAAACTCAATCTGGTTGCCCCAGTTGCCCCGTTTCACGTTCTCGTCTCGCTTGGTCGGCTCCCCAGGGACGGCGCCGTTCTGTGGAGAGAGGTGGGGGCAGCACCATTAGCAGGGGACCCCTCCCCCAAGGCCCTGCCAACTGGAGACCCCCCCCAGGAGATGGGGGAGGGGAGATACTGCACTAAGCAGCTGGTTCTGCCCATTCCAGCCCCACAGCTGCTCCAACTCTCTCCCCAGATGCCGGGGCCCCAGGCTCTCTGCAGGCAGGGGCAGGTGCTGCAGGGAGAAGAGGAGGCAGCCCCCCCCCCCGAACAGAGGCCTCCCCCGGATCCTCCCTCCCCCCCCATGACTGCAGGGAAGCTGGAGGCTGCGACTCATACAAAGCAGGGCCGAGCGGAGGCAGCACAAAGGCACCTCTGTTCCCACGGCCCCCCCCCCCCCGTCCAGCAGCCTTGGCTGGGCTGCCTCCGGCACCGCGAGCCCGGAGCTGGGAGGGAAGGGGATTGGCCCCCCGACCCCTGGGACTAAAGTGACGCCTGACGGGTGGGGCCGGGAGCAGCGCCGGGGAGCCGGGCACGGGGGGGGGGGGCCAGGAATCGTGGGGGACAGGACTCGGGGAGGGGGTTCAGGACTCTGGGGTTCCCAGCCCAGCATGGGGCAGGGGATCTAGGCCAGTGGCTCTCCGCCTTGCCAGCCTGTTCCCTTTGCAGAGGCAGCCCTGCCCTGCAGCCCCCCGCGTGGGCCCGCTCTGAACAGCGCCCTGCTCCCAAATCCGACAGCGAACTGCACCCGCGCCCCTCGGCCGAGCGGGAACACGGGGCTCCGGAGCCACCTCCTGCCTTCGCCGGGCTCTTCTGTTGCCGCGCGGGGTGCTGGCCAGACGCTGCTCTCCATCCCCCCCGGGCCGTTCTGCCCCCACGCGGGGCACTGGGCCCTGCCCCACGGCACTGGTGCTCAGTGCCATGGCAGGGGCTGGACGCCGGTAGGTGCCCCTGGCGCAGCCTGGACCCAGCTTTCCCTGGGGCAAGAATGGAGCTTTGTCCCGGCCGAGTCCCTCCTGCTGCGGGGTGGCTGGTGCCGGCGCCGTGCCGGGTGCACAATGCAGCCTCACACCAGGGCCCCACGAGGGAAGGGCTGGGGCTGTCGGCAGCCGGGGGCCCAGCGCCCGGCGAGTGAGGGGCATGGAGGCCAGCAAGCACCTTGCAGCCGGGTGCCCAGGGCTGAGCCGGCTTTGGCCCTGCCCCGCGGCCCTGCCATAGGTGGAACTGCTTCTGAAATTGTGCCCGGTGAGCCAAGGGGGCGAGGGAGCAGAGCCCTGCCCTGGCAAACTGGCTGCCCCCCAGACATGATCCCCCTGCAGCTCTCAGCCAGCGAGGGCACGACGGGATCCCGGGAGGTGGCAGCACCATGCCCCCGACTCTGCCTGTGTCCGCTCTGAGCCCAGTCCAGCCCAGCCCCCCCTTGGGCCAGCCAGCCCAGGTGGGTACCGAGAGGGGCCCCCCGGAGCACCTGGCATTGTCTGGGCAGGGAGCTGGCACCCCCGGGCTCCCAGGCACGTCTCCTTGCCCTGCGGGGGGGGGGGGGGGGCTCCGTGGCCCTGCACTGGGAGCTGGGGGGCCGCCCCCCCGCCCCGCATGTGACTTCCTGATCGGTAGCAGCTGTTGCGGGCGCGCTGCCAGCGGCTCCAATCTGCCTCCGGCGCGGGCGCCCGAGCGTGTCATTCTATCAGCACCGGGAGCAGCCATAGCTCCCGATTCCCGCGCCGCGCGGCCGAGCCAGCCCCGCACGCGCCACAGCCAGGGAGAGCCCTCAGCCCCACCCAGGCCGGCCCCCAGACAAGGGACCCTGGGGCAGGGGGCTGGCTGCCACCTCCCACCCACAGAGCCCCAGCGAGCCATCGGGGAGCCTGGCTCCGCGGCTGTGAATGGGGTCCTAGGGCATGGGGGCCGGGGAGTTTCTCTTGTCCCAGCCTGCCCCATTGCCAGTGGGCCCCAGTGCCTGCCCCACAGCCCCAGCCAGGACTCCCAGAGCCTGGCGCTTGGTCTGCCCCACGGTACACAGCCCCCAGGGGCACCTCCAGCCTGCCCCATTGCCAGTGGGCCCCAGTGCCTGCCCCACAGCCCCAGCCCACGCCGGGCTCTGCCACTCCCCCAGCCATCAGTGCTGCCCCACAGCAATGGGGCGGGCTCTGCGAGCCTGGCCTGGGGCAGGAAGCGACCCAGCCCCACGGGAGCCCCCGCTCCTGCCGGCAGCACGAGGCCGGGCCGCCCCGCCGCAGGGCCCATTAGCAGGTCACGTGCCTGGGTGCCCGGCTGGCGTGGGCCCTCGTCTCTCGGCAGCGCCCTTGCTGGGGCTCAGCTGCTCACCTCTGCCCCCCATGCTCCTGCCCCACCCGGCCCCTCGGGCCCCCCAGGCTGGGGTGTGCTGGCCTGAGCCCTTTGTGGGGGGAGGGGAGCTCACGTGTGCAGGCTAATCGGCCGGCTGAGTGGCGGAGCTAACGAGGCTGCTGTTCAGCCTGATTGGCAGCAGCTGGGGTGGGCGCTGCAGGCTGCCAGCCTTGCGGTCAGGCCCTGGGGGGCCGTGCTGTGGGTGCGCTCTGGGCTGGCATGCAGGGATCGGGTCCTTGGGTGGCACCTTGCAGCCCTGGCAGACAGGGCACAGCCCCAGGCCTGCTCACCCCACGGCCTCACGCCAGGTCCGACGGTGCCCCGGACACGCCCAGCCACGAGGACCTGGGCAGCACGGGCCCGGGCTCCCTGCTGGCACCGCGGCTCCACCTTGCCCAGGGCCCGTCTCACCGCCGCATGGGGCCCCAGGCGTGTCCAGCGCCCGCGCAGGGAGCCGCCAACGGGAGGCTGGGCAGCGCATTGGGGGGCCCAGCTGAGGGGCCCGCCCAGAGACACCCGGCTGACCCTGGGCCCCAGCAGAGCAGTCTGGGAGCCGAGGCGGGTGCCCGCGAGGAGCCGAGTCCGGCCTGGCCGGGGGCTGGCCCATGCGCCGACCCCGGGACAGACGCCAGCGCGGCGCTGTGCCCGGCCCCAGCCCGACCCACGGGATTCCCTCCCGGCCCGAGAAGCTGCAAGAGGCCCTGGGGACGCCGGCCGTTCGCCTGCCCGCCCCCGCCCTGACCCCACAGGGAGCGCCCCCCACAGGGGCCGAGGGGGAAGGGCCCAGACGGGATTCACGCTGACCGTTTGCTCCATCACCGCTGCTTCCTGAACCGGGAACTCTGCCATTGGTGCCTGGCTGATTCCTTTGGCCTGTTTTACCCCTCCCCTTCTCCCCCCTCCCTCTCCTCCTCCTTCCTCCCCTCCTCCCTTTCTCCTCTTCTTCCCTCTCTCACCTCCCCCCCTCCCTCCTCCCTGCCTCCCTCCCGTCTTTCTTAGAACATAAGAACGGCCAGACGGGGTCAGACCCAAGGTCAATCCAGCCCAGTGTCCTGTCAGCCCACAGTGGCCAGCGCCAGGTGCCCTAGGGGGAGTGAATCAAACAGGTAATGATCAAGCGATCTCCCTCCTGCATCCATCTCCACCCTCTGACACCATTCCTTACCCAGCCTGGCTAATAGCCATTTATGAACTTAACCTCCATAAATTTATCTAGTTCTCTTTTAAACCCTGTTATAGTCCTAGCCTTCACAGCCTCCTGCAGCAAGGAGTTCCACAGGTTGACTATGCGCTGTGTGAAGAACAACTTCCTTTTCTAGTTCTTATATTATGGGAAAAAGTAAATAACTTTTCCTTATTCACTTTCTCCACACAGCTCATGATTTTATAGACCTCTATCATATTCCCCCTCAGTCTCCTCTTTTCCAAGCTGAAAAGTCCCAGTCTCTTTAATCTCTCTTCATATGGGACCCATTCCAAACCCCTCATCATTTTAGTTGCCCTTCTCTGAACCTTTTCTAATGCCAGTATCTCTTTTTTTAGGTGAGGAGACCACATCTGTACACAGTATTCCAGATGTGGGCGTACCATGGATTTATAGACGGGCAATAAGATATTCTCTGTCTCATTCTCTATCCTTTTTTTAATGATTCCTAACATCCTGTTTGCTTTTTTGGCTGCTGCTGCACCCTGCGTGGACGTCTCCAGAGAACGACCCACAATGACTCCAAGATCTTTCCTGATTAGTTGTAGCTAAATTAGCCCCCATCATACTGTACGTCTAGTTGGGTTATTTTTCCCGATGTGCATTACTTTACACTTAGCCACATTAAATTTCATTTGCCATTTTGTTGCCCAGTCACTTAGTTTGGGGAGATCGTTTTGAAGTTCTTCACAGTCTGCTTTGGGCTTAACTACCTTGAGCAGTTTAGTATCGTCCCCAAACTTTGCCACCTCCCTGTTTACCCCTTTCTCCAGATCATTTATGAATAAGTTGAACAGGATTGGTCCCAGGACTGACCCTTGGGGGACACCGCTAGTTACCCCTCTCCATTCTGAAAATTTACCATTTATTCCTCCCTTTGTTTCCTGTCTTTTAACCAGTTCTCAGTCCATGAAAGGACCTTCCCTCCTATCCCATGACAACTTAATTTACACAAGAGCCTTTGGTGAGGGACCTTGTCAAAGGCTTTCTGGAAATCTAAGTTCACTAGATCTACTGGATCCCCCTTGTCTGCATGTTTGTTGACCCCTTAAAGAACTCTAAGGCTGCATCTAGACTGGCATGATTTTGCGGAAATACTTTTAATGGAAAAGTTTTTCCGTTAAAAGTGTTTCCGCAAAAGAGCATCTAGATTGGCACGGATGCTTTTATGCAAAAAGTGCTTTTGCGCAAAAGCATCCGTACCCAGTGTAGACGCGCTTTTGCACAAGAAAGCTCCGATAGCCATTTTAGCCATCGGGCTTTCTTGCGCAAAAAATTAAGGTGCCTGTCTACACTGGCCCTCTTGTGCAAGTATTCTTGTGTAAGAGGGCTTATCCCTGAGTGGGAGCATCAAAGTATTTGTGCAAGAAGCCCTGAATTCTTACATTAGAAGGTCAGTGTTCTTGCACAAATTCAAGCGGCCAGTGTAGACAGCTGGGAAAATCTCAGCACTCTAGACGCACCCTAATAGATTAGTAAAACAGGATTTCCCTTTACAGAAACCATGTTGACTTTTGCCCCACAAATTATGTTCTTCTGTGTGTCTGACAATTTTATTCTTTACTATTTCAACTAATTTGCTTGGTACTGATGTCAGACGTACCGGTCTGTAATTACTGGGATCGCCTTTAGAGTCCTTTTTATATATTGGCGTTACATTAGCTACCTTCCAGTCCTTGGGTACAGAAGCTGTTTTAAAGGCTAGGTTACAAACATAGTTGTTAGTTCCGCAATTTCCCATTAGAGTTTTTAATGCCATCTGGTCCTGGTGACTTGTTACTGTTCAGTTTATCAATTATTTCCAAAACCTCCTCTAATGACACTTCACTGTGAGACAAGCCTTTTACACACAAGCCGGCCGGCGGGAGGTGCTGAGGGTTCAGGGTGCGACTCGGGGTGAGGTCTGAGGTCCAGGACCCCAACAACCAGCCTCACCAGTGGGCCCAGCGCTGCTGCACCTCGGGTCCCTGGCACCAGCGCGGGTCAAGCATGGCTCTGCCCCGAGCCCCAAAGCAGGGGCCTTGCTCCCAGCCGGCTCCTGGACTGTTCCCACTGACGGCAGTGGTGCACACGTGCTCTCACACGTGCTCGTGCACGTGCATGCACGGAGAGGAGCCAGCTCATCCCAGGCCTTTGTCCGCCCGGCTCACTCCAGGGCAAGTGGGCAGGTTAGGGCCTTGCGCCCACTTCCAGTGGCGGGGGCCAGAGCCTGGCTCCTTCCCCGGCTTGTGCCAGCCTCCCACGCCCTCCCCCCGGCGGGCTGGCCACCAGCACGGGCAGGCTCCGAACACGCTCCCAGGCTCCAAGGGCGGCCAGGGCCATTGTGAACTAGTCCGACCGGCAGGTGGCAGGGCACCGCCCCCCAGCCCGACCCCTGGCTGAGCATCGGCCACTGCCAAGGCCGGGGTGAGTCGCGCCGCAGAGGAGCTGCGGTTTATCCTACTTCTGAGCAGCCGGTGCCCCAGGGCAGAATTCCTTCCTGACCCCAGATCAGAGCACACGGGCGCCCGGGAGAGAATTCCCTGGAGTGACTGCGAGCCCCCCAGGGCCCTGGCACCGCAGGCGGCCCCCCAGATGGAGGTGCTGGAGCACACGAGCCCTCTTTCTGCTGTGGCCCCTTCCTGGTGTGGCTCCTGCCCCGGCCGCTGGCTCCCTGCCCCCAGGCGGCTCTGCCAGCACCAGGGACTGGCGCAACGTCCGGTCACATGCCTCCCTGGGCTGGACTCACCCCGGAGCTGATGGCAGGGCAGGGAGGGGGGGCAGTGCCTGCTGGGCACCAGGCCAGGCGTGGCCACCGCCAGCGCCGCGGGGGGAGGCTCCATGCCCGGCACCGGGAGTCCGCACCCCCCACTCTCCCCAGCGCCATCCCTGTTGCTGTCCTATGGGCAGCGCACACCGTGCCCAGCCAGCGCCATGCTGGGAGCGGCAGCCTGGCTGGAGCCGGGCAGATCCCTGTGCCCTGGCCGGGGGCCGGTGGGCTGGCACAGGGGGCTGCCATGGGGTGAGCGGGGCAGGTGAAGCCAAGTGCGACTGGCAGGAAGAGGGGTGGAGGGGCTGGGGTCAGACCTATCTCCCCAGACTCCTCCCAACACAGGGCGTACCCCCCCTTCTCCAGCATGTGGGGTCTCCCTGCGCCGTGTGTGACAGGGAATGTCCCTCTGCGTGCGCGCACACAGCGCACACACACGGCACACACAACCACACAGTGCATGTCCATAACGTGTGCATACACACACGGTGCACACACGGTACGAGCACACACACACGGTGCACACACGGTACGAGCACACACACTGTGCGTACACACGGTGCACACAGTGTGCATCCAATCACACACGTGCACATACATGGTGCACACGGTACAAAGTGCACACACAGGGTGTCTACACACACGTAAGGAGAAGATCTTTATTTGGAGCCAGCGTGGGAGGCCAGAGCCTACGGCCTCCGTCTGCAGCCAGACTGGCCGGTCCCCTCCTCGCAGTCCCTGTGTCCCGCCAGGCTGGCGAGGAGCAGCCCCCGTCCCAACGGCGCCCACTGACTGCGGGGAAGCCGCAGGGCTCCACGTGGGCAAAGAAAACTCCATTGGGCGCGTGGGGTCTGGGGAGCAGCCACCCGGCACCATGCTCCTGCCAAAGCCAGAAAGGCGCCGCCTAGCAGAGCCCTGGGACCTGCATTGGGCCCAGCCCTGCCTGCCCCCCGCCCCATAGCGCCCCCTAGTGCAGCCCTGGGCCCAGCCCTGCCTGCCCCCCGCCCCACAGCGCCCCCTAGTGCTGCCCTGGGACCAGCCCTGCCTGCCCCCCGCCCCACAGCGCCCCCTAGTGCTGCCCTGGGCCCAGCCCTGCCTGCCCCCCGCCCCATAGCGCCCCCTAGTGCTGCCCTGGGCCCAGCCCTGCCTGCCCCCCGCCCCATAGCGCCCCCTAGTGCTGCCCTGGGCCCAGCCCTGCCTGCCCCCCGCCCCATAGCGCCCCCTAGTGCAGCCCTGGGCCCAGCCCTGCCTGCCCCCCGCCCCACAGCGCCCCCTAGTGCTGCCCTGGGACCAGCCCTGCCTGCCCCCCGCCCCATAGCGCCCCCTAGTGCTGCCCTGGGCCCAGCCCTGCCTGCCCCCCGCCCCATAGCGCCCCCTAGTGCAGCCCTGGGCCCAGCCCTGCCTGCCCCCCGCCCCATAGCGCCCCCTAGTGCTGCCCTGGGCCCAGCCCTGCCTGCCCCCCGCCCCATAGCGCCCCCTAGTGCTGCCCTGGGCCCAGCCCTGCCTGCCCCCCGCCCCATAGCGCCCCCTAGTGCTGCCCTGGGCCCAGCCCTGCCTGCCCCCCGCCCCACAGCGCCCCCTAGTGCTGCCCTGGGACCAGCCCTGTCTGCCCCCCGCCCCACAGCGCCCCCTAGTGCAGCCCTGGGACCAGCCCTGCCTGCCCCCCGCCCCATAGCGCCCCCTAGTGCTGCCCTGGGCCCAGCCCTGCCTGCCCCCCGCCCCACAGCGCCCCCTAGTGCTGCCCTGGGCCCAGCCCTGCCTGCCCCCCGCCCCATAGCGCCCCCTAGTGCTGCCCTGGGCCCAGCCCTGCCTGCCCCCCGCCCCACAGCGCCCCCTAGTGCTGCCCTGGGACCAGCCCTGTCTGCCCCCCGCCCCACAGCGCCCCCTAGTGCAGCCCTGGGACCAGCCCTGCCTGCCCCCCGCCCCATAGCGCCCCCTAGTGCTGCCCTGGGCCCAGCCCTGCCTGCCCCCCGCCCCACAGCGCCCCCTAGTGCTGCCCTGGGCCCAGCCCCGCCTGCCCCCCGCCCCACAGCGCCCCCTAGTGCTGCCCTGGGCCCAGCCCTGCCAGCCCCCCGCCCCACAGCGCCCCCTAGTGCTGCCCTGGGACCAGCCCTGCCAGCCCCCCGCCCCACAGCGCCCCCTAGTGCAGCCCTGGGACCAGCCCTGCCTGCCCCCCGCCCCACAGCGCCCCCTAGTGCTGCATTGGTACCAGCCCTGTGTGACGTAGTGGGGGTAACTTGCCAACGCTGTGGAGACCTCTGCTGTCTGTAACACGAGTCATTATGCAAAGGGGGCTCCAAACCGGTCCGACCAGCTACCCCCCGTGGGGAGGAACAAAGGAAGGTGGATGCCGCCCTGGCTGGGGGGCAGGGCTGGAGGAGGGTTAGTTAGTTTCTGTCTGGGAGCATGGAGGAAGCAGCCTCAGCAACAGGCTGGGGGGTTTAGAAGCCGAGACCCCCCCCCACATATCAAGGGGGGCTGAGGCATCCCAGGCCTGCCCTGCAACCAGATTCCATCTGTGCTGTGCTGTATCCTGGAGAGGCAATAAACCACCTCTGTTCTACTGGCTGGTGGAGTCTGTTCGTGCCATTTCGGGGGTGCAGGAGGCGGGGGACCCCAACGCGCCGTCACACCCTGCCTGCCCCCCGCCCCACAGCGCCCCCTAGTGCTGCATTGGGACCAGCCCCGCCTGCCCCACACCCCACAGCGCCCCCTAGTGCTGCATTGGGACCAGCCCCGCCTGCCCCCCGCCCCACAGCGCCCCCTAGTGCTGCACAGGGACCAGCCCTGCCTGCCCCCCGCCCCACAGCGCCCCCTAGTGCTGCATTGGGACCAGCCCCGCCTGCCCCACACCCCACAGCACCCCCTAGTGCTGCATTGGGACCAGCCCCGCCTGCCCCACACCCCACAGCGCCCCCTAGTGCTGCATTGGGACCAGCCCCGCCTGCCCCCCGCCCCACAGCGCCCCCTAGTGCTGCCCTGGGACCAGCCCTGCCTGCCCCACACCCCACAGCGCCCCCTAGTGCTGCATTGGGACCAGCCCTGCCTGCCCCCCGCCCCACAGCGCCCCCTAGTGCTGCATTGGGACCAGCCCTGCCTGCCCCCTGCCCCACAGCGCCCCCTAGTGCTGCATTGGGACCAGCCCTGCCTGCCCCACACCCAACAGCGCCCCCTAGTGCTGCACAGGGACCAGCCCTGCCTGCCCCACACCCCACAGCGCCCCCTAGTGCTGCATTGGGACCAGCCCTGCCTGCCCCACACCCAACAGCGCCCCCTAGTGCTGCACAGGGACCAGCCCTGCCTGCCCCCCGCCCCACAGCGCCCCCTAGTGCTGCATTGGGACCAGCCCTGCCTGCCCCACACCCAACAGCGCCCCCTAGTGCTGCACAGGGACCAGCCCTGCCTGCCCCCCGCCCCACAGCGCCCCCTAGTGCTGCACAGGGACCAGCCCTGCCTGCCCCATCTGCCCCCCGCCCCACAGCGCCCCCTAGTGCTGCACAGGGACCAGCCCTGCCTGCCCCATCTGCCCCCCGCCCCACAGCACTCCCTGGGTATTTCTGGGCTGCAGGCGGGCGCCAGGCGCTATGGTGATGGGCGCTGGGGCTGCGGGTGCCATGGGGTGGCCCCTATGCTGACTCCCTAGTTTCCCTGACTCCGGAGCTAAAACGTGCAGTCGTGTGTGAACTAGATGCAAATTAGCTCATTGAATTACCAGCATCACACGGCCCTGCCCCCACGCCCCACACACCCTGCCCCCTGTACCCCTGCCCCGCCAGCATGCCCTGCCCCCACGCCCCACACACCCTGCCCCCTGTACCCCTGCCCCACCAGCATGCCCTGGCCCCACGCCCCACACACCCTGCCCCCTGTACCTCTGCCCCACCAGCATGCCCTGCCCCCACGCCCCACACACCCTGCCCCCTGTACCTCTGCCCCACCAGCATGCCCTGCCCCCACGCCCCACACACCCTGCCCCCTGTACCTCTGCCCCGCCAGCATGCCCTGCCCCCACGCCCCACACACCCTGCCCCCTGTACCTCTGCCCCACCAGCATGCCCTGCCCCCACGCCCCACACACCCTGCCCCCTGTACCTCTGCCCCACCAGCATGCCCTGCCCCCACGCCCCACACACCCTGCCCCCTGTACCTCTGCCCCGCCAGCATGCCCTGCCCCCACGCCCCACACACCCTGCCCCCTGTACCTCTGCCCCGCCAGCATGCCCTGCCCCCACGCCCCACACACCCTGCCCCCTGTACCCCTGCCCCGCCAGCATGCCCTGCCCCCACGCCCCACACACCCTGCCCCCTGTACCCCTGCCCCGCCAGCATGCCCTGCCCCCACGCCCCACACACCCTGCCCCCTGTACCCCTGCCCCGCCAGCATGCCCTGCCCCCACGCCCCACACACCCTGCCCCCTGTACCTCTGCCCCACCAGCATGCCCTGCCCCCACGCCCCACACACCCTGCCCCCTGTACCCCTGCCCCGCCAGCATGCCCTGCCCCCACGCCCCACACACCCCGCCCCCTGTACCCTTGCCCCACCAGCATGCCCTGCCCTCGCCCTGCCCCACACACCCTGCCCCCCCTTGCTCCTGCCCCACTAGCATGCCCTGCCATCGCCCTGCCCCACACACCCTGCCCCCCCTTGCTCCTGCCCCACCAGCATGCCCTGCCCTCGCCCTGCCCCACACAGGTCTTCCCCCCCTTGCCTCCGCCCTGCCCGCATGCCCCACACAGCCCTGCCCTCTGGTGCCCATCAGGCTGGGGGCCCAGCTGGGCTCCGTGGGGCTGCTCCTGCTGGGGGGTCTCCGTGTCACCCCAGACCCCCTCGGGGCCCCAGGCTCTGCCCAGCAGCCCCTCCCTTTCCGGGCGGGGAGCCTGCGGGGGCACAGGGAGCTCGTACCCAGATGCCTGGACATCACCCACCTCCAGAGCCAGCATCACAGCCGGTTGCCATGGGGATGGCAGTGAGGTCATAGGCAGGGGACGGGGGGGGGGGGGAGGTTAAAGAGATGCTAATTAACTGTCTCTAAATTGCCCTTTCCCAGCCCCTCGCCGGGCCCCCCAGCTTGTCTGGAGGAGGGGACGCTGCACCAGGGAGGGGGGGGCTTGCTGTGCCAGCTCCTGGCCCCAAGCGCCCCAGGACACGGAGCCCCACTGCAGCACAGGCTGGGGGCTGGCAGTCCTGCCACGGGACGGGGGGGTTTGGCCCACGTGCCCCTCCTCCCATGGCAGCTCCGGTGCCCGCTGCAGGCACTGCCTGCCCTGCGCCCATCTGCTCCCTGCGCACGAGGCACGGACGCTCAGCCTGGCTGCAGGGGACAGCAGCTTGGGGCCCGAGCTGGCACGGGGCCGTTCCTCCCGCCGCTCGGTGCACACGGACCCGGCCATGGATCCCCTGCTGCGGAGGGGAAGCCGGCTGGGCTCCACCCCAGCACCAGGCGCAAGTCTCTGTCGCAGGCGGCCTGTGAGGGACAGGGGAGCACAGCCAGTGGAGGGGGGACTCAGGAGCACTGAGGGCTTGTGCCCCTCACTCCCGACCTGCAGCCCCTGCCAGCCCAGCCCTGCCCCCCCCCCCCCGCCAGTGCCCCTCACTCCCGACCTACAGCCCCTGCCAGCCCTGCCCTGGGTGCAAGGACCCTGCGGCCAGGTCACACTGTGTTCTAACCACCCAGCTGGCTTGGGGGCGGCGGCTCCTGTCCTCTCCAAGCGCCCCCATTCCCGTGGGGAGTGCTGTGCCGCATGCCCCAGCTCCTGGCCACTTCCCTTGGATTGGCCGTAGCTTTCTCAGTGGGGCCCTGGCTGTTAAAGGGCTGCTGTGCTCCAGCCCAGAGCTGGCTGCATCTCGGTGCTGGGAGAGCCCAGAGCCACTTCTCCCTCCCTGACATCCCCAGATGAAGGCTCGGCTCCAGCTTGGAGTTACCTCCAAGGCCTGTCTCTGGCCACGCTACTGAAGGGAAACTGAGGCCCAGGGAAGGCTGGAGCCACTGCAGCCAGAGACAAGGAGCTGGTTTCCCGGGCAGGGCAGCGCCTGCTCACCCATGTGGCGGGAGGCCCAAAGCCCTCGTGCCCCTGCGGGCGCCGGGTGGCAGGGCGGGACCAGGCCCACGCGGTACGGGCACCACGCTCTGTGTCCACACAGCTGGGTCAGACGTGCCAGGCACCGGGGGCACCCGCAAGCCAGACAGAAAAAGCCCTCGTGCCGAGCCAGCGCTAACCCACGCACCAGCCCTCTGGGCGCCGAGGTCACACGCTCGGCAGCCTGCGGTAGAGCCCCCCTCGGCCCAGAACTCGGGGTAAGCCCATCACAGCGGGGGGGCCGGGGCCTGCTGCTGCCCCGAGCACCCAACCCCTCCCAGGGACCAGCGACCAGCCGTGGGGCGTGGCGGGGCGGATGCGCCCTGGGAGGGCTGTGCTCAGGGAAGGGACTTGCCACGAGGGAGGGAGCGACTGAGCAAGAACTGAGCCAGAGGAGCCCCTGGAACGCGCGCCCCAGCCCAGCCCCTGCCCCGGTGGGAGGCCAGTGGAGACCTGGGTTGCTCCGTGCTGTGAGGAAGACCTGGAGGTCCTGGTTCATCGAGGCAGTGCCCTAGTCCAGCCCCCAGACAGGTGGGGCTGGCTGTGCTGTGCTCCCTGGGGAGGCTTGCGAGGGGCCGTGTCTGTGCCTAACCCGTCTCTGCCCCAGTGCTCAGAGCCCGGCCCTGCTGGGAACAGTCCCAGGGCTCACCCCGCTGCACTGAGCCCCCTCAGCTACCCCAGCTTAGAGCCCCACGGAGCATCTGCCCCCCGGAGCCGCAGGCCGTGGGGTGGGGGCTTGGTCCGTGCTGTGAGGACCCCAAAGCCATGACAGAGCCTGGCCATCACCATGGAGTCCCTGCTCCCTGCCTCATCTCCGGCTACTCTGCCCCCTATCCCAGCCCCTTCTCCCTGCAGCACAGCATGGGCCTGGGGAACTCCCTGCCACAGGTGGCCAAGGGCAACCGTGAGGGATGGAGAATTAGCTTAGACCAGAGTCACTGCGCTCGGCGCCAGGGCTGTGGACACTGCGCTAGTATCGCCTGCCCCCTCAGCGCCCACCCTGGCACTGCCGACCCTCGCTGGGTGGGCCCGACGCTGAGACCCAACCTCCTCCGCCCTGCCCCCAGCACCCTCCCCTCTTGCATGGGGGCTTCTGCCCTGGGGCCCTGCCCATGTGGCATGTGACTGGGTTTAAATGTCTTTGCGGACAAGGTCGGCTCCCGGACTAATGCGCTAAGTGACGCAAGATGGGACGAAGGTGACAGCCCTCGGGGGGGAGAACGGGTTAGGAACGAATTAGAAAAGCTAAACGTACACACGTCCATGGGTCTGGACTTAACACAGCCGAGGGGACTGAGGGTATGTCTACACTACCCCCCTAGTTCGAACTAGCGGGGTAATGTATGCATACCGAACTTGCTAATGAAGCCCGGGATTTGAATTTCCCGGGCTTCATTAGCATAAAGCCGGCGCCGCCATTTTTAAAAGCCGGCTAGTGCGAACCCCGTGCCGCGCGGCTACACACGGCACGGGCTAGATAGTTCGGACTAGCAAGCTACTCCGAACTATCTGTACGCCTCGTGGAATGGCTGGGGGGAGAGGTAGATACGCTGGTGGGCAGTGACCTGGACAGATTGGGGGATTGGGCCACAAGAAATCTGAGGAGGTTCAACAAGGACAAGGGCAGAGTCCTGCACTTGGGACGGAAGATTCCCAAGCGTTGGTACAGGCTGGGGACTGACTGGCTAAGTAGCAATTCTGCAGAAAAGGACCTGGGGGTTAGAAGCTGGATATGAGTCAACAGTGGGGGGATGGGTTATAACCTCTCCCCTGTATGAGGGGGGCTGGGGGGCACAGGGAACACTGGGGTGTGTGAGGGGAGGTGGGGGATGGGTTATAACCTCTCCCCTGTGTGAGGGGGGCTGGGGGGCACAGGGAACACTGGGGTGTCTGAGGGGAGGTGGGGGATGGGTTATAACCTCTCCCCTGTGTGAGGGAGGCTGGGGGGGCACAGGGAGCACTGGGGTGTCTGAGGGGAGGTGGGGGATGGGTTAGAACCTCTCCCCTGTGTGAGGGGGGCTGGGGGGCACAGGGAACACTGGGGTGTCTGAGGGGAGGTGGGGGATGGGTTATAACCTCTCCCCTGTGTGAGGGGGGCTGGGGGGCACAGGGAACACTGGGGTGTCTGAGGGGAGGGGGGGGATGGGTTCTAACCTCTCCCCTGTGTGAGGGGAGGCTGGGGGGACACAGGGAACACTGGGGTGTCTGAGGGGAGGTGGGGGATGGGTTAGAACCTCTCCCCTGTGTGAGGGGGGCTGGGGGGCACAGGGAGCACTGGGGTGTCTGAGGGGAGGTGGGGGATGGGTTGTAACCTCTCCCCTGTGTGAGGGGAGGCTGGGGGGGCACAGGGAGCACTGGGGTGTGTGAGGGGAGGTGGGGGATGGGTTATAACCTCTCCCCTGTGTAAGGGGGGCTGGGGGGGGCACAGGGAGCACTGGGGTGTCTGAGGGGAGGTGGGGGATGGGTTAGAACCTCTCCCCTGTGTAAGGGGGGGCTGGGGGGCACAGGGAGCACTGGGGTGTCTGAGGGGAGGTGGGGGATGGGTTAGAACCTCTCCCCTGTGTAAGGGGGGCTGGGGGGCACAGGAAGCACTGGGGTGTCTGAGGGGAGGTGGGGGATGGGTTCTAACCTCTCCCCTGTGTGAGGGGGGCTGGGGGGCACAGGGAACACTGGGGTGTCTGAGGGGAGGTGGGGGATGGGTTCTAACCTCTCCCCTGTGTAAGGGGGGCTTGGGGGCACAGGGAGCACTGGGGTGTGTGAGGGGAGGTGGGGGATGGGTTCTAACCTCTCCCCTGTGTAAGGGGGGCTGGGGGGCACAGGGAGCACTGGGGTGTCTGAGTGCAGACTCTGCTGCTATTTAAATCCCCTGCCCTTGCCTGCCCAGCTGTTGCGGGTGCCCTGCCTGGCCATGCCATTGGGAGCGGGGCTGGGGCTGGGCCTGCAGCCTGGCGCAGACTGGGCACGGGTGGGGGCTGCCAACTACAATGGGGGGCAGCAGCTCTCATGAGCCCGACTCCGCAGGCACCCCCACTCTGGCAAGTGCCACGCGTGGCCAGGGGGAAGGAGCCCCCCAGCTAGTGGGGGGCAGAGGGCAATGCCCCCCAAGGACTCCAGGCTCCTGGGCACGCTGGGGGGAGCCCTGAGGCGCGTCCAGCCCGTGGCCGGAAGCGTGGCCCGAGGCCTGGGCCAGTGGGACGCCAGGCACGGCCCGACACGCAGCGCAGCTGCCAACAGCCCCTCGCCCCCGGCATGGCGCTGTGGCTCCTTGGCCAGAAAGCCGGGCTCCGAGCCAGCCTGGGAGGGAGCGCCCGCCCGGTGCCCGTCTGCCCAGGCGCCTGCCCTGGGCTCCAGCACAGCAGAAGCTGAGCCCGAGGAGCAGCTGAGCGGCCTGCGGGGCAAAGCCAGCGAGCTGGAGGGAGACACAGCAGCCTCCAGGAGCCCTGGGCAGAGACGGGGGCGCGGCCCCCCCCAGGAAACGCTGCAGGGACTCGCCCAGAAAGCCGGGGGGCCCAGCGGGGCGGTGGCGCTGTATGGCTGGGCCAGCCAGGGCAGGGCCGGAGGGGCCGGGAGCGGGGCGTGCTGAGGCTGGCGGCGAGGGGCAGGCGGGACCCGGCCAGGCGGGTCAGGAGACCGGGCGAGGGGCAGGCTGGCCAGGGGTCCGGGCGGCGCTCGGGTCGGCTGAGCGAGAGCTGCTTTCCAGGCCCGTGCGCGGCCGCCGCGACACCGGGCCACTGAGCCAGGTGAAACACGGACGTGAGGGGATCGCAGAGCGGACGGACCCGCGCGTCCTCCTGCCCTGCCCTGCCCATGGCCCCCGAGGCCGGTTAGTCGGTGTCTGCCCAGCCATGCCCATAGCCCCGGGCTGGGCAGCAAGGCTGGCAGGAGGAGACAAGGGGCTGCAGGCAGGGTGGGGCCTGGCCTGGGCACAGCAGGCGAGGAAGGAATCGGGGCAGGCCTGACCCAGGATGTGCCGGTCACTGGTGCTCCCAAAGGGCACACTGGGATCAGGGGCTGGACGCCTCTGCCCCCCAGCCAGTGCCCCGGCAGCTCACGGGCAGGGCAGTGGGCGCCCGGGAGGGCCTGGGGGGACGCAGGCTCCTGGCCGGGCCCAGGGCAGACGGGCTGAGGATGTAGCCGGGAGTCGCTACCCGCCTCTCACCCTGCGGGCGGCTGGGTGGGTTTGCCGGGCCCGGCTCTGCAGGCTCCGGCACACAGCCAGGGGGCGGGTTCCCTCCTGAGCTGCCCCCGCCCGGGCGTCTCCGCGGGGGACAGGACCCCGGCTGCTCGCCCTCCTCTCCTGACATCACCGTGCCCCGTTCGCGGCATCACCCACGTCTCCATGGCAACGCCTGGGAGGTCACTGCCCATCAGCCGGGCAATCTGGCTCCGGCGGGTTCCGGTCCCTGGCGCCCCCCCACACAAGGGGGGGTGGGGCCATCTCCCCCCAGCAGCCCTGCCAGCGCTCCAGCATCACCCAGCCCAGCCCGCCCATGCAGGGGGCTCACGAGTCCCCCCCGCTCCCTGTGAGACCTCCCTGCCCTGGCATGCTGGCACCAACGTGCCCCCCCATGGCTCGGAGCGCCCCAGCTGTTCCCGGGCAGGCGGGAGGCAGCCAAGGTGCCCAGCGAGGCGTGAATGAGACAGGCCGCGGAGGGGCTGTGCTTTCTGGAGCCCATCTGGGGTCTGGGGAGTGGGCGGAGGAGGCGGCCCGCTCGCACGCGTGCGGCACACATGCACGGGCCAGCTCCGGGCCGTCACTCGCAGGGACACGTGGCGCCCGCTCGCAAGCAGCACGTGCCGCCAGGCTGGCCCCGGCCCGCCCCCCATTCGCCAGCCGAGGCCAGCAGCAAATCGGCGGGGAGCCCCGTGCCCGGCCAAAGGACCCAAAATCCCACCTGCAAAACCCTCCCGCCTTCCAGCCGCGTCGGCCCGGGCACCCCCCGCAGGGCCCCCTCCCTTCCGTGCACCAGCACAGGCGCACACAGCCGTGGCACTGCACAGCCCGGGCACCCCCCGCAGGACCCCCTCCCTTCCGTGCACCAGCACAGGCGCACACAGCCGTGGCACTGCACAGCCCGGGCACCCCCCGCAGGGCCCCCTCCCTTCCGTGCACCAGCACAGGCGCACACAGCCGTGGCACTGCACAGCCCGGGCACGGGGCTGGCCCCCGCAGGCCGGTGCAGTCCCGCAGCCACTGAACGCAGCCTGGGGGGATGGGCCCCGCTACCCAGGCACTCGACATCAGTGGAGGCACCACCCACAGGTAGCTGGGGGCAGAGGCGAGCGACGGGAGCCAGTATCGGTGTCTGCACAACGCCGAGCAGCCCAGACCCACGGGTCACACCCGGCTGTCCTCCGCCCCTACTTCCCCAGCTGTCCCCGCTGCTCGCGAGGCGCTAACCCGAGTGGAACGGCAGGCTGGCTCAGCGCAAGGCACCGGAGCGGAAGGGACACACGTGCGCACCGCAGCCTGCACCTGCTTCTGCTTTCAGTGCTCTGACGTCCCCCTCCTGGCCTTGTTCTGCCCCCGCGCCCCAGTGCTGCTGCTGCTGCTTCGCGAGACGCCCCCCCGGTCTGTGTCGTGCCCGCTGCTCCCTGCCCAGGAAAGAGCAAACCACACGCAGGCGGGGGAGCAGGGCCTTGCTCCCAGGGGCGCTGCAGCCAGCGGAGAGGGGGAGGCGGCGGGACTCCCTGCCACTGGAAGTCAGGGCCAAGGCCCCGCGAGGCTCCCAGAGGGACGGGGCGAGCGCGCGGGTAACAGGAATCTTCAGACACCCACCGGCGCCGGCAGGGAGAGTGAGACCACAGACAGCTCCAGCGCCAAACCCTGCGCCAGCCCGGCTGTGCGGCAGGGGCTGGACACGCCCAGCCACGCGGGCTGGGGCCCCTGCACAGCGCTCCCCCGCAGGCCCCTCCTCCCTCTGCCTTTGCCCTGGGGGTCCCTCCTCCAGCACTGGGACCCCACCTTCCCTGCCACCCCCCAGGAGTCTCTGTCCCCCAATTCATGCCCCTTCCCTGGCTCCCTGCGGGGGCTCTGGCCCAGCCCATCCCTTCCTTCCCTCTCTGGGGTGCACGGGGTCTCCCCAGCCCCTCCCGGCTGGGGGTTCAGTGCTGGCTGCCCTCTGCCTCACAGCGCCCTGGCAGTGCCCGGGACAGCTGCCCCCCCACCTCTCTGGCTGGGCCCGTGGCTAGGGCCTGGGTGGGACCTGCCTGGGGTCTCTCGCGGGTGGCTCCCCGGGCCTGGCACAATCCTGTCCAGGCCCCCCCCCCCTGGCTGCCCCAGGAGCCCCACAAAACAGTGCTGCCGCGTCCCCTCCAGCTAGCAGCCGGGCCTGGTCCTGTCCCATGGGCTGCCCCAGCGACCCCTCCCCAGCCTGGCACCCGGCCGTGGCCTGTTCTGCCTGCAGCACGTGGAGGGCTCCAATCCTGGGAGGGTGGGGGTGGGGGACTGGGGCAGAGTGCAGGGGCAGGCAGCGGGCCCTGGGGGTGCAAATGGGGCCCCGGCCCCCTGGCGCCAGCTGTCACAGCAGCCCTGGGCGCACCGGGAGCCGGGCAGGCGGATGGGGCGGGGTGCAGGGGAGGGCATGACTGGGCTGCCAGCCCCGGTGCCAGGCACAGCCAACCCTGGGACAACTTTTTCCTCCCAGCTGGCGCTGACTTCATTTTCCCGGGGCACTCAGGCAGAAAATCCCCCGGTGCCCCCCCCAGCGGCGCCTTGTTATTCCGGGCAGCGCGTCCTGGCAAAGCCGGGTTGGGGCAGCGCTGCAGCCTGGGGGGGGGGGCTGGGACGGCCGTGGGGCTCCACGCCCCCAGTCCGGGACTCCCCCGGCATGGCCAGAGGTGCCTGAGCCAGGACTGAGCAGCGGGTGCAGCACAAACACCTCTGTCTGCCCTGCTACCAGGCCCCAGTCCCCCCTTGCCCCGGTGACACCCGGAGTCTGGACAAAGCACCCTTCCCTGCCCGCCCCCACCGGCTGGGAGGCTGCTGCCCGGGCGCCATCGCAGGGGCCATACGCGGGAAAGATGTGCCAATGCCCCATCCCCGTCTGGGCCGCCCTGGTGCCCCTGGGGTGGGCTCCCTCCCGCAGCCAAGTGGTCACTGGGCCAGGCTGGCACCCTCAGGTCCCTCTGCAGCCCCGTCCCTGCGCCCATCGGGCTGGGCATGTCCAGGGCTCTCCAGCCCTGCGGCCTCCCGCCCTGGCAGCCGCACAGACAGCCCGGGATGCGGCTGCCCAGTGCCATGGGGGGCACGGGTCCGGGCCTGGCCCCCCCTCTGCATTCCCGGGGCTGGAGTGAGCTCCCCCCCGAGCGCTGACCCCCCCTCAGAGCTGGGGGAGCAGTCGCGTCAGCAGCTCCGGGGCTGGCACAGGAACGGCAGCTTCACCCCAGCTTGGCCGGAGCCTCCCTCCCCTGCCAGGTGCTCCCTGGCGCAGGGCAAGCGGCCCCGGGCAGGCAGCTGCCCCCATGCAACAGCTCCCGGAGGTGCCCGGGGGACGTGCCAGCAGGACCCCCCCCCCCCCCCGAGCCACAGCCAGGCCTGGCTGGAGACTCCAGGGGAGCCCTGCCAGGCCCGTGGCTGCCACACCGCAAGGGGGGAGGAACCTGCAGGATTAGGGGGCAGGGCCGGGCTGGGTTTATGATGCTATTTCTATGGCCCTGGCGGCTGTCCAAGGGGATTAGCTCCCTCGCACGGCCCCCAGACCGCCGCAGCAGGGCCTCTGGCTCGGGGCAGGGCCGCAGGGAGCCCCACTGGCCCTACAGGGGCCCCACACCCAGGGGCTGCTGGGCGCTGAGCTGGGAGCAGTCGCTCGGGGGCCCTGCCCTACTGCAACCCAAACGGTGCAGGCTGCAGCCCTCAGCCCCGGCAGAGCCTGCCCTGCCACCCCAGCCCCATGGGACCCCTCTACCTCAGCCCCGGCAGCACCTGCCCTGGCCCCCCCCAGGCCGACCCCTCTACCTCAGCCCCGGCAGCACCTGCCCTGGCCCCCCCCAGGCCGACCCCTCTACCTCAGCCCCGGCAGCGCCTGCCCTGCCCCCCTCCCAGGCCGACCCCTCTACCTCAGCCCCGGCAGCGCCTGCCCTGCCCCCCTCCCAGGCCGACCCCTCTATCTCAGCCCCGGCAGCACCTGCCCTGCCCCCCTCCCAGGCCGACCCCTCTACCTCAGCCCCGGCAGCGCCTGCCCTGCCCCCCTCCCAGGCCGACCCCTCTACCTCAGCCCCGGCAGAGCCTGCCCTGCCACCCCAGCCCCATGGGACCCCTCTACCTCAGCCCCGGCAGCGCCTGCCCTGCCCCCCTCCCAGGCCGACCCCTCTACCTCAGCCCCGGCAGCGCCTGCCCTGCCCCCCTCCCAGGCCGACCCCTCTATCTCAGCCCCGGCAGCACCTGCCCTGCCCCCCTCCCAGGCCGACCCCTCTACCTCAGCCCCGGCAGCGCCTGCCCTGCCCCCCTCCCAGGCCGACCCCTCTACCTCAGCCCCGGCAGAGCCTGCCCTGCCACCCCAGCCCCATGGGACCCCTCTACCTCAGCCCCGGCAGCACCTGCCCTGGCCCCCCCCAGGCCGACCCCTCTACCTCAGCCCCGGCAGCTCCTGCCCTGCCCCCCTCCAGCCCCATGGGACCCCTCTACCTCAGCCCCGGCAGCACCTGCCCTGCCCCCATCCCAGGCCGACCCCTCTACCTCAGCCCCGGCAGCTCCTGCCCTGCCCCCCTCCAGCCCCATGGGACCCCTCTACCTCAGCCCCGGCAGCACCTGCCCTGGCCCCCCCCAGGCCGACCCCTCTACCTCAGCCCCGGCAGCTCCTGCCCTGCCCCCCCCCAGGCCGACCCCTCTACCTCAGCCCCGGCAGCGCCTGCCCTGCCCCCCTCCCAGGCCGACCCCTCTACCTCAGCCCCGGCAGCACCTGCCCTGCCCCCCCCCCCGCCCCATGGGACCCCTCTACCTCAGCCCCGGCAGCGCCTGCCCTGCCCCCTGGCTCAGCCCCATGGGGTCCTCCCTCCTCCAGCCTGGGGGCCGGGCTCCCCTCTCCAACCCAGCACAGAGAAGGAAGGGGGCTGGGGGAGCACAGGCCAGGATACAGGGGGCTGGGAGTCGGGGTTGAGGGGCTTAGCCAGCCCCCCGTGTCTCCCCCCGCTGCCTTCCTGAACTGAGCCATGCATGGCCATGTGCTGGCAGCTTCACGCGGAGCGGATCCGGGGCCTCACGCCTGCCTGGTGCCCTGCCACGGCTCCCCCCATCAGTGCCAGGTCCCCCAGTTCAGGGCAGCGCAAAGCCGTGGCTGGGGGCTGGCTGGGAGCTGTACCAGGACAGCGCGTGAGCGCACGGGGACCGAGTGTGAGTGCACGGGTGGGTGTGCAAGGCACAGGCACGTGAGTGTGAGCAGCTGTGACACCAGGGCAGCCTGGCCTGGCCAGGGGGCAGGAGAGCCCAGCCGGTGTCAGAGCCAGGTGGCGTGGGGCTGTCCATGCCAGCGGGCAGCCTCCCCCGGGCCCTGCAGCGCAAGGGGGGGAGGGTGCAGGCTGGCCCGGGGTGGGTGCCGGGGCTCTTACACCACCCTGCCACCCCGAGGCTGAGAGCCCGTCAGGACACGGAACCCCTGCACTTCCGGCACCCCCCATCCAGACCGGGGCCCCCCCGGTGCCCAGTGAGCAACCAGGGCTTCCCCTGCAGGCAACACGACAGCAGCCTCCCTCGCCGTGCAACGCACCGCCAGCCCTGGGCGTGCCCAGAGCCGGGAGCTGGCAACGGAGGGCCCGCCTGTGCGCAACAGCCCTCGCCCCACCCCGGGCTCAGGCCTCCCCTGGCAGCAAGCTGGTAACTCGAGGGGTTCATCCCACAGCCCATCCCCATAGACTCTGGGCCCCCTCCACCTCCAACCAGAGGACAGGGGGTTCTTGGGTCACTGGCTCTGCAGCGTGCCCAGGGGAGACTCTCCTTGATGGGGTGCCCAGCTGGGCGGGTGCTGGGCACTCAGGGGCAGAGCTGTGGGGCCCTGCTCCCCCCAGCACCACCCAGGAACCAGCCTGGCTCTGCAACAGCCAAATGGGTCCGGCCCCACGGCCCATCAGCCCTGGCCCGGCGGCTGCAGAGCCCGGCAGGACGGGCTGAGGCATTCGCCAGCCAGAGCCGGGTTTTGTCCCCAACGCCGGGCGGCTTCGCGCCTGCCGCAGCCCAGCCTCGCGCCCGGCCCGGAGACCCCCCTGCAGGGAGTTCCCAGGCTCATCCCCCGCCACAGGACGCCCGGCACCGCACACCCCATCCCCAGGGGCACTGGAGAGAGCCGGAGCTGGCATCCACGCCCAGAGCCAGTGCACAGCCCGGAGCCAAGCTGCTTTAAGCGGGCGCGTGCAGAGCGCACAAGCGTGTGCACGGCCGAGGCGGGCGAGTGCGTGCGTGCGGAGCAGCACTACACCCGCTCGCTCGCACACACCACTCCCGCCCCTCCAGCGCTCAGGCTTCCCAGGGGAGGTCTGGCTCCCTTCCCTTTGGCTGGGGCACAGGGCTATTTTGGGAGCAGGAGGGACCAGCTGCCAATTCATCCTGGGGTAGTATCTTCATTCCCGGCTCCTGGGGGAGGTAAAGCCAGAGCCCAGCCCAGATGCAGGGTGTGGCCGGGCTGCCCGGACCTGCCCCTCGCTGGAGCCAAGTGATGCTGCGCTGGGTACCACTGACCGAGCCCCGTTGCCAGGGAAACGGGGACTGGGCGGAGATGCCGCGGAGCATCCTGCAGGGGCTGGGCTCAGCCCGCACATTCTGCTTGGCACAGCCGGGGGGGCCACGGTGCCCCCAAAGGCCAGTGCTGGTCAGGGGCTCCCAGCCCCCCACCGGGGTGCCCTGGAGGGAGTCAGAAGCCCAGCTGCCGGCGAGTGATTGGGAGGAGGAGGGGACAGTAGATCCCAGGAGAAGAGACGGAGATGGGGGCAGCGCCAAGGGGGGCCCTTTGGGGCAGGAGTGAGCGACAGCAGAGGGCGGCACCATGGGCACGGGGTTCAGATCTGGCTGTAGGGAGGATGGGGGGCAGGACATGGGCACATGTCTCCAGGGCACGCGGATGGGCAACACCGCAGGGGGCACAGGGAGCAGGGCAGGACCTGGCCTGGCATCCCCCCCCAGCGATCAGACCCGAGTTCCCCATCGGTGAGAGCAGCCCCTGCCCGCTGGACCCCTTACAAATGCCACAGCCGGCCCCTGCTCCACCCCCATGGCAGATCCGCACAGCCCCACAGCACAGCCCCCTTTTCCCATACAGAGGCCTGGGAAGGGGCCTGCAGGCCCTCTGGAAAGTGCCTCCTTTTCCCCCTCCCCCAGCAACCCTGAACCGAGTCAATCGGCAGACAGCGCGGGGGGGAGGCACAACACTACACACCTTGCCTCAGCCATCACACCCACCGGCCCATGCTCACGGGAGCACGGACTAGTGATCAGAGCCCACCGGTGAGTGTGCACAGCCCAAGCCAACACACGGGGCCAAGGACCCTCGTGCTGACACCACGGCGAACGCGGGGCTGCACCGGGCAGGGCTCTCACACCTTGCAGGGCATGCTGGGAGATAGAGTCCCTCCGGGCCTCACCCTGGGCTGCCGAGGCCCTGCCAGAGACAGGCCCGGGGGCACCGGCTGCTGCCCGGAGAGCTGTGACGAGGAGAGGGAGCCCAGCCAGGCCCATCCAGCTCGTGGTGACAAGCCTGGCTGGGTCTGTGCTACTGCTCCCCAGGGGAAACTGAGGCAGAGCGGCGCCTTCAGTCAGGAAGGAACCAGGAGACCTGGCTCTCAATCCAGCACCCCCACTGCAGTGAGAGGAGATGGAGGCGGCTGAGCTCAGCCCTAGCACCCCCTCAGCCACCCCGCCCTTCCCATTGGCGGAACTACGATGAGCTCCCCACCCCCGACAACCCAGTGCTCCTGCACTGCACTTACCCCCCCAGCTCCCGCCCCACCAGCCGAGAGAGGGTGGCACGGTGCCCAGGAGGGCCTGTCCCCCACAGCCCAAGGGGAGCCAGCAGCAGCAAGATCTAAGCTCAGCTCTGCAAGCTGGAGCCGGCCCAACTCCTAGCAAGTCCCGCATGGGGACAGGCAGCACCAGAGCCCAGCACCCACTGGGGGGGCTGGCAACCTCCCCCCAGCCGCCCAGACAGTCAATGGCACAGGAGAGATCTCCAGAAGCACCAGGCGCAAGCCCCGGAACAGAGCAGCCATGACACCAGCCAGTCCCCCGGCCCCTCCAGGCCAGGCTGACGGGGAAACCGAGGCACGCAGTGGGGTGGGATGCAGCAAATCAAGGCAGGTCCTGACACGGGGCTCCCGATCCAGCCTCTGCCTGGTGACAGACTTGCCCAGAACAGGGGCCTCTCCCGCCCCAGGGAGTCAGGCAGCATTGCACAGCTGGCTGGGGGTGGGGGGGTTCCCGGAGATTACCACGGACTCTCCTCCGATGGGCAGGGCCACATTGCCTGCCAGCCGCTGCCCAATCTCCCCCCCCCCAGCAAAGCAGGGCCCAGGCAGCGGGACCCCCAGCACTCACCAGTAACCCCCCTGCTGCCCAATCCCCCCCCCCAGCAAAGCAGGGCCCAGGCAGCGGGACCCCCAGCACTCACCAGTAACCCCCCTGCTGCCCAATCCCCCCCCCCAGCAAAGCAGGGCCCAGGCAGCGGGACCCCCAGCACTCACCAGTAACCCCCCTGCTGCCCAATCCCCCCCCCAGCAAAGCAGGGTCCAGGCAGCGGGACCCCCAGCACTCACCAGTAACTCCCCCCCGCTGCCCAATCCCCCCCCCCCAGCAAAGCAGGGCCCAGGCAGCGGGACCCCCAGCACTCACCAGTAACTCCCCCCCGCTGCCCAATCCCCCCCCCCCAGCAAAGCAGGGCCCAGGCAGCGGGACCCCCAGCACTCACCAGTAACCCCCCCCCGCTGCCCAATCCCCACCCCCCAGCAAAGCAGGGTCCAGGCAGCGGGACCCCCAGCACTCACCAGTAACCCCCCCCGCTGCCCAATCCCCCCCCAGCAAAGCAGGGTCCAGGCAGCGGGACCCCCAGCACTCACCAGTAACCCCCCCCGCTGCCCAATCCCCCCCCCCCAGCAAAGCAGGGCCCAGGCAGCGGGACCCCCAGCACTCACCAGTAACCCCCCGCTGCACTTGTCGGCCATGGCTGGGGGCGCCCGCCTGGCCACACTCCGGCGCTCTTGCTGGTGCACGTGGCTGGCACGCAGACGTCGGCACCCGGCGGGTCAGTCCTCGCACAGCGCCCAGGAGAGCTGGGGAGGGACGAGACCGGAGTGACTCGCGGGCACGGGGACGCCAAGCCAGTCGGGAAGTGCCCCCCCCGTCCCTGGGGGCCCCCCTGCACCTCCTCAAGGAGGGCCCAGCCCTCGAGTCCAGCGGGGTCGGGGGCCACGTCTCCCCGTGACAATCCCTGAACGGTTCCACGGCTTGGCAGCTATGCCCAGAAGGCCCAGGGCTGGGGGCCGGGGCTGTGGGGCGGGCGTGAGGGGCAGAGGCAGGGCTGGGGGGCAGGACCGGGCTGGCAGGGGCTGTGGGGCGGGCGTGAGGGGCAGAGGCAGGGCTGGGGGGCAGGACCGGGCTGGCAGGGGCTGTGGGGCAGGCGTGAGGGGCAGAGGCAGGGCTGGGGGGCAGGACCGGGCTGGCAGGGGCTGTGGGGCGGGCGTGAGGGGCAGAGGCAGGGCTGGGGGGCAGGACCGGGCTGGCAGGGGCTTTGGGGCGGGCGTGAGGGGCAGCGGCAGGGCTGGGGGGCAGGACCGGGCTGGCAGGGGCTGTGGGGCGGGCGTGAGGGGCAGAGGCAGGGCTGGGGGGCAGGACCGGGCTGGCAGGGGCTGTGGGGCGGGCGTAAGGGGCAGAGGCAGGGCTGGGGGGCAGGACCGGGCTGGCAGGGGCTGTGGGGCGGGCGTGAGGGGCAGAGGCAGGGCTGGGGGGCAGGACCAGGCTGGCAGGGGCTGTGGGGCGGGCGTGAGGGGCAGAGGCAGGGCTGGGGGGCAGGACCGGGCTGGCAGGGGCTGTGGGGTGGGCGTGAGGGGCAGAGGCAGGGCTGGGGGGCAGGACCGGGCTGGCAGGGGCTGTGGGGTGGGCGTGAGGGGCAGAGCCGGGGCAGCCTGCCCCGTGCCCCCCAGACAGCGCTGGAGGAGGCGTGTGGCTGCGCCTGGCACTGCCAGCGCCGGGAGCAGAGGGACCCGGCCAGAGCAGGGCCGGCCTGGAGCTCAGCTGCCGCAGAGGACACAGATGGGAGGTGATTTCCTTCTGCCCCACTGCACCGCGCGGCTGCCTGGGTCGGAGCGGCCGGCCGTCCCGGGGACCAGCTGCTGCCAGACCTGGGGGTGCAGCCCCCCCCTCCCCGGCGCGCCTCCCGCTCGCCCTGACAAAACCCTGCTCGGCTGCCAGGAGCCCTCCCGCCAGGGCCCCAGGCTCAGCGCTGCCGACAGGGCACCCGGCAGGACCCCCCACAGCCCTGTGCCCAGCATGCCCCCAAGCGCGAGCTAGGGCTGGGCTGGGGCGGGAGGGGGCCAGCCCAGCAGAGCAGGGAGCAGGCGGCGGGAGGGGGGTGCTGGTTGGAGGGCAGGGCACAGCGGGGAGGGGGTGGGGTGAGAGGGGGCCAGCCCAGCAGAGCAGGGAGCAGGCAGCGGGGGGGGGGGGGTGCTGGTCGGAGGGCAGGGCACAGCGGGGAGGGGGTGGGGTGGGGCGGGAGGGGGCCAGCCCAGCAGAGCAGGGAGCAGGCGGCGGGAGGGGGGTGCTGGTTGGAGGGCAGGGCACAGCGGGGAGGGGGTGGGGTGAGAGGGGGCCAGCCCAGCAGAGCAGGGAGCAGGCAGCGGGGGGGGGGGGGTGCTGGTCGGAGGGCAGGGCACAGCGGGGAGGGGGTGGGGTGGGGCGGGAGGGGGCCAGCCCAGCAGAGCAGGGAGCAGGCGGCGGGAGGGGGGTGCTGGTTGGAGGGCAGGGCACAGCGGGGAGGGGGTGGGGTGGGGCGGGAGGGGGCCAGCCCAGCAGAGCAGGGAGCAGGCGGCGGGGGGGGGGGTGCTGGTCGGAGGCAGGGCACAGCGGGGAGGGGGTGGGGCTGGAGCAGGGTGGGGTCTCTGGGGCCAGGCCTGAGCCAGGGAGATAAGACGGAGGAGGCACCGCCCAGGGCCAATGGCTCCTGGCCTGGCCCCCAGCCCCTGCCTCCTACCCTGGCGCGGAGGGGGCAGAAGCACAATGGGGCCTGGGGAGGGGCTTCCAGGTGAGCTGGAGAGAGCCTGGCACAAGGGCCCCCCCCCCACTGCCCTGGCCCCTCCCCCCCCCCGCCAACAGGTCCAGGTGCCTCTTCCCCAGCCTGGGCTCTGGCCAAGCAGCTGCTGCCCGCGCCCCGAGGTGGCTGCCGCTCAGCCGCCAGCAAATGGGGCAGCCCAGCTAGCAGCCCTCCGGGGTGGAAAATGCCAGGCAAATGCCCCTCCCCCAGCCCGGCTCTGGCAATTTGCATGTAGGTAAATCAGGGCGCTGCTGTCTCTGGCCACCTGGCCCCGTGTGGGGCGGGAAGGCCAGCAGAGCAGGAGGAGCCGGGGGCTGTCCCGACCCACCCTCGAGCACCAGGCGCCCGGCACAGAGCCCGGCACGAGGGCTCGCTCCCCGGTGCCACTCGTGTGCCAGCTTCTCCTTGGCCTGGGCTGCCTTCAGCTTCCAGCCCCAGGCCTCGTCCCCAGCCAGGCACTCGCCAGAGCTGAGGGCATCGTCCGGGGGGGCTGCAGGCGGGAGGAGCGGCTCTCACACGGGCCAGGACACACGTGCTCCGGATTTCAAGGTGCTCGGTGATGGAGGATGCCCCGTCCCTCGGCACGTTTGCTCAGTGGGGTTAAGAGAGTCCCCCGAGGCTGGCCCCGGACTCCCCACGGGCCCAGGGGGGCGGTGGGACGGGCAGATGGCTGTGTCCTTCGGGGAGCAAGGGGCCTTCCTGACCCACGTGCTGAGCCCTGCAGCTCACACCACCACCCTGCTGGGCTCAGGCCCCCCGTCAACGCAGCCCAGGGGCCGGGAGCTCCGTGCCAGCTCTGCCAGGGCCCCGGCGCGCACGCCAGGGCTGGGAATCCAAGCTCCCCACTGACCGGACCT